>NC_071349.1:2688000-4032000 GCF_027744825.2 Synchiropus splendidus
TTCAGAACATGAAATGTTCACCTCCCATTATAGCAGAAAGGGTCTTTCTAGTAGTTGCACATCAAATCTAAGCTGTCTGAAGTGTTTTTCCAAAGTTATCAACACTTTTGTGTTTGGCGTTCCGGAACCCACCTTATCTCAAGCTGAAAACGCATTTTCTGCATTGTGCCATCACTTTGCAGGAAAGCTGCAGAATATGAAATTTTCACCTCCCACTATAGCAGAAAGGGTCTTTCTAGTAGTTGCACATCAAATCTAAGCGGTCTCAAGTGTTTTTCGAAAGTTATCAACATTTTTATGTTTGGCGTTCCGGAATCGACCATATCTCAGGATGAAAAATCGTTTTCTGCATTGTCCCATAACTTTCCAGGGAAGCTTCAGAAAATGAAAATTTGACCTCCCACTATAGCAGAAAGGGTCTTTCTAGTAGTTGCACATCAAATCTAAGCTGTCTGAAGTGTTTTTCCAAAGTTATCAACATTTTTATGTTTGGCGTTCCGGAATCGACCTTATCTCACGATGAAAAATTGTTTTCTGCATTGTCCCATAACTTTCCAGGGAAGCTTCAGAACATGATATTTTGACCTCCCACTATAGCAGAAAGGGTCTTTCTAGTAGTTGCACATCAAATCTAAGCTGTCTGAAGTGTTGTTCCAAAGTAATCAACATTTTTACGATTGGCGTTCTGGAACATACCTTATCTCAAGCTGAAAACGCGTTTTCTGCATTGTGCCATAACTTTGCAGGGAAGCTTCAGAACATGAAATTTTCACGCCCCACTGTAGCAGAAAGGGTCTTTCTAGTAGTTGCACATCAAATCTAAGCTGTCTGAAGTGTTTTTCGAAAGTTATCAACATTTTTATGTTTGGCGTTCCGGAATCGACCTTATCTCACGATGAAAAATCGTTTTCTGCATTGTCCCATAACTTTCCAGGGAAGCTTCAGATTATGAAATTTTGACCTCCCACTATAGCAGAAAGGGTCTTTCTAGTAGTTGCACATCAAATCTAAGCTGTCTGAAGTGTTGTTCCAAAGTAATCAACATTTTTACGATTGGCGTTCCGGAACCCACCTTATCTCAGGCTGAAAACGCGTTTTCCGCATTGTGCCATAGCTTCTCAGGGAAGCTTCAGAACATGAAATGTTCACCTCCCATTATAGCAGAAAGGTTCTTTCTAGTAGTTGCACATCAAATCTAAGCTGTCTGACGTGTTTTTCCAAAGTTATCAACACTTTTATGTTTGGCGTTCCGGAACCCACCTTATCTCAAGCTGAAAACGCCTTTTCTGCATTGTGCCATAACTTTGCAGGAAAGCTTCAGAACATGAAATTTTAAACTCCCACTATAGCAGAAAGGGTCTTTCTAGTAGTTGCACATCAAATCTAAGCTGTCTGAAGTGTTTTTCGAAAGTTATCAACATTTTTATGTTTGGCGTTCTGAAATCAACCTCCTCTCAGGCTGAAAACGAGTTTTACGCATTGTGCCATAACTTTGCAGCGAAGCTTCAGAACATGAAATTTTCACCTCCCACTATAGCGGAAAGGGTCTTTCTCGTAGTTGCACATCATATCTAAGCTGTCTGAAGTGTTTTTCGAAAGTTTTCAACATTTTTATGTTTGGTGTTCCTGAATCGACCTTATCTCAGGCTGAAAATGCGTTTTCTGCATTGTGCCATAACTTTGCAAGAAAGCTTCAGATCATGAAATGTTCATTTCCCACTATAGCAGAAAGGGTCTTTCTCGTAGTTGCACATCAAATCTAAGCTGTCTGAAGTGTTTTTCCGAAGTTATCAACATTTTTATGTTTGGCGTATCGGAATTGACCTTATGTGAGGCTGAAAACGCGTTTTCTGCATTGTGACATAACTTTGCAGGGAAGCTTCAGAACATGAAAATCTCACATCCCACTATAGCAGAAAGGGTCTTTCTAGTAATTGCACATCAAATCTAAGCAGTCTGAAGTGTTTTTCCAAAGTTATCAACATTCTTATGTTTGGCGTTCCGGAATCAACCTTATCTCAGGCTGAAAACGCCTTTTCTGCATTGCGCCATAACTTTGCAGGGAAGCTTCAGAACATGAAATTTTCAACTCCCACTATAGCAAAAAGGGTCTTTCTAGTAGTTGCACGTCAAATATAAGCTATTTGAAGTGTTTTTCCAAAGTTATCAACATTTTTATGTTTGGCATTCCAGAATCGACCTTATCTCTGGCTGAAAACGCGTTTTCTGCATTGTGCCATAACTTTGGAGGGAAGCTTCAGAACATGAAATTTTCACCTGCCACTATAGCAGAAAGGTTCCTTCTAGTAGTTGCTCATCAAATATAACCTGTCTGAAGTGTTTTTCCACAGTTATCAACATTCCTATGTTTGGCGTTCCGGAATCAAACTTATCTCAGGCTGAAAACGAATTTTCTGCATTGTGCCATCACTTTGCAGGAAAGCTGCAGAATATGAAATTTTCACCTCCCACTATAGCAGAAAGGGTCTTTCTAGTAGTTGCATAACAAATCTAAGCTGTCTGAAGTGTTTTTCGAAAATTATCAACATTTTTATGTTTGGCGTTCCGGATCGCACCTCATTGAAAACGCCTTTTCTGCATTGTGCCATAACTTTGCAGGGAAACTTCACAACATGACATTTAAACATCCCACTATAGCAGAAAGGGTCTTTCTAGTAGTTGCACATCAAATCTAAGCTGTCTGAAGTGTTTTTCCAAAGTTATAAACATTTTTATGTTTGGCGTTCCGAAATCAATCTTATCTCAGGCTGAAAAAGCGTTTTCTGCAATGCGCCATAACTTTGCAGGGAAGCTTCAGAACATGAAATTTTCAACTCCCACTATAGCAGAAAGGGTCTTTCCAGAAGTTGCACATCAAATCTAAGCTGTCTGAAGTGTTTTTCCAAAGTTCTCAACATTTTTATGTTTGGCCTTCTGGCACCCACCTTATCTCAGGCTGAAAACGCGTTTTCTGCATTGTGCCATAACTTTTCAGGGAAGCTTTAGAACATGAAATTTTCACCTCCCACTATCGCAGAAAGGTTCCTTCTAGTAGTTGCTCATCAAATCTAACCTGTCTGAAGTGTTTTTCCACAGTTATCAACATTCCTATGTTTGGCGTTCCGGAATCAAACTTATCTCAGGCTGAAAACGCATTTTCTGCATTGTGCCATCACTTTGCAGGAAAGCTGCAGAATATGAAATTTTCACCTCCCACTATAGCAGAAAGGGTCTTTCTAGTAGTTGCATAACAAATCTAAGCTGTCTGAAGTGTTTTTCGAAAGTTATCAACATTTTTATGTTTGGCGTTCCGGATCGCACCTCATTGAAAACGCCTTTTCTGCATTGTGCCATAACTTTGCAGGGAAACTTCACAACATGACATTTAAACATCCCACTATAGCAGAAAGGGTCTTTCTAGTAGTTACACATCAAATCTAAGCTGTCTGATGTGTTTTTCGAAAGTTATCAACATTTTTTTGTTTGGCGTTCCGGAACCCACCATATCTCAGGCTGAAAACGCGTTTTCTGCCTTGTGCCATAACTTTGCAGGGAAGCTTCAGAACATGACATTTTCACATCCCACTATAGCAGAAAGGGTCTTTCTAGTAGTTGCACATGAAATCTAAGCTGTTTGAAGTGTTTTTCCAAAGTTATCAACATTTTCATGTTTGGCGTTCCGGAATCGACCTTATCTCAGGCTGAAAACGCGTTTTCTGCATTGTGCCATAACTTTGCAGGGAACCTTTAGAACATGAAATTTTCACCTCCCACTATAGCAGAAAGGGTCTTTCTAGTAGTTGCACATCAAATCTAAGCTGTCTGAAGTGTTGTTCCAAATTCATCAACATTTTTACGTTTGGCGTTCCGGAACCCACCTTATCTCAAGCTGAAAACGCGTTTTCTGCATTGTGCCATAACTTTGCAGGGAAGCTTCAGAACATGACATTTTCACATCCCACTATAGCAGAAAGGGTCTTTCTAGTAGTTGCACATGAAATCTAAGCTGTTTGAAGTGTTTTTCCAAAGTTCTCAACATTTTTATGTTTGGCGTTCTGGCACCCACCTTATCTCAGGCTGAAAACGCGTTTTCTGCATTGTGCCATAACTTTTCAGGGAAGCTTTAGAACATGAAATTTTCACCTCCCACTATCGCAGAAAGGGTCTTTCTAGTAGTTGCACATCAAATCTAAGCTGTTTGAAGTGTTTTTCCAAAGTTATCAACATTTTTATGTTTGGCGTTCCGGAATCAACCTTATCTCAGGCTGAAAACGCGTTTTCTGCATTGTGCCATAACTTTGCAGGGACGCTTCAGAACATGAAATTTTCACCTCCCACTATAGCAGAAAGGGTCTTTCTAGTAGTTTCACATCAAATCTAATCTGTCTGAAATGTTTTTCCAAAGTCATCAACTTTTTTATGTTTGGTGTTCCGGAAACGACCTATCTCAGGCTGAAAACGTGTTTTCTGCATTGTGCCATAACTTTGCAGGGAAGCTTCAGAACATGACATTTTCAAATCCCACTCTAGCAGAAAGGGTCTTTCTAGTAGTTGTTCATCAAATCTAAGCTGTCTGAAGTGTTTTTCGAAAGTTATCAACATTTTTATATTTGGCGTTCCGGAATCGACCTTATCTCGGGCTGAAAACGCGTTTTCTGCATTGTGCCATAACTTTGCAGGGACGCTTCAGAACAGGAAATTTTCACCTCCCTCTATAGCAGAAAGTGTCTTTCTAGTAATTTCACGTGAAATCTAAGCTGTCTGAAGTGTTTTTCCAAAGTTATCAACATTTTTATGTTTAGCGTTCCGGAATCGACTTTATCTCAGGCTGAAAATGTGCTTTCTGCATTGTGCTAGAACTTTGCAGGGACGCTTCAGAACATGAAATTTTCACCTCCCACTGTAGCAGAAAGGGTCTTTCTAGTACTTTCACCTGAAATGTAAGCTGTCTGAAGTGTTTTTCCAAAGTTATCAACATTTTTATGTTTGGCGTTCCGGAATCTACCTTATCTCAGGCTGAAAACGCCTTTTCTGCATTGTGCCATAACTTTGCATGGAAGCTTCAGAACATCAAATTTTCACCTCCCACTGTAGCAGAAAGGGTCTTTCTAGTAGTTGCACATCAAATCTAAGCTGTCTGAAGTGCTTTTCCAAAGTTATCAACATTCTTATGTTTGGCGTTCCGGAATCAACCTTATCTTAGGCTGAAAACGCGTTTTCTGCATTGCGCCATCGCTTTGCAGGAAAGCTGCAGAATATGAAATTTTCACCTCTCACTATAGCAGAAAGGGTCTTTCTAGTAGTTACACATCAAATCTAAGCTGTCTGATGTGTTTTTCGAAAGTTATCAACATTTTTTTGTTTGGCGTTCCGGAACCCACCATATCTCAGGCTGAAAACGCGTTTTCTGCCTTGTGCCATAACTTTGCAGGGAAGCTTCAGAACATGACATTTTCACATCCCACTATAGCAGAAAGGGTCTTTCTAGTAGTTGCACATGAAATCTAAGCTGTTTGAAGTGTTTTTCCAAAGTTATCAACATTTTCATGTTTGGCGTTCCGGAATCGACCTTATCTCAGGCTGAAAACGCGTTTTCTGCATTGTGCCATAACTTTGCAGGGAACCTTTAGAACATGAAATTTTCACCTCCCACTATAGCAGAAAGGGTCTTTCTAGTAGTTGCACATCAAATCTAAGCTGTTTGAAGTGTTTTTCCAAAGTTATCAACATTTTTATGTTTGGCGTTCCGGAATCAACCTTATCTCAGGCTGAAAACGCATTTTATGCATTGTGCCATACCTTTGCAAGGAAGCTTCAGAATATGAAATTTTCACCTCTCACTATAGCAGAAAGGGTCTTTCTAGTAGTTGCACAACAAATCTATGCTGTCTGAAGTGTTTTTGGAAAGTTTTCAACATTTTTATGTTTGGCGTTCCTGAATCGACCTTATCTCAGGCTGAAAACGCGTTTTCTGCATTTTGCCATCACTTTGCAGGAAAGCTGCAGAATATGAAATTTTCACCTCTCACTATAGCAGAAAGGGTCTTTCTAGTAGTTGCACAACAAATCTATGGTGTCTGAAGTGTTTTTCGAAAGTTATCAACATTTTCATGTTTGGCGTTCCGGATCGCACCTTATTGAAAAGCCTTTTCTGCATTGTGCCATAACTTTGCAGGGAAGCTTCAGAACATGACATTTTTACCGCCCACTATAGCAGAAAGGGTCTTTCTAGTAGTTGCACATCAAATCTAAGCTGTCTGAAGTGTTTTTCCAAAGTTATCATATTTTTTTGTATGGCGTTCCGGAACCCACCTTATCTCAGGCTGAAAACAGGTTTTCTGCATTGTGCCATAACTTTGCAGGGAAGCTTCAGAACATGAAATTTTCACATCCCACTATAGCAGAAAGGTTCTTTCGAGTAGTTGCACATCAAATCTAAGCTGTCTGAAGTGTTTTTCGAAAGTTATCAACATTTTTATGTTTGGCGTTCCAGAATCGACCTTATCTCAAGCTGAAAACGCATTGTCTGCATTGTGCCAAAACTTTGCATGGAAGCTTCCGAACATGAAATTTTAACCTCCCACTATAGCAGAAAGGGTCTTTCTAGTAGTTGCACATCAAATCTAAGCTGTCTGATGTGTTTTACCAAAGTTATCAACATTTTTATGTTTGGCGTTCCGGAATCAACCTTATCACAGGCTGAAAACGCATTTTCTGCATTGTGCCATACCTTTGCAAGGAAGCTTCAGAATATGAAATTTTCACCTCTCACTATAGCAGAAAGGGTCTTTCTAGTAGTTGCACAACAAATCTATGCTGTCTGAAGTGTTTTTTGAAAGTTTTCAACATTTTTATGTTTGGCGTTCCTGAATCGACCTTATCTCAGGCTGAAAACGCGTTTTCTGCATTTTGCCATCACTTTGCAGGAAAGCTGCAGAATATGAAATTTTCACCTCTCACTATAGCAGAAAGGGTCTTTCTAGTAGTTGCACATCAAATCTAAGCTGTCTGAAGTGTTTTTCGAAAGTTATCAACATTTTTATGTTTGGCGTTCCAGAATCGACCTTATCTCAAGCTGAATACGCATTGTCTGCATTGTGCCAAAACTTTGCATGGAAGCTTCCGAACATGAAATTTTAACCTCCCACTATAGCAGAAAGGGTCTTTCTAGTAGTTGCACATCAAATCTAAGCTGTCTGATGTGTTTTACCAAAGTTATCAATATTTTTATGTTTGGCGTTCCGGAATCGACCTTATCTTAGTCTGAAAACGCGTTTTCTGCATTGTGCCATAAGTTTGCAGGGAACCTTTAGAACATGAAATTTTCACCTCCCACTATAGCAGAAAGGGTCTTTCCAGTAGTTGCACATCAAATCTAAGCTGTCTGAAGTGTTTTTCCAAAGTTATCAACATTTTTATGTTTGGCGTTCCTGAACCCACCTTATCTCTGGCTGAAAACGCGTTTTCTGCTTTATGCCATAACTTTGCTGGGAATCTTCAGAACATGAAATTTTCACCTCCCACTGTAGCAGAAAGGTTCTTTCTAGTAGTTGCACATCCAATCTAAGCTGTCTGAAGTGTTTTTCGAAAGTTATCAACATTTTTATGTTTGGCGTTCCGGAATCGACCTTATCTCAGGCTGAAAACGCGTTTCACGCATTGTCCCATAACTTTCCAGGGAAGCTTCAGAACATGAAATTTTGACCTCCCACTATAGCAGAAAGGGCCTTTCTAATAGTTGCACATCAAATCTAAGCTGTCTGAAATGTTTTTCCCAAAGTTATCAACATTATTATGTTTGGTGTACCGGAACCCACCTTATCTCAGGCTGAAAACGCGATTTCTGCATTGTGCCATAACTTTCCAGGGAAGCTTCAGAACATGAAATTTTGACCTTCCACTATAGCAGAAAGGGTCTTTCTAGTAGTTGCACATCAAATTTAAGCTGTCTGAAGTGTTTTTCGAAAGTTATCAACATTTTTATGTTTGGCGTTCCGGAATCGACCTTATCTCAGGCTGAAAACGCGGTTTCTGCATTGTTCCTTAACTTTGCAGGGAAGCATCAGAACATGAAATTTTCAGCTCCCACTATCACAAACAGGGTCTTTCTAATAGTTGCACATCAAATCTAATCTGTCTGAAGTGTTTTTCGAAAGTTATCAACATTTTTATGTTTGGCGTTCCGGAACCCACCTTATCTCTGGCTGAAAACGCATTTTCTGCTTTGTGCCATAACTTTGCAGGTAAGCTTCAGAACATGAAATTTTCACCTCCCACTATGGCAGAAAGGGTCTTTCTAGTCGTTGCACATTAAATCTAAGCTGTTTGAAGTGTTTTTCCAAAGTTATAAACATTTTTATGTTTGGCGTTCCGGAACCCACATTATCTCTGGCTGAAAACGCGTTTTCTGCTTTATGCCATAACTTTGCTGGGAATCTTCAGAACATGAAATTTTCACCTCCCACTATAGCAGAAAGAGTCTTTCTAGTAGTTGCACATCAAATCTAAGCTGTCTGAAATGTTTTTTCCAATGTTATCAACATTTTTATGTTTGGCGTTCCGGAACCCACCTTATCTCAGGCTGAAAAGTCATTTTTTGCATTGTGCCATAACTTTGCAGGAAGCTTCAGAACATGAAATTTTCACCTCCCACTATAACAGACAGGGTCTTTCTAGTAGTTGCAAATCAAATCTAAGTTGTCTGAAGTGTTTTTCGAAAGCTATCAACATTTTTTAGGTTGGTGTTCCCGAAACGACCTTATCTCGGGCTGAAAACGCGTTTTCTGCATTGTGCCATAACTTTCCAGGGAAGCTTCAGAACATGAAATTTTCAACTGCCACTACAACAGACAGGGTCTTCGTAGTAGTTGCACATCAAATCTAAGCTGTCTGAAGTGTTCTTCCAAAGTTATCAACATTTTTATGTTTGGCGTTCCGGAACCCACCTTATCTCTGGCTGAAAACGCATTTTCTGCTTTGTGCCATAACTTTGCAGGGAAGCTTCAGAACATCGAATTTTCACTTCCACAATGGCAGAAATGGTCTTTCTAGTCGTTGCACATTAAATCTAAGCTGTCTTTAGTGTTTTTCCAAAGTTATAAACATTTTTATGATTGGCGTTCCGGAACCCACCTTATCTCAGGCTGAAAACGCGTTTCGTGCATTGTGGCATAACTTTGCAGGGAAGCTTCAGAACATCGAATTTTCACTTCCACAATGGCAGAAATGGTCTTTCTAGTAGTTGCACATCAAATCTAAGCTGTCTGAAGTGTTTTTCCAGAATTATGAACCTTTTTATGTTTGGCGTTCCGGAACGCATCTTATCTCAGGCTGAAAACGCGTTTTCTGCATTGTGCCATGCCTTTGCAGGGAAGCTTCAGAACATGAAATTTTAACCTCCCACTATAGCAGAAAGGGTCTTTCTAGTAGTTGCACATGAAATGTAAGCGGTCTGAAGTGTATTTCAAAAGTTATCAACTTTTCTATGTTTGACATTCCTGAATCGACCTTATCACAGGCTGAAAACGCGTTTTCCGCATTGTGCCATAACTTTGCAAGGAAGCTTCAGAACATGAAATTGTAAAGTTCCACTATAGCAGAAAAGGTCTTTCTGGTAGTTGCACATCAAATCTAAGCTGTCTGAAGTGTTTTTCCAAAGTTATCAACATTTTTATGTTTGGCGTTCGGGAACCCACCTTATGTCAGGCTGAAAACGCGTTTTACGCATTGTGCCATAACTTTGCAGGAAACTTCAGAATATGAAATTTTAACCTCCCACTATAGCAGAAAGGGTCTTTCTAGTAGTTTCACGTGAAATCTAAGCTGTCTGAAGTGTTTTTCCAAAGTTGTCAACATTTTTATGTTTGGCGTTCCGGAACCCACCTTATCTCAGGCTGAAAACGCTTTTTCTGCATTGTGCCATAACTTTGCAGGGATGCATCAGAACATGACATTTTCACCTCCCACAATAGCATATAGGGTCTTTCTAATAGTTGCACATCAAATCTAAGCTGTCTGAAGTGTTTTTCGAAAGTTATCAACATTTTTCTGTTTGGCGTTCCGGAATCGACCTTATCTCAGGCTGAAAACGCGTTGTCTGCATTGTGCCATAACTTTGCATGGAAGCTTCCGAACATGAAATTTTAACCACCCACTATAGGAGAAAGGGTCTTTCTAGTAGTTGCACATCAAATCTAAGCTGTCTGAAATGTTTTTCCAAAGTTATCAACATTTTTACGTTTGGCGTTCCAGAATCGACCTTATCTCAGGCTGAAAACGCGTTGTCTGCATTGTGCCATAACTTTGCATGGAAGCTTCCGAACATGAAAATTTAACCTCCCACTATAGCAGAAAGGGTCTTTCTAGTAGTTGCACATCAAATCTAAGCTGTCTGAAGTGTTTTTCGAAAGTTATGAACATTTTTATGTTTCGCGTTCCGTTATCGACCTTATCTCAGGATGAAAAATTGTTTTCTGCATTGTCCCATAACTTTCCATGGCAAGCTTCAGAACATGAAATTTTGACCTCCCAGTATAGCAGAAAGGGTCATTCTAGTAGTTGCACATCAAATCTAAGGTGTCTGTGAAGTGTTTTTCGAAAGTTATCAACATTTTTATGTTTGGCGATCCGGAATCGACCTTATCTCAGGCTGAAAACGCGTTTTCTGCATTGTGCCATAACTTCTCAGGGAAGCTTCAGAACATGAAATGTTCGCCTCCCACTATAGCAGAAAGGGTCTTTCTAGTAGTTGCACACCAAAACTTAGCTGTCTGAAGTGTTTTTCCAAAGTTATCAACATTTTTATGTTTTGCGTTCCGGAATCGACCTTATCTGAGACTGAAAACGCGTTTTCTGCATTGTGCCATAGCTTTGCAGGGAAGCTTCAGAACATGAAATTTTAAACTTGCGCTATAGCAGAAAAGGTCTTTCTAGGAGTTGTACATCAAATTTATGCTGTCTGAAGTGTTTTTCCAAAGTTATCCACATTTTAATGTTTGGCGTTCTGGAATCGACCTTATCTCAGGCTGAAAACGCGTTTTACGCATTGTGCCATAACTTTGCATAAAGCTTCAGAACATGAAATTTTCACCTCCCACTATAGCAGAAAGGGTCTTTCTAGTAGTTGCAGATAAAATCTAAGCTGTCTGAAATGTTTTTCCAAAGTTATCAACATTTTTTTGTTTGGCGTTCTGGAACCCACCTTATCTCTGTCTGAAAATGTGTTTTAGGCATTGTGCCGTATCTTTGCAGGGAAGCCTCAGAACATGAAATTTTCACCTCCCGCTATAGCAGAAAGGGTCTTTCTAGTAGTTGCACATCGAATCTAAGCTGTCTCAAGTGTCTTTTCAAAGTTATCAACACTTTTATGTTTGGCGTTCCGGAATCGACCTTATCTCAGGCTGAAAACGCGTTTTACGCATGATGCCATAACTTTGCAGGGAAGCTTCAGAACATGAAATTTTCACATCCGACAATAGCAGAAAGGGTCTTTCTCGTAGTTGCACATTAAAGCTAAGCTGTCTGAAGTGTTTTTCCAAACTTATCAACATTTTTATGTTTGGCGTTCCGGAGTCGACCTTATCTCAGGCTGAAAACGCTTTTTACGCATTGTGCCACAACTTTGCATAAAGCTTCAGAACATGAAATGTTCACCTCCCACTATAGCAGAAAGGGTCTTTCTAGTAGTTGCACATCAAATCTAAGCTGTCTGAAGTGTTTTTCGAAAGTTATGAACATTTTTATGTTTCACGTTCCGTTATCGACCTTATCTCAGGATGAAAAATTGTTTTCTGCATTGTCCCATAACTTTCCATGGGAAGCTTCAGAACATGAAATTTTAACTTCCCACTGTAGCAGAAAGGGTCTTTCTCGTAGTTGCACATCAAATCTAAGCTGTCTGAAGTGTTTTTCCAAAGTTATCAACATTCTTATGTTTGGCGTTCCGGAACCCACCTTATCTTAGGCTGTAAACGCATTTTATTCATTGTGCCATAACTTTGCAGTATAGCGTCAGAACATGAAATTTTCACATCCCACTATAGCAGAAAGGGTCTTTCTAATAGTTGCACATCAAATCTAAGCTGTCTGAAGTGTTTTTCCAAAGTTATCAACATTCTTATGTTTGGCATTCCGGAATCAACCTTATCTCAGGCTGAAAACGGGTTTCCTGCATTGTGCCATAACATTGCAGGGAAGCCTCAGAACATGAAATTTTCACCTCCCACCATAACAGAAAGGGACTTTCATGTAGTTGCACATCAAATCTAAGCTGTCTGAAATGTTTTTCCAAAGTTATCAACATTTTTACGTTTGGCGTTCCAGAATCGACCTTATCTCAGGCTGAAAACGCGTTGTCTGCATTGTGCCATAACTTTGCATGGAAGCTTCCGAACATGAAAATTTAACCTCCCACTATAGCAGAAAGGGTCTTTCTAGTAGTTGCACATCAAATCTAAGCTGTCTGAAGTGTTTTTCGAAAGTTATGAACATTTTTATGTTTCGCGTTCCGTTATCGACCTTATCTCAGGATGAAAAATTGTTTTCTGCATTGTCCCATAACTTTCCATGGGAAGCTTCAGAACATGAAATTTTGACCTCCCGCTATAGGAGAAAGGGTCATTCTAGAAGTTGCACATCAAATCTAAGGTGTCTGTGAAGTGTTTTTCGAAAGTTATCAACATTTTTATGTTTGGCGATCCGGAATCGACCTTATCTCAGGCTGAAAACGCGTTTTCTGCATTGTGCCATAACTTCTCAGGGAAGCTTCAGAACATGAAATGTTCGCCTCCCACTATAGCAGAAAGGGTCTTTCTAGTAGTTGCACATCAAAGCTTAGCTGTCTGAAGTGTTTTTCCAAAGTTATCAACATTTTTATGTTTTGCGTTCCGGAATCGACCTTATCTGAGACTGAAAACGCTTTTTCTGTATTGTGCCATAGCTTTGCAGGGAAGCTTCAGAACATGAAATTTTAAACTTGCGCTATAGCAGAAAAGGTCTTTCTAGGTGTTGTACATCAAATTTATGCTGTCTGAAGTGTTTTTCCAAAGTTATCCACATTTTAATGTTTGGCGTTCTGGAATCGACCTTATCTCAGGCTGAAAACGTGTTTTACGCATTGTGCCATAACTTTGCATAAAGCTTCAGAACATGAAATTTTCACCTCCCACTATAGCAGAAAGGGTCTTTCTAGTAGTTGCAGATAAAATCTAAGCTGTCTGAAATGTTTTTCCAAAGTTATCAACATTTTTTTGTTTGGCGTTCTGGAACCCACCTTATCTCAGTCTGAAAATGTGTTTTAGTCATTGTGCCGTATCTTTGCAGGGAAGCCTCAGAACATGAAATTTTCACCTCCCGCTATAGCAGAAAGGGTCTTTCTAGTAGTTGCACATCGAATCTAAGCTGTCTCAAGTGTCTTTTCAAAGTTATCAACACTTTTATGTTTGGCGTTCCGGAATCGACCTTATCTCAGGCTGAAAACGCGTTTTACGCATGATGCCATAACTTTGCAGGGAAGCTTCAGAACATGAAATTTTCACATCCGACAATAGCAGAAAGGGTCTTTCTCGTAGTTGCACATTAAAGCTAAGCTGTCTGAAGTGTTTTTCCAAACTTATCAACATTTTTATGTTTGGCGTTCCGGAGTCGACCTTATCTCAGGCTGAAAACGCTTTTTACGCATTGTGCCACAACTTTGCATAAAGCTTCAGAACATGAAATGTTCACCTCCCACTATAGCAGAAAGGGTCTTTCTAGTAGTTGCACATCAAATCTAAGCTGTCTGAAGTGTTTTTCGAAAGTTATGAACATTTTTATGTTTCACGTTCCGTTATCGACCTTATCTCAGGATGAAAAATTATTTTCTGCATTGTCCCATAACTTTCCATGGGAAGCTTCAGAACATGAAATTTTAACTTCCCACTGTAGCAGAAAGGGTCTTTCTCGTAGTTGCACATCAAATCTAAGCTGTCTGAAGTGTTTTTCCAAAGTTATCAACATTCTTATGTTTGGCGTTCCGGAACCCACCTTATCTTAGGCTGTAAACGCATTTTATTCATTGTGCCATAACTTTGCAGTATAGCGTCAGAACATGAAATTTTCACATCCCACTATAGCAGAAAGGGTCTTTCTAATAGTTGCACATCAAATCTAAGCTGTCTGAAGTGTTTTTCCAAAGTTATCAACATTCTTATGTTTGGCATTCCGGAATCAACCTTATCTCAGGCTGAAAACGGGTTCCCTGCATTGTGCCATAACATTGCAGGGAAGCCTCAGAACATGAAATTTTCACCTCCCACCATAACAGAAAGGGACTTTCAAGTAGTTGCACATCAAATCTAACCTGTCTGAAGTGTTTTTCCAAAGTTATCATATTTCTATGTTTGGCGTTCCAGAATTGACCTTGTCTCATGCCTAAAACGTATTTTCTGCATTGTGCCATAACTTTGCAGGGAGGCTTCAGAACATCACATTTTCACATCCCACTATAGCAGAAAGGGTCTTTCTCGTAGTTGCACATCAAATCTAAGCTGTTTGAAGTGTTTTTCCAAAGTTATCAACATTTTTATGTTTCGCGTTCAGGAATCGACCTTATCTCAAGCTGAAAACACGATTTACGCATTCTGCCATAACTTTGCAGGGAATCTTCAGAACATGAAATTTTCACCTCCCACTATAGCAGAATGGGTCTTTCTAGTAGTTGCACATCAAATCTAAGCTGTCTGAAGTGTTTTTCCAAAGTTATCAACATTTTTACGTTTGGCATTCCGGAATCGACCTTATCTCAGGCTGAAAACGCATTTTCTGCATTGTGCCATAACTTTGCAGTATAGCGTCAGAACATGAAATTTTCACCTCCCACTATAGCAGAAAGGGTCTTTCTAGTAGTTGCACATCAAATCTAAGCTGTCTGAAGTGTTTTTCCAAAGTTATCAACATTCTTATGTTTGGCGTTCCGGAACCCACCTTATCTCAGGCTGTAAACGCATTTTCTGCATTGTGCCATAACTTTGCAGTATAGCGTCAGAACATGAAATTTTCACATCACACTTCAGCAGAAAGGGTCTTTCTAGTAGTTGCACATCAAATCTAAGCTGTCTGAAGTGTTTTTCCAAAGTTATCAACATTCTTATGTTTGGCATTCCGGAATCGACCTTATGTCAGGCTGAAAACGCGTTTTCTGCATTGTGCCATAACTTTGCAGGGAAGCCTCAGAACATGAAATTTTCACCTCCCACTATAGCAGAAAGGGTCTTTCTAGTAGTTGCACATCAAATCTAACCTGTCTGAAGTGTTTTTCCAAAGTTATCAACATTCTTATGTTTGGCGTTCCGGAATCAACCTTATCTCAGGCTGAAAACGCGTTTCCTGCATTGTGCCATAACATTGCAGGGAAGCTTCAGAACATGAAATTTTCATATCCCATTATAGCAGAAAGGGTCTTTCTAGTAGTTGCACATCAAATCTAAGCTGTCTGAAGTGTTTTTCCAAAGTTATAAACATTTTTATGTTTGGCATTACGGAATCGACCTTATCTCAGGCTGAATACGCGTTTTCTGCATTGTGCCATAACTTTGCAGGGAATCTTCAGAACATGAAATTTTCACATCCCACTATAGCAGAAAGGGTTTTTCTAGTACTTGTACATCAAATCCTAGCTGTCTGAAGTGTTTTTCCGAAGTTATGAACATTTTTATGTTTGGCGTTCCGGAATTGACCTTATGTGAGGCAGAAAACGCGTTTTCTGCATTGTGCCATAACTTTGCAGAGAAGCTTCAGAACATGAAATTTTCACCTCCCACTATAGCAGAAAGGGTCTTTCTAATAGTTGCACATCAAATCTAAGCTGTCTGAAGTGTTTTTCCAAAGTTATCAACATTTTTATGTTAGGCGTTTCGGAACCCACCTTAATTCAGGCTGTAAACGCTTTTTTTGCATTGTGCCATAACTTTGGAGGGAAGCTTCAGAACACGAAATTTTAACCTCCCACTATAGCAGAAAGGGTCTTTCTAGTAGTTGCACATCAAATCTAACCTGTCTGAAGTGTTTTTCCAAAGTTATCAACATTCTTATGTTTGGCGTTCCGGAATCAACCTTATCTCAGGCTGAAAACGCTTTTTTTGCATTGTGCCATAACTTTGGAGGGAAGCCTCAGAACATGAAATTTTAACCTCACACTATAGCAGAAAGGGTCTTTCTAGTAGTTGCACATCAAATCTAAGCTGTCTGAAGTGTTTTTCAAAAGTTATCAACATTTTCATGTTTGGCGTTCCGGAACCAACCTTATCTCAGGCTGAAAACGCGTTGTCTGCATTGTGCCATAACTTTGCATGAAAGCTTCCGAACATGAAATTTTCACCTCCCACTATAACAGAAAGGGTCTTCTTAGTAGTTGCGCATCAAATCTAAGCTGTCTGAATTGTTTTTCCAAAGTGATCAACATTTTTATGTTTGGCGTTCCGGAATCGACCTTATCTCAGGCTGAAAACGCGTTTTCTGCATTGTGCCATAACTTTGCAGGGAGACATCAGAACATGACATTTTCACCTCCCACTATAGCAGAAAGGGTATTTCTAGTAGTTGCACATCAAATCTAAGCTGTCTGAAGTGTTTTTCCAAAGATATCAACATTTTTATGTTTGGCGTTCCAGAATCGACCTTATCTCAGGCTGAAAACGCGTTTTCTGCATTGTGCCATAACTTTGCAGGGAGACTTCAGAACATGAAATTTTCTCCTCCCACTATAGCAGAAAGGGTATTTCTAGTAGTTGCACATCAAATCTAAGCTGTCTGAAGTGTTTTTCGATAGTTTTCAACATTTTTATATTTGGCGTTCCTGAATCGACCTTATCTCTGGCTGAAAACACGTTTTCTGCATTGTGCCATAACTTTGCAGGGAATCTTCAGAACATGAAATTTTCACCTCCCACTACAGCAGAAAGGGTCTTTCTAGTAGTTGCACAACAAATCTAAGCTGTCTGAAGTGTTTTTCCAAAGTTATCAACATTTTTATGTTTGGCGTTCCGGAACCCACCTTATCTCAAGCTGAAAACGCGTTTTCTGCATTGTGCCATAACATTGCAGGGAAGCTTCAGAACATGAAATTTTCATATCCCATTATAGCAGAAAGGGTCTTTCTAGTAGTTGCACATCAAATCTAAGCTGTCTGAAGTGTTTTTCCAAAGTTATAAACATTTTTATGTTTGGCATTACGGAATCGACCTTATCTCAGGCTGAATACGCGTTTTCTGCATTGTGCCATAACTTTGCAGGGAATCTTCAGAACATGAAATTTTCACATCCCACTATAGCAGAAAGGGTTTTTCTAGTACTTGTACATCAAATCCTAGCTGTCTGAAGTGTTTTTCCGAAGTTATGAACATTTTTATGTTTGGCGTTCCGGAATTGACCTTATGTGAGGCAGAAAACGCGTTTTCTGCATTGTGCCATAACTTTGCAGAGAAGCTTCAGAACATGAAATTTTCACCTCCCACTATAGCAGAAAGGGTCTTTCTAATAGTTGCACATCAAATCTAAGCTGTCTGAAGTGTTTTTCCAAAGTTATCAACATTTTTATGTTAGGCGTTTCGGAACCCACCTTAATTCAGGCTGTAAACGCTTTTTTTGCATTGTGCCATAACTTTGGAGGGAAGCTTCAGAACACGAAATTTTAACCTCCCACTATAGCAGAAAGGGTCTTTCTAGTAGTTGCACATCAAATCTAACCTGTCTGAAGTGTTTTTCCAAAGTTATCAACATTCTTATGTTTGGCGTTCCGGAATCAACCTTATCTCAGGCTGAAAACGCTTTTTTTGCATTGTGCCATAACTTTGGAGGGAAGCCTCAGAACATGAAATTTTAACCTCACACTATAGCAGAAAGGGTCTTTCTAGTAGTTGCACATCAAATCTAAGCTGTCTGAAGTGTTTTTCAAAAGTTATCAACATTTTCATGTTTGGCGTTCCGGAACCAACCTTATCTCAGGCTGAAAACGCGTTGTCTGCATTGTGCCATAACTTTGCATGAAAGCTTCCGAACATGAAATTTTCACCTCCCACTATAACAGAAAGGGTCTTCTTAGTAGTTGCGCATCAAATCTAAGCTGTCTGAATTGTTTTTCCAAAGTGATCAACATTTTTATGTTTGGCGTTCCGGAATCGACCTTATCTCAGGCTGAAAACGCGTTTTCTGCATTGTGCCATAACTTTGCAGGGAGACATCAGAACATGACATTTTCACCTCCCACTATAGCAGAAAGGGTATTTCTAGTAGTTGCACATCAAATCTAAGCTGTCTGAAGTGTTTTTCCAAAGATATCAACATTTTTATGTTTGGCGTTCCAGAATCGACCTTATCTCAGGCTGAAAACGCGTTTTCTGCATTGTGCCATAACTTTGCAGGGAGACTTCAGAACATGAAATTTTCTCCTCCCACTATAGCAGAAAGGGTATTTCTAGTAGTTGCACATCAAATCTAAGCTGTCTGAAGTGTTTTTCGATAGTTTTCAACATTTTTATATTTGGCGTTCCTGAATCGACCTTATCTCTGGCTGAAAACACGTTTTCTGCATTGTGCCATAACTTTGCAGGGAATCTTCAGAACATGAAATTTTCACCTCCCACTACAGCAGAAAGGGTCTTTCTAGTAGTTGCACAACAAATCTAAGCTGTCTGAAGTGTTTTTCCAAAGTTATCAACATTTTTATGTTTGGCGTTCCGGAACCCACCTTATCTCAAGCTGAAAACGCGTTTTCTGCATTGTGCCATAACTTTGCAGGGAAGCTTCAGAACATGAAATTTTCAGGTCCCACTATAGCAGAAAGGGTCTTTCTAGTAGTTGCACATGAAATCTAAGCTGTCTGAAGTGTTTTTCGAAAGTTATCAACATTTTTATGTTTGGCGTTCCGGAATCGACCTTATCTCAGGATGAAAAATCGTTTTCAGCATTGTCCCATAACTTTGCAGGAAAGCTACAGAACATGAAATTTTCACGTCCCACTATAGCAGAAAGGGTCTTTCTAGTATTTGCACATCAAATCTAAGCTTTCTGAAATGTTTTTCCAAAGTTATCAACATTTTTACGTTTGGCGTTCCAGAATCGACCTTATCTCAGGATGAAAAATTGTTTTCTGCATTGTCCCATAACTTTCCATGGGAAGCTTCAGAACATGAAATTTTGACCTCCCACTATAGCAGAAAGGGTCTTTCTAGTAGTTGCACATCAAATCTAAGGTGTCTGTGAAGTGTTTTTCGAAAGTTATCAACATTTTTATGTTTGGCGATCCGGAATCGACCTTATCTCAGGCTGAAAACGCGTTTTACGCATTATGCCATAACTTTGGAGGGAAGCTTCAGAACATCGAATTTTCACCACCCACTATATCAGAAAGGGTCTTTCTAGTAGTTGCACATCAAATCTAAGCAGTCTGAAGTTTTTTTCCAAAGTTATCAACATTTTTATGTTTGGCGAACCGGAATCGACCTTATCTCAGGCTGAAAACGCGTTTTCTGCATTGTGCCATAGCTTTGCAGGGAAGCTTCAGAACATGAAATTTTAAACTTGCGCTATAGCAGAAAAGGTCTTTCTAGGAGTTGTTCATCAAATTTATGCTGTCTGAAGTGTTTTTCCAAAGTTATCCACATTTTAATGTTTGGCGTTCTGGAATCGACCTTATCTCAGGCTGAAAACGCGTTTTACGCATTGTGCCATAACTTTGCATAAAGCTTCAGAACATGAAATTTTCACCTCCCACTATAGCAGAAAGGGTCTTTCTAGTAGTTGCAGATAAAATCTAAGCTGTCTGAAATGTTTTTCCAAAGTTATCAACATTTTTTTGTTTGGCGTTCTGGAACCCACCTTATCTCAGTCTGAAAATGTGTTTTAGGCATTGTGTCGTATCTTTGCAGGGAAGCCTCAGAACATGAAATTTTCACCTCCCGCTATAGTAGAAAGGGTCTTTCTAGTAGTTGCACATCGAATCTAAGCTGTCTCAAGTGTCTTTTCAAAGTTATCAACACTTTTATGTTTGGCGTTCCGGAATCGACCTTATCTCAGGCTGAAAACGCGTTTTACGCATGGTGCCATAACTTTGCAGGGAAGCTTCAGAACATGAAATTTTCACATCCGACAATAGCAGAAAGGGTCTTTCTCGTAGTTGCACATTAAAGCTAAGCTGTCTGAAGTGTTTTTCCAAACTTATCAACATTTTTATGTTTGGCGTTCCGGAATCGACCTTATCTCAGGCTGAAAACGCGTTTTCTGCATTGTGCCATAACTTTGCAGGGAAGCTTCAGAACATGAAATTTTCACCTCCCACTATAGCAGAAAGGGTCTTTCTAGTAGTTGCACATCAAATCTAACCTGTCTGAAGTGTTTTTCCAAAGTGATCAACATTCTTATGTTTGGCGTTCCGGAATCAACCTTATCTCAGGCTGAAAACGGGTTTCCTGCATTGTGCCATAACATTGCAGGGAAGCCTCAGAACATGAAATTTTCACCTCCCACCATAACAGAAAGGGACTTTCGAGTAGTTGCACATCAAATCTAAGCTGTCTGAAGTGTTTTTCCAAAGTTATCATATTTCTATGTTTGGCGTTCCAGAATTGACCTTGTCTCATGCCTAAAACGTATTTTCTGCATTGTGCCATAACTTTGCAGGGAAGTTTCAGAACATGAAATTTACACCTCCCACTATAGTAGAAATCGTCTTTCTAGTAGTTGCACATCAAATCTAAGCCGCCTGAAGTGTTTTTCGAAAGTTATCAACATTTTTTTGTTTGGCGTTCCGAAACCCACCTTATCTCAGGCTGAAAACGCGTTTTCTGCACTGTGCCATAACTTTGCAGGGAAGCTTCAGAACATGAAATTTTCACCTCCCACTATAGCAGAAAGGGTCTTTCTAGTAGTTGCACATCAAATCTAAGCTGTCTGATGGGTTTTTCGAAAGTTATCAACATTTTTTGTTTTGCATTCCGGAACCCACCTTATCTCAGGCTGAAAACGCTTTTTCTGCCTTGTGCCATAACTTTGCATAAAGCTTCAGAACATGACATTTTCACATCCCACTATAGCAGAAAGGGTCTTTCTCGTAGTTGCACATCAAATCTAAGCTGTTTGAAGGGTTTTTCCAAAGTTATCAACATTTTTATGTTTCGCGTTCAGGAATCGACCTTATCTCAGGCTGAAAACACGATTTACGCATTCTGCGATAACTTTGCAGGGAATCTTCAGAACATGAAATTTTCTTATCCCATTATAGCAGAAAGGGTCTTTCTAGTAGTTGCACATCAAATCTAAGCTGTCTGAAGTGTTTTTCCAAAGTTATCAACATTCTTGTGTTTGGCGTTCCGGAACCCACCTTATCTCAGGCTGTAAACGCATTTTCTGCATTGTGCCATAACTTTGCAGTATAGCGTCAGAACATGAAATTTTCACATCCCACTTCAGCAGAAAGGGTCTTTCTAGTAGTTGCACATCAAATCTAAGCTGTCTGAAGTGTTTTTCCAAAGTTATCAACATTCTTATGCTTGGCATTCCGGAATCGACCTTATGTCAGGCTGAAAACGCGTTTTCTGCATTGTGCCATAACTTTGCAGGGAAGCCTCAGAACATGAAATTTTCACCTCCCACTATAGCAGAAAGGGTCTTTCTAATAGTTGCACATCAAATCTAAGCTGTCTGAAGAGTTTTTCCAAAGTTATCAACATTTTTATGTTAGGCGTTTCGGAACCCACCTTATCTCAGGCTGTAAACGCTTTTTTTGCATTGTGCCATAACTTTGGAGGGAAGCTTCAGAACACGAAATTTTAACCTCCCACTATAGCAGAAAGGGTCTTTCTAGTAGTTGCACATCAAATCTAACCTGTCTGAAGTGTTTATCCAAAGTTATCAACATTCTTATGTTTGGCGTTCCGGAATCGACCTTATCTCAGGCTGAATACGCGTTTTCTGCATTGTGCCATAACTTTGCAGGGAATCTTCAGAACATGAAATTTTCACATCCCACTATAGCAGAAAGGGTTTTTCTAGTACTTGTACATCAAATCCTAGCTGTCTGAAGTGTTTTTCCGAAGTTATGAACATTTTCATGTTTGGCGTTCCGGAATTGACCTTATGTGAGGCAGAAAACGCGTTTTCTGCATTGTGCCATAACTTTGCAGGGAAGCTTCAGAACATGAAAATTTCACCTTATCAACATATCAAATTTTCAGTTATCAACATTTTTATGTTAGGCGTTTCGGAACCCACCTTAATTCAGGCTGTAAACGCTTTTTTTGCATTGTGCCATAACTTTGGAGGGAAGCTTCAGAACACGAAATTTTAACCTCCCACTATAGCAGAAAGGGTCTTTCTAGTAGTTGCACATCAAATCTAACCTGTCTGAAGTGTTTTTCCAAAGTTATCAACATTCTTATGTTTGGCGTTCCGGAATCAACCTTATCTCAGGCTGAAAACGCTTTTTTTGCATTGTGCCATAACTTTGGAGGGAAGCCTCAGAACATGAAATTTTAACCTCACACTATAGCAGAAAGGGTCTTTCTAATAGTTGCACATCAAATCTAAGCTGTCTGAAGTGTTTTTCCAAAGTTATCAACATTTTTATGTTAGGCGTTTCGGAACCCACCTTAATTCAGGCTGTAAACGCTTTTTTTGCATTGTGCCATAACTTTGGAGGGAAGTTTCAGAACATGAACTTTTGACCTCTCACTATAGCAGAAATGGTCTTTCTAGTAGTTGCACATCAAATCTAAGCTGTCTGAACTGTTTTTCGAAAGTTATCAACATTTTTATGTTTGGCGTTCCGGAATCGACCTTATCTCAGGCTGAAAACGCCTTGTCTGCATTGTGCCATTACTTTGCATGAAAGCTTCCGAACATGAAATTTTAACCTCCCACTGTTGCAGAAAGGGTCTTTTTAGTAGATGCGCATCAAATCTAAGCTGTCTGAAGTGTTTTTCCAAAGTTATCAACACTTTTATGTTTGGCGTTCCGGAATCGACCTTATCTCAGGCTCAAAATGCGTTTTCTGCATTGTGCTATAACTTTGCAGAGAAGCTTCTGAACATTAAATTTTAACCTCCCACTATAGCAGAAAGGGTCTTTTTAGTAGTTGCACATCAAATCTAAGCTGTCTGAAGTGTTTTTCCAAAGTTATCAACATTTTTATGTTTGGCGTTCCGGAACCAACCTTATCTCAGGCTGAAAACACGTTTTCTGCATCGTGGCTTAACTTTGCAGGGAAGCTTCAGAACATGAAATGTTCACCTCCCCCTATAGCAGAATGGGTCTTTCTAGTAGTTCCACATCAAATCTAAGCTGTCTGAAGTGTTTTTCCAAAGTTATCAACATTTTTATGTTTGGCGTTCCGGAACCCACCTTATGTCAGGCTGAAAACGCGTTTTACGCATTGTGCCATAACTTTGCAGAGAAGCTTCAGAACATGAAATTTTCACCTCCCACTACAACAGAAAGGGTGTTTCGAGCAGTTGCACATCAAATCTAAGCTGTCTGAAATGTTTTTCCAAAGTTATCAACATTCTTATGTTTGGCGTTCCGGAATCAACCTTATCTCCGGCTGAACACGCGTTTTCTGCATTGTGCCATAACTTTGCAGGGAAGCTTCAGAGCATGAAATGTTCATCTCCCACTGTAGCAGAAAGGGTCTTTCTAGTAGTTGCACATCAAATCTAAGCTGTCTGAAGTGTTTTTCCAATGTTATCAACATTATTATATTGCCGTTCCGGAATCGACCTTCTCTCAGGCTGAAAAGGCTTTTTCTGCATTGTGCCATAACTTTGGAGGGAAGCTTCAGAACATGAAAATTTCAACTCCCACTATAGCAGAAAGGGTGTTTCTAGCAGTTGCACATCAAATCTAAGCTGTCTGAAGGTTTTTTCAAAAGTTATCAACATTTTTATGTTTGGCGTTCCGGAATCGACCTTATCTCAGGCTGAAAACGCGTTGTCTGCATTGTGCCATAACTTTGCATGAAAGCTTCCGAACATGAAATTTTAACCTCCCACTATAGCAGAAAGGGTCTTTTTAGTAGTTGCATATCAAATCTAAGCTGTCTGACGTGTTTTTCAAAAGTGATCAACATTTTTATGTTTGGCGTTCCGGAATCGACCTTTTCTCAGGCTGAAATCGCGCTTTACGCATTGTGCCATAACTTTGCAGAGAAGCTTCAGAACATGAAATTTTCACCTCCCACTACAACAGAAAGGGTGTTTCTAGCAGTTGCACATCAAATCTAAGCTGAAGTGTTTTTCCGAAGTTATCAACATTTTTATGTTTGGCGTTCCGGAATCGACCTTATCTCTGGCTGAAAACGTGATTTCTGCATTGTGCCATAACTTTGCATGGATGCTTCCCAACATGAAATTTTCACCTCCCACTATCGCAGGAAGGGTCTTTCTAGTAGTTGCACATCAAATCTAAGCTGTCTGAAGATTTTTTCCAAAGTTATCAACATTTTTTTGTTTGGCGTTCCGGAACCCACCTTATCTCAGGCTGAAAACGCGTTTTCTGCATTGTGCCATAACTTTGCAGGGAAGCTTCAGAACATGAAATATTCACCTCCAACTATAGCAGAAAGGTTCTTTCTAGTAGTTGCACATCAATTCTAAGTTGTTTGAAGTGTTTTTCCTAAGTTAACACCATTTTTATGTTTGCCGTTCCAGAAACAACCTTATCTCAGGCTGAAAACGCGTTTTACGCATTGTGCCATAACTTTGCAGGAAAGCTTCAGAACATGAAATTTTCAACTCCCACAATAGCAGAAAGGGTCTTTCTAGTAGTTGCACATCAAATCTAAGCTGTCTGAAGTGTTTTTACAAAGTTTTCAACATTTTTATGTTTGGCGTTCCGGAATCGACCTTATCTCAGGCTGAAATCGCCTTGTCTGCATTGTGCCATAACTTTGCATGAAAGCTTCCGAACATGAAATTTTAACCTCCCACTGTTGCAGAAAGGGTCTTTTTAGTAGTTGCGCATCAAATCTAAGCTGTCTGAAGTTTTTTTCCAAAGTTATCAACACTTTTATGTTTGGCGTTCCGGAATCGACCTTATCTCAGGCTCAAAATGCGTTTTCTGCATTGTGCCATAACTTTGCAGAGAAGCTTCTGAACATTAAATTTTAACCTCCCACTATAGCACAAAGGGTCTTTCTAGTAGTTGCACATCAAATCGAAGCTGTCTGAAGTGTTTTCCAAAGTTATCAACTTTTTTATGTTTGGCGTTCCGGAATCGACTTTATCTCAGGCTGAAAACGCGTTTTACGCATTGTGCCATAACTATGCAGGGAAGCTTCAGAACATGAAATTTTGACCTCCCACTATAGCAGAAATGGTCTTTCTAGTAGTTGCACATCAAATCTAAGCTGTCTGAAGTGTTTTTCAAAAGTTATCAACATTTTTATGTTTGGTGTTCCGGAATCGACCTCATCTCAGGCTGAAAACGCGTTTTCTGCATTGTGCCTTTACTTTTCTGGGGAGCTTCAGAACATGGAATTTTCACCTCCCACTATTACAGAAAGGGTCTTTGTAGTCGTTGTTCATCAAATCTAAGCTGTCTGAAGTGTTTTTCGAAAGTTATCAACCTTTTTATGTTTGGCGTTCCGGAATCGACCTTATCTCAGGCTGAAAACGCGTTTTACGCATTGTGCCATAACTTTGCAGGGAAGCTTCAGAACATGAAATTTTAACCTCCCACTATAGCAGAAAGGGTCTTTTTAGTGGTTGCGCACCAAATCTAAGCTGTATGAAGTGTTTTTCCAAAGTGATCATCATTTTTATGTTTGGCGTTCGGGAATCGACCTTATCACAGACTCAAAATGCGTTTTCTGCATTGTGCCATAACTTTGCAGAGAAGCTTCAGTACATGAAATTTTAACCTCCCACTATAGCAGAAAGGGTCTTTTTAGTGGTTGAACAACAAACTAAGCTGTCTGAAGTGTTTTTCGAAAGATTTTCAACATTTTTATGTTTGGCGTTCCGGAATCGACCTTAACTCAGGCTGAAAACGCGTTTTACGCATTGTACCATAACTTTGCATGAAAGCTTCCGAACATGAAATTTTAACCTCACACTATAGCAGAAAGGGTCTTTTTAGTAGTTGCACATCAAATCTAAGCTGTCTGAACTGTTTTTCGAAAGTTATCACCATTTTTATGTTTGGCGTTCCGGAATCGACCTTATCTCAGGCTGAAAACGCCTTGTCTGCATTGTGCCATTACTTTGCATGAAAGCTTCCGAACATGAAATTTTAACCTCCCACTGTTGCAGAAAGGGTCTTTTTAGTAGATGCGCATCAAATCTAAGCTGTCTGAAGTGTTTTTCCAAAGTTATCAACACTTTTATGTTTGGCGTTCCGGAATCGACCTTATCTCAGGCACAAAATGCGTTTTCTGCATTGTGCTATAACTTTGCAGAGAAGCTTCTGAACATTAAATTTTAACCTCCCACTATAGCAGAAAGGGTCTTTTTAGTAGTTGCACATCAAATCTAAGCTGTCTGAAGTGTTTTTCCAAAGTTATCAACATTTTTATGTTTGGCGTTCCGGAACCAACCTTATCTCAGGCTGAAAACACGTTTTCTGCATCGTGCCATAACTTTGCAGGGAAGCTTCAGAACATGAAATGTTCACCTCCCCCTATAGCAGAATGGGTCTTTCTAGTAGTTCCACATCAAATCTAAGCTGTCTGAAGTGTTTTTCCAAAGTTATCAACATTTTTATGTTTGGCGTTCCGGAACCAACCTTATCTCAGGATGAAAAATCGTTATCTGCATTGTCCCATAACTTTGCAGGGAAGTTTCAGAACATAAAATTTTATTTTCACCTCCCAATATAGCAGAAAGGGTTTTTCTAGTAGTTGCACATCAAATCTAAGCTGTCTGAAGTGTTTTCCGAAAGTTATCAACATTTTTATGTTTGGCGTTCCGGAATCGACCTTATCTCAGGCTGAAAACGCGTTTTACGCATTGTGCCATAACTTTGCAGGGAAGCTTCAGAACATCGAATTTTCACCACCCACTATAGCAGAAAGGGTCTTTCTAGTAGTTGCACATCAAATCTAAGCTGTCTGAAGTGTTTTTCCAAAGTTATTATTTTTTTTTGTTTGGCGTTCCGGAACCCACCTTATCTCAGGCTGAAAACGCGTTTTCTGCACTGTGCCATAACTTTGCAGGGAAGCTTCAGAACATGAAATTTTCACCTCCCACTATAGCAGAAAGTGTCTTTCTAGTAGTTGCACATCAAATCTAAGCTGTCTGAAGTGTTTTTCCAAAGTTATCAACATTTTTATGTTTGGCGTTCTGGAACCCACCTTATCTCAGGCTGAAAATGCGTTTTACGCATTGTGCCATAACTTTGCAGGAAAGCTTCAGAACATGAAATTTTCAACTCCAACTATAGCAGAAAGGTTCTTTCTAGTAGTTGCACATCAAATCTAGGCTGTTTGAAGTGTTTTTCCTAAGTTAACACCATTTTTATGTTTGGCGTTCCAGAAACAACCTTATCTCAGGCTGAAAACGCGTTTTACGCATTGTGCCATAACTTTGCAGGAAAGCTTCAGAACATGAAATTTTCAACTCCCACAATAGCAGAAAGGGTCTTTCTAGTAGTTGCACATCAAATCTAAGCTGTCTGAAGTGTTTTTACAAAGTTTTCAACATTTTTATGTTTGGCGTTCCAGAATCAGCCTTATCTCAGGCTGAAAACGCTTTTTCTGCATTGTGCCATAACTTTGCAGGGAATCTTCAGAACATGAAATTTTCATATCCCACTATAGCAGAAAGGGTCTTTCAAGCAGTTGCACATCAAATCTAAGCTGTCTGAAGTATTTTTCCATAGTTATCAACATTCTTATGTTTGGCGTTCCGGAATCGACCTTATCTCAGGCTGAAAACGCGTTTTCTGCATTGTGCCACAACTTTGCAGGGAAGCTTCAGAACATGAAATTTTCAACTCCCACTATAGCAGAAATGGTCTTTCTAGTAGTTGTACGTCAAATCTAAGCTGTCTGACATGTTTTTCCAAAGTTAACAACATTTTTATGTTTGGCGTTCCGGAACCCACCTCATCTCAGGCTGAAAACGTGATTTCTGCATTGTGCCATAACTTTGCAGGGAAGCTTCAGAACATGAAATTTTCAGCTCCCACTATATCAGAAAGGATCTTTCTAGTAGTAGCACATCACATCTAAGCGGTCTGACGTGTTTTTCCAAAGTTATTAACATTTTTATGTTTGGCGTTCCTGAATCAGCCTTATCTCAGGCTGAAAACGAGTTTTCTGCATTGTGCCATAACTTTGCAGGGAAGCTTCAGAACATGACATTTTCACCTCCCACTATAGCAGAAACGGTCTTTCTAGTAGTTGCACATCAAATCTAAGCTGTCTGAAATGTTTTCCGAAAGTTATCAACATTTTTATGTTTGGCGTTCCGGAATCGACCTTATCTCAGGATGAAAAATCGTTTTCTGCATTGTCCCATAACTTTGCAGGGAAGCTTCAGAACATGAAATTTTAAACTTGCGCTATAGCAGAAAAGGTCTTTCTAGTAGTTGGACATCAAATCTAAGCTGTCTGAAGTGTTTTTCCAAAGTTATCAACATTTTGATGTTTGGCGTTCTGGAACCCACCTTATCTCAGTCTGAACACGCGTTTTCTGCATTGTGCTGTAACTTTGCAGGGAAACCTCAGAACATGAAATTTTCAACCTCCCGCTATAGTAGAAAGCGTCTTTCTAGTAGTTGCACATCAAATCTAATCTGTCTGAAGTGTCATTTCAAAGTTATCAACACTTTTATGTTTGGCGTTCCGGAATCGACCTTATCTCAGGCTAAACACGCGTTTTCTACATTGTGCCATAACTTTTCAGGGGAGCATCAGAACATGACATTTTAAACTTCCACTATAGCAGAAAAGGTCTTTCTAGTAGTTGCACATCAAATCTAAGCTGTCTGAAGTGTTTTACTAAAGTTTTCAACGCTTTTATGTTTGGCGTTCCGAAACCCACCTTATCTCAGGCTGAAAAAGAGTTTTTGTGCATTGTGCCAAAACATCACAGGGACGCTTCAGAACATGAAATTTTCACCTCCCACTATAGCAGAAAGGGTCTTTCTCGTAGTTGCACATCAAATCTAAGCTGTCTGAAGTGTTTTTCCAAAGTTGTCCAAATATTTATGTTTGGCGTTCCGGAACCCACCTTATCTCAGGCTGAAAACGCATTTTACACATTGTGCCATAACTTTGCAGGGAAGCTTCAGAACATCGAATTTTCACCACCCATTATAGCAGAAAGGGTCTTTCTAGTAGTTGCACATCAAATCTAAGCTGTCTGAAGTGTTTTTCCATAGTTATCAACATTCTTCTGTTTGGGGTTCTGGAACCCACCTTATCTGAGGCTGAAAACGCATTTTCTGCATTGTGCCATTACTTTGCAGGGAAGCTTCAGAACATGAAATATTCACATGCGACTATAGCAGAAAGGGTCTTTCTAGTAGTTACACATCAAATCTAATCTGTCTGAAGTGTTTTTCCAAAGTTATCAACATTTTTATGTTTGGCGTTCCGGAATCGACCTTATCTCAGGATGAAAAATCGTTTTCTGCATTGTCCCATAACTTTGCAGGGAAGCTTCAGAACATGAAATTTTCACCTCCCACTATAGCAGAATGGGCCTTTCTAGTAGTTGCACATCAAATCTAAGCTGTCTGAAGTGTCTTTTCAAAGTTATCAACACTTTTATGTTTGGCGTTCCGGAATCGAACTTATCTCAGGCTGAAAACGCTTTTTACGCATTGTGCCATAACTTTGCTGGGAAGCTTCAAAACATGAAATTTTCACCTCCCATTATATCAGAAAGGGTCTTTCTAGTAGTTGCACATCAAATCTAAGCTGTCTGAAGTGTTTTCCCAAAGTTATCAACATTTTTATGTTTGGCGTTGCGGAATCGACCTTATCTCATGCTGAAAACGCGTTTTACGCATTGTGCCATAACTTTGCAGGGAAGCTTCAGAACATGGAATTTTCACTACCAACTATAGCAGAAAGGGTCTTTCTAGTAGTTTCACTTGAAATCTAAGGTGTCTGAAGTGTTTTACCAAAGTTATCAACATTTTTATGTTTGGCGTTCCGGAACCGACTTTATCTCAGGCTGAAAACCTTTTTTCCGCATTGTGCCGTAACTTTGCAAGGAAGCTTCAGAACATGACATTTTAAACTTCCACTATAGCAGAAAGGGTCTTTCTAGTAGTTGCTCATCAAATCTAAGCTGTCTGAAGTGTTTTTCCAAAGTTATCAACATTTTCATGTTTGGCGTTCCGGAATCGACCTTATCTCAGGCTGAAAAGCGTTTTTCGCATTGTGCCATAAATTTGAAGGGAAGCTTCAGAACATGAAATTTTCACATTCCACTAAAGCAGAACTGGTCTTTCTAGTAGTTGCACATCAAATCTAAGCTGTCTGAAGTGTTTTTCAAATGTTAAAAACATTTTTAAGTTTGGCGTTCCGGAATCGACCTTATCTCAGGCTGAAAACGCGTTTTACGCATTGTGCCATAACTTTGCAGGGAAGCTTCAGAACATGAAATTTTCAACTCCCACTACAGCAGAAATCGTCTTTCTAGCAGTTGCACGTCAAATCTAAGCTGTCTGAAGTGTTTTTCCAAAGTTTTCAACATTTTTATGTTTGGCGTTCCGGAATCGACCATATCTCAGGCTGAAAACGTGTTTTCTGCATTGTGCCATAACTTTGGAGGGAAGCTTCAGAACATGAAATTTTAACCTGCCACTATAGCAGAAAGGGTCCTTCTAGTAGTTGCACATCAAATCTAACCTGTCTGAAGTGTTTTTCCAAAGTTATCAACATCCTTATGTTTGCCGTTCCGGAATCAACCTTATCTCAGGCTGAAAACGCGTTTTCTGCATTGTGCCATAACTTTGCAGGGAATGTTCAGAACATGAAATTTTCACCTCCCACTATAGCAAAAAGGGTCTTTCTCATAGTTGCACATCAAATCTTAGCTGTCTGAAGTGTTCTTCCAAAGTTTTCAACATTTTTAAGTTTGGTGTTCTGAAATCAACCTCATCTCAGGCTGAAAACGCGTTTTCTGCATTGTGCCATAACTTTGCAGGGAAGTTTCAGAGCATGAAATTTTAACCTGCCACTATAGCAGAAAAGGTCATTCTAGTAGTTGCACATCAAATCTAAGCTGTCTGAAGTGTTTTTCCAAAGTTATCAACATTTTTATGTTTGGTGTTCCGGAACCCACCTTATCTAAGGCTGAACACCCGTTTTCTGCATTGTGCCATAACTTTGCAGGGAAGCTTCAGAACATGAAATTTTCACCTCCCACTAGAGCAGAAAGGGTATTTCTAGTAGTTGCACAACAAATCTAAGCTGTCTGAAGTGTTTTTCGAAAGTTATCAACATTTTTATGTTTGGCGTTCCGGAATCGACCTTATCTCAGGATGAAAAATCGTTTTCTGCATTGTCCCATAACTTTGCAGGGAAGCTTCAGAACATGAAATTCTGACCTCCCAATATAGCAGAAAGGGTCTTTCTAGTACTTGCTCATCACATCTAAGCTGTCTGAAGTGTATTTCAAAAGTTATCATATTTTTTATGTTTGGCGTTCCTGAATCGACCTTATCTCAGGCTGTAAACGCGTTTTTACGCATGGTGCCATAACTTTGCTGGGAAGCTTCAGAACATCGAATTTTCACCTCCGACAATAGCACAAACTGTCTTTCTAGTAGTTGCACATCAAATCTAAGCTGTCTGAAGTGTTTATCCAAAGTTTTCAACATTTTTATGTTTGGCGTTCCGGAATCGACCATATCTCAGGCTGAAAACGTGTTTTCTGCATTGTGCCATAACTTTGGAGGGAAGCTTCAGAACATGAAATTTTAACCTGCCACTATAGCAGAAAGGGTCCTTCTAGTAGTTGCACATCAAATCTAACCTGTCTGAAGTGTTTTTCCAAAGTTATCAACATCCTTATGTTTGCCGTTCCGGAATCAACCTTATCTCAGGCTGAAAACGCGTTTTCTGCATTGTGCCATAACTTTGCAGGGAATGTTCAGAACATGAAATTTTCACCTCCCACTATAGCAAAAAGGGTCTTTCTCATAGTTGCACATCAAATCTTAGCTGTCTGAAGTGTTCTTCCAAAGTTTTCAACATTTTTAAGTTTGGTGTTCTGAAATCAACCTCATCTCAGGCTGAAAACGCGTTTTCTGCATTGTGCCATAACTTTGCAGGGAAGTTTCAGAGCATGAAATTTTAACCTGCCACTATAGCAGAAAAGGTCATTCTAGTAGTTGCACATCAAATCTAAGCTGTCTGAAGTGTTTTTCCAAAGTTATCAACATTTTTATGTTTGGTGTTCCGGAACCCACCTTATCTAAGGCTGAACACCCGTTTTCTGCATTGTGCCATAACTTTGCAGGGAAGCTTCAGAACATGAAATTTTCACCTCCCACTAGAGCAGAAAGGGTATTTCTAGTAGTTGCACAACAAATCTAAGCTGTCTGAAGTGTTTTTCGAAAGTTATCAACATTTTTATGTTTGGCGTTCCGGGAATCGACCTTATCTCAGGATGAAAAATCGTTTTCTGCATTGTCCCATAACTTTGCAGGGAAGCTTCAGAACATGAAATTCTGACCTCCCAATATAGCACAAAGGGTCTTTCTAGTACTTGCTCATCAAATCTAAGCTGTCTGAAGTGTATTTCAAAAGTTATCATATTTTTTATGTTTGGCGTTCCTGAATCGACCTTATCTCAGGCTGTAAACGCGTTTTTACGCATGGTGCCATAACTTTGCTGGGAAGCTTCAGAACATCAAATTTTCACCTCCGACAATAGCACAAACTGTCTTTCTAGTAGTTGCACATCAAATCTAAGCTGTCTGAAGTGTTTATCCAAAGTTTTCAACATTTTTATGTTTGGCGTTCCGGAATCGACCATATCTCAGGCTGAAAACGTGTTTTCTGCATTGTGCCATAACTTTGGAGGGAAGCTTCAGAACATGAAATTTTAACCTGCCACTATAGCAGAAAGGGTCCTTCTAGTAGTTGCACATCAAATCTAACCTGTCTGAAGTGTTTTTCCAAAGTTATCAACATCCTTATGTTTGCCGTTCCGGAATCAACCTTATCTCAGGCTGAAAACGCGTTTTCTGCATTGTGCCATAACTTTGCAGGGAATGTTCAGAACATGAAATTTTCACCTCCAACTATAGCAAAAAGGGTCTTTCTCATAGTTGCACATCAAATCTTAGCTGTCTGAAGTGTTCTTCCAAAGTTTTCAACATTTTTAAGTTTGGTGTTCTGAAATCAACCTCATCTCAGGCTGAAAACGCGTTTTCTGCATTGTGCCATAACTTTGCAGGGAAGTTTCAGAGCATGAAATTTTAACCTGCCACTATAGCAGAAAAGGTCATTCTAGTAGTTGCACATCAAATCTAAGCTGTCTGAAGTGTTTTTCCAAAGTTATCAACATTCTTATGTTTGGCGTACAGGAATCGAACTTATCTCAGGCTGAAAACACGTTTTCTGCATTGTGCCATAACTTTGCAAGGAAGCTTCAGAACATGAAATTTTAAAATTGCGCTATAGTAGAAAAGGTCTTTCTAGTAGTTGTACATCAAATCTAAGCTGTCTGAAGTGTTTTTCCAAAGTTATCCACATTTTAATGTTTGGCGTTCCAGAATCGACCTTATCTCAGGCTGAAAACGCGTTTTACGCATTGTGCCATAACTTTGCATAAAGCTTCAGAACATGACATTTTCACCTCCCACGATAGCAGAAAGGGTCTTTCTAGTAGTTGCACATCAAATCTAAGCTGTTTGAAGTGTTTTTCCAAAGTTAACACCATTTTTATGTTTGGCGTTCCGGAACCCACCTTATCTCAGGCTGAAAACGCGTTTTACGCATTGTGCCATAACTTTGCAGGGAAGCTTCAGAACATGAAATTTTCACCTCCCACTAGAGCAGAAAGGGTATTTCTAGTAGTTGCACAACAAATCTATGCTGTCTGAAGTGTTTTTCGAAAGTTATCAACATTTTTATTTTTGGCGTTCCGTAATCGACCTTATCTCAGGATGAAAAATCGTTTTCTGCATTGTCCCATAACTTTGCAGGGAAGCTTCAGAACATGAAATTCTGACCTCCCAATATAGCAGAAAGGGTCTTTTTAGTAGTTGCGCATCAAATCTAAGCTGTCTGAAGTGTTTTTCCAAAGTTATCAACATTTTTATGTTTGGCGTTGTGGAACCCACCTTATCTCGGGCTGAAAACGCGTTTTCTGCATTGTGCCATAACTTTGCAGGGAAGCTTCAGAACATGAAATTTTCACCTCCCACTATAGCAGAAAGGGTCTTTCTAGTACTTGCACATCAAATCTAAGCTGTCTGAAGTGTATTTCAAAAGTTATCATATTTTTTATGTTTGGCGTTCCTGAATCGACCTTATCTCAGGCTGAAAACGCGTTTAACGCATTGTTCCATAACTTTGCAGGGAAGCTTCAGAACATGAAATTTTCACCTCCCACAATGGCAGAAAGGGCCTTTCTAGTAGTTGCACATCAAATCTAAGCTGTCCGAAGTGTTTTTCCAAAATTATCAACATTTTTATGTTTGGCGTTCCGGAATCGACCTTATCTCAGGCTGAAAATGCGTTTTACGCATTGTGCCATAACTTTGCAGGGAAGCTTCAGAACATCGAATTTTCAACTCCCACTATAGCAGAAAGGGTATTTCTAGTAGTTGCACATCAAATCTAAGCTGTCTTAAGTGTTTTTCCAAAGTTATCAACATTTTTATGTTTGGCGTTCCGGAATCGACCTTATCTCAGGCTGAAAACGCGTTTTCGGAATTGTGCCATAACTTTGCAGGGAAGCTTCGGAACATGAAATTTTCACATCCCACTATAGCAGAAAGGGTCGTTCTAGTAGTTGCACCATCAAAGCTAAGCTGTCTGAAGTGTTTATCCAAAGTTATCAACATTTTAATGTTTGGCGTTCCGGAATCGACCTTATCTCAGGCTGAAAATGCGTTTTACGCATTGTGCCATAACTTTGGAGGGAAGCTTCAGAACATCGAATTTTCACCACCCACTATATCAGAAAGGGTCTTTCTAGTAGTTGCACATCAAATCTAAGCTGTCTGAAGTGTTTTTCCAAAGTTATCAACATTCTTATGTTTGGCGTATAGGAATCGACCTTATCTCAGGCAGAAAACGCGTTTTCTGCATTGTGCCATAACTTTGCAAGGAAGCTTCAGAACATGAAATTTTAAAATTGCGCTATAGCAGAAAAGGTCTTTCTAGTAGTTGTACATCAAATCTAAGCTGTCTGAAGTGTTTTTCCAAAGTTATCCACATTTTGATGTTTGGCGTTCCAGAATCGACCTTATCTCAACCTGAAAACGCGTTTTACGCATTGTGCCATAACTTTGCATAAAGCTTCAGAACATGAAATTTTCACCTCCCACGATAGCAGAAAGGGTCTTTCTAGTAGTTGCACATCATATCTAAGGTGTCTGAAGTTTTTTTCCAAAGTTATCAACATTCTTATGTTTGGCGTTCCGGAATCGACCTTATCTCAGGCTGAAAACGCGTTTCACGCATTGTCCCATAACTTTCCAGGGAAGCTTCAGAACATGAAATTTTGACCTCCCACTATAGCAGAAAGGGTCTTTCTAGTAGTTGCACTTCAAATCTAAGCTGTCTGAAGTGTTGTTCCAAAGTTATCAACATTTTTACGTTTGGCGTTCCGGAACCCACCTTATCTCAGGCTGAAAACGTGTTTTCTGCATTGTGCCATAACTTCTCAGGGAAGCTTCAGAACATGAAATTTTCACCTCCCACTATAGCAGAAAGGGTCTTTCTAGTAGTTGCACATCAAATCTAAGCTGTCTGATGTGTTTTTCGAAAGTTATCAACATTTTTATGCTTGGCGTTCGGGAATCGACCTTATCTCAGGCTGAAAACGCGTTTCACGCATTGTCCCATAACTTTCCAGGGAAGCTTCAGAACATGAAATTTTGACCTCCCACTATAGCAGAAAGGGTCTTTCTAGTAGTTGCACATCAAATCTAAGCTGTCTGAAGTGTTGTTCCAAAGTTATCAACATTTTTATGTTTGGCGTTGTGGAACCCACCTTATCTCGGGCTGAAAACGCGTTTTCTGCATTGTGCCATAACTTTGCAGGGAAGCTTCAGAACATGAAATTTTCACCTCCCACTATAGCAGAAAGGGTCTTTCTAGTACTTGCACATCAAATCTAAGCTGTCTGAAGTGTATTTCAAAAGTTATCATATTTTTTATGTTTGGCGTTCCTGAATCGACCTTATCTCAGGCTGAAAACGCGTTTAACGCATTGTTCCATAACTTTGCAGGGAAGCTTCAGAACATGAAATTTTCACCTCCCACAATGGCAGAAAGGGCCTTTCTAGTAGTTGCACATCAAATCTAAGCTGTCTGAAGTGTTTTTCCAAAATTATCAACATTTTTATGTTTGGCGTTCCGGAATCGACCTTATCTCAGGCTGAAAATGCGTTTTACGCATTGTGCCATAACTTTGCAGGGAAGCTTCAGAACATCGAATTTTCAACTCCCACTATAGCAGAAAGGGTCTTTCTAGTAGTTGCACATCAAATCTAAGCTGTCTTAAGTGTTTTTCCAAAGTTATCAACATTTTTATGTTTGGCGTTCCGGAATCGACCTTATCTCAGGCTGAAAACGCGTTTTCGGAATTGTGCCATAACTTTGCAGGGAAGCTTCGGAACATGAAATTTTCACATCCCACTATAGCAGAAAGGGTCGTTCTAGTAGTTGCACCATCAAAGCTAAGCTGTCTGAAGTGTTTATCCAAAGTTATCAACATTTTAATGTTTGACGTTCCGGAATCGACCTTATCTCAGGCTGAAAATGCGTTTTACGCATTGTGCCATAACTTTGGAGGGAAGCTTCAGAACATCGAATTTTCACCACCCACTATATCAGAAAGGGTCTTTCTAGTAGTTGCACATCAAATCTAAGCTGTCTGAAGTGTTTTTCCAAAGTTATCAACATTCTTATGTTTGGCGTATAGGAATCGACCTTATCTCAGGCAGAAAACGCGTTTTCTGCATTGTGCCATAACTTTGCAAGGAAGCTTCAGAACATGAAATTTTAAAATTGCGCTATAGCAGAAAAGGTCTTTCTAGTAGTTGTACATCAAATCTAAGCTGTCTGAAGTGTTTTTCCAAAGTTATCCACATTTTGATGTTTGGCGTTCCAGAATCGACCTTATCTCAACCTGAAAACGCGTTTTACGCATTGTGCCATAACTTTGCATAAAGCTTCAGAACCTGAAATTTTCACCTCCCACGATAGCAGAAAGGGTCTTTCTAGTAGTTGCACATCAAATCTAAGCTGTCTGAAGTTTTTTTCCAAAGTTATCAACATTCTTATGTTTGGCGTTCCGGAATCGACCTTATCTCAGGCTGAAAACGCGTTTCACGCATTGTCCCATAACTTTCCAGGGAAGCTTCAGAACATGAAATTTTGACCTCCCACTATAGCAGAAAGGGTCTTTCTAGTAGTTGCACATCAAATCTAAGCTGTCTGAAGTGTTGTTCCAAAGTTATCAACATTTTTACGTTTGGCGTTCCGGAACCCACCTTATCTCAGGCTGAAAACGTGTTTTCTGCATTGTGCCATAACTTCTCAGGGAAGCTTCAGAACATGAAATTTTCACCTCCCACTATAGCAGAAAGGGTCTTTCTAGTAGTTGCACATCAAATCTAAGCTGTCTGATGTGTTTTTCGAAAGTTATCAACATTTTTATGTTTGGCGTTCGGGAATCGACCTTATCTCAGGCTGAAAACGCGTTTCACGCATTGTCCCATAACTTTCCAGGGAAGCTTCAGAACATGAAATTTTGACCTCCCACTATAGCAGAAAGGGTCTTTCTAGTAGTTGCACATCAAATCTAAGCTGTCTGAAGTGTTGTTCCAAAGTTATCAACATTTTTACGTTTGGCGTTCCGGAACCCACCTTATCTCAGGCTGAAAACGTGTTTTCTGCATTGTGCCATAACTTCTCAGGGAAGCTTCAGAACATGAAATGTCCACCTCCCACAATCGCAGAAAGGGTCTTTCTAGTAGTTGCACATCAAATCTAAGCTGTCTGAAGTGTTTTTCCAAAGATATCAACATTTTTGTGTTTGGCGTTCCGGAACCCACCTTATCGCAGGCTGAAAACGCGTTTTCTGCATTGTTCCTTAACTTTGCAGTTAAGCATTGGAAACATGAAATTTTCAGCTACCACTATGACAAACAGGGTCTTTCTAATAGTTGCACATCAAATCTAATCTGTCTGAAGTGTTTTTCGAAAGTTATCAACATTTTTCTGTTTGGCGTTTCGGAACCCACCTTGTCTAAGGCTGAAAACGCGTTTTCTGCATTGTGCCATAACTTTGCTGGGAATCTTCAGAACATGAAATTTTCACCTCCCACTATAGCAGAAAGGGTCTTTCTAGTAGTTGCACATCAAAGCTAAGCTGTCTGAAATGGTTTTTCCAAAGTTAACAACATTTTTATGTTTGGCGTTCCAGAACCCACCTTATCTCAGGCTGAAAACGCGATTTCTGCATTGTGCCATAACTTTACAGGGAAGCTTCAGAACATGAAATTTTCACCTCCCACTATAGCAGAAAGGGTCTTTCTAGTAGTTGCACATCAAATCTAAGCTGTCTGAAGTGTTTTTGGAAAGTTATCAACATTTTTATGTTTGGCGTTCCGGAATCGACCTTATCTCAGGCTGAAAACGCGTTTCACGCATTGTCCCATAACTTTCCAGGGAAGCTTCAGAACATGAAATTTTGACCTCCCACTATAGCAGAAAGGGTCTTTCTAGTAGTTGCACATCAAATCTAAGCTGTCTGAAGCGTTTTTCGAAAATTATCAACATTTTGATGTTTGGCGTTCCGGAACACACCTTATCTCAGGCTGAAAACGCATTTTCTGCATTGTGCCATAACTTTGTAAGGAAGCTTCAGAACATGAAATTTTCACCTCCCACTATAGCAGAAAGGGTCTTTCTAGTAGTTGCACATCAAATCTAAGCTGTCTGAAGTGTTTTTCGAAAGTTATCAACATTTTTATGTTTGGCGTTCCAGAATCGACCTTATCTCAGGCTGAAAACGCCTTGTCTGCATTGTGCCATAACTTTGCAGGGAAGCTTCAGAAAATGAAATGTTCACCTCCCACTATAGCAGAAAGGGTCTTTCTAGTAGTTGCACTTCAAATCTAAGCTGTCTGAGGTGTTTTTCCAAAGTTATCAACATTTTTATGTTTGGCGTTCCAGAATCGACCTTATCTCAGGCTGAAAACACGTTTTACGCATTGTGCCATAACTTTGCAGGGAAGCTTCAGAACATGAAATTTTCACCTCCCACTATAACAGAAAGGGTCTTTCTAGTACTTGCACATCAAATCTAAGCTGTCTGAAGTGTTGTTCCAAAGTGATCAACATTTTTACGTTTTGCATTTCAGAACCCACCTTATCTCAGGCTGAAATCGCGTTTTCTGCATTGTCCCATAACTTTCCAGGGAAGCTTCAGAACATGAAATTTTGACCTCCCACTATAGCAGAAAGGGTCTTTCTAGTAGTTGCACATCAAATCTAAGCTGTCTGAGGTGTTTTTCCAAAGTTATCAACATTTTTATGTTTGGCGTTCCGGAATCGACCTTATCTCAGGATGAAAAATCGTTTTCTGCATTGTCCCATAACTTTCCAGGGAAGCTTCAGAACATGAAATTTTGACCTCCCACTATAGCAGAAAGGGTCTTTCTAGTAGTTGCACATCAAATCTAAGCTGTCTGATGTGTTTTTCCAAAGTTATCAACATTGTTATGTATGGCGTTCCGGAATCGAACTTATCTCAGGCTGAAAACGCGTTTAACGCATTGTGCCCTAACTTTGCAGGGAACCTTTAGAACATCAAATTTTCACCTCCCACTATAGCAGAAAAGGTCTTTCTAGTAGTTGCACATCAAATCTAAGCTGTCTCAAGTGTTTTTCCAAAGTGATCAACCTTTTTACGTTTTGCGTTTCGGAACCCACCTAATCTCAGGCTGAAAACGCGTTTTCTGCATTGTGCCATAACTTCTCAGGGAAGCTTCAGAACATGAAATGTTCACCTCCCACTATAGCAGAAAGGGTCTTTCTAGTAGTTACACATCAAATCGACGCTGTCTGAAGTGTTTTTCCAAAGTTATCAACATTTTTACGTTTGGCGTTCCGGAATCAACCTTATCTCAGGCTGAAAACGCATTTTCTGCATTGTGCCATAACTTTGTAAGGAAGCTTCAGAACATGAAATTTTCACCTCCCACTATAGCAGAAAGGGTCTTTCTAGTAGTTGCACATCAAATCTAAGCTGTCTGAAGTGTTTTTCGAAAGTTATCAACATTTTTCTGTTTGGCGTTCCAGAATCGACCTTATCTCAGGCTGAAAACGCGTTTTACGCATTGTGCCATAACTTTGCAGGGAAGCTTCAGAACATGAAATGTTCACCTCCCACTATCGCAGAAAGGGTCTTTCTAGTAGTTGCACATCAAATCTAAGCTGTCTGAGGTGTTTTTCCAAAGTTATCAACATTTTTATGTTTGGCGTTCCAGAATCGACCTTATCTCAGGCTGAAAACGCGTTGTCTGCATTGTGCCATAACTTTGCATGGAAGCTTCAGAACATGAAATGTTCACCTCCCGCTATCGCAGAAAGGGTCTTTCTAGTAATTGCACATCAAATCTAAGCTGTCTGAAGTGTTTTTCCAAAGATATCAACATTTTTGTGTTTGGCATTCCGGAACCCACCTTATCTCAGGCTGAAAACGCGTTTTCTGCATTGTGCCATAACTTCTCAGGGAAGCTTCAGAACATGAAATGTTCACGTCCAACTATAGCAGAAAGGGTCTTTCTAGTAGTTGCACATCAAATCAAAGCTGTCTGAAGTGTTTTTCCAAAGTTATCAACATTTTAATGTATGGCGTTCCGGAATCGACCTTATCTCAGCCTGAAAACGCGTTTTACGCAATGTGCCATAACTTCTCAGGGAAGCTTCAGAACATGAAATGTTCACCTCCCACTATAGCAGAAAGGGTCTTTCTAGTAGTTGCACATCAAATCTAAGAATTCTTAAGTGTTTTTCCATAGTTATCAACATTTTTATGTTTGGCGTTCCGGAATCGACCTTATCTCAGGCTGAAAACGCGTTTTCTGCATTGTGCCATAACTTCTCAGGGAAGCTTCAGAACATGAAATGTTCACCTCCCACTATAGCAGAAAGGGTTTTTCTAGTAGTTGCACATCAAATCTAAGCTGTCTGAAGTGTTTTTCCAAAGTTATCAACATTTTTATGTTTGGCGTTCCCGAATCGACCTTATCTCAGGCTGAAAACGCATTTTCTGCATTGTGCCATAACTTTGTGAGGAAGCTTCAGAACATGAAATTTTCACCTCCCACTATAGCAGAAAGGGTCTTTCTAGTAATTGCACTTCAAATCTAAGCTGTCTGAAGTGTTTTTCGAAAGTTATCAACATTTTTATGTTTGGCGTTCCAGAATCGACCTTATCTCAGGCTGAAATCGCGTTTTCTGCATTGTCCCATAACTTTCCAGGGAAGCTTCAGAACATGAAATTTTGATCTCCCACTATAGCAGAAAGGGTCTTTCTAGTAGTTGCACATCAAATCTAAGCTGTCTGAGGTGTTTTTCCAAAGTTATCAACATTTTTATGTTTGGCGTTCCGGAATCGACCTTATCTCAGGATGAAAAATCGTTTTCTGCATTGTCCCATAACTTTCCAGGGAAGCTTCAGAACATGAAATTTTGACCTCCCACTATAGCAGAAAGGGTCTTTCTAGTAGTTGCACATCAAATCTAAGCTGTCTGATGTGTTTTTCCAAAGTTATCAACATTGTTATGTATGGCGTTCCGGAATCGAACTTATCTCATGCAGAAAACGCGTTTAACGCATTGTGCCCTAACTTTGCAGGGACCCTTTAGAACATCAAATTTTCACCTCCCACTATAGCAGAAAAGGTCTTTCTAGTAGTTGCACATCAAATCGACGCTGTCTGAAGTGTTTTTCCAAAGTTATCAACATTTTTACGTTTGGCGTTCCGGAATCAACCTTATCTCAGGCTGAAAACGCATTTTCTGCATTGTGCCATGACTTTGTAAGGAAGCTTCAGAACATGAAATTTTCACCTCCCACTACAGCAGAAAGGGTCTTTCTAGTAGTTGCACATCAAATCTAAGCTGTCTGAAGTGTTTTTCGAAAGTTTTCAACATTTTTCTGTTTGGCGTTCCAGAATCGACCTTATCTCAGGCTGAAAACGCGTTTTACGCATTGTGCCATAACTTTGCAGGGAAGCTTCAGAACATGAAATGTTCACCTCCCACTATAGCAGAAAGGGTCTTTCTAGTAGTTGCACATCAAATCTAAGCTGTCTGAGGTGTTTTTCCAAAGTTATCAACATTTTTATGTTTGGCGTTCCAGAATCGACCTTATCTCAGGCTGAAAACGCGTTGTCTGCATTGTGCCATAACTTTGCATGGAAGCTTCAGAACATGAAATGTTCACCTCCCGCTATCGCAGAAAGGGTCTTTCTAGTAATTGCACATCAAATCTAAGCTGTCTGAAGTGTTTTTCCAAAGATATCAACATTTTTGTGTTTGGCATTCCGGAACCCACCTTATCTCAGGCTGAAAACGCGTTTTCTGCATTGTGCCATAACTTCTCAGGGAAGCTTCAGAACATGAAATGTTCACGTCCAACTATAGCAGAAAGGGTCTTTCTAGTAGTTGCACATCAAATCAAAGCTGTCTGAAGTGTTTTTCCAAAGTTATCAACATTTTAATGTTTGGCGTTCCGGAATCGACCTTATCTCAGCCTGAAAACGCGTTTTACGCATTGTGCCATAACTTCTCAGGGAAGCTTCAGAACATGAAATGTTCACCTCCCACTATAGCAGAAAGGGTCTTTCTAGTAGTTGCACATCAAATCTAAGAATTCTTAAGTGTTTTTCCATAGTTATCAACATTTTTATGTTTGGCGTTCCGGAATCGACCTTATCTCAGGCTGAAAACGCGTTTTCTGCATTGTGCCATAACTTCTCAGGGAAGCTTCAGAACATGAAATTTCACCTCCCACTATAGCAGAAAGGGTTTTTCTAGTAGTTGCACATCAAATCTAAGCTGTCTGAAGTGTTTTTCCAAAGTTATCAACATTTTTATGTTTGGCGTTCCCGAATCGACCTTATCTCAGGCTGAAAACGCATTTTCTGCATTGTGCCATAACTTTGTAAGGAAGCTTCAGAACATGAAATTTTCACCTCCCACTATAGCAGAAAGGGTCTTTCTAGTAGTTGCACATCAAATCTAAGCTGTCTGAAGTGTTTTTCCAAAGTTATCAACATTTTTATGTTTGGCGTTCCAGAATCGACCTTATCTCAGGCTGAAAACGCCTTGTCTGCATTGTGCCATAACTTTGCAGGGAAGCTTCAGAACATGAAATTTTCACCTCCCACTATAACAGAAAGGGTCTTTCTAGTACTTGCACATCAAATCTAAGCTGTCTGAAATGTTGTTCCAAAGTGATCAACATTTTTACGTTTGGCATTTCAGAACCCACCTTATCTCAGGCTGAAATCGCGTTTTCTGCATTGTCCCATAACTTTCCAGGGAAGCTTCAGAACATGAAATTTTGACCTCCCACTATAGCAGAAAGGGTCTTTCTAGTAGTTGCACATCAAATCTAAGCTGTCTGAGGTGTTTTTCCAAAGTTATCAACATTTTTATGTTTGGCGTTCCGGAATCGACCTTATCTCAGGATGAAAAATCGTTTTCTGCATTGTCCCATAACTTTCCAGGGAAGCTTCAGAACATGAAATTTTGACCTCCCACTATAGCAGAAAAGGTCTTTCTAGTAGTTGCACATCAAATCTAAGCTGTCTGATGTGTTTTTCCAAAGTTATCAACATTGTTATGTATGGCGTTCCGGAATCGAACTTATCTCAGGCTTAAAACGCGTTTAACGCATTGTGCCCTAACTTTGCAGGGAACCTTTAGAACATCAAATTTTCACCTCCCACTATAGCAGAAAAGGTCTTTCTAGTAGTTGCACATCAAATCTAAGCTGTCTCAAGTGTTATTCCAAAGTGATCAACCTTTTTACGTTTTGCGTTTCGGAACCCACCTAATCTCAGGCTGAAAACGCGTTTTCTGCATTGTGCCATAACTTCTCAGGGAAGCTTCAGAACATGAAATGTTCACCTCCCACTATAGCAGAAAGGGTCTTTCTAGTAGTTACACATCAAATCGACGCTGTCTGAAGTGTTTTTCCAAAGTTATCAACATTTTTACGTTTGGCGTTCCGGAATCAACCTTATCTCAGGCTGAAAACGCATTTTCTGCATTGTGCCATAACTTTGTAAGGAAGCTTCAGAACATGAAAATTTCACCTCCCACTATAGCAGAAAGGGTCTTTCTAGTAGTTGCACATCAAATCTAAGCTGTCTGAAGTGTTTTTCGAAAGTTATCAACATTTTTCTGTTTGGCGTTCCAGAATCGACCTTATCTCAGGCTGAAAACGCGTTTTACGCATTGTGCCATAACTTTGCAGGGAAGCTTCAGAACATGAAATGTTCACCTCCCACTATAGCAGAAAGGGTCTTTCTAGTAGTTGCACATCAAATCTAAGCTGTCTGAGGTGTTTTTCCAAAGTTATCAACATTTTTATGTTTGGCGTTCCAGAATCGACCTTATCTCAGGCTGAAAACGCGTTTTACGCATTGTGCCATAACTTTGCAGGGAAGCTTCAGAACATGAAATGTTCACCTCCCACTATAGCAGAAAGGGTCTTTCTAGTAGTTGCACATCAAATCTAAGCTGTCTGAAGTGCTTTACGAAAGTTATCAACATTTTTATGTTTGGCGTTCCAGAATCGACCTTATCTCAGGCTGAAAACGCGTTGTCTGCATTGTGCCATAACTTTGCATGGAAGCTTCCGAACATGAAATTTTAACCTACCACTATAGCAGAAAGGGTCTTTCTAGTAGTTGCACATCAAATCTAAGCTGTCTGAAGTGTTTTCCCAAAGTTATCAACATTTTTATGTTTGGCGTTCCGGAATCAACCTTATCTCAGGCTGAAAACGCATTTTCTGCATTGTGCCATAACTTTGTAAGGAAGGTTCAGAACATGAAATTTTCACCTCCCACTATAGCAGAAAGGGTCTTTCTAGTAGTTGCACATCAAATCTAAGCTGACTGAAGTGTTTTTCGAAAGTTATCAACATTTTTCTGTTTGGCGTTCCGGAACCCACCTTATCTCAGGCTGAAAACGTGTTTTCTGTATTGTGCCATAACTTCTCAGGGAAGCTTCAGAACATGAAATGTTCAAGTCCCACTATTGCAGAAAGGGTCTTTCTAATAGTTGCACATCAAATCTAAGCTGTCGGAAATGTTTTTCAAAAGTTATCAACATTTTTACGTTTGGCGTTCCGGAACCCACCTTATCTCAGGCTGAACTTGCGTTTTCTGCATTGTGCCATAACTTTGCAGGGAAGCTTCAAGACATGAAATTTTCACCTCCCACAATAGCCGAAAGAGTCTTTCTAGTAGTTGCACATCAAATCTAAGCTGTCTGAAGTGTTTTTCCAAGGTTATCAACATTTTTATGTTTGGCGTTCCAGAACCCACCTTATCTCAGGCTGAAAACAGGTTTTCTGCATTGTGACATAACTTTGCAGGGAAGCTTCAGAACATGAAATGTTCACCTCCCACTATAGCAGAAAGGGTCTTTCTAGTAGTTGCACATCAAATCTAAGCTGTCTGAAGTGTTTTTTTCGAAAGTTATCAACATTTTTATGTTAGGCGTTCCAGAATCGACCTTTTCTCAGGCTGAAAACGCGTTGTCTGCATTGTGCCATAACTTTGCCGGGAAGCTTCAGAACATGAAATGTTCACATCCGACTATAGCAGAAAGGGTCTTTCTAGTAGTTGCACATAAAATCTAAGCTGTCTGAAGTGTTTTTCCAAAGTTATCAACATTTTTATGTTTGACGTTTCGGAATCGACCTTATCTCAGTCTGAAAACGCGTTTTACGCATTGTGCCATAACTTTGCAGGGAAGCTTCAGAACATGAAATGTTCACCTCCCGCTTTCGCAGAAATGGTCTTTCTAGTAGTTGCACATCAAATGTAAGCTGTGTGAAGTGTTTTTCCAAAGTTATGAACATTTTTATGTTTGGCGTTCCGGAATCAACCTTATGTCAGGCTGAAAAGGCGTTTTCTGCATTGTGCCATAACTTTGCAGGGAAGCTTCAGAACATGAAATTTTCACCTCCCACTATACCAGAAAGGGTCTTTCTAGTAGTTGCACATCATATCTAAGCCGTCTGAAGTGTTTTTCCAAAGTTATCAACATTTTTATGTTTGGCGTTCCGGAATCAACCTTATCTCAGGCTGAAAATGCGTTTTCTGCATTGTGCCATAACTTTGCAGGGAAGCTTCAAGACATGAAATTTTCACGTCCCACTATAGCAGAAAGGGTCTTTCTAGTAGTTGCACATCAAATCTAAGCTGTCTGAAGTGTTTTTCGAAAGTTATCAACATTTTTATGTTTGGCGTTCCGGAATCAACCTTATCTCAAGCTGATAACGCGTTTTCTGCATTGTGCCATAACTTTGCAGGGAAGCTTCAGAACATGAAATGTTCACCTCCCACTATAGCAGAAATGGTCTTTCTAGTAGTTGCACATCAAATCTAAGCTGTCTGAAGTGTTTTTCGAAAGTTATCAACATTTTTATGTTTGGCGTTCCAGAATCGACCTTATCTCAGGCTGAAAACGCGTTGTCTGCATTGTGCCATAACTTTGCCGGGAAGCTTCAGAACATGAAATGTTCACATCCCACTATAGCAGAAAGGGTCTTTCTAGTAGTTGCACATGAAATCTAAGCTGTCTGAAGTGTTTTTCCAAAGTTATCTACATTTTTATGTTTGATTTTCCGGAATCGACCTTATCTCAGTCTGAAAACGCGTTTTACGCATTGTGCCATAACTTTGCAGGGAAGCTTCAGAACATGAAATGTTCACCTCCCGCTTTCGCAGAAATGGTCTTTCTAGTAGTTGCACATCAAATGTAAGCTGTCTGAAGTGTTTTTCCAAAGTTATCAACATTTTTATGTTTGGCGTTCCGGAATCAACCTTATCTCAGGCTGAAAACGCGTTTTCCGCATTGTGCCATAACTTTGGAGGGAACTCAGAAAATGAAATTTTCAACTCCCACTATAGCAGAAAGGGTCTTTCTAGTAGTTGCACATCAAATCTAAGCCGTCTGAAGTGTTTTTCCAAAGTTATCAGCATTTTTATGTTTGGCGTTCCGGAATCAACCTTATCTCAGGCTGAAAATGCGTTTTCTGCATTGTGCCATAACTTTGCAGGGAAGATTCAGAACATGAAATTTTCACCTCCCACTATAGCAGAAAGGGTCTTTCTCGTAGTTGCAGATCAAATCTAAGCTGTCTGATGTGTTTTTCCAAAGTTATCAAAATTTTTATGTTTGGCGTTCCGGAATCAACCTTATCTCAGGCTGAAAACGCGTTTTCCGCATTGTGCCATAACTTTGGAGGGAACTCAGAAAATGAAATTTTCAACTCCCACTATACCAGAAAGGGTCTTTCTGGTAGTTGCACATCAAATCTAAGCTGTCTGATGTGTTTTTCCAAAGTTATCAACATTTTTATGTTTGGCGTTCCGGAACCCACCTTATCTCAGGCTGAACACGCGTTTTCTGCATTGTGCAATAACTTTGTAGGGAAGCTTCAGGACATGAAATTTTCACCTCCCACAATTGCCGAAAGGGTCTTTCTAGTAGTTGCACATCAAATCTAAGCCGTCTGAAGTGTTTTTCCAAAGTTATCAACATTTTTATGTTTGGCGTTCCGGAATCAACCTTATCTCAGGCTGAAAAAGCGTTTTCTGCATTGTGCCATAACTTTGCAGGGAAGATTCAGAACATGAAATTTTAACCTCCCACTATACCGGAAAGGGTCTTTCTAGTAGTTGCACATCAAATCTAAGCTGTCTGATGTGTTTTTCCAAAGTTATCAACATTTTTATGTTTGGCGTTCCGGAACCCACCTTATCTCAGGCTGAACACGCGTTTTCTGCATTGTGCAATAACTTTGTAGGGAAGCTTCAGGACATGAAATTTTCACCTCCCACAATAGCCGAAAGGGTCTTTCTAGTAGTTGCACATCAAATGTAAGCTGTCTGAAGTGTTTTTCCAAAGTTATGAACATTTTTGTGTTTGGCGTTCCGGAATCAACCTTATCTCAGGCTGAAAATGCGTTTTCTGCATTGTGCCATAACTTTGCAGGGAAGATTCAGAACATGAAATTTTCACCTCCCACTATAGCAGAAAGGGTCTTTCTAGTAGTTGCACATCAAATCTAAGAATTCTTAAGTGTTTTTCCATAGTTATCAACATTTTTATGTTTGGCGTTCCGGAATCGACCTTATCTCAGGCTGAAAACGCGTTTTCTGCATTGTGCCATAACTTTGTAAGGAAGCTTCAGAACATGAAATTTTCACCTCCCACTATAGCAGAAAGGGTCTTTCTAGTAGTTGCACATCAAATCTAAGCTGTCTGAAGTGTTTTTCGAAAGTTATCAACATTTTCATGTTTGGCGTTCCAGAATCGACCTTATCTCAGGCTGAAAACGCCTTGTCTGCATTGTGCCATAACTTTGCAGGGAAGCTTCAGAAAATGAAATGTTCACCTCCCACTATAGCAGAAAGGGTCTTTCTAGTAGTTGCACATCAAATCTAAGCTGTCTGAAGTGTTGTTCCAAAGTGATCAACATTTTTACGTTTGGCATTTCAGAACCCACCTTATCTCAGGCTGAAATCGCGTTTTCTGCATTGTCCCATAACTTTCCAGGGAAGCTTCAGAACATGAAATTTTGACCTCCCACTATAGCAGAAAGGGTCTTTCTAGTAGTTGCACATCAAATCTAAGCTGTCTGAGGTGTTTTTCCAAAGTTATCAACATTTTTATGTTTGGCGTTCCGGAATCGACCTTATCTCAGGATGAAAAATCGTTTTCTGCATTGTCCCATAACTTTCCAGGGAAGCTTCAGAACATGAAATTTTGACCTCCCACTATAGCAGAAAAGGTCTTTCTAGTAGTTGCACATCAAATCTAAGCTGTCTGATGTGTTTTTCCAAAGTTATCAAGATTGTTATGTATGGCGTTCCGGAATCGAACTTATCTCAGGCTGAAAACGCGTTTAACGCATTGTGCCCTAACTTTGCAGGGAACCTTTAGAACATCAAATTTTCACCTCCCACTATAGCAGAAAAGGTCTTTCTAGTAGTTACACATCAAATCTAAGCTGTCTCAAGTGTTATTCCAAAGTGATCAACCTTTTTACGTTTTGCGTTTCGGAACCCACCTAATCTCAGGCTGAAAACGCGTTTTCTGCATTGTGCCATAACTTCTCAGGGAAGCTTCAGAACATGAAATGTTCACCTCCCACTATAGCAGAAAGGGTCTTTCTAGTAGTTACACATCAAATCGACGCTGTCTGAAGTGTTTTTCCAAAGTTATCAACATTTTTACGTTTGGCGTTCCGGAATCAACCTTATCTCAGGCTGAAAACGCATTTTCTGCATTGTGCCATAACTTTGTAAGGAAGCTTCAGAACATGAAATTTTCACCTCCCACTAGAGCAGAAAGGGTCTTTTAAGTAGTTGCACATCAAATCTATGCAGTCTGAAGTGTTTTTCCAAAGTTGTCAACATTTTTATGTTTGGCGTTCTGAAATCAACCTCACATCAGGCTGAAATCGCTTTTAACGCTTTGTGTCATAACTTTGCAGGGAAGCTTCAGAACATGAAATGTTCACCTCCCACTATAACAGAAACGGTCTTTCTAGTAGTTGCACATCAAATCTATGCTGTCTGAAGTGTTTTTCCAAAGTTGTCAACATTTTTATGTTTGGTGTTCCGAAACCCACCTTATCTCATGCTGAAAACATGTTTTACGCATTGTGCCATAACTTTGCATAAAGCTTCAGCACATGAAATTTTCACCTCCCACTATAGCAGAAAGGGTCTTTCTAGCAGTTGCAGATCAAATCTAACCTGTCTGAAATGTTTTTCCAAAGTTATCAACATTTTTATGTTTGGCGTTCTGGAACCCACCTTATCTCAGTCTGAAAACGTGTTTTTTGCATTGTTCCATAACTTGGCATAAAGCTTCAGAACATGAAATTTTCACCTCCCACTATAGCAGAAAGGGTCTTTCTAGTAGTTTCACGTGGAATCCAAGCTGTCTGAAGTGTTTCTCCAAAGTTATCAACATTTTTGTGTTTGGCGTTCCGGAATCGACTTTATCTCAGGCTGAAAACGTGTTTTCCGCATTGTGCCATAACTATGCAAGGAAGCTTCAGAACATGAAATTTTCACCTCCCACTATAGCAGAAAGGGTCTTTCTAGTAGTTGCACATCAAATCTAAGCTGTCGAAAGTGTTTTTCCAAAGTTATGAACATTTTTATGTTTGTCGTTTCGGAAGCGAACTTATCTCCGGATGAAAATGCGTTTTCTGCATTGTGCCATAACTTTGCAGGGAAGCTTCAGAACATGAAATTTTAACATCCTACTATGGCAGAAAGCGTCTTTCCAGTAGTTGCACATGAAATCTAAGCTGTCTGAAGTGTTTTTCCAAAGTTATCAATATTTTTATGTTTGGCGTTCTGGAACCCACCTTATCTTAGGCTGAAAACGCGTTTTACGCAATTTGCCCTAACTTTGCAGGAAAGCTTCAGAACATGAAATTTTCACCTCCCACTATAGCAGAAAGTGTCTTTCTAGTAGTTGCACATCAAATCTAAGCTGTCTGAAGTGTTTTTCCAAAATTATCAACATTTTTATGTTTGGCGTTCCGGAACCCACCTTATCTCAGCCTGAAAACGCGTTTTCTGCATTGTGCCATAACTTTGCAGGGAGACTTCAGAACATGAAATTTTCTCCCCCCACTATAGCAGAAAGGGTATTTCTAGTAGTTGCACATAAAATCTAAGTTGTCTGAAGTGTTTTTCCAAAGTTATCAACATTCTTATGTTTGGCGTTCCGGAATCAACCTTATCTCTGACTGAAAACGTGTTTTCTGCATTGTGCCACGTCCAACTATAGCAGAAAGGTTCTTTCTAGTAGTTGCACATCAAATCTAAGCTGTCTGAAGTGTTTTTCCAAAGTTATCAACATTTTTACTTTGGCGTCCCGGAATCGACCTTATCTCAGGCCGAAAACGCGTTTTCTGCATTGTGGCATAAATTTGTAAGTAACCTTCAGAACATGAAATTTTCACCACCCACGGTAGCAGAAAGGGTCTTTCTAGTAGTTGCACATCAAATCTAAGCTGTCTGAAGTGTTTTTCCAAAGTTATCAACATTTTTATGTTTGCCGTTCTGAAATCAACCTCATCTCAGGCTGAAAACGAGTTTTACGCATTGTGCCATAACTTTGCAGCGAAGCTTCAGAACATGACATTTTCACCTCCCACTATAGCAGTAAGGGTCTTTCTCGTAGTTGCACATCAAATCTAAGCTGTCTGAAGTGTTTTTCGAAAGTTTTCAACATTTTTATGTTTGGCGTTCCGGAACCCACCTTATCTCAGGCTGAAAACGCGTTTCCTGCATTGTGGCATAACTTTGCAGGGAAGCTTCAGAACATGAAATTTTCACCTCCCACTACAGCAGAAATGGTCTTTCTAGTATTTTCACATGAAATCTAAGCTGTCTGAAATGTTTTTCCAAAGTTTTCAACATTTTTTTGTTTGGCCTTCGGGAACCCACCTTATCTCAGGCTGAAAACGCGTTTTACGCATTGTGCCATAACTTTGCATAAAGCTTTAGGACATGAAATTTTCACCTCCCACTATAGCAGAAAGGGTCTTCCTAGTAGTTGCACATCAAATCTAAGCTGTCTGAAGTGGCTTTCCAACGTTATCAACATTTTTATGTTTGACGTTCCGGAATCAACCTTATCTCAGGCTGAACACCCCGTTTTCTGTATTGTGCCATAACTTTGCAGGGATGAATCAGAAAATGACAATTTAAAGTTCCACAATAGCAGAAAAGGTCTTTATAGTACTTGCACATCAAATCTAAGCCGTCTGAAGTGTTTTTCCAAAGTTATCAACATTTTTATGTTTGGCGTTCCGGAATCGACCTTATCTCAGGCTGAAAACGCGTTTTCGGAATTTGCCATAACTTTGCAGGGAAGCTTCGGAACATGAGATTTTCACATCCCACTATAGCAGAAAGGGTCTTTCTAGTAGTTGCACTTCAAATCTAAGCTCTCTGAAGTGTTTTTCGAAAGTTATCAACATTTTTATGTTTGGCGTTCCGGAACCCACCTTATCTCAGGCTGAAAACGCGTTTTATGCATTGTGCCATAACTTTGCAAAAAGCTTCAGAACATGAAATTTTCACCTCCCACTATAGCAGAAAGGGTCTTTCTAGTAGTTGCACTTCAAATCTAAGCTCTCTGAAGTGTTTTCCGAAAGTTATCAACATTTTTATGTTTGGCGTTCCGGAATCGACCTCATCTCAGGATGAAAAATCGTTTTCTGCATTGTCCCATAACTATGCAGGGAAACTTCAGAACATGAAATGTTCACGTCCAACTATAGCAGAAAGGGTCCTTCTAGTAGTTGCACATCAAATCTAAGCTGTCTGAAGTGTTTTTCCAAAGTTATCAACATTTTTATGTTTGGCGTTCCGGAATCGACCTTATCTCAGGCTGAAAACGCTTTTTACGCTTTGTGCCATAACTTTGCAGGGTAGCTTCAGAAAATGAAATTTTCACCTCCCCCCTATCGCAGAAAGGGTTTTTCTAGTAGTTGCACATCAAATCTAAGCTGTTTGAAGTGTTTTTCCAAAGTTATCAACATTTTTATGTTTGGCGTTCCGGAATCAACCTTATCTCAGGCTGAAAACGCATTTTCTGCATTGTGCCATAACATCTCAGGGAAGCTTCAGAACATGAAATGTTCACCTCCCACGATAGCAGAAAGGGTCTTTCTAGTAGTTGCACATCAAATCTAAGCTGTCTGAGGTGTTTTTCCAAAGTTATCAACATTTTTATGTTTGGCGTTCCAGAATCGACCTTATCTCAGGCTGAAAACGCGTTTTACGCATTGTGCCATAACTTTGCAGGGAAGCTTCAGAACATGAAATGTTCACCTCCCACTATAGCAGAAAGGGTCTTTCTAGTAGTTGCACATCAAATCTAAGCTGTCTGAAGTGCTTTTCGAAAGTTATCAACATTTTTATGTTTGGCGTTCCAGAATCGACCTTATCTCAGGCTGAAAACGCGTTGTCTGCATTGCGCCATAACTTTGCATGGAAGCTTCCGAACATGAAATTTTAACCTACCACTATAGCAGAAAGGGTCTTTCTAGTAGTTGCACATCAAATCTAAGCTGTCTGATGTGTTTTTCCAAAGTTATCAACATTGTTATGTATGGCGTTCCGGAATCAACCTTATCTCAGGCTGAAAACGCGTTTTACGCATTGTGCCATAACTTTGCAGGGAAGCTTCAGAACATGAAATTTTAACCTCCCACTATAGCAGAAAGGGTCTTTCTAGTAGTTGCACATCAAATCTAAGCTGTCTGAAGTGTTTTTCCAAAGTTATCAACATTTTTATGTTTGGCGTTCCAGAATCGACCTTATCTCAGGCTGAAAACGCGTTTTACGCATTGTGCCATAACTTTGCAGGGAACCTTAAGAACATGAATTTTTCACCTCCCACTATAGCAGAAAGGGTCTTTCTAGTAGTTGCACATCAAATCTAAGCTGTCTGAAGTGTTATTCCAAAGTGATCAACATTTTTACGTTTTGCGTTTGAGAACCCACCTTATCTCAGGCTGAAAACGCGTTTTCTGCATTGTGCCATAACTTCTCAGGGAAGCTACAGAACATGAAATGTTCACCTCCCACTATCACAGAAAGGGTCTTTCTCGTAGTTGCACATCAAATCGAAGCTGTCAGAAGTGTTTTTCCAAAGTTATCAACATTTTTATGTTTGGCGTTCCGGAACCCACCTTATCTCTGGCTGAAAACGCGTTTTCTGCATTGTGCCATATCTTTGCAGGGAAGCTTCAGAAAATGAAATTTTGACCGAACACTATAGCAGAAAGGGTCCTTCTAGTAGTTGCACATCAAATCTAAGCTGTCTGAAGTGATTTTCCAAAGTTATCAACATTTTTATGTTTGGCGTTCCGGAATCGACCTTATCTTAGGCTGAAAACGCGTTTTACACATTGTGCAATAACTTTGCAGGGAAGCTTCACAACATGAAATGTACACATCCCACTATAGCAGAAAGGGTCTTTCTAGTAGTTGCACATCAAATCTAAGCTGTCTGAAATGTTTATCCAAAGTTATCAACATTTTTATGTTTGGCGTTCCGGAATGGACCTTATCTCAGGCTGAAAACGCGTTTTACGCATTGTGCCATAACTTTTCAGGGAAGCTTGAGAACATGAAATGTTCACCTCCCACTATAGCAGAAAAGGTCTTTCTAGAAGTTGCACATCAAATGTAAGCTGTCTGAAGTGTTTTTCCAAAGTTATGAACATTTTTATGTTTATCGTTCGGGAATCAACCTTATCTCAGGCTGAAAAGGCGTTTTCTGCATTGTACCATAACTTTGCAAGGAAGCTTCAGGACATGAAATTTTCACCTCCCACAATAGCCGAAAGGGTCTTTCTAGTAGTTGCACATCAAATCTAAGCTGTCTGAAGTTTTTTTCCAAGGTTATCAACATTTTTATCTTTGGCGTTCCGGAATCGACCTTATCTCAAGCTGAAAACGCGTTTTCTGCATTGTGCCATAAATTTGCAGGGAAGCTTCAGAACATGAAATGTTCACCTCCCACTATAGCAGAACGGGTCTTCCTAGTAGTTGCACATCAAATCTAAGCTGTCTGAAGTGTCTTTCGAAAGTTATCAACATTTTTATGTTTGGCGTTCCAGAATCGACCTTATCTCAGGCTGAAAACGCGTTGTCTGCATTGTGCCATAACTTTGCATGGAAGCTTCCGAACATGAAATTTTAACCTCCCACTATAGCAGAAAGGGTCTTTCTAGTAGTTGCAGATCAAATCTAAGCTGTCTGATGTGTTATTCCAAAGTTATCAACATTTTTATGTTTGGCGTTCCGGAATCGACCTTATCTTAGGCTGAAAACGCGTTTTACACATTGTGCAATAACTTTGCAGGGAAGCTTCAGAACATGAAATGTTCACATCCCACTATAGCAGAAAGGGTCTTTCTAGTAGTTGCACATCAAATCTAAGCTGTCTGAAGTGTTTTTCCAAAGTTATCAACATTTTTATGTTTGGCGTTCCGGAATCGACCTTATCTCAGGCTGAAAAGGCGTTTTACGCATTGTGTCATAACTTTGCAGGGAAGCTTCAGAACATGAAATGTTCACCTCCCACTATAGCAGAAAGGGTCTTTCTAGTAGTTGCACAATAAATCTAAGCTGTCTGATGAGTTTTTCCAAAGTTATCAACATTTTTATGTTTGGCGTTCCGGAATCGACCTTGTCTTAGGCTGAAAACGCGTTTTACGCGTTGTGCAATAACTTTGCAGGGAAGCTTCAGAACATGAAATGTTCACCTCCCACTATAGCAGAAAGGGTATTTCTAGTAGTTGCACAAATCAAATCTAAGCTGTCTGAAGTGTTGTTCCAAAGTTATCAACATTTTTATGTTTGGCGTTCCGGAATCGACCTTATCTCAGGCTTAAAACGCGTTTTACGCATTGTGCCATAATTTTGCAGGGAAGCTTCAGAATATTAAATTCTCACCTCCCACTATAGCAGAAAGGGTTTTTCTAGTAGTTGCACATCAAATCTAAGCTGTCTGAAATGTTTTTTCCAAAGTTATCAACATTTTTATGTTTGGCGTTCCGGAACCCACCTTATCTCAGGCTGAAAACGCGTTTTCTGCATTGTCCCATAACTTTGCAGGGAAGCTTCAGAACATGAAATTTTCACTTCCCACTACAGCAGAAAGGGTCTTTCTAGTAGTTGCACATCAAATTTAAGCTGTCTGAAATGTTTTTTCCAAAGTTATCAACATTTTTATTTTTGGCGTTCCGGAACCCACCTTATCTCAGGCTGAAAACGCGTTTTCTGCATTGTGCCGTAACTTTTCAGGGAAGCTTCAGAACATGAAATGTTCGCCTTCCACCATAGCAGAAAGGGTCTTTCGAGTAGTTGCACATGAAATCTAAGCTGTCTGAAGTGTTTTTCCAAAGTTATCACCATTTTTATGTTTGGCGTTCCGGAATCGACCTTATCTCAGGCTGAAAACGCGTTGTCTGCATTGTGCCATAACTTTGCAGGGAAGCTTCAGAACATGAAATGTTCACCTCCCACTATAGCACAAAGGGTCTTTCTAGTAGTTGCAGATCAAATCTAAGCTGTCTGATGTGTTTTTCCAAAGTTATCAACATTTTTATGTTTGGCGTTCCGGAATCGACCTTATCTTAGGCTGAAAACGCGTTTTACACATTGTGCAATAACTTTGCAGGGAAGCTTCACAACATGAAATGTACACATCCCACTATAGCAGAAAGGGTCTTTCTAGTAGTTGCACATCAAATCTAAGCTGTCTGAAGTGTTTTTCGAAAGTTATCAACATTTTTATGTTTGGCGTTCCAGAATCGACATTATCTCAGGCTGAAAACGCGTTGTCTGCATTGTGCCATAACTTTGCATGGAAGCTTCCGAACATGAATTTTTAACCTCCCACTATAGCAGAAAGGGTCTTTCTAGTAGTTGCACATCAAATCTAAGCTGTCTGAAAAGTTTTTCCAAAGTTATCAACATTTTTATGTTTGGCGTTCCGGAATGGACCTTATCTCAGGCTGAAAACGCGTTTTACGCATTGTGCCATAACTTTTCAGGGAAGCTTGAGAACATGAAATGTTCACCTCCCACTATAGCAGAAATGGTCTTTCTAGTAGTTGCACATTAAATCTAAGGTGTCTGAAGTGTTGTTCCAAAGTTATCAACATTTTTACGTTTGGCGTTTCGGAATCGACCTTGTCTTAGGCTGAAAACGCGTTTTACGCGTTGTGCAATAACTTTGCAGGGAAGCTTCAGAACATGAAATGTTCACCTCCCACTATAGCAGAAAGGGTATTTCTAGTAGTTGCACAAATCAAATCTAAGCTGTCTGAAGTGTTGTTCCAAAGTTATCAACATTTTTATGTTTGGCGTTCCGGAATCGACCTTATCTCAGGCTTAAAACGCGTTTTACGCATTGTGCCATAATTTTGCAGGGAAGCTTCAGAATATTAAATTCTCACCTCCCACTATAGCAGAAAGGGTCTTTCTAGTAGTTGCACATCAAATCTAAGCTGTCTGAAGTGTTTTTCCAAAGTTATCAACATTTTTATGTTTGGCGTTCCGGAATCGACCTTATCTCAGGCTGAAAAGGCGTTTTACGCATTGTGTCATAACTTTGCAGGGAAGCTTCAGAACATGAAATGTTCACCTCCCACTATAGCAGAAAGGGTCTTTCTAGTAGTTGCACATTAAATCTGAGCTGTCTGAAGTGTTGTTCGAAAGATATCAACATTTTTACGTTTGGCGTTTCGGAACCCACCTTATCTCAAGCTGAAAACGTGTTTTCTGCATTGTGCCATAACTTTGCAGGGAAGCTTCAGAACATGAAATTTTCACGTCCCACTATAACAGAAATGGTCTTTCTAGTAGTTGCACAACAAATCTAAGCTGTCTGAAGTGTTTTTCCAAAGTTATCAACATTTTTATGTTTGGCGTTCCGGAATCGACCTTATCTCAGGCTGAAAACGCGTTTTCTGCATTGTGCCATAACTTTGCATGGAAGATTCCGAACATGAAATTTTAACCTCCCACTAAAGCAGAAATGGTCTTTCTAGTAGTTGCACATTAAATCTAAGGTGTCTGAAGTGTTGTTCCAAAGTTATCAACATTTTTACGTTTGGCGTTTCGGAAACCACCTTATCTCAGACTGAAAACGCGTTTTCTGCATTGTGCCATAACTTCTCAGGGAAGCTTCAGAACATGAAATGTTCACCTCCCACTATAGCAGAAAGGGTCTTTCTAGTAGTTGCACATCAAATCTAAGCTGTCTGAAGTGTTTTTCCAAAATTATCAACATTTTTATGTTTGGCGTTCCGGAACCCACCTTATCTCAGGCTGAAAACGCGTTTTACGCATTGTGCCATAATTTTGCAGGGAAGCTTCAGAATATTAAATTCTCACCTCCCACTATAGCAGAAAGGGTTTTTCTAGTAGTTGCACATCAAATCTAAGCTGTCTGAAATGTTTTTTCCAAAGTTATCAACATTTTTATGTTTGGCGTTCCGGAACCCACCTTATCTCAGGCTGAAAACGCGTTTTCTGCATTGTCCCATAACTTTGCAGGGAAGCTTCAGAACATGAAATTTTCACTTCCCACTACAGCAGAAAGGGTCTTTCTAGTAGTTGCACATCAAATTTAAGCTGTCTGAAATGTTTTTTCCAAAGTTATCAACATTTTTATTTTTGGCGTTCCGGAACCCACCTTATCTCAGGCTGAAAACGCGTTTTCTGCATTGTGCCGTAACTTTTCAGGGAAGCTTCAGAACATGAAATGTTCGCCTTCCACCATAGCAGAAAGGGTCTTTCGAGTAGTTGCACATGAAATCTAAGCTGTCTGAAGTGTTTTTCCAAAGTTATCACCATTTTTATGTTTGGCGTTCCGGAATCGACCTTATCTCAGGCTGAAAACGCGTTGTCTGCATTGTGCCATAACTTTGCAGGGAAGCTTCAGAACATGAAATGTTCACCTCCCACTATAGCAGAAAGGGTCTTTCTAGTAGTTGCAGATCAAATCTAAGCTGTCTGATGTGTTTTTCCAAAGTTATCAACATTTTTATGTTTGGCGTTCCGGAATCGACCTTATCTCAGGCTGAAAACGCGTTTTACACATTGTGCAATAACTTTGCAGGGAAGCTTCACAACATGAAATGTACACATCCCACTATAGCAGAAAGGGTCTTTCTAGTAGTTGCACATCAAATCTAAGCTGTCTGAAGTGTTTTTCGAAAGTTATCAACATTTTTATGTTTGGCGTTCCAGAATCGACATTATCTCAGGCTGAAAACGCGTTGTCTGCATTGTGCCATAACTTTGCATGGAAGCTTCCGAACATGAAATTTTAACCTCCCACTATAGCAGAAAGGGTCTTTCTAGTAGTTGCACATCAAATCTAAGCTGTCTGAAATGTTTTTCCAAAGTTATCAACATTTTTATGTTTGGCGTTCCGGAATGGACCTTATCTCAGGCTGAAAACGCGTTTTACGCATTGTGCCATAACTTTTCAGGGAAGCTTGAGAACATGAAATGTTCACCTCCCACTATAGCAGAAAGGGTCTTTCTAGTAGTTGCACATCAAATCTAAGCTGTCTGAAGTGTTTTTCGAAAGTTATCAACATTTTTATGTTTGGCGTTCCAGAATCGACCTTATCTCAGGCTGAAAACGCGTTGTCTGCATTGTGCCATAACTTTGCAGGGAAGCTTCAGAACATGAAATGTTCACATCCCACTATAGCAGAAAGGGTCTTTCTAGTAGTTGCACCTCAAATCTAAGCTGTCTGAAGTGTTTTTCCAAAGTTATCAACATTTTTATGTTTGGCGTTCCGGAATCGACCTTATCTCAGGCTGAAAAGGCGTTTTACGCATTGTGTCATAACTTTGCAGGGAAGCTTCAGAACATGAAATGTTCACCTCCCACTATAGCAGAAAGGGTCTTTCTAGTAGTTGCACATTAAATCTGAGCTGTCTGAAGTGTTGTTCGAAAGATATCAACATTTTTACGTTTGGCGTTTCGGAACCCACCTTATCTCAAGCTGAAAACGCGTTTTCTGCATTGTGCCATAACTTTGCAGGGAAGCTTCAGAACATGAAATTTTCACGTCCCACTATAACAGAAATGGTCTTTCTAGTAGTTGCACAACAAATCTAAGCTGTCTGAAGTGTTTTTCCAAAGTTATCAACATTTTTATGTTTGGCGTTCCGGAATCGACCTTATCTCAGGCTGAAAACGCGTTTTCTGCATTGTGCCATAACTTTGCATGGAAGATTCCGAACATGAAATTTTAACCTCCCACTATAGCAGAAATGGTCTTTCTAGTAGTTGCACATTAAATCTAAGGTGTCTGAAGTGTTGTTCCAAAGTTATCAACATTTTTACGTTTGGCGTTTCGGAAACCACCTTATCTCAGACTGAAAACGCGTTTTCTGCATTGTGCCATAACTTCTCAGGGAAGCTTCAGAACATGAAATGTTCACCTCCCACTATAGCAGAAAGGGTCTTTCTAGTAGTTGCACATCAAATCTAAGCTGTCTGAAGTGTTTTTCCAAAATTATGAACATTTTTATGTTTGGCGTTCCGGAACCCACCTTATCTCAGGCTGAAAACGCGTTTTCGGCATTGTGCCATAACTTTGCAGGGAAGCTTCAGAATATGAAATTTTCAGGTCCCACTATAGCAGAATGGGTCGTTCTAGTAGTTGCACATTAAATCTGAGCTGTCTGAAGTGTTGTTCGAAAGCTATCAACATTTTTACGTTTGGCGTTTCGGAAACCACCTTATCTCAGGCTGAAAACGCGTTTTCTGCATTGTGCCATAACTTCACAGGGAAGCTTCAGAACATGAAATGTTCACCTCCCACTATAGCAGAAAGGGTCTTTCTAGTAGTTGCACATCAAATCTATGCTGTCTGAAGTGTTTTTCCTAAGTTATCAACATTTTTATGTTTGGCGTTCCGGAACCCACCTTATCTCAAGCTGAAAACGCGTTTTCTGCATTGTGCCATAACTTTGCAGGGAAGCTTCAGAACATGAAATTTTCACGTCCCACTATAACAGAAATGGTCTTTCTAGTAGTTGCACATCAAATCTAAGCTGTCTGAAGTGTTTTTCGAAAGTTATCAACATTTTTATGTTTGGCGTTCCGGAATCGACCTTATCTGAAGCTGAAAACTCGATTTCTGCATTGTGCCATAACTTTGCAGGGAAGCTTCAGAACATGAAATGTTCACCTCCCACTATAGCAGAAAGGGTCTTTCTATTAGTTGCACATCAAATCTAAGCTGACTGAAGTGTTTTTCGAAAGCTATCAACATTTTTATGTTTGGCGTTCCAGGATCGACCTTATCTCAGGCTGAAAACGCGTTGTCTGCATTGTGCCATAACTTTGCATTGAAGCTTCCGAACATGAAATTTTAAGCTCCCACTATAGCAGAAAGGGTCTTTCTAGTAGTTGCACAATAAATCTAAGCTGTCTGATGAGTTTTTCCAAAGTTATCAACATTTTTATGTTTGGCGTTCCGGAATCGACCTTATCTCAGGCTGAAAACGCGTTTTCTGCATTGTGCCATAACTTTGCATGGAAGATTCCGAACATGAAATTTTAACCTCCCACTAAAGCAGAAATGGTCTTTCTAGTAGTTGCACATTAAATCTAAGGTGTCTGAAGTGTTGTTCCAAAGTTATCAACATTTTTACGTTTGGCGTTTCGGAAACCACCTTATCTCAGACTGAAAACGCGTTTTCTGCATTGTGCCATAACTTCTCAGGGAAGCTTCAGAACATGAAATGTTCACCTCCCACTATAGCAGAAAGGGTCTTTCTAGTAGTTGCACATCAAATCTAAGCTGTCTGAAGTGTTTTTCCAAAATTATCAACATTTTTATGTTTGGCGTTCCGGAACCCACCTTATCTCAGGCTGAAAACGCGTTTTACGCATTGTGCCATAATTTTGCAGGGAAGCTTCAGAATATTAAATTCTCACCTCCCACTATAGCAGAAAGGGTCTTTCTAGTAGTTGCACATCAAATCTAAGCTGTCTGAAATGTTTTTTCCAAAGTTATCAACATTTTTATGTTTGGCGTTCCGGAACCCACCTTATCTCAGGCTGAAAACGCGTTTTCTGCATTGTCCCATAACTTTGCAGGGAAGCTTCAGAACATGAAATTTTCACTTCCCACTACAGCAGAAAGGGTCTTTCTAGTAGTTGCACATCAAATTTAAGCTGTCTGAAATGTTTTTTCCAAAGTTATCAACATTTTTATTTTTGGCGTTCCGGAACCCACCTTATCTCAGGCTGAAAACGCGTTTTCTGCATTGTGCCGTAACTTTTCAGGGAAGCTTCAGAACATGAAATGTTCGCCTTCCACCATAGCAGAAAGGGTCTTTCGAGTAGTTGCACATGAAATCTAAGCTGTCTGAAGTGTTTTTCCAAAGTTATCACCATTTTTATGTTTGGCGTTCCGGAATCGACCTTATCTCAGGCTGAAAACGCGTTGTCTGCATTGTGCCATAACTTTGCAGGGAAGCTTCAGAACATGAAATGTTCACCTCCCACTATAGCAGAAAGGGTCTTTCTAGTAGTTGCAGATCAAATCTAAGCTGTCTGATGTGTTTTTCCAAAGTTATCAACATTTTTATGTTTGGCGTTCCGGAATCGACCTTATCTCAGGCTGAAAACGCGTTTTACACATTGTGCAATAACTTTGCAGGGAAGCTTCACAACATGAAATGTACACATCCCACTATAGCAGAAAGGGTCTTTCTAGTAGTTGCACATCAAATCTAAGCTGTCTGAAGTGTTTTTCGAAAGTTATCAACATTTTTATGTTTGGCGTTCCAGAATCGACATTATCTCAGGCTGAAAACGCGTTGTCTGCATTGTGCCATAACTTTGCATGGAAGCTTCCGAACATGAAATTTTAACCTCCCACTATAGCAGAAAGGGTCTTTCTAGTAGTTGCACATCAAATCTAAGCTGTCTGAAATGTTTTTCCAAAGTTATCAACATTTTTATGTTTGGCGTTCCGGAATGGACCTTATCTCAGGCTGAAAACGCGTTTTACGCATTGTGCCATAACTTTTCAGGGAAGCTTGAGAACATGAAATGTTCACCTCCCACTATAGCAGAAAGGGTCTTTCTAGTAGTTGCACATCAAATCTAAGCTGTCTGAAGTGTTTTTCGAAAGTTATCAACATTTTTATGTTTGGCGTTCCAGAATCGACCTTATCTCAGGCTGAAAACGCGTTGTCTGCATTGTGCCATAACTTTGCAGGGAAGCTTCAGAACATGAAATGTTCACCTCCCACTATAGCAGAAAGGGTCTTTCTAGTAGTTGCAGATCAAATCTAAGCTGTCTGATGTGTTATTCCAAAGTTATCAACATTTTTATGTTTGGCGTTCCGGAATCGACCTTATCTTAGGCTGAAAACGAGTTTTACACATTGTGCAATAACTTTGCAGGGAAGCTTCTGAACATGAAATGTTCACATCCCACTATAGCAGAAAGGGTCTTTCTAGTAGTTGCACATCAAATCTAAGCTGTCTGAAGTGTTTTTCCAAAGTTATCAACATTTTTATGTTTGGCGTTCCGGAATCGACCTTATCTCAGGCTGAAAAGGCGTTTTACGCATTGTGTCATAACTTTGCAGGGAAGCTTCAGAACATGAAATGTTCACCTCCCACTATAGCAGAAAGGGTCTTTCTAGTAGTTGCACATTAAATCTGAGCTGTCTGAAGTGTTGTTCGAAAGATATCAACATTTTTACGTTTGGCGTTTCGGAACCCACCTTATCTCAAGCTGAAAACGCGTTTTCTGCATTGTGCCATAACTTTGCAGGGAAGCTTCAGAACATGAAATTTTCACGTCCCACTATAACAGAAATGGTCTTTCTAGTAGTTGCACAACAAATCTAAGCTGTCTGAAGTGTTTTTCCAAAGTTATCAACATTTTTATGTTTGGCGTTCCGGAATCGACCTTATCTCAGGCTGAAAACGCGTTTTCTGCATTGTGCCATAACTTTGCATGGAAGATTCCGAACATGAAATTTTAACCTCCCACTATAGCAGAAATGGTCTTTCTAGTAGTTGCACATTAAATCTAAGGTGTCTGAAGTGTTGTTCCAAAGTTATCAACATTTTTACGTTTGGCGTTTCGGAAACCACCTTATCTCAGACTGAAAACGCGTTTTCTGCATTGTGCCATAACTTCTCAGGGAAGCTTCAGAACATGAAATGTTCACCTCCCACTATAGCAGAAAGGGTCTTTCTAGTAGTTGCACATCAAATCTAAGCTGTCTGAAGTGTTTTTCCAAAATTATCAACATTTTTATGTTTGGCGTTCCGGAACCCACCTTATCTCAGGCTGAAAACGCGTTTTCGGCATTGTGCCATAACTTTGCAGGGAAGCTTCAGAATATGAAATTTTCAGGTCCCACTATAGCAGAATGGGTCTTTCTAGTAGTTGCACATTAAATCTGAGCTGTCTGAAGTGTTGTTCGAAAGCTATCAACATTTTTACGTTTGGCGTTTCGGAAACCACCTTATCTCAGGCTGAAAACGCGTTTTCTGCATTGTGCCATAACTTCACAGGGAAGCTTCAGAACATGAAATGTTCACCTCCCACTATAGCAGAAAGGGTCTTTCTAGTAGTTGCACATCAAATCTATGCTGTCTGAAGTGTTTTTCCAAAGTTATCAACATTTTTATGTTTGGCGTTCCGGAACCCACCTTATCTCAAGCTGAAAACGCGTTTTCTGCATTGTGCCATAACTTTGCAGGGAAGCTTCAGAACATGAAATTTTCTCGTCCCACTATAACAGAAATGGTCTTTCTAGTAGTTGCACATCAAATCTAAGCTGTCTGAAGTGTTTTTCGAAAGTTATCAACATTTTTATGTTTGGCGTTCCGGAATCGACCTTATCTGAAGCTGAAAACTCGATTTCTGCATTGTGCCATAACTTTGCAGGGAAGCTTCAGAACATGAAATGTTCACCTCCCACTATAGCAGAAAGGGTCTTTCTATTAGTTGCACATCAAATCTAAGCTGACTGAAGTGTTTTTCGAAAGCTATCAACATTTTTATGTTTGGCGTTCCAGAATCGACCTTGTCTCAGGCTGAAAACGCGTTGTCTGCATTGTGCCATAACTTTGCATGGAAGCTTCCGAACATGAAATTTTAAGCTCCCACTATAGCAGAAAGGGTCTTTCTAGTAGTTGCACAATAAATCTAAGCTGTCTGATGAGTTTTTCCAAAGTTATCAACATTTTTATGTTTGGCGTTCCGGAATCGACCTTGTCTTAGGCTGAAAACGCGTTTTACGCGTTGTGCAATAACTTTGCAGGGAAGCTTCAGAACATGAAATGTTCACCTCCCACTATAGCAGAAAGGGTCTTTCTAGTAGTTGCACATCAAATCTAAGCTCTCTGAAGTGTTCTTCCAAAGTTATCAACATTTTTACGCTTGGCGTTCTGGAACCCACCTTATCTCAGGCTGAAAACGCGTTTTCTGTATTGTGCCATAACTTCTCAGGGAAGCTTCAGAACATGAAATGTTCACGTCCCATTATAGCAGAAAGGGTCTTTCTAGTAGTTGCACATCAAATCTAAGCTGTCTGAAGTGTTGTTCCAAAGTTATCAACATTTTTACGTTTGGCGTTTCGGAAACCACCTTATCTCAGACTGAAAACGCGTTTTCTGCATTGTGCCATAACTTTGCAGGGAAGCCTCAGAACATGAAATGTTCACCTCCCACTATAGCAGAAAGGGTCTTTCTAGTAGTTGAACATCAAATCTAAGATGTCTGAAGTGTTTTTCCAAAGTTATCAACATTTTTATGTTTGGCGTTCCGGAATCGACCTCATCTCAGGCTGGAAACGCGTTTTACGTATTGTGCCATAACTTTGCAGGGAAGCTTCAGAACATGAAATTTTCACCTCCCACTATACCAGAAAGGGTCTTTCGAGTAGTTGCACATTAAATCTAAGCTGTCTGAAGTGTTGTTCCAAAGTCATCAACATTTTTACGTTTGGCGTTTCGGAATCGACCTTATCACAAGCTGAAAACGCGTTTTACGCATTGTGCAATAACTTTGCAGGGAAGCTTCAGAACATGAAATGTTCACCTCCCACTATAGCAGAAAGGGTCTTTCTAGTAGTTGCACATCAAATCTAAGCTGTCTGAAGTGTTTTTCCAAAATTATCAACATTTTTATGTTTGGCGTTCCGGAACCCACCTTAACTCAGGCTGAAAACGCGTTTTCGGCATTGTGCCATAACTTTGCAGGGAAGCTTCAGAACATGAAATATTCAGGTCCCACTATAGCAGAAAGGGTCTTTCTAGTAGTTGCACATCAAATCTAAGCTGTCTGAAGTGTTTTTCGAAAGTTATCAACATTTTTATGTTTGGCGTTCCGGAATCGACCTTATCTCAGGCTGAAAACGCGTTTTACGCATTGTGCAATAACTTTGCAGGGAAGCTTCAGAAAATGAAATTTTCACCTCCCACTATAGCAGAAAGGGTGTTTCTTGTAGTTGCACATTAAATCTAAGCTGTCTGAAGTGTTGTTCCAAAGTTATCAACATTTTTACGTTTGGCGTTTCGGAAACCACCTTATCTCAGACTGAACACGCGTTTTCTGCATTGTGCCATAACTTCTCAGGGAGGCTTCAGAACATGAAATGTTCACCTCCCACTATAGCAGAAAGGGTCTTTCTGGTAGTTACACATTAAATCTAAGCTGTCTGAAGTGTTGTTCCAAAGTTATCAACATTTTTACGTTTGGCGTTTCGGAAACCACCTTATCTCAGACTGAACACGCGTTTTCTGCATTGTGCCATAACTTCTCAGGGAGGCTTCAGAACATGAAATGTTCACCTCCCACTATAGCAGAAAGGGTCTTTCTAGTAGTTGCACATCAAATCTAAGCTGTCAGAAGTGCTTTTCGAAAGTTATCAACATTTTTATGTTTGGCGTTCCGGAATCGACCTTATCTCAAGCTGAAAACGCGATTTCTGCATTGTGCCATAACTTTGCAGGGAAGCTTCAGAACATGAAATTTTAACCTCCCACTATAGCAGAAAGGGTCTTTCTATTAGTTTCACAACAAATCAAAGCTGTCCGATGAGTTTTTCCAAAGTTATCAACATTTTTATGTTTGGCGTTCCGGAATCGACCTTATCTTAGGCTGAAAACGCGTTTTACGCGTTGTGCAATAACTTTGCAGGGAAGCTTCAGAACATGAAATGTTCACCTCCCACTATACCAGAAAGGGTCTTTCTAGTAGTTGCACATCAAATCTAAGCTGTCTGATGTGTTTTTCCAAAGTTATCAACATTTTTATGTTTGGCGTTCCGGAATCGACCTTATCTCAGGCTGAAAACGCGTTTTACGCATTGTGCCATAACTTTGCAGGGAAGCTTCAGAAAATGAAATTTTCACCTCCCACTATAGCAGAAAGGGTATTTCTAGTAGTTGCACATTAAATCTAAGCTGTCTGAAGTGTTGTTCCAAAGTTATCAACATTTTTACGTTTGGCGTTTCGGAAACCACCTTATCTCAGACTGAACACGCGTTTTCTGCATTGTGCCATAACTTATCAGGGAAGCCTCAGAACATGAAATGTTCACCTCCCACTATAGCAGAAAGGGTCTTTCTAGTAGTTGCACATCAAATCTAAGCTGTCTGAAGTGTTTTTCCAAAGTTATCAACATTTTTATGTTTGGCGTTCCGGAACCCACCTTAACTCAAGCTGAAAACGCGTTTTCTGCATTGTGCCATAACTTTGCAGGGAAGCTTCAGAACATGAAATGTTCACCTCCCACTATAGCAGAAAGGGTCTTTCTCGTAGTTGCACATCAAATCTAAGCTGTCTGAAGTGTTTTTCCAAAATTATCAACATTTTTATGTTTGGCGTTCCAGAACCCACCTTAACTCAGGCTGAAAACGCGTTTTCGGCATTGTGCCATCACTTTGCAGGGAAGCTTCAGAACATGAAATATTCAGGTCCCACTATAGCAGAAAGGGTCTTTCTAGTAGTTGCACATCAAATCTATGCTGTCTGAAGTGTTTTTCCAAAGTTATCAACATTTTTATGTTTGGCGTTCCGGAACCCACCTTGTCTCAAGCTGAAAACGCGTTATCTGCATTGTGCCATAACTTTGCATGGAAGCTTCCGAACATGAAATTTTAACCTCCCACTATAGCAGAAAGGGTCTTTCTAGTAGTTGCACAATAAATCTAAGCTGTCTGATGAGTTTTTGCAAAGTTATCAACATTTTTATGTTTGGCGTTCCGGAATCGACCTTGTCTTAGGCTGAAAACGCGTTTTACGCGTTGTGCAATAACTTTGCAGGGAAGCTTCAGAACATGAAATGTTCACCTCCCACTATAGCAGAAAGGGTTTTTCTAATAGTTGCACATCAAATCTAAGCTGTCTGAAGTGTTGTTCCAAAGTTATCAACATTTTTACGCTTGGAGTTCTGGAACCCACCTTATCTCAGGCTGAAAACGCGTTTTCTGTATTGTGCCATAACTTCTCAGGGAAGCTTCAGAACATGAAATGTTCACGTCCCATTATAGCAGAAAGGGTCTTTCTAGTAGTTGCACATCAAATCTAAGCTGTCTGAAGTGTTGTTCCAAAGTTATCAACATTTTTACGTTTGGCGTTTCGGAAACCACCTTATCTCAGACTGAAAACGCGTTTTCTGCATTGTGCCATGACTTTGCAGGGAAGCCTCAGAACATGAAATGTTCACCTCCCACTATAGCAGAAAGGGTCTTTCTAGTAGTTGCACATCAAATCTAAGATGTCTGAAGTGTTTTTCCAAAGTTATCAACATTTTTATGTTTGGCGTTCCGGAATCGACCTTATCTCAGGCTGAAAACGCGTTTTACGGTTTGTGCCATAACTTTGCAGGGAAGCTTCAGAACATGAAATTTTCACCTCCCACTATACCAGAAAGGGTCTTTCGAGTAGTTGCACATTAAATCTAAGCTGTCTGAAGTGTTGTTCCAAAGTTATCAACATTTTTACGTTTGGCGTTTCGGAATCGACCTTATCTCAGGCTGAAAACGCGTTTTCGGCATTGAGCCATAACTTTGCAGGCAAGCTTCAGAACATGAAATTTTCAGGTCCCACTATGGCAGAAAGGGTCTTTCTAGTAGTTGCACATCAAATCTAAGCGGTCTGAAGTGTTTTTCCAAAGTTATCAACATTTTTATGTTTGGCGTTCCGGAATCGACCTTATCTCAAGCTGAAAACGCGTTTTCTGCATTGTGCCATAACTTTGCAGGGAAGCTTCAGAACATGAAATGTTCACCTCCCACTATAGCAGAAAGGGTCTTTCTAGTAGTTGCACATCAAATCTAAGCTGTCTGAAGTGTTTTTCCAAAATTATCAACATTTTTATGTTTGGCGTTCCGGAACCCACCTTAACTCAGGCTGAAAACGCGTTTTCGGCATTGTGCCATAACTTTGCAGGGAAGCTTCAGAACATGAAATATTCAGGTCCCACTATTGCAGAAAGGGTCTTTCTAGTAGTTGCACATCAAATCTATGCTGTCTGAAGTGTTTTTCCAAAGTTATCAACATTTTTATGTTTGGCGTTCCGGAACCCACCTTATCTCAAGCTGAAAACGCGTTATCTGCATTGTGCCATAACTTTGCAGGGAAGCTTCAGAACATGAAATGTTCACGTCCCACTATAACAGAAATGGTCTTTCTGGTAGTTGCACATCAAATCTAAGCTGTCTGAAGTGTTTTTCGAAAGTTATCAACATTTTTATGTTTGGCGTTCCGGAATCGACCTTATCTCAGGCTGAAAACGCGTTTTACGCATTGTGCAATAACTTTGCAGGGAAGCTTCAGAAAATGATATTTTCACCTCCCAATATAGCAGAAAGGGTGTTTCTAGTAGTTGCACATTAAATCTAAGCTGTCTGAAGTGTTGTTCCAAAGTTATCAACATTTTTACGTTTGGCGTTTCGGAATCGACCTTATCTCAAGCTGAAAACGCGTTTTCTGCATTGTGCCATAACTTTGCAGGGAAGCTTCAGAACATGAAATGTTCACCTCCCACTATAGCAGAAAGGGTCTTTCTAGTAGTTGCACATCAAATCTAAGCTGTCTGAAGTGTTGTTCCAAAGTTATCAACATTTTTACGTTTGGCGTTTCGGAAACCACCTTATCTCAGACTGAACACGCGTTTTCTGCATTGTGCCATAACTTCTCAGGGAGGCTTCAGAACATGAAATGTTCACCTCCCACTATAGCAGAAAGGGTCTTTCTGGTAGTTGCACATCAAATCTAAGCTGTCTGAAGTGTTTTTCCAAAGTTATCAACATTTTTATGTTTGGCGTTCCGGAACCCACCTTATCTCAAGCTGAAAACGCGTTTTCTGCATTGTGCCATAACTTTGCAGGGAAGCTTCAGAACATGAAATGTTCACCTCCCACTATAGCAGAAAGGGTCTTTTTAGTAGTTGCACATCAAATCTAAGCTGTCTGAAGTGTTTTTCCAAAATTATCAACATTTTTATGTTTGGAGTTCCGGAACCCACCTTAACTCAGGCTGAAAACGCGTTTTCGGCATTGTGCCATAACTTCTCAGGGAAGCTTCAGAACATGAAATGTTCACCTCCCACTATAGCAGAAAGGGTCTTTCTAGTAGTTGCACATCAAATCTAAGCTGTCTGAAGTGTTGTTCCAAAGTTATCAACATTTTTACGTTTGGCGTTTCGGAAACCACCTTATCTCAAGCTGAAAACGCGTTATCTGCATTGTGCCATAACTTTGCAGGGAAGCTTCAGAACATGAAATGTTCACATCCCACTATAACAGAAATGGTCTTTCTAGTAGTTGCACATCAAATCTAAGCTGTCAGAAGTGTTTTTCGAAAGTTATCAACATTTTTATGTTTGGCGTTCCAGAATCGACCTTATCTCAAGCTGAAAATGCGATTTCTGCATTGTGCCATAACTTTGCAGGGAAGCTTCAGAACATGAAATGTTCACCTCCAACTATAGCAGAAAGGGTCTTTCTAGTAGTTGCACATCAAATCTAAGCTGACTGAAGTGTTTTTCGTAAGCTATCAACATTTTTATGTTTGGCGTTCCAGAATCGACCTTATCTCAGGCTGAAAACGCGTTGTCTGCATTGTGACATAACTTTGCATGGAAGCTTCCGAACATGAAATTTTAACCTCCCACTATAGCAGAAAGGGTCTTTCTATTAGTTTCACAACAAATCTAAGCTGTCCGATGAGTTTTTCCAAAGATATCAACATTTTTATGTTTGGCGTTCCGGAATCGACCTTATCTCATGCTGAAACCGCGTTTTACGCATTGTGCCATAACTTCTCAGGGAAGCTTCAGAAAATGAAATTTTCACCTCCCACTATAGCAGAAAGGGTATTTCTAGTAGTTGCACATTAAATCTAAGCTGTCTGAAGTGTTGTTCCAAAGTTATCAACATTTTTACGTTTGGCGTTTCGGAAACCACCTTATCTCAGACTGAAAACGCGTTTTCTGCATTGTGCCATAACTTTGCAGGGAAGCCTCAGAACATGAAATGTTCACCTCCCACTATAGCAGAAAGGGTCTTTCTAGTAGTTGCACATCAAATCTAAGGTGTCTGAAGTGTTTTTCCAAAGTTATCAACATTTTTATGTTTGGCGTTCCGGAATCGACCTTATCTCAGGCTTAAAACGCGTTTTACGGATTGTGCCATAACTTTGCAGGGAAGCTTCAGAACATGAAATTTTCACCTCCCACTATACCAGAAAGGGTCTTTCGAGTAGTTGCACATTAAATCTAAGCTGTCTGAAGTGTTGTTCCAAAGTTATCAACATTTTTACGTTTGGCGTTTCGGAATCGACCTTATCACAAGCTGAAAACGCGTTTTACGCATTGTGCAATACCTTTGCAGGGAAGCTTCAGAACATGATATTTTCACCTCCCAATATAGCTGAAAGGGTGTTTCTAGTAGTTGCACATTAAATCTAAGCTGTCTGAAGTGTTGTTCCAAAGTTATCAACATTTTTACGTTTGGCGTTTCGGAATCGACCTTATCTCAAGCTGAAAACGCGTTTTCTGCATTGTGCCATAACTTTGCAGGGAAGCTTCAGAACATGAAATGTTCACCTCCCACTATAGCAGAAAGAGTCTTTCTAGTAGTTGCACATCAAATCTAAGCTGTCTGAAGTGTTTTTCCAAAGTTATCAACATTTTTACGTTTGGCGTTTCGGAAACCACCTTATCTCAGACTGAAAACGCGTTTTCTGCATTGTGCCATAACTTTGCAGGGAAGCCTCAGAACATGAAATGTTCACCTCCCACTATAGCAGAAAGGGTCTTTCTAGTAGTTGCACATCAAATCTAAGGTGTCTGAAGTGTTTTTCCAAAGTTATCAACATTTTTATGTTTGGCGTTTCGGAATCGACCTTATCACAAGCTGAAAACGCGTTTTACGCATTGTGCAATACCTTTGCAGGGAAGCTTCAGAACATGATATTTTCACCTCCCAATATAGCTGAAAGGGTGTTTCTAGTAGTTGCACATTAAATCTAAGCTGTCTGAAGTGTTGTTCCAAAGTTATCAACATTTTTACGTTTGGCGTTTCGGAATCGACCTTATCTCAAGCTGAAAACGCGTTTTCTGCATTGTGCCATAACTTTGCAGGGAAGCTTCAGAACATGAAATGTTCACCTCCCACTATAGCAGAAAGAGTCTTTCTAGTAGTTGCACATCAAATCTAAGCTGTCTGAAGTGTTTTTCCAAAATTATCAACATTTTTATGTTTGGCGTTCCGGAACCCACCTTAACTCAGGCTGAAAACGCGTTTTCGGCATTGTGCCATAACTTTGCAGGGAAGCTTCAGAACATGAAATATTCAGGTCCCACTATAGCAGAAAGGGTCTTTCTATTAGTTGCACATCAAATCTATGCTGTCTGAAGTGTTTTTCCAAAGTTATCAACATTTTTATGTTTGGCGTTCCGGAACCCACCTTATCTCAAGCTGAAAACGCGTTATCTGCATTGTGCAATAACTTTGCATGGAAGCTTCAGAACATGAAATGTTCACGTCCCACTATAACAGAAATGGTCTTTCTAGTAGTTGCACATCAAATCTCAGCTGTCTGAAGTGTTTTTCGAAAGTTATCAACATTTTTATGTTTGGCGTTCCGGAATCGACATTATCTCAGGCTGAAAACGCGTTTTACGCATTGTGCAATAACTTTGCAGGGAAGCTTCAGAAAATGAAATTTTCACCTCCCACTATAGCAGAAAGGGTGTTTCTAGTAGTTGCACATTAAATCTAAGCTGTCTGAAGTGTTGTTCCAAAGTTATCAACATTTTTACGTTTGGCGTTTCGGAAACCACCTTATCTCAGACTGAACACGCGTTTTCTGCATTGTGCCATAACTTCTCAGGGAGGCTTCAGAACATGAAATGTTCACCTCCCACTATAGCAGAAAGGGTCTTTCTGGTAGTTGCACATCAAATCTAAGCTGTCTGAAGTGTTTTTCCAAAGTTATCAACATTTTTATGTTTGGCGTTCCGGAACCCACCTTATCTCAAGCTGAAAACGCGTTTTCTGCATTGTGCCATAACTTTACAGGGAAGCTTCAGAACATGAAATGTTCACCTCCCACTATAGCAGAAAGAGTCTTTCTAGTAGTTGCACATCAAATCTAAGCTGTCTGAAGTGTTTTTCCAAAGTTATCAACATTTTTATGTTTGGCGTTCCGGAATCGACCTTATCTCAGGCTGAAAACGCGTTTTACGCATTGTGCAATAACTTTGCGGCGAAGCTTCAGAAAATGATATTTTCACCTCCCAATATAGCAGAAAGGGTGTTTCTAGTAGTTGCACATTAAATCTAAGCTGTCTGAAGTGTTGTTCCAAAGTTATCAACATTTTTACGTTTGGCGTTTCGGAATCGACCTTATCTCAATCTGAAAACGCGTTTTCTGCATTGTGCCATAACTTTGCAGGGAAGCTTCAGAACATGAAATGTTCACCTCCCACTATAGCAGAAAGAGTCTTTCTAGTAGTTGCACATCAAATCTAAGCTGTCTGAAGTGTTTTTCCAAAATTATCAACATTTTTATGTTTGGCGTTCCGGAACCCACCTTAACTCAGGCTGAAAACGCGTTTTCGGCATTGTGCCATAACTTTGCAGGGAAGCTTCAGAACATGAAATATTCAGGTCCCACTATAGCAGAAAGGGTCTTTCTAGTAGTTGCACATCAAATCTATGCTGTCTGAAGTGTTTTTCCAAAGTTATCAACATTTTTATGTTTGGCGTTCCGGAACCCACCTTATCTCAAGCTGAAAACGCGTTATCTGCATTGTGCAATAACTTTGCATGGAAGCTTCAGAACATGAAATGTTCACGTCCCACTATAACAGAAATGGTCTTTCTAGTAGTTGCACATCAAATCTAAGCTGTCTGAAGTGTTTTTCGAAAGTTATCAACATTTTTATGTTTGGCGTTCCGGAATCGACATTATCTCAGGCTGAAAACGCGTTTTACGCATTGTGCAATAACTTTGCAGGGAAGCTTCAGAAAATGAAATTTTCACCTCCCACTATAGCAGAAAGGGTGTTTCTAGTAGTTGCACATTAAATCTAAGCTGTCTGAAGTGTTGTTCCAAAGTTATCAACATTTTTACGTTTGGCGTTTCGGAAACCACCTTATCTCAGACTGAACACGCGTTTTCTGCATTGTGCCATAACTTCTCAGGGAGGCTTCAGAACATGAAATGTTCACCTCCCACTATAGCAGAAAGGGTCTTTCTGGTAGTTGCACATCAAATCTAAGCTGTCTGAAGTGTTTTTCCAAAGTTATCAACATTTTTATGTTTGGTGTTCCGGAACCCACCTTATCTCAAGCTGAAAACGCGTTTTCTGCATTGTGCCATAACTTTGCAGGGAAGGTTCAGAACATGAAATGTTCACCTCCCACTATAGCAGAAAGGGTCTTTCTAGTAGTTGCACATCAAATCTAAGCTGACTGAAGTGTTTTTCGTAAGCTATCAACATTTTTATGTTTGGCGTTCCAGAATCGACCTTATCTCAGGCTGAAAACGCGTTGTCTGCATTGTGCCATAACTTTGCATGGAAGCTTCCGAACATGAAATTTTAACCTCCCACTATAGCAGAAAGGGTGTTTCTAGTAGTTGCACATTAAATCTAAGCTGTCTGAAGTGTTGTTCCAAAGTTATCAACATTTTTACGTTTGGCGTTTCGGAATCGACCTTATCTCAAGCTGAAAACGCGTTTTCTGCATTGTGCCATAACTTTGCAGGGAAGCTTCAGAACATGAAATGTTCACCTCCCACTATAGCAGAAAGAGTCTTTCTAGTAGTTGCACATCAAATCTAAGCTGTCTGAAGTGTTTTTCCAAAATTATCAACATTTTTATGTTTGGCGTTCCGGAACCCACCTTAACTCAGGCTGAAAACGCGTTTTCGGCATTGTGCCATAACTTTGCAGGGAAGCTTCAGAACATGAAATATTCAGGTCCCACTATAGCAGAAAGGGTCTTTCTAGTAGTTGCACATCAAATCTATGCTGTCTGAAGTGTTTTTCCAAAGTTATCAACATTTTTATGTTTGGCGTTCCGGAACCCACCTTATCTCAAGCTGAAAACGCGTTATCTGCATTGTGCAATAACTTTGCATGGAAGCTTCAGAACATGAAATGTTCACGTCCCACTATAACAGAAATGGTCTTTCTAGTAGTTGCACATCAAATCTAAGCTGTCTGAAGTGTTTTTCGAAAGTTATCAACATTTTTATGTTTGGCGTTCCGGAATCGACATTATCTCAGGCTGAAAACGCGTTTTACGCATTGTGCAATAACTTTGCAGGGAAGCTTCAGAAAATGAAATTTTCACCTCCCACTATAGCAGAAAGGGTGTTTCTAGTAGTTGCACATTAAATCTAAGCTGTCTGAAGTGTTATTCCAAAGTTATCAACATTTTTACGTTTGGCGTTTCGGAAACCACCTTATCTCAGACTGAACACGCGTTTTCTGCATTGTGCCATAACTTTGCAGGGAAGGTTCAGAACATGAAATGTTCACCTCCCACTATAGCAGAAAGGGTCTTTCTAGTAGTTGCACATCAAATCTAAGCTGACTGAAGTGTTTTTCGTAAGCTATCAACATTTTTATGTTTGGCGTTCCAGAATCGACCTTATCTCAGGCTGAAAACGCGTTGTCTGCATTGTGCCATAACTTTGCATGGAAGCTTCCGAACATGAAATTTTAACCTCCCACTATAGCAGAAAGGGTCTTTCTATTAGTTTCACAACAAATCTAAGCTTTCCGATGAGTTTTTCCAAAGATATCAACATTTTTATGTTTGGCGTTCCGGAATCGACCTTATCTCAGGCTGAAAACGCGTTTTACGCATTGTGCCATAACTTTGCAGGGAAGCTTCAGAAAATGAAATTTTCACCTCCCACTATAGCAGAAAGGGTATTTCTAGTAGTTGCACATTAAATCTAAGGAGTCTGAAGTGTTGTTCCAAAGTTATCAACATTTTTACATTTGGCGTTTCGGAAACCACCTTATCTCAGACTGAACACGCGTTTTCTGCATTGTGCCATAACTTTGCAGGGAAGCTTCAGAACATGAAATGTTCACGTCCCACTATAACAGAAATGGTCTTTCTGGTAGTTGCACATCAAATCTAAGCTGTCTGAAGTGTTTTTCGAAAGTTATCAACATTTTTATGTTTGGCGTTCCGGAATCGACCTTATCTCAGGCTGAAAACGCGTTTTACGCATTATGCAATAACTTTGCAGGGAAGCTTCAGAAAATGAAATTTTCACCTCCCACTATAGCAGAAAGGGTGTTTCTAGTAGTTGCACATTAAATCTAAGCTGTCTGAAGTGTTGTTCCAAAGTTATCAACATTTTTACGTTTGGCGTTTCGGAAACCACCTTATCTCAGACTGAAAACGCGTTTTCTGCATTGTGCCATAACTTTGCAGGGAAGCCTCAGAACATGAAATGTTCACCTCCCACTATAGCAGAAAGGGTCTTTCTAGTAGTTGCACATCAAATCTAAGATGTCTGAAGTGTTTTTCCAAAGTTATCAACATTTTTATGTTTGGCGTTCCGGAATCGACCTTATCTCAGGCTGAAAACGCGTGTTACGGATTGTGCCATAACTTTGCAGGGAAGCTTCAGAACATGAAATTTTCACCTCCCACTATACCAGAAAGGGTCTTTCGAGTAGTTGCACATTAAATCTAAGCTGTCTGAAGTGTTGTTCCAAAGTTATCAACATTTTTACGTTTGGCGTTTCGGAATCGACCTTATCACAAGCTGAAAACGCGTTTTACGCATTGTGCAATAACTTTGCAGGGAAGCTTCAGAACATGAAATGTTCACCTCCCACTATAGCAGAAAGCGTCTTTCTAGTAGTTGCACATCAAATCTAAGCTGTCTGAAGTGTTTTTCCAAATTATCAACATTTTTATGTTTGGCGTTCCGGAATCGACCTTATCTCAAGCTGAAAACGCGTTTTCTGCATTGTGCCATAACTTTGCAGGGAAGCCTCAGAACATGAAATGTTCACCTCCCACTATAGCAGGAAGGGTCTTTCTAGTATTTGCACATCAAATCTAAGCTGTCTGAAGTGTTTTTCCAAAGTTATCAACATTTTTATGTTTGGCGTTCCGGAATCGACCTTATCTCAGGCTGAAAACGCGTTTTACGCATTGTGCAATAACTTTGCGGGGAAGCTTCAGAAAATGATATTTTCACCTCCCAATATAGCAGAAAGGGTGTTTCTAGTAGTTGCACATTAAATCTAAGCTGTCTGAAGTGTTGTTCCAAAGTTATCAACATTTTTACGTTTGGCGTTTCGGAATCGACCTTATCTCAAGCTGAAAACGCGTTTTCTGCATTGTGCCATAACTTTGCAGGGAAGCTTCAGAAAATGAAATATTCAGGTCCCACTATAGCAGAAAGGGTCTTTCTAGTAGTTGCACATCAAATCTATGCTGTCTGAAGTGTTTTTCCAAAATTATCAACATTTTTATGTTTGGCGTTCCGGAACCCACCTTAACTCAGGCTGAAAACGCGTTTTCGGCATTGTGCCATAACTTTGCAGGGAAGCTTCAGAACATGAAATTTTCACCTCCCACTATAGCAGAAAGGGTGTTTCTAGTAGTTGCACATTAAATCTAAGCTGTCTGAAGTGTTGTTCCAAAGTTATCAACATTTTTACGTTTGGCGTTTCGGAAACCACCTTATCTCAGACTGAACACGCGTTTTCTGCTTTGTGCCATAACTTCTCAGGGAGGCTTCAGAACATGAAATGTTCACCTCCCACTATAGCAGACAGGGTCTTTCTGGTAGTTGCACATCAAATCTAAGCTGTCTGAAGTGTTTTTCCAAAGTTATCAACATTTTTATGTTTGGCGTTCCGGAACCCACCTTAACTCTGGCTGAAAACGCGTTTTCGGCATTGTGCCATAACTTCTCAGGGAAGCTTCAGAACATGAAATGTTCACCTCCCACTATAGCAGAAAGGGTCTTTCTAGTAGTTGCACATCAAATCTAAGCTGTCTGAAGTGTTGTTCCAAAGTTATCAACATTTTTACGTTTGGCGTTTCGGAAACCACCTTATCTCAAGCTGAAAACGCGTTTTCTGCATTGTGCCATAACTTTGCAGGGAAGCTTCAGAACATGAAATGTTCACGTCCCACTAAAACAGAAATGGTCTTTCTAATAGTTGCACATGAAATCTAAGCTGTCAGAAGTGTTTTTCGAAAGTTATCAACATTTTTATGTTTGGCGTTCCGGAATCGACCTTATCTCAAGCTGAAAACGCGATTTCTACATTGTGCCATAACTTTGCAGGGAAGCTTCAGAACATGAAATGTTCACCTCCCACTATAGCAGAAAGGGTCTTTCTAGTAGTTGCACATCAAATCTAAGCTGACTGAAGTGTTTTTCGTAAGCTATCAACATTTTTATGTTTGGCGTTCCGGAATCGACCTTATCTCAGGCTGAAAACGCGTTTTACGCATTGTGCAATAACTTTGCAGGGAAGCTTCAGAAAATTAAATTTTCACCTCCCACTATAGCAGAAAGGGTGTTTCTAGTAGTTGCACATTAAATCTAAGCTGTCTGAAGTGTTGTTCCAAAGTTATCAACATTTTTACGTTTGGCGTTTCGGAAACCACCTTATCTGAGACTGAACACGCGTTTTCTGCATTGTGCCATAACTTCTCAGGGAGGCTTCAGAACATGAAATGTTCACCTCCCACTATAGCGGAAAGGGTCTTTCTGGTAGTTGCACATCAAATCTAAGCTGTCTGAAGTGTTGTTCCAAAGTTATCAACATTTTTACGTTTGGCGTTTCGGAAACCACCTTATCTCAGACTGAACACGCGTTTTCTGCTTTGTGCCATAACTTCTCAGGGAGGCTTCAGAACATGAAATGTTCACCTCCCACTATAGCAGACAGGGTCTTTCTGGTAGTTGCATATCAAATCTAAGCTGTCTGAAGTGTTTTTCCAAAGTTATCAACATTTTTATGTTTGGCGTTCCGGAACCCACCTTAACTCTGGCTGAAAACGCGTTTTCGGCATTGTGCCATAACTTCTCAGGGAAGCTTCAGAACATGAAATGTTCACCTCCCACTATAGCAGAAAGGGTCTTTCTAGTAGTTGCACATCAAATCTAAGCTGTCTGAAGTGTTGTTCCAAAGTTATCAACATTTTTACGTTTGGCGTTTCGGAAACCACCTTATCTCAAGCTGAAAACGTGTTTTCTGCATTGTGCCATAACTTTGCAGGGAAGCTTCAGAACATGAAATGTTCACGTCCCACTATAACAGAAATGGTCTTTCTAATAGTTGCACATCAAATCTAAGCTGTCAGAAGTGTTTTTCGAAAGTTATCAACATTTTTATGTTTGGCGTTCCGGAATCGACCTTATCTCAAGCTGAAAACGCGATTTCTACATTGTGCCATAACTTTGCAGGGAAGCTTCAGAACATGAAATGTTCACCTCCCACTATAGCAGAAAGGGTCTTTCTAGTAGTTGCACATCAAATCTAAGCTGACTGAAGTGTTTTTCGTAAGCTATCAACATTTTTATGTTTGGCGTTCCAGAATCGACCTTATCTCAGGCTGAAAACGCGTTGTCTGCATTGTGCCATAACTTTGCATGGAAGCTTCCGAACATGAAATTTTAACCTCCCACTATAGCAGAAAGAGTCTTTCTATTAGTTTCACAACAAATCTAAGCTGTCCGATGAGTTTTTCCAAAGATATCAACATTTTTATGTTTGGCGTTCCGGAATCGACCTTATCTCAGGCTGAAAACGCGTTTTACGCATTGTGCAATAACTTTGCAGGGAAGCTTCAGAAAATTAAATTTTCACCTCCCACTATAGCAGAAAGGGTGTTTCTAGTAGTTGCACATTAAATCTAAGCTGTCTGAAGTGTTGTTCCAAAGTTATCAACATTTTTACGTTTGGCGTTTCGGAAACCACCTTATCTGAGACTGAACACGCGTTTTCTGCATTGTGCCATAACTTCTCAGGGAGGCTTCAGAACATGAAATGTTCACCTCCCACTATAGCGGAAAGGGTCTTTCTGGTAGTTGCACATCAAATCTAAGCTGTGTTAAGTGTTTTTCCAAAGTCATCAACATTTTTATGTTTGGCGTTCCGGAACCCACCTTATCTCAAGCTGAAAACGCGTTTTCTGCATTGTGCCATAACTTTGCAGGGAAGCTTCAGAACATGAAATGTTCACCTCCCATGATAGCAGAAAGGGTCTTTCTAGTAGTTGCACATCAAATCTAAGCTGTCAGAAGTGCTTTTCGAAAGTTATCAACATTTTTATGTTTGGCGTTCCGGAATCGACCTTATCTCAAGCTGAAAACGCGATTTCTGCATTGTGCCATAACTTTGCAGGGAAGCTTCAGAACATGAAATGTTCACCTCCCACTATAGCAGAAAGGGTCTTACTAGTCGTTGCACATCAAATCGAAGCTGACTGAAGTGTTTTTCGAAAGCTATCAACATTTTTATGTTTGGCGTTCCGGAATCGACCTTATCTCAGGCTGAAAACGCGTTGTCTGCATTGTGCCATAACTTTGCATGGAAGCTTCCGAACATGAAATTTTAACCTCCCACTATAGCAGAAAGGGTCTTTCTATTAGTTTCACAACAAATCAAAGCTGTCCGATGAGTTTTTCCAAAATTATCAACATTTTTATGTTTGGCGTTCCGGAATCGACCTTATCATAGGCTGAAAACGCGTTTTACGCGTTGTGCAATAACTTTGCAGGGAAGCTTCAGAACATGAAATGTTCACCTCCCACTATACCAGAAAGGGTCTTTCTAGTAGTTGCACATCAAATCTAAGCTGTCTGATGTGTTTTTCCAAAGTTATCAACATTTTTATGTTTGGCGTTCCGGAATCGACCTTATCTCAGGCTGAAAACGCGTTTTACGCATTGTGCCATAACTTTGCAGGGAAGCTTCAGAAAATGAAATTTTCACCTCCCACTATAGCAGAAAGGGTCTTTCTAGTAGTTGCACATCAAATCTAAGCTGTCTGAAGTGTTGTTCCAAAGTTATCAACATTTTTACGTTTGGCGTTTCGGAAACCACCTTATCTCAAGCTGAAAACGCGTTATCTGCATTGTGCCATAACTTTGCAGGGAAGCTTCAGAACATGAAATGTTCACATCCCACTATAACAGAAATGGTCTTTCTAGTAGTTGCACATCAAATCTAAGCTGTCAGAAGTGTTTTTCGAAAGTTATCAACATTTTTATGTTTGGCGTTCCAGAATCGACCTTATCTCAAGCTGAAAACGCGATTTCTGCATTGTGCCATAACTTTGCAGGGAAGCTTCAGAACATGAAATGTTCACCTCCAACTATAGCAGAAAGGGTCTTTCTAGTAGTTGCACATCAAATCTAAGCTGACTGAAGTGTTTTTCGTAAGCTATCAACATTTTTTTGTTTGGCGTTCCAGAATCGACCTTATCTCAGGCTGAAAACGCGTTGTCTGCATTGTGACATAACTTTGCATGGAAGCTTCCGAACATGAAATTTTAACCTCCCACTATAGCAGAAAGGGTCTTTCTATTAGTTTCACAACAAATCTAAGCTGTCCGATGAGTTTTTCCAAAGATATCAACATTTTTATGTTTGGCGTTCCGGAATCGACCTTATCTCAGGCTGAAAACGCGTTTTACGCATTGTGCCATAACTTCTCAGGGAAGCTTCAGAAAATGAAATTTTCACCTCCCACTGTAGCAGAAAGGGTATTTCTAGTAGTTGCACATTAAATCTAAGCTGTCTGAAGTGTTGTTCCAAAGTTATCAACATTTTTAGGTTTGGCGTTTCGGAAACCACCTTATCTCAGACTGAAAACGCGTTTTCTGCATTGTGCCATAACTTTGCAGGGAAGCCTCAGAACATGAAATGTTCACCTCCCACTATAGCAGAAAGGGTCTTTCTAGTAGTTGCACATCAAATCTAAGGTGTCTGAAGTGTTTTTCCAAAGTTATCAACATTTTTATGTTTGGCGTTCCGGAATCGACCTTATCTCAGGCTGAAAACGCGTTTTCTGCTTTATGCCATAACTTTGCTGGGAATCATCAGAACATGAAATTTTAACCTCCCACAATAGAATAAAGGGTCTTTCTTGTAGTTGCACAACAAATCTAAGCTGTCTGAAGTGGTTTTCCAAAGTTATCAACATTTTTATGTTTGGCGTTCCGGAACCCACCTTATCTAAGGCTGAAGACTCGTTTTACGCATTGTGCCATAACTTTGCAAGGAAGTTCCAGAAAATGAAATTTTCACCTCCCACTATAGCAGAAAGGGTTTTTCTAGTAGTTGCACATCAAATGTAAGCTGTTTGAAGTGTTTTTCCAAAGTTATCAACATTTTTACGCTTGGCGTTCCGGAACCCACCTTATCTCAGGCTGAAAAATTGTTTTCTGCATTGTCCCATAACTTTCCAGGGAAGCTTCAGAACATGAAATTTTGACCTAACACTATAGCAGAAAGGGTCTTTCTAGTAGTTGCACATCAAATCTAAGCTGTCTGAAGTGTTTTTCGAAAGTTATCAACATTTTTATGTTTTGCGTTCCAGAATCGACCTTATCTCATGCTGAAAACGCGTTTTCTGCATTGTGCCATAACTTCTGAGGGAAGCTTCAGAACATGAAATTTTCACCTCCCACTATAGCAGAAAGGGTCTTTCTAGTAGTTGCACATCAAATCTAAGCTGTCTGAAGTGTTTTTCGAAAGTTATCAACATTTTTATGTTTGGCGTTCCGGAACCCACCTTATCTTAGGCTGAAAACGCGTTTTACGCATTGTGCCATAACTTTGCACGGAAGCTTCAGAACATGAAATGTTCACCTCCCACTATAGCAAAAAGGGTCTTTCTAGTAGTTGCACATCAGATCTAAGCTGTCCGAAGTGTTTTTCGAAAGTTATCAACATTTTTATGTTTGGCGTTCCGGAATCGACCTTATCTCAGGCTGAAAACGCGTTTTCTGCATTGTTCCTTAACTTTGCAGGGAAACATCAGAACATGAAATTTTCACCTCCCACTATAGCAGAAAGGGTCTTTCTAGTAGTTGCACATCAAATCGAAGATGTCTGAAGTGTTTTTCCAAAGTTATCAACATTTTTATGTTTGGCGTCCCGGAATCGACCTTATCTCAGGCTGAAAACGCGTTTTCTGCATTGTGCCAAAACTTCTCAGGGAAGCTTCAGAACATGAAATGTTCACCTCCCACTATAGCAGAAAGGGTCTTTCTAGCAGTTGCACATCAGATCTAAGCTGTCTGAAGTGTTTTCCGAAAGTTATCAACATTTTTATGTTTCGCGTTCCGGAACCCACCTTGTCTCAGGCTGAAAATGCGTTTTCTGCATTGTGCCATAACTTTGAAGGAAAGCTTCAGAACATGAAATGTTCACCTCCCCCTATAGTAGAAAGGGTCTTTCTAGTAGTTGCACATCAAATCTAAGCTGTCTGAAGTGTTTTTCCAAAGTTATCAACATTTTTACGGTTGGCGTTCCGGAACCCACCTTCTCTCAGGCTGAAAACGCATTTTCTGCATTGTGCCAAAACTTCTCAGGGAAGCTTCAGAACATGAAATGTTCACCTCCCACTATAGCAGAAAGGGTCTTTCTAGTAGTTGCGCATCAAATCTAAGCTGTCTGAAGTGTTTTTTGAAAGTAATCAACTTTTTTATGTTTGCCGTTCCGGAACCCACCTTATCTCAGGCTGAAAATGCGTTATCTGCATTGTGCCATAACTTTGAAGGAAAGCTTCAGAACATGAAAGTTTCACCTCCCACTATAGCAGAAAGGGTCTTTCTAGTAGTTGCACATCAAATCTAAGCTGTCTGATATGTTTTTTCCAAAGTTATCAACATTTTTATGTTTGGCGTTCCGGAACCCACCTTATCTCAGGCTGAAAACGCGTTTTCTGCATTGTCCCATAACTTTGCAGGGAAGCTTCAGAACATGAAATTTTCATTTCCCACTATAGCAGAAAGGGTCTTTCTAGTAGTTGCACATCAAATCTAAGCTGTCTGAAATATTTTTTCCAAAGTTATCAACATTTTTATGTTTGGCGTTCCGGAACCCACCTTATGTCAGGCTGAAAACGCGTTTTCTGCATTGTTCCTTAACTTTGCAGGGAAGCTTCAGAACATGAAATTTTCAACTCCCACTATAACAGACAGGGTCTTTGTAGTCGTTGCACATCAAATCTAAGCTGTCTGAAGTGTTTTTAGAAAGTTATTAACATTTTTATGTTTGGCGTTCCGGAACCCACCTTTTCTCAGGCTGAAAACGCGTTTTCTGCATTGTGCCATAACTGTGAAGGAAAGCTTCACAACATGAAAGTTTCACCTCCCACTATAGCAGAAAGGGTCTTTCTAGTAGTTACACATCAAATCTAAGCTGTCTGAAGTGTTTTTCCAAAGTTATCAACATTTTTATGTTTGGCGTTCCGGAACCCACCTTATGTCAGGCTGAAAACGCGTTTTCTGCATTGATCCTTAACTTTGCAGGGAAGCTTCAGAACATGAAATTTTCAACTCCCACTATAACATACAGGGTCTTTGTAGTCGTTGCACATCAAACCTAAGCTGTATGAAGTGGTTTTCCAAAGTTATCAACATTTTTATGTTTGGCGTTCCGGAACCCACCTTATCTCAGGCTGAAAACGCGTTTTCTGCATTGTGCCATTACTTTGCAGGGAAGCTTCAGAACATGAAATTTTCACGTCCCACTATAGCAGAAAGGGTCTTTCTAGTAGTTGCACATCTAATCTAAGCTGTCTGAAGTGTTTTTCCAAAGTTATCAACATTTTTATGTTTGGCGTTCCGGAACCCATCTTATCTCATGCTGAAACCGCGTTTTCTGCATTGTGCCATAACTTTGCAAGGAAGTTTCAGAACATGAAATTTTCACCTCCCACTATAGCAGAAAGGGTCTTTCTAGTAGTTGCACATCAAATCTAAGCTGTCTGAAGTGTTTTTCCAAAGTTATCAACATTTTTATGTTTGGCGTTCCGGAACCCACCTTATCTCAGGCTGAAAACGCGTTTTCTGCATTGTTCCTTAACTTTGCAGGGAAGATTCAGAACATGAAATTTTAACCTCCCACAATAGCATAAAGGGTCTTTCTTGTAGTTGCACAACAAATCTAAGCTGTCTGAAATGTTTTTTCCAAAGTTATCAACATTTTTATGTTTGGCGTTCCGGAACCCACCTTATCTCTGGCTGAAAACGCGTTTTCTGCTTTATGCCATAACTTTGCTGGGAATCTTCAGAACATGAAATTTTAACCTCCCACAATAGCATAAAGGGTCTTTTTTGTAGTTGCACAACAAATCTAAGCTGTCTGAAATGTTTTTTCCAAAGTTATCAACATTTTTATGTTTGGCGTTCCGGAACCCACCTTATCTCAGGCTGAAAACGCGTTTTCTGCATTGTTCCTTAACTTTGCAGGGAAGCATCAGAACATGAAATGTTCACCTCCCACTATAGCAGAAAGGGTCTTTTCTGGTAGTTGCACATCAAATCTAAGCTGTCTGAAGTGTTTTTCCAAAGTTATCAACATTTTTATGTTTGGCGTTCCGGAACCCACCTTATCTCAGGCTGAAAACGCGTTTTCTGCATTGTGCCACAACTTTGCAGGGAAGCTTCAGAACATGAAATTTTCAACTCCCACTATAGCAGAAAGGGTCTTTCTAGTAGTTGCACATCAAATCTAAGCTGTCTGAAGTGTTTTTCCAAAGTTATCAACATTTTTATGTTTGGCGTTCCGGAACCCACCTTATCTCAGGCTGAAAACGCGTTTTCTGCATTGTTCCTTAACTTTGCAGGGAAGCATCAGAACATGAAATTTTCAGCTCCCACTATGACAAACATGGTCTTTCTAATAGTTGCACATCAAATCTAATCTGTCTGAAGTGTTTTTCGAAAGTTATCAACATTTTTATGTTTGGCATTCAGGAACCCACCTTATCTCAGGCTGAAAACGCGTTTTCTGCATTGTCCCATAACTTTGCAGGGAAGCTTCAGAACATGAAATTTTCACTTCCCACTATAGCAGAAAAGGTCTTTCTAGTAGTTGCAGATAAAATCTAAGCTGTCTGAAATGTTTTTCCAAAGTCATCAACAATTTTTTGTTTGGCGTTCTGGAACCCACCTTATCTCAGTCTGAAAATGTGTTTTCTGAATTGTGCCGTAACTTTGCAGGGAAGCCTCAGAACATGAATTTTTCACCTCCCACAATGGCAGAAAGGGTCTTTCTCGTAGTTGCACATTAAAGCTAAGCTGTCTGAAGTGTTTTTCCAAACTTATCAACATTTTTATGTTTGGCGTTTCGGAATCGACCTTATCTCAGCCTGAAAACGCGCTTTACATATTTTGCCATAACTTTGCAGGGAAGCTTCAGAACATGACATTTTCACCACCCACTATAGCAGAAAGGGTCTTTCTAGTAGTTGCACATCAAATCTAAGCTGTCTGAAGTGTTTTTCCAAAGTTATCAACATTTTTATGTTTGGCGTTCTGGAACCCACCTTATCTCAGGCTGAAAACGCGTTTTCTGGATAGTGCCATAACTTTGCAGGGAGACTTCAGAACATGAAATTTTCTCCTCCCACTATAGCAGAAAGGGTCTTTCTAGTAGTTGCACATCAAATCTAAGCTGTCTGAAGTGTTTTTCCAAAGTTATCAATATTTTTATGTTTGGCGTTCCGGAATCGACCTTATCTCAGGCTGAAAACGCATTTCCTGCATTGTGGCATAACTTTGCAGTGAAGTTTCAGAACATGAAATTTTCACCTCCCACTGTAGCAGAAAGGGTCTTTCTCGTAGTTGCACATCAAATCTAAGCTGTCTGAAGTGTTTTTCCAAAGTTATCAACATTTTTATGTTTGGCGTTCTGGAATTGACCTTATCTCAGGCTGAAAACGAGTTTTACGCATTGTGCCATAACTTTGCAGCGAAGCTTCAGAACATGAAATTTTGACCTCCCGCTATAGCAGAAAGGGTCTTTCTCGTAGTTGCACATCAAATCTAAGCTGTCTGAAGTGTTTTTCGAAAGTTTTCAACATTTTTATGTTTGGTGTTCCTGAATCGACCTTTTCTCAGGCTGAAAACGCGTTTTCTGCATTGTGGCATAACTTTGCAGTGAAGTTTCAGAACATGAAATTTTCACCTCCCACTGTAGCAGAAAGGGTCTTTCTAGTAGTTGCACATCAAATCTAAGCTGTCTGAAGTGTTTTTCCAAAGTTATCAACATTTTTATGTTTGGCGTTCCGGAATCGACCTTATCTCAGGCTGAAAACGCATTTTCTGCATTGTGCCATAACTTTGCAGGGAAGCTTCAGAACATGAAATTTTAACCTCCCACTATAGCAGAATGCGTCTTTCTAGTAGTTGCATATCAAATCTTAGCTGTCTGAAGTGTTTTTCCAAAGTTATCAACACTTTTATGTTTGGCGTTCCGGAATCGACCTTATCTCAGGCTGAAAACACGATTTACGCATTCTGCCATAACTTTGCAGGGAAGCTTCAGAACATGAAATTTTAACTTCCCACTGTAGCAGAAAGGGTCTTTCTCGTAGTTGCACATCAAATCTAAGCTGTCTGAAGTGTTTTTCGAAAGTTTTCAGCATTTTTATGTTTGGTGTTCCTGAATCGACCTTTTCTCAGGCTGAAAACGCGTTTTCTGCATTGTGCCATAACTTTGCAGGTAACCTTGAGATCATGAAATGTTCATTTCCCACTATAGCAGAAAGGGTCTTTCTTGTAGTTGCACATCAAATCTAAGCTGTCTGAAGTGTTTTTCCAAAGTTTTCAACATTTTTATGTTTGGTGTTCCTGAATCGACCTTATCTCAGGCCGAAAACGCGTTTTCTGCATTGTGCCATAACTTTGCAGGGAAGCTTCAGAACATGAAAATTTCACCTCCCACTATAGCAGAAAGGGTCTTTCGAGTAGGTGCACATCAAATCAAAGCTGTTTGAAGTGTTTTTCCAAAGTTATCAACACTTTTATGTTTGGCGTTCCGGAATCGACCTTATCTCAGGCTGAAAACACGATTTACGCATTCTGCCATAACTTTGCAGGGAAGCTTCAGAACATGAAATTTTTACCTCCCACTATAGCAGAAACGGTCTTTCTAGTAGTTGCACATCAAATCTAAGCTGTCTGTAGAGTTTTTCCAAAGTTATCAACATTTTTATGTTTGGCGATTTGAAATCTACCTCATCTCAGGCTCAAAATGCGTTTAACGCATTGTGCCATAACTTTGCAGGGAAGCTTCAGAAAATGAAATTTTAACCTCCCACTATAGCAGAAAGGGTCTTTCTAGTAGTTGCACATCAAATCTAAGCTGTCGAAAGTGTTTTTCCAAAGTTATCAACATTTTTATGTTTGGCGTTTCGGAATTGACCTTATCTCCGGCTGAAAACGCGTTTTCTGCATTGTGCCATAACTTTGCAGGGAAGCTTAAGAACATTAAATTTTCACCTCCCACTAGAGCAGAAAGGGTATTTCTAGTAGTTGCACATCAAATATAAGCTGTCTGTAGAGTTTTTCCTGAGTTAACAACATTTTTATGTTTGGCGTTCTGAAATCAACCTCATCTCAGGCTGAAAACGTGTTTCACGCATTGTGCCATAACTTTGCAGGGAAGCTTCAGAACATGATATTTTCACCTCCCACTAAAGCAGAAAGGGTCTTTCTCGTAGTTGCACATCAAAACTAAGCTGTCTGAAGTGTTTTTCGAAAGTTTTCAACATTTTTATGTTTGGTGTTCCTGAATCTACCTTATCTCAGGCCGAAAACGCGTTTTCTGCATTGTGCCATAACTTTGCAGGGAAGCTTCAGAACATGAAAGTTTCACCTCCCACTATAGCAAAAATGGTCTTTCTAGTAGTTGCACATCAAATCTAAGCTGTCTGAAGTGTTTTTCCAAAGTTATCAACATTTTTATGTTTGGCGTTCTGAAATCAACCTCATCTCAGGCTGAAAACGCGTTTAAGGCATTGTGCCATAACTTTGCAGGGAAGCTTCAGAAAATGAAATTTTAACCTCCCACTATAGCAGAAAGGGTCTTTCTAGTAGTTGCACATCAAATCTAAGCTGTCGAAAGTGTTTTTCCAAAGTTATGAACATTTTTATGTTTGGCGTTCCGGAACCCGCCTTATTTCAGGCTGAAAACGCGTTTTCTGCATTGTGCCATAACTTTGCAGGGAAGCTTCAGAACATGAAATTTTAACCTCCCATTATAGCAGAAAAGGTCATTCTAGTAGTTGCACATCAAATCTAAGCTGTCTTGAAGTGTTTTTCTAAAGTTATCAACATTTTTATGTTTGGCGTTCCGGAACCCACCTTATCTCAGTCTGAAAACGGGTTTTACATATTTTGCCATAACTTAGCAGGGAAGCTTAGGAACATGACATTTTAACATCCCACTATAGCAGAAATGGTCTTTCTAGTAGTTGCACATCAAATCTAAGCTGTCTGAAGTGTTTTTCCAAAGTTATCAACATTCTTATGTTTGGCGTTCTGGAATCAACCTTATCTCAGGCTGAAAACTCGTTTTACGCATTGTGCCATAACTGTGCAGGGAAGCTTCAGAACATAAAATGTTCGCCTCCCACTATAGCAGATAGGGTCTTTCTAGTAGTTGCACATCAAATCTAAGTTGTCTGAAGTGTTTTTCCAAAGTGATCAACATTCTTATGTTTGGCGTTCCGGAATCGACCTTATCTCAGGCTGAAAACGCGTTTCCTGCATTGTGGCATAACTTTTCAGGGAAACTTCAGAACATGAAATGTTCGCCTCCCACTATAGCAGATAGGGTCTTTCTAGTATTTGCACATCAAATCTAAGCTGTCTGAAGTGTTTTTCCAAAGTTATCAACATTTTTATGTTTGGCGTTCTGGAACCCACCTTATCTCAAGCTGAAAACGCGTTTTCTGCATTGTGCCATAACTTTGCAGGGAGACTTCAGAACATGAAATTTTCTCCTCCCACTACAGCAGAAAGGGTATTTCTAGTAGTTGCACATCAAATCTAAGCTTTCTGAAGTGTATTTCCAAAGTTATCAACATTTTTATGTTTGGCATTCTGGTACCCACCTTATCTCAGGCTGAAAACGCGTTTTCTACATTGTGCCATAACTTTGCAGGGAAGCTTCAGAACATGAAATTTTCACCTCCCACTAGAGCAGAATGGGTCTTTCTCGTAGTTGCACATCAAATCTAAGCTGTCTGAAGTGTTTTTCCAAAGTTATCAACATTTTTATGTTTGGCGTTCCGGAATCGACCTTATCTCAGGCTGAAAACGCGTTTTCTGCATTGTGCCATAACTTTGCAGGGAAGCTTCAGAACATGAAATTTTCACGTCCCACTATAGCAGAAAGGGTCGTTCTAGTAGTTGCATATCAAATCTAAGCTGTCTGAAGCGTTTTTCGAAAGTTATCAACATTTTTATGTTTGGCGTTCCGGAATCGACCTTATCTCAGGATGAAAAATCGTTTTCTGCATTGTCCCATAACTTTGCAGGGAAGCTTCAGAACATGAAATGTTAATCTCCCACTATAGCAGAAAGGGTCTTTCTAGCAGTTGCACATCAAATCTAAGCTGTCTGTAGTGTTTTTCGAAAGTTATCAACATTTTTATGTTTGGCGTTCCGGAACCCCCCTTATCTCAGGCTGAAAACGCGTTTTCTGCATTGTGCCATAACTTTGCAGGGAAGCTTCAGAACATGAAATTTTAACCTCCCACTGTAGCAGAAAGGGTCTTTCCAGTAGTTGCACATCAAATCTAAGCTGTCTGAAGTGTTTTTCCAAAGTTATCAACATTTTTTTGTTTGGCATTCCGGAATCGACCTTATGTCAGGCTGAAAACGCGTTTTACGCATTGTGCCATAACTTTGCAGGGAAGTTTCAGAACATAAAATTTTCACGTCCCACTATAGCAGAAAGGGTCTTTCTCGTAGTTGCACATCAAATCTATGCTGTCTGAAGTGTTTTTCGAAAGTTTTCAACATTTTTATGTTTGGTGTTCCTGAATCGACCTTATCTCAGGCTGAAAACGCGTTTTCTGCATTGTGCCATAACTTTGCAGGGAAGCTTCAGAACATGAAATTTTAACCTCCCACTATAGCAGAATGGGTCTTTCTAGTATTTGCACATCAAATCTAAGCTGTCTGAAGTGTTTTTCCAAAGTTATCAACATTTTTATGTTTGGCGTTCTGGAACCCACCTAATCTCAGGCTGAAAACGCGTTTTCTGCATTGTGCCATAACTATTCAGGGAAGCTTCAGAACATGAAATGTTCGCCTCCCACTATAGCAGATAGGGTCTTTCTAGTATTTGCACATCAAATCTATGCTGTCTGAAGTGTTTTTCGAAAGTTTTCAACATTTTTATGTTTGGTGTTCCTGAATCGACCTTATCACAGGCCGAAAACGCTTTTTCTGCATTGTGCCATAACTTTGCAGGGAAGCTTTAGAACATGAAAATTTCACCTCCCACTATAGCAGAAAGGGTCTTTCTAGTAGATGCACATCAAATCTAATCTGTCTGAAGTGTTTTTCCAAAGTTATCAACATTATTATGTTTGGCGTTCCGGAATCGACCTTATCTCAGGCTGAAAACGCGTTTTCTGCATTGTGCCATAACTTTGCAGGGGAGCTTCAGAACATGAAATTTTAACCTCCCACTATAGCAGAATGGGTCTTTCTAGTAGTTGCACATCAAATCTTAGATGTCTGAAGTGTTTTTCTAAAGTTCTCAACATTTTTATGTTTGGCATTCTGAAATCAACCTCATCTCAGGCTGAAAACGCGTTTAACGCATTGTGCAATAACTTTGCAGGGAAGCTTCAGAAAATGAAATTTTAACCTCCCACTATAGCAGAAAGGGTCTTTCTAGTAGTTGCACATCAAATCTAAGCTGTCGGAAGTGTTTTTCCAAAGTTATCAACATTTTTATGTTTGGCGTTTCGGAATCGACCTTATCTCCGGCTGAAAACGTGTTTTCTGCATTGTGACATAACTTTGCAGGGAATCTTCAGAACATGAAATTTTAACCTCCCACTATAGCAGAAAAGGTCATTCTAGTAGTTGCACATCAAATCTAAGCTGTCTGAAGTGTTGAACAAAAGTTATCAACATTTTTATGCTTGGCGTTCCGGAACCCACCTTATCTCAGGCAGAAAACGCGTTTTCTGTATTGTGCCATAACTTCTCAGGGAAGCTTCAGAACATGAAATGTTAACGTCCCACTATCGCAGAAAGGATCTTTCTAGTAGTTGCACATCAAATCTAAGCTGTCTGAAGTGTTTTTCGAAAGTTTTCAACATTTTTATGTTTGGTGTTCCTGAATCGACCTTATCTCAGGCTGAAAACGCATTTTCTGCATTGTGCCATAACTTTGCAAGGAAGCTTCAGAACATGAAATTTTCACCTCCCACTATACCAGAAAGGGTCTTTCTACTAGTTGCACATGAAATCTAAGCTGTCTGATGTGTTTTTCCAAAGTTATCAACATTTTTATTTTTGGCCTTCTGGAACCCACCTTATCTCAGGCTGAAAACGCGTTTTACGTATTGTGCCATAACTTTGCAGGGAAGCTTCAGAACATGAAATTTTCACGTCCCACTATAGCAGAAAGGGTCTTTCTAGTAGTTGCACATCAAATCTAAGCTGTCTGAAGTGTTTTTCCAAAGTTATCAACATTTTTATGTTTGGCGTTCCGGAACCCACCTTATCTCAGGCTGAAAACGCGTTTTCGGCATTGTGCCATAACTTTGCAGGGAAGCTTCAGAACATGAAATTTTAACCTCCCACTATAGCAGAAAGGGTCTTTCTAGTAGTTGCACATCAAATCTAAGCTGTCGGAAGTGTTTTTCCAAAGTTATCAACATTTTTATGTTTGGCGTTTCGGAATCGACCTTATCTCCGGCTGAAAACGTGTTTTCTGCATTGTGCCATAACTTTGCAGGGAAGCTTCAGAACATGAAATTTTAACCTCCCATTATAGCAGAAAAGGTCATTCTAGTAGTTGCACATCAAATCTAAGCTGTCTTGACGTGTTTTTCTAAAGTTATCAACATTTTTATGTTTGGCGTTCCGGAACCCACCTTATCTCAGTCTGAAAACGCGTTTTACATATTTTGCCATAACTTTGCAGGGAAGCTTAAGAACATGAAATTTTAACATCCCACTATAGCAGAAATGGTCTTTCTAGTAGTTGCACATCAAATCTAAGCTGTCTGAAGTGTTTTTCCAAAGTTATCAACATTTTTATGTTTGGCGTTCCGGAATCGACCTTATCTCAGGCTGAAAACGCGTTTTCTGCATTGTGCCATAACTTTGCAGGGAAGCTTCAGAACATGAAATTTTAACCTCCCACTATAGCAGAATGGGTCTTTCTTGTAGTTGCACATCAAATCTTAGCTGTCTGAAGTGTTTTTCTAAAGTTCTCAACATTTTTATGTTTGGCGTTCTGAAATCAACCTCATCTCAGGCTGAAAACGGGTTTAACGCATTGTGCCATAACTTTGCAGGGAAGCTTCAGAAAATGAAATTTTAACCTCCCACTATAGCAGAAAGGGTCTTTCTAGTAGTTGCACATCAAATCTAAGCTGTCGAAAGTGTTTTTTCAAAGTTATCAACATTTTTATGTTTGGCGTTTCGGAATCGACCTTATCTCCGGCTGAAAACGTGTTTTCTGCATTGTGCCATAACTTTGCAGGGAAGCTTCAGAACATGAAATTTTAACCACCCATTATAGCAGAAAAGGTCATTCTAGTAGTTGCACATCAAATCTAAGCTGTCTTGAAGTGTTTTTCTAAAGTTATCAACATTTTTATGTTTGGCGTTCCGGAACCCACCTTATCTCAGTCTGAAAACGCGTTTTACATATTTTGCCATAACTTTGCAGGGAAGCTTGAGAACATGACATTTTAACATCCCACTATAGCAGAAATGGTCTTTCTAGTAGTTGCACATCAAATCTAAGCTGTCTGAAGTGTTTTTCCAAAGTTATCAACATTTTTATGTTTGGCGTTCTGGAACCCACCTAATCTCAGGCTGAAAACGCGTTTTCTGCATTGTGCCATAACTTTTCAGGGAAGGTTCAGAACGTGAAATGTTCGCCTCCCACTATAGCAGATAGGGTCTTTCTAGTATTTGCACATCAAATCTAAGCTGTCTGAAGTGTTTTTCCAAAGTTATCAACATTTTTATGTTTGGCGTTCTGGAACCCACCTTAGCTCAAGCTGAAAACGCGTTTTCTGCATTGTGCCATAACTATTCAGGGAAGCTTCAGAACATGAAATGGTCGCCTCCCACTATAGCAGATTGGGTCTTTCTAGTATTTGCACATCAAATCTAAGCTGTCTGAAGTGGTTTTCCAAAGTTATCAACATTTTTATGTTTAGCGTTCTGGAACCCACCTTATCTCAAGCTGAAAACGCGTTTTCTTCATTGTGCCATAACTTTGCAGGGAAGCTTCAGAACATGAAATTTTCACCTACCACTAGAGCAGAAAGGGTCTTTCTCGTAGATGCACATCAAATCTATGCTGTCTGAAGTGTTTTTCGAAAGTTTTCAACATTTTTATGTTTGGTGTCCCTGAATCGACCTTATCTCAGGCGGAAAACGCGTTTTCTGCATTGTGCCATAACTTTGCAGAGAAGCTTCAGAACATGAAAATTTCACCTCCCACAATAGCAGAAAGGGTCTTTCTAGTAGATGCACATCAAATCTAAGCTGTCTGAAGTGTTTTTCCCAAGTTATCAACATTTTTATGTTTGGCGTTCCGGAATCGACCTTATCTCAGGCTGAAAACGCGTTTTCTGCATTGTGCCATAACTTTGCAGGGAAGCTTCAGAACATGAAATTTTAACCTCCCACTATAGCAGAAATGGTCTTTCTAGTAGTTGCACATCAAATCTAAGCTGTCTGAAGTGTTTTTCGAAAGTTTTCAACATTTTTATGTTTGGTGTTCCTGAATCGACCTTATCTCAGGCCGAAAACGCGTTTTCTGCATTGTGCCATAACTTTGCAGGGAAGCTTCAGAACATGAAAATTTCACCTCCCACTATAGCAGAAAGGGTCTTTCTAGTAGATGCACATCAAATCTAAGCTGTCTGAAGTGTTTTTCCAAAGTTATCAACATTTTTATGTTTGGCGTTCCGGAATCGACCTTATCTCAGGCTGAAAACGCGTTTTCTGCATTGTGCCATAACTTTGCAGGGAAGCTTCAGAACATGAAATTTTAACCTCCCACTATAGCAGAAAGGGTCTTTCTAGTAGTTGCACATCAAATCTAAGCTGTCGAAAGTGTTTTTCCAAAGTTATCAACATTTTTATGTTTGGCGTTTCGGAATCGACCTTATCTCCGGCTGAAAACGTGTTTTCTGCATTGTGCCATAACTTTTCGGGGAAGGTTCAGAACGTGAAATGTTCGCCTCCCTCTATAGCAGATAGGGTCTTTCTAGTATTTGCACATCAAATCTAAGCTGTCTGAAGTGTTTTTCCAAAGTTATCAACATTTTTATGTTTGGCGTTCTGGAACCCACCTTAGCTCAAGCTGAAAACGCGTTTTCTGCATTGTGCCATAACTATTCAGGGAAGCTTCAGAACATGAAATGTTCGCCTCCCACTATAGCAGATAGGGTCTTTCTAGTATTTGCACATCAAATCTATGCTGTCTGAAGTGTTTTTCGAAAGTTTTCAACATTTTTATGTTTGGTGTTCCTGAATCGACCTTATCACAGGCCGAAAACGCTTTTTCTGCATTGTGCCATAACTTTGCAGGGAAGCTTTAGAACATGAAAATTTCACCTCCCACTATAGCAGAAAGGGTCTTTCTAGTAGATGCACATCAAATCTAATCTGTCTGAAGTGTTTTTCCAAAGTTATCAACATTATTATGTTTGGCGTTCCGGAATCGACCTTATCTCAGGCTGAAAACGCGTTTTCTGCATTGTGCCATAACTTTGCAGGGGAGCTTCAGAACATGAAATTTTAACCTCCCACTATAGCAGAATGGGTCTTTCTAGTAGTTGCACATCAAATCTTAGATGTCTGAAGTGTTTTTCTAAAGTTCTCAACATTTTTATGTTTGGCATTCTGAAATCAACCTCATCTCAGGCTGAAAACGCGTTTAACGCATTGTGCAATAACTTTGCAGGGAAGCTTCAGAAAATGAAATTTTAACCTCCCACTATAGCAGAAAGGGTCTTTCTAGTAGTTGCACATCAAATCTAAGCTGTCGGAAGTGTTTTTCCAAAGTTATCAACATTTTTATGTTTGGCGTTTCGGAATCGACCTTATCTCCGGCTGAAAACGTGTTTTCTGCATTGTGACATAACTTTGCAGGGAATCTTCAGAACATGAAATTTTAACCTCCCACTATAGCAGAAAAGGTCATTCTAGTAGTTGCACATCAAATCTAAGCTGTCTGAAGTGTTGAACAAAAGTTATCAACATTTTTATGCTTGGCGTTCCGGAACCCACCTTATCTCAGGCAGAAAACGCGTTTTCTGTATTGTGCCATAACTTCTCAGGGAAGCTTCAGAACATGAAATGTTAACGTCCCACTATCGCAGAAAGGATCTTTCTAGTAGTTGCACATCAAATCTAAGCTGTCTGAAGTGTTTTTCGAAAGTTTTCAACATTTTTATGTTTGGTGTTCCTGAATCGACCTTATCTCAGGCTGAAAACGCATTTTCTGCATTGTGCCATAACTTTGCAAGGAAGCTTCAGAACATGAAATTTTCACCTCCCACTATACCAGAAAGGGTCTTTCTAGTAGTTGCACATCAAATCTAAGCTGTCTGAAGTGTTTTTCCAAAGTTATCAACATTTTTATGTTTGGCGTTCCGGAACCCACCTTATCTCAGGCTGAAAACGCGTTTTCGGCATTGTGCCATAACTTTGCAGGGAAGCTTCAGAACATGAAATTTTAACCTCCCACTATAGCAGAAAGGGTCTTTCTAGTAGTTGCACATCAAATCTAAGATGTCTGAATTGTTTTGACAAACTTATCAACATTTTTATGTTTGGCGTTCCGGAATCGACCTTGTCTCATGCAGAAAACGCATTTTCTGCATTGTGCCATAACTTTGCAAGGAAGCTTCAGAACATGAAATTTTCACCTCCCACTACACCAGAAAGGGTCTTTCTAGTAGTTGCACATCAAATCTAAGCTGTCTGATGTGTTTTTCCAAAGTTATCAACATTTTTATGTTTGGCGTTCCGGAATCGACCTTATCTCAAGCTGAAAACGCGTTTTCTGCATTGTGCCATAACTTTGCAGGGAAGCTTCAGAACATGAAATTTTAACCTCCCACTATAGCAGAAAGGGTCCTTGTAGTAGTTGCACATCAAATCTAAGATGTCTGAAGTGTTTTCCCAAAGTTATCAACATTTTTATGTTTGGCGTTCCGGAATCGACCTTATCTCAGGCAGAAAACACTTTTTAGGCTTTGTGCCATAACTTTGCAGGGAAGCTTCAGAAAATGAAAATTTCACCTCCCACTATAGCAGAAAGGGTATTTCTAGTAGTTGCACATCAAATCTAAGCTGTCTGAAGTGTTTTTCGGAAGTTATCAACATTTTTATGTTTGGCGTTCCAGAATCGACCTTATCTCAGTCTGAAAACGCGTTGTCTGCATTGTGCCATAACTTTGCACTGAAGCTTCCGAACATGAAATTTTAACCTCCCACTATAGCAGAAAGGGTCTTTCTAGTAGTTGCACATCAAATCTAAGATGTCTGAAGTGTTTTCTGAAAGTTATCAACATTTTTATGTTTGGCGTTCCGGAATCGACCTTATCTCAGGCAGAAAACGCTTTTTACGCTTTGTGCCATAACTTCGCAGGGAAGCTTCAGAAAAAGAAATTTTCACCTCCCACTATAGCAGAAAGGGTTTTTCTAGTAGTTGCACATCAAATCTAAGCTGTCTGAAGTGTTTTTCCAAAGTTATGAACATTTTTATGTTTGGCGTTCCGGAATCCACCTTGTCTCAGGCTGAAAACGCATTTTCTGCATTGTGCCATAACTTTGCAAGGAAGCTTCAGAACATGAAATTTTCACCTCCCACTATACCAGAAAGGGTCTTTCTAGTAGTTGCACATCAAATCTAAGCTGTCTGATGTGTTTTTCCAAAGTTATCAAAATTTTTATATTTGGCGTTCCGGAATCGACCTTATCTCAGGCTGAAAACGCGTTTTACGCATTGTGCCATAACTTTGCAGGGAAGCTTCAGAACATGAAATTTTCACGTCCCACTATAGCAGAAAGGGTCTTTCTAGTAGTTGCACATCAAATCTAAGCTGTCTGAAGTGTTTTTCGAAAGTTATCAACATTTTTATGTTTGGCGTTCCGGAACCCACCTTATCTCAAGCTGAAAACGCGTTTTCTGCATTGTGCCATAACTTTGCAGGGAGGCTTCAGAACATGAAATGTTCACCTCCCACTATAGCAGAAAGGGTTTTTCTAGTAGTTGCACATCAAATCTAAGCTGTCTGAAGTGTTTTTCCAAAGTTATCAACATTTTTATGTTTGGCGTTCCGGAACCCACCTTATCTCAGGCTGAAAACGCGTTTTCGGCATTGTGCCATAACTTTGCAGGGAAGCTTCAGAACATGAAATTTTCACGTCCCACTTTAGCAGAAAGGGTCTTTCTCGTAGTTGCACATCAAATCTATGCTGTCTGAAGTGTTTTTCGAAAGTTATCAACATTTTTATGTTTGGCGTTCCGGAATCGACCTTATCTCAGGATGAAAAATCGTTTTCTGTATTGTCCCATAACTTTGCAGGGAAGATTCAGAACATGAAATTTTCACGTCCCACTATAGCAGAAAGGGTCTTTCTAGTATTTGCACATCAAATCTAAGCTGTCTGAAGTGTTTTTCCAAGGTTATCAACATTTTTATCTTTGGCGTTCCGGAACCCACCTTATCTCAGGCTGAAAACGCGTTTTCTGCATTGTGCCATAACTTTGAAGGAAAGCTTCAGAACATGAAAGTTTCACGTACCACTAGAGCAGAAATTGTCTTTCTAGTAGTTGCACATCAAATATAAGCTGTCTGAAGTGTTTTTCCAAAGTTATCAACATTTTTATGTTTAGCGTTCTGGAACCCACCTTATCTCAGGCTGGAAACGTGTTTTCTGCATTGTGCCATCACTTTGCAGGGAAGCTTCCGAACATGAAATTTACACATTCCACTACAGCAAAAAGGGTCTTTCTGGTAGTTGCACATCAAATCTAAGCTGTCTGAAGTGGTTTTCCAAAGTTATCAACATTTTTATGTTTGGCGTTCCGGAACCCACCTTATTTCAGGCTGAAAACGTGTTTTCTGCATTGTGCCATAATTTTGAAGGAAAGCTTCAGAACATGAAATTTTCACCTCCCACTATAGCAGAAAGGGTCTTTCTAGTAGTTGCACATAAAATCTAAGCTGTCTGACGTCTTTTTCGAAAGTTATCAACATTTTTATGTTTGGCGTTCCAGAATCGACCTTTTCTCAGGATGAAAATGCGTTTTCTGCATTGTCCCATAACTTTCCAGGGAAGCTTCAGAACAAGAAATTTTAACCTCCCACTAGAGCAGAACGGTTCTTTCTAGTAGTTGCACATCAAATCTAAGCTGTCTGAAGTGTTTTTCGATAGTTATCAACATTTTTACGTTTGGCGTTTGGGAACCCACCTTATCTCAGGCTGAAAACGCGTTTTCTGCATTGTGCCATAACTTCTCAGGGAAGCTTCAGAACATGAAATGTTCACCTCCCACTATAGCAGAAAGGGTTTTTCTAGTAGTTGCACATCAAATCTAAGCTGTCTGAAGTGTTTTTCCAAAGTTATCAACATTTTTATGTTTGGCCTTCCAGAATCGACCTTATCTCAGGCTGAAAACGCGTTTTACGCATTGTGCCATAACTTTGCAGGGAAGCATCAGAAAATGAAATTTTACCTCCCACTATAGCAGAAAGCGTCTTTCTAGTAGTTGCACGTCAAATCTAAGCTGTCTGAAGTTTTTTTCGGAAGTTATCAACATTTTTATGTTTGGCGTTCCAGAATCGACCTTATCTCAGGCTGAAAACGCGTTGTCTGCATTGTGCCATAACTTTGCATGGAAGCTTCCGAACATGAAATTTTAACCTCCCACTATAGCAGAAAGGGTCTTTCTAGTAGTTGCACATCAAATCTAAGCTGTCTGAAGTGTTTTTCCAAAGTTATCAACATTTTTATGTTTGGCGTTCAAGAACCCACCTTATCTCAAGCTGAAAACGCGTTTTCTGCATTGTGCCATAACTTCGCAGGGAAGCTTCAGAACATGAAATGTTCACCTCCCACTATAGCAGAAGGCGTCTTTCTAGTAGTTGCACGTCAAATCTAAGCTGTCTGAAGTGTTTTTCGAAAGTTTTCAACATTTTTATGTTTGGCGTTCCAGAATCGACCTTATCTCAGGCTGAAAACGCGTTGTCTGCATTGTGCCATAACTTTGCATGGAAGCTTCCGAACATGAAATTTTAACCTCCCACTTTGGCAGAAAGGGTCTTTCTAGTAGTTGCACATCAAATCTAAGATGTCTGAAGTGTTTTCCGAATGTTATCAACATTTTTATGTTTGGCGTTCCGGAATCGACCTTATCTCAGGCAGAAAACGCTGTTCACGCTTTGTGCCATAACTTTGCAGGGAAGCTTCAGAAAATGAAATTTTCACCTCCTACTATAGCAGAAAGGGTTTTTCTAGTAGTTGCACAGCAAATCTAAGCTGTCTGAAGTGTTTTTCCAAAGTTACGAACATTTTTATGTTTGGCGTTCCGGAATCAACCTTATCTCAGGCTGAAAACGCATTTTCTGCATTGTGCCATAACTTTGCAAGGAAGCTTCAGAACATGAAATTTTAACCTCCCACTATAGCAGAAAGGGCCATTCTAGTAGTTGCACATCAAATCTAAGCTGTCTGATGTGTTTTTCCAAAGTTATCAACATTTTTATGTTTGTCGTTCCGGAATCGACATTATCTCAGGCTGAAAACGCGTTTTACGCATTGTGCCATTACTTTGCAGGGAAGCTTCAGAACATGAAATTTTCACGTCCCACTATAGCAGAAAGGGTCTTTCTAGTATTTGCACATCAAATCTAAGCTGTCTGAAGTGTTTTTCGAAAGTTATCAATATTTTTATGTTTGGCGTTCCGGAACCCACTTTATCTCAAGCTGAAAACGCGTTTTCTGCATTGTGCCATAGCTTTGCAAGGAAGCTTCAGAACATGAAATTTTCACCTCCCACTATAGCAGAAAGGGTCTTTCTAGTAGTTGCACATCAAATCTAAGCTGTCTGAAGTGTTTTTCGAAAGTTATCAACATTTTTATGTTTGGCGTTCCTGAACCCACCTTATCTCAGGCTGAACACGCGTTTTCTGCATTGTGCCATAACTTTGCAGGGAAGCTTCAGGACATGAAATTTTCACCTCCCACAATAGCCGAAAGCGTCTTTCTAGTAGTTGCACATCACATCTAAGCTGTCTGAAGTGTTTTTCCAAAGTTATGAACATTTTTATGTTTGGCGTTCCGGAATCAACCTTATCGCAGACTGAAAAGGCGTTTTCTGCATTGTGCCATAACTTTGCAGGGAGGCTTCAGAACATGAAATGTTCACCTCCCACTATAGCAGAAAGGGTCTTTCTAGTAGTTGCACATCAAATCTAAGCTGTCTGAAGTGTTTTTCAGAAGTTATCAACATTTTTATGTTTGGCGTTCCAGAATCGACCTTATCTCAGGCTGAAAACGCGTTGTCTGCATTGTGCCATAACTTTGCATGGAAGCTTCCGAACATGAAATTTTAACCTCCCACTATAGCAGAAAGGGTCTTTCTAGTAGTGGCACATCAAATCTAAGCTGTCTGATGTGTTTTTCCAAAGTTATCAACATTTTTATGTATGCCGTTCTAGAATCTACCTTTTCTCAGGCTGAAAACGCGTTTTCTGCATTGTGCCATAACTTTGCAGGGAACCTTTAGAACATGAAATTTTCACCTCCCACTATAGCAGAAAGGGTGTTTCTAGTAGTTGCACATCAAATCTAAGCTGTCTGAAGTGTAATTCCAAAGTGATCAACATTTTTACGTTTGGCGTTCCGGAACCCACCTTATCTCAAGCTGAAAACGCGTTTTCTGCATTGTGCCATAACTTTGCAGGGAGGCTTCAGAACATGAAATGTTCACCTCCCACAATAGCAGAAAGGGTCTTTCTAGTAGTTGCACATCAAATCTAAACTGACTGAAGTGTTTTTCGAAAGTTATCAACATTTTTATGTTTGGCGTTCCAGAATCGACCTTGAAAACGTGTTGTCTGCATTGTGCCATAACTTTGCATAGAAGCTTCCGAACATGAAATTTTAACCTCCCACTATAGCAGAAAGGGTCCATCTAGTAGTTGCACATCAAATCTAAGATGTCTGATGTGTTTTTCCAAAGTTATCGACATTTTTATGTTTGGCGATCCGGAATCGACCTTATCTCACGATGAAATATCGTTTTCTGCGTTGTCCCATAACTTTCCAGGGAAGCTTCAGAACATGAAATTTTGACCTCCCACTATAGCAGAAAGGGTCTTTCTAGTAGTTGCACATCAAATCTAAGCTGTCTGAAGTGTTTTTCGAAAGTTATCAACATTTTTATGTTTGGCGTTCCAGAATCGACCTTATCTCAGGCTGAAAACGCGTTGTCTGCATTGTGCCATAACATTGCAGGGAAGCTTCAGAGCATGAAATTTTAACATCCCACTGTAGCAGAAAGGGTCTTTCTAGTAGTTGCACATTAAATCTAATCTGTCTGAAGTGTTTTTCGAAAGTTATCAACACTTTTATGTTTGGCGTTCCGAAACCCACCTTATCTCAGGCTGAAAACGCGTTTTACGCATTGTGCCATAACTTTGCATAAAGCTTCAGAACATGAAATTTTCACCTCCCACTATAGCAGAAAGGGTCTTTCTAGTAGTTGCACTTTAAATCTAAGCTGTCTGAAGTGTTTTTCGAAAGTTATCAACATTTTTATGTTTGGCGTTCCGGAACCCACCTTATCTCAGGCTGAAAACGCGTTTCCTGCATAGTGGCATAACTTTGCAGGGAAGCTTCAGAACATGAAATTTTCACCTCCCACTACAGCAGAAAGGGTCTTTCTAGTAGTTTCACATGAAATCTAAGCTGTCTGAAGTGTTTTTCCAAAGTTTTCAACATTTTTTTGTTTGGCGTTCCGGAACCCACCTTATGTCAGGCTGAACACCCGTTATCTGCATTGTGCCATAACTTTGCAGGGAAGCTTCAGAAAATGAAATTTTCACCCCCCACTATAGCAGAAATGGTCTGTCTTGTAGTTGCACATCAAATCTAAGCTGTCTGAAGTGTTTTTCCAAAGTTATCAACATATTTATGTTTGGCGTTCCGGAACCCACCTTATCTCAGGCTGAAAACGCGTTTTCTCCATTGTGCCATAACTTTGCAGGGAAGCTTCAGAACATGAAATTTCTACCTGCCGCTATAGTAGAAAGGGTCTTTCTAGTAGTTGCTCATCGAATCTAAGCTGTCTTAAGTGTCTTTTCGAAGTTATCAACACTTTTATGTTTGGCGTTCCAGAATCGACCATATCTCAGCCTGAAAACGCGTTTTCTGCATTGTGCCATAACTTTGCTGGGAAGCTTCAGAACATGAAATTTTCACGTCCCACTATAGCAGAAAGGGTCTTTCTAGTAGTTGCACATCAAATCTAAGCTGTCTGAAGTGTATTTCAAAAGTTATCAACTTTTTTATGTTTGGCGTTCCTGAATCAACCTTATCTCAGGCTGAAAACGCGTTTAACGTATTGTTCCATACATTTGCAGGGAAGCTTCAGAACATCGAATTTTCAACTCCCACTATAGCAGAAAGGGACTTTCTAGTAGTTGCACATCAAAGCTAAGCTGTCTGAAGTGTTTTTCCAAAGTTATTAATATTTTTATGTTTGGTGTACCGGAATCGACCTTATCTCAGGCTGAAAACGCGTTTTCTGCATTGTGCCATAACTTTGCAAGGAAGCTTCAGAACATGAAATTTTAAACTTGCGCTATAGCAGAAAAGGTCTTTCTAGTAGTTGTACATCAAATCTAAGCTGTCTGAAGTGTTTTTCCAAAGTTATCCACATTTTAATGTTTGGCGTTCCGGAATCGACCTTATCTCAGGCTGAAAACGCGTTTTACGCATTGTCCCATAACTTTGCATCAAGCTTCAGAACATGAAATTTTCACCTCCCACTATTGCAGAAAGGGTCTGTCTTGTTGTTGCACATCAAATCTAAGCTGTCTGATGTGTTTTTCCAAAGTTATCAACAGTTTTATGCTTGGCATTCCGGAATCGACCTTATCTCAGGCTGTAAACGCGTTTTACGCATGGTGCCATAACTTTGCTGGGAAGCTTCAGAACATCAAATTTTCACCTCCCACAATAGCAGAAACGGTCTTTCTAGTAGTTGCACTTCAAATCTAAGCTGTCTGAAGTGTTTTTCCAAAGTTATCTACATTTTTATGTTTGGCGTTTCGGAATCGAACTTATCTCAGGCTGAAAACGTGTTTTCTGCATTGTGCCATAACTTTGCAGGGAAGCTTCAGAACATGAAATTTTCACATCCCACTATAGCAGAAAGGGTCTTTCTAGTAGTTGCACATTAAAGCTAAGCTGTCTGAAGTGTTTTTCCAAACTTATCAACATTTTTATGCTTGGCGTTCCGAAACCCATCTTAGCTCAGGCTGAAAACGCGTTTTACGCATTGTTCCATAACTTTGCCGTGAAGCTTCAGAACATGAAATTTTCACCTCCCACAATGGCAGAAAGGGTCTTTCTAGTAGTTGCAAATCAAATGTAAGCTGTCTGAAGTGTTTTTCCAAAGTTATCAACACTTTTATGTTTGGCGTTCCGGAATCGACCTTATCTCAGGCTGAAAACGCGTTTTTCGCATTGTGCCACAACTTTGCATAAAGCTTCAGAACATGAAATTTTCACCTCCCACTATTGCAGAAAGGGTCTGTCTTGTTGTTGCACATCAAATCTAAGCTGTCTGATGTGTTTTTCCAAAGTTATCAACATTTTCATGTTTGGCGTTCCGCAATCGACCTTATCTCAGGCTGAAAACGCGTTTCACGCATTGTGCCATAACTTTGCATAAAGCTTCAGAACATGAAATTTTCACCTACCGCTATAGTAGAAAGGGCCTTTCTAGTAGTTGCACATGAAATCGAAGCTGTCTGAAGTGTCTTTAATAAGTTATCAACATTTTTATGTTTGGCATTCCAGAATCGACCTTATCTCTGGCTGAAAACGCGTTTTCTGCATTGTGCCACAACTTTGCAGGGAAACTTCAGAACATGAAATTTTCACCTCCCACAATAGCATATAGGGTCTTTCTAATATTGGACACATCAAATCTAAGCTGTCTGAAGTGTTTTTCCAAAGTTATCAACACTTTTATGTTTGGCGTTCCGGAATCGACCTTATCTCAGGCTGAAAACGCGTTTTACGCATTGTGCCATAACTTTGCATAAAGCTTCAGCACATTACATTTTCACATCCCACCAAAGCAGAAAGGGTCTTTCTAGTAGTTGCACATCAAATCTAAGCTGTCTGAAGTGTTTTTCCAAAGTTATCATATTTTTTATGTTTGGCGTTCCTGAATCGACCTTATCTCAGGCTGAAAACGTGTTTTCTGCATTGTGCCATAACTTTGCAGGGAAGCCTCAGAACAAGAAATTTTCACCTAGCGCTATAGTAGAAAGGGCCTTTCTAGTAGTTGCACATCAAATCTAAGCTGTCTGAAGTGTCTTTAATAAGTTATCAACATTTTTATGTTTGGCATTCCAGAATCGACCTTATCTCTGCCTGAAAACGCGTTTTCTGCATTGTGCCACAACTTTGCAGGGAAACTTCAGAACATGAAATTTTCACCTCCCACAATAGCATATAGGGTCTTTCTAATAGTTGCTCATCAAATCTAAGCTGTCTGAAGTGTTTTTCCAAAGTTATCAACATTTTTATGTTTGGCGTTCCGGAATCGACCTTATCTCAGGCTGAAAACGCGTTTTACGCATTGTGCCATAACTTTGCATAAAGCTTCAGAACATTACATTTTCACATCCCACTAAAGCAGAAAGGGTCTTTCTAGTAGTTGCACATCAAATCTAAGCTGTCTGAAGTGTATTTCAAAAGTTATCATATTTTTTATGTTTGGCGTTCCTGAATCGACCTTATCTCAGGCTGAAAACGTGTTTAACGCATTGTTCCATAACTTTGCAGGGAAGCTTCAGAACATGAAATTTTCACCTCCCACAATGGCAGAAAGGGTCTTTCTAGTAGTTGCACATCAAATCTAAGCTGTCTGAAGTGTTTTTCCAAAATTATCAACATTTTCATATTTGGCGTTCCGGAATCGACCTTATCTCAGGCTGAAAATGTGTTTTACGCATTGTGCCATAACTTTGCATGGAAGCTTCAGAACATCGAATTTTCAACTCCCACTATAGCAGAAAGGGTCTTTCAAGTAGTTGCAGATCAAATCTAAGCTGTCTGAAATGTTTTTCCAAAGTTATCAACATTTTTATGTTTGGCGTTCTGGACCCCACCTTATCTCAGTCTGAAAACGTGTTTTTTGCATTGTGCCATAACTTTGCAGGGAAGCCTCAGAACATGAAATTTCCACCTGCCGCTATAGTAGAAAGGGTTTTTCTAGTAGTTGCTCATCGAATCTAAGCTGTCTTAAGTGTCTTTTCGAAGTTATCAACACTTTTATGTTTGGCGTTCCAGAATCGACCTTATCTCAGCCTGAAAACGCGTTTTACGCATGGTGCCATAACTTTGCAGGGAAGCTTCAGAACATCAAATTTTCACCTCCCACAATGGCAGAAAGGGTCTTTCTAGTAGTTGCACATCAAATCTAAGCTGTCTGAAATGTTTTTCCAAAGTTATCAACATTTTTATGTTTGGCGTTCTGGAACCCACCTTATCTCAGGCTGAAAACGCGTTTTCTGCATTGTGCCATAACTTTGCAGGGAAGCTTCAGAAGATGATATTTTAACCTCCCGCTATTGCAGAAAGGGTCTGTCTTGTAGTTGCACATCAAATCTAAGCTGTCTGAAGTGTTTTTCCAAAGTTATCAACATTTTTATGTTTTGCGTTCCTGAATCAACCTTATCTCAGCCTGAAAACGCGTTTTACGCATGGTGCCATAACTTTGCAGGGAAGCTTCAGAACATCAAATTTTCACCTCCCACAATGGCAGAAAGGGTCTTTCTAGTAGTTGCACATCAAATCTAAGGTGTCTGAAATGTTTTTCCAAAGTTATCAACATTTTTATGTTTGGCTTTCCGGAACCCACCTCATCTCAGGCTGAAAACGCGTTTTCTGCATTGTGCCATAACTTTGCAGGGAAGCTTCAGAAAATGAAATTTTCAGCTCGCACTATAGCAGAAAGGGTCTTTCTAGTAGTTGCACATCAAATCTAAGCTGTCTGAAGTGTTTTTTGAAGGTTATCAACATTTTTATGTTTGGCGTTCCGGAAACGACCTTATCTCAGGATGAAAAATCGTTTTCTGCATTGTGCCATAACTTTGCAGGGAAGCTTCAGAAAATGAATTTTTTACATCCAACTATAGCAGAAAGGGTCTTTCAAGTAGTTGCACATCAAATCTAAGCTGTCTGAAGTGTTCTTCGAAAGTTATCAACATTTTTATGTTTGGCGTTCCGGACTCGACCTTATCTCAGGAAGAAAAATCGTTTTCTGCATTGTCCCACAACTTAGCAGGGAAGCTTCAGAACATGAAATTTTGACCTCCCAATATAGCAGAAAGGGTCTTTCTAGTAGTTGCACATCAAATCAAAGCTGTCTCAAGTGTTTTTCCAAAGTTGTCAACATTTTTATGTTTGGCGTTCCGGAATCGACCTTATCTCAGGCTGAAAACGCTTTTTACGCATTGTGCCATAACTTTGCAGGGAAGCTTCAGAAAATGAAATTTTCACCTCCCACTATAGCAGAAATGGTCTTTCCAGTAGTTGCACATCAAATCTAAGCTGTCTGAAGTGTCGTTCCAAAGTTATCAACATTTTTACGCTTGGCGTTCCGGAACCAACCTTATCTCTGGCTGAAAACGCCTTTTCTGTATTGTGCCATAACTTCTCAGGGAAGCTTCAGGACATGAAATTTTCATCTCCCACTATAGCAGAAAGGGTCTTTCTAGTAGTTTCACATCAAATCTAAGCTGTCTGAAGTGTTTTTCCAAAGTTATCAACATTTTTATGTTTGGCGTTCCGGAACCCACCTTATCTCAGGCTGAACACGCGTTTTCCGCATTGTGCCAAAACTTTGCAGGGAAGCTTCAGGACATTAAATTTTCAACTCCCACTATAGCAGAAATGGTCTTTCTAGTAGTTGCACATCAAATCTAACCTGTCTGAAGTGTTTTTCGAAAGTTATCGACATTTTTATGTTTGGCGTTCCGGTTCGCACCTTATTGAAAACGCATTTTCTGCATTGTGCCATAACTTTGCAGGGAAGCTTCAGAACATGAAATTTTCACCTCCCACCATATCAGAAAGAGTCTTTCTAGTAGTTGCAGATCAAATCTAAGCTGTCTGAAGTGTTTTTCCAAAGTTATCATATTTTTATGTTTGGCGTTCCGGAATTGACCTTATCTCATGCTGACAACGCGTTTTTTGCATTGTGCCATAACTTTGCAGGGAAGTTTCAGACATGAAATTTACACCTCCCACTATAGCAGAAATGGTCTTTCTAGTAGTTGCACATCAAATCTAAGCTGTCTGAAGTGTTTTTCGAAAGTTATCAACATTTTTATGTTTGGCGTTCCGGAATCCACCTTATCTCAGGCTGAAAACGCGTTTTCTGCATTGTGCCATAACTTTGCAGGGAAGCTTCAGAACATGAAGTTTCCACATCCCAGTATAGCAGAATATGTCTTTCTAGTAGTTGCACATCAAATCTTAGCTGTCTGAAGTGTTCTTCCAAAGTTCTCAACATTTTTATGTTTGGCGTTCTGAAATCAACCTCATCTCAGGCTGAAAACGCGTTTTCTGCATTGTGCCATAACATTGCAGGGAAGCTTCAGAGCATGAAATTTTAACATCCCACTGTAGCAGAAAGGGTCTTTCTAGTAGTTGCACATTAAATCTAATCTGTCTGAAGTGTTTTTCGAAAGTTATCAACACTTTTATGTTTGGCGTTCCGAAACCCACCTTATCTCAGGCTGAAAACGCGTTTTACGCATTGTGCCATAACTTTGCATAAAGCTTCAGAACATGAAATTTTCACCTCCCACTATAGCAGAAAGGGTCTTTCTAGTAGTTGCACTTTAAATCTAAGCTGTCTGAAGTGTTTTTCGAAAGTTATCAACATTTTTATGTTTGGCGTTCCGGAACCCACCTTATCTCAGGCTGAAAACGCGTTTCCTGCATAGTGGCATAACTTTGCAGGGAAGCTTCAGAACATGAAATTTTCACCTCCCACTACAGCAGAAAGGGTCTTTCTAGTAGTTTCACATGAAATCTAAGCTGTCTGAAGTGTTTTTCCAAAGTTTTCAACATTTTTTTGTTTGGCGTTCCGGAACCCACCTTATGTCAGGCTGAACACCCGTTATCTGCATTGTGCCATAACTTTGCAGGGAAGCTTCAGAAAATGAAATTTTCACCCCCCACTATAGCAGAAATGGTCTGTCTTGTAGTTGCACATCAAATCTAAGCTGTCTGAAGTGTTTTTCCAAAGTTATCAACATATTTATGTTTGGCGTTCCGGAACCCACCTTATCTCAGGCTGAAAACGCGTTTTCTCCATTGTGCCATAACTTTGCAGGGAAGCTTCAGAACATGAAATTTCTACCTGCCGCTATAGTAGAAAGGGTCTTTCTAGTAGTTGCTCATCGAATCTAAGCTGTCTTAAGTGTCTTTTCGAAGTTATCAACACTTTTATGTTTGGCGTTCCAGAATCGACCATATCTCAGCCTGAAAACGCGTTTTCTGCATTGTGCCATAACTTTGCTGGGAAGCTTCAGAACATGAAATTTTCACGTCCCACTATAGCAGAAAGGGTCTTTCTAGTAGTTGCACATCAAATCTAAGCTGTCTGAAGTGTATTTCAAAAGTTATCAACTTTTTTATGTTTGGCGTTCCTGAATCAACCTTATCTCAGGCTGAAAACGCGTTTAACGTATTGTTCCATACATTTGCAGGGAAGCTTCAGAACATCGAATTTTCAACTCCCACTATAGCAGAAAGGGACTTTCTAGTAGTTGCACATCAAAGCTAAGCTGTCTGAAGTGTTTTTCCAAAGTTATTAATATTTTTATGTTTGGTGTACCGGAATCGACCTTATCTCAGGCTGAAAACGCGTTTTCTGCATTGTGCCATAACTTTGCAAGGAAGCTTCAGAACATGAAATTTTAAACTTGCGCTATAGCAGAAAAGGTCTTTCTAGTAGTTGTACATCAAATCTAAGCTGTCTGAAGTGTTTTTCCAAAGTTATCCACATTTTAATGTTTGGCGTTCCGGAATCGACCTTATCTCAGGCTGAAAACGCGTTTTACGCATTGTCCCATAACTTTGCATCAAGCTTCAGAACATGAAATTTTCACCTCCCACTATTGCAGAAAGGGTCTGTCTTGTTGTTGCACATCAAATCTAAGCTGTCTGATGTGTTTTTCCAAAGTTATCAACAGTTTTATGCTTGGCATTCCGGAATCGACCTTATCTCAGGCTGTAAACGCGTTTTACGCATGGTGCCATAACTTTGCTGGGAAGCTTCAGAACATCAAATTTTCACCTCCCACAATAGCAGAAACGGTCTTTCTAGTAGTTGCACTTCAAATCTAAGCTGTCTGAAGTGTTTTTCCAAAGTTATCTACATTTTTATGTTTGGCGTTTCGGAATCGAACTTATCTCAGGCTGAAAACGTGTTTTCTGCATTGTGCCATAACTTTGCAGGGAAGCTTCAGAACATGAAATTTTCACATCCCACTATAGCAGAAAGGGTCTTTCTAGTAGTTGCACATTAAAGCTAAGCTGTCTGAAGTGTTTTTCCAAACTTATCAACATTTTTATGCTTGGCGTTCCGAAACCCATCTTAGCTCAGGCTGAAAACGCGTTTTACGCATTGTTCCATAACTTTGCCGTGAAGCTTCAGAACATGAAATTTTCACCTCCCACAATGGCAGAAAGGGTCTTTCTAGTAGTTGCAAATCAAATGTAAGCTGTCTGAAGTGTTTTTCCAAAGTTATCAACACTTTTATGTTTGGCGTTCCGGAATCGACCTTATCTCAGGCTGAAAACGCGTTTTTCGCATTGTGCCACAACTTTGCATAAAGCTTCAGAACATGAAATTTTCACCTCCCACTATTGCAGAAAGGGTCTGTCTTGTTGTTGCACATCAAATCTAAGCTGTCTGATGTGTTTTTCCAAAGTTATCAACATTTTCATGTTTGGCGTTCCGCAATCGACCTTATCTCAGGCTGAAAACGCGTTTCACGCATTGTGCCATAACTTTGCATAAAGCTTCAGAACATGAAATTTTCACCTACCGCTATAGTAGAAAGGGCCTTTCTAGTAGTTGCACATGAAATCGAAGCTGTCTGAAGTGTCTTTAATAAGTTATCAACATTTTTATGTTTGGCATTCCAGAATCGACCTTATCTCTGGCTGAAAACGCGTTTTCTGCATTGTGCCACAACTTTGCAGGGAAACTTCAGAACATGAAATTTTCACCTCCCACAATAGCATATAGGGTCTTTCTAATATTGGACACATCAAATCTAAGCTGTCTGAAGTGTTTTTCCAAAGTTATCAACACTTTTATGTTTGGCGTTCCGGAATCGACCTTATCTCAGGCTGAAAACGCGTTTTACGCATTGTGCCATAACTTTGCATAAAGCTTCAGCACATTACATTTTCACATCCCACCAAAGCAGAAAGGGTCTTTCTAGTAGTTGCACATCAAATCTAAGCTGTCTGAAGTGTTTTTCCAAAGTTATCATATTTTTTATGTTTGGCGTTCCTGAATCGACCTTATCTCAGGCTGAAAACGTGTTTTCTGCATTGTGCCATAACTTTGCAGGGAAGCCTCAGAACAAGAAATTTTCACCTAGCGCTATAGTAGAAAGGGCCTTTCTAGTAGTTGCACATCAAATCTAAGCTGTCTGAAGTGTCTTTAATAAGTTATCAACATTTTTATGTTTGGCATTCCAGAATCGACCTTATCTCTGCCTGAAAACGCGTTTTCTGCATTGTGCCACAACTTTGCAGGGAAACTTCAGAACATGAAATTTTCACCTCCCACAATAGCATATAGGGTCTTTCTAATAGTTGCTCATCAAATCTAAGCTGTCTGAAGTGTTTTTCCAAAGTTATCAACATTTTTATGTTTGGCGTTCCGGAATCGACCTTATCTCAGGCTGAAAACGCGTTTTACGCATTGTGCCATAACTTTGCATAAAGCTTCAGAACATTACATTTTCACATCCCACTAAAGCAGAAAGGGTCTTTCTAGTAGTTGCACATCAAATCTAAGCTGTCTGAAGTGTATTTCAAAAGTTATCATATTTTTTATGTTTGGCGTTCCTGAATCGACCTTATCTCAGGCTGAAAACGTGTTTAACGCATTGTTCCATAACTTTGCAGGGAAGCTTCAGAACATGAAATTTTCACCTCCCACAATGGCAGAAAGGGTCTTTCTAGTAGTTGCACATCAAATCTAAGCTGTCTGAAGTGTTTTTCCAAAATTATCAACATTTTCATATTTGGCGTTCCGGAATCGACCTTATCTCAGGCTGAAAATGTGTTTTACGCATTGTGCCATAACTTTGCATGGAAGCTTCAGAACATCGAATTTTCAACTCCCACTATAGCAGAAAGGGTCTTTCAAGTAGTTGCAGATCAAATCTAAGCTGTCTGAAATGTTTTTCCAAAGTTATCAACATTTTTATGTTTGGCGTTCTGGACCCCACCTTATCTCAGTCTGAAAACGTGTTTTTTGCATTGTGCCATAACTTTGCAGGGAAGCCTCAGAACATGAAATTTCCACCTGCCGCTATAGTAGAAAGGGTTTTTCTAGTAGTTGCTCATCGAATCTAAGCTGTCTTAAGTGTCTTTTCGAAGTTATCAACACTTTTATGTTTGGCGTTCCAGAATCGACCTTATCTCAGCCTGAAAACGCGTTTTACGCATGGTGCCATAACTTTGCAGGGAAGCTTCAGAACATCAAATTTTCACCTCCCACAATGGCAGAAAGGGTCTTTCTAGTAGTTGCACATCAAATCTAAGCTGTCTGAAATGTTTTTCCAAAGTTATCAACATTTTTATGTTTGGCGTTCTGGAACCCACCTTATCTCAGGCTGAAAACGCGTTTTCTGCATTGTGCCATAACTTTGCAGGGAAGCTTCAGAAGATGATATTTTAACCTCCCGCTATTGCAGAAAGGGTCTGTCTTGTAGTTGCACATCAAATCTAAGCTGTCTGAAGTGTTTTTCCAAAGTTATCAACATTTTTATGTTTTGCGTTCCTGAATCAACCTTATCTCAGGCTGAAAACGCGTTTAACGCATTGTTCCATAAATTTGCAGGGAAGCTTCAGAACATGAAATTTTCAGATCCCACTATAGCAGAAAGGGTCTTTCTAGTAGTTGCAAATCAAATGTAAGCTGTCTGAAGTGTTTTTCCAAAGTTATCTACATTTTTATGTTTGGCGTTTCGGAATCGACCTTATCTCAGGCTGAAAACGCGTTTTACGCATTGTGCCACAACTTTGCATAAAGCTTCAGAACATGAAATTTTCACCTCCCTCTATAGCAGACAGGGTCTTTCTAGTAGTTTCACGTGAATTCTAAGCTGTCTGAAGTGTTTTTCCAAAGTTATCAACATTTTTATGTTTGGCGTTCCGGAATCGACTTTATCTCAGGCTGAAAACGTGGTTTCCGCATTGTGCCATAACTTTGCAAGGAAGCTTCAGAACATGAAATTTTAAACTTCCACCATTGCAGAAAAGGTCTTTCTGGTAGTTGCACATCAAATCTAAGCTGTCAGAAGTGTTTTTCCAAACTTTCCAACATTTTTATGTTTGGCGTTCGGGAACCCACCTTATCTCAAGCTGAAAACGCGTTTTCTGCATTGTGCCATAACTTTGCAGGGAAGCTTCAGAGCATGAAATTTTCACCTCCCAATATAGCAGAAAGGGTCTTTCTAGTAGTTGCACATCAAATCTAAGCTGTCTGATGTGTTTTTCCAAAGTTATCAACATTTTCATGTTTGGCGTTCCGCAATCGACCTTATCTCAGGCTGAAAACGCGTTTCACGCATTGTGCCATAACTTTGCATAAAGCTTCAGAACATGAAATTTTCACCTACCGCTATAGTAGAAAGGGCCTTTCTAGTAGTTGCACATGAAATCGAAGCTGTCTGAAGTGTCTTTAATAAGTTATCAACATTTTTATGTTTGGCATTCCAGAATCGACCTTATCTCTGGCTGAAAACGCGTTTTCTGCATTGTGCCACAACTTTGCAGGGAAACTTCAGAACATGAAATTTTCACCTCCCACAATAGCATATAGGGTCTTTCTAATATTGGACACATCAAATCTAAGCTGTCTGAAGTGTTTTTCCAAAGTTATCAACACTTTTATGTTTGGCGTTCCGGAATCGACCTTATCTCAGGCTGAAAACGCGTTTTACGCATTGTGCCATAACTTTGCATAAAGCTTCAGCACATTACATTTTCACATCCCACCAAAGCAGAAAGGGTCTTTCTAGTAGTTGCACATCAAATCTAAGCTGTCTGAAGTGTTTTTCCAAAGTTATCATATTTTTTATGTTTGGCGTTCCTGAATCGACCTTATCTCAGGCTGAAAACGTGTTTTCTGCATTGTGCCATAACTTTGCAGGGAAGCCTCAGAACAAGAAATTTTCACCTAGCGCTATAGTAGAAAGGGCCTTTCTAGTAGTTGCACATCAAATCTAAGCTGTCTGAAGTGTCTTTAATAAGTTATCAACATTTTTATGTTTGGCATTCCAGAATCGACCTTATCTCTGCCTGAAAACGCGTTTTCTGCATTGTGCCACAACTTTGCAGGGAAACTTCAGAACATGAAATTTTCACCTCCCACAATAGCATATAGGGTCTTTCTAATAGTTGCTCATCAAATCTAAGCTGTCTGAAGTGTTTTTCCAAAGTTATCAACATTTTTATGTTTGGCGTTCCGGAATCGACCTTATCTCAGGCTGAAAACGCGTTTTACGCATTGTGCCATAACTTTGCATAAAGCTTCAGAACATTACATTTTCACATCCCACTAAAGCAGAAAGGGTCTTTCTAGTAGTTGCACATCAAATCTAAGCTGTCTGAAGTGTATTTCAAAAGTTATCATATTTTTTATGTTTGGCGTTCCTGAATCGACCTTATCTCAGGCTGAAAACGTGTTTAACGCATTGTTCCATAACTTTGCAGGGAAGCTTCAGAACATGAAATTTTCACCTCCCACAATGGCAGAAAGGGTCTTTCTAGTAGTTGCACATCAAATCTAAGCTGTCTGAAGTGTTTTTCCAAAATTATCAACATTTTCATATTTGGCGTTCCGGAATCGACCTTATCTCAGGCTGAAAATGTGTTTTACGCATTGTGCCATAACTTTGCATGGAAGCTTCAGAACATCGAATTTTCAACTCCCACTATAGCAGAAAGGGTCTTTCAAGTAGTTGCAGATCAAATCTAAGCTGTCTGAAATGTTTTTCCAAAGTTATCAACATTTTTATGTTTGGCGTTCTGGACCCCACCTTATCTCAGTCTGAAAACGTGTTTTTTGCATTGTGCCATAACTTTGCAGGGAAGCCTCAGAACATGAAATTTCCACCTGCCGCTATAGTAGAAAGGGTTTTTCTAGTAGTTGCTCATCGAATCTAAGCTGTCTTAAGTGTCTTTTCGAAGTTATCAACACTTTTATGTTTGGCGTTCCAGAATCGACCTTATCTCAGCCTGAAAACGCGTTTTACGCATGGTGCCATAACTTTGCAGGGAAGCTTCAGAACATCAAATTTTCACCTCCCACAATGGCAGAAAGGGTCTTTCTAGTAGTTGCACATCAAATCTAAGCTGTCTGAAATGTTTTTCCAAAGTTATCAACATTTTTATGTTTGGCGTTCTGGAACCCACCTTATCTCAGGCTGAAAACGCGTTTTCTGCATTGTGCCATAACTTTGCAGGGAAGCTTCAGAAGATGATATTTTAACCTCCCGCTATTGCAGAAAGGGTCTGTCTTGTAGTTGCACATCAAATCTAAGCTGTCTGAAGTGTTTTTCCAAAGTTATCAACATTTTTATGTTTTGCGTTCCTGAATCAACCTTATCTCAGGCTGAAAACGCGTTTAACGCATTGTTCCATAAATTTGCAGGGAAGCTTCAGAACATGAAATTTTCAGATCCCACTATAGCAGAAAGGGTCTTTCTAGTAGTTGCAAATCAAATGTAAGCTGTCTGAAGTGTTTTTCCAAAGTTATCTACATTTTTATGTTTGGCGTTTCGGAATCGACCTTATCTCAGGCTGAAAACGCGTTTTACGCATTGTGCCACAACTTTGCATAAAGCTTCAGAACATGAAATTTTCACCTCCCTCTATAGCAGACAGGGTCTTTCTAGTAGTTTCACATGAATTCTAAGCTGTCTGAAGTGTTTTTCCAAAGTTATCAACATTTTTATGTTTGGCGTTCCGGAATCGACTTTATCTCAGGCTGAAAACGTGGTTTCCGCATTGTGCCATAACTTTGCAAGGAAGCTTCAGAACATGAAATTTTAAACTTCCACCATTGCAGAAAAGGTCTTTCTGGTAGTTGCACATCAAATCTAAGCTGTCAGAAGTGTTTTTCCAAACTTTCCAACATTTTTATGTTTGGCGTTCGGGAACCCACCTTATCTCAAGCTGAAAACGCGTTTTCTGCATTGTGCCATAACTTTGCAGGGAAGCCTCAGAACAAGAAATTTTCACCTACCGCTATAGTAGAAAGGACCTTTCTAGTAGTTGCACATCAAATTTAAGCTGTCTGAAGTGTCTTTCATAAGTTATCAACATTTTTATGTTTGGCATTCCAGAATCGACCTTATCTCTTGCTGAAAACGCGTTTTCTGCATTGTGCCACAACTTTGCAGGGAAACTTCAGAACATGAAATTTTCACCTCCCACAATAGCATATAGGGTCTTTCTAATAGTTGCACATCAAATCTAAGCTGTCTGAAGTGTTTTTCCAAAGTTATCCACATTTTAATGTTTGGCGTTCCGGAATCGACCTTATCTCAGGCTGAAAACGCGTTTTACGCATTGTCCCATAACTTTGCATCAAGCTTCAGAACATGAAATTTTCACCTCCCACGATAGCAGAGAGGGTCTTTCTAGTAGTTGCAGATCAAAACTAAGCTGTCTGAAATGTTTTTCCAAAGTTATCTACATTTTTATGTTTGGCGTTTCGGAATCGAACTTATCTCAGGCTGAAAACGTGTTTTCTGCATTGTGCCATAACTTTGCAGGGAAGCTTCAGAACATGAAATTTTCAGATCCCACTATAGCAGAAAGGGTCTTTCTAGTAGTTGCAAATCAAATGTAAGCTGTCTGAAGTGTTTTTCCAAAGTTATCTACATTTTTATGTTTGGCGTTTCGGAATCGACCTTATCTCAGGCTTATAACGCGATTTACGCATTCTGCCATAACTTTGCAGGGAAGCTTCTGAACATGAAATTTACAAATCCCACTATAGCAGAAAGGGTCTTTCTAGTAGTTGCACATCAAATCTAAGCTGTTTGAAGTGTTTTTCCAAGGTTATCAACATTTTTATGTTTGGCGTTCCGGAATCAACCTTATCTCAGGCTGAAAACGCGTTTTTTGCATTGTGCCATAACTTTGCAGGGAAGCTTCAGAACATGAAATTTACAAATCCCACTATAGCAGAAAGGGTCTTTCTAGTAGTTGCACATCAAATCTAAGCTGTCTGAAGTGTTTTTCCAAAGTTATCAACATTTTTATGTTTGGCGTTCCGGAATCGACTTTATCTCAGGCTGAAAACGCCTTTTACACATTGTTTCATAACTTTGCAGGGAAGGTTCAGAACATCAAATTTTCACCTCCCACTATAGGAGAAATGGTCTTTCTAGTAGTTGCACATCAAATCTAAGCTGTCTGAAGTGTTTTTCCAAAGTAATCAACATTTTTATGTTTGGCGTTCGGGAACCCACCTTATCTCAGGCTGTGAGCGCGTTTTCTGCATTGTGGCATAACTTTGGAGGAAAGCTTCAGAACATGAAATTTTCACCTCCCACGATAGCAGAAAGGGTCTTTCTAGTAGTTGCAGATCAAAACTAAGCTGTCTGAAATGTTTTTCCAAAGTTATCTACATTTTTATGTTTGGCGTTTCGGAATCGAACTTATCTCAGGCTGAAAACGTGTTTTCTGCATTGTGCCATAACTTTGCAGGGAAGCTTCAGAACATGAAATTTTCAGATCCCACTATAGCAGAAAGGGTCTTTCTAGTAGTTGCAAATCAAATGTAAGCTGTCTGAAGTGTTTTTCCAAAGTTATCTACATTTTTATGTTTGGCGTTTCGGAATCGACCTTATCTCAGGCTTATAACGCGATTTACGCATTCTGCCATAACTTTGCAGGGAAGCTTCTGAACATGAAATTTACAAATCCCACTATAGCAGAAAGGGTCTTTCTAGTAGTTGCACATCAAATCTAAGCTGTTTGAAGTGTTTTTCCAAGGTTATCAACATTTTTATGTTTGGCGTTCCGGAATCAACCTTATCTCAGGCTGAAAACGCGTTTTTTGCATTGTGCCATAACTTTGCAGGGAAGCTTCAGAACATGAAATTTACAAATCCCACTATAGCAGAAAGGGTCTTTCTAGTAGTTGCACATCAAATCTAAGCTGTCTGAAGTGTTTTTCCAAAGTTATCAACATTTTTATGTTTGGCGTTCCGGAATCGACTTTATCTCAGGCTGAAAACGCCTTTTACACATTGTTTCATAACTTTGCAGGGAAGGTTCAGAACATCAAATTTTCACCTCCCACTATAGGAGAAATGGTCTTTCTAGTAGTTGCACATCAAATCTAAGCTGTCTGAAGTGTTTTTCCAAAGTAATCAACATTTTTATGTTTGGCGTTCGGGAACCCACCTTATCTCAGGCTGTGAGCGCGTTTTCTGCATTGTGGCATAACTTTGGAGGAAAGCTTCAGAACATGAAATTTTCAATTCCCATTATAGCAGAAAGGGTCTTTCTCGTACTTGCACATCAAATCTAAGCTGTCTGAAGTGTATTTCCAAAGTTATAAACATTTTAATGTTTGGCGTTCCGGAATCGACCTTATCTCAGGCTGAATACGAGTTTTCTGCATTGTGCCATAACTTTGCAGGGAATCTTCAGAACATGAAATTTTCACCTCCCACTATATCAGAAAGGGTATTTCTAATAGTTGCACATCAAATCTAAGTTGTCTGAAGTGTTTTTCCAAAGTTATCAACATTCTTATGTTTGGCGTTCTGGAACCCACCTTATCTCAGGCTGAAAACGTGTTTTCTGCATTGTGCCATAACTTTGCAGGGAAACTTCAGAACATGAAATTTTCACGTCCAACTATAGCAGAAAGGTTCTTTCTAGTAGTTGCACATCAAATCTAAGCTGTCTGAAGTGTTTTTCCAAAGTTATCAACATTTTTATGTTTGGCGTTCTGTAACCCACCTTATCTCAGGCTGAAAACGCGTTTTCTGCATTGTGCCGTAACTTTGCAGGGAGACTTCAGAACATGAAATTTTCTCTTCCCACTATAGCAGAAAGGGTATTTCTAGTAGTTGCACATCAAATCTTAGCAGTCTGAAGTGTTTTTCCAAAGTTATCAACATTTTTATGTTTGGCGTTCTGAAATCAATCTTATCTCAGGCTGAAAACGCGTTTTACGTACTGTGCCATAACTTTGCAGGGAAGCCTCAGAACATGAAATTTTAACCTCCCACTATAGCAGAAAGGGTCTTTCTAGTAGTTGCACATCAAATCTAAACTGTCGAAAGTGTTTTTCCAAAGTTATCAACATTTTTATTATTGGCGTTTCGGAAGCGAACTTATCACCGGATGAAAACGCGTTTTCTGCATTGTGCCATAACTTTGCAGGGAACCTTCAGAACATGAAATTTTAACTTCCCACTATAGCAGAAAAGGTCATTCGAGAAGTTGCACATAAAATCTAAGCTGTCTTGAAGTGTTTTTATGAAGTTATCAACATTTTTATGTTTGGCGTTCCGGAACCTACCTTATCTCAGCCTGAAAACGCGTTTTACATATTTTGCCATAACTTTGCAGGGAAGCTTCAGAACATGAAATTTTAACATCCCACTATGGCAGAAAGGGTCTTTCTAGTAGTTGCACATCAAATCTAAGCTGTCTGAAGTGTTTTTCCAAAGTTATCAATATTTTTATGTTTGGCGTTTCGGAATCGACCTTATCTCAGGCTGAAAACGCATTTCCTGCATTGTGGCATAACTTTGCAGGGAAGCTTCAGAACATGAAATTTTCACCTCCCACTGTAGCTAAAAGGGTCTTTCTAGTAGTTGCACATCAAATCTAAGCTGTCTGAGGTGTTTTTCCAAAGTTATCAACATTTTTATGTTTGGCGTTCTGGAACCCACCTAATCTCGGGCTGAAAACGCGTTTCCTGCATTGTTGCATAACTTTGCAGGGATGCTTCAGAACATGAAATGTTCGCCTCCCACTATAGCAGATAGGGTCTTTCGAGGAGTTGCACATCAAATCTAAGCTGTCTGAAGTGTTTTTCCAAAGTTATCAACATTTTTATGTTTGGCGTTCTGGAACCCACCTTATCTCAGGCTGAAAACGCGTTTTCTGCATTGTGCCATAACTTTGCAGGAAAGCTTATGTTTGGCGCTCCAGAAACAACCTTATCTCAGGCTGAAAATGCGTTTTACATATTTTGCCATAACTTTGCAGGGAAGCTTCACAACATGAAATTTTGACATCCCACTATAGCAGAAAGGGTCTTTCTAGTAGTTGCACATCAAATCTAAGCTATCTGAAGTGTTTTTCCAAAGTTATCAACATTCTTATGTTTGGCGATCCGGAATCAACCTTATCTCAGGCTGAAAACGCGTTTTACGCATTGTGCCATAACTTTGCAGGAAAGCTTCAGAACATGAAATTTTCAATTCCCACTATAGCAGAAAGGGTCTTTCTAGTAGTTGCACATCAAATCTAAGCTGTCTGAAGTGTTTTTCCAAAGTTATCAATATTTTTATGTTTGGCTTTCCGGAATCGACCTTATCTCAGGCTGAAAACGCGTTTCCTGCATTGTGCCATAACTTTGCAGGGAACCTTCAGAACATGAAATTTTAACTTCCCACTATAGCAGAAAAGGTCATTCGAGAAGTTGCACATAAAATCTAAGCTGTCTTGAAGTGTTTTTATGAAGTTATCAACATTTTTATGTTTGGCGTTCCGGAACCTACCTTATCTCAGCCTGAAAACGCGTTTTACATATTTTGCCATAACTTTGCAGGGAAGCTTCAGAACATGAAATTTTAACATCCCACTATGGCAGAAAGGGTCTTTCTAGTAGTTGCACATCAAATCTAAGCTGTCTGAAGTGTTTTTCCAAAGTTATCAATATTTTTATGTTTGGCGTTTCGGAATCGACCTTGTCTCAGGCTGAAAACGCATTTCCTGCATTGTGGCATAACTTTGCAGGGAAGCTTCAGAACATGAAATTTTCACCTCCCACTGTAGCTAAAAGGGTCTTTCGAGGAGTTGCACATCAAATCTAAGCTGTCTGAAGTGTTTTTCCAAAGTTATCAACATTTTTATGTTTGGCGTTCTGGAACCCACCTTATCTCAGGCTGAAAACGCGTTTTCTGCATTGTGCCATAACTTTGCAGGAAAGCTTATGTTTGGCGCTCCAGAAACAACCTTATCTCAGGCTGAAAATGCGTTTTACATATTTTGCCATAACTTTGCAGGGAAGCTTCACAACATGAAATTTTGACATCCCACTATAGCAGAAAGGGTCTTTCTAGTAGTTGCACATCAAATCTAAGCTATCTGAAGTGTTTTTCCAAAGTTATCAACATTCTTATGTTTGGCGATCCGGAATCAACCTTATCTCAGGCTGAAAACGCGTTTTACGCATTGTGCCATAACTTTGCAGGAAAGCTTCAGAACATGAAATTTTCAATTCCCACTATAGCAGAAAGGGTCTTTCTAGTAGTTGCACATCAAATCTAAGCTGTCTGAAGTGTTTTTCCAAAGTTATCAATATTTTTATGTTTGGCTTTCCGGAATCGACCTTATCTCAGGCTGAAAACGCGTTTCCTGCATTGTGGCATAACTTTGCAGGGATGTTTCAGAACATGAAATTTTCACCTCCCACTGTAGCAGAAAGGGTCTTTCTAGTAGTTGCACATCAAATCTAAGCTGTCTGAAGTGTTTTTCGAAAGTTATCAACATTTTTATGTTTGGCGTTCTGGAACCCACCTAATCTCAGGCTGAAAACGCGTTTTCTGCATTGTGCCATAACTTTGCAGGGAAGCTTCAGAACATGAAATTTTTACCTCCCACTATAGCAGAAAGGGTCTTTCTAGTAGTTGCACATCAAATCTAAGCTGTCTGAAGTGTTTTTCGAAAGTTATCAACATTTTTATGTTTGGCGTTCCGGAACCCACCTTATCTCAGGCTGAAAACGCGTTTTACGCATTGTGCCATAACTTTGCAGGAAAGCTTCACAACATGAAATTTTGACATCCCACTACAGCAGAAAGGGTTTTTCTAGTAGTTACACATCAAATCTAAGCTGTCTGAAGTGTTTTTCCAAAGTTATCAACATTTTTATGTTTGGCGTTCCGGAACCCACCTTATCTCAGGCTGTGAGCGCGTTTTCTGCATTGTGGCATAACTTTGGAGGAAAGCTTCAGAACATGAAATTTTCAATTCCCATTATAGCAGAAAGGGTCTTTCTCGTACTTGCACATCAAATCTTAGCTGTCTGAAGTGTTTTTTGAAAGTTTTCAACATTTTTATGTTTGGCGTTCCAGAATCGACCTTATCTCAGGCTGAAAACGCGTTTTCTGCATTGTGCCACAACTTTGCAGGGAAACTTCAGAACATGAAATTTTCACCTCCCACTATAGCAGAAAGGGTCTTTCTAGTAGTTGCACATCAAATCTAAGCTGTCTGAAGTGTTTTTTCAAAGTTATCATATTTTTATGTTTGGCGTTCCGTAATTGACCTTGTCTCATGCTGAAAACGCGTTTTCTGCATTGTGCCATAACTTTGCAGGGAAGCTTCAGAACATGACATTTCAACATCCCACTATAGCAGAAAGGGTCTTTCTAGTAGTTGCACATCAAATCTAAGCTGTTTGAAGTGTTTTTCGAAAGTTATCAACATTTTTATGTTTGGCGTTCCGGAATCGACCTTATCTCAGGCTGATAACGCGATTTACGCATTCTGCCATAACTTTGCAGGGAAGCTTCTGAACATGAAATTTTCAAATCCCACTATAGCAGAAAGGGTCTTTCTAGTAGTTGTACATCAAATCTAAGCTGTTTGAAGTATTTTTCCAAAGTTATCAACATTTTTATGTTTGGCGTTCCGGAATCAACCTTATCTCAGGCTGAAAACGCGTTTTCTGCATTGTGCCATAACTTTGCAGGGAAGCTTCAGAACATGAAATGTTCACCTCCCACTATAGCAGAAAGGGTCTCTCTAGTAGTTGCACATCAAATCTAAGCTGTCTGAAGTGTTTTTCCAAAGTTATCAACATTTTTATGTTTGGCGTTCCGGAATCGACTTTATCTCAGGCTGAAAACGCCTTTTACACATTGTTTCATAACTTTGCAGGGAAGGTTCAGAACATCAAATTTTCACCTCCCACTATAGGAGAAATGGTCTTTCTAGTAGTTGCACATCAAATCTAAGCTGTCTGAAGTGTTTTTCCAAAGTAATCAACATTTTTATGTTTGGCGTTCGGGAACCCACCTTATCTCAGGCTGTGAGCGCGTTTTCTGCATTGTGGCATAACTTTGGAGGAAAGCTTCAGAACATGAAATTTTCAATTCCCATTATAGCAGAAAGGGTCTTTCTCGTACTTGCACATCAAATCTAAGCTGTCTGAAGTGTATTTCCAAAGTTATAAACATTTTAATGTTTGGCGTTCCGGAATCGACCTTATCTCAGGCTGAATACGCGTTTTCTGCATTGTGCCATAATTTTGCAGGGAATCTTCAGAACATGACATTTTCACCTCCCACTATAGCAGAAAGGGTCTTTCTAGTAGTTGCACATCAAATCTAAGCTGTTTGAAGTGTTTTTCCAAAGTTATCAATATTTTTATGTTTGGCTTTCCGGAATTGACCTTATCTCAGGCTGAAAACGCGTTTCCTGCATTGTGCCATAACTTTGCAGGGAAGCTTCAGAACATGAAATTTTCACCTCCCACTATATCAGAAAGGGTATTTCTAATAGTTGCACATCAAATCTAAGTTGTCTGAAGTGTTTTTCCAAAGTTATCAACATTCTTATGTTTGGCGTTCTGGAACCCACCTTATCTCAGGCTGAAAACGTGTTTTCTGCATTGTGCCATAACTTTGCAGGGAAACTTCAGAACATGAAATTTTCACGTCCAACTATAGCAGAAAGGTTCTTTCTAGTAGTTGCACATCAAATCTAAGCTGTCTGAAGTGTTTTTCCAAAGTTATCAACATTTTTATGTTTGGCGTTCTGTAACCCACCTTATCTCAGGCTGAAAACGCGTTTTCTGCATTGTGCCGTAACTTTGCAGGGAGACTTCAGAACATGAAATTTTCTCTTCCCACTATAGCAGAAAGGGTATTTCTAGTAGTTGCTCATCAAATCTTAGCAGTCTGAAGTGTTTTTCCAAAGTTATCAACGTTTTTATGTTTGGCGTTCTGAAATCAATCTTATCTCAGGCTGAAAACGCGTTTTACGTACTGTGCCATAACTTTGCAGGGAAGCCTCAGAACATGAAATTTTAACCTCCCACTATAGCAGAAAGGGTCTTTCTAGTAGTTGCACATCAAATCTAAACTGACGAAAGTGTTTTTCCAAAGTTATCAACATTTTTATTATTGGCGTTTCGGAAGCGAACTTATCTCCGGATGAAAACGCGTTTTCTGCATTGTGCCATAACTTTGCAGGGAACCTTCAGAACATGAAATTTTAACTTCCCACTATAGCAGAAAAGGTCATTCGAGAAGTTGCACATAAAATCTAAGCTGTCTTGAAGTGTTTTTATGAAGTTATCAACATTTTTATGTTTGGCGTTCCGGAACCCACCTTATCTCAGCCTGAAAACGCGTTTTACATATTTTGCCATAACTTTGCAGGGAAGCTTCAGAACATGAAATTTTAACATCCCACTATGGCAGAAAGGGTCTTTCTCGTAGTTGCACATCAAATCTAAGCTGTCTGAAGTGTTTTTCCAAAGTTATCAATATTTTTATGTTTGGCGTTTCGGAATCGACCTTATCTCAGGCTGAAAACGCATTTCCTGCATTGTGGCATAACTTTGCAGGGAAGCTTCAGAACATGAAATTTTCACCTCCCACTGTAGCTAAAAGGGTCTTTCTAGTAGTTGCACATCAAATCTAAGCTGTCTGAGGTGTTTTTCCAAAGTTATCAACATTTTTATGTTTGGCGTTCTGGAACCCACCTAATCTCGGGCTGAAAACGCGTTTCCTGCATTGTTGCATAACTTTGCAGGGATGCTTCACAACATGAAAGGTTCGCCTCCCACTATAGCAGATAGGGTCTTTCGAGGAGTTGCACATCAAATCTAAGCTGTCTGAAGTGTTTTTCTAGAAGTTATCAACATTTTTATGTTTGGCGTTCTGGAACCCACCTTATCTCAGGCTGAAAACGCGTTTTCTGCATTGTGCCATAACTTTGCACGGAAGCTTCAGAAGATGAAATTTTAACATCCCACTATAGCAGAAAGGGTCTTTCTAGTAGTTGCACATAAAATCTAAGTTGTCTGAAGTGTTTTTCCAAAGTTATCAACATTCTTATGTTTGGCGTTCCGGAATCAACCTTATCTCAGACTGAAAACGTGTTTTCTGCATTGTGCCATAACTTTGCAGGGAAACTTCAAAACATGAAATTTTCACCTCCAACTATAGCAGAAAGGGTCTTTCTAGTAGTTTCACATCAAATCTAAGCTGTCTGAAGTGTTTTTCCAAAGTTATCAATATTTTTATGTTTGGCGTTCCGGAATCGACCTAATGTCAGGCTGAAAACGCGTTTCCTGCATTGTTGCATAAATTTGCAGGGATGCTTCAGAACATGAAATGTTCGCCTCCCACTATAGCAGATAGGGTCTTTCGAGGAGTTGCACATCAAATCTAAGCTGTCTGAAGTGTTTTTCCAAAGTTATCAACATTTTTATGTTTGGCGTTCTGGAACCCACCTTATCTCAGGCTGAAAACGCGTTTTCTGCATTGTGCCATAACTTTGCAGGAAAGCTTATGTTTGGCGCTCCAGAAACAACCTTATCTCTGGCTGAAAATGCGTTTTACATATTTTGCCAAAACTTTGCAGGGAAGCTTCACAACATGAAATTTTGACATCCCACTATAGCAGAAAGGGTCTTTCTAGTAGTTGCACATCAAATCTAAGCTATCTGAAGTGTTTTTCCAAAGTTATCAACAATCTTATGTTTGGCTTTCCGGAATCAACCTTATCGCACACTGAAAACGTGTTTTCTGCATTGTGCCATAACTTTGGAGGGAAACTTCAGAACATGAAATTTTCACGTCCAACTATAGCAGAAAGGTTCTTTCTAGTAGTTGCACATCAAATCTAAGCTGTCTGAAGTGTTTTTCGAAAGTTATCAACATTTTTATGTTTGGCGTTCTGGAACCCACCTAATCTCAGGCTGAAAACGCGTTTTCTGCATTGTGCCATAACTTTGCAGGGAAGCTTCAGAACATGAAATTTTTACCTCCCACTATAGCAGAAAGGGTCTTTCTAGTAGTTGCACATCAAATCTAAGCTGTCTGAAGTGTTTTTCGAAAGTTATCAACATTTTTATGTTTGGCGTTCCGGAACCCACCTTATCTCAGGCTGAAAACGCGTTTTACGCATTGTGCCATAACTTTGCAGGAAAGCTTCACAACATGAAATTTTGACATCCCACTACAGCAGAAAGGGTCTTTCTAGTAGTTGCACATCAAATCTAAGCTGTCTGAAGTGTTTTTCCAAAGTTATCAACATTCTTATGTTTGGCGTTCCGGAATCGACCTTATCTCAGGCTGAAAACGCCTTTTACACATTGTTTCATAACTTTGCCAGGAAGGATGAGAACATCAAATTTTCACCTCCCACTATAGCAGAAGGGGTTTTTCTAGTAGTTGCACATCAAATCTAAGCTGTCTGAAGTGTATTTCCAAAGTTATAAACATTTTAATGTTTGGCGTTCCGCAACCCACCTTATCTCAGCCTGAAAACGCGATTTACGCATTCTGCCATAACTTTGCAGGGAATCTTCAGAACACGAAATTTTCATATCCCACTATAGCAGATAGGGTCTTTCTAGTAGTTCCACATCAAATCTAAGCTGACTGAAGTGTTTTTCGATAGTTTTCAACATTTTTATATTTGGCGTTCCTGAATCGACCTTATCTCAGGCGGAAAACGCGTTTTACGCATTGCGCCATAACTTTGCAGGAAAGCTTCAGAACATGAAATTTTCAATTCCCACTAAAGCAGAAAGGGTTTTTCTCCTACTTGCACATCAAATCTAAGCTGTCTGAAGTGTTTTTCGATAGTTTTCAACATTTTTATATTTGGCGTTCCTGAATCGACCTTATCTCAGGCTGAAATCACGTTTTCTGCATTGTGCCATAACTTTGCAGGGAAGCTTCAGAACATGAAATGTTCAACTCCCACTACAGCAGAAAGGGTCTTTCTAGTAGTTGCACGTCAAATCTAAGCTGTCTGAAGTGTTTTTCCAAAATTATCAACATTTTTATGTTTGGCATTCCAGAATCGACCTTATCTCAGGCTGAAATCACGTTTTCTGCATTGTGCCATAACTTTGCAGGGAAGCTTCAGAACATGAAATTTTCACCTCCCACTATAGCAGAAAGGATCTTTCTAGTAGTTGCACATCAAATCTAAGCTGTCTGAAGTGTTTTTTCAAAGTTATCATATTTTTATGTTTGGCGTTCCGTAATTGACCTTGTCTCAGCCTGAAAACGCGTTTTCTGCATTGTGCCATAACTTTGCAGAGAAGCTTCAGAACATGACATTTCAACATCCCACTATAGCAGAAAGGGTCTTTCTAGTAGTTGCACATCAAATCTAAGCTGTTTGAAGTATTTTTCGAAAGTTATCAACATTTTTATGTTTGGCGTTCCGGAATCGACCTTATCTCAGGCTGATAACGCGATTTACGCATTCTGCCATAACTTTGCAGGGAAGCTTCTGAACATGAAATTTTAACCTCCCACTATAGCAGAAAGGGTCTTTCTAGTAGTTGCACATCAAATCTAAGCTGTTTGAAGTGTTTTTCCAAAGTTATCAACATTTTTATGTTTGGCGTACCGGAATCAACCTTATCTCAGGCTGAAAACGCGTTTTCTGCTTTGTGGCATAACTTTGCAGGGAACCTTCAGAACATGAAATTTTCACCTCCCACTATAGCAGAAAGGGTCTTTCTAGTATTTCCACATCAAATCTAAGCTGTTTGAAGTGTTTTTCCAAAATTATCAACATTTTTATGTTTGGCGTTCCAGAATCAACCTTATCTCACGCTGAAAACGCGTTTGACGCATTGTGCCATAACTTTGCAGGGAAGCTTCTGAACATGAAATTTTCAAATCCCACTATAGCAGAAAGGGTCTTTCTAGTAGTTGCACATCAAATCTAAGCTGTCTGAAGTGTTTTTCGATAGTTTTCAACATTTTTATATTTGGCGTTCCGTAATTGACCTTGTCTCACGCTGAAAACGCGTTTTCTGCATTGTGCCATAACTTTGCAGGGAAGCTTCAGAACATGACATTTCAACATCCCACTATAGCAGAAAGGGTCTTTCTAGTAGTTGCACATCAAATCTAAGCTGTTTGAAGTGTTTTTCGAAAGTTATCAACATTTTTATGTTTGGCGTTCCGGAATCGACCTTATCTCAGGCTGATAACGCGATTTACGCATTCTGCCATAACTTTGCAGGGAAGCTTCTGAACATGAAATTTTCAAATCCCACTATAGCAGAAAGGGTCTTTCTAGTAGTTGCACATCAAATCTAAGCTGTCTGAAGTGTTTTTCGATAGTTTTCAACATTTTTATATTTGGCGTTCCTGAATCGACCTTATCTCAGGCTGAAAACACGTTTTCTGCATTGTGCCATAACTTTGCAGGGAAGATTCAGAACATGAAATTTTCAACTCCCACTACAGCAGAAAGGGTTTTTCTAGTAGTTGCAGGTCAAATCTAAGCTGTCTGAAGTGTTTTTTCAAAGTTATCATATTTTTATGTTTGGCGTTCCGTAATTGACCTTGTCTCATGCTGAAAACGCGTTTTCAGCATTGTGCCATAACTTTGCAGGGAAGCTTCAGAACATGACATTTCAACATCCCACTATAGCAGAAAGGGTCTTTCTAGTAGTTGCACATCAAATCTAAGCTGTTTGAAGTGTTTTTCGAAAGTTATCAACATTTTTATGTTTGGCGTTCGGGAACCCACCTTATCTCAGGCTGATAACGCGATTTACGCATTCTGCCATAACTTTGCAGGGAAGCTTCTGAACATGAAATTTTCAAATCCCACTATAGCAGAAAGGGTCTTTCTCGTAGTTGTGCATCAAATCTAAGCTGTGTGAAGTGTTTTTCCAAAGTTATCAACATTTTTATGTTTGGCGTTCTGAAATCAACCTCATCTCAGGCTGAAAACGAGTTTTACGCATTGTGTCATAACTTTGCAGGGATGCTTCAGAACATGAAATGTTCGCCTCCCACTATAACAGATAGGGTCTTTCGAGGAGTTGCACATCAAATCTAAGCTGTCTGAAGTGTTTTTCCAAAGTTATCAACATTTTTATGTTTGGCGTTCAGGAACCCACCTTATCTCAGGCTGAAAACGCGTTTTCTGCATTGTGCCATAACTTTGCAGGGAAGCTTCAGAACATGAAATTTTCACTTCCCACTATAGCAGAAAGTGTCTTTCTAGTAGTTGCACATCAAATCTAAGCTGTTTGAAGTGTTTTTCCAAAGTTAACACCATTCTTATGTTTGGCGTTCCAGAAACAACCTTATCTCAGGCTGAAAATGCGTTTTACACAATTTGCAATAACTTTACAGGAAAGCTTCAGAACATGAAATTTTTACCTCCCACTATAGCAGAAAGGGTCTTTCTAGTAGTTGCACATCAAATCTAAGCTGTCTGAAGTGTTTTTCCAAAGTTATCAACATTTTTATGTTTGGCGTTCTGGAACCCACCTTATCTCAGGCTGAAAACGCGTTTTCTGCATTGTGCCATAACTTTGCAGGGAGACTTCAGAACATGAAATTTTCTCCTCCCACTGTAGCAGAAAGGGTCTGTCTTGTAGTTGCACATCAAATCGAAGCTGTCTGAAGTGTTTTTCAAAAGTTATCAACATTTTTATGTTTGGCGTTCCGGAACCCACCTTATCTCAGCCTGAAAACGCGTTTTACATATTTTGCCATAACTTTGCAGGGAAGCTTCAGAACATGAAATTTTCAACTCCCACTATAGCAGAAAGGGTCTTTCTAGTAGTTGCACATCAAATCTACGCTGTCTGAAGTGTTTTTCCAAAGTTATCAATATTTTTATGTTTGGCTTTCCGGAATCGACCTTATCTCAGGCTGAAAACGCGTTTCCTGCATTGTGGCATAACTTTGCAGGGATGCTTCAGAACATGAAATTTTCACCTCCCACTGCAGCAGAAAGGGTCTTTCTAGTAGTTGCACATCAAATCTAAGCTGTCTGAAGTGTTTTTCCAAAGTTATCAACATTTTTATTTTTGGCGTTCTGGAACCCACCTTATCTCAGGCTGAAAACGCATTTTCTGCATTGTGCCATAACTTTGCAGGGCGACTTCAGAACATGAAATTTTCTCCTCCGACTATATCAGAAAGGGTCTTTCGAGTAGTTGCACATCAAATCTAAGCTGTCTGAAGTGTTTATCGAAAGTTATCAACATTTTTATGTTTGGCGTTCCGGAACCCACCTTATCTCAGCCTGAAAACGCGTTTTACACAATTTGCCATAACTTTGCAGGAAAGCTTCAGAACATGAAATTTTTACCTCCCACTATAGCAGAAAGGGTCTTTCTAATAGTTGCACATCAAATCTAAGCTGTCTGAAGTGTTTTTCCAAAGTTATCAACATTCTTATGTTTGGCGTTCCGGAATCAACCTTATCTCAGACTGAAAACGTGTTTTCTGCATTGTGCCATAACTTTGCAGGGAAACTTCAGAACATGAAATTTTCACGTCCAACTATAGCAGAAAGGTTCTTTTTAGTCGTTGCACATCAAATCTAAGCTGTTTGAAGTGTTTTTCCAAAGTTATCAACATTCTTATGTTTGGCGTTCCGGAATCAACCTTATCTCAAGCTGAAAACGCGTTATATGCAATTTGCCATAACTTTGCAGGAAAGCCTCAGAACATGAAATTTTCACCTCCCACTATAGCAGAAAGGGTGTTTCTAGTAGTTGCACATCTAATCTAAGCTGTCTGTAGAGTTTTTCCTGAGTTATCAACATTTTTATGTTTGGCGTTCTGAAATCAGCCTCATCTCAGGCTGAAAACGCGTTTTACGCATTGTGCCATAACTTTGCAGGGAAGCTTCAGAACATGATATTTTCACCTCCCACTATAGCAGAAAGGGTCTTTCTCGTAGTTGCACATCAAATCTAAGCTGTCTGAAGTGTTTTTCGAAAGTTTTCAACATTTTTATGTTTGGCGTTCTGAAATCAACCTCATCTCAGGCTGAAAACGCGTTTTACGCATTGTGTCATAACTTTGCAGGAAAGCTTCAGAACATGAATTTTTCACCTCCCACTATAGCAGAAAGGGTCTTTCTAGTAGTTGCACATCAAATCTAAGCTGTCTGAAGTGTTTTTCCAAAGTTATCTACATTTTGATGTTTGGCGTTCCGGAATCGACCTTATCTGAGGCTGAAAACGCGTTTTCTGCATTGTGTCTTAACTTTGCAGGGAAGCTTCAGAACATGAAATTTTCACCTCCCACTATATCAGAAAGGGTATTTCTAATAGTTGCACATCAAATCTAAGTAGTCTGAAGTGTTTTTCTAAAGTTATCAACATTCTTATGTTTGGCGTTCCGGAATCAACCTTATCTCAGACTGAAAACGTGTTTTCTGCATTGTGCCATAACTTTGCAGGGAAACTTCCTAACATGAAATTTTCACGTCCAACTATAGCAGAAAGGTTCTTTCTAGTAGTTGCACATCAAATCTAAGCTGTTTGAAGTGTTTTTCCAAAGTTCCAGAAACAACCTTATCTCAGGCTGAAAACGCGTTTTGCGCAATTTGCCATAACTTTGCAGGAAAGCCTCAGAACATGAAATTTTCACCTCCCACTATAGCAGAAAGGGTCTTTCTAGTAGTTGCACATCAAATATAAGCTGTCTGAAGTTTTTTTCCAAAGTTATCAACATTTTTATTTTTGGCGTTCTGGAACCCACCTTATCTCAGGCTGAAAACGCGTTTTCTGCATTGTGCCATAACTTTGCAGGGCGACTTCAGAACATGAAATTTTCTCCTCCCACTATATCAGAAAGGGTATTTCTAGTAGTTGCACATCAAATCTAAGCTGTTTGAAGTGTTTTTCCAAAGTTAACACCATTCTTATGTTTGGCGTTCCAGAAACAACCTTATCTCAGGCTGAAAACGCGTTTTACACAATTTGCCATAACTTTGCAGGAAAGCTTCAGAACATGAAATTTTTACCTCCCACTATAGCAGAAAGGGTCTTTCTCGTATTTGCACATCAATTCTAAGCTGTCTGAAGTGTTTTTCCAAAGTTATGAACATTTTTATGTTTGACGTTCTGGAACCCACCTTATCTCAGGCTGAAAACGCGTTTTCTGCATTGTGCCATAGCTTTGCAGGGAGACTTCAGAACATGAAATTTTCTCCTCCCACTATAGCAGAAAGGGTCTTTCTAGTAGTTGCACATCAAATCTAAGCTGTCTGAAGTGTTTTTCGAAAGTTATCAACATTTTTATGTTTGGCGTTCCGGAACCCACCTTATCTCAGCCTGAAAACGCGTTTTACATATTTTGCCATAACTTTGCAGGGAAGCTTCAGAACATGAAATTTTAACATCCCACTATAGCAGAAAGGGTCTTTCTAGTAGTTGCACATCAAATCTAAGATGTCTGAAGTGTTTTTCCAAAGTTATCAACATTTTTATGTTTGGCGTTCTGGAACCCACCTAATCTCAGGCTGAAAACGCGTTTTCTGCATTGTGCCATAACTTTTCAGGGAAGCTTCAGAACATGAAATGTTCGCCTCCCACTATAGCAGATAGGGTCTTTCTAGTAGTTGAACATCAAATCTAAGTTGTCTGAAGTTTTTTTCCAAAGTTATCAACATTCTTATGTTTGTCGTTCCGGAATCAACCTTATCTCAAGCTGAAAACGCGTTATACGCAATTTGCCATAACTTTGCAGGAAAGCCTCAGAACATGAAATTTTCACCTCCCACTATAGCAGAAAGGGTATTTCTAATAGTTGCACATCAAATCTAAGCTGTCTTGACGTGTTTTTCTAAAGTTATCAACATTTTTATGTTTGGCGTTCTGAAATCAACCTCATCTCAGGCTGAAAACGCGTTTTACGCATTGTGCCATAACTTTGCAGGCAAGGTTCAGAACATGATATTTTCACCTCCCACTATAGCAGAAAGGGTCTTTCTCGTAGTTGCACATCAAATCTAAGCTGTCTGAAGTGTTTTTCGAAAGTTTTCAACATTTTTATGTTTGGTTTTCCTGAATCGACCTTATCTCATGCCGAAAACGCGTTTTCTGCATCGTGCCATAACTTTGCAGGGCAGCTTCAGAACATGAAATTTTCACCTCCCACTATAGCAGAATGGGTCTTTCCAGTAGTTGCACATCAAATCTAAGCTGTCTGATGTGTTGTTCCAAAGTTATCAACATTTTTATGTTTGGCGTTCCGGAACTCACCTTATCTCACGCTTAAAACGCGTTTTCTGCATTGTGCCATAACTTTGCAGGGAAGCTTTAGAACATGATATTTTCACCTCCCACTATAGCAGAAAGGGTCTTTCTAGTAGTTGCACATCAAATCTAAGCTGTCTGTAGAGTTTTTCCTGAGTTATCAACATTTTTATGTTTGGCGTTCTGAAATCAACCTCATCTCAGGCTGAAAACGTGTTTTACGCATTGTGCCATAACTTTGCAGGGAAGTTTCAGAACATGATATTTTCACCTCCCACTATAGCAGAATGGGTGTTTCTCGTAGTTGCACATCAAATCTAAACTGTCTGAAGTGTTTTTCCAAAGTTATCAACATTTTTATGTTTGGCGTTCTGGAACCCACCTTATCTCAGGCTGAAAACGCATTTTACACATTGTGCCATACCTTTGCAGGAAAGCTTCAGAACATGAAATTTTCACCTCCCACTATAGCAGAAAGGGTCTTTCTAGCAGTTGCACATCAAATCTAAGCTGTCTGAAGTGTTTTTCCGAAGTTATTAACATTTTTATGTTTGGCGTTCCGGAATTGACCTTATGTGAGGCTGAACACGAGTTTTCTGCATTGTGCCATAACTTTGCAGGGAAGCTTCCGAACATGAAAATTTCACCTCCCACTATAGCAGAAAGGGTCTTTCTAGTAGGTGCACATCAAATCGAAGCTGTCTGAAGTGTTTTTCCAAAGTTATCAACATTTTTATGTTTGGCGTTCTGGAACCCACCTTATCTCAGGCTGAAAACGCGTTTTCTGCATTGTGCCATAACTTTGCAGGGAGACTTCAGAACATGAAATTTTTTCCTCCCACTATAGCAGAAAGGGTATTTCTAGTAGTTGCACATCAAATCTAAGTTGTCTGAAGTGTTTTTCCAAAGTTATCAACATTCTTATGTTTGGCGTTCCGGAACCCACCTTATTTCAGCCTGAAAACGCGTTTTACATATTTTGCCATAACTTTGAGGGAAGCTTCAGAACATGAAATTTTAACATCCCACTATAGCAGAAAGGGTATTTCTAGTAGTTGCACATCAAATCTAAGTTGTCTGAAGTGTTTTTCCAAAGTGATCAACATTCTTATGTTTGGCGTTCCGGAATCGACCTTATCTCAGGCTGAAAACGCGTTTCCTGCATTGTGGCATAACTTTTCAGGGAAGCTTCAGAACATGAAATGTTCGCCTCCCATTATAGCAGATAGGGTCTTTCTAGTATTTGCATATCAAATCTAAGCTGTCTGAAGTGTTTTCCCAAAGTTATCAACATTTTTATGTTTGGCGTTCTGGAACCCACCTTATCTCAAGCTGAAAACGCGTTTTCTGCATTGTGCCATAACTTTGCAGGGAGACTTCAGAACATGAAATTTTCTCCTCCCACTACAGCAGAAAGGGTATTTCTAGTAGTTGCACATCAAATCTAAGCTGTCTGAAGTGTATTTCCAAAGTTATCAACATTTTTATGTTTGGCGTTCTGGTACCCACCTTATCTCAGGCTGAAAACGCGTTTTCTTCATTGTGCCATAACTTTGCAGGGAAGCTTCGGAACATGAAATTTTCACGTCCCACTATAGCAGAAAGGGTCGTTCTAGTAGTTGCATATCAAATCTAAGCTGTCTGAAGCGTTTTTCGAAAGTTATCAACATTTTTATGTTTGGCGTTCCGGAATCGACCTTATCTCAGGATGAAAAATCGTTTTCTGCATTGTCCCATAACTTTGCAGGGAAGCTTCAGAACATGAAATGTTCATCTCCCACTATAGCAGAAAGGGTCTTTCTAGTAGTTGCACATCAAATCTAAGCTGTCTGTACTGTATTTCGAAAGTTATCAACATTTTTATGTTTGGCGTTCCGGAACCCCCCTTATCTCAGGCTGAAAACGCGTTTTCTGCATTGTGCCATAACTTTGCAGGGAAGCTTCAGAACATGAAATTTTAACCTCCCACTGTAGCAGAAAGGGTCTTTCCAGTAGTTGCACATCAAATCTAAGCTGTCTGAAGTGTTTTTCCAAAGTTATCAACATTTTTTTGTTTGGCATTCCGGAATCGACCTTATGTCAAGCTGAAAACGCGTTTTACGCATTGTGCCATAACTTTGCAGGGAAGCTTCAGAACATGACATTTTCACCTCCCACAATAGCCGAAAGGGTCTTTCTAGTAGTTGCACATCAAATCTAAGCTGTCTGAAGTGTTTTTCGAAAGTTTTCAACATTTTTATGTTTGGTGTTCCTGAATCGACCTTATCTCAGGCCGAAAACGCGTTTTCTGCATTGTGCCATAACTTTGCAGGGAAGCTTCAGAACATGAAATTTTAACCTCCCACTATAGCAGAATGGGTCTTTCTAGTAGTTGCACATCAAATCTTAGCTGTCTGAAGTGTTTTTCTAAAGTTCTCAACATTTTTATGTTTGGCGTTCTGAAATCAACCTCATCTCAGGCTGAAAACGCGTTTCACGCATTGTGCCATAACTTTGCAGGGAAGCTTCAGAAAATGAAATTTTAACCTCGCACTATAGCAGAAAGGGTCTTTCTAGTAGTTGCACATCAAATCTAAGCTGTCGAAAGTGTTTTTCCAAAGTTATCAACATTTTTATGTTTGGCGTTTCGGAATCGACCTTATCTCCGGCTGAAAACGTGTTTTCTGCATTGTGCCATAACTTTGCAGGGAAGCTTCATAACATGAAATTTTAACCTCCCACTATAGCAGAATGGGTGTTTCTCGTAGTTGCACATCAAATCTAAACTGTCTGAAGTGTTTTTCCAAAGTTATCAACATTTTTATGTTTGGCGTTCTGGAACCCACCTTATCTCAGGCTGAAAACGCGTTTTCTGCATTGTGCCATAACTTTGCAGGGCGACTTCAGAACATCAAATTTTCTCCTCCCACTATATCAGAAAGGGTATTTCTCGTAGTTGCACATCAAATCTAAGCTGTCTGAAGTGTTTTCCCAAAGTTATCAACATTTTTATGTTTGGCGTTCTGGAAACCACCTTATCTCAGGCTGAAAACAGGTTTTCTGCATTGTGCCATGACTTTGCAGGGAGGCTTCAGAACATGAAATTTTCACCTCCCACTATAGCAGAAATGGTCTTTCTCGTAGTTGCACATCAAATCTAAGCTGTCTGAAGTGTTTTTCCAAAGTTATCAACATTTTTATGTTTGGCGTTCTGAAATCAACCTCATCTCAGGCTGAAAACGAGTTTTACGCATTGTGCCATAACTTTGCAGCGAAGCTTCAGAACATGAAATTTTCACCTCCCACTATAGCAGAAAGGGTCTTTCTCGTAGTTGCACATCAAATCTAAGCTGTCTGAAGTGTTTTTCAAAAGTTTTCAACATTTTTATGTTTGGTGTTCCTGAATCGACCTTTTCTCAGGCTGAAAACGCATTTTACACATTGTGCCATGCCTTTGCAGGAAAGCTTCAGAACATGAAATTTTCACCTCCCACTATAGCAGAAAGGGTCTTTCTAGTAGTTGCACATCAAATCTAAGCTGTCTGAAGTGTTTTTCCATAGTTATCTACATTTTGATGTTTGGCGTTCCGGAATCGACCTTATCTGAGGATGAAAACGCGTTTTCTGCATTGTGCCAAAACTTTGTAGGTAAGCTCCAGAACATGAAATTTTCACCTCCCACTATAGCAGAAAGGGTCTTTCTAGTAGTTGCACATCAAATCTAAGCTGTTTGAAGTGTTTTTCCAAAGTTATCAACATTTTTATGTTTGGCGTTCCGGAATCGACCTTATCTCAGGCTGAAAACGCGTTTTACGCATTGTGCCATAACTTTGCAGGAAAGCTTCAGAACATGAAATTTTCACCTCCCACTATACCAGAAAGGGTCTTTCTAGTACTTGCACATCAAATCTAAGCTGTCTGAAGTGTTTTTCCGAAGTTATTAACATTTTTATGTTTGGCGTTCCGGAATTGACCTTATGTGAGGCTGAACACGAGTTTTCTGCATTGTGCCATAACTTTGCAGGAAAGCTTCAGAACACGAAATTTTCACCTCCCACTATACCAGAAAGGGTCTTTCTAGTACTTGCACATCAAATCTAAGCTGTCTGAAGTGTTTTTCCGAAGTTATTAACATTTTTATGTTTGGCGTTCCGGAATTGACCTTATGTGAGGCTGAACACGAGTTTTCTGCATTGTGCCATAACTTTGCAGGGAAGCTTCCGAACATGAAAATTTCACCTCCCACTATAGCAGAAAGGGTCTTTCTAGTAGGTGCACATCAAATCGAAGCTGTCTGAAGTGTTTTTCCAAAGTTATCAACATTTTTATGTTTGGCGTTCTGGAACCCACCTTATCTCAGGCTGAAAACGCGTTTTCTGCATTGTGCCATAACTTTGAGGGAAGCTTCAGAACATGAAATTTTAACATCCCACTATAGCAGAAAGGGTATTTCTAGTAGTTGCACATCAAATCTAAGTTATCTGAAGTGTATTTCCAAAGTTATCAACATTTTGATGTTTGGCGTTCCGGAATCGACCTTATCTGAGGATGAAAACGCGTTTTCTGCATTGTGCCAAAACTTTGTAGGTAAGCTCCAGAACATGAAATTTTCACCTCCCACTATAGCAGAAAGGGTCTTTCTAGTAGTTGCACATCAAATCTAAGCTGTTTGAAGTGTTTTTCCAAAGTTATCAACATTTTTATGTTTGGCGTTCCGGAATCGACCTTATCTCAGGCTGAAAACGCGTTTTACGCATTGTGCCATAACTTTGCAGGAAAGCTTCAGAACATGAAATTTTCACCTCCCACTATACCAGAAAGGGTCTTTCTAGTACTTGCACATCAAATCTAAGCTGTCTGAAGTGTTTTTCCGAAGTTATTAACATTTTTTATGTTTGGCGTTCCGGAATTGACCTTATGTGAGGCTGAACACGAGTTTTCTGCATTGTGCCATAACTTTGCAGGAAAGCTTCAGAACATGAAATTTTCACCTCCCACTATACCAGAAAGGGTCTTTCTAGTACTTGCACATCAAATCTAAGCTGTCTGAAGTGTTTTTCCGAAGTTATTAACATTTTTATGTTTGGCGTTCCGGAATTGACCTTATGTGAGGCTGAACACGAGTTTTCTGCATTGTGCCATAACTTTGCAGGGAAGCTTCCGAACATGAAAATTTCACCTCCCACTATAGCAGAAAGGGTCTTTCTAGTAGGTGCACATCAAATCGAAGCTGTCTGAAGTGTTTTTCCAAAGTTATCAACATTTTTATGTTTGGCGTTCTGGAACCCACCTTATCTCAGGCTGAAAACGCGTTTTCTTCATTGTGCCATAACTTTGCAGGGAAGCTTCAGAACATGAAATTTTCACCTCCCACTATGGCAGAAAAGGTCATTCTAGTAGTTGCACATCAAATCTAAGCTGTCTTGAAGTGTTTTTCTAAAGTTTTCAACATTTTTATGTTTGGCGTTCCGGAACCCACCTTATCTCAGTCTGAAAACACGTTTTACATATTTTGCCATAACTTTGCAGGGAAGCTTCAGAACATGAAATTTTCACGTCCCACTATAGCAGAAAGGGTCGTTCTAGTAGTTGCATATCAAATCTAAGCTGTCTGAAGCGTTTTTCGAAAGTTATCAACATTTTTATGTTTGGCGTTCCGGAACCCCCCTTATCTCAGGCTGAAAACGCGTTTTCTGCATTGTGCCATAACTTTGCAGGGAAGCTTCAGAACATGAAATTTTAACCTCCCACTGTAGCAGAAAGGGTCTTTCCAGTAGTTGCACATCAAATCTAAGCTGTCTGAAGTGTTTTTCCAAAGTTATCAACATTTTTTTGTTTGGCATTCCGGAATCGACCTTATGTCAGGCTGAAAACGCGTTTTACGCATTGTGCCATAACTTTGCAGGGAAGCTTCAGAACATGACATTTTCACCTCCCACAATAGCCGAAAGGGTCTTTCTAGTAGTTGCACATCAAATCTAAGCTGTCTGAAGTGTTTTTCGAAAGTTTTCAACATTTTTATGTTTGGTGTTCCTGAATCGACCTTATCTCAGGCCGAAAACGCGTTTTCTGCATTGTGCCATAACTTTGCAGGGAAGCTTCAGAACATGAAATTTTAACCTCCCACTATAGCAGAATGGGTCTTTCTAGTAGTTGCACATCAAATCTTAGCTGTCTGAAGTGTTTTTCTAAAGTTCTCAACATTTTTATGTTTGGCGTTCTGAAATCAACCTCATCTCAGGCTGAAAACGCGTTTCACGCATTGTGCCATAACTTTGCAGGGAAGCTTCAGAAAATGAAATTTTAACCTCGCACTATAGCAGAAAGGGTCTTTCTAGTAGTTGCACATCAAATCTAAGCTGTCGAAAGTGTTTTTCCAAAGTTATCAACATTTTTATGTTTGGCGTTTCGGAATCGACCTTATCTCCGGCTGAAAACGTGTTTTCTGCATTGTGCCATAACTTTGCAGGGAAGCTTCAGAACATGAAATTTTAACCTTCCATTATAGCAGAAAAGGTCATTCTAGTAGTTGCACATCAAATCTAAGCTGTCTGAAGTGTTTTTCCAAAGTTATCAACATTCTTATGTTTGGCGTTCTGGAACCCACCTTATCTCAGGCTGAAAACACGTTTTCTGCATTGTGCCATAACTTTTCAGGGAAGCTTCAGAACATGAAATTTTCACCTCCCACTACAGCAGAAAGGGTTTTTCTAGTAGTTGCAGAGCAAATCTAAGCTGTCTGAAGTGTTTTTCCAAAGTTATCAACATTTTTATGTTTGGCGTTCTGGAACCCACCTTATCTCAGGCTGAAAACGCGTTTTCTGCATTGTGCCATAACTTTGCAGGGAGACTTCAGAACATGAAATTTTCTCCTCCCACTATAGCAGAAAGGGTATTTCTAGTAGTTGCACATCAAATCTAAGCTGTCTGAAGTGTTTTTCCAAAGTTATCAACATTCTTATGTTTGGCGTTCCGGAACCCACCTTATTTCAGCCTGAAAACGCGTTTTACATATTTTGCCATAACTTTGAGGGAAGCTTCAGAACATGAAATTTTAACATCCCACTATAGCAGAAAGGGTATTTCTAGTAGTTGCACATCAAATCTAAGTTGTCTGAAGTGTTTTTCCAAAGTTATCAACATTCTTATGTTTGGCGTTTCGGAATCGACCTTATCTCAGGCTGAAAACGCGTTTCCTGCATTGTGGCATAACTTTGCAGGGAAGCTTCAGAACATGAAATTTTCAACTGCCACTGTAGCAGAAAGGGTCTTTCTAGTAGTTGCACATCAAATCTAAGCTGTCTGAAGTGTTTTTCCAAAGTTATCAACATTTTTATGTTTGGCGTTCTGGAACCCACCTTAGCTCAAGCTGAAAACGCGTTTTCTGCATTGTGCCATAACTATTCAGGGAAGCTTCAGAACATGAAATGTTCGCCTCCCACTATAGCAGATAGGGTCTTTCTAGTATTTGCACATCAAATCTAAGCTGTCTGAAGTGTTTTTCCAAAGTTATCAACATTTTTATGTTTGGCGTTCTGGAACCCACCTTATCTCAAGCTGAAAACGCGTTTTCTTCATTGTGCCATAACTTTGCAGGGAAGCTTCAGAACATGAAATTTTCACCTCCCACAAGAGCAGAAAGGGTCTTTCTCGTAGATGCACATCAAATCTAAGCTGTCTGAAGTGTTTTTCGAAAGTTTTCAACATTTTTATGTTTGGTGTTCCTGAATCGACCTTATCTCAGGCCGAAAACGTGTTTTCTGCATTGTGCCATAACTTTGCAGGGAAGCTTCAGAACATGAAATTTTAACCTCCCACTATAGCAGAATGGGTCTTTCTAGTAGTTGCACATCAAATCTTAGCTGTCTGAAGTGTTTTTCTAAAGTTCTCAACATTTTTATGTTTGGCGTTCTGAAATCAACCTCATCTCAGGCTGAAAACGCGTTTAACGCATTGTGCCATAACTTTGCAGGGAAGCTTCAGAACATAAAAATTTAACATCCCACTATAGCAGAAATGGTCTTTCTAGTAGTTGCACATCAAATCTAAGCTGTCTGAAGTGTTTTTTTAAAGTTATCAACATTTTTATGTTTGGCGTTCCGGAACCCACCTTATCTCAGTCTGAAAACGCGTTTTACATATTTTGCCATAACTTTGCAGGGAAGCTTAAGAACATGAAATTTTAACATCCCACTATAGCAGAAAGGGTCTTTCTAGTAGTTGCACATAAAATCTAAGCTGTCTGAAGTGTTTTTCCAAAGTTATCAACATTTTTATGTTTGGCGTTCCGGAATCGACCTTATCTCAGTCTGAAAACGCGTTTTACATATTTTGCCATGACTTTGCAGGGAAGCTTAAGAACATGAAATTTTAACATCCCACTATAGCAGAAATGGTCTTTCTAGTAGTTGCACATCAAATCTAAGCTGTCTGAAGTGTTTTTCCAAAGTTATCAACATTCTTATGTTTGGCGTTCTGGAACCCACCTTATCTCAGGCTGAAAACACGTTTTCTGCATTGTGCCATAACTTTTCAGGGAAGCTTCAGAACATGAAATTTTCACCTCCCACTACAGCAGAAAGGGTTTTTCTAGTAGTTGCAGAGCAAATCTAAGCTGTCTGAAGTGTTTTTCCAAAGTTATCAACATTTTTATGTTTGGCGTTCTGGAACCCACCTTATCTCAGGCTGAAAACGCGTTTTCTGCATTGTGCCATAACTTTGCAGGGAGACTTCAGAACATGAAATTTTCTCCTCCCACTATAGCAGAAAGGGTATTTCTAGTAGTTGCACATCAAATCTAAGCTGTCTGAAGTGTTTTTCCAAAGTTATCAACATTCTTATGTTTGGCGTTCCGGAACCCACCTTATTTCAGCCTGAAAACGCGTTTTACATATTTTGCCATAACTTTGAGGGAAGCTTCAGAACATGAAATTTTAACATCCCACTATAGCAGAAAGGGTATTTCTAGTAGTTGCACATCAAATCTAAGTTGTCTGAAGTGTTTTTCCAAAGTTATCAACATTCTTATGTTTGGCGTTTCGGAATCGACCTTATCTCAGGCTGAAAACGCGTTTCCTGCATTGTGGCATAACTTTGCAGGGAAGCTTCAGAACATGAAATTTTCAACTGCCACTGTAGCAGAAAGGGTCTTTCTAGTAGTTGCACATCAAATCTAAGCTGTCTGAAGTGTTTTTCCAAAGTTATCAACATTTTTATGTTTGGCGTTCTGGAACCCACCTTAGCTCAAGCTGAAAACGCGTTTTCTGCATTGTGCCATAACTATTCAGGGAAGCTTCAGAACATGAAATGTTCGCCTCCCACTATAGCAGATAGGGTCTTTCTAGTATTTGCACATCAAATCTAAGCTGTCTGAAGTGTTTTTCCAAAGTTATCAACATTTTTATGTTTGGCGTTCTGGAACCCACCTTATCTCAAGCTGAAAACGCGTTTTCTTCATTGTGCCATAACTTTGCAGGGAAGCTTCAGAACATGAAATTTTCACCTCCCACAAGAGCAGAAAGGGTCTTTCTCGTAGATGCACATCAAATCTAAGCTGTCTGAAGTGTTTTTCGAAAGTTTTCAACATTTTTATGTTTGGTGTTCCTGAATCGACCTTATCTCAGGCCGAAAACGTGTTTTCTGCATTGTGCCATAACTTTGCAGGGAAGCTTCAGAACATGAAATTTTAACCTCCCACTATAGCAGAATGGGTCTTTCTAGTAGTTGCACATCAAATCTTAGCTGTCTGAAGTGTTTTTCTAAAGTTCTCAACATTTTTATGTTTGGCGTTCTGAAATCAACCTCATCTCAGGCTGAAAACGCGTTTAACGCATTGTGCCATAACTTTGCAGGGAAGCTTCAGAACATAAAAATTTAACATCCCACTATAGCAGAAATGGTCTTTCTAGTAGTTGCACATCAAATCTAAGCTGTCTGAAGTGTTTTTCTAAAGTTATCAACATTTTTATGTTTGGCGTTCCGGAACCCACCTTATCTCAGTCTGAAAACGCGTTTTACATATTTTGCCATAACTTTGCAGGGAAGCTTAAGAACATGAAATTTTAACATCCCACTATAGCAGAAAGGGTCTTTCTAGTAGTTGCACATAAAATCTAAGCTGTCTGAAGTGTTTTTCCAAAGTTATCAACATTTTTATGTTTGGCGTTCCGGAATCGACCTTATCTCAGGCTGAAAACGCGTTTTCTGCATTGTGCCATAACTTTGCAGGGAAGCTTCAGAACATGAAATTTTAACCTCCCACTATAGCAGAATGGGTCTTTCTAGTAGTTGCACATCAAACCTTAGCTGTCTGAAGTGTTTTTCTAAAGTTCTCAACATTTTTATGTTTGGCGTTCTGAAATCAACCTCATCTCAGGCTGAAAACGCGTTTAACGCATTGTGCCATAACTTTGCAGGGAAGCTTCAGAAAATGAAATTTTAACCTCCCACTATAGCAGAAAGGGTCTTTCTAGTAGTTGCACATCAAATCTAAGCTGTCGAAAGTGTTTTTCCAAAGTTATCAACATTTTTATGTTTGGAGTTTCGGAATCGACCTTATCTCCGGCTGAAAACGTGTTTTCTGCATTGTGCCATAACTTTGCAGGGAAGCTTCAGAACATGAAATTTTAACCTCCCATTATAGCAGAAAAGGTCATTCTAGTAGTTTCACATCAAATCTAAGCTGTCTGAAGTGTTTTTCGAAAGTTTTCAACATTTTTATGTTTGGTGTTCCGGAACCCACCTTATCTCAGTCTGAAAACGCGTTTTACATATTTTGCCATAACTTTGCAGGGAAGCTTAAGAACATGAAATTTTAACCTCCCACTATAGCAGAATGGGTCTTTCTAGTAGTTGCACATCAAATCTAAGCTGTCTGAAGTGTTTTTCCAAAGTTATCAACATTCTTATGTTTGGCGTTCCGGAATCAACCTTATCTCAGGCTGAAAACGCGTTTTACGCATTGAGCCATAACTTTGCAGGGAAGCTTCAGAACATGAAATGTTCGCCTCCCACTATAGCAGATAGGGTCTTTCTAGTAGTTGCACATCAAATCTAAACTGTCTGAAGTGTTTTTCCAAAGTAATCAACATTTTTATGTTTGGCGTTCTGGAACCCACCTTATCTCAGGCTGAAAACACGTTTTCTGCATTGTGCCATAACTTTGCAGGGAAGCTTCAGAACATGAAATTTTCACCTCCCACTACAGCAGAAAGGGTATTTCTAGTAGTTGCACATCAAATCTAAGTTGTCTGAAGCATTTTTCCAAAGTTATCAACATTCTTATGTTTGGCGTTCCGGAACCCACCTTATCTCAGGCTGAACACGCGTTTTCTGCATTGTGCTATAACTTTGCAGGGAATCTTCAGGACATAAAATTTTCACCTCCCACTATAGCAGAAAGGGTATTTCTAGTAGTTGCACATCAAATCTAAGCTGTCTGGAGTGTTTTTCCAAAGTTATCAACATTCTTATGTTTGGCGTTCCGGAACCCACCTTATTTCAGCCTGAAAACGCGTTTTACATATTTTGCCATAACTTTGAGGGAAGCTTCAGAACATGAAATTTTAACATCCCACTATAGCAGAAAGGGTATTTCTAGTAGTTGCACATCAAATCTAAGTTGTCTGAAGTGTTTTTCCAAAGTTATCAACATTCTTATGTTTGGCGTTTCGGAATCGACCTTATCTCAGGCTGAAAACGCGTTTCTTGCATTGTGGCATAACTTTGCAGGGAAGCTTCAGAACATGACATTTTCAACTGCCACTGTAGCAGAAAGGGTCTTTCTAGTAGTTGCACATCAAATCTAAGCTGTCTGAAGTGTTTTTCCAAAGTTATCAACATTTTTATGTTTGGCGTTCTGGAACCCACCTTAGCTCAAGCTGAAAACGCGTTTTCTGCATTGTGCCATAACTATTCAGGGAAGCTTCAGAACATGAAATGTTCGCCTCCCACTATAGCAGATAGGGTCTTTCTAGTATTTGCACATCAAATCTAAGCTGTCTGAAGTGTTTTTCCAAAGTTATCAACATTTTTATGTTTGACGTTCTGGAACCCACCTTATCTCAAGCTGAAAACGCGTTTTCTTCATTGTGCCATAACTTTGCAGGGAAGCTTCAGAACATGAAATTTTCACCTCCCACAAGAGCAGAAAGGTTCTTTCTCGTAGATGCACATCAAATCTAAGCTGTCTGAAGTGTTTTTCGAAAGTTTTCAACATTTTTATGTTTGGTGTTCCTGAATCGACCTTATCTCAGGCCGAAAACGTGTTTTCTGCATTGTGCCATAACTTTGCAGGGAAGCTTCAGAACATGAAATTTTAACCTCCCACTATAGCAGAATGGGTCTTTCTAGTAGTTGCACATCAAATCTTAGCTGTCTGAAGTGTTTTTCTAAAGTTCTCAACATTTTTATGTTTGGCGTTCTGAAATCAACCTCATCTCAGGCTGAAAACGCGTTTAACGCATTGTGCCATAACTTTGCAGGGAAGCTTCAGAACATGAAAATTTAACATCCCCCTATAGCAGAAATGGTCTTTCTAGTAGTTGCACATCAAATCTAAGCTGTCTGAAGTGTTTTTCTAAAGTTATCAACATTTTTATGTTTGGCGTTCCGGAACCCACCTTATCTCAGTCTGAAAACGCGTTTTACATATTTTGCCATAACTTTGCAGGGAAGCTTAAGAACATGAAATTTTAACATCCCACTATAGCAGAAATGGTCTTTCTAGTAGTTGCACATCAAATCTAAGCTGTCTGAAGTGTTTTTCGAAAGTTTTCAACATTTTTATGTTTGGTGTTCCTGAATCGACCTTATCTCAGGCCGAAAACGCGTTTTCTGCATTGTGCCATAACTTTGCAGGGAAGGTTCAGAACATGAAAATTTCACCTCCCACTATAGCAGAAAGGGTCTTTCTAGTAGATGCACATAAAATCTAAGCTGTCTGAAGTGTTTTTCCAAAGTTATCAACATTTTTATGTTTGGCGTTCCGGAATCGACCTTATCTCAGGCTGAAAACGCGTTTTCTGCATTGTGCCATAACTTTGCAGGGAAGCTTCAGAACATGAAATTTTAACCTCCCACTATAGCAGAATGGGTCTTTCTAGTAGTTGCACATCAAACCTTAGCTGTCTGAAGTGTTTTTCTAAAGTTCTCAACATTTTTATGTTTGGCGTTCTGAAATCAACCTCATCTCAGGCTGAAAACGCGTTTAACGCATTGTGCCATAACTTTGCAGGGAAGCTTCAGAAAATGAAATTTTAACCTCCCACTATAGCAGAAAGGGTCTTTCTAGTAGTTGCACATCAAATCTAAGCTGTCGAAAGTGTTTTTCCAAAGTTATCAACATTTTTATGTTTGGCGTTTCGGAATCGACCTTATCTCCGGCTGAAAACGTGTTTTCTGCATTGTGCCATAACTTTGCATGGAAGCTTCAGAACATGAAATTTTAACCTCCCATTATAGCAGAAAAGGTCATTCTAGTAGTTGCACATCAAATCTAAGCTGTCTTGAAGTGTTTTTCTAAAGTTATCAACATTTTTATGTTTGGCGTTCCGGAACCCACCTTATCTCAGTCTGAAAACGCGTTTTACATATTTTGCCATAACTTTGCAGGGAAGCTTAAGAACATGAAATTTTAACATCCCACTATAGCAGAAATGGTCTTTCTAGTAGTTGCACATCAAATCTAAGCTGTCTGAAGTGTTTTTCGAAAGTTTTCAACATTTTTATGTTTGGTGTTCCTGAATCGACCTTATCTCAGGCTGAAAACGCGTTTTCTGCATTGTGCCATAACTTTGCAGGGAAGCTTCAGAACATGAAATTTTAACCTCCCACTATAGCAGAATGGGTCTTTCTAGTAGTTGCACATCAAATCTAAGCTGTCTGAAGTGTTTTTCCAAAGTTATCAACATTCTTATGTTTGGCGTTCCGGAATCAACCTTATCTCAGGCTGAAAACGCGTTTTACGCATTGAGCCATAACTTTGCAGGGAAGCTTCAGAACATGAAATGTTCGCCTCCCACTATAGCAGATAGGGTCTTTCTAGTAGTTGCACATCAAATCTAAGCTGTCTGAAGTGTTTTTCCAAAGTAATCAACATTTTTATGTTTGGCGTTCTGGAACCCACCTTATCTCAGGCTGAAAACACGTTTTCTGCATTGTGCCATAACTTTGCAGGGAAGCTTCAGAACATGAAATTTTCACCTCCCACTACAGCAGAAAGGGTATTTCTAGTAGTTGCACATCAAATCTAAGTTGTCTGAAGCATTTTTCCAAAGTTATCAACATTCTTATGTTTGGCGTTCCGGAACCCACCTTATCTCAGGCTGAACACGCGTTTTCTGCATTGTGCTATAACTTTGCAGGGAATCTTCAGGACATAAAATTTTCACCTCCCACAATAGCCGAAAGGGTCTTTCTAGTAGTTGCACATCAAATCTAAGCTGTCTAAAGTGTTTTTCCAAAGTTATCAACATTTTTATGTTTGGCGTTCTGGAACCCACCTTATCACCGGCAAAACCAAAGGCGGAGGACTGTGTTTCTACATCAACAATCGCTGGTGTACGGACGTGACGGTGATCTTCCAGCACTGCTCTCCCTCTCTGGAATGTCTGATCGTGAACTGTAAGCCGTTTTACTCCCCACGTGAGTTCGCTTCATTCATTCTGGCTGCCGTATATATCCCGCCCAGCGCGGATGTACGTGAGGCTCAGAGTGCGCTCGCGGATCAGGTCCTGCATGTGGAGCGAACTTTCCCGGACTCTCCTGTGATTGTGCTTGGTGACTTCAACAAGGCAAATCTGAGTGAGGAGCTTCCCAGGTACAGGCAGGTTGTAAAATGTCCCACCAGAGAGCAGAGCGTGCTGGATCACTGTTACTCATCGCTCCGCAACTCCTATACCGCCCTCCTTCGAGCTGCACTGGGACTCTCTGACCACTTGATGGTTCATCTTGTTCCTACATACAAGCAGAAGCTGAAGCTGGCAAAGCCTGTTGTGAGGAGCATGAAGATCTGGACAAGTGAAGCTAAAGAGGAGCTGCAGTCTTGCATGGAGACCACAGACTGGGAGGTGTTCAGGGCTGCGACCAATAATCTGGATGAATATACAGACACTGTGACTTCATGGATCAGCTACTGTGAAGAGTGCATAGTTCCAACGCACACCAAGGTGAGTTATGCAAATGACAAACCTTGGTTCACAACTAAACTCAGCCAGATTAGACGGGAGAAGGAGGCAGCTCGCAAGAGTGGGGACAGGAACTGCTACAAAGAGCTGAAGTATCGGTTTCAGAGGGAGCTGAAGAAAGCTAAGGCCGCATACTCTGACAAACTCACGCAGCAGTTCTCAGCCAATGACTCGGCTGCGGTGTGGAGAGGGCTCAAGGTGCTCACTAACTACAAGCCACGTGCCCCCCACAGTCTGAACAACCTCACTCTTGCACAGGATCTTAACAACTTCTATTGTCGCTTTGAGCAGCCATTTTGCACCAACACCTCTGTGGTCTCTCCAGCCCCATGTTCCACTTTCAAACAAAGGACTGTGCTGTCTCTTAGTGACACAACTAAGACCAATGATGTCACTGAGACAGCAAAGATCACAGTCACTTTTGATGAGCCACCCCCTCACCTCCCCCCTCTTTCTCTTGACATCATGGAGCAAGACGTGCGCACTCAGTTCAAGAGGCTGAACCTTCGGAAGGCGGCAGGTCCGGACAGAGTTTCCCCTGCCATCCTGAATCATTGTGCTGCTGAGCTGGCTCCAGTGTTCACGGACATCTTCAATGCTTCCTTGGTGTCCTGTCATGTTCCTGCCTGCTTTAAGTCCTCCACTATCATCCCTGTTCCCAAGAAGGCCAGGATCACAGGACTGAATGACTACGGACCGGTGGCACTGACGTCTGTGGTCATGAAGTCCTTTGAGCGCCTGGTTCTCTCTCACCTGAAATCTATCACTGCTTCTCACCTGGACTCATTGCAGTTTGCCTACAGAGCCAACAGATCTGTGGACGATGCAGTGAACCAGGCCCTTCATTTCGTTCTGGAGCATCTGGATTCCCCAGGAACCTATGCCAGGATCCTGTTTGTGGACTTCAGCTCTGCTTTTAATACAATTCTTCCAACTCTGCTTGAAGACAAGCTTCGCCAGCTGGACGTGCCTGACTCCCTCTGCAGATGGATTGCAGACTTCCTGACCAGCCGAAGTCAGCGTGTGCGGCTGGGGACGACTGTCTCCGACACTCGGACCCTCAACATTGGGTCTCCTCAGGGCTGTGTTCTCTCTCCATGGCTCTTCTCCCTGTACACTAACTGCTGCACCTCCAGCCACGAGTCCGTGAAGTTGATCAAGTTTGCGGATGACACCACCATCATCGGGATCATCTCAGATGGAGATGAATCGGCTTACAGGAGGGAGGTGGAGCGGTTGGTGTCCTGGTGCAGCAACAACAACCTGGAGCTCAACGCTCAGAAGACAGTGGAGATGATCATGGACTTCAGGAGAGTAACAGCTCCTCCGTCCCCTCTCATGTTGGCTGGTTCACCCATTCCTATTGTGGACTCCTTCTGCTTCCTGGGAACCACCATCACTGAGTACCTCAAATGGGAGCCGACCATCAGGTCCCTCATCAGGAAGGCCCAGCAGAGAATGTTCTTTCTGAGGCAGCTACGTAAACTACGACTGCCGACGAAGTTGCTGGTGGAGTTCTGCACGGCCATCATCCAGTCCATCCTCACCTCCTCTATCACCGTCTGGTACAACAGTGCCACCTCCAGGGACAAGAGCAGACTGCAGCGCATCGTACGTTCTGCTGAGAAGGTGATCGGTTGCAGCCTGCCACCTCTTCATGACCTGTATGCCTCTAGGACCCAGAGACGTGCAGGTCGGATCAGAGCCGACCCTTCTCACCCTGGACATGGACTGTTTGTTCCTCTTCCCTCTGGCAGGAGGCTACGGTCCATCCAGACCAGAACCTCCCGTCACAGGAACAGCTTCTTTCCTTCGGCCGTCAGACTGTTAAATTCATGAACAGCCTTGTTGTAATGTTATTTTATTTATTTTATTTTATTTGTTTTTTGTTGCACTTTATTCCAAGGCACTTTCCTAGTCAGTGGGCTCCCCACTGACCATGGCAATAAATTTGATTCTGATTCTGATTCTGATTCTGATCTCAAGCTGAAAACGCGTTTTCTGCATTGTGCCATAACTTTTCAGGGAAGCTTCAGAACATGAAATGTTCGCCTCCCACTATAGCAGATAGGGTCTTTCTAGTATTTGCACATCAAATCTAAGCTGTCTGAAGTGTTTTTGCAAAGTTATCAACATTTTTATGTTTGGCGTTCTGGAACCCACCTTATCTCAAGCTGAAAACGCGTTTTCTGCATTGTGCCATAACTTTGCAGGGAGACTTCAGAACATGAAATTTTCTCCTCCCACTACAGCAGAAAGGGTATTTCTAGTAGTTGCACATCAAATCTAAGATGTCTGAAGTGTATTTCCAAAGTTATCAACATTTTTATGTTTGGCGTTCCTGAATCGACCTTATCTCAGGCCGAAAACGCGTTTTCAGCATTGTGCCAAAACTTCTCAGGGAAGCTTCAGAACATGAAATTTTCACTTCCCACTAGAGCAGAAAGGGTCTTTCTCGTAGATGCACATCAAATCTAAGCTGTCTGAAGTGTTTTTCCAAAGTTATCAACATTTTTATGTTTGGCGTTCTGGAACCCACCTTATCTCAAGCTGAAAACGCGTTTTCTGCATTGTGCCATAACTTTGCAGGGAGACTTCAGAACATGAAATTTTCTCCTCCCACTACAGCAGAAAGGGTATTTCTAGTAGTTGCACATCAAATCTAAGATGTCTGAAGTGTATTTCCAAAGTTATCAACATTTTTATGTTTGGTGTTCCTGAATCGACCTTATCTCAGGCCGAAAACGCGTTTTCTGCATTGTGCCATAACTTTGCAGGGAAGCTTCAGAACATGAAAATTTCACCTCCGACTATTGCAGAAAGGGTCTTTCTAGTAGATGCACATCAAATCTAAGCTGTCTGAAGTGTTTTTCCAAAGTTATCAACATTTTTATGTTTGGCGATTTGAAATCAACCTCATCTCAGGCTGAAAATGCGTTTAACGCATTGTGCCATAACTTTGCAGGGAAGCTTCAGAACATGAAATTTTAACCTCCCATTATAGCAGAAAGGGTCTTTCTAGTAGTTGCACATCAAATCTATGCTGTCGAAAGTGTTTTTCCAAAGTTATCAACATTTTTGTGTTTGGCGTTTCGGAATTGACCTTATCTCCGGCTGAAAACGCGTTTTCTGCATTGTGCCATAACTTTGCAGGGAAGCTTAAGAACATGAAATTTTCACCTCCCACTAGAGCAGAAAGGGTATTTCTAGTAGTTGCACATCAAATCTAAGCTGTCTGTCGAGTTTTTCCTGAGTTAACAACATTTTTGTGTTTGGCGTTCTGAAATCAACCTCATCTCAGTCTGAAAACGTGTTTAACGCATTGTGCCATAACTGTGCAGGGAAGCTTCAGAACATAAAATGTTCGCCTCCCACTATAGCAGATAGGGTCTTTCTAATAGTTGCACATCAAATCTAAGCTGTCTGAAGTGTTTTCCCAAAGTGATCAACATTTTTATGTTTGGCGTTCTGGAACCCACCTTATCTCAGGCTGAAAACACGTTTTCTGCATTGTGCCATCACTTTGCAGGGAAGCTTCAGAACATGAAATTTTCACCTCCCACTACAGCAGAAAGGGTCTTTCTAGTAGTTGCAGAACAAATCTAAGCTGTCTGAAGTGTTTTTCCAAAGTTATCAACATTTTTATGTTTGGCGTTCTGGAACCCACCTTATCTCAGGCTGAAAACGCGTTTTCTGCATTGTGCCATAACTTTGCAGGGAGACTTCAGAACAAGAAATTTTCTCCTCCCACTACAGCAGAAAGGGTATTTCTAGTAGTTGCACATCAAATCTTAGCTGTCTGAAGTGTATTTCCAAAGTTATCAACATTTTTATGTTTGGCGTTCTGGAACCCACCTTATCTCAGGCTGAAAACGCGTTTTCTTCATTGTGCCATAACTTTGCAGGGAAGCTTCAGAACATGAAATTTTCACCTCCCACTAGAGCAGAATGGGTCTTTCTCGTAGATGCACATCAAATCTAAGCTGTCTGAAGTGTTTTTCCAAACTTATCAACATTTTTATGTTTGGCGTTCCGGAATCGACCTTATCTCAGGCTGAAAACGCGTTTTCTACATTGTGCCATAACTTTGCAGGGAAGCTTCAGAACATGAAATTTTAACCTCCCACTATAGCAGAATGGATCTTTCTAGTAGTTGCACATCAAATCTTAGCTGTCTGAAGTGTTTTTCCAAAGTTCTCAACATTTTTATGTTTGGCGTTCTGAAATCAACCTCATCTCAGGCTGAAAACGCGTTTAACGCATTGTGCCATAACTTTGCAGGGAAGCTTCAGAAAATGAAATTTTAACCTCCCACTATAGCAGAAAGGGTCTTTCTAGTAGTTGCACATCAAATCTAAGCTGTCGAAAGTGTTTTTCCAAAGTTATCAACATTTTTATGTTTGGCGTTTCGGAATCGACCTTATCTCCGGCTGAAAACGCGTTTTCTGCATTGTGCCATAACTTTGCAGGGAAGCTTCAGAACATGAAATTTTTACATCCCACTATAGCACAAAGGGTATTTCTAGTAGTTGCACATCAAATCTAAGTTTTCTGAAGTTTTTTTCCAAAGTGATCAACATTATTATGTTTGGCGTTCCGGAATCGACCTTATCTCAGGCTGAAAACGCGTTTCCTGCATTGTGGCATAACTTTCCAGGGAAGCTTCAGAACATGAAATGTTCGCCTCCCACTATAGCAGATAGGGTCTTTCTAGTATTTGTACATCAAATCTAAGCTGTCTGAAGTGTTTTCCCAAAGTTATCAACATTTTTATGTTTGGCGTTCTGGAACCCACCTTATCTCAGGCTGAAAACGCGTTTTCTTCATTGTGCCATAACTTTGCAGGGAAGCTTCAGAACATGAAATTTTCACCTCCCACTAGAGCAGAATGGGTCTTTCTCGTAGTTGCACATCAAATCTAAGCTGTCTGAAGTGTTTTTCCAAAGTTATCAACATTTTTATGTTTGGCGTTCCGGAATCGACCTTATCTCAGGCTGAAAACGCGTTTTCTGCATTGTGCCATAACTTTGCAGGGAAGCTTCAGAACATGAAATTTTAACCTCCCACTATAGCAGAATGGATCTTTCTAGTAGTTGCACATCAAATCTTAGCTGTCTGAAGTGTTTTTCCAAAGTTCTCACATTTTTATGTTTGGCGTTCTGAAATCAACCTCATCTCAGGCTGAAAACGCGTTTTACGCATTGTGCCATAACTTTGCAGGGAAGATTCAGAAAATGAAATGTTCACCTCCCACTATAGCAGAAAGGGTCTTTCTAGTAGTTGCACATCAAATCTAAGCTGTCGAAAGTGTTTTTCCAAAGTTATCAACATTTTTATGTTTGGCGTTTCGGAATCGACCTTATCTCCGGCAGAAAACGCGTTTTCTGCATTGTGCCATAACTTTGCAGGGAAGCTTCAGAACATGAAATTTTAACCTCCCACTATGGCAGAAAAGGTCATTCTCGTAGTTGCACATCAAATCTAAGCTGTGTTGAAGTGTTTTTCTAAAGTTATCAACATTTTTATGTTTGGCGTTCCGGAACCCACCTTATCTCAGTCTGAAAACGCGTTTTACATATTTTGCCATAACTTTGCTGGGAAGCTTCAGAACATGAAATTTTCACGTCCCACTATAGCAGAAAGGGTCGTTCTAGTAGTTGCATATCAAATCTAAGCTGTCTGAAGCGTTTTTCGAAAGTTATCAACATTTTTATGTTTGGCGTTCCGGAATCGACCTTATCTCAGGATGAAAAATCGTTTTCTGCATTGTCCCATAACTTTGCAGGGAAGCTTCAGAACATGAAATGTTCATCTCCCACTATAGCAGAAAGGGTCTTTCTAGTAGTTGCACATCAAATCTGAGCTGTCTGTAGTGTTTTTCGAAAGTTATCAACATTTTTATGTTTGGCGTTCCGGAACCCCCCTTATCTCAGGCTGAAAACGCGTTTTCTGCATTGTGCCATAACTTTGCAGGGAAGCTTCAGAACATGAAATTTTAACCTCCCACTGTAGCAGAAAGGGTCTTTCCAGTAGTTGCACATCAAATCTCAGCTGTCTGAAGTGTTTTTCCAAAGTTATCAACATTTTTTTGTTTGGCATTCCGGAATCGACCTTATGTCAGGCTGAAAACGCGTTTTACGCATTGTGCCTTAACTTTGCAGGGAAGCTTCAGAACATGAGATTTTCACGTCCCACTATAGCAGAAAGGGTCTTTCTCGTAGTTGCACATCAAATCTAAGCTGTCTGAAGTGTTTTTCAAAATTTTTTAGCATTTTTATGTTTGGTGTTCCTGAATCGACCTTATCTCAGGCCGAAAACGCGTTTTCTGCATTGTGCCATAACTTTGCAGGGAAGCTTCAGAACATGAAATTTTAACCTCCCACTATAGCAGAATGGGTCGTTCTAGTAGTTGCACATCAAATCTTAGCTGTCTGAAGTGTTTTTCTAAAGTTCTCAACATTTTTATGTTTGGCGTTCTGAAATCAACCTCATCTCAGGCTGAAAACGCGTTTCACGCATTGTGCCATAACTTTTCAGGGAAGCTTCAGAACATGAAATTTTCACCTCCCACTACAGCAGAAAGGGTCTTTCTAGTAGTTGCAGAGCAAATCTAAGCTGTCTGAAGTGTTTTTCCAAAGTTATCAACATTTTTATGTTTGGCGTTCTGGAACCCACCTTATCTCAGTCTGAAAACGCGTTTTACATATTTTGCCATAACTTTGCAGGGAAGCTTAAGAACATGAAATTTTAACATCCCACTATAGCAGAAATGGTCTTTCTAGTAGTTGCACATCAAATCTAAGCTGTCTGAAGTGTTTTTCGAAAGTTTTCAACATTTTTATGTTTGGTGTTCCTGAATCGACCTTATCTCAGGCCGAAAACGCGTTTTCTGCATTGTGCCATAACTTTGCAGGGAAGCTTCAGAACATGGAAATTTCACCTCCCACTATAGCAGAAAGGGTCTTTCTAGTAGATGCACATCAAATCTAAGCTGTCTGAAGTGTTTTTCCAAAGTTATCAACATTTTTATGTTTGGCGTTCCGGAATCGACCTTATCTCAGGCTGAAAACGCGTTTTCTGCATTGTGCCATAACTTTGCAGGGAAGCTTCAGAACATGAAATTTTAACCTCCCACTATAGCAGAATGGGTCTTTCTAGTAGTTGCACATCAAATCTTAGCTGTCTGAAGTGTTTTTCTAAAGTTCTCAACATTTTTATGTTTGGCGTTCTGAAATCAACCTCATCTCAGGCTGAAAACGCGTTTAACGCATTGTGCCATTACTTTGCAGGGAAGCTTCAGAAAATGAAATTTTAACCTCCCACTATAGCAGAAAGGGTCTTTCTACTAGTTGCACATCAAATCTAAGCTGTCGAAAGAGTTTTTCCAAAGTTATCAACATTTTTATGTTTGGCGTTTCGGAATCGACCTTATCTCAGGCTGAAAACGTGTTTTCTGCATTGTGCCATAACTTTGCAGGGAAGCTTCAGAACATGAAATTTTAACCTCCCATTATAGCAGAAAAGGTCATTCTAGTAGTTGCACATCAAATCTAAGCTGTCTTGAAGTGTTTTTCTAAAGTTATCAACATTTTTATGTTTGGCGTTCCGGAACCCACCTTATCTCAGTCTGAAAACGCGTTTTACATATTTTGCCATAACTTTGCAGGGAAGCTTAAGAACATGAAATTTTAACATCCCACTATAGCAGAAATGGTCTTTCTAGTAGTTGCACATCAAATCTAAGCTGTCTGAAGTGTTTTTCCAAAGTAATCAACATTTTTATGTTTGGCGTTCTGGAACCCACCTTATCTCAGGCTGAAAACACGTTTTCTGCATTGTGCCATAACTTTGCAGGGAAGCTTCAGAACATGAAATTTTCACCTCCCACTACAGCAGAAAGGGTATTTCTAGTAGTTGCACATCAAATCTAAGTTGTCTGAAGCGTTTTTCCAAAGTTATCAACATTCTTATGTTTGGCGTTCAGGAACCCACCTTATCTCAGGCTGAACACGCGTTTTCTGCATTGTGCTATAACTTTGCAGGGAATCTTCAGGACATAAAATTTTCACCTCCCACAATAGCCGGAAGGGTATTTCTAGTAGTTGCACATCAAATCTAAGATGTCTGAAGTGTATTTCCAAAGTTATCAACATGTTTGGCGTTCCTGAATCGACCTTATCTCAGGCCGAAAACGCGTTTTCTGCATTGTGCCAAAACTTCTCAGGGAAGCTTCAGAACATGAAATTTTCACCTCCCACTAGAGCAGAAAGGGTCTTTCTCGTAGATGCACATCAAATCTAAGCTGTCTGAAGTGTTTTTCGAAAGTTTTCAACATTTTTATGTTTGGTGTTCCTGAATCGACCTTATCTCAGGCCGAAAACGCGTTTTCTGCATTGTGCCATAACTTTGCAGGGCGACTTCAGAACATGAAAATTTCACCTCCGACTATAGCAGAAAGGGTCTTTCTCGTAGATGCACATCAAATCTAAGCTGTCTGAAGTGTTTTTCGAAAGTTATCAACATTTTTATGTTTGGCGTTTCGGAATCGACCTTATCTTAGGATGAAAAATCGTTTTCTGCATTGTCCCATAACTTTGCAGGGAAGCTTCAGAACATGAAATTTTAACGTACCACTATAGCAAAAAGGGTCTTTCTAGTAGTTGCACATCAAATCGAAGCTGTCTGAAGTGTTTTTCCAAAGTTATCAACATTTTTATGTTTAGCTTTCCGGAATCGACCTTATCTCAGGCTGAAAACGCGTTTTTACGCATTGTGCCATAACTTTGCAGGGAGTCTTCAGAACAAGAAATTTTGACCTCCCACTATAGCAGAAAGGTTCTTTCTAATAGTTGCACATCAAATCTAAGCTGTCTGAAGTGTTTTTCGAACGTTATCAACATTTTTATGTTTGGCGTTCCAGAATCGACCTTATCTCAGGCTGAAAACGCGTTGTCTGCATTGTGACATAACTTTGAGGGAAGCTTCAGAACATGAAAATTTCACCTCCCACTATAGCAGAAAGGGTCTTTCTAGTAGATGCACATCAAATCTAAGCTGTCTGAAGTGTTTTTCCAAAAGTATCTACATTTTTATCTTTGGCGTTCCGGAATCGACCTAATCTCAGGCTGAAAACGCGTTTTCTGCATTGTGCCATAACTTTGCAGGGAAGCTTCAGAACATGAAATTTTAACCTCCCACTATAGCAGAATGGGTCTTTCTAGTAGTTGCACATCAAATCTTAGCTGTCTGAAGTGTTTTTCCAAAGTTCTCAACATTTTTATGTTTGGCGTTCTGAAATCAACCTCATCTCAGGCTGAAAACGCGTTAAACGCATTGTGCCATAACTTTGCAGGGAAGCTTCAGAAAATGAAATTTTAACCTCCCACTATAGCAGAAAGGGTCTTTCTAGTAGTTGCACATCAAATCTAAGCTGTCGAAAGTGTTTCTCCAAAGTTATCAACGTTTTTATGTTTGGCGTTTCGGAATCGACCTTATCTACGGCTGAAAACGCGTTTTCTGCATTGTGCCATAACTTTGCAGGGAAGCTTCAGAACATGAAATTTTAACCTCCCACTATAGCAGAATGGGTCTTTCTTGTAGTTGCACATCAAATCTAAGCTGTCTGAAGTGTTTTTCTAATGTTATCAACATTTTTATGTTTGGCGTTCCGGAACCCACCTTATCTCAGTCTGAAAACGCGTTTTACATATTTTGCCATAACTTTGCAGGGAAGCTTCAGAACATGAAATGTTCGCCTCCCACTGTAGCAGATAGGGTCTTTCTAGTAGTTGCACATCAAATCTAAGCTGTCTGAAGTGTTTTTCCAAAGTTATCAACATTTTTATGTTTGGCCTTCTGGAACCCACCTTATCTCAGGCTGAAAACGCGTTTTCTGCATTGTGCCATAACTTTGCAGGGAAGCCTCAGAACATGAAATTTTCACCTCCCACTACAGCAGAAAGGGTCTTTGTAGTAGTTGCAGAGCAAATCTAAGCTGTCTGAAGTGTTTTACGAAAGTTATCAACATTTTTACGTTTGGCGTTCCGGAATCGACTTTATCTCAGGATGAAAAATCGTTTTCTGCATTGTCCCATAACTTTGCAGGGAAGCTTCAGAACATGAAATTTTCACCTCCCACTATAGCAGAAAGGGTCTTTCTGGTAGTTGCATATCAAATCTAAGCTGTCTGAAGTGTTTTTCGAAAGTTATCAACATTTTTACGTTTGGCGTTCCGGAATCGACTTTATCTCAGGATGAAAAATCGTTTTCTGCATTGTCCCATAACTTTGCAGGGAAGCTCCAGAACATGAAATTTTCACCTCCCACTATAGCAGAAAGGGTCTTTCTAGTAGTTGCACATCAAATCTAAGCTGTCTGAAGTGTTTTTCGAAAGTTATCAACATTTTTATGTTTGGCGTTCCGGAATCAACCTTATCTCAGGCTGAAAACGCGTTTTCTGCATTGTGCCGTAACTTTGCAGGGAGACTTCAGAACATGAAATCTTCTCCTCCCACTATAGCAGAAAGGGTATTTCTAGTAGTTGCACATCAAATCATAGCAGTCTGAAGTGTTTTTCCAAAGTTCTGAACATTTTTATGTTTGGCCTACTGAAATCAATCTTATCTCAGGCTGAAAACGCGTTTTACGCACTGTGCCATAACTTTGCAGGGAAGCTTCAGAACATGATATTTTCACCTCCCACTATATCAGAAAGGGTATTTCTAATAGTTGCACATCAAATCTAAGTTGTCTGAAGTGTTTTTCCAAAGTTAACACCATTTTTATGTTTGGCGTTCCAGAAACAACCTTATCTCAGGCTGAAAACCCGTTTTACGCAATTTGCCATAACTATGCAGGGAAACTTCAGAACATGAAATTTTCACCTCCCACTATAGCAGAATGGGTATTTCTAGTAGTTGCACATCAAATCTAAGCTGTTTGAAGTGTTTTTCCAAAGTTAACACCATTTTTATGTTTGGCGTTCCAGAAACAACCTTATCTCAGGCTGAAAACCCGTTTTACGCAATTTGCCATAACTATGCAGGGAAACTTCAGAACATGAAATTTTCACCTCCCACTATAGCAGAAAGGGTCTTTCTAGTAGTTGCACATCAAATCTAAGCTGTCTGAAGTGTTTTTCCAAAGTTATCAACATTTTTATGTTTGGCGTTCTGGAACCCACCTTATCTCAGCCTGAAAACGCGTTTTACATATTTTGCCATAACTTTGCAGGGAAGCTTCAGAACATGAAATTTTCAACTCCCACTATAGCAGAAAGGGTCTTTAAAGTAGTTGCACATCAAATCTAAGCTGTCTGAAGTGTTTTTCCAAAGTTATCAATATTTTTATGTTTGGCTTTCCGGAATCGACCTTATCTCAGGCTGAAAACGCGTTTTCTGCATTGTGCCATAACTTTGCAGGGAAACTTCAGAACATGAAATTTTCACGTCCAACTATAGCAGAAAGGTTCTTTCTAGTAGTTGCACATCAAATCTAAGCTGTCTGAAGTGTTTTTCCAAAGTTAACACCATTTTTATGTTTGGCGTTCTGGAACCCACATTATCTCAGGCTGAAAACGCGTTTTCTGCATTGTGCCATAACTTTGCAGGGCGACTTCAGAACATGAAATTTTCTCCTCCCACTATATCAGAAAGGGTTTTTCTAGTAGTTGCACATCAAATCTAAGTTGTCTGAAGTGTTTTTCCAAAGTTATCAACATTCTTATGTTTGGCGTTTCGGAATCAACCTTATCTCAAGCTGAAAACGCGTTTTACGCAATTTGCCATAACTTTGCAGGAAAGCCTCAGAACATGAAATTTTCACCTCCCACTATAGCAGAAATGGTCTTTCTAGTAGTTGCACATCAAATCTAAGCTGTCTGTAGAGTTTTTCCTGAGTTATCAACATTTTTATGTTTGGCGTTCTGAAATCAACCTCATCTCAGGCTGAAAACGAGTTTTACGCATTGTGCCATAACTTTGCACCGAAGCTTCAGAACATGAAATTTTAACCTCCCACTATAGCAGAATGCGTCTTTCTAGTAGTTGCACATCAAATCTTAGCTGTCTGAAGTGTTTTTCCAAAGTTCTCAACATTTTTATGTTTGGCGTTCTGAAATCGACCTTATCTGAGGATGAAAATTTGTTTTCTGCATTGTGCCAAAACTTTGTAGGTAAGCTCCAGAACATGAAATTTTCACCTCCCACTATAGCAGAAAGGGTCTTTCTAGTAGTTGCACATCAAATCTAAGCTGTCTGAAGTGTTTTTCGAAAGTTATCAACATTTTTATGTTTGGCGTTCTGGAACCCACCTTATCACAAGCTGAAAACGCGTTTTCTGCATTGTGCCATAAATTTGCAGGGAAGCTTCAGAACATGAAATTTTCACGTCCCACTATACCAGAAAGGGTCTTTCTAGTAGTTGCACATCAAATCTAAGCTGTCTGAAGTGTTTTTCCAAAGTTATCAGCATTTTTATGTTTGGCGTTCCGGAACCCACCTTATCTCAGGCTGAAAACGCGTTTTCGGCATTGTGCCATAACTTTGCTGGGAAGCTTCAGAACATGAAATTTTCACGTCCCACTATAGCAGAAAGGGTCTTTCTAGTAGTTGCACATCAAATCTAAGCTGTCTGAAGTGTTTTTCGAAAGTTATCAACATTTTTACGTTTGGCGTTCCGGAATCGACTTTATCTCAGGATGAAAAATCGTTTTCTGCATTGTCCCATAACTTTGCAGGGAAGCTCCAGAACATGAAATTTTCACCTCCCACTATAGCAGAAAGGGTCTTTCTAGTAGTTGCACATCAAATCTAAGCTGTCTGAAGTGTTTTTCGAAAGTTATGAACATTTTTATGTTTCGCGTTCCGTAATCGACCTTATCTCAGGACGAAAAACCGTTTTCTGCATTGTCCCATAACTTTCCACGGGAAGCTTCAGAACATGAAATTTTGACCTCCCACTATAGCAGAAAGGGTCTTTCTAGTAGTTGCACATCAAATCTAAGCTGTCTGAAGTGTTTTTCGAAAGTTATCAACATTTTTATGTTTGGCGTTCCGGAATCAACCTTATCTCAGGCTGAAAATGCGTTTTCTGCATTGTGCCGTAACTTTGCAGGGAGACTTCAGAACATGAAATCTTCTCCTCCCACTATAGCAGAAAGGGTATTTCTAGTAGTTGCACATCAAATCATAGCAGTCTGAAGTGTTTTTCCAAAGTTCTGAACATTTTTATGTTTGGCCTACTGAAATCAATCTTATCTCAGGCTGAAAACGCGTTTTACGCACTGTGCCATAACTTTGCAGGGAAGCTTCAGAACATGATATTTTCACCTCCCACTATATCAGAAAGGGTATTTCTAATAGTTGCACATCAAATCTAAGCTGTCTGAAGTGTTTTTCCAAAGTTAACACCATTTTTATGTTTGGCGTTCCAGAAACAACCTTATCTCAGGCTGAAAACCCGTTTTACGCAATTTGCCATAACTATGCAGGGAAACTTCAGAACATGAAATTTTCACCTCCCACTATAGCAGAAAGGGTATTTCTAGTAGTTGCACATCAAATCTAAGCTGTTTGAAGTGTTTTTCCAAAGTTAACACCATTTTTATGTTTGGCGTTCCAGAAACAACCTTATCTCAGGCTGAAAACCCGTTTTACGCAATTTGCCATAACTATGCAGGGAAACTTCAGAACATGAAATTTTCACCTCCCACTATAGCAGAAAGGGTCTTTCTAGTAGTTGCACATCAAATCTAAGCTGTCTGAAGTGTTTTTCCAAAGTTATCAACATTTTTATGTTTGGCGTTCTGGAACCCACCTTATCTCAGCCTGAAAACGCGTTTTACATATTTTGCCATAACTTTGCAGGGAAGCTTCAGAACATGAAATTTTCAACTCCCACTATAGCAGAAAGGGTCTTTATAGTAGTTGCACATCAAATCTAAGCTGTCTGAAGTGTTTTTCCAAAGTTATCAATATTTTTATGTTTGGCTTTCCGGAATCGACCTTATCTCAGGCTGAAAACGCGTTTTCTGCATTGTGTCATAACTTTTCAGGGAAGCTTCAGAACATGAAATGTTAGCCTCCCACTATAGCAGATAGAGTCTTTCTAGTAGTTGCACATCACATCTAAGCTTTCTGAAGTGTTTTTCCAAAGTTATCAACATTCTTATGTTTGGCTTTCCGGAATCAACCTTATCTCAGACTGAAAACGTGTTTTCTGCATTGTGCCATAACTTTGCAGGGAAACTTCAGAACATGAAATTTTCACGTCCAACTATAGCAGAAAGGTTCTTTCTAGTAGTTGCACATCAAATCTAAGCTGTCTGAAGTGTTTTTCCAAAGTTAACACCATTTTTATGTTTGGCGTTCTGGAACCCACATTATCTCAGGCTGAAAACGCGTTTTCTGCATTGTGCCATAACTTTGCAGGGCGACTTCAGAACATGAAATTTTCTCCTCCCACTATATCAGAAAGGGTTTTTCTAGTAGTTGCACATCAAATCTAAGTTGTCTGAAGTGTTTTTCCAAAGTTATCAACATTCTTATGTTTGGCGTTTCGGAATCAACCTTATCTCAAGCTGAAAACGCGTTTTACGCAATTTGCCATAACTTTGCACCGAAGCTTCAGAACATGAAATTTTAACCTCCCACTATAGCAGAATGCGTCTTTCTAGTAGTTGCACATCAAATCTTAGCTGTCTGAAGTGTTTTTCCAAAGTTCTCAACATTTTTATGTTTGGCGTTCTGAAATCGACCTTATCTGAGGATGAAAATTTGTTTTCTGCATTGTGCCAAAACTTTGTAGGTAAGCTCCAGAACATGAAATTTTCACCTCCCACTATAGCAGAAAGGGTCTTTCTAGTAGTTGCACATCAAATCTAAGCTGTCTGAAGTGTTTTTCGAAAGTTATCAACATTTTTATGTTTGGCGTTCTGGAACCCACGTTATCACAAGCTGATAACGCGTTTTCTGCATTGTGCCATAAATTTGCAGGGAAGCTTCAGAACATGAAATTTTCACGTCCCACTATACCAGAAAGGGTCTTTCTAGTAGTTGCACATCAAATCTAAGCTGTCTGAAGTGTTTTTCCAAAGTTATCAGCATTTTTATGTTTGGCGTTCCGGAACCCACCTTATCTCAGGCTGAAAACGCGTTTTCGGCATTGTGCCATAACTTTGCTGGGAAGCTTCAGAACATGAAATTTTCACGTCCCACTATAGCAGAAAGGGTCTTTCTAGTAGTTGCACATCAAATCTAAGCTGTCTGAAGTGTTTTTCGAAAGTTATCAACATTTTTACGTTTGGCGTTCCGGAATCGACTTTATCTCAGGATGAAAAATCGTTTTCTGCATTGTCCCATAACTTTGCAGGGAAGCTTCAGAACATGAAATTTTCACCTCCCACTATAGCAGAAAGGGTCTTTCTAGTAGTTGCACATCAAATCTAAGATGTCTGAAGCGTTTTTCGAAAGTTATCAACATTTTTATGTTTGGCGTTCTGGAATCGACCTTATCTCAGGCTGAAAACGCGTTTTACGCATTGTGCCATAACTTTGCAGGGAAGCTTCAGAAAATGAAATGTTCACCTCCCACTATAGCAGAAAGGGTCTTTCTAGTAGTTGCACATCAAATCTAAGCTGTCTGAAGTGTGTTTCGAAACTTATGAACATTTTTATGTTTGGCGTTCCGTAATCGACCTTATCTCAGGATGAAAAATCGTTTTCTGCATTGTCCCATAACTTTCCATGGGAAGCTTCAGAACATGAAATTTTGATCTCCCACTATAGCAGAAAGGGTCTTTCTAGTAGTTGCACATCAAATCTAAGCTGTCTGAAGTGTTGTTCCAAAGTTATCAACATTTTTATGTTTGGCGTTCCGGAACCCACCTTATCTCAGGCTGAAAACGCGTTTTCGGCATTGTGCCATAACTTTGCAGGGAAGCTTCAGACATGAAATTTTGACGTCCCACTATAGCAGAAAGGGTCTTTCTAGTAGTTGCACATCAAATCTAAGCTGTCTGAAGTGTTTTTCGAAAGTTATCAACATTTTTATGTTTGGCGTTCCGGAATCGACCTTATCTCAGGCTGAAAACGCGTTTTACGCATTGTGCCATAACTTTGCAGGGAAGCTTCAGAAAATGAAATTTTCACCTCCCACTATAGCAGAAAGGGTCTTTCTAGTAGTTGCACATTAAATCTAAGCTGTCAGAAGTGTTGTTCCAAAGTTATCAACATTTTTACGTTTGGCGTTTTGGAAACCACCTTATCTCAGGCTGAAAACGCGTTTTCTGCATTGTGCCATAACTTTGCAGGGAAGCTTCAGAACATGAAATTTTCACCTCCCACTATAGCAGAAAGGGTCTTTCTGGTAGTTGAACATCAAATCTAAGCTGTCTGAAGTGTTTTTCAAAAGTTATCAACATTTTTATGTTTGGCGTTCCGGAACCCACCTTATCTCAGGCTGAAAACGCGTTTTCGGCATTGTGCCATAACTTTGCAGGGAAGCTTCAGACATGAAATTTTGACGTCCCACTATCGCAGAAAGGGTCTTTCTAGCAGTTGCACATCAAATCTAAGCTGTCTGAAGTGTTTTTTGAAAGTTATCAACATTTTTATGTTTGGCGTTCCGGAACCCACCTTATCTCAAGCTGAAAACGCATTTTCTGCATTGTCCCATAACTTTGCCGGGAAGCTTCAGAACATGAAATTTTCACGTCCCACTATAGCAGAAAGGGTCTTTCTAGTATTTGCCCATCAAATCTAAGCTGTCTGAAGTGTTTTTCGAAAGTTATCAACATTTTTATGTTTGGCGTTCCAGAATCGACCTTATCTTAGGCTGAAAACGCGATGCCTGCATTGTGCCATAACTTTGCAGGGAAGCTTCAGAACATGAAATTTTAACGTACCACTATAGCAAAAAGGGTCTTTCTAGTATTTGCACATCAAATCTAAGCTGTCTGAAGTGTTTTTCGAAAGTTATCAACATTTTTATGTTTGGCGTTCTGGAACCCACCTTATCACAAGCTGAAAACGCATTTTCTGCATTGTGCCATAACTTTGCAGGGAAGCTTCAGAACATGAAATTTTGACCTCCCACTATGGCAGAAAGGGTCTTTCTAGTAGTTGCACATCAAATCGAAGCTGTCTGAAGTGTTTTTCCAAAGTTATCAACATTTTTACGTTTAGCGTTTCGGAACCCACCTTATCTCAGGCTGAAAACGCGTTTTCTGCCTTGTGCCATAACTTCTCAGGGAAGCTTCAGAACATGAAATGTTCACCTCCCACTATAGCAGAAAGGGTCTTTCTAGTAGTTGCACATCAAATCTAAGCTGTCTGAAGTGTTTTTCCAAAGTTATCAACATTTTTATGTTTAGCGTTCCGGAATCGACCTTATCTCAGGCTGAAAACGCGTTGTCTGCATTGTGACATAACTTTGCATGGAAGCTTCAGAACATGAAATTTTAACCTCCCACTATAGCAGCATGGGTCTTTCTAGTAGTTGCACATCAAATCTTAGCTCTCTGAAGTGTTTTTCCAAAGTTCTCAACATTTTTATTTTTGGTGTTCCTGAATCGACCTTATCTCTGGCCGAAAACGCGTTTTCTGCATTGTGCCATAACTTTGCAGGGAAGCTTCAGAACATGAAAATGTCACCTCCCACTATAGCAGAAAGGGTCTTTCTCGTAGATGCACATCAAATCTAAGCTGTCTGAAGTGTTTTTCCTAAATTATCTACATTTTTATGTTTGGCGTTCCGGAATCGACCTAATCTCAGGCTGAAAACGCGTTAAACGCATTGTGCCATAACTTTGCAGGGAAGCTTCAGAAAATGAAATTTTAACCTCCCACTATAGCAGAAAGGGTCTTTCTAGTAGTTGCACATCAAATCTAAGCTGTCGAAAGTGTTTTTCCAAAGTTATCAACATTTTTATGTTTGGCGTTTCGGAATCGACCTTATCTCCGGCTGAAAACGCGTTTTCTGCATTGTGCCGTAACTTTGCAGGGAAGCTTCAGAACATGAAATGTTCGCCTCCCACTGTAGCAGATAGGGTCTTTCTAGTAGTTGCACATCAAATCTAAGCTGTCTGAAGTGTTTTTCCAAAGTTATCTACATTTTTATGTTTGGCGTTCCGGAATCGACCTAATCTCAGGCTGAAAACGCGTTTTCTGCATTGTGCCATAACTTTGCAGGGAAGCTTCAGAACATGAAATTTTAACCTCCCACTATAGCAGAATGGGTCTTTCTAGTAGTTGCACATCAAATCTTAGCTGTCTGAAGTGTTTTTCCAAAGTTCTCAACATTTTTATGTTTGGCGTTCTGAAATCAACCTCATCTCAGGCTGAAAACGCGTTAAACGCATTGTGCCATAACTTTGCAGGGAAGCTTCAGAAAATGAAATTTTAACCTCCCACTATAGCAGAAAGGGTCTTTCTAGTAGTTGCACATCAAATCTAAGCTGTCGAAAGTGTTTTTCCAAAGTTATCAACATTTTTATGTTTGGCGTTTCGGAATCGACCTTATCTTAGGCTGAAAACGCGATGCCTGCATTGTGCCATAACTTTGCAGGGAAGCTTCAGAACATGAAATTTTAACGTACCACTATAGCAAAAAGCGTCTTTCTAGTATTTGCACATCAAATCTAAGCTGTCTGAAGTGTTTTTCGAAAGTTATCAACATTTTTATGTTTGGCGTTCTGGAACCCACCTTATCACAAGCTGAAAACGCATTTTCTGCATTGTGCCATAACTTTGCAGGGAAGCTTCAGAACATGAAATTTTGACCTCCCACTATGGCAGAAAGTGTCTTTCTAGTAGTTGCACATCAAATCGAAGCTGTCTGAAGTGTTTTTCCAAAGTTATCAACATTTTTACATTTAGCGTTTCGGAACCCACCTTATCTCAGGCTGAAAACGCGTTTTCTGCCTTGTGCCATAACTTCTCAGGGGAGCTTCAGAACATGAAATGTTCACCTCCCACTATAGCAGAAAGGGTCTTTCTAGTAGTTGCACATCAAATCTAAGCTGTCTGAAGTGTTTTTCCAAAGTTATCAACATTTTCATGTTTAGCGTTCCGGAATCGACCTTATCTCAGGCTGAAAACGCGTTGTCTGCATTGTGACATAACTTTGCATGGAAGCTTCAGAACATGAAATTTTAACCTCCCACTATAGCAGCATGGGTCTTTCTAGTAGTTGCACATCAAATCTTAGCTGCCTGAAGTGTTTTTCCAAAGTTCTCAACATTTTTATTTTTGGTGTTCCTGAATCGACCTTATCTCAGGCCGAAAACGCGTTTTCTGCATTGTGCCATAACTTTGCAGGGAAGCTTCAGAACATGAAAATGTCACCTCCCACTATAGCAGAAAGGGTCTTTCTAGTAGATGCACATCAAATCTAAGCTGTCTGAAGTGTTTTTCCTAAATTATCTACATTTTTATGTTTGGCGTTCCGGAATCGACCTAATCTCAGGCTGAAAACGCGTTAAACGCATTGTGCCATAACTTTGCAGGGAAGCTTCAGAAAATGAAATTTTAACCTCCCACTATAGCAGAAAGGGTCTTTCTAGTAGTTGCACATCAAATCTAAGCTGTCAAAAGTGTTTTTCCAAAGTTATCAACATTTTTATGTTTGGCGTTTCGGAATCGACCTTATCTCCGGCTGAAAACGCGTTTTCTGCATTGTGCCGTAACTTTGCAGGGAAGCTTCAGAACATGAAATGTTCGCCTCCCACTGTAGCAGATAGGGTCTTTCTAGTAGTTGCACATCAAATCTAAGCTGTCTGAAGTGTTTTTCCAAAGTTATCAACATTTTTATGTTTGGCCTTCTGGAACCCACCTTATCTCAGGCTGAAAACGCGTTTTCAGCATTGTGCCATAACTTTGCAGGGAAGCCTCAGAACATGAAATTTTAAATTTCCACTATAGCAGAAAGGGTCTATCTGGTAGTTGCGCATCAAATCTAAGCTGTCTGAAGTGTTTTTCCAAAGTTGTCAACATTTTTATGTTTGGTGTTCCGGAACCCACCTTATCTCAGGCTGAAAACGCTTTTTCTGCATTGTGCCATAACTTTGCAGGGATGCATCAGAACATGACATTTTCACCTCCCACAATAGCATATAGGGTCTTTCAAATAGTTGCACATCAAATCTAAGCTGTCTGAAGTGTTTTTCCAAAGTTCTCAACATTTTTATGTTTGGCGTTCGGGAACCCACCTTATCTCAGGCTGAAAACGTGTTTTACGCATTGTGCCATAACTCTGCATAAAGCTTCAGAACATGAAATTTTCACCTCCCACTATAGCAGAAAGGGTCTTTCTAGTAGTTGCAGTTCAAATCTAAGCTGTCTGAAGTGATTTTCCAAAGTCATCAACATTTTTATGTTTGGCGTTCCGGAATCGACCTTATCTCAGGCTGAAAACGCATTTTTCGCATTATGCCATAACTTTGCATAAAGCTTCCGAACATTAAATTTTCACATCCCACTTTAGCAGAAAGGGTCTTTCTCGTAGTTGCACATCAAATCTAAGCTGTCTGAAGTGTTTTTCTAAAGTTGTCCACATTTTTATGTTTGGCGTTCCGGAACCCACCTTATCTCAGGCTGAAAACGCGTTTTCTGCATTGTGCCATAACTTTGCTGGGACGCTTCAGAACATGAAATTTTCACCTCCCACTGTAATAGAAAGGGTCTTTCTAGTAGTTGCACATCAAATCTAAGCTGTCTGAAGTGTTTTTCCAAAGTTATCAACATTTTTATGTTTATCGTTCCGGAATCGACCTTATGTCAGGCTGAAAACGCGTTTTACGCATGGTGCCATAACTTTGCAGTGAAGCTTCAGAACATCGAATTTTCACCTCCCACTATAGCAGAAAGGGTCTTTCTAGTAGATGCACATCAAATCTAAGCTGTCGAAAGTGTTTTTCCAAAGTTATCAACATTTTTATGTTTGGCGTTTCGGAATCGACCTTATGTCAGGCTGAAAACGCGTTTTACGCATGGTGCCATATCTTTGCAGTGAAGCTTCAGAACATCGAATTTTCACCTCCCACTATAGTAGAAAGGGTCTTTCTAGTAGTTGCACATCAAATCTCAGCTGTCTGAAGATTTGATGGCGTTCCGGAATCGACCTAATCTCAGGCTGAAAACGTGTTTTACGCATGGTGCCATAACTTTGCAGGGAAGCTTCAGAACATCGAATTTTCACCTCCCACAATGGCAGAAAGGGTCTTTCAAGTAGTTGCACATCAAATCTAAGCTGTCTGAAATGTTTTTCCATAGTTATCAACATTTTTATGTTTGGCGTACCAGAATCGACCTTATCTCAAGCTGAAAACGCGTTTTCTGCATTGTGCCATAACTTTGCAGGGAAGCTTCAGAACATGAAATTTTCACCTCCCACTATAGCAGAAAGGGTCTTTCTAGTAGTTGCACATCAAATGTAAGCGGTCTGAAGTGTATTTCAAAAGTTATCAACTTTTTTATGTTTGACGTTCCTGAATCGACCTTATCACAGGCTGAAAACGCGTTTTACGCATTGTTCAATTACTTTGCCGTGAAGCTTCAGAACATGAAATTTTCACCTCCCACAATGGCAGAAATGGTCTATCTAGTAGTTGGACATCAAATCTAAGCTGTCTGAAGTGTTTTTCCAAAGTCATCAACATTTTTATGTCTGGAGTTCCGGAATCGACCTTATCTCAGGCTGAAAATGCGTTTTACGCATTGTGCCACAACTTTGCAGGGAAGCTTCAGAACATGAAATTTTCACCTCCCACTATAGCAGAAAGGGTCTTTCTAGTAGTTTCACGTGAAATCTAAGCTGCCTGAAGTGTTTTTCCAAAGTTATCAACATTTTTATGTTTGGCGTTCCGGAATCGACTTTATCTCAGGCTGAAAACGTGTTTTCCGCATTGTGCCATAACTTTGCAAGGAAGCTTCAGAACATGAAATTTTAAACTTCCACTAAAGCAGAAAGGGTCTTTATAGTAGTTTCACGTGAAATCTAAGCTGTCTGAAGTGTTTTTCCAAAGTTGTCAACATTTTTATGTTTGGCGTTCCGGAACCCACCTTATCTCAGTCTGAAAACGTCTTTTCTGGATTGTGCCATAACTTTGCAGGGAATCCTCAGAACATGAAATTTTCACCTCCCACTATAGTAGAAAGGGTCTTTCTAGTAGTTGCACATCAAATCTGAGCTGTCTGAAGTGTTTTTCCAAAGTTATCAACATTTTTATATTTGGCGTTCCGGAATCGACTTTATCTCAGGCTGAAAACGTGTTTTCCGCATTGTGCCATAACTTTGCAAGGAAGCTTCAGAACATTAAATTTTAAACTTCCACTAAAGCAGAAAGGGTCTTTATAGTAGTTTCACGTGAAATCTAAGCTGTCTGAAGTGTTTTTCCAAAGTTGTCAACATTTTTATGTTTGGCGTTCCGGAACCCACCTTATCTCAGTCTGAAAACGTCTTTTCTGGATTGTGCCATAACTTTGCAGGGAAGCCTCAGAACATGAAATTTTCACCTCCCACTATAGTAGAAAGGGTCTTTCTAGTAGTTGCACATCAAATCTGAGCTGTCTGAAGTGTTTTTCCAAAGTTATCAACATTTTTATATTTGGCGTTCCGGAATCGACCTTATCTCAGGCTGAAAACGCGTTTTACGCCTTGTGCAATAACTTTCCAGGGAAGCTTCAGAACATCGAATTGTCACCACCCACTATTGCAGAAAGGGTCTTTCTAGTAGTTGCACATCAAATCTAAGCTGTCTGAAGTGTTTTTCGAAAGTTATCAACATTTTTATGTTTGGCGATCTGGAACCCATCTTATCTCAGGCTGAAAACGCATTTTCTGCATTGTGCCACAACTTTGCAGGCAAGCTTCAGAACATGAAATATTCACATGCCACTATAGCAGAAAGGGTCTTTCTAATAGTTGCACATCAAATCTAAGCTGTCTGAAGTGTTTTTCCAAAGTTATCAACATTTTTATGTTTATCGTTCCGGAATCGACCTTATGTCAGGCTGAAAACGCGTTTTACGCATGGTGCCATAACTTTGCAGTGAAGCTTCAGAACATCGAATTTTCACCTCCCACTATAGCAGAAAGGGTCTTTCTAGTAGATGCACATCAAATCTAAGCTGTCGAAAGTGTTTTTCCAAAGTTATCAACATTTTTATGTTTGGCGTTTCGGAATCGACCTTATGTCAGGCTGAAAACGCGTTTTACGCATGGTGCCATATCTTTGCAGTGAAGCTTCAGAACATCGAATTTTCACCTCCCACTATAGTAGAAAGGGTCTTTCTAGTAGTTGCACATCAAATCTCAGCTGTCTGAAGATTTGATGGCGTTCCGGAATCGACCTAATCTCAGGCTGAAAACGTGTTTTACGCATGGTGCCATAACTTTGCAGGGAAGCTTCAGAACATCGAATTTTCACCTCCCACAATGGCAGAAAGGGTCTTTCAAGTAGTTGCACATCAAATCTAAGCTGTCTGAAATGTTTTTCCATAGTTATCAACATTTTTATGTTTGGCGTACCAGAATCGACCTTATCTCAAGCTGAAAACGCGTTTTCTGCATTGTGCCATAACTTTGCAGGGAAGCTTCAGAACATGAAATTTTCACCTCCCACTATAGCAGAAAGGGTCTTTCTAGTAGTTGCACATCAAATGTAAGCGGTCTGAAGTGTATTTCAAAAGTTATCAACTTTTTTATGTTTGACGTTCCTGAATCGACCTTATCACAGGCTGAAAACGCGTTTTACGCATTGTTCAATTACTTTGCCGTGAAGCTTCAGAACATGAAATTTTCACCTCCCACAATGGCAGAAATGGTCTATCTAGTAGTTGGACATCAAATCTAAGCTGTCTGAAGTGTTTTTCCAAAGTCATCAACATTTTTATGTCTGGAGTTCCGGAATCGACCTTATCTCAGGCTGAAAATGCGTTTTACGCATTGTGCCACAACTTTGCAGGGAAGCTTCAGAACATGAAATTTTCACCTCCCACTATAGCAGAAAGGGTCTTTCTAGTAGTTTCACGTGAAATCTAAGCTGCCTGAAGTGTTTTTCCAAAGTTATCAACATTTTTATGTTTGGCGTTCCGGAATCGACTTTATCTCAGGCTGAAAACGTGTTTTCCGCATTGTGCCATAACTTTGCAAGGAAGCTTCAGAACATGAAATTTTAAACTTCCACTAAAGCAGAAAGGGTCTTTATAGTAGTTTCACGTGAAATCTAAGCTGTCTGAAGTGTTTTTCCAAAGTTGTCAACATTTTTATGTTTGGCGTTCCGGAACCCACCTTATCTCAGTCTGAAAACGTCTTTTCTGGATTGTGCCATAACTTTGCAGGGAATCCTCAGAACATGAAATTTTCACCTCCCACTATAGTAGAAAGGGTCTTTCTAGTAGTTGCACATCAAATCTGAGCTGTCTGAAGTGTTTTTCCAAAGTTATCAACATTTTTATATTTGGCGTTCCGGAATCGACTTTATCTCAGGCTGAAAACGTGTTTTCCGCATTGTGCCATAACTTTGCAAGGAAGCTTCAGAACATTAAATTTTAAACTTCCACTAAAGCAGAAAGGGTCTTTATAGTAGTTTCACGTGAAATCTAAGCTGTCTGAAGTGTTTTTCCAAAGTTGTCAACATTTTTATGTTTGGCGTTCCGGAACCCACCTTATCTCAGTCTGAAAACGTCTTTTCTGGATTGTGCCATAACTTTGCAGGGAAGCCTCAGAACATGAAATTTTCACCTCCCACTATAGTAGAAAGGGTCTTTCTAGTAGTTGCACATCAAATCTGAGCTGTCTGAAGTGTTTTTCCAAAGTTATCAACATTTTTATATTTGGCGTTCCGGAATCGACCTTATCTCAGGCTGAAAACGCGTTTTACGCCTTGTGCAATAACTTTCCAGGGAAGCTTCAGAACATCGAATTGTCACCACCCACTATTGCAGAAAGGGTCTTTCTAGTAGTTGCACATCAAATCTAAGCTGTCTGAAGTGTTTTTCGAAAGTTATCAACATTTTTATGTTTGGCGATCTGGAACCCATCTTATCTCAGGCTGAAAACGCATTTTCTGCATTGTGCCACAACTTTGCAGGCAAGCTTCAGAACATGAAATATTCACATGCCACTATAGCAGAAAGGGTCTTTCTAATAGTTGCACATCAAATCTAAGCTGTTTGAAGTGTTTTTCCAAAGTTATCAACATTTTTATGTTTGGCGTTCAGGAATCGACCTTATCTCAGGCTGAATACGCGTTTTCTGCATTGTGCCGTAACTTTGCAGGGAATCTTCAGAACATGAAATTTTCACCTCCCATAATAGCAGAAAGGGTCTTTTTAGTAGTTGCACATCAAATCTAAGCTGTTTGAAGTCTTTTTCCAAAGTTATCAACACTTTTATGCTTGGCGTTCCGAAACCCACCTTATCTCAGGCTGAAAACGCGTTTTCTGCATTGTGCCATAACTTTGCAGAGAAGATTCAGAACATGAAATTTTCACCTCCCACTATAGCAGAAAGGGTCTTTCTAGTAGTTGCACATCAAATCTAAGGTGTCTGAAGTGTTGTTCCAAAGTTATCATATTTTTTTGTTTGGCGTTCCGGAACCCACCTTATCTCAGGCTGAAAACGCGTTTTCGGAATTGTGCCATAACTTTGCAGGGAAGCTTCAGAACATGAAATTTTAAACTTGCGCTATAGCAGAAAGGGTCTTTCTAGTAGTTGTACATCAAATCTAAGCTGTCTGTAGTGTTTTTCCAAAGTTATCAACATTTTAATGTTTGCCGTTCCGGAATCGACCTTATCTCAGGCTGAAAACGCGTTTTACGCATTGTGCCATAACTTTGCATAAAGCTTCAGAACATGAAATTTTCACCTCCCACTATACCAGAAAGGGTCTTTCTAGTAGTTGCAGATCAAACCTAAGCTGTCTGAAATGTTTTTCCAAAGTTATCAACATTTTTATGTTTGGCGTTCCGGAACCCACCTTATCTCAGGCTGAAAACGCGTTTTCATGATTGTGCAATAACTTTGCATAAAGCTTTAGAACATGAAATTTTCACCTCCCACTATAGCAGAAAGGGTCTTTCTAGTAGTTGCAGATTAAATCTAAGCTGTCTGAAATGTTTTTCCAAAGTTTTCAACTTTTTTATGTTTGGCGTTCTGGAACCCACCTTATCTCAGGCTGAAAACGTGTTTTTTGCATTGTGCCATAACTTTGCAGGGATGCCACAGAACATGAAATTTTCACCTGCCGCTATAGTAGAACGGGTCGTTCTAGTAGTTGCACATCAAATCCAAGCTGTCTGAAGTGGCTTTCCAAAGTTATCAACATTTTTATGTTTGGAGTTCCGGAATCAACCTTATCTCAGGCTGAACACCCGTTTTCTGCATTGTGCCATAACTTTGCAGGGATGATTCAGAACATGAAATTTCCACCTCTCACTATAGCAGAAAGGGTCTTTCTAGTAGTTGCACGTGAAATCTAAGCTGTCTGAAGTGTTTTTCCAAAGTTATCAACATTTTTATGTTTGGCGTTCCGGAATTGACCTTGTCTCATGCTGAAAACGCGTTTTCTGCATTGTGCCATAACTTTGCTGGGAAACTTCAGAACATGAAATTTTCACCTCCCACGATAGCAGAAAGGGTCTTTCTAGTAGTTGCACATCAAATCTAAGCTGTTTGAAGTGTTTTTCCAAAGTTATCAACATTTTTATGTTTGGCGTTCCGGAATTGACCTTGTCTCATGCTGAAAACGCGTTTTCTGCATTGTGCCATAACTTTGCAGGGAAGCTTCAGAACATGACATTTAAACATCCCACGATAGCAGAAAGGGTCTTTCTAGTAGTTGCACATCAAATCTAAGCTGTTTGAAGTGTTTTTCCAAAGTTATCAACATTTTTATGTTTGGCGTTCCGGAATCGACCTTATCTCAGGCTGAAAACGCGTTTTCTGCAATGTGCCATAACTTTGCAGGGAAGCTTCAGAACATGAAATTTTCAACTTCCACTATAGCAGAAAGGCTTTTTCTAGTAGTTGCACATCAAATCTAAGCTGTTTGAAGTGTTTTTCGAAAGTTATCAACGTTTTTATATTTGGCATTCCTGAATCGACCTTATCTCAGGCTGAAAACGCATTTTCTGCTTTGTGCCATATATTCTAAGGGAAGGTTCAGAACATGAAATTTTCACCTCCCACTATTGCAGAAAGGCTCTGTCTTGTAGTTGCACATCAAATCTAAGCTGTCTGAAGTGTTTTTACAAAGTTATCAACATTTTTATGTTTGGCGTTCCGGAATCGACCTTTTCTCAGGCTGAAAACGCTTTTTACGCATTGTGCCATAACTTTGCATAAAGCTTCAGCACAAGAAATTTTCACCACCCACTATAGCAGAAAGGGTCTTTGTCGTAGTTGCAGATCAAATCTAAGCTGTCTGAAGTGTTTTTCCAAAGTTAACAACATTTTTATGTTTGGCGTTCTGGAACCCACCTTATCTCAGTCTGAAAACGTGTTTTTTGCATTGTGCCATAACTTTGCAGGGACGCTTCAGAACATGAAATTTTCACATCCCACTATAGCAGAAATGGTCTTTCTAGTAGTTGCACATCAAATCTAAGCTGTCTGAAGTGTTTTTCCAAAGTTATCAACATTTTTATGTTTGGCGTTCCGGAACCCACCTTATCTCAGGCTGAAAACAGGTTTCCTGCATTGTGCCATAACTTTGCAGGGAAGCTTCAGAACATGAAATTTTCACCTCCCACTATAGCAGAAAGGGTCTTTCTAGTAGTTGCACATCAAATCTAAGCTGTCTGAAGTGTTTTTCCAAAGTGATCAAATTTTTATGTTTGGCGTTCGGGAATCGACCTTATCTCAGGCTGAAAATGCGTTTTCTGCATTGTGCCATAACTTTGCCAAGACGCTTCAGAACATGAAATTTTCACCTCCCACTGTAGCAGAAAGGTTCTTACTAGTAGTTGCACATCAAATCTAAGCTGTCTGAAGTGTTTTCCCATAGTTATCAACATTTTTATGTTTGGCGTCCGATAACCCACCTTATCTCACACTGAAAACGGGTTTTCTGCTTTGAGCCATAACTTTGCTGGGAAGCTTCAGAACATGAAATTTTAACCTCCCACTATAGCACAAAGGGTCTTTCTAGTAGTTGCACATCAAATCTAAGCTGTCTGAAGTGTTTTCCCAAAGTTATCAACATTTTTATGTTGGGCGTTCCGTAACCCACCTTATCTCAGGCTGAAAACGCGTTTCACGCATTGTTCCATAACTTTGCAGGGAAGCTTCAGAACATGAAATTTTCACCTCCCACAATGGCAGAAAGGGTCTTTCTAGTAGTTGCACATCAAATCTAAGCTGTCTGAAGTGTTTTTCCAAAATTATCAACATTTTTATGTTTGGCGTTCCGGAATCGACCTTATCTCAGGCTGAAAACGCGTTTTACGCATTGTGCCATAACTTTGCATAAAGCTTCAGAACATGAAATTTTCACCTCCCAGTATAGTAGAACGGGTCTTTCTAGTAGTTGCACATGATATCTAAGCTGTCTGAAGTGTTTTTCCAAAGTTGTCAACATTTTTACGTTTGGCGTTCCGAAACCCACCTTATCTCAGGCTGAAAACGCATTTTCTGCTTTGTGCCATATATTCTAAGGGAAGGTTCAGAACATGAAATTTTCACCTCCCACTATTGCAGAAAGGCTCTGTCTTGTAGTTGCACATCAAATCTCAGCTGTCTGAAGTGTTTTTACAAAGTTATCAACATTTTTATGTTTGGCGTTCCGGAATCGACCTTTTCTCAGGCTGAAAACGCTTTTTACGCATTGTGCCATAACTTTGCATAAAGCTTCAGCACAAGAAATTTTCACCACCCACTATAGCAGAAAGGGTCTTTGTAGTAGTTGCAGATCAAATCTAAGCTGTCTGAAGTGTTTTTCCAAAGTTAACAACATTTTTATGTTTGGCGTTCTGGAACCCACCTTATCTCAGTCTGAAAACGTGTTTTTTGCATTGTGCCATAACTTTGCAGGGACGCTTCAGAACATGAAATTTTCACATCCCACTATAGCAGAAAGGGTCTTTCTAGTAGTTGCACATCAAATCTAAGCTGTCTGATGTGTTTTTCCAAAGTTATCAACATTTTTATGTTTGGCGTTCCGGAATCGACCTTATCTTAGGCTGAAAACGCGATTTACGCATTGTGCCATAACTTTGCAGGGAAGCTTCAGAACATGAAATGTTCACCTCCCACTATAGCAGAAAGGGTCTTTCTAGTAGTTGCACATCAAATGTAAGCTGTCTGAAGTGTTTTTCCAAAGTTATCAACATTTTTATGTTTGGCGTTCCGGAATCGACCTTATCTCAGGCTGAAAACGCGTTTCACGCATTGTGCCATGACTTTGCAGGGAAGCTTCAGAAAATGAAATTTTCACCTCCCACTATAGCAGAAAGGGTATTTCTAGTAGTTGCACATTAAATCTAAGCTGTCTGAAGTGTTGTTCCAAAGTTATCAACATTTTTACGTTTGGCGTTTCGGAAACCACCTTGTCTCAGGCTGAAAACGCGTTTTCTGCATTGTGCCATAACTTCTCAGGGAAGCTTCAGAACATGAAATGTTCACCTCCCACGATAGCAGAAAGGGTCTTTCTAGTAGTTGCACATGAAATCTAAGCTGTCTGAAGTGTTTTTCAAAAGTTATCAACATTTTTATGTTTGGCGTTCCGGAATCGACCTTATCTCAGGATGAAAAATCGTTTTCTGCATTGTCCCATAACTTTGCAGGGAAGCTTCTGAACATGAAATTTTCACCTCCCACTATACCAGAAAGGGTCTTTCTTGTAGTTGCTCCTCAAATCTAAGCTGTCTTAAGTGTTTTTCGAAAGTTATCAACATTTTTATGTTTGGCGTTCCGGAATCGACCTTATCTCAGGCTGAAAACGCGTTTCCTGCATTGGGCCATAACTTTGCAAGGAAGTTTCAGAACATGAAATTTTAAAATTGCGCTATAGCTGAAAAGGTCTTTCTAGTAGGTGTGCATCAAATCTAAGCTCTCTGAAGTGTTTTTCCAAAGTTATCCACATTTTAATGTTTGGCGTTCCGGAATCGACCTTATCTCAGGCTGAAAACGCGTTTTACGCATTGTGCCATAACTTTGCATAAAGCTTCAGAACATGAAATTTTCACCTCCCACGATAACAGAAACGGTCTTTCTAGTAGTTGCAGATCAAAACTAAGCTGTCTGAAATGTTTTTCCAAAGTTATTAACAGTTTTATGTTTGGCATTCCGGAATCGACCTTATCTCAGGCTGTAAACGCGTTTTCTGCATTGTGCCATACCTTTGCAGGGAAGCTTCAGAACATGAAATTTTCTCCTCCCACTATAGCGGAAAGGGTCTTTCTAGTAGTTGCACATCAAATGTAAGCGGTCTGAAGTATATTTCAAAAGTTATCAACTTTTTTATGTTTGACATTCCTGAATCGACCTTATCACAGTCTGAAAACGCGTTTTACGCATTGTGCCATAACTTTGCCGTGAAGCTTCAGAACATGACATTTTCACCTCCCACAATGGCAGAAAGGGTCTTTCTAGTAATTGCAAATCAAATCTAAGCTGTCTGAAGTGTTTTTCCAAAGTTATCAACATTTTTATGTTTGGCGTTCCGGAATCGACTTTATCTCAGGCTGAAAACGTGTTTTACGCATTGTGTCATAACTTTGCATAAAGCTTCAGAACATTACATTTTCACATCCCACTATAGCAGAAAGGGTCTTTCTCGTAGTTGCACGTCAAATCTAAGCTGACAGATGTATTTTTCCGAAGTTATCAACATTTTTATGTTTGGCGTTCCGGAATCGACCTTATCTCAGGCTGAAAACGTCTTTTACACATTGTTTCATAACTTTGCAGGGAAGCTTCAGAACATCAAATTTTCACCTCCCACTGTAATAGAAAGGGTCTTTCTAGTAGTTGCACGTCAAATCTAAGCTGTCTGAAGTGTTTTTCCAAAGTTATCAACATTTTTATGTTTGGCTTTCCGGAATCGACCTTATCTCAGGCTGAAAACGCGTTTTACGCATTGTGCCATAACTTTGCAGGGAAGCTTCAGAACATGAAATTTTAAATTTCCACTATAGCAGAAAGGGTCTATCTGGTAGTTGCACATCAAATCTAAGCTGTCTGAAGTGTTTTTCCAAAGTTGTCAACATTTTTATGTTTGGTGTTCCGGAACCCACCTTATCTCAGGCTGAAAACGCTTTTTCTGCATTGTGCCATAACTTTGCAGGGATGCATCAGAACATGACATTTTCACCTCCCACAATAGCATATAGGGTCTTTCAAATAGTTGCACATCAAATCTAAGCTGTCTGAAGTGTTTTTCCAAAGTTCTCAACATTTTTATGTTTGGCGTTGGGGAACCCACCTTATCTCAGGCTGAAAACGTGTTTTACGCATTGTGCCATAACTCTGCATAAAGCTTCAGAACATGAAATTTTCACCTCCCACTATAGCAGAAAGGGTCTTTCTCGTAGTTGCAGTTCAAATCTAAGCTGTCTGAAGTGATTTTCCAAAGTCATCAACATTTTTATGTTTGGCGTTCCGGAATCGACCTTATCTCAGGCTGAAAACGCATTTTTCGCATTATGCCATAACTTTGCATAAAGCTTCCGAACATTAAATTTTCACATCCCACTATAGCAGAAAGGGTCTTTCTCGTAGTTGCACATCAAATCTAAGCTGTCTGAAGTGTTTTTCTAAAGTTGTCCACATTTTTATGTTTGGCGTTCCGGAACCCACCTTATCTCAGGCTGAAAACGCGTTTTCTGCATTGTGCCATAACTTTGCTGGGACGCTTCAGAACATGAAATTTTCACCTCCCACTGTAATAGAAAGGGTCTTTCTAGTAGTTGCACATCAAATCTAAGCTGTCGAAAGTGTTTTTCCAAAGTTATCAACATTTTTATGTTTGGCGTTTCGGAATCGACCTTATGTCAGGCTGAAAACGCGTTTTACGCATGGTGCCATATCTTTGCAGTGAAGCTTCAGAACATCGAATTTTCACCTCCCACTATAGTAGAAAGGTTCTTTCTAGTAGTTGCACATCAAATCTCAGCTGTCTGAAGATTTGATGGCGTTCCGGAATCGACCTAATCTCAGGCTGAAAACGTGTTTTACGCATGGTGCCATAACTTTGCAGGGAAGCTTCAGAACATCGAATTTTCACCTCCCACAATGGCAGAAAGGGTCTTTCAAGTAGTTGCACATCAAATCTAAGCTGTCTGAAATGTTTTTCCATAGTTATCAACATTTTTATGTTTGGCGTACCAGAATCGACCTTATCTCAAGCTGAAAACGCGTTTTCTGCATTGTGCCATAACTTTGCAGGGAAGCTTCAGAACATGAAATTTTCACCTCCCACTATAGCAGAAAGGGTCTTTCTAGTAGTTGCACATCAAATGTAAGCGGTCTGAAGTGTATTTCAAAAGTTATCAACTTTTTTATGTTTGACGTTCCTGAATCGACATTATCACAGGCTGAAAACGCGTTTTACGCATTGTTCAATTACTTTGCCGTGAAGCTTCAGAACATGAAATTTTCACCTCCCACAATGGCAGAAATGGTCTATCTAGTAGTTTCACGTGAAATCTAAGCTGTCTGAAGTGTTTTTCCAAAGTTGTCAACATTTTTATGTTTGGCGTTCCGGAACCCACCTTATCTCAGTCTGAAAACGTCTTTTCTGGATTGTGCCATAACTTTGCAGGGAAGCCTCAGAACATGAAATTTTCACCTCCCACTATAGTAGAAAGGGTCTTTCTAGTAGTTGCACATCAAATCTGAGCTGTCTGAAGTGTTTTTCCAAAGTTCTCAACATTTTTATGTTTGGCGTTCGGGAACCCACCTTATCTCAGGCTGAAAACGTGTTTTACGCATTGTGCCATAACTCTGCATAAAGCTTCAGAACATGAAATTTTCACCTCCCACTATAGCAGAAAGGGTCTTTCTCGTAGTTGCAGTTCAAATCTAAGCTGTCTGAAGTGTTTTTCCAAAGTCATCAACATTTTTATGTCTGGAGTTCCGGAATCGACCTTATCTCAGGCTGAAAACGTGTTTTACGCATTGTGCCACAACTTTGCAGGGAAGCTTCAGAACATGAAATTTTCACCTCCCACTATAGCAGAAAGGGTCTTTCTAGTAGTTTCACGTGAAATCTAAGCTGTCTGAAGTGTTTTTCCAAAGTTGTCAACATTTTTATGTTTGGCGTTCCGGAACCCACCTTATCTCAGTCTGAAAACGTCTTTTCTGGATTGTGCCATAACTTTGCAGGGAAGCCTCAGAACATGAAATTTTCACCTCCCACTATAGTAGAAAGGGTCTTTCTAGTAGTTGCACATCAAATCTGAGCTGTCTGAAGTGTTTTTCCAAAGTTATCAACATTTTTATATTTGGCGTTCCGGAATCGACCTTATCTCAGGCTGAAAACGCGTTTTACGCATTGTGCAATAACTTTCCAGGGAAGCTTCAGAACATCGAATTTCCACCACATACGATAGCAGAAAGGGTCTTTCTAGTAGTTGCACATCAAATCTAAGCTGTCTGAAGTGTTTTTCCAAAGTTATCAACTTTTTATGTTTGGCGTTCCGGAATCGACCTTATCTCAGGCTGAAAACGCGTTTTACGCATTGAGCCATAACTTTGCAGGGAAGCTTCAGAACATCGAATTTTCACCACCCACTATTGCAGAAAGGGTCTTTCTAGTAGTTGCACATCAAATCTAAGCTGTCTGAAGTGTTTTTCGAAAGTTATCAACATTTTTATGTTTGGCGATCTGGAACCCATCTTATCTCAGGCTGAAAACGCATTTTCTGCATTGTGCCGTAACTTTGCAGGGAATCTTCAGAACATGAAATTTTCACCTCCCATAGTAGCAGAAAGGGTCTTTTTAGTAGTTGCACATCAAATCTAAGCTGTTTGAAGTCTTTTTCCAAAGTTATCAACATTTTTATGCTTGGCGTTCCGAAACCCACCTTATCTCAGGCTGAAAACGCGTTTTCTGCATTGTGCCATAACTTTGCAGAGAAGATTCAGAACATGAAATTTTCACCTCCCACTATAGCAGAAAGGGTCTTTCTAGTAGTTGCACATCAAATCTAAGGTGTCTGAAGTGTTGTTCCAAAGTTATCATATTTTTTTGTTTGGCGTTCCGGAACCCACCTTATCTCAGGCTGAAAACGTCTTTTCTGGATTGTGCCATAACTTTGCAGGGAAGCCTCAGAACATGAAATTTTCACCTCCCACTATAGTAGAAAGGGTCTTTCTAGTAGTTGCACATCAAATCTGAGCTGTCTGAAGTGTTTTTCCAAAGTTATCAACATTTTTATATTTGGCGTTCCGGAATCGACCTTATCTCAGGCTGAAAACGCGTTTTACGCATTGTGCAATAACTTTCCAGGGAAGCTTCAGAACATCGAATTTCCACCACATACGATAGCAGAAAGGGTCTTTCTAGTAGTTGCACATCAAATCTAAGCTGTCTGAAGTGTTTTTCCAAAGTTGTCAACATTTTTATGTTTGGCGTTCCGGAACCCACCTTATCTCAGTCTGAAAACGTCTTTTCTGGATTGTGCCATAACTTTGCAGGGAAGCCTCAGAACATGAAATTTTCACCTCCCACTATAGTAGAAAGGGTCTTTCTAGTAGTTGCACATCAAATCTGAGCTGTCTGAAGTGTTTTTCCAAAGTTATCAACATTTTTATATTTGGCGTTCCGGAATCGACCTTATCTCAGGCTGAAAACGCGTTTTACGCATTGTGCAATAACTTTCCAGGGAAGCTTCAGAACATCGAATTTCCACCACATACGATAGCAGAAAGGGTCTTTCTAGTAGTTGCACATCAAATCTAAGCTGTCTGAAGTGTTTTTCCAAAGTTATCAACTTTTTATGTTTGGCGTTCCGGAATCGACCTTATCTCAGGCTGAAAACGCGTTTTACGCATTGAGCCATAACTTTGCAGGGAAGCTTCAGAACATCGAATTTTCACCACCCACTATTGCAGAAAGGGTCTTTCTAGTAGTTGCACATCAAATCTAAGCTGTCTGAAGTGTTTTTCGAAAGTTATCAACATTTTTATGTTTGGCGATCTGGAACCCATCTTATCTCAGGCTGAAAACGCATTTTCTGCATTGTGCCGTAACTTTGCAGGGAATCTTCAGAACATGAAATTTTCACCTCCCATAGTAGCAGAAAGGGTCTTTTTAGTAGTTGCACATCAAATCTAAGCTGTTTGAAGTCTTTTTCCAAAGTTATCAACATTTTTATGCTTGGCGTTCCGAAACCCACCTTATCTCAGGCTGAAAACGCGTTTTCTGCATTGTGCCATAACTTTGCAGAGAAGATTCAGAACATGAAATTTTCACCTCCCACTATAGCAGAAAGGGTCTTTCTAGTAGTTGCACATCAAATCTAAGGTGTCTGAAGTGTTGTTCCAAAGTTATCATATTTTTTTGTTTGGCGTTCCGGAACCCACCTTATCTCAGGCTGAAAACGCGTTTTCGGAATTGTGCCATAACTTTGCAGGGAAGCTTCAGAACATTAAATTTTAAACTTGCGCTATAGCAGAAAGGGTCTTTCTAGTAGTTGTACATCAAATCTAAGCTGTCTGAAGTGTTTTTCCAAAGTTATCAACATTTTAATGTTTGCCGTTCCGGAATCGACCTTATCTCAGGCTGAAAACGCGTTTTACGCATTGTGCCATAACTTTGCATAAAGCTTCAGAACATGAAATTTTCACCTCCCACTATACCAGAAAGGGTCTTTCTAGTAGTTGCAGATCAAACCTAAGCTGTCTGAAATGTTTTTCCAAAGTTATCAACATTTTTATGTTTGGCGTTCCGGAACCCACCTTATCTCAGGCTGAAAACGCGTTTTCATGATTGTGCAATAACTTTGCATAAAGCTTTAGAACATGAAATTTTCACCTCCCACTATAGCAGAAAGGGTCTTTCTAGTAGTTGCAGATTAAATCTAAGCTGTCTGAAATGTTTTTCCAAAGTTTTCAACTTTTTTATGTTTGGCGTTCTGGAACCCACCTTATCTCAGGCTGAAAACGTGTTTTTTGCATTGTGCCATAACTTTGCAGGGATGCCACAGAACATGAAATTTTCACCTGCCGCTATAGTAGAAAGGGTCGTTCTAGTAGTTGCACATCAAATCCAAGCTGTCTGAAGTGGCTTTCCAAAGTTATCAACATTTTTATGTTTGGCATTCCAGAATCGACCTTATCTCAGGCTGAAAACGCGTTTTCTGCATTGTGCCATAACTTTGCAGGGAAACTTCAGAACATGAAATTTTCACCTCCCACTATAGCAGAAAGGGTCTTTCTAGTAGTTGCACATCAAATCTAAGATGTCTGAAGTGTTTTTTCAATGTTATCATATTTTTATGTTTGGCGTTCCGGAATTGACCTTGTCTCATGCTGAAAACGCGTTTTCTGCATTGTGCCATAACTTTGCAGGGAAGCTTCAGAACATGACATTTAAACATCCCACGATAGCAGAAAGGGTCTTTCTAGTAGTTGCACATCAAATCTAAGCTGTTTGAAGTGTTTTTCCAAAGTTATCAACATTTTTATGTTTGGCGTTCCGGAATCGACCTTATCTCAGGCTGAAAACGCGTTTTCTGCAATGTGCCATAACTTTGCAGGGAAGCTTCAGAACATGAAATTTTCAACTTCCACTATAGCAGAAAGGCTTTTTCTAGTAGTTGCACATCAAATCTAAGCTGTTTGAAGTGTTTTTCGAAAGTTATCAACGTTTTTATATTTGGCATTCCTGAATCGACCTTATCTCAGGCTGAAAACACGTTTTCTGCATTGTGCCATAACTTTGCAGGGAAGCTTCAGAACATGAAATTTTCAACTCCCACTACAGCAGAAAGGGTCTTTCTAGTAGTTGCACGTCAAATCTAAGCTGTCTGAAGTGTTTTTCCAAAGTTATCAACATTTTTATGTTTGGCATTCCAGAATCGACCTTATCTCTTGCTGAAAACGCGTTTTCTGCATTGTGCCATAACTTTGCAGGGAAACTTCAGAACATGACATTTTCACCTCCCACTATAGCATAAAGGGTCTCTCTAGTAGTTGCACATCAAATCTAAGCTGTCTGAAGTGTTTTTCCGAAGTTATTAACATTTTTATGTTTGGCGGTCCGGAATTGACCTTATGTGAGGCTGAAAACGCGTTTTCTGCATTGTGCCATAACTTTGCAGGGAAGCTTCCGAACATGAAATTTTCAACTCCCACTATAGCAGAAAGACTTTTTCCAGTAGTTGCACATCAAATCTAAGCTGTCTGAAGTGTTTTTCCAAAGTTATCAACATTTTTATGTTTGGCTTACCGGAATCGACCTTATCTCAGGCTGAAAACGCGTTTTCTGCAATGTGCCATAACTTTGCAGGGAAGCTTCAGAACATAAAATTTTCAACTTCCACTATAGCAGAAAGGCTTTTTCCAGTAGTTGCACATCAAATCTAAGCTGTCTGAAGTGTTTTTCCAAAGTTATCAACATTTTTATGTTTGGCTTTCCGGAATCCACCTTATCTCAGGCTGTAAAAGCGTTTTCTGCATTGTGCCATAACTTTGCAGGGAAGCTTCAGAACATGACATTTAAACATCCCACTATAGCAGAAAGGCTTTTTCTAGTAGTTGCACATCAAATCTAAGCTGTTTGTAGTGTTTTTCGAAAGTTATCAACATTTTTATATTTGGCGTTCCTGAATCGACCTTATCTCAGGCTGAAAACACGTTTTCTGCATTGTGCCATAACTTTGCAGGGAAGCTTCAGAACATGAAATTTTCAACTCCCACTACAGCAGAAAGGGTCTTTCTAGTAGTTGCACGTCAAATCTAAGCTGTCTGAAGTGTTTTTCCAAAGTTATCAACATTTTTATGTTTGGCATTACAGAATCGACCTTATCTCTGGCTGAAAACGCGTTTTCTTCATTGTGCCATAACTTTGCAGGGAAACTTCAGAACATGAAATTTTCACCTCCCACTATAGCAGAAAGGGTCTTTCTAGTAGTTGCACATCAAATATAAGCTGTCTGAAGTTTTTTTCCAAAGTTATCAACATTTTTATGTTTGGCTTTCTGGAACCCACGTTATCTCAGGCTGAAAACGCGTTTTCTGCATTGTGCCATAACTTTGCAGGAAAGCTTCAGAACATGAAATTTTCACCTCCCACTATAGCAGAAAGGGTCTTTCTAGTAGTTGCACATCAAATATAAGCTGTCTGAAGTTTTTTTCCAAAGTTATCAACATTTTTACGTTTGGCGTTCTGGAACCCACCTTATCTCAGGCTGAAAACGCGTTTTCTGCATTGTGCCATAACTTTTCAGGGAACCTTCAGATCATGAAATGTTCATTTCCCACGATAGCAGAAAGGGTCTTTCTAGTAGTTGCACATCAAATCTAAGCTGTCTGAAGTGTTTTTCCAAAGTTATCAACATTCTTATGTTTGGCGTTCCGGAATCAACCTAATCTCAGGCTGAAAACGCGTTTTACGCATTGTGGCATAACTTGCAGGGAAGCTTCAGAACATCAAATTTTCACCTCCCACTGTAGCAGAAAGGGTCTTTCTAGTAGTTGTACATCAAATCTAAGCTGTCTGAAGTGTTTTTCCAAAGTTATCAACATTTTTATGTTTGGCGTTCTGGAACCCACCTTATCTCAGGCTGAAAACGCGTTTTATGCATTGTGCCATAACTTTGCAGGGAAGCTTCAGAAAATGAACTTTTCACCTCCTACTATAGCAGAAAGGGTCTTCCTAGTAGTTGCACATCAAATCTAAGCTGTCTGAAGTGTTGTTTCAAAGTCATCATCATTTTTACGCTTGGCGTACCGGAACCCACCTTATCTCAGGCTGAAAACGCGTTTTCTGCATTGTGCCATAACTTCTCAGGGAAGCTTCAGAACATGAAATTTTGACCTCCCACTATAGCAGAAAGGGTCTTTCTAGTAGTTGCACATCAAATCTAAGCTGTCTGAAGTGTTTTTCCAAAGTTATCAACATTTTTATGTTTGGCTTTCTGGAACCCACCTTATCTCAGGCTGAAAACGCGTTTTCTGCATTGTGCCATAACTTTGCAGGAAAGCTTCAGAACATGAAATTTTCACCTCCCACTATAGCAGAAAGGGTCCTTCTAGTAGTTGCACATCAAATATAAGCTGTCTGAAGTTTTTTTCCAAAGTCATCAACATTTTTATGTTTGGCGTTCTGGAACCCACCTTATCTCAGGCTGAAAACGCGTTTTCTGCATTGTGCCATAACTTTGCAGGAAAGCTTCAGAACATGAAATTTTCACATCCCACTATAGCAGAAATGGTCTTTCTAGTAGTTGCACATCAAATCTAAGTTGTATGAAGTGTTTTTCCAAAGTTATCAACATTTCTATGTTTGGCGTTCTGAAATCAACCTCATCTCAGGCTGAAAACGCGTTTTCTGCATTGTGTCATAACTTTGCAGGGAAGCTTCCGAACATGAAATTTTCAACTCCCACTATAGCAGAAAGACTTTTTCCAGTAGTTGCACATCAAATCTAAGCTCTTTGAAGTGTTTTTCGAAAGTTATCAACATTTTTATATTTGGCGTTCCTGAATCGACCTTATCTCAGGCTGAAAACACGTTTTCTGCATTGTGCCATAACTTTGCAGGGAAACTTCAGAACATGACATTTTCACCTCCCACTATAGCATAAAGGGTCTCTCTAGTAGTTGCACATCAAATCTAAGCTGTCTGAAGTGTTTTTCCGAAGTTATTAACATTTTTATGTTTGGCGGTCCGGAATTGAACTTATGTGAGGCTGAAAACGCGTTTTCTGCATTGTGCCATAACTTTGCAGGGAAGCTTCCGAACATGAAATTTTCAACTCCCACTATAGCAGAAAGACTTTTTCCAGTAGTTGCACATCAAATCTAAGCTGTCTGAAGTGTTTTTCCAAAGTTATCAACATTTTTATGTTTGGCTTACCGGAATCGACCTTATCTCAGGCTGAAAACGCGTTTTCTGCAATGTGCCATAACTTTGCAGGGAAGCTTCAGAACATAAAATTTTCAACTTCCACTATAGCAGAAAGGCTTTTTCCAGTAGTTGCACATCAAATCTAAGCTGTCTGAAGTGTTTTTCCAAAGTTATCAACATTTTTATGTTTGGCTTTCCGGAATCCACCTTATCTCAGGCTGTAAAAGCGTTTTCTGCATTGTGCCATAACTTTGCAGGGAAGCTTCAGAACATGACATTTAAACATCCCACTATAGCAGAAAGGGTGTTTCTAGTAGTTGCACATCAAATCTAAGCTGTCTGAAATGTTGTCCCAAAGTTATCAACATTTTTACGTTTGGTGTTCCGGAATCGACCTTATCTCAGGCTGGAAACGCGTTTTACGCATTGTGCCATAACTTTGCAGGGAACATTTAGAACATGAAATTTTCATCTCCCACTATAGCAGAAAGGGTGTTTCTAGTAGTTGCACATCAAATCTAAGCTGTCTGAAATGTTTTCCCAAAGTTATCAACATTTTTACGTTTGGCGTTTCGGAACCCACCTTATCTCACGCTGAAAACGCGTTTTCTGCATTGTGCCATAACTTCTCAGGGAAGCTTCAGAACATGAAATGTTCACCTCCCACTTAGCAGAAAGGGTCTTTCTAGTAGTTGCACATCAAATCTAAGCTGTCTGAAGTGTTTTTCCAAAGTTATCAACATTTTTATGTTTGGCGTTCCAGAATCGACCTTATCTCAGGCTGAAAACGCGATTTACGCATTTTGCCATAACTTTGGAGGGAAGCTTCAGAAAATGAAATTTTCACCTCCCACTATAGCAGAAAGGGTCTTTCTAGTAGTTGCACATCAAATCGAAGCTGTCTGAAGTGTTGTTCCAATGTTATCAACATTTTTACGTTTGGCGTTCCGGAACCCACCTTATCTGAGGCTGAAAACGCGTTTTCTGTTGTGTGCCATAACTTTGCAGGGAAGCTTCAGAACTTGAAATTTTCACCTCCCACTATAGCAGAAAGGGTCTTTCTCGTAGTTGCTCATCAAATCTAAGTTGTCTGAAGTGTTTTTCCAAAGTTATCAACATTTTTTCGTTTGGCGTTCCGGAACCCACCTTATCTCAGGCTGAAAACGTATTTTCTGAAATGTGCCATGACTTTTGTGGGAAGCTTCAGATCATGAAATTTTCACCTCCCACTGTAGCAGAAAGGGTCTTTCTAGTAGTTGCACATCAAATCTAAGCAGTCTGAAGTGTTGTTCCAAAGTTATCAACATTTTTACGTTTGGCGTTCCGGAACCCAATTTATCTCAGGCTGAAAACGTATTTTCTGCATTGTGCCATAACTTTGCAGGGAAGCTTCAGAACATGAAATGTTCACCTCCCACTATCGCAGAAAGGGTCTTTCTAGTAGTTGCACATCAAATCTAAGCTGTCTGAAGTGTTTTTCCAAAGTTATCAACATTTTTATGTTTGGCGTTCCGGAACTGACCTTATCTCAGGCTGAAAACGCGTTTTCTGCATTGTTCCTTAACTTTGCAGAGAAGCTTCCGAACATGAAATTTTCAACTCCCACTATAACAGACTGGGTCTTTCTAGTAGTTGCACATCAAATCTAAGCTGTCTGAAGTTTTTTTCCAAAATTATCAACATTTTCATATTTGGCGTTCCGGAATCGACCTTATCTCAGGCTGAAAATGTGTTTTACGCATTGTGCCGTAACTTTGCATGGAAGCTTCAGAACATCGAATTTTCAACTCCCACTATAGCAGAAAGGGTCTTTCAAGTAGTTGCAGATCAAATCTAAGCTGTCTGAAATGTTTTTCCAAAGTTATCAACATTTTTATGTTTGGCGTTCTGGACCCCACCTTATCTCAGTCTGAAAACGTGTTTTTTGCATTGTGCCATAACTTTGCAGGGAAGCCTCAGAACATGAAATTTCCACCTGCCGCTATAGTAGAAAGGGTCTTTCTAGTAGTTGCTCATCGAATCTAAGCTGTCTTAAGTGTCTTTTCGAAGTTATCAACACTTTTATGTTTGGCGTTCCAGAATCGACCTTAACTCAGCCTGAAAACGCGTTTTACGCATGGTGCCATAACTTTGCAGGGAAGCTTCAGAACATCAAATTTTCACCTCCCACAATGGCAGAAAGGGTCTTTCTAGTAGTTGCACATCAAATCTAAGCTGTCTGAAATGTTTTTCCAAAGTTATCAACATTTTTATGTTTGGCGTTCTGGAACCCACCTTATCTCAGGCTGAAAACGCGTTTTCTCCATTGTGCCATAACTTTGCAGGGAAGCTTCAGAACATGAATTTTTCACCTCCCACTATAGCAGAAAGGGTCTTTCTAGTACTTGCACATCACATCTAAGCTGTCTGAAGTGTATTTCAAAAGTTATCAACTTTTTTATGTTTGGCGTTCCTGAATCAACCTTATCTCAGGCTGAAAACGCGTTTTCTGCATTGTGCCATAACTTTGCAAGGAAGCTTCAGAACATGAAATTTTAAACTTGCGCTATAGCAGAAAAGGTCTTTCTAGTAGTTGTACATCAAATCTAAGCTGTCTGAAGTGTTTTTCCAAAGTTATCCACATTTTAATGTTTGGCGTTCCGGAATCGACCTTATCTCAGGCTGAAAACGCGTTTTACGCATTGTCCCATAACTTTGCATCAAGCTTCAGAACATGAAATTTTCACCTCCCACGATAGCAGAAAGGGTCTTTCTAGTAGTTGCAGATCAAAACTAAGCTGTCTGAAATGTTTTTCCAAAGTTATCAACAGTTTTATGCTTGGCATTCCGGAATCGACCTTATCTCAGGCTGTAAACGCGTTTTACGCATGGTGCCATAACTTCTCAGGGAAGCTTCAGAACATGAAATTTTGACCTCCCACTATAGCAGAAAGGGTCTTTCTAGTAGTTGCACATCAAATCTAAGCTGTCTGAAGTGTTTTTCCAAAGTTATCAACATTTTTATGTTTGGCTTTCTGGAACCCACCTTATCTCAGGCTGAAAACGCGTTTTCTGCATTGTGCCATAACTTTGCAGGAAAGCTTCAGAACATGAAATTTTCACCTCCCACTATAGCAGAAAGGGTCCTTCTAGTAGTTGCACATCAAATATAAGCTGTCTGAAGTTTTTTTCCAAAGTCATCAACATTTTTATGTTTGGCGTTCTGGAACCCACCTTATCTCAGGCTGAAAACGCGTTTTCTGCATTGTGCCATAACTTTGCAGGAAAGCTTCAGAACATGAAATTTTCACATCCCACTATAGCAGAAATGGTCTTTCTAGTAGTTGCACATCAAATCTAAGTTGTATGAAGTGTTTTTCCAAAGTTATCAACATTTCTATGTTTGGCGTTCTGAAATCAACCTCATCTCAGGCTGAAAACGCGTTTTCTGCATTGTGTCATAACTTTGCAGGGAAGCTTCCGAACATGAAATTTTCAACTCCCACTATAGCAGAAAGACTTTTTCCAGTAGTTGCACATCAAATCTAAGCTCTTTGAAGTGTTTTTCGAAAGTTATCAACATTTTTATATTTGGCGTTCCTGAATCGACCTTATCTCAGGCTGAAAACACGTTTTCTGCATTGTGCCATAACTTTGCAGGGAAACTTCAGAACATGACATTTTCACCTCCCACTATAGCATAAAGGGTCTCTCTAGTAGTTGCACATCAAATCTAAGCTGTCTGAAGTGTTTTTCCGAAGTTATTAACATTTTTATGTTTGGCGGTCCGGAATTGAACTTATGTGAGGCTGAAAACGCGTTTTCTGCATTGTGCCATAACTTTGCAGGGAAGCTTCCGAACATGAAATTTTCAACTCCCACTATAGCAGAAAGACTTTTTCCAGTAGTTGCACATCAAATCTAAGCTGTCTGAAGTGTTTTTCCAAAGTTATCAACATTTTTATGTTTGGCTTACCGGAATCGACCTTATCTCAGGCTGAAAACGCGTTTTCTGCAATGTGCCATAACTTTGCAGGGAAGCTTCAGAACATAAAATTTTCAACTTCCACTATAGCAGAAAGGCTTTTTCCAGTAGTTGCACATCAAATCTAAGCTGTCTGAAGTGTTTTTCCAAAGTTATCAACATTTTTATGTTTGGCTTTCCGGAATCCACCTTATCTCAGGCTGTAAAAGCATTTTCTGCATTGTGCCATAACTTTGCAGGGAAGCTTCAGAACATGACATTTAAACATCCCACTATAGCAGAAAGGGTGTTTCTAGTAGTTGCACATCAAATCTAAGCTGTCTGAAATGTTGTCCCAAAGTTATCAACATTTTTACGTTTGGTGTTCCGGAATCGACCTTATCTCAGGCTGGAAACGCGTTTTACGCATTGTGCCATAACTTTGCAGGGAACATTTAGAACATGAAATTTTCATCTCCCACTATAGCAGAAAGGGTGTTTCTAGTAGTTGCACATCAAATCTAAGCTGTCTGAAATGTTTTCCCAAAGTTATCAACATTTTTACGTTTGGCGTTTCGGAACCCACCTTATCTCACGCTGAAAACGCGTTTTCTGCATTGTGCCATAACTTCTCAGGGAAGCTTCAGAACATGAAATGTTCACCTCCCACTTAGCAGAAAGGGTCTTTCTAGTAGTTGCACATCAAATCTAAGCTGTCTGAAGTGTTTTTCCAAAGTTATCAACATTTTTATGTTTGGCGTTCCAGAATCGACCTTATCTCAGGCTGAAAACGCGATTTACGCATTTTGCCATAACTTTGGAGGGAAGCTTCAGAAAATGAAATTTTCACCTCCCACTATAGCAGAAAGGGTCTTTCTAGTAGTTGCACATCAAATCGAAGCTGTCTGAAGTGTTGTTCCAATGTTATCAACATTTTTACGTTTGGCGTTCCGGAACCCACCTTATCTGAGGCTGAAAACGCGTTTTCTGTTGTGTGCCATAACTTTGCAGGGAAGCTTCAGAACTTGAAATTTTCACCTCCCACTATAGCAGAAAGGGTCTTTCTCGTAGTTGCTCATCAAATCTAAGTTGTCTGAAGTGTTTTTCCAAAGTTATCAACATTTTTTCGTTTGGCGTTCCGGAACCCACCTTATCTCAGGCTGAAAACGTATTTTCTGAAATGTGCCATGACTTTTGTGGGAAGCTTCAGATCATGAAATTTTCACCTCCCACTGTAGCAGAAAGGGTCTTTCTAGTAGTTGCACATCAAATCTAAGCAGTCTGAAGTGTTGTTCCAAAGTTATCAACATTTTTACGTTTGGCGTTCCGGAACCCAATTTATCTCAGGCTGAAAACGTATTTTCTGCATTGTGCCATAACTTTGCAGGGAAGCTTCAGAACATGAAATGTTCACCTCCCACTATCGCAGAAAGGGTCTTTCTAGTAGTTGCACATCAAATCTAAGCTGTCTGAAGTGTTTTTCCAAAGTTATCAACATTTTTATGTTTGGCGTTCCGGAACTGACCTTATCTCAGGCTGAAAACGCGTTTTCTGCATTGTTCCTTAACTTTGCAGAGAAGCTTCCGAACATGAAATTTTCAACTCCCACTATAACAGACTGGGTCTTTCTAGTAGTTGCACATCAAATCTAAGCTGTCTGAAGTTTTTTTCCAAAATTATCAACATTTTCATATTTGGCGTTCCGGAATCGACCTTATCTCAGGCTGAAAATGTGTTTTACGCATTGTGCCGTAACTTTGCATGGAAGCTTCAGAACATCGAATTTTCAACTCCCACTATAGCAGAAAGGGTCTTTCAAGTAGTTGCAGATCAAATCTAAGCTGTCTGAAATGTTTTTCCAAAGTTATCAACATTTTTATGTTTGGCGTTCTGGACCCCACCTTATCTCAGTCTGAAAACGTGTTTTTTGCATTGTGCCATAACTTTGCAGGGAAGCCTCAGAACATGAAATTTCCACCTGCCGCTATAGTAGAAAGGGTCTTTCTAGTAGTTGCTCATCGAATCTAAGCTGTCTTAAGTGTCTTTTCGAAGTTATCAACACTTTTATGTTTGGCGTTCCAGAATCGACCTTAACTCAGCCTGAAAACGCGTTTTACGCATGGTGCCATAACTTTGCAGGGAAGCTTCAGAACATCAAATTTTCACCTCCCACAATGGCAGAAAGGGTCTTTCTAGTAGTTGCACATCAAATCTAAGCTGTCTGAAATGTTTTTCCAAAGTTATCAACATTTTTATGTTTGGCGTTCTGGAACCCACCTTATCTCAGGCTGAAAACGCGTTTTCTCCATTGTGCCATAACTTTGCAGGGAAGCTTCAGAACATGAATTTTTCACCTCCCACTATAGCAGAAAGGGTCTTTCTAGTACTTGCACATCACATCTAAGCTGTCTGAAGTGTATTTCAAAAGTTATCAACTTTTTTATGTTTGGCGTTCCTGAATCAACCTTATCTCAGGCTGAAAACGCGTTTTCTGCATTGTGCCATAACTTTGCAAGGAAGCTTCAGAACATGAAATTTTAAACTTGCGCTATAGCAGAAAAGGTCTTTCTAGTAGTTGTACATCAAATCTAAGCTGTCTGAAGTGTTTTTCCAAAGTTATCCACATTTTAATGTTTGGCGTTCCGGAATCGACCTTATCTCAGGCTGAAAACGCGTTTTACGCATTGTCCCATAACTTTGCATCAAGCTTCAGAACATGAAATTTTCACCTCCCACGATAGCAGAAAGGGTCTTTCTAGTAGTTGCAGATCAAAACTAAGCTGTCTGAAATGTTTTTCCAAAGTTATCAACAGTTTTATGCTTGGCATTCCGGAATCGACCTTATCTCAGGCTGTAAACGCGTTTTACGCATGGTGCCATAACTTTGCTGGGAAGCTTCAGAACATCAAATTTTCACCTCCCACAATAGCAGAAACGGTCTTTCTAGTAGTTGCACTTCAAATCTAAGCTGTCTGAAGTGTTTTTCCAAAGTTATCTACATTTTTATGTTTGGCGTTTCGGAATCGAACTTATCTCAGGCTGAAAACGTGTTTTCTGCATTGTGCCATAACTTTGCATAAAGCTTCAGAACATGAAATTTTCACCTCCCTCTATAGCAGACAGGGTCTTTGTAGTAGTTTCACGTGAATTCTAAGCTGTCTGAAGTGTTTTTCCAAAGTTATCAACATTTTTATGTTTGGCGTTCCGGAATGGACCTTATCTCAGGCTGAAAACGTTCACCTCCCACTATAGCTGAAAGGGTTTTTCTAATAGTTGCACATCAAATCCAAGCTGTTTGAAGTGTTTTTCGAAAGTTATCAACATTTTTATGGTTGGCGTTCCGGAATCGACCTTATCTCAGGCTGAAAACGCGATTTACGCATTCTGCCATAACTTTGCAGGGAATCTTCAGAACACGAAATTTTCATATCCCACTATAGCAGAAAGGGTCTTTCTAGTAGTTGCACATCAAATCTAAGCTGTCTGAAGTGTTTTTCCAAAGTTATAAACATTTTTATGTTTGGCGTTCCTGAATCAACCTTATCTCAGGCTGAAAACGCGTTTGACGCATTGCGCCATAACTTTGCAGGAAAACTTCAGAACATGAAATTTTCAATTCCCACTAAAGCAGAAAGGGTTTTTCTGCTACTTGCACATCAAATCTAAGCTGTCTGAAGTGTTCTTCGATAGTTTTCAACATTTTTATATTTGGCGTTCCTGAATCGACCTTATCTCAGGCTGAAAACACGTTTTCTGCATTGTGCCATAACTTTGCAGGGAAGCTTCAGAACATGAAAATTTCAACTCCCACTACAGCAGAATTGGTCTTTCTAGTAGTTGCACGTCAAATCTAAGCTGTCTGAAGTGTTTTTTCAAAGTTATCATATTTTTATGTTTGGCGTTCCGTAATTGACCTTGTCTCATGCTGAAAACGCGTTTTCTGCATTGTGCCATAACTTTGAAGGGAAGCTTCAGAACATGACATTTCAACATCCCACTATAGCAGAAAGGCTCTTTCTAGTAGTTGCACATCAAATCTAAGCTGTTTGAAGTGTTTTTCGAAAGTTATCAACATTTTTATGTTTGGCGTTCCGGAATCGACCTTATCTCAGGCTGATAACGCGATTTACGCATTCTGCCATAACTTTGCAGGGAAGCTTCTGAACATGAAATTTTCAAATCCCACTATAGCAGAAAGGGTCTTTCTAGTAGTTGCACATCAAATCTAAGCTGTCTGAAGTGTTTTTCCAAGGTTATCAACATTTTTATGTTTGGCGTTCCGGAATCAACCTTATCTCAGGCTGAAAACGCGTTTTCTGCATTGTGCCATAACTTTGCAGGGAAGCTTCAGAACATGACATTTCAACATCCCACTATAGCAGAAAGGGTCTTTCTAGTAGTTGCACATCAAATCTAAGCTGTTTGAAGTGTTTTTCGAAAGTTATCAACATTTTTATGTTTGGCGTTCCGGAATCGACCTTATCTCAGGCTGATAACGCGATTAACGCATTCTGCCATAACTTTGCAGGGAAGCTTCTGAACATGAAATTTTCAAATCCCACTATAGCAGAAAGTGTCTTTCTAGTAGTTGCACATCAAATCTAAGCTGTTTGAAGTGTTTTTCCAAGGTTATCAACATTTTTATGTTTGGCGTTCCGGAATCGACCTTATCTCAGGCTGAAAACGCCTTTTACACATTGTTTCATAACTTTGCAGGGAAGGTTCAGAACATCAAATTTTCACCTTCCACTATAGGAGAAATGGTCTTTCTAGTAGTTGCACATCAAATCTAAGCTGTCTGAAGTGTTTTTCCAAAGTAATCAACATTTTTATGTTTGGCGTTCGGGAACCCACCTTATCTCAGGCTGTGAGCGCGTTTTCTGCATTGTGGCATAACTTTGGAGGAAAGCTTCAGAACATGAAATTTTCAATTCCATTATAGCAGAAAGGGTCTTTCTCGTACTTGCACATCAAATCTAACCTGTCTGAAGTGTTTTTTTGAAAGTTTTCAACATTTTTATGTTTGGCGTTCCTGAATCGACCTTATCTCAAGCTGAAAATGCGTTTTCTGCAATGTGCCATAACTTTGCAGGGAAGTTTCAGAACATGAAATTTTCAACTCCCACTATAGCAGAATGGGTCTTTCTAGTAGTTGCACATCAAATCTAAGCTATCTGAAGTGTTTTTTGAAAGTTTTCAACATTTTTTTGTTTGGCGTTCCGGAACCCACCTTATCTCAGGCTGAAAACGCGTTTTCTGCTTTGTGGCATAACTTTGCAGGGAAGCTTCAGAACATGACATTTTCACATCCCACTATAGCAGAATGGGTCTTTCTAGTAGTTGCACATCAAATCTAAGCTGTCTGAAGTGTATTTCCAAAGTTATAAACATTTTAATGTTTGGCGTTCCGGAATCGACCTTATCTCAGGCTGAATAAGCGTTTTCTGCATTGTGCCATAACTTTGCAGGGAAGCTTCAGAACATGACATTTTCACATCCCACTATAGCAGAATGAGTCTTTCTAGTAGTTGCACATCAAATCTAAGCTGTCTGAAGTGTATTTCCAAAGTTAAAAACATTTTAATGTTTGGCGTTCCGGAATCGACCTTATCTCAGGCTGAATACGCGTTTTCTGCATTGTGCCATAACTTTGCAGGGAATCTTCAGAACATGAAATTTTCACCTCCCACTATAGCAGAAAGGGTCTTTCTAGTAGTTGCACATCAAATCTAAGCTGTCTGAAGTGTTTTTCCAAAGTTATCAACATTTTTATGTTTGGCGTTCCGGAATCAACCTTATCTCAGGCTGAAAACGCGTTTTCTGCATTGTGCCATAACTTTGCAGGGAAGCTTCAGAACATGAAATGTTCACCTCCCACTATAGCAGAAAGGGTCTTTCTAGTAGTTGCACATCAAATCTAAGCTGTCTGAAGTTTTTTTTCCAAAGTTATCAACATTTTTATGTTTGGCGTTTCGGAAGCGAACTTATCTCCGGATGAAAACGCGTTTTCTGCATTGTGCCATAACTTTGCAGGGAAGCTTCAGAACATGAAATTTTAACCTCCCACTATAGCAGAAAAGGTCATTCGAGAAGTTGCACATCAAATCTAAGCTGTCTTGAAGTGCTTTTCTGAAGTTATCAACATTTTTATGTTTGGCGTTCCGGAACCCACCTTATCTCAGCCTGAAAACGTGTTTTACATATTTTGCCATAACTTTGCAGGGAAGCTTCAGAACATGAAATTTTAACATCCCACTATGGCAGAAAGGGTCTTTCTAGTAGGTGCACATCAAATCTAAGCTGTCTGAAGTGTTTTTCCAAAGTTGTCAATATTTTTATGTTTGGCGTTTCGGAATCGACCTTATCTCAGGCTGAAAACACATTTCCTGCATTGTGGCATAACTTTGCAAGGAAGCTTCAGAACATGAAATTTTCACCTCCCACTGTAGCTAAAAGGGTCTTTCTAGGAGTTGCACATCAAATCTAAGCTGTCTGAAGTGTTTTTCCAAAGTTATCAACATTTTTATGTTTGGCGTTCTGGAACCCACCTTATCTCAGGCTGGAAACGCGTTTCCTGCATTGTTGCAAAACTTTGCAGGGATGCTTCAGAACATGAAATGTTCGCCTCCCACTGTAGCAGATAGGGTCTTTCGAGGAGTTGCACATCAAATCTAAGCTGTCTGAAGTGTTTTTCCAAAGTTATAAACATTTTAATGTTTGGCGTTCCGGAATCGACCTTATCTCAGGCTGAATACGCGTTTTCTGCATTGTGCCATAACTTTGCAGGGAATCTTCAGAACATGAAATTTTCACTTCCCACTATAGCAGAAAGGGTCTCTCTAGTAGTTGCACATCAAATCTAAGCTGTCTGAAGTGTTTTTCCAAAGTTATCAACATTTTTATGTTTGGCGTTCCGGAACCCACCTTTTCTCAGGCTGAAAATGCGTTTTCTGCATTGTGCCACAACTTTGCAGGGAAGCTTCAGAACATGAAATTTTCACCTCCCACTATAGCAGAAAGGGTCTTTCTAGTAGTTGCACATCAAATCTAAGCTGTCTGAAGTGTTTTTCCAAAGTTATCAACATTTTTATGTTTGGCGTTCCGGAATCAACCTTATCTCAGGCTGAAAACGCGTTTTCTGCATTGTGCCATAACTTTGCAGGGAAGCTTCAGAACATGAAATGTTCACCTCCCACTATAGCAGAAAGGGTCTTTCTAGTAGTTGCACATCAAATCTAAGCTGTCTGAAGTTTTTTTTCCAAAGTTATCAACATTTTTATGTTTGGCGTTTCGGAAGCGAACTTATCTCCGGATGAAAACGCGTTTTCTGCATTGTGCCATAACTTTGCAGGGAAGCTTCAGAACATGAAATTTTAACCTCCCACTATAGCAGAAAAGGTCATTCGAGAAGTTGCACATCAAATCTAAGCTGTCTTGAAGTGCTTTTCTGAAGTTATCAACATTTTTATGTTTGGCGTTCCGGAACCCACCTTATCTCAGCCTGAAAACGTGTTTTACATATTTTGCCATAACTTTGCAGGGAAGCTTCAGAACATGAAATTTTAACATCCCACTATGGCAGAAAGGGTCTTTCTAGCAGTTGCACATCAAATCTAAGCTGTCTGAAGTGTTTTTCCAAAGTTGTCAATATTTTTATGTTTGGCGTTTCGGAATCGACCTTATCTCAGGCTGAAAACACATTTCCTGCATTGTGGCATAACTTTGCAAGGAAGCTTCAGAACATGAAATTTTCACCTCCCACTGTAGCTAAAAGGGTCTTTCTAGGAGTTGCACATCAAATCTAAGCTGTCTGAAGTGTTTTTCCAAAGTTATCAACATTTTTATGTTTGGCGTTCTGGAACCCACCTTATCTCAGGCTGAAAACGCGTTTCCTGCATTGTTGCAAAACTTTGCAGGGATGCTTCAGAACATGAAATGTTCGCCTCCCACTGTAGCAGATAGGGTCTTTCGAGGAGTTGCACATCAAATCTAAGCTGTCTGAAGTGTTTTTCCAAAGTTATCAACATTTTTATGTTTGGCGTTCTGGAACCCACCTTATCTCAGGCTGAAAACGCGTTTTCTGCATTGTGCCATAACTTTGCAGGGAAGCTTCAGAACATGAAATTTTCACCTCCCACTATAGCAGAAAGTGTCTCTCTAGTAGTTGCACATCAAATCTAAGCTGTCTGAAGTGTTTTTCCAAAGTTATCAACATTCTTATGTTTGGCGTTCCGGAATCAACCTTATCTGAGGCTGAAAACGCGTTTTACGCATTGTGCCATAACTTTGCAGGAAAGCTTCAGAACATGAAATTTTCAACTCCCACTATAGCAGAAAGGGTATTTCTAATAGTTGCACATCAAATCTAAGTTGTCTGAAGTGTTTTTCCAAAGTTATCAACATTCTTATGTTTGGCGTTCCGGAATCAACCTTATCTCAGACTGAAAACGTGTTTTCTGCATTGTGCCATAACTTTGCAGGGAAACTTCAGAACATGAAATTTTCACGTCCAACTATAGCAGAAAGGTTCTTTCTAGTAGTTGCACATCAAATCTAAGCTGTCTGAAGTGTTTTTCCAAAGTTATCAACATTCTTAAGTTTGGCGTTCTGAAATCAATCTTATCTCAGGCTGAAAACGCGTTTTACGTACTGTGCCATAACTTTGCAGGGAAGCTTCAGAACATGAAATTTTAACCTCCCACTATAGCAGAAATGGTCTTTCCAGTATTTGCACATCAAATCTAAGCTGTCGAAAGTGTTTTTCCAAAGTTATCAACATTCTTATTTTTGGCGTTTCGGAAGCGAACTTATCTCCGGATGAAAACGCGTTTTCTGCATTGTGCCATAACTTTGCAGGGAAGCTTCAGAACATGAAATATTAACCTCCCACTATAGCAGAAAAGGTCATTCGAGAAGTTGCACATAAAATCTAAGCTGTCTTGAAGTGTTTTTCTGAAGTTATCAACATTTTTATGCTTGGCGTTCCGGAACCCACCTTATCTCAGCCTGAAAACGCATTTTACATATTTTGCCATAACTTTGCAGGGAAGCTTCAGAACATGAAATTTTAACATCCCACTATGGCAGAAAGGGTCTTTCTAGTAGTTGCACATCAAATCTAAGCTGTCTGAAGTGTTTTTCCAAAGTTATTAACATTTTTATGTTTGGCGTTCTGTAACCCACCTTATCTCAGGCTGAAAACGCGTTTTCTGCATTGTGCCGTAACTTTGCAGGGAGACTTCAGAACATGAAATTTTCTCCTCCCACTATAGCAGAAAGGGTCTTTCGAGGAGTTGCACATCAAATCTAAGCTGTCTGAAGTGTTTTTCCAAAGTTATCAACATTTTTATGTTTGGCGTTCTGGAACCCACCTTATGTCAGGCTGAAAACGCGTTTTCTGCATTGTGCCATAACTTTGCAGGGAAGCTTCAGAACATGAAATTTTCACCTCCCACTATAGCAGAAAGTGTCTTTCTAGTAGTTGCACATCAAATCTAAGCTGTCGAAAGTGTTTTTCCAAAGTTATCAACATTTTTATTTTTGGCGTTTCGGAAGCGAACTTATCTCCGGATGAAAACGCGTTTTCTGCATTGTGCCATAACTTTGCAGGGAAGCTTCAGAACATGAAATTTTAACCTCCCACTATAGCAGAAAAGGTCATTCGAGAAGTTGCACATAAAATCTAAGCTGTCTTGAAGTGTTTTTCTGAAGTTATTAACATTTTTATGTTTGGCGTTCCGGAACCCACCTTATCTCAGGCTGAAAACGCGTTTTACATATTTTGCCATAACTTTGCAGGGAAGCTTCAGAACACGAAATTTTAACATCCCACTATGGCAGAAAGGGTCTTTCTAGTAGTTGCACATCAAATCTAAGCTGTCTGAAGTGTTTTTCCAAAGTTATCAATATTTTTATGTTTGGCGTTCTGGAACCCACCTTATCTCAGGCTGAAAACGCGTTTTCTGCATTGTGCCATAACTTTGCAGGGAAGCTTCAGAACATGAAATTTTCACCTCCCACTATATCAGAAAGGGTATTTCTAATAGTTGCACATCAAATCTAAGTTGTCTGAAGTGTTTTTCCAAAGTTATCAACATTCTTATGTTTGGCGTTCCGGAATCAACCTTATCTCAGACTGAAAACGTGTTTTCTGCATTGTGCCATAACTTTGCAGGGATGCTTCACAACATGAAATGTTCGCCTCCCACTATAGCAGATAGGGTCTTTCGAGGAGTTGCACATCAAATCTAAGCTGTCTGAAGTGTTTTTCCAAAGTTATCAACATTTTTATGTGTGGCGTTCCGGAACCCACCTTATCTCTGCCTGAAAACGCGTTTTACATATTTTGCCATAACTTTGCAGGGATGCTTCAGAAGATGAAATTTTAACATCCCACTATAGCAGAAAGGGTCTTTCTAGTAGTTGCACATAAAATCTAAGTTGTCTGAAGTGTTTTTCCAAAGTTATCAACATTCTTATGTTTGGCGTTCCGGAATCAACCTTATCTCAGACTGAAAACGTGTTTTCTGCATTGTGCCATAACTTTGCAGGGAAACTTCAGAACATGAAATTTTCACCTCCCACTATAGCAGAAAGGGTCTTTCTAGTAGTTGCACATCAAATCTAAGCTGTCTGAAGTGTTTTTCCAAAGTTATCAACATTCTTATGTTTGGCGTTCCGGAATCAACCTTATCTGAGGCTGAAAACGCGTTTTACGGATTGTGCCATAACTTTGCAGGAAAGCTTCAGAACATGAAATTTTCAACTCCCACTATAGCAGAAAGGGTCTTTCTAGTAGTTTCACATCAAATCTAAGCTGTCTGAAGTGTTTTTCCAAAGTTATCAATATTTTTATGTTTGGCGTTCCGGAATCGACCTAATCTCAGGCTGAAAACGCGTTTCCTGCATTGCTGCATAACTTTGCAGGGATGCTTCAGAACATGAAATGTTCGCCTCCCACTATAGCAGATAGGGTCTTTCGAGGAGTTGCACATCAAATCTAAGCTGTCTGAAGTGTTTTTCCAAAGTTATCAACATTTTTATGTTTGGCGTTCTGGAACCCACCTTATCTCAGGCTGAAAACGCGTTTTCTGCATTGTGCCATAACTTTGCAGGGAAGCTTATGTTTGGCGTTCCAGAAACAACCTTATCTCAGGCTGAAAATGCGTTTTACATATTTTGCCATAACTTTGCAGGGAAGCTTCAGAACATGAAATTTTGACATCCCACTATAGCAGAAAGGGTGTTTCTAGTAGTTGCACATCAAATCTAAGTTGTCTGAAGTGTTTTTCCAAAGTTATCAACATTCTTATGTTTGGCGTTCCGGAATCAACCTTATCGCAGACTGAAAACGTGTTTTCTGCATTGTACCATAACTTTGCAGGGAAACTTCAGAACATGAAATTTTCACGTCCAACTATAGCAGAAAGGTTCTTTCTAGTAGTTGCACATCAAATCTAAGCTGTCTGAAGTGTTTTTCCAAAGTTATCAACATTTTTATGTTTGGCGTTCTGGAACCCACCTAATCTCAGGTTGAAAACGCGTTTTCTGCATTGTGCCATAACTTTGCAGGGAAGCTTCAGAACATGAAATTTTTACCTCCCACTATAGCAGAAAGGGTCTTTCTGGTAGTTGCACATCAAATCTAAGCTGTCTGAACTGTTTTTCCAAAGTTATCAACATTTTTATGTTTGGCGTTCCGGAACCCACCTTATCTCAGGCTGTGAGCGCGTTTTCTGCATTGTGGCATAACTTTGGAGGAAAGCTTCAGAACATGAAATTTTCAATTCCCATTATAGCAGAAAGGGTCTTTCTCGTACTTGCACATCAAATCTTAGCTGTCTGAAGTGTTTTTTGAAAGTTTTCAACATTTTTATGTTTGGCGTTCCTGAATCGACCTTATCTCAGGCTGAAAACGCGTTTTCTGCATTGTGCCATAACTTTGCAGGGAAGCTTCAGAACATGACATTTTCACCTCCCACTATAGCAGAAAGGGTCTTTCTAGTAGTTGCACATCAAATCTAAGCTGTCTGAAGTGTTTTTCCAAAGTTATCAATATTTTTATGTTTGGCGTTTCGGAATCGACCTTATCTCAGGCTGAAAACGCATTTCCTGCATTGTGGCATAACTTTGCAGGGAAGCTTCAGAACATGAAATTTTCACCTCCCACTGTAGCTAAAAGGGTCTTTCTAGTAGTTGCACATCAAATCTAAGCTGTCTGAAGTGTTTTTCCAAAGTTATCAACATTTTTATGTTTGGCGTTCTGGAACCCACCTAATCTCGGGCTGAAAACGCGTTTCCTGCATTGTTGCATAACTTTGCAGGGATGCTTCACAACATGAAATGTTCGCCTCCCACTATAGCAGATAGGGTCTTTCGAGGAGTTGCACATCAAATCTAAGCTGTCTGAAGTGTTTTTCCAAAGTTATCAACATTTTTATGTTTGGCGTTCTGGAACCCACCTTATCTCAGGCTGAAAACACGTTTTCTGCATTGTGCCATAACTTTGCAGGGAAGCTTCAGAACATGAAATTTTCACCTCCCACTATAGCAGAAAGTGTCTTTCTAGTAGTTGCACATCAAATCTAAGCTGTCTGAAGTGTTTTTCCAAAGTTATCAACATTTTTATGTGTGGCGTTCCGGAACCCACCTTATCTCAGCCTGAAAACGCGTTTTACATATTTTGCCATAACTTTGCAGGGATGCTTCAGAAGATGAAATTTTAACATCCCACTATAGCAGAAAGGGTCTTTCTAGTAGTTGCACATAAAATCTAAGTTGTCTGAAGTGTTTTTCGAAAGTTATCAACATTCTTATGTTTGGCGTTCCGGAATCAACCTTATCTCAGACTGAAAACGTGTTTTCTGCATTGTGCCATAACTTTGCAGGGAAACTTCAGAACATGAAATTTTCACCTCCAACTATAGCAGAAAGGGTCTTTCTAGTAGTTGCTCATCAAATCTAAGCTGTCTGAAGTGTTTTTCCAAAGTTATCAACATTCTTATGTTTGGCGTTCCGGAATCAACCTTATCTGAGGCTGAAAACGCGTTTTACGCATTGTGCCATAACTTTGCAGGAAAGCTTCAGAACATGAAATTTACAACTCCCACTATAGCATAAAGGGTCTTTCTATTAGTTTCACATCAAATCTAAGCTGTCTGAAGTGTTTTTCCAAAGTTATCAATATTTTTATGTTTGGCGTTCCGGAATCGATCTAATCTCAGGCTGAAAACGCGTTTCCTGCATTGTTGCATAACTTTGCAGGGATGCTTCAGAACATGAAATGTTCGCCTCCCACTATAGCAGATAGGGTCTTTCGAGGAGTTGCACATCAAATCTAAGCTGTCTGAAGTGTTTTTCCAAAGTTATCAATATTTTTATGTTTGGCTTTCCGGAATCGACCTTATCTCAGGCTGAAAACGCGTTTTACATATTTTGCCATAACTTTGCAGGGAAGCTTCAGAAGATGAAATTTTAACATCCCACGATAGCAGAAAGGGTCTTCCTAGTAGTTGCACATCAAATCTAAGCTGTCTGAAGTGTTTTTCCAAAGTTATCAACATTTTTATGTTTGGTGTTCTGGAACCCACCTTATCTCAGGCTGAAAACGCATTTTCTGCATTGTGCCATAACTTTGCAGGGAGACTTCAGAACATGAAATTTTCTCCTCCCACTATAGCAGAAAGGGTATTTCTAGTAGTTGCACATCAAATCTAAGTTGTCTGGAGTGTTTTTCCAAAGTTATCAACATTCTTATGTTTGGCGTTCCGGAATCAACCTTATCTCAGACTGAAAACGTGTTTTCTGCATTGTGCCATAACTTTGCAGGGAAACTTCAGAACATGCAATTTTCACCTCCAACTATAGCAGAAAGAGTCTTTCTAGTAGTTGCACATCAAATCTAAGCTGTCTGAAGTGTTTTTCCAAAGTTATCAATATTTTTATGTTTGGCTTTCCGGAATCGACCTTATCTCAGGCTGAAAACGCGTTTCCTGCATTGTGGCATAACTTTGCAGGGATGCTTCAGAACATGAAATTTTCACCTCCCACTGTAGCAGAAAGTGTCTTTCTAGTAGTTGCACATCAAATCTAAGCTGTCTGAAGTGTTTTTCCAAAGTTATCAACATTTTTATGTTTGGCGTTCCGGAATCAACCTTATCGCAGACTGAAAACGTGTTTTCTGCATTGTGCCATAACTTTGCAGGGAAACTTCAGAACATGAAATTTTCACGTCCAACTATAGCAGAAAGGTTCTTTCTAGTAGTTGCACATCAAATCTAAGCTGTCTGAAGTGTTTTTCGAAAGTTATCAACATTTTTATGTTTGGCGTTCCTGAATCGACCTTATCTCAGGCTGAAAACACGTTTTCTGCATTGTGCCATAACTTTGCAGGGAAGCTTCAGAACATGAAATTTTCAACTCCCACTACAGCAGAAAGGGTCTTTCTAGTAGTTGCACGTCAAATCTAAGCTGTCTGAAGTGTTTTTCCAAAGTTATCAACATTTTTATGTTTGGCATTCCAGAATCGACCTTATCTCTGGCTGAAAACGCGTTTTCTGCATTGTGCCATAACTTTGCAGGGAAACATCAGAACATGACATTTCAGCATCCCACTGTAGCAGAAAGGGTCTTTCTAGTAGTTGCACATCAAATCTAAGCTGTTTGAAGTGTTTTTCCAAAGTTATCAACATTTTTATGTTTGGCGTTCCGGAATCAACCTTATCTCAGGCTGAAAACGCGTTTTCTGCATTGTGCCATAACTTTGCAGGGAAGCTTCAGAACATGAAATTTTCACCTCCCACTATAGCAGAAAGGGTCTTTCTAGTAGTTGCACATCAAATCTAAGCTGTCTGAAGTGTTTTTCCAAAGTTATCAATATTTTTATGTTTGGCGTTCCGGAATCGACCTTATCTCAGGCTGAAAACGCGTTTCCTGGATTGTTGCATAACTTTGCAGGGATGCTTCAGAACATGAAATGTTCGCCTCCCACTATAGCAGAAAGGGTCTTTCGAGGAGTTGCACATCAAATCTAAGCTGTCTGAAGTGTTTTTCCAAAGTTATCAACATTTTTATGTTTGGCGTTCTGGAACCCACCTTATCTCAGGCTAAAAACGCGTTTTCTGCATTGTGCCATAACTTTGCAGGGAAGCTTATGTTTGGCGTTCCAGAAACAACCTTATCTCAGGCTGAAAATGCGTTTTACATATTTTGCCATAACTTTGCAGGGAAGCTTCAGAACATGAAATTTTAACATCTCACTATAGCAGAAAGGGTCTTTCTAGTAGTTGCACATCAAATCTAAGCTGTCTGAAGTGTTTTTCCAAAGTTATCAACATTCTTATGTTTGGCGATCCGGAATCAACCTTATCTCAGGCTGAAAACGCGTTTTACGCATTGTGCCATAACTTTGCAGGAAAGCTTCAGAACATGAAATTTTCAACTCCCACTATAGCAGAAAGGGTCTTTCTAGTAGTTGCACATCAAATCTAAGCTGTCTGAAGTGTTTTTCCAAAGTTATCAATATTTTTATGTTTGGCTTTCCGGAATCGACCTTATCTCAGGCTGAAAACGCCTTTTACATATTTTGCCATAACTTTGCAGGGAAGCTTCAGAAGATGAAATTTTAACATCCCACTATAGCAGAAAGTGTCTTTCTAGTAGTTGCACATCAAATCTAAGCTGTCTGAAGTGTTTTTCCAAAGTTATCAACATTTTTATGTTTGGCATTCCAGAATCGACCTTATCTCTGGCTGAAAACGCGTTTTCTGCATTGTGCCATAACTTTGCAGGGAAACTTCAGAACATGAAATTTTCACCTCCCACTATAGCAGAAAGGGTCTTTCTAGTAGTTGCACATCAAATCTAAGCTGTTTGAAGTGTTTTTCCAAAATTATGAACATTTTTATGTTTGGCGTTCCGGAATCAACCTTGTCTCAGGCTGAAAACGCGTTTGACGCATTGTGTCATAACTGTGCAGGAAAGCTTCAGAACATGAAATTTTCAACTCCCACTATAGCAGAAAGGCTTTTTCCAGTAGTTGCACATCAAATCTAAGCTGTCTGAAGTGTTTTTCTAAACTTATCAACATTTTTATGTTTGGCTTTCCGGAATCGATCTTATCTCAGGCTGAAAACGCGATTTACGCATTCTGCCATAACTTTGCAGGGAATCTTCAGAATACGAAATTTTCATATCCCACTATAGCAGAAAGGGTCTTTCTAGTAGTTGCACATCAAATCAAAGATGTCTGAAGTGATTTTCGAAAGTTATCAACATTTTTATGTTTGGCGTTCCGGAATCGACCTTATGTCACGATGAAAAATCGTTTTCTGCATTGTCTCATAACTTTCCAGGGAAGCTTCAGAATATGAAATTTTGACCTCCCACTATAGGCGAAAGAGTCTTTCTAGTAGTTGCACATCAAATCTAAGCGGTCTGAAGTGTTTTTCGAAAGTTATCAACATTTTTAAGTTTGGCGTTCCGGAATCGACCTTATCTCAGGATGAAAAATCGTTTTCTGCATTGTCCCATAACTTTCCAGGGAAGCTTCAGAAAATGAAATTTTGACCTCCCACTATAGCAGAAAGGGTCTTTCTAGTAGTTGCACATCAAATCTAAGCTGTCTGAAGTGTTTTTCCAAAGTTATCAACATTTTTACGTTTGGCGTTCCGGAATCGACCTTATCTCACGATGAAAAATTGTTTTCTGCATTGTCCCATAACTTTCCAGGGAAGCTTCAGAACATGATATTTTGACCTCCCACTATAGCAGAAAGGGTCTTTCTAGTAGTTGCACATCAAATCTAAGCTGTCTGAAGTGTTGTTCCAAAGTAATCAACATTTTTACGATTGGCGTTCTGGAACATACCTTATCTCAAGCTGAAAACGCGTTTTCTGCATTGTGCCATAACTTTGCAGGGAAGCTTCAGAACATGAAATTTTCACGTCCCACTGTAGCAGAAAGGGTCTTTCTAGTAGTTGCACATCAAATCTAAGCTGTCTGAAGTGTTTTTCGAAAGTTATCAACATTTTTATGTTTGGCGTTCCGGAATCGACCTTATCTCACGATGAAAAATCGTTTTCTGCATTGTCCCATAACTTTCCAGGGAAGCTTCAGATTATGAAATTTTGACCTCCCACTATAGCAGAAAGGGTCTTTCTAGTAGTTGCACATCAAATCTAAGCTGTCTGAAGTGTTGTTCCAAAGTAATCAACATTTCTACGATTGGCGTTCCGGAACCCACCTTATCTCAGGCTGAAAACGCGTTTTCCGCATTGTGCCATAGCTTCTCAGGGAAGCTTCAGAACATGAAATGTTCACCTCCCATTATAGCAGAAAGGGTCTTTCTAGTAGTTGCACATCAAATCTAAGCTGTCTGAAGTGTTTTTCCAAAGTTATCAACACTTTTATGTTTGGCGTTCCGGAACCCACCTTATCTCAAGCTGAAAACGCCTTTTCTGCATTGTGCCATAACTTTGCAGGAAAGCTTCAGAACATGAAATTTTAAACTCCCACTATAGCAGAAAGGGTCTTTCTAGTAGTTGCACATCAAATCTAAGCTGTCTGAAGTGTTTTTCGAAAGTTATCAACATTTTTACGTTTGGCGTTCTGAAATCAACCTCCTCTCAGGCTGAAAACGAGTTTTACGCATTGTGCCATAACTTTGCAGCGAAGCTTCAGAACATGAAATTTTCACCTACCACTATAGCGGAAAGGGTCTTTCTCGTAGTTGCACATCATATCTAAGCTGTCTGAAGTGTTTTTCGAAAGTTTTCAACATTTTTATGTTTGGTGTTCCTGAATCGACCTTATCTCAGGCTGAAAATGCGTTTTCTGCATTGTGCCATAACTTTGCAAGAAAGCTTCAGATCATGAAATGTTCATTTCCCACTATAGCAGAAAGGGTCTTTCTCGTAGTTGGACATCAAATCTAAGCTGTCTGAAGTGTTTTTCCGAAGTTATCAACATTTTTATGTTTGGCGTATCGGAATTGACCTTATGTGAGGCTGAAAACGCGTTTTCTGCATTGTGACATAACTTTGCAGGGAAGCTTCAGAACATGAAAATCTCACATCCCACTATAGCAGAAAGGGTCTTTCTAGTAATTGCACATCAAATCTAAGCAGTCTGAAGTGTTTTTCCAAAGTTATCAACATTCTTATGTTTGGCGTTCCGGAATCAACCTTATCTCAGGCTGAAAACGCCTTTTCTGCATTGCGCCATAACTTTGCAGGGAAGCTTCAGAAAATGAAATTTTAACCTGCCACTATAGCAGAAAGGGTCTTTCTAGTAGTTGCACATCAAATCTAAGCTGTCTGAAGTGTTTTTCCAAAGTTATCATATTTTTTTGTTTGGCGTTCCGGAACCCACCTTATCTCAGGCTGATAATGCGTTTTCTGCATTGTGCGATAACTTTGCAGGGAAGCTTCAGAACATGAAATTTTCAACTCCCACTATAGCAGAAAGGGTCTTTCTAGTAGTTGCACATCAAATCGAAGCTGTTTGACGTGTTTTTCCACAGTTATCAACATTCCTATGTTTGGCGTTCCGGAATCAAACTTATCTCAGGCTGAAAACGCATTTTCTGCATTGTGCCATCACTTTGCAGGAAAGCTGCAGAATATGAAATTTTCACCTCCCACTATAGCAGAAAGGGTCTTTCTAGTAGTTGCATAACAAATCTAAGCTGTCTGAAGTGTTTTTCGAAAGTTATCAACATTTTTATGTTTGGCGTTCCGGATCGCACCTCATTGAAAACACCTTTTCTGCATTGTGCCATAACTTTGAAGGGAAACTTCACAACATGACATTTAAACATCCCACTATAGCAGAAAGGGTCTTTCTAGTAGTTGCACATCAAATCTAAGCTGTCTGAAGTGTTTTTCCAAAGTTATAAACATTTTTATGTTTGGCGTTCCGAAATCGATCTTATCTCAGGCTGAAAAAGCGTTTTCTGCAATGCGCCATAACTTTGCAGGGAAGCTTCAGAACATGAAATTTTCAACTCCCACTATAGCAGAAAGGGTCTTTCCAGAAGTTGCACATCAAATCTAAGCTGTCTGAAGTGTTTTTCCAAAGTTCTCAACATTTTTATGTTTGGCGTTCTGGCACCCACCTTATCTCAGGCTGAAAACGCGTTTTCTGCATTGTGCCATAACTTTTCAGGGAAGCTTTAGAACATGAAATTTTCACCTCCCACTATCGCAGAAAGGTTCCTTCTCGTAGTTGCTGATCAAATCTAACCTGTCTGAAGTGTTTTTCCACAGTTATCAACATTTTTATGTTTGGCGTTCCGGAATCGACCTTATCTCAGGATGAAAAATCGTTTTCTGCATTGTCCCATAACTTCGCAGGGAAGATTCAGAACATGAAATTTTCACTTCCCACTATAGCAGAAAGGGTCTTTCTAGTATTTGCACATCAAATGTTAGCTGTCTGAAGTGTTTTTCCAAAGTTATGAACATTTTTATGTTTGGCGTTCCGGAACCCACCTTATCTCAGGCTGAAAACGCGTTTTCGGCATTGTGCCATAACTTTGCAGGGAAGCTTCAGAACATGAAATTTTCACGTCCCACTATAGTAGAAAAGGTCTTTCTAGTAGTTGCACATCAAATCTAAGCTGTCTGAAGTGTTTTTCTAAAGTTACCAACATTTTTATGTTTGGCGTTCCGGAACCCACCTTATCTCAAGCTGAAAACGCGTTTTACGCATTGTGCCATAACTTTGCAGGGAGGCTTCAGAACTTGAAATTTTAACCTCCCACTATAGCAGAAAGGGTCCTTCTAGTAGTTGCACATCAAAACTAAGATGTCTGAAGTGTTTTCCCAAAGTTATCAACATTTTTATGTTTGGCGTTCCGGAATCGACCTTATCTCAGGCAGAAAACGCTTTTTACGCTTTGTGCCATAACTTTGCAGGGAAGCTTCAGAAAGTGAAATTTTAACCTCCCACTATAGCAGAAAGGGTTTTTCTAGTAGTTGCACATCAAATCTAAGCTGTCTGAAGTGTTTTTCGAAAGTTATCAACATTTTTATGTTTGGCGTTCCAGAATCGACCTTATCTCAGGCTGAAAACGCGTTGTCTGCATTGTGCCATAACTTTGCATGGAAGCTTCCGAACATGAAATTTTAACCTCCCACTACAGCAGAAAGGGTCTTTCTAGTAGTTGCACATCAAATCTAAGCTGTCTGAAGTGTTTTTCGAAAGTTATCAACATTTGTATGTTTGGCGTTCCGGAATCGACCTTATCTCAGGCTGAAAACGCGTTTTACGCATTGTGCCATAACTTTGTAGGTAAGCTTCAGAAAATGAAATTTTCACCTCCCACTATAGCAGAAAGGGTCTTTCTAGTAGTTGCACATCAAATCTAAGCTGTCTGAAGTGTTTTTCAAAAGTTATCAACATTTTTATGTTTGGCGTTCCGGAACCCACCTTATCTCAAGCTGAAAACGCGTTTTCTGCATTGTGCCATAACTTTGCTGGGAAGCTTCAGAACATGAAATGTTCACCTCCCACTATAGCAGAAAGGGTCTTTCTAGTAGTTGCACATCAAATCAAAGCTGTCTGAAGTGTTTTTCCAAAGTTATCAACATTTTTAAGTTTGGCGTTCCGGAACCCACCTTATCTCAGACTGAAAACGCGTTTTCGGCATTGTGCCATAACTTTGGAGGGAAGGTTCAGAACATGAAATTTTCACGTCCCACTATAGCAGAAAGGGTCTTTCTAGTAGTTGCACATCAAATCTAAGCTGTCTGAAGTGTTTTTCCAAAGTTATCAACATTTTTATGTTTGGCGTTCCGGAACCCACCTTATCTCAAGCTGAAAACGTGATTTCTGCATTGTGCCATAACTTTGCAGGGAAGCTTCAGAAAAAGAAATTTTCACCTCCCACTATAGCAGTAAGGGTTTTTCTAGTAGTTGCACATCAAATCTAAGCAGTCTGAAGTGTTTTTCCAAAGTTATCAACATTTTTATGTTTGGCGTTCCGGAATCAACCTTATCTCAGGCTGAAAACGTGTTTTGTGCATTGTGCCCTAACTTTGCAAGGAAGCTTCAGAACATGAAATTTTCAGCACCCACTATAGCAGAAAGGGTCTTTCTAGTAGTTGCACATCAAATCTAAGCTGTCTGAAGTGTTTTTCGAAAGTTATCAACATTTTTATGTTTGGCGTTCCGGAATCGACCTTATCTCAGGATGAAAATGCGTTTTCTGCATTGTCCCATAACTTTCCTGGGAAGCTTCAGAACATGAAATTTTAACCTCCCACTATAGCAGAAAGGGTCTTTCTAGTAGTTGCACATCAAATCTAAGCTGTCTGATGTGTTTTTCCAAAGTTATCAACATTTTTATGTTTGGCGTTCCGGAATCGACCTTATCTCAGGCTGAAAACGCGTTTTACGCATTGTGCCATAACTTTGCAGGGAAGCTTCAGAAAAAGAAATTTTCACCTCCCACTATAGCAGAAAGGGTCTTTCTAGTAGTTGCACATCAAATCTAAGCTGTCTGAAGTGTTTTTCTAAAGTATCAACATTTTTATGTTTGGCGTTCCAGATCCCACCTTATCTCAGGCTGAAAACGCGTTTTCGGCATTGTGTCAAAACTTTGCAGGGAAGCTTCAGAACATGAAATTTTCACATCCCACTAGAGCAGAAAGGGTCTTTCTAGTAGTTGCACATCAAATCTAAGCTGTCTGAAGTGTTTTTCGGAAGTTATCAACATTTTTATGATGGGCGTTCCAGAATCGACCTTATCTCAGGCTGAAAACGCGTTGTCTGCATTGTGCCATAACTTTGCATGGAAGCTTCAGAACATGAAATTTTAACCTCCCACTATAGCAGAAAGGGTCTTTCTAGTAGTTGCACATCAAATCTAAGCTGTCTGATTATTTTTTTCCAAAGTTATAAACATTTTTATGTATGCCGTTCCGGAATCTACCTTATCTCAGGCTGAAAACGCGTTTTCTGCATTGTGCCATAACTTTGCAAGGAAGCTTCAGAACATGAAATTTTCACGTCCCACTATAGCAGAAAAGGTCTTTCTAGTATTTGCACATCAAATCTAAGCTGTCTGAAGTGTTTTTCGAAAGTTATCAACATTTTTATGTTTGGTGTTCCGGAACCCACCTTATCTCAAGCTGAAAACGCGTTTTCTGCATTGTGCCATAACTTTGCAGGGAAGCTTCAGAACATGAAATTTTCACGTCCCACTATAGCAGAAAGGGTCTTTCTAGTAGTTGCACATCAAATCTAAGCTGTCGAAAGTGTTTTTCCAAAGTTATCAACATTTTTATGCTTGGCGTTTCGGAATCGACCTTATCTCAGGCTGAAAACGCGTTTCCTGCATTGTTTCATAACTTTGCAGGAAAGCCTCAGAACATGAAATTTTCACCTCCCACTATAGCAGAAAGGGTCTTTCTAGTAGTTGCACATCAAATCTAAGCTGTCTGAAGTGTTTTTCCAAAGTTATCAACATTTTTATTTTTGGCGTTCTGGAACCCACCTTATCTCAGGCTGAAAACGCATTTTCTGCATTGTGCCATAACTTTGCAGGGCGACTTCAGAACATGAAATTTTCTCCTCCCACTATATCAGAAAGGGTGTTTCTAGTAGTTGCACATCAAATCTAAGCTGTCTGAAGTGTTTTTCCAAAGATATCAACATTTTTATGTTTGCCGCTCTGGAACCCACCTTATCTCAGGCTGAAAACGCGTTTTCTGCATTGTGCCATAACTTTGCAGGGAAGCTTCAGAACATGAAATTTTCACCTCCCACTACAGCAGAAAGGTTCTTTCGAGTAGTTGCACATCAAATCTAAGCTGTCTGAAGTGTTTTTCGAAAGTTATCAACATTTTTATGTTTGGCGTTCCGGAACCCACCTTATCTCAGCCTGAAAACGCGTTTTACATATTTTGCCATAACTTTGCAGGGAAGCTTCAGAACATGAAATTTTAACATCCCGCTATAACAGAAAGGGTCTTTCTAGTAGTTGCACATCAAATCTAAGCTGTCTGAAGTGTTTTTCCAAAGTTATCAACATTCTTATGTTTGGCGTTCCGGAACCCACCTTATCTCAGCCTGAAAACGCGTTTTACATATTTTGCCATAACTTTGCAGGGAAGCTTCAGAACATGAAATTTTCACCTCCCACTATAGCAGAAAGGGTCTTTCTCGTAGTTGCACATCAAATCTAAGCTGTCTGAAGTGTTTTTCGAAAGTTTTCAACATTTTTATGTTTGGTGTTCCTGAATCGACCTTTTCTCAGGCTGAAAACACATTTTAACATTGCGCCATAACTTTGCAGGAAAGCTTCAGAACATGAATTTTTCACCTCCCACTATAGCAGAAAGGGTCTTTCTAGTAGTTGCACATCAAATCTAAGCTGTCTGAAGTGTTTTTCCAAAGTTATCTACATTTTGATGTTTGGCGTTCCGGAATCGACCTTATCTGAGGCTGAAAACGCGTTTTCTGCATTGTATCATAACTTTGCAGGGATGCTTCAGAACATGAAATTTTCACCTCCCACTATATCAGAAAGGGTATTTCTAATAGTTGCACATCAAATCTAAGCTGTCTGAAGTGTTTTTCCAAAGTTATCAACATTCTTATGTTTGGCGATCCGGAATCAACCTTATCTCAAGCTGAAAACGCGTTATACGCAATTTGCCATAACTTTGCAGGAAAGCCTCAGAACATGAAATTTTCACCTCCCACTATAGCAGAAAGGGTGTTTCTAGTAGTTGCACATCAAATCTAAGCTGTCTGTAGAGTTTTTCCTGAGTTATCAACATTTTTATGTTTGGCGTTCTGAAATCAACCTCATCTCAGGCTGAAAACGCGTTTAACGCATTGTGCCATAACTTTGCAGGGAAGCTTCAGAACATGATATTTTCACCTCCCACTATAGCAGAAAGGGTCTTTCTCGTAGTTGCACATCAAATCTAAGCTGTCTGAAGTGTTTTTCGAAAGTTTTCAACATTTTTATGTTTGGTGTTCCTGAATCGACCTTATCTCAGGCCGAAAACGCGTTTTCTGCATTGTGCCATAACTTTGCAGGGCAGCATCAGAACATGAAATTTTCACCTCCCACTATAGCAGAAAGGGTCTTTCCAGTAGTTGCACATCAAATCTAAGCTGTCTGATGTGTTTTTCCAAAGTTATCAACATTTTTATGTTTGGCGTTCCGGAACTCACCTTATCTCACGCTTAAAACGCGTTTTCTGCATTGTCCCATAACTTTGCAGGGAAGCTTTAGAACATGAAATTTTCTCCTCCCACTATAGCAGAAAGGGTCTTTCTAGTAGTTGCACATCAAATCTAAGCTGTCTGTAGAGTTTTTCCTGAGTTATCAACATTTTTATGTTTGGCGTTCTGGAAACCACCTTATCTCAGGCTGAAAACAGGTTTTCTGCATAGTGCCATGACTTTGCAGGGAAGCTTCAGAACATGAAATTTTCACCTCCCACTATAGCAGAAAGGGTCTTTCTAGTAGTTGCACATCAAATCTAAGCTGTCTGTAGTGTTTTTCCAAAGTTATCTACATTTTGATGTTTGGCGTTCCGGAATCGACCTTATCTGAGGCTGAAAACGCGTTTTCTGCATTGTGTCATAACTTTGCAGGGAAGCTTCAGAACATGAAATTTTCACCTCCCACTATATCAGAAAGGGTATTTCTAATAATGCACATCAAATCTAAGTAGTCTGAAGTTTTTTTCCAAAGTTATCAACATTCTTATGTTTGGCGTTCCGGAATCAACCTTATCTCAGACTGAAAACGTGTTTTCTGCATTGTGCCATAACTTTGCAGGGAAACTTAAGAACATGAAATTTCCACGTCCAACTATAGCAGAAAGGTTCTTTCTAGTAGTTGCACATCAAATCTAAGCTGTTTGAAGTGTTTTTCCAAAGTTCCAGAAACAACCTTATCTCCGGCTGAAAACGCGTTTTGCGCAATTTGCCATAACTTTGCAGGAAAGCCTCAGAACATGAAATTTTCACCTCCCACTATAGCAGAAAGGGTCTTTCTAGTAGTTGCACATCAAATCTAAGCTGTCTGAAGTGTTTTTCCAAAGTTATCAACATTTTTATTTTTGGCGTTCTGGAACCCACCTTATCTCAGGCTGAAAACGCGTTTTCTGCTTTGTGCCATAACTTTGCAGGGCGACTTCTGAACATGAAATTTTCTCCTCCCACTATATCAGAAAGGGTATTTCTAGTAGTTGCACATCAAATCTAAGCTGTTTGAAGTGTTTTTCCAAAGTTAACACCATTCTTATGTTTGGCGTTCCAGAAACAACCTTATCTCAGGCTGAAAACGCGTTTTACACAATTTGCCATAACTTTGCAGGAAAGCTTCAGAACATGAAATTTTTACCTCCCACTATAGCAGAAAGGGTCTTTCTCGTAATTGCACATCAAATCTAAGCTGTCTGAAGTGTTTTTCCAAAGTTATCAACATTTTTTTGTTTGGCGTTCTGGAACCCACCATATCTCAGGCTGAAAACGCGTTTTCTGCATTGTGCCATAACTTTGCAGGGAGACTTCAGAACATGAAATTTTCACCTCCAACTATAGCAGAAAGGGTATTTCTAATAGTTGCACATCAAATCTAAGCTGTCTGTAGAGTTTTTCCGGAGTTATCAACATTTTTATCTTTGGCGTTCTGAAATCAACCTCATCTCAGGCTGAAAACGGGTTTTACGCATTGTGCCATAGCTTTGCAGGGAAGTTTCAGAACATGATATTTTCACCTCCCACTATAGCAGAATGGGTGTTTCTCGTAGTTGCACATCAAATCTAAACTGTCTGAAGTGTTTTTCCAAAGTTATCAACATTTTTATGTTTGGCGTTCTGGAACCCACCTTATCTCAGGCTGAAAACGCGTTTTCTGCATTGTGCCATAACTTTGCAGGGCGACTTCAGAACATGAAATTTTCTCCTCCCACTATATCAGAAAGGGTATTTCTCGTAGTTGCACATCAAATCTAAGCTGTCTGAAGTGTTTTTCCAAAGTTATCAACATTTTTATGTTTGGCGTTCTGGAAACCACCTTATCTCAGGCTGAAAACAGGTTTTCTGCATTGTGCCATGACTTTGCAGGGAGGCTTCAGAACATGAAATTTTCACCTCCCACTATAGCAGAAAGGGTCTTTCTCGTAGTTGCACATCAAATCTAAGCTGTCTGAAGTGTTTTTCGAAAGTTTTCAACATTTTTATGTTTGGTGTTCCTGAATCGACCTTTTCTCAGGCTGAAAACGCATTTTACACATTGTGCCATACCTTTGCAGGAAAGCTTCAGAACATGAAATTTTCACCTCCCACTATAGCAGAAAGGGTCTTTCTAGTAGTTGCACATCAAATCTAAGCTGTCTGAAGTGTTTTTCCAAAGTTATCAACATTTTGATGTTTGGCGTTCCGGAATCGACCTTATCTGAGGATGAAAACGCGTTTTCTGCATTGTGCCAAAACTTTGTAGGTAAGCTCCAGAACATGAAATTTTCACCTCCCACTATAGCAGAAAGGGTCTTTCTAGTAGTTGCACATCAAATCTAAGCTGTTTGAAGTGTTTTTCCAAAGTTATCAACATTTTTATGTATGGCGTTCCGGAATCGACCTTATCTCAGGCTGAAAACGCGTTTTACGCATTGTGCCATAACTTTGCAGGAAAGCTTCAGAACATGAAATTTTCACCTCCCACTATACCAGAAAGGGTCTTTCTAGTACTTGCACATCAAATCTAAGCTGTCTGAAGTGTCTTTCCGAAGTTATTAACATTTTTATGTTTGGCGTTCCGGAATTGACCTTATGTGAGGCTGAACACGAGTTTTCTGCATTGTGCCATAACTTTGCAGGGAAGCTTCAGAACATGAAATTTTAACCTCCCACTATAGCAGAAAGGGTCTTTCTCGTAGTTGCACATCAAATCTAAGCTGTCGAAAGTGTTTTTCCAAAGTTTTCAACATTTTTATGGTTGGCGTTTCGGAATCGACCTTATCTCAGCCTGAAAACGCGCTTTACATATTTTGCCATAACTTTGCAGGGAAGCTTCAGAACATGACATTTTCACCTCCCACTATCGCAGAAAGGGTCTTTCTAGTAGTTGCACATCAAATCTAAGCTGTCTGAAGTTGTTTTCCAAAGTTATCAACATTTTTATGTTTGGCGTTCTGGAACCCACCTTATCTCAGGCTGAAAACGCGTTTCCTGCATTGTGGCATAACTTTGTAGGGAAGCTTCAGAACATGAAATTTTCACCTCCCACTGTAGCAGAAAGGGTCTTTCTAGTAGTTGCACATCTAATATAAGCTGTCTGAAGTGTTTTTCGAAAGTTTTCAACATTTTTATGTTTGGTGTTCCTGAATCGACCTTATCTCAGGCCGAAAACGCGTTTTCTGCATTGTGCCATAACTTTGCAGGGAAGCTTCAGAACATGAAAATTTCACCTCCCACTATAGCAGAAAGGGTCTTTCGAGTTGGTGCACATCAAATCAAAGCTGTTTGAAGTGTTTTTCCAAAGTTATGAACACTTTTATGTTTGGCGTTCCGGAATCGACCTTATCTCAGGCTGAAAACACGATTTACGCATTCTGCCATAACTTTGCAGGGAAGCTTCAGAACATGAAATTTTTACCTCCCACTATAGCAGAAACGGTCTTTCTAGTAGTTGCACATCAAATCTAAGCTGTCTGTATAGTTTTTCTAAAATTATCAACATTTTTATGTTTGGCGATTTGAAATCAACCTCATCTCAGGCTGAAAATGCGTTTAACGCATTGTGCCATAACTTTGCAGGGAAGCTTCAGAAAATGAAATTTTAACCTCCCACTATAGCAGAAAGGGTCATTCTAGTAATTGCACATCAAATCTATGCTGTCGAAAGTGTTTTTCCAAAGTTATCAACATTTTTATGTTTGGCGTTTCGGAATTGACCTTATCTCCGGCTGAAAACGCGTTTTCTGCATTGTGCCATAACTTTGCAGGGAAGCTTAAGAACATGAAATTTCCACCTCCCACTAGAGCAGAAAGGGTATTTCTAGTAGTTGCACATCAAATCTAAGCTGTCTTGAAGTGTTTTTCTAAAGTTATCAACATTTTTATGTTTGGCGTTCCGGAACCCACCTTATCTCAGTCTGAAAACGCGTTTTACATATTTTGCCATAACTTTGCAGGGAAGCTTCAGAACATGAAATTTTCACGTCCCACTATAGCAGAAAGGGTCGTTCTAGTAGTTGCATATCAAATCTAAGCTGTCTGAAGCGTTTTTCGAAAGTTATCAACATTTTTATGTTTGGCGTTCCGGAATCGACCTTATCTCAGGATGAAAAATCGTTTTCTGCATTGTCCCATAACTTTGCACGGAAGCTTCAGAACATGAAATGTTAATCTCCCACTATAGCAGAAAGGGTCTTTCTAGTAGTTGCACATCAAATCTAAGCTGTCTGTAGTGTTTTTCGAAAGTTATCAACATTTTTATGTTTGGCGTTCCGGAACCCCCCTTATCTCAGGCTGAAAACGCGTTTTCTGCATTGTGCCATAACTTTGCAGGGAAGCTTCAGAACATGAAATTTTAACCCCCCACTGTAGCAGAAAGGGTCTTTCCAGTAGTTGCACATAAATCTAAGCTGTCTGAAGTGTTTTTCCAAAGTTATCAACATTTTTTCGTTTGGCATTCCGGAATCGACCTTATGTCAGGCTGAAAACGCGTTTTACGCATTGTGCCATAACGTTGCAGGGAAGCTTCAGAACATGACATTTTCACCTCCCACAATGGCCGAAAGGGTTTTTCTAGTAGTTGCACATCATATCTAAGCTGTCTGAAGTGTTTTTCCAAAGTTATCAACATTTTTATGTTTGGTGTTCCGGAACCCACCTTATCTCAGGCTGAAAACAGGTTTTCTGCATTGTGCCATAACTTTGCAGGGAAGCTTCAGAACATGAAATTTTCACGTCCCACTATAGCAGAAAGGGTCTTTCTCGTAGTTGCACATCAAATCTAAGCTGTCTGAAGTGTTTTTCGAAAGATTTCAACATTTTTATGTTTGGTGTTCCTGAATCGACCTTATCTCAGGCCGAAAACGCGTTTTCTGCATTGTGCCATAACTTTGCAGGGAAGCTTCAGAACATGAAAATTTCACCTCCCACTATAGCAGAAAGGGTCTTTCTAGTAAATGCACATCAAATCTAAGCTGTCTGAAGTGTTTTTCCAAAGTTATCAACATTTTTACGTTTGGCGTTCCGGAATCGACCTTATCTCAGGCTGAAAACGCGTTTTCTGCATTGTGCCATAACTTTGCAGGGAAGCTTCAGAACATGAAATTTTAACCTCCCACTATAGCAGAATGGGTCTTTCTAGTAGTTGCAAATCAAATCTTAGCTGTCTGAAGTGTTTTTCTAAAGTTCTCAACATTTTTATGTTTGGCGTTCTGAAATCAACCTCATCTCAGGCTGAAAACGCGTTTCACGCATTGTGCCATAACTTTGCAGGGAAGCTTCAGAAAATGAAATTTTAACCTCCCACTATAGCAGAAAGGGTCTTTCTAGTAGTTGCACATCAAATCTAAGCTGTCGAAAGTGTTTTTGCAAAGTTATCAACATTATTATGTTTGGCGTTTCGGAATCGACCTTATCTCCGGCTGAAAACGTGTTTTCTGCATTGTGCCATAACTTTGCAGGGAAGCTTCACAACATGAAATTTTAACCTTCCATTATAGCAGAAAAGGTCATTCTAGTAGTTGCACATCAAATCTAAGCTGTCTTGAAGTGTTTTTCTAAAGTTATCAACATTTTTATGTTTGGCGTTCCGGAACCCACCTTATCTCAGTCTGAAAACGCGTTTTACATATTTTGCCATAACTTTGCAGGGAAGCTTCAGAACATGAAATTTTCACGTCCCACTATAGCAGAAAGGGTCGTTCTAGTAGTTGCATATCAAATCTAAGCTATCTGAAGCGTTTTTCGAAAGTTATCAACATTTTTATGTTTGGCGTTCCGGAATCGACCTTATCTCAGGATGAAAAATCGTTTTCTGCATTGTCCCATAACTTTGCAGGGAAGCTTCAGAACATGAAATGTTCATCTCCCACTATAGCAGAAAGGGTCTTTCTAGTAGTTGCACATCAAATCTAAGCTGTCTGTAGTGTTTTTCGAAAGTTATCAACATTTTTATGTTTGGTGTTCCTGAATCGACCTTATCTCAGGCCGAAAACGCGTTTTCTGCATTGTGCCATAACTTTGCAGGGAAGCTTCAGAACATGAAAATTTCACCTCCCACTATAGCAGAAAGGGTCTTTCGAGTTGGTGCACATCAAATCAAAGCTGTTTGAAGTGTTTTTCCAAAGTTATGAACACTTTTATGTTTGGCGTTCCGGAATCGACCTTATCTCAGGCTGAAAACACGATTTACGCATTCTGCCATAACTTTGCAGGGAAGCTTCAGAACATGAAATTTTTACCTCCCACTATAGCAGAAACGGTCTTTCTAGTAGTTGCACATCAAATCTAAGCTGTCTGTATAGTTTTTCTAAAATTATCAACATTTTTATGTTTGGCGATTTGAAATCAACCTCATCTCAGGCTGAAAATGCGTTTAACGCATTGTGCCATAACTTTGCAGGGAAGCTTCAGAAAATGAAATTTTAACCTCCCACTATAGCAGAAAGGGTCTTTCTAGTAATTGCACATCAAATCTATGCTGTCGAAAGTGTTTTTCCAAAGTTATCAACATTTTTATGTTTGGCGTTTCGGAATTGACCTTATCTCCGGCTGAAAACGCGTTTTCTGCATTGTGCCATAACTTTGCAGGGAAGCTTAAGAACATGAAATTTCCACCTCCCACTAGAGCAGAAAGGGTATTTCTAGTAGTTGCACATCAAATCTAAGCTGTCTTGAAGTGTTTTTCTAAAGTTATCAACATTTTTATGTTTGGCGTTCCGGAACCCACCTTATCTCAGTCTGAAAACGCGTTTTACATATTTTGCCATAACTTTGCAGGGAAGCTTCAGAACATGAAATTTTCACGTCCCACTATAGCAGAAAGGGTCGTTCTAGTAGTTGCATATCAAATCTAAGCTGTCTGAAGCGTTTTTGGAAAGTTATCAACATTTTTATGTTTGGCGTTCCGGAATCGACCTTATCTCAGGATGAAAAATCGTTTTCTGCATTGTCCCATAACTTTGCACGGAAGCTTCAGAACATGAAATGTTCATCTCCCACTATAGCAGAAAGGGTCTTTCTAGTAGTTGCACATCAAATCTAAGCTGTCTGTAGTGTTTTTCGAAAGTTATCAACATTTTTATGTTTGGCGTTCCGGAACCCCCCTTATCTCAGGCTGAAAACGCGTTTTCTGCATTGTGCCATAACTTTGCAGGGAAGCTTCAGAACATGAAATTTTAACCTCCCACTGTAGCAGAAAGGGTCTTTCCAGTAGTTGCACATAAATCTAAGCTGTCTGAAGTGTTTTTCCAAAGTTATCAACATTTTTTCGTTTGGCATTCCGGAATCGACCTTATGTCAGGCTGAAAACGCGTTTTACGCATTGTGCCATAACGTTGCAGGGAAGCTTCAGAACATGACATTTTCACCTCCCACAATGGCCGAAAGGGTTTTTCTAGTAGTTGCACATCATATCTAAGCTGTCTGAAGTGTTTTTCCAAAGTTATCAACATTTTTATGTTTGGTGTTCCGGAACCCACCTTATCTCAGGCTGAAAACAGGTTTTCTGCATTGTGCCATAACTTTGCAGGGAAGCTTCAGAACATGAAATTTTCACGTCCCACTATAGCAGAAAGGGTCTTTCTCGTAGTTGCACATCAAATCTAAGCTGTCTGAAGTGTTTTTCGAAAGATTTCAACATTTTTATGTTTGGTGTTCCTGAATCGACCTTATCTCAGGCCGAAAACGCGTTTTCTGCATTGTGCCATAACTTTGCAGGGAAGCTTCAGAACATGAAAATTTCACCTCCCACTATAGCAGAAAGGGTCTTTCGAGTTGGTGCACATCAAATCAAAGCTGTTTGAAGTGTTTTTCCAAAGTTATGAACACTTTTATGTTTGGCGTTCCGGAATCGACCTTATCTCAGGCTGAAAACACGATTTACGCATTCTGCCATAACTTTGCAGGGAAGCTTCAGAACATGAAATTTTTACCTCCCACTATAGCAGAAACGGTCTTTCTAGTAGTTGCACATCAAATCTAAGCTGTCTGTATAGTTTTTCTAAAATTATCAACATTTTTATGTTTGGCGATTTGAAATCAACCTCATCTCAGGCTGAAAATGCGTTTAACGCATTGTGCCATAACTTTGCAGGGAAGCTTCAGAAAATGAAATTTTAACCTCCCACTATAGCAGAAAGGGTCTTTCTAGTAATTGCACATCAAATCTATGCTGTCGAAAGTGTTTTTCCAAAGTTATCAACATTTTTATGTTTGGCGTTTCGGAATTGACCTTATCTCCGGCTGAAAACGCGTTTTCTGCATTGTGCCATAACTTTGCAGGGAAGCTTAAGAACATGAAATTTCCACCTCCCACTAGAGCAGAAAGGGTATTTCTAGTAGTTGCACATCAAATCTAAGCTGTCTTGAAGTGTTTTTCTAAAGTTATCAACATTTTTATGTTTGGCGTTCCGGAACCCACCTTATCTCAGTCTGAAAACGCGTTTTACATATTTTGCCATAACTTTGCAGGGAAGCTTCAGAACATGAAATTTTCACGTCCCACTATAGCAGAAAGGGTCGTTCTAGTAGTTGCATATCAAATCTAAGCTGTCTGAAGCGTTTTTCGAAAGTTATCAACATTTTTATGTTTGGCGTTCCGGAATCGACCTTATCTCAGGCTTAAAACGCGATTTACGCATTCTGTCATAACTTTGCAGGGAAGCTTCTGAACATGAAATTTTCACCTCCCACTATAGCAGAAAGGGTCTTTCTAGTAGTTGCACATCAAATCTAAGTTGTTTGAAGTGTTTTTCCAAAGTTATCAACATTTTTATGTTTGGCGTTCTGGAACCCACCTTATCTCAGGCTGAAAACGCGTTTTCTGCATTGTGCCATAACTTTGCAGGGAAGCTTCAGAACATGAAATTTTCAGCTCCCACTATAGCAGAAAGGGTCTTTCTCATAGTTGCACATAAAATCTAAGCTGTCTGACGTGTTTTTCCAAAGTTGTCAACATTCTTATGTTTGGCGTTCCGGAATCAACCATATCTCCGGCTGAAAACATGTTTTCTGCATTGTGCCATAACTTTGCAGGAAAGCTTCAGAACATGAAATTTTCACCTCCCACTATACCAGAAAGGGACTTTCTAGTAGTTGCACATCAAATCTAAGCAGTTTGAAGTGTTTTTCCAAAGTTATCAACATTTTTATGTTTGGCGTTCTGGAATTGACCTTATCTCAGGCTGAAAACGCGTTTTCTGCATTGTGCCATAACTTTGCTGGGAATCTTTGGATCATGAAATTTTAACCTCCCACAATAGCATAAAGGGTCTTTCTTGCAGTTGCACATCAAATCTAAGCTGTCTGGAGTGTTTTTCCAAAGTTATCAACACTTTTATGTTTGGCGTTCCTGAATCGACCTTATCTCTGGCTGAAAACATGTTTTCTACATTGTGCCATAACTTTGCAGGGAAGCTTCAGAAAATGAACTTTTCACCTCCCACTATAGCAGAAAGGGTCTTTCTAGTAGTTGCACATCAAATCTAAGCTGTCTGAAGTGTTGTTTCAAAGTCATCATCATTTTTACGGTTGGCGTTCCGGAACCCACCTTATATCAGGCTGAAAACGCGTTTTCTGCATTGTGCCATAACTTCTCTTGGTAGCTTCAGAACATGAAATGTTCACCTCCCACTATAGCAGAAAGGGTCTTTCTAGTAGTTGCACATCAAATCTAAGCTGTCTGAAGTGTTTTTCCAAAGTTATCAACATTTTTATGTTTGGTGTTCCGGAATCGACCTTATCTCAGGATGAAAAATCGTTTTCTGCATTGTCCCATAACTTTCCAGGGAAGCTTCAGAACATGAAATTTTGACCTCCCACTATAGCAGAAAAGGTCTTTCTAGTAGTTGCACATCAAATCTAAGCTGTCTGAAGTGTTTTTCGAAAGTTATCATCATTTTTATGTTTGGCGATCCGGAACCCACCTTATCTCAAGCTGAAAACGCGTTTTCTGCATTGTGCCATAACTTTGCAGGGAAGCTTCGGAACATGAAATGTTCACCTCCCACTATAGCAGAAAGGGTCTTCCTAGTAGTTGCACATCAAATCTAAGCTGTCTGATGTGTTTTTCCAAAGTTATCAACATTTTTATGTATGGCGCTCCGGAACCCACATTACCTCTGGCTGAAAACGCGTTTTCTGCATTGTGCCATAACTTTGCTGGGAATCTTTGGATCATGAAATTTTAACCTCCCACAATAGCATAAAGGGTCTTTCTTGCAGTTGCACATCAAATCTAAGCTGTCTGGAGTGTTTTTCCAAAGTTATCAACACTTTTATGTTTGGCGTTCCTGAATCGACCTTATCTCTGGCTGAAAACATGTTTTCTACATTGTGCCATAACTTTGCAGGGAAGCTTCAGAAAATGCTTCGGAACATGAAATGTTCACCTCCCACTATAGCAGAATGGGTCTTTCTAGTAGTTGCACATCAAATCTAAGCAGTCTGAAGTGTTTTTCGAAAGTTATCTACATTTTTATGTTTGCCGTTCCAGAATCGACCTTATCTCAGGCTGAAAACGCGTTGTCTGCATTGTGCCATAACTTCTCCTGGTAGCTTCAGAACATGAAATGTTCACCTCCCACTATAGCAGAAAGGGTCTTTCTAGTAGTTGCACATCAAATCTAAGCTGTCTGAAGTGTTTTTCCAAAGTTATCAACATTTTTATGTTTGGTGTTCCGGAATCGACCTTATCTCAGGATGAAAAATCGTTTTCTGCATTGTCCCATAACTTTCCAGGGAAGCTTCAGAACATGAAATTTTGACCTCCCACTATAGCAGAAAAGGTCTTTCTAGTAGTTGCACATCAAATCTAAGCTGTCTGAAGTGTTTTTCGAAAGTTATCATCATTTTTATGTTTGGCGATCCGGAACCCACCTTATCTCAAGCTGAAAACGCGTTTTCTGCATTGTGCCATAACTTTGCAGGGAAGCTTCGGAACATGAAATGTTCACCTCCCACTATAGCAGAATGGGTCTTTCTAGTAGTTGCACATCAAATCTAAGCAGTCTGAAGTGTTTTTCGAAAGTTATCTACATTTTTATGTTTGCCGTTCCAGAATCGACCTTATCTCAGGCTGAAAACGCGTTGTCTGCATTGTGCCATAACGTTGCATGGAAGCTTCCGAACATGAAATTTTAACCTCCCACTATAGCAGAAAGGGTCTTCCTAGTAGTTGCACATCAAATCTAAGCTGTCTGATGTGTTTTTCCAAAGTTATCAACATTTTTATGTATGGCGCTCCGGAACCCACATTACCTCTGGCTGAAAACGCGTTTTCTGCATTGTGCCATAACTTTGCTGGGAATCTTTGGATCATGAAATTTTAACCTCCCACAATAGCATAAAGGGTCTTTCTTGCAGTTGCACATCAAATCTAAGCTGTCTGGAGTGTTTTTCCAAAGTTATCAACGTTTTTACGTTTGGCGTTCCGGAACCCACCTTATCTCAAGCTGAAAACGCGTTTTCTGCATTGTGCCATAACTTTGCAGGGAAGCTTCGGAACATGAAATGTTCACCTCCCACTATAGCAGAATGGGTCTTCCTAGTAGTTGCACATCAAATCTAAGCTGTCTGATGTGTTTTTCCAAAGTTATCAACATTTTTATGTATGGCGTTCCGGAATCAACCTTATCTCAGGCTGAAAACGCGTTTTACGCATTGTGCCATAACTTTGCAGGGAACCTTTAGAACATGAAATTTTCACCTCCCATAATAGCAGAAAGGGTCTTTCTAGTAGTTGCACATCAAATCTAAGCTCTCTGAAGTGTTGTTCCAAAATTATCAACATTTTTACGTTTGGCGTTCCGGAATTGCCCTAATCTCAGGATGAAAATGCGTATTCTGCATTGTCCGATAACTTTCCAGAGAAGCTTCAGAACATGAAATTTTGACCTCCCACTATTGCAGATAGGGTCTTTCTAGTAGTTGCACATCAAATCTAAGCTGTCTGAAGTGTTTTTCGAAAGTTATCAACATTTTTATGTTTGGCGTTCCGGAATCGACCTTATCTGAGGCTGAAAGTGCGTTTTACGCATTGCGCCATAACTTTGCAGGGAACCTTTAGAACATGAAATTTTCACCTCCCACTATAGCAGAAAGGGTCTTTCTAGTAGTTGCACATCAAATCTAAGCTGTCTGAATACTTTTTCCAAAATTATCAACATTTTTATGTTTGGCGTTCCGGAACCCACCTTATCTCAGGCTGAAAACGCGTTTTCTGTTGTGTGCCATAACTTTGCAGGGAAGCTTCAGAACTTGAAATTTTCACCTCCCACTATAGCAGAAAGGGTCTTTCTCGTAGTTGCACATCAAATCTAAGTTGTCTGAAGTGTTTTTCCAAAGTTATCAACATTTTTATGTTTGGCGTTCCGGATCTCGGCTTATCTCAGGCTGAAAACGTGTTTTCTGCATTGTGCCATAACTTTGCAGGAAGCTTCAGAACATGAAATTTTAACCTCCCACTGTAACAGAAAGGGTCTTTCTAGTAGTTGCACATCAAATCTAAGCTGTCTGAAGTGTTGTTCCAAAGTTATCAACATTTTTACGTTTGGCGTTCCGGAACCCACCTTATCTCAGGCTGAAAACGTATTTTCTGCATAGTGCCATAACTTTGCAGGGAAGCTTCAGAACATGAAATGTTCACCTCCCACTATAGCAGAAAGGGTCTTTCTAGTAGTTGCACATCAAATCTAAGCTGTCTGAAGTGTTTTTCCAAAGTTATCAACATTTTTATGTTTAGCGTTCCGGAACTCACCTTATCTCAGGCTGAAAACGCGTTTTCTGCATTGTTCCTTAGCTTTGCAGAGAAGCTTCAGAACATGAAATTTTCAACTCCCACTATAACAGACTGGGTCTTTCGAGTAGTTGCACATCAAATATAAGTTGTCTGAAGTGTTTCTCGAAAGCTATCAACATTTTTATGTTTGGCGTTACGGAAACGACCATATCTCGGGCTGAAAATGCGTTTTCTGCATTGTGCCATAACCTTGCAGGGAAGCTTCAGAACATGAAATTTTCACGTCCCACTATAACAGACAGGGTCTTTCTAGTAGTTGCACATCAAATCTAAGTTGTCTGAAGTGTTTTTTATAAGCTATCAACATTTTTTAGGTTGGCGTTCCAGAAACGACCTTATCTCGGGCTGAAAACGCTTTTTCTGCATTGTGCCATAACTTTGCAGGCAAGCTTCAGAACATCAAATTTTCACCGCCCACTATAGCAGAAAGGGTCTTTCTAGTCGTTGTACATCAAATCTAAGCTTTTTGAAGTGTTGTTCCAAAGTTATCAACATTTTTACGTTTGGCGTTCCAGAACCCACCTTATCTCAGGCTGAAAACTCGTTTTGTACATTGTGCCATAACTTCTCAGGGTAGCTTCAGAACATGGAATGTTCACCTCCCACTATAGCAGAAAGGGTCTTTCCAGTAGTTGCACATCAAATCTAAGCTGTCTGAAGTGTTGTTCCAAAGTTATCAACATTTTCACATTTGGCGTTCCGGAACCCACCTTATCTCAGGCTGAAAACTCGTTTTGTGCATTGTGCCATAACTTTACAGGGTAGCTTCAGAACATGAAATTTTCACCTCACACTATAGCAGAAAGGGTCTTTCTAGTAGTTGCAAGTCAAATCTAAGCTGTCTGAAGAGTTTTTCCAAAGTTATCAACATTTTCATGTTTGGCGTTCCAGAATCGACCTTATCTGAGGCTGAAAACGCGTTTTACGCATTGTGCCATAACTTTGCAGGGAACATTTAGAACATGAAATTTTCACCTCCCACTGTAGCAGAAAGGGTGTTTCTAGTAGTTGCACATCAAATCTAAGCTGTCTGAAATGTTGTCCCAAAGTTATCAACATTTTTATGTTTGGCGTTTCGGAATCCACCTTATCTCGGGCTGAAAACGCGTTTTCTGCATTGTGCCATAACTTCTCAGGGAAGCTTCAGAACATGAAATGTTCACCTCCCACTATAGCAGAAAGGGTGTTTCTAGTAGTTGCACATCAAATCTAAGCTGTCTGAAGTGTTTTTCCAAAGTTATCAACATTTTTATGTTTGGCGTTCCAGAATCGACCTTATCTCAGGCTGAAAACGCGATTTACGCATTTTGCCATAACTTTGGAGGGAATCTTCAGAAAATGAAATTTTCACCTCCCACTATAGCAGAAAGGGTCCTTCTAGTAGTTGCACATCAAATCTAAGCAGTCTGAAGTGTTTTTCCAAAGTTATCAACATTTTTTCGTTTGGCGTTCCGGAACCCACCTTATCTCAGGCTGAAAACGTATTTTCTGAAATGTGCCATAACTTTTGTGGGAAGCTTCAGATCATGAAATTTTCACCTCCCACTGTAGCAGAAAGGGTCTTTCTAGTAGTTGCACATCAAATCTAAGCTGTCTGAAGTGTTGTTCCAAAGTTATCAACATTTTTACGTTTGGCGTTCCGGAACCCACCTTATCTCAGGCTGAAAACGTATTTTCTGCATTGTGCCATAACTTCTCAGGGAAGCTTCAGATCACGAAATTGTCACCTCCCACTATAGCATAAAGGGTTTTTCTAGTAGTTGCACATCAAATCTAAGCTGTTTGAATACTTTTTCCAAAATTATCAACATTTTTATGTTTGGCGTTCCGGAACCCACCTTATCTCAGGCTGAAAACGCGTTTTCTGTTGTGTGCCATAACTTTGCAGGGAAGCTTCAGAACATGAAATTTTAACCTCCCTCTGTAGCAGAAAGGGTCTTTCTAGTAGTTGCACATCAAATCTAAGCTGTCTGAAGTGTTGTTCCAAAGTTATCAACATTTTTACGTTTGGCGTTCCGGAACCCAATTTATCTCAGGCTGAAAACGTATTTTCTGCATTGTGCCATAACTTTGCAGGAAAGCTTCAGAACATGAAATGTTCACCTCCCACTATCGCAGAAAGGGTCTTTCTAGTAGTTGCACATCAAATCTAAGCTGTCTGAATACTTTTTCCAAAATTATCAACATTTTTATGTTTGGCGTTCCGGAACCCACCTTATCTCAGGCTGAAAACGCGTTTTCTGTTGTGTGCCATAACTTTGCAGGGAAGCTTCAGAACTTGAAATTTTCACCTCCCACTATAGCAGAAAGGGTCTTTCTCGTAGTTGCACATCAAATCTAAGTTGTCTGAAGTGTTTTTCCAAAGTTATCAACATTTTTATGTTTGGCGTTCCGGATCTCGGCTTATCTCAGGCTGAAAACGTGTTTTCTGCATTGTGCCATAACTTTGCAGGAAGCTTCAGAACATGAAATTTTAACCTCCCACTGTAACAGAAAGGGTCTTTCTAGTAGTTGCACATCAAATCTAAGCTGTCTGAAGTGTTGTTCCAAAGTTATCAACATTTTTACGTTTGGCGTTCCGGAACCCACCTTATCTCAGGCTGAAAACGTATTTTCTGCATAGTGCCATAACTTTGCAGGGAAGCTTCAGAACATGAAATGTTCACCTCCCACTATAGCAGAAAGGGTCTTTCTAGTAGTTGCACATCAAATCTAAGCTGTCTGAAGTGTTTTTCCAAAGTTATCAACATTTTTATGTTTAGCGTTCCGGAACTCACCTTATCTCAGGCTGAAAACGCGTTTTCTGCATTGTTCCTTAGCTTTGCAGAGAAGCATCAGAACATGAAATTTTCAACTCCCACTATGACAAACAGGGTCTTTCTAATAGTTGCACATCAAATCTAATCTGTCTGAAGTGTTTTTCGAAAGTTATCAACATTTTTATGTTTGGCGTTCCGGAACCCACCTTATCTCAGGCTGAAAACGCGTTTTCTGCATTGTGCCATAACTTTGCAGGGAAGCTTCAGAACATGAAATTTTCACCTCCCACTGTAGCAGAAAGGGTCTTTCTCGTAGTTGCACATGAAATATAAGCTGTCTAAAGTGTTTTTCCAAAGTTATCAACATTTTTATGTTTGGCGTTCCGGAACCCACCTTATGTCAGGCTGAAAACGCGTTTTCTACATTGTGCCATAACTTTGCAGGGAAGCTTCAGAACATGAAATTTTAACCTCCCACTGTAGCAGAAAGGGTCTTACTAGTAGTTGGAAATCAAATCTAAGCTGTCTGAAGTGTTTTTCCAAAGTTATCAACATTTTTATGTTTGAAGTTCCGGAACCCACCTTGTCTCAGGCTGAAAACGCGTTTTCTGCATTGTGCCATAACTTTGAAGGAAAGCTTCAGAACATGAAAGTTTCACCTCCCACTATAGATGAAAGGGTCTTTCTAGTAGTTGTACATCAAATCTAAGCTTTCTGAAATGTTTTTTCCAAAGTTATCAACATTTTTATGTTTGGCGTTCCGGAACCCACCTTATCTCAGGCTGAAAACGCGTTTTCTGCATTGTCCCATAACTTTGCAGGGAAACTTCAGAACATGAAATTTTCACTTCCCACTATAGCAGAAAGGGTCTTTCTAGTAGTTGCACATCAAATCTAAGCTGTCTGAAATGTTTTTTCCAAAGTTATCAACATTTTTATGTTTGGCGTTCCGGAACCCACCTTATCTCAGGCTGAAAACTCGTTTTTTGCATTGTGCCATAACTTTGCAGGAAGCTTCAGAAGATGAAATTTTCACCTCCCACTACAGAAGAAAGGGTCTTTCTAGTAGTTGCACATCAAATCTAAGCTGTCTGAAATGTTTTTTACAAAGTTATCAACATTTTTATGTTTGGCGTTCCGGAACCCACCTTATCTCTGGCTGAAAACGCATTTTCTGCTTTGTGCCATAACTTTGCTGGGAATCTTTAGAACATGAAATTTTAACCTCCAACTATAGCATAAAGGGTCTTTCTTGTAGTTGCACATCAAATCTAAGCTGTCTGAAGTGGTTTCCCAAAGTTATCAACATTTTTATGTTTGGCGTTCCGGAACCCACCTTTTTTCAGGCTGAAAAGGCGTTTTCTGCATTGTGCCATAACTTTGCAGGGAAGCTTCAGAACATGAAATTTTAACCTCCCACTGTAGCAGAAAGGGTCTTTCTATTAGTTGCACATCAAATCTAAGCTGTCTGACGTGTTTTTCCAAAGTTATCAACATTTTTAAGTTTGGTGTTCCGGAACCCACCTTATCTCAGGCTGAAAACGCGTTTTCTGCATTGTTCCTTGACTTTGCAGGGAAGCATCAGAACATGAAATTTTCAACTCCCACTATGACAAACAGGGTCTTTCTAATAGTTGCTCATCTAATCTAATCTGTCTGAAGTGTTTTTCGAAAGTTATCAACATTTTTATGTTTGGCGTTCCGGAACCCACCTTATCTCAGGCTGAAAACGCGTTTTCTGCATTGTGCCATAACTTTGCTGGGAATCTTTAGAACATGAAATTTTAACCTCCCACAATAGCATAAAGGGTCTTTCTTGTAGTTGCACATCAAATCTCAGCTGTCTGAAGTGGTTTCCCAAAGTTATCAACATTTTTATGTTTGGCCTTCCGGAACCCACCTTTTTTCAGGCTGAAAAGGCGTTTTCTGCATTGTCCCATAACTTTGCAGGGAAACTTCAGAACATGAAATTTTCACTTCCCACTATAGCAGAAAGGGTCTTTCTAGTAGTTGCACATCAAATCTAAGCTGTCTGAAATGTTTTTTCCAAAGTTATCAACATTTTTATGTTTGGCGTTCCGGAACCCACCTTATCTCAGGCTGAAAACTCATTTTTTGCATTGTGCCATAACTTTGCAGGAAGCTTCAGAAGATGAAATTTTCACCTCCCACTACAGCAGAAAGGGCCTTTCTAGTAGTTGCACATCAAATCTAAGCTGTCTGAAATGTTTTTTCCAAAGTTATCAACTTTTTTATGTTTGGCGTTCCGGAACCCACCTTATCTCAGGCTGAAAACGCGTTTTCTGCATTGTGCCATAACTTTGCAGGGAAGCTTCAGAACATGAAATTTTCACCTCCCACTATAGCAGAAAGGGTCTTTCTCGTAGTTGCACATGAAATATAAGCTGTCTGAAGTGTTTTTACAAAGTTATCAACATTTTTATGTTTGGCGTTCCGGAACCCACCTTATCTCAGGCTGAAAACGTGTTTTCTGCATTGTGCCATAACTTTGCTGGGAATCTTTAGAACATGAAATTTTAACCTCCCACAATAGCATAAAGGGTCTTTCTTGTAGTTGCACATCAAATCTAAGCTATCTGAAGTGTTTTTCCAAAGTTATCAACATTTTTATGTTTGGCTTTCCGGAACCCACCTCATCTCTGGCTGAAAAAGCGTTTTCTGCTTTGTGCCATAACTTTGCTGGGAATATTTAGAACATGAAATTTTAACCTCCCACAATAGCATAAAGGGACTTTCTTGTAGTTGCACATCAAATCTAAGCTGTCTGAAGTGTTTTTCCAAAGTTATCAACATTTTTACGTTTGGCGCTCCGGAACCCACATTACCTCTGGCTGAAAACGCGTTTTCTGCAATGTGCCATAACTTTGCTGGGAATCTTTAGAACATGAAATTTTAACCTCCCACAATAGCATAAAGGGTCTTTCTTGTAGTTGCACATTAAATCTAAGCTGTCTGAAGTGGTTTCCCAAAGTTATCAACATTTTTATGTTTGGCGTTCCGGAACCCACCTTATCTCAGGCTGAAAACGCGTTTTCTGCATTGTTCCTTATCTTTGCAGGGAAGCATCAGAACATGAAATTTTCAACTCCCACTATGACAAACAGGGTCTTTCTAATAGTTGCACATCAAATCTAATCTGTCTGAAGTGTTTTTCGAAAGTTATCAACAATTTTATGTTTGGCGTTCCTGAACCCACCTTATCTCAGGCTGAAAACGCCTTTTCTGCATTGTGCCATAACTTTGCAGGGAAGCTTCAGAACATGAAATTTTCACCTCCCACTATAGCAGAAAGGGTATTTCTCGTAGTTGCACATGAAATATAAGCTGTCTGAAGTGTTTTTCGAAAGTTATCAACATTTTTATGTTTGGCGTTCCGGAACCCACCTTATCTCAGGCTGAAAACGCCTTTTCTGCATTGTGCCATAACTTTGCAGGGAAGCTTCAGAACATGAAATTTTCACCTCCCACTGTAGCAGAAAGTGTGTTTCTAGTAGTTGCACATCAAATCTAAGCTGTCTGAATTTTTTTTTCCAAAGTTATCAACATTTTTATGTTTGGCGTTCCGGAACCCACCTTATCTGAGGCTGAAAACGCGTTTTCAGCATTGTGCCATAACTTTGCAGGAAGCTTCAGAACATGAAATTTTCACCTCCCACTATAGCAGAAAGGGTATTTCTCGAAGTTGCAAATGAAATATAAGCTGTCTGAAGTGTTTTTCGAAAGTTATCAACATTTTTATGTTTGGCGTTCCGGAACCCACCTTATCTCAGGCTGAAAACACGTTTTCTGCATTGTGCCATAACTTTGCAGGAAGCTTCAGAACATGAAATTTTCACCTCCCACTATAGCAGAAAGGGTCTTTCTAGTAGTTGCACATCAAATCTAAGCTGTCTGAAATGTTTTTTCCAAAGTTATCAACATTTTTACGTTTGGCGCTCCGGAACCCACATTACCTCAGGCTGAAAACGCGTTTTCTGCAATGTGCCATAACTTTGCTGGGAATCTTTAGAACATGAAATTTTAACCTCCCACAATAGCATAAAGGGACTTTCTTGTAGTTGCACATCAAATCTAAGCTGTCTGAAGTGTTTTTCCAAAGTTATCAACATTTTTATGTTTGGCGTTCCGGAACCCACCTTATCTCTGGCTGAAAACGCATTTTCTGCTTTGTGCCATAACTTTGCTGGGAATCTTTAGAACATGAAATTTTAACCTCCAACTATAGCATAAAGGGTCTTTCTTGTAGTTGCACATCAAATCTAAGCTGTCTGAAGTGGTTTCCCAAAGTTATCAACATTTTTATGTTTGGCGTTCCGGAACCCACCTTTTTTCAGGCTGAAAAGGCGTTTTCTGCATTGTGCCATAACTTTGCAGGGAAGCTTCAGAACATGAAATTTTAACCTCCCACTGTAGCAGAAAGGGTCTTTCTATTAGTTGCACATCAAATCTAAGCTGTCTGAAGTGTTTTTCCAAAGTTATCAACATTTTTAAGTTTGGTGTTCCGGAACCCACCTTATCTCAGGCTGAAAACGCATTTTCTGCATTGTTCCTTGACTTTGCAGGGAAGCATCAGAACATGAAATTTTCAACTCCCACTATGACAAACAGGGTCTTTCTAATAGTTGCTCATCTAATCTAATCTGTCTGAAGTGTTTTTCGAAAGTTATCAACATTTTTATGTTTGGCGTTCCGGAACCCACCTTATCTCAGGCTGAAAACGCGTTTTCTGCATTGTGCCATAACTTTGCAGGGAAGCTTCAGAACATGAAATTTTCACCTCCCACTATAGCAGAAAGGGTCTTTCTCGTAGTTGCACATGAAATATAAGCTGTCTGAAGTGTTTTTCCAAAGTTATCAACATTTTTATGTTTGGCGTTCCGGAACCCACCTTATCTCAGGCTGAAAACGTGTTTTCTGCATTGTGCCATAACTTTGCTGGGAATCTTTAGAACATGAAATTTTAACCTCCCACAATAGCATAAAGGGTCTTTTTTGTAGTTGCACATCATATCTAAGCTATCTGAAGTGTTCTTCCAAAGTTATCAACATTTTTATGTTTGGCTTTCCGGAACCCACCTCATCTCTGGCTGAAAAAGCGTTTTCTGCTTTGTGCCATAACTTTGCTGTGAAAATTTAGAACATGAAATTTTAACCTCCCACAATAGCATAAAGGGTCTTTCTTGTAGTTGCACATCAAATCTAAGCTGTCTGAAGTGTTTTTCCAAAGTTATCAACATTTTTACGTTTGGCGCTCCGGAACCCACATTACCTCTGGCTGAAAACGCGTTTTCTGCAATGTGCCATAACTTTGCTGGGAATCTTTAGAACATGAAATTTTAACCTCCCACAATAGCATAAAGGGTCTTTCTTGTAGTTGCACATCAAATCTCAGCTGTCTGAAGTGGTTTCCCAAAGTTATCAACATTTTTATGTTTGGCCTTCCGGAACCCACCTTTTTTCAGGCTGAAAAGGCGTTTTCTGCATTGTCCCATAACTTTGCAGGGAAACTTCAGAACATGAAATTTTCACTTCCCACTATAGCAGAAAGGGTCTTTCTAGTAGTTGCACATCAAATCTAAGCTGTCTGAAATGTTTTTTCCAAAGTTATCAACATTTTTATGTTTGGCGTTCCGGAACCCACCTTATCTCAGGCTGAAAACTCATTTTTTGCATTGTGCCATAACTTTGCAGGAAGCTTCAGAAGATGAAATTTTCACCTCCCACTACAGCAGAAAGGGCCTTTCTAGTAGTTGCACATCAAATCTAAGCTGTCTGAAATGTTTTTTCCAAAGTTATCAACTTTTTTATGTTTGGCGTTCCGGAACCCACCTTATCTCAGGCTGAAAACGCGTTTTCTGCATTGTGCCATAACTTTGCAGGGAAGCTTCAGAACATGAAATTTTCACCTCCCACTATAGCAGAAAGGGTCTTTCTCGTAGTTGCACATGAAATATAAGCTGTCTGAAGTGTTTTTACAAAGTTATCAACATTTTTATGTTTGGCTTTCCGGAACCCACCTCATCTCTGGCTGAAAAAGCGTTTTCTGCTTTGTGCCATAACTTTGCTGGGAATATTTAGAACATGAAATTTTAACCTCCCACAATAGCATAAAGGGACTTTCTTGTAGTTGCACATCAAATCTAAGCTGTCTGAAGTGTTTTTCCAAAGTTATCAACATTTTTACGTTTGGCGCTCCGGATCCCACATTACCTCTGGCTGAAAACGCGTTTTCTGCAATGTGCCATAACTTTGCTGGGAATCTTTAGAACATGAAATTTTAACCTCCCACAATAGCATAAAGGGTCTTTCTTGTAGTTGCACATTAAATCTAAGCTGTCTGAAGTGGTTTCCCAAAGTTATCAACATTTTTATGTTTGGCGTTCCAGAACCCACCTTATCTCAGGCTGAAAACGCCTTTTCTGCATTGTGCCATAACTTTGCAGGGAAGCTTCAGAACATGAAATTTTCACCTCCCACTATAGCAGAAAGGGTATTTCTCGTAGTTGCACATGAAATATAAGCTGTCTGAAGTGTTTTTCGAAAGTTATCAACATTTTTATGTTTGGCGTTCCGGAACCCACCTTATCTGAGGCTGAAAACGCGTTTTCAGCATTGTGCCATAACTTTGCAGGAAGCTTCAGAACATGAAATTTTCACCTCCCACTATAGCAGAAAGGGTATTTCTCGAAGTTGCACATGAAATATAAGCTGTCTGAAGTGTTTTTCGAAAGTTATCAACATTTTTATGTTTGGCGTTCCGGAACCCACCTTATCTCAGGCTGAAAACACGTTTTCTGCATTGTGCCATAACTTTGCAGGAAGCTTCAGAACATGAAATTTTCACCTCCCACTATAGCAGAAAGGGTCTTTCTAGTCGTTGTACATCAAATCTAAGCTGTTTGAAGTGTTTTTCCAAAGTTATCAACATTTTTATGTTTGGCGTTCCGGAACCCAGCTTATCTCGGGCTGAAAACGCTTTTTCTGCATTGTGCCATAACTTTGCAGGGAAGCTTCAGAACATCAAATTTTCACCTCCCACTATAGCAGAAAGGGTCTTTCTAGTCGTTGCACATCAAATCTAAGCTGTCTGAAGTGTTTTTCCAAAGTGATCAACATTTTTACGTTTGGCGCTCCGGAACCCACATTACCTCAGGCTGAATACGCGTTTTCTGCATTGTGTCATAACTTTGCAGGGAAGCTTCAGAACATGAAATTTTAACCTCCCACTGTAGCAGAAAGGGTCTTTCTAGTAGTTGCACATCAAATCGAAGCTGTCTGAAGTGTTTTTCGAAAGTTATCAACATTTTTACGTTTGGCGCCCCGGAACCCACATTACCTCAGGCTGAAAACACGTTTTCTGCATTGTGCCATAACTTTGCAGGGAAGCTTCAGAACATGAAATTTTAACCTCCACCTGTAGCAGAATGGGTCTTTCTAGTAGTTGCACATCAAATCTAAGCTGTCTGAAGTGTTTTTCCAAAGTTATCAACATTTTTAAGTTTGGTGTTCCGGAAAACCTCCTTATCTCAGGCTGAAAACGCATTTTCTGCATTGTTCCTTAACTTTGCATGGAAGCATCAGAACATGAAATTTTCAACTCCCACTATGACAAACAGGGTCTTTCTAATAGTTGCACATCAAATCTAATCTGTCTGAAGTGTTTTTCGAAAGTTATCAACATTTTTATGTTTGGCGTTCCGGAACCCACCTTATCTCAGGCTGAAAACGCGTTTTCTGCATTGTGCCATAACTTTGCAGGGAAGCTTCAGAACATGAAATTTTCACCTCCCACTGTAGCAGAAAGGGTCTTTCTCGTAGTTGCACATGAAATATAAGCTGTCTAAAGTGTTTTTCCAAAGTTATCAACATTTTTATGTTTGGCGTTCCGGAACCCACCTTATGTCAGGCTGAAAACGCGTTTTCTGCATTGTCCCATAACTTTGCAGGGAAACTTCAGAACATGAAATTTTCACTTCCCACTATAGCAGAAAGGGTCTTTCTAGTAGTTGCACATCAAATCTAAGCTGTCTGAAATGTTTTTTCCAAAGTTATCAACATTTTTATGTTTGGCGTTCCGGAACCCACCTTATCTCAGGCTGAAAACTCATTTTTTGCATTGTGCCATAACTTTGCAGGAAGCTTCAGAAGATGAAATTTTCACCTCCCACTACAGCAGAAAGGGCCTTTCTAGTAGTTGCACATCAAATCTAAGCTGTCTGAAATGTTTTTTCCAAAGTTATCAACTTTTTTATGTTTGGCGTTCCGGAACCCACCTTATCTCAGGCTGAAAACGCGTTTTCTGCATTGTGCCATAACTTTGCAGGGAAGCTTCAGAACATGAAATTTTCACCTCCCACTATAGCAGAAAGGGTCTTTCTCGTAGTTGCACATGAAATATAAGCTGTCTGAAGTGTTTTTACAAAGTTATCAACATTTTTATGTTTGGCGTTCCGGAACCCACCTTATCTCAGGCTGAAAACGTGTTTTCTGCATTGTGCCATAACTTTGCTGGGAATCTTTAGAACATGAAATTTTAACCTCCCACAATAGCATAAAGGGTCTTTCTTGTAGTTGCACATCAAATCTAAGCTATCTGAAGTGTTTTTCCAAAGTTATCAACATTTTTATGTTTGGCTTTCCGGAACCCACCTCATCTCTGGCTGAAAAAGCGTTTTCTGCTTTGTGCCATAACTTTGCTGGGAATATTTAGAACATGAAATTTTAACCTCCCACAATAGCATAAAGGGACTTTCTTGTAGTTGCACATCAAATCTAAGCTGTCTGAAGTGTTTTTCCAAAGTTATCAACATTTTTACGTTTGGCGCTCCGGAACCCACATTACCTCTGGCTGAAAACGTGTTTTCTGCAATGTGCCATAACTTTGCTGGGAATCTTTAGAACATGAAATTTTAACCTCCCACAATAGCATAAAGGGTCTTTCTTGTAGTTGCACATTAAATCTAAGCTGTCTGAAGTGGTTTCCCAAAGTTATCAACATTTTTATGTTTGGCGTTCCGGAACCCACCTTGTCTCAGGCTGAAAACGCGTTTTCTGCATTGTTCCTTATCTTTGCAGGGAAGCATCAGAACATGAAATTTTCAACTCCCACTATGACAAACAGGGTCTTTCTAATAGTTGCACATCAAATCTAATCTGTCTGAAGTGTTTTTCGAAAGTTATCAACAATTTTATGTTTGGCGTTCCAGAACCCACCTTATCTCAGGCTGAAAACGCCTTTTCTGCATTGTGCCATAACTTTGCAGGGAAGCTTCAGAACATGAAATTTTCACCTCCCACTATAGCAGAAAGGGTATTTCTCGTAGTTGCACATGAAATATAAGCTGTCTGAAGTGTTTTTCGAAAGTTATCAACATTTTTATGTTTGGCGTTCCGGAACCCACCTTATCTCAGGCTGAAAACGCCTTTTCTGCATTGTGCCATAACTTTGCAGGGAAGCTTCAGAACATGAAATTTTCACCTCCCACTGTAGCAGAAAGTGTGTTTCTAGTAGTTGCACATCAAATCTAAGCTGTCTGAATTTTTTTTTCCAAAGTTATCAACATTTTTATGTTTGGCGTTCCGGAACCCACCTTATCTGAGGCTGAAAACGCGTTTTCAGCATTGTGCCATAACTTTGCAGGAAGCTTCAGAACATGAAATTTTCACCTCCCACTATAGCAGAAAGGGTATTTCTCGAAGTTGCACATGAAATATAAGCTGTCTGAAGTGTTTTTCGAAAGTTATCAACATTTTTATGTTTGGCGTTCCGGAACCCACCTTATCTCAGGCTGAAAACACGTTTTCTGCATTGTGCCATAACTTTGCAGGAAGCTTCAGAACATGAAATTTTCACCTCCCACTATAGTAGAAATGGTCTTTCTAGTAGTTGCACATCAAATCTAAGCTGTCTGAAATGTTTTTTCCAAAGTTATCAACATTTTTATGTTTGGCGTTCCGGAACCCACCTTATCTCAGGCTGAAAACGCGTTTTCTGCTTTGTGCCATAACTTTGCTGGGAATATTTAGAACATGAAATTTTAACCTCCCACAATAGCATAAAGGGACTTTCTTGTAGTTGCACATCAAATCTAAGCTGTCTGAAGTGTTTTTCCAAAGTTATCAACATTTTTACGTTTGGCGCTCCGGAACCCACATTACCTCTGGCTGAAAACGCGTTTTCTGCAATGTGCCATAACTTTGCAGGGAAGCTTCAGAACATGAAATTTTAACCTCCCACTGTAGCAGAAAGGGTCTTTCTATTAGTTGCACATCAAATCTAAGCTGTCTGAAGTGTTTTTCCAAAGTTATCAACATTTTTAAGTTTGGTGTTCCGGAACCCACCTTATCTCAGGCTGAAAACGCGTTTTCTGCATTGTTCCTTATCTTTGCAGGGAAGCATCAGAACATGAAATTTTCAACTCCCACTATGACAAACAGGGTCTTTCTAATAGTTGCACATCAAATCTAATCTGTCTGAAGTGTTTTTCGAAAGTTATCAACAATTTTATGTTTGGCGTTCCGGAACCCACCTTATCTCAGGCTGAAAACGCCTTTTCTGCATTGTGCCATAACTTTGCAGGGAAGCTTCAGAACATGAAATTTTCACCTCCCACTATAGCAGAAAGGGTATTTCTCGTAGTTGCACATGAAATATAACCTGTCTGAAGTGTTTTTCGAAAGTTATCAACATTTTTATGTTTGGCGTTCCGGAACCCACCTTATCTCAGGCTGAAAACGCGTTTTCTGCATTGTGCCATAAATTTGCAGGAAGCTTCAGAACATGAAATTTTCACCTCCCACTATAGCAGAAAGTGTGTTTCTAGTAGTTGCACATCAAATCTAAGCTGTCTGAATTTTTTTTTCCAAAGTTATCAACATTTTTATGTTTGGCGTTCCGGAACCCACCTTATCTGAGGCTGAAAACTCGTTTTCTGCATTGTGCCATAACTTTGCAGGAAGCTTCAGAACATGAAATTTTCACCTCCCACTATAGCAGAAAGGGTATTTCTCGAAGTTGCACATGAAATATAAGCTGTCTGAAGTGTTTTTCGAAAGTTATCAACATTTTTATGTTTGGCGTTCCGGAACCCACCTTATCTCAGGCTGAAAACACGTTTTCTGCATTGTGCCATAACTTTGCAGGAAGCTTCAGAACATGAAATTTTCACCTCCCACTATAGCAGAAAGGGTCTTTCTAGTCGTTGTACATCAAATCTAAGCTGTTTGAAGTGTTTTTCCAAAGTTATCAACATTTTTATGTTTGGCGTTCCGGAACCCAGCTTATCTCGGGCTGAAAACGCTTTTTCTGCATTGTGCCATAACTTTGCAGGGAAGCTTCAGAACATCAAATTTTCACCTCCCACTATAGCAGAAAGGGTCTTTCTAGTCGTTGCACATCAAATCTAAGCTGTCTGAAGTGTTTTTCCAAAGTGATCAACATTTTTACGTTTGGCGCTCCGGAACCCACATTACCTCAGGCTGAATACGCGTTTTCTGCATTGTGTCATAACTTTGCAGGGAAGCTTCAGAACATGAAATTTTAACCTCCCACTGTAGCAGAAAGGTTCTTTCTAGTAGTTGCACATCAAATCGAAGCTGTCTGAAGTGTTTTTCGAAAGTTATCAACATTTTTACGTTTGGCGCCCCGGAACCCACATTACCTCAGGCTGAAAACACGTTTTCTGCATTGTGCCATAACTTTGCAGGGAAGCTTCAGAACATGAAATTTTAACCTCCACCTGTAGCAGAATGGGTCTTTCTAGTAGTTGCACATCAAATCTAAGCTGTCTGAAGTGTTTTTCCAAAGTTATCAACATTTTTAAGTTTGGTGTTCCGGAAAACCTCCTTATCTCAGGCTGAAAACGCATTTTCTGCATTGTTCCTTAACTTTGCATGGAAGCATCAGAACATGAAATTTTCAACTCCCACTATGACAAACAGGGTCTTTCTAATAGTTGCACATCAAATCTAATCTGTCTGAAGTGTTTTTCGAAAGTTATCAACATTTTTATGTTTGGCGTTCCGGAACCCACCTTATCTCAGGCTGAAAACGCGTTTTCTGCATTGTGCCATAACTTTGCAGGGAAGCTTCAGAACATGAAATTTTCACCTCCCACTGTAGCAGAAAGGGTCTTACTAGTAGTTGGAAATCAAATCTAAGCTGTCTGAAGTGTTTTTCCAAAGTTATCAACATTTTTATGTTTGAAGTTCCGGAACCCACCTTGTCTCAGGCTGAAAACGCGTTTTCTGCATTGTGCCATAACTTTGAAGGAAAGCTTCAGAACATGAAAGTTTCACCTCCCACTATAGCAGAAAGGGTCTTTCTAGTAGTTACACATCAAATCTAAGCTATCTAAAGTGTTTTTCCAAAGTTATCAACATTTTTATGTTTGGCGTTCCGGAACCCGCCTCATCTCTGGCTGAAAAAGCGTTTTCTACTTTGTGCCATAACTTTGCTGGGAATCTTTAGAACATGAAATTTTAACCTCCCACAATAGCATAAAGGGTCTTTCTTGTAGTTGCACATCAAATCTAAGCTGTCTGAAGTGTTTTTCCAAAGTTATCAACATTTTTACGTTTGGCGTTCCGGAACCCACCTTATCTCAGGCTGAAAACGCGTTTTCTGCATTTTGCCATAACTTTGCAGGAAGCTTCAGAAGATGAAATTTTCACCTCCCACTACAGAAGAAAGGGTCTTTCCAGTAGTTGCACATCAAATCTTAGCTGTCTGAAATGTTTTTTACAAAGTTATCAACATTTTTATGTTTGGCGTTCCGGAACCCACCTTATCTCTGGCTGAAAACGCATTTTCTGCTTTGTGCCATAACTTTGCTGGGAATCTTTAGAACATGAAATTTTAACCTCCAACTATAGCATAAAGGGTCTTTCTTGTAGTTGCACATCAAATCTAAGCTGTCTGAAGTGGTTTCCCAAAGTTATCAACATTTTTATGTTTGGCGTTCCGGAACCCACCTTTTTTTCAGGCTGAAAAGGCGTTTTCTGCATTGTGCCATAACTTTGCAGGGAAGCTTCAGAACATGAAATTTTAACCTCCCACTGTAGCAGAAAGGGTCTTTCTATTAGTTGCACATCAAATCTAAGCTGTCTGAAGTGTTTTTCCAAAGTTATCAACATTTTTAAGTTTGGTGTTCCGGAACCCACCTTATCTCAGGCTGAAAACGCGTTTTCTGCATTGTTCCTTGACTTTGCAGGGAAGCATCAGAACATGAAATTTTCAACTCCCACTATGACAAACAGGGTCTTTCTAATAGTTGCTCATCTAATCTAATCTGTCTGAAGTGTTTTTCGAAAGTTATCAACATTTTTATGTTTGGCGTTCCGGAACCCACCTTATCTCAGGCTGAAAACGCGTTTTCTGCATTGTGCCATAACTTTGCAGGGAAGCTTCAGAACATGAAATTTTCACTTCCCACTATAGCAGAAAGGGTCTTTCTAGTAGTTGCACATCAAATCTAAGCTGTCTGAAATGTTTTTTCCAAAGTTATCAACATTTTTATGTTTGGCGTTCCGGAACCCACCTTATCTCAGGCTGAAAACTCGTTTTTTGCATTGTGCCATAACTTTGCAGGAAGCTTCAGAAGATGAAATTTTCACCTCCCACTACAGCAGAAAGGGCCTTTCTAGTAGTTGCACATCAAATCTAAGCTGTCTGAAATGTTTTTTCCAAAGTTATCAACATTTTTATGTTTGGCGTTCCGGAACCCACCTTATCTCAGGCTGAAAACGCGTTTTCTGCATTGTGCCATAACTTTGCAGGGAAGCTTCAGAACATGAAATTTTCACCTCCCACTATAGCAGAAAGGGTCTTTCTCGTAGTTGCACATGAAATATAAGCTGTCTGAAGTGTTTTTACAAAGTTATCAACATTTTTATGTTTGGCGTTCCGGAACCCACCTTATCTCAGGCTGAAAATGTGTTTTCTGCATTGTGCCATAACTTTGCTGGGAATCTTTAGAACATGAAATTTTAACCTCCCACAATAGCATAAAGGGTCTTTCTTGTAGTTGCACATCAAATCTAAGCTATCTGAAGTGTTTTTCCAAAGTTATCAACATTTTTATGTTTGGCTATCCGGAACCCACCTCATCTCTGGCTGAAAAAGCGTTTTCTGCTTTGTGCCATAACTTTGCTGGGAATATTTAGAACATGAAATTTTAACCTCCCACAATAGCATAAAGGGACTTTCTTGTAGTTGCACATCAAATCTAAGCTGTCTGAAGTGTTTTTCCAAAGTTATCAACATTTTTACGTTTGGCGCTCCGGAACCCACATTACCTCTGGCTGAAAACGCGTTTTCTGCAATGTGCCATAACTTTGCTGGGAATCTTTAGAACATGAAATTTTAACCTCCCACAATAGCATAAAGGGTCTTTCTTGTAGTTGCACATTAAATCTAAGCTGTCTGAAGTGGTTTCCCAAAGTTATCAACATTTTTATGTTTGGCGTTCCGGAACCCACCTTTTTTCAGGCTGAAAAGGCGTTTTCTGCATTGTGCCATAACTTTGCAGGGAAGCTTCAGAACATGAAATTTTAACCTCCCACTGTAGCAGAAAGGGTCTTTCTATTAGTTGCACATCAAATCTAAGCTGTCTGAAGTGTTTTTCCAAAGTTATCAACATTTTTAAGTTTGGTGTTCCGGAACCCACCTTATCTCAGGCTGAAAACGCGTTTTCTGCATTGTTCCTTATCTTTGCAGGGAAGCATCAGAACATGAAATTTTCAACTCCCACTATGACAAACAGGGTCTTTCTAATAGTTGCACATCAAATCTAATCTGTCTGAAGTGTTTTTCGAAAGTTATCAACAATTTTATGTTTGGCGTTCCGGAACCCACCTTATCTCAGGCTGAAAACGCCTTTTCTGCATTGTGCCATAACTTTGCAGGGAAGCTTCAGAACATGAAATTTTCACCTCCCACTATAGCAGAAAGGGTATTTCTCGTAGTTGCACATGAAATATAAGCTGTCTGAAGTGTTTTTCGAAAGTTATCAACATTTTTATGTTTGGCGTTCCGGAACCCACCTTATCTCAGGCTGAAAACGCGTTTTCTGCATTGTGCCATAACTTTGCAGGAAGCTTCAGAACATGAAATTTTCACCTCCCACTATAGCAGAAAGTGTGTTTCTAGTAGTTGCACATCAAATCTAAGCTGTCTGAATTTTTTTTTCCAAAGTTATCAACATTTTTATGTTTGGCGTTCCGGAACCCACCTTATCTGAGGCTGAAAACTCGTTTTCTGCATTGTGCCATAACTTTGCAGGAAGCTTCAGAACATGAAATTTTCACCTCCCACTATAGCAGAAAGGGTATTTCTCGAAGTTGCACATGAAATATAAGCTGTCTGAAGTGTTTTTCGAAAGTTATCAACATTTTTATGTTTGGCGTTCCGGAACCCACCTTATCTCAGGCTGAAAACACGTTTTCTGCATTGTGCCATAACTTTGCAGGAAGCTTCAGAACATGAAATTTTCACCTCCCACTATAGCAGAAAGGGTCTTTCTAGTCGTTGTACATCAAATCTAAGCTGTTTGAAGTGTTTTTCCAAAGTTATCAACATTTTTATGTTTGGCGTTCCGGAACCCACCTTATCTCGGGCTGAAAACGCTTTTTCTGCATTGTGCCATAACTTTGCAGGGAAGCTTCAGAACATCAAATTTTCACCTCCCACTATAGCAGAAAGGGTCTTTCTAGTCGTTGCACATCAAATCTAAGCTGTCTAAAGTGTTTTTCCAAAGTGATCAACATTTTTACGTTTGGCGCTCCGGAACCCACATTACCTCAGGCTGAATACGCGTTTTCTGCATTGTGTCATAACTTTGCAGGGAAGCTTCAGAACATGAAATTTTAACCTCCCACTGTAGCAGAAAGGGTCTTTCTAGTAGTTGCACATCAAATCTAAGCTGTCTGAAGTGTTTTTCGAAAGTTATCAACATTTTTACGTTTGGCGCCCCGGAACCCACATTACCTCAGGCTGAAAACACGTTTTCTGCATTGTGCCATAACTTTGCAGGGAAGCTTCAGAACATGAAATTTTAACCTCCACCTGTAGCAGAATGGGTCTTTCTAGTAGTTGCACATCAAATCTAAGCTGTCTGAAGTGTTTTTCCAAAGTTATCAACATTTTTAAGTTTGGTGTTCCGGAAAACCTCCTTATCTCAGGCTGAAAACGCATTTTCTGCATTGTTCCTTAACTTTGCATGGAAGCATCAGAACATGAAATTTTCAACTCCCACTAGGACAAACAGGGTCTTTCTAATAGTTGCACATCAAATCTAATCCGTCTGAAGTGTTTTTCGAAAGTTATCAACATTTTTATGTTTGGCGTTCCGGAACCCACCTTATCTCAGGCTGAAAACGCGTTTTCTGCATTGTGCCATAACTTTGCAGGGAAGCTTCAGAACATGAAATTTTCACCTCCCACTGTAGCAGAAAGGGTCTTTCTCGTAGTTGCACATGAAATATAAGCTGTCTGAAGTGTTTTTCCAAAGTTATCAACATTTTTATGTTTGAAGTTCCGGAACCCACCTTGTCTCAGGCTGAAAACGCGTTTTCTGCATTGTGCCATAACTTTGAAGGAAAGCTTCAGAACATGAAAGTTTCACCTCCCACTATAGCAGAAAGGGTCTTTCTAGTAGTTACACATCAAATCTAAGCTATCTAAAGTGTTTTTCCAAAGTTATCAACATTTTTATGTTTGGCGTTCCGGAACCCGCCTCATCTCTGGCTGAAAAAGCGTTTTCTGCTTTGTGCCATAACTTTGCTGGGAATCTTTAGAACATGAAATTTTAACCTCCCACAATAGCATAAAGGGTCTTTCTCGTAGTTGCACATGAAATATAAGCTGTCTGAAGTGTTTTTCCAAAGTTATCAACATTTTTATGTTTGAAGTTCCGGAACCCACCTTATCTCAGGCTGAAAACTCGTTTTTTGCATTGTGCCATAACTTTGCAGGAAGCTTCAGAAGATGAAACTTTCACCTCCCACTACAGAAGAAAGGGTCTTTCTAGTAGTTGCACATCAAATCTAAGCTGTCTGAAATGTTTTTTACAAAGTTATCAACATTTTTATGTTTGGCGTTCCGGAACCCACCTTATCTCTGGCTGAAAACGCATTTTCTGCTTTGTGCCATAACTTTGCTGGGAATCTTTAGAACATGAAATTTTAACCTCCAACTATAGCATAAAGGGTCTTTCTTGTAGTTGCACATCAAATCTAAGCTGTCTGAAGTGGTTTCCCAAAGTTATCAACATTTTTATGTTTGGCGTTCCGGAACCCACCTTTTTTCAGGCTGAAAAGGCGTTTTCTGCATTGTGCCATAACTTTGCAGGGAAGCTTCAGAACATGAAATTTTAACCTCCCACTGTAGCAGAAAGGGTCTTTCTATTAGTTGCACATCAAATCTAAGCTGTCTGAAGTGTTTTTCCAAAGTTATCAACATTTTTAAGTTTGGTGTTCCGGAACCCACCTTATCTCAGGCTGAAAACGCGTTTTCTGCATTGTTCCTTGACTTTGCAGGGAAGCATCAGAACATGAAATTTTCAACTCCCACTATGACAAACAGGGTCTTTCTAATAGTTGCTCATCTAATCTAATCTGTCTGAAGTGTTTTTCGAAAGTTATCAACATTTTTATGTTTGGCGTTCCGGAACCCACCTTATCTCAGGCTGAAAACGCGTTTTCTGCATTGTGCCATAACTTTGCAGGGAAGCTTCAGAACATGAAATTTTCACCTCCCACTATAGCAGAAAGGGTCTTTCTCGTAGTTGCACATGAAATATAAGCTGTCTGAAGTGTTTTTCCAAAGTTATCAACATTTTTATGTTTGGCGTTCCGGAACCCACCTTATCTCAGGCTGAAAACGTGTTTTCTGCATTGTGCCATAACTTTGCTGGGAATCCTTAGAACATGAAATTTTAACCTCCCACAATAGCATAAAGGGTCTTTCTTGTAGTTGCACATCAAATCTAAGCTATCTGAAGTGTTCTTCCAAAGTTATCAACATTTTTATGTTTGGCTTTCCGGAACCCACCTCATCTCTGGCTGAAAAAGCGTTTTCTGCTTTGTGCCATAACTTTGCTGTGAATATTTAGAACATGAAATTTTAACCACCCACAATAGCATAAAGGGTCTTTCTTGTAGTTGCACATCAAATCTAAGCTGTCTGAAGTGTTTTTCCAAAGTTATCAACATTTTTACGTTTGGCGCTCCGGAACCCACATTACCTCTGGCTGAAAACGCGTTTTCTGCAATGTGCCATAACTTTGCTGGGAATCTTTAGAACATGAAATTTTAACCTCCCACAATAGCATAAAGGGTCTTTCTTGTAGTTGCACATCAAATCTCAGCTGTCTGAAGTGGTTTCCCAAAGTTATCAACATTTTTATGTTTGGCCTTCCGGAACCCACCTTTTTTCAGGCTGAAAAGGCGTTTTCTGCATTGTCCCATAACTTTGCAGGGAAACTTCAGAACATGAAATTTTCACTTCCCACTATAGCAGAAAGGGTCTTTCTAGTAGTTGCACATCAAATCTAAGCTGTCTGAAATGTTTTTTCCAAAGTTATCAACATTTTTATGTTTGGCGTTCCGGAACCCACCTTATCTCAGGCTGAAAACTCGTTTTTTGCATTGTGCCATAACTTTGCAGGAACCTTCAGAAGATGAAATTTTCACCTCCCACTACAGCAGAAAGGGCCTTTCTAGTAGTTGCACATCAAATCTAAGCTGTCTGAAATGTTTTTTCCAAAGTTATCAACATTTTTATGTTTGGCGTTCCGGAACCCACCTTATCTCAGGCTGAAAACGCGTTTTCTGCATTGTGCCATAACTTTGCAGGGAAGCTTCAGAACATGAAATTTTCACCTCCCACTATAGCAGAAAGGGTCTTTCTCGTAGTTGCACATGAAATATAAGCTGTCTGAAGTGTTTTTACAAAGTTATCAACATTTTTATGTTTGGCGTTCCGGAACCCACCTTATCTCAGGCTGAAAACGTGTTTTCTGCATTGTGCCATAACTTTGCTGGGAATCTTTAGAACATGAAATTTTAACCTCCCACAATAGCATAAAGGGTCTTTCTTGTAGTTGCACATCAAATCTAAGCTATCTGAAGTGTTTTTCCAAAGTTATCAACATTTTTATGTTTGGCTATCCGGAACCCACCTCATCTCTGGCTGAAAAAGCGTTTTCTGCTTTGTGCCATAACTTTGCTGGGAATATTTAGAACATGAAATTTTAACCTCCCACAATAGCTTAAAGGGACTTTCTTGTAGTTGCACATCAAATCTAAGCTGTCTGAAGTGTTTTTCCAAAGTTATCAACATTTTTACGTTTGGCGCTCCGGAACCCACATTACCTCTGGCTGAAAACGCGTTTTCTGCAATGTGCCATAACTTTGCTGGGAATCTTTAGAACATGAAATTTTAACCTCCCACAATAGCATAAAGGGTCTTTCTTGTAGTTGCACATTAAATCTAAGCTGTCTGAAGTGGTTTCCCAAAGTTATCAACATTTTTAAGTTTGGCGTTCCGGAACCCACCTTTTTTCAGGCTGAAAAGGCGTTTTCTGCATTGTGCCATAACTTTGCTGGGAAGCTTCAGAACATGAAATTTTAACCTCACACTGTAGCAGAAAGGGTCTTTCTATTAGTTGCACATCAAATCTAAGCTGTCTGAAGTGTTTTTCCAAAGTTATCAACATTTTTAAGTTTGGTGTTCCGGAACCCACCTTATCTCAGGCTGAAAACGCGTTTTCTGCATTGTTCCTTATCTTTGCAGGGAAGCATCAGAACATGAAATTTTCAACTCCCACTATGACAAACAGGGTCTTTCTAATAGTTGCACATCAAATCTAATCTGTCTGAAGTGTTTTTCGAAAGTTATCAACAATTTTATGTTTGGCGTTCCGGAACCCACCTCATCTCAGGCTGAAAACGCCTTTTCTGCATTGTGCCATAACTTTGCAGGGAAGCTTCAGAACATGAAATTTTCACCTCCCACTATAGCAGAAAGGGTATTTCTCGTAGTTGCACATGAAATATAAGCTGTCTGAAGTGTTTTTCGAAAGTTATCAACAATTTTATGTTTGGCGTTCCGGAACCCACCTTATCTCAGGCTGAAAACGCGTTTTCTGCATTGTGCCATAACTTTGCAGGAAGCTTCAGAACATGAAATTTTCACCTCCCACTATAGCAGAAAGTGTGTTTCTAGTAGTTGCACATCAAATCTAAGCTGTCTGAATTTTTTTTTCCAAAGTTATCAACATTTTTATGTTTGGCGTTCCGGAACCCACCTTATCTGAGGCTGAAAACGCGTTTTCAGCATTGTGCCATAACTTTGCAGGAAGCTTCAGAACATGAAATTTTCACCTCCCACTATAGCAGAAAGGGTATTTCTCGAAGTTGCACATGAAATATAAGCTGTCTGAAGTGTTTTTCGAAAGTTATCAACATTTTTATGTTTGGCGTTCCGGAACCCACCTTATCTCAGGCTGAAAACACGTTTTCTGCATTGTGCCATAACTTTGCAGGAAGCTTCAGAACATGAAATTTTCACCTCCCACTATAGCAGAAAGGGTCTTTCTAGTAGTTGCACATCAAATCTAAGCTGTCTGAAATGTTTTTTCCAAAGTTATCAACATTTTTATGTTTGGCGTTCCGGAACCCACCTTATCTCAGGCTGAAAACGCGTTTTCTGCTTTGTGCCATAACTTTGCTGGGAATATTTAGAACATGAAATTTTAACCTCCCACAATAGCATAAAGGGACTTTCTTGTAGTTGCACATCAAATCTAAGCTGTCTGAAGTGTTTTTCCAAAGTTATCAACATTTTTACGTTTGGCGCTCCGGAACCCACATTACCTCTGGCTGAAAACGCGTTTTCTGCAATGTGCCATAACTTTGCTGGGAATCTTTAGAACATGAAATTTTAACCTCCCACAATAGCATAAAGGGTCTTTCTTGTAGTTGCACATTAAATCTAAGCTGTCTGAAGTGGTTTCCCAAAGTTATCAACATTTTTATGTTTGGCGTTCCGGAACCCACCTTTTTTCAGGCTGAAAAGGCGTTTTCTGCATTGTGCCATAACTTTGCAGGGAAGCTTCAGAACATGAAATTTTAACCTCCCACTGTAGCAGAAAGGGTCTTTCTATTAGTTGCACATCAAATCTAAGCTGTCTGAAGTGTTTTTCCAAAGTTATCAACATTTTTAAGTTTGGTGTTCCGGAACCCACCTTATCTCAGGCTGAAAACGCGTTTTCTGCATTGTTCCTTATCTTTGCAGGGAAGCATCAGAACATGAAATTTTCAACTCCCACTATGACAAACAGGGTCTTTCTAATAGTTGCACATCAAATCTAATCTGTCTGAAGTGTTTTTCGAAAGTTATCAACAATTTTATGTTTGGCGTTCCGGAACCCACCTTATCTCAGGCTGAAAACGCCTTTTCTGCATTGTGCCATAACTTTGCAGGGAAGCTTCAGAACATGAAATTTTCACCTCCCACTATAGCAGAAAGGGTATTTCTCGTAGTTGCACATGAAATATAAGCTGTCTGAAGTGTTTTTCGAAAGTTATCAACATTTTTATGTTTGGCGTTCCGGAACCCACCTTATCTCAGGCTGAAAACGCGTTTTCTGCATTGTGCCATAACTTTGCAGGAAGCTTCAGAACATGAAATTTTCACCTCCCACTATAGCAGAAAGTATGTTTCTAGTAGTTGCACATCAAATCTAAGCTGTCTGAATTTTTTTTTCCAAAGTTATCAACATTTTTATGTTTGGCGTTCCGGAACCCACCTTATCTGAGGCTGAAAACTCGTTTTCTGCATTGTGCCATAACTTTGCAGGAAGCTTCAGAACATGAAATTTTCACCTCCCACTATAGCAGAAAGGGTATTTCTCGAAGTTGCACATGAAATATAAGCTGTCTGAAGTGTTTTTCGAAAGTTATCAACATTTTTATGTTTGGCGTTCCGGAACCCACCTTATCTCAGGCTGAAAACACGTTTTCTGCATTGTGCCATAACTTTGCAGGAAGCTTCAGAACATGAAATTTTCACCTCCCACTATTGCAGAAAGGGTCTTTCTAGTAGTTGCACATCAAATCTAAGCTGTCTGAAATGTTTTTTCCAAAGTTATCAACATTTTTATGTTTGGCGTTCCGGAACCCACCTTATCTCAGGCTGAAAACGCATTTTCTGCATTGTGCCATAACTTTGCAGGAAGCTTCAGAACATGAAATTTTCACCTCCCACTATAGCAGAAAGGGTCTTTCTAGTAGTTGCACATCAAATCTAAGCTGTCTGAAATGTTTTTTCCAAAGTTATCAACATTTTTATGTTTGGCTTTCCGGGCCCCACCTTATCTCAGGCTGAAAACGCATTTTCTGCTTTGTGCCATAACTTTGCTGGGAATCTTTAGAATATGAAATTTCAACCTACCACAATAGCATAAAGGGCCTTTCTTGTAGTTGCACATCAAATCTAAGCTGTCTGAAGTGGTTTCCCAAAGTAATCAACATTTTTATGTTTGGCGTTCCGGAACCCACCTTTTTTCAGGCTGAAAAGATGTTTTCTGCATTGTGCCATAACTTTGCAGGGAAGCTTCAGAACATGAAATTTTCACCTCCCACTATAGCAGAAAGGGTCTTTCTAGTAGTTGCACATCAAATCTAAGTTGTCTGAAATGTTTTTTCCAAATTATCAACATTTTTATGCTTGGCGTTCCGGAACCCACCTTATCTCAGGCTGAAAACGTGTTTTCTGCATTGTGCCATAACTTTACCGGGAAGCTTCAGAACATGAAATTTTAACCTCCCACTCTAGCAGAAAGGGTCTTTCTAGTAGTTACACATCAAATCTAAGCTGTCTGAAGCGTTTTTCCAAAGTTATAAACATTTTTATGTTTGGCGTTCCGGAACCCACCTTATCTCAGGCTGAAAACGCGGTTTCTGCATTGTTCCTTAACTTTGCAGGGAAGCTTCAGAACATGAAATTTTCAACTCCCTCTATAACAGACAGGGTCTTTCTAGTAGTTGCACATCAAATCTATGTTGTCTGAAGTGTTTTTCGATAGCTATCAACATTTTTTAGGTTGGTGTTCCGGAAACGACCTTATCTCGGACTGAAAACGCGTTTTCTGCATTGTGCCATAACTTTGAAGGAAAGCTTCAGAACATGAAAGTTTCACCTCCCACTATAGCAGAAAGGGTCTTTCTAGTAGTTACACATCAAATCTAAGCTGTCCGAAGTGTTATTCGAAAGTTATCAACATTTTTATGTTTGGCGTTCCGGACACCACCTCATCTCTGGCTGAAAACGCATTTTCTGCTTTGTGGCATAACTTTGCTGCGAATCTTTAGAACATGAAATTTTAACCTCCCACAATAGCATAAAGGGTCTTTAATGTAGTTGCACATCAAATCTAAGCTGTCTTTCAAAGTTATCATATTTTTATGTTTGGCGTTCCGTAATTGACCTTGTCTCATGCTGAAAACGCGTTTTCTGCATTGTGCCATAACTTTGCAGGGAAGCTTCAGAACACGAAATGTTCACCTCCCACTATAGCAGAAAGGGTCTCTCTAGTAGTTGCACATCAAATCTAAGCTGTCTGAAGTGTTTTTCCAAAGTTATCAACATTTTTATGTTTGGCATTCCGGAACCCACCTTTTCTCAGGCTGAAAATGCGTTTTCTGCATTGTGCCATAACTTTGCAGGAAAGCTTCAGAACATGAAATTTTCAATTCCCTCTAAAGCAGAAAGGGTTTTTTTCCTACTTGCACATCAAATCTAAGCTGTCTGAAATGATTTTCGAAAGTTATCAACATTTTTATGTTTGCCGTTCAGGAATCGACCTTATCTCAGGCTGAAAACCCGTTTTCTGCATTGTGCCTTAACTTTGCAGGGAAGCTTCAGAACATGAAATTTTCACCTCCCACTATAGCAAAAAGGGTCTTTCTAGTAGTTGCACATCAAATCTAAGCTGTCTTGAAGTGTTTTTCTGAAGTTATCAACATTTTTATGTTTGGCGTTCCGGAACCCACCTTATCTCAGCCTGAAAACGCGTTTTACATATTTTGCCATAACTTTGGAGGGAAGCTTCAGAACATGAAATTTTCACCTCCCACTATAGCAGAAAGGGTCTTTCTAGTAGTTGCACATCCAATCTAAGCTGTTTGAAGTGTTTTTCCAAAGTTATCAACATTTTTATGTTTGGCGTTTCGGAATCGACCTTATCTCCGGCTGAAAATGCGTTTTCTGCATTGTGCCATAACTTTGCAGGGAAGCTTGAGAACATGAAGTTTTAACCTCCCACTATAGAACAAAAGGTCATTCTAGCAGTTGCACATCAAATCTAAGCTGTCTGAAGTGTTTTTCCAAAGTTATCAATATTTTTATGTTTGGCGTTCCGGAATCTACCTTATCTCAGGCAGAAAACGCGTTTCCTGCATTGTGGCATAACTTTGCAGGGAAGCTTCAGAACATGAAATTTTCACCTCCCACTGTAGCTAAAAGGGTCTTTCTAGTAGTTGCACATCAAATCTATGTTGTCTGAAGTGTTTTTCGATAGCTATCAACATTTTTTAGGTTGGTGTTCCGGAAACGACCTTATCTCGGACTGAAAACGCGTTTTCTGCATTGTGCCATAACTTTGAAGGAAAGCTTCAGAACATGAAAGTTTCACCTCCCACTATAGCAGAAAGGGTCTTTCTAGTAGTTACACATCAAATCTAAGCTGTCCGAAGTGTTATTCGAAAGTTATCAACATTTTTATGTTTGGCGTTCCGGACACCACCTCATCTCTGGCTGAAAACGCATTTTCTGCTTTGTGGCATAACTTTGCTGCGAATCTTTAGAACATGAAATTTTAACCTCCCACAATAGCATAAAGGGTCTTTAATGTAGTTGCACATCAAATCTAAGCTGTCTTTCAAAGTTATCATATTTTTATGTTTGGCGTTCCGTAATTGACCTTGTCTCATGCTGAAAACGCGTTTTCTGCATTGTGCCATAACTTTGCAGGGAAGCTTCAGAACACGAAATGTTCACCTCCCACTATAGCAGAAAGGGTCTCTCTAGTAGTTGCACATCAAATCTAAGCTGTCTGAAGTGTTTTTCCAAAGTTATCAACATTTTTATGTTTGGCATTCCGGAACCCACCTTTTCTCAGGCTGAAAATGCGTTTTCTGCATTGTGCCATAACTTTGCAGGAAAGCTTCAGAACATGAAATTTTCAATTCCCTCTAAAGCAGAAAGGGTTTTTTTCCTACTTGCACATCAAATCTAAGCTGTCTGAAATGATTTTCGAAAGTTATCAACATTTTTATGTTTGCCGTTCAGGAATCGACCTTATCTCAGGCTGAAAACCCGTTTTCTGCATTGTGCCTTAACTTTGCAGGGAAGCTTCAGAACATGAAATTTTCACCTCCCACTATAGCAAAAAGGGTCTTTCTAGTAGTTGCACATCAAATCTAAGCTGTCTTGAAGTGTTTTTCTGAAGTTATCAACATTTTTATGTTTGGCGTTCCGGAACCCACCTTATCTCAGCCTGAAAACGCGTTTTACATATTTTGCCATAACTTTGGAGGGAAGCTTCAGAACATGAAATTTTCACCTCCCACTATAGCAGAAAGGGTCTTTCTAGTAGTTGCACATCCAATCTAAGCTGTTTGAAGTGTTTTTCCAAAGTTATCAACATTTTTATGTTTGGCGTTTCGGAATCGACCTTATCTCCGGCTGAAAATGCGTTTTCTGCATTGTGCCATAACTTTGCAGGGAAGCTTGAGAACATGAAGTTTTAACCTCCCACTATAGAACAAAAGGTCATTCTAGCAGTTGCACATCAAATCTAAGCTGTCTGAAGTGTTTTTCCAAAGTTATCAATATTTTTATGTTTGGCGTTCCGGAATCTACCTTATCTCAGGCAGAAAACGCGTTTCCTGCATTGTGGCATAACTTTGCAGGGAAGCTTCAGAACATGAAATTTTCACCTCCCACTGTAGCTAAAAGGGTCTTTCTAGTAGTTGCACATCAAATCTAAGCTGTCTGAAGTGTTTTTCCAAAGTTATCAACATTTTTATGTTTGGCGTTCTGGAACCCACCTAATCTCAGGCTGAAAACGCGTTTCCTGCATTGTTGCATAACTTTGCAGGGATGCATCAGAACATGAAATGTTCGCCTCCCACTATAGCAGATAGGGTCTTTCGAGGAGTTGCACATCAAATCTAAGCTGTCTGAAGTGTTTTTCCAAAGTTATCAACATTTTTATGTTTGGCGTTCTGGAACCCACCTTATCTCAGGCTGAAAACGCGTTTTCTGCAATGTGCCATAACTTTGCAGGGAAGCTTCAGAACATGAAATTTTTACATCCCACTATAGCAGAAAGGGTCTTTCTAGTAGTTGCACATCAAATCTAAGCTGTCTGAAGTGTTTTTCCAAAGTTATCAATATTTTTATGTTTGGCGTTCTGGAACCCACCTAATTCCAGGCTGGAAACGCGTTTCCTGCATTGTTGCATAACTTTGCAGGGATGCATCAGAACATGAAATGTTCGCCTCCCACTATAGCAGATAGGGTCTTTCGAGGAGTTGCACATCAAATCTAAGCTCTCTGAAGTGTTTTTCCAAAGTTATCAACATTTTTAAGTTTGGCGTTCCGGAATCGACCTTATCTCAGGCAGAAAACGCGTTTTCTGCATTGTGCCACAACTTTGTAGGGAAGCTTTAGAACATGAAATTTTCACCTCCCACTAGAGCAGAAAGGGTATTTCTAGTAGTTGCACAACAAACTAAGCTGTCTGAAGTGTTTTTCGAAAGTTATCAACATTTTTATGTTTGGCGTTCCGGAATCGACCTTATCTCAGGATGAAAAATCGTTTTCTGCATTGTCCCATAACTTTGCAGGGAAGCTTCAGAACATGAAATTCTGACCTCCCAATATGGCAGAAAGGGTCTTTCTAGTAGTTGCACATCAAATCTAAGCTGTCTGATGTGTTTTTCCAAAGTTATCAACATTTTTATGTTTGCCGTTCTGGAACCTACCTAATCTCAAGCTGAAAACGCGTTTTCTGCATTGTGCCAAAACTTTTCAGGGAAGCTTCAGAATATGAAATTTTCACGTCCCACTATAGCAGAAAGGGTATTTCTAGTAGTTGCACATAAAATCTAAGTTGTCTGAAGTGTTTTTCCAAAGTTATCAACATTCTTATGTTTGGCGTTCCGGAATCAACCTTATCTCAGACTGAAAACGTGTTTTCTGCATTGTGCCATAACTTTGCAGGGAAACTTCAGAACATGAAATTTTCACCTCCAACTATAGCAGAAAGGGTCTTTCTAGTAGTTGCACATCAAATCTCAGCTGTCTGAAGTGTTTTTCCAAAGTTATCAACATTTTTATTTTGGCGTTCTGGAACCCACCTTATCTCAGGCTGAAAACGCGTTTTCCGCATTGTGCCATAACTTTGCAGGGAAGCTTCTGAACATGATATTTTCACCTCCCACTATAGCAGAAAGGGTCTTTCTTGTAGTTGCACATCAAATCTAAGCTGTCTGAAGTGTTTTTCGAAAGTTTTCAACATTTTTATGTTTTCGTGTTCCTGAATCGACCTTATCTCAGGCCGAAAACGCGTTTTCTGCATTCTGCCATAACTTTGCAGGGAAGCTTCAGAACATGAAATTTTCACCTCCCACTATAGCAGAAAGGGTCTTTCCAGTAGTTGCACATCAAATCTAAGCTGTCTAATGTGTTTTTCCAAAGTTATCAACATTTTTATGTATGGCGTTCCGGAATCGACCTTATCTCAGGCTGAAAACTCGTTTCACGCATTGTGCCATAACTTTGCAGGGAACCTTTAGAACATGACATTTTCACCTCCCACTATAGCAGAAAGGGTCTTTCTAGTAGTTGCACATCAAATCTAAGCTGTCTGAAGTGTTGTTCCAAAGTTATCAACATTTTTAGTTTTGGCGTTCCAGAATCAACCTTATCTCAGGCTGAACACGCATTTTCTTCATTGTGCCATAACTTTGCAAGGAAGCTTCAGAACATGAAATTTTCACCTCCCACTATAGCAGAAAGGGTCTTTCTTGTAGTTGCACATCAAATCTAAGCTGTCTGAAGTGTTTTTCGAAAGTTATCAACATTTTTATGTTTGGCGTTCCGGAATCGACCTAATCTCAGGATTAAAATGCGTTTTCTGCATTGTCCCATAACTTTCCAGGGAAGCTTCAGAACATGACATTTTGACGTCCCACGATAGCAGAAAGGGTCTTTCTAGTAGTTGCACATCAAATCTAAGCTGTCTGAAGTGTTTTTCCAAAGTTATCAACATTTTTATGTTTGGCGTTCCGGAACCCACTTTATCTCAGGCTGAAAACGCGTTTTCTGCATTGTGCCATAACTTCTCAGGGAAGGTTCAGAACATGAAATGTTCACCTCCCACTATAGCAGAAAGGGTCTTTCTAGTAGTTGCACATCAAATCAAAGCTGTCTGAATAGTTTTTCCAAAGTTATCAACATTTTTATGTTTGGCGTTCCGGAATCGACCTTATCTCAGGCTGAAAACGCGTTTTCTGTTGTGTGCCATAACTTTGCAGGGAAGCTTCAGAACTTGAAATTTTCACCTCCCACTATAGCAGAAAGGGTCTTTCTCGTAGTTGCACATCAAATCTAAGTTGTCTGAAGTGTTTTTCGAAAGCTATCAACATTTTCATGTTTGGCGTTCCGGAAACGACATTATCTCGGGATGAAAACGCGTTTTTTGCATTGTGCCATAACTTTGCAGGGAAGCTTCAGAACATGAAATTTTCAACCCCCACTATAACAGACAGGGTCTTTCGAGTAGTTGCACATCAAATCTAAGCTGTCTGAAGTGTTTTTCCAAAGATATCAACATTTTTATGATTGGCGTTGCGGAACCCACCTTATCTCAGGCTGAAAACGCGTTTTCTGCATTGTGCCATAACTTTGCAGGGAAGCTTCAGAACATGAAATTTTCCCCTCCCACTATAGCAGAAAGGGTCTTTCTAGTAGTTGCACATCAAATCTAAGCTGTCTGAATAGTTTTTCCAAAGTTATCAACATTTTTATCTTTGGCGTTCCGGAACCCACCTTATCTCAGGCTGAAAACGCGTTTTCTGTTGTGTGCCATAACTTTGCAGGGCAGCTTCAGAACATGAAATTTTCACCTCCCACTATAGCAGAAAGGGTCTTTCCAGTAGTTCCACATCAAATCTAAGCTGTCTGATGTGTTTTTCCAAAGTTATCAACATTTTTATGTTTGGCGTTCCGGAATCGACCTTATCTCAGGCTGAAAACGCGTTTTACGCCTTTTGCATAAATTTGCAGGGAAGCTTCAGAACATGGAATTTTCACTACCAACTATAGCAGAAAGGGTCTTTCTAGTATTTGCACATCAACTCTAAGCTGTCTGAAGTGTCTTTCCAAAGTTATCAACATTTTTATGTTTGGCGTTCCGGAATCGACATTATCTCAGGCTGAAAACGCGTTTTACGCATTGTGCCAAAACTTTGCAGGGAAGCTTCAGAACATGACATTTTCACCTGCCACTATAGCAGAAATGGTCTTTCTAGTAGTTGCACATCAAATCTAAGCTGTCTCCAGTCTTTTTCCAAAGTTATCAACATTTTTATGTTTGGCGTTCCGGAATCGACCTTATCTCAGGCTGATAACGCGTTTTACGCCTTTTGCATAAATTTGCAGGGAAGCTTCAGAACATGGAATTTTCACTACCAACTATAGCAGAAAGGGTCTTTCTAGTATTTGCACATCAACTCTAAGCTGTCTGAAGTGTCTTTCCAAAGTTATCAACATTTTTATGTTTCGCGTTCCGGAATCGACCTTATCTCAGGTTGAAAACGCGTTTTACGCCTTTTGCATGAATTTGCAGGGAAGCTTCTGACCATGGAATTTTCACTACCAACTATAGCAGAAAGGGTCTTTCCAGTATTTGCACATCAACTCTAAGCTGTCTGAAGTGTTTTTCCAAAGTTATCAACATTTTTATGTTTGGCGTTCCAGAATCAACCTTATCTCAGACTGAAAACGTGTTTTCTGCATTGTGCCATAACTTTGCATGGAAACTTCAGAACATGAAAATTTCACCTCCAACTAAAGCAGAAAGGGTCTTTCTAGCAGCTGCACATCAAATCTAAGCTGTCTGAAGTGTTTTTCCAAAGGTATCAATATTTTTATGTTTGGCGTTCCGGAATCGACCATATCTCAGGCTGAAAACGCGTTTTACGCATTGTGCCATAAATTTGCAGGGAAGTTTCAGAACATGAAATTTTCACTACCCACTATAGCAGAAAGGGTCTTTCTAGTAGTTGCACATCAAATCTAAGCTGTCTGAAGTGTTTTTCCAAAGTTATCAACATTTTTATGTTTCGCGTTCCGGAATCGACCTTATCTCAGGCTGAAAACGCGTTTTACGCCTTTTGCATAAATTTGCAGGGAAGCTTCAGAACGTGGAATTTTCAGTACCAACAATAGCAGAAAGGGTCTTTCTAGTATTTGCTCATCAACTCTAAGCTGTCTGAAGTGTTTTTCGAAAGTTATCAACATTTTTATGTTTCGCGTTTCGGAATCGACCTTATCTCAGGCTGAAAACGCGTTTTACGCATTGTGCCATAACGATGCAAGGAAGCTTCAGAACATGAAATTTTCACCTGCCACTATTGCAGAAATGGTCTTTCTAGTAGTTGCACTTCAAATCTAAGCTGTCTGCAGTCTTTTTCCAAAGTTAGCACCATTTTTATGTTTCGAGGTCCGGAAGCGACCTTATCTCAGGCTCAAAACGCGTTTTCTGCATTGTGATATAACTTTGCAGGGAAGGTTCAGAACATGAAATTTTCACATCCCACTATAGCAGAAAGGGTATTTCTACTAATTGCACATCAAATCTAAGCAGTCTGAAGTGTTTTTCCAAAGTTATCAACATTTTTATGTTTGGCGTTCCGGAACCCACCTTATTGAAAACGCCTTTTCTGCATTGTGCCATAACTTTGCAGGGAAGGTTCAGAACATGAAATTTTCACATCCCACTATAGCAGAAAGGGTATTTCTAGTAATTGCACATCAAATCTAAGCTGTCTGAAGTGTTTTCCCAAAGTTAACATATTTTTTTTGTTTGGCGTTCCGGAACCCACCTTATCTCAGGCTGAAAACGCGTTTTCTGCATTGTGATATAACTTTGCAGGGAAGCTTCAGAAAATGAAATTTTAACCTGCCACTATAGCAGAAAGGGTCCTTCTAGTAGTTGCACATCAAATCTAACCTGTCTGAAGTGTTTTTCCAAAGTTTTCAACATTCTTATGTTTGGCGTTCTGGAATCAACCTTATCTCAGCCTGAAAACGCGTTTTCTGCATTGTGCCATCACTTTGCAGGAAAGCTGCAGAACATGAAATTTTCAAATCCCACTATAGCAGAAAGGGTCTTTCTAGTAGTTGCACATCAAATCTAAGCTGTCTGAAGTGTTTTTCCAAAGTTATCATATTTTTTTGTTTGGCGTTCCGGAACCCACCTTATCTCAAGCTGAAAACGCGTTTTCTGCATTGTGTCATAACTTTGCAGGGAAGCTTCAGAACAAGAAATTTTCACCTCCCACTATAGCAGAAAGGGTCTTTCTAGTAGTTGCACGTCAAATCTAAGCTGTCTGAAGTGTTTTTCCAAAGATATCAACATTTTTATGTTTGCCGTTCAGGAATCGACCTTATCTCAGGCTGAAAACCCGTTTTCTGCATTGTGCCTTGACTTTGCAGGGAAGGTTCAGAACATGAAATTTTCACCTCCCACTATAGCAAAAGGGGTCGTTCTAGTAGTTGCACATCAAATCTAAGCTGTCTTGAAGTGTTTTTCTGAAGTTATCAACATTTTTATGTTTGGCGTTCCGGAACCCACCTTATCTCAGCCTGAAAACGCGTTTTACATATTTTGCCATAACTTTGGAGGGAAGCTTCAGAACATGAAATTTTTACATCCCACTATAGCAGAAAGGGTCTTTCTAGTAGTTGCACATCAAATCTAAGCTGTCTGAAGTGTTTTTCCAAAGTTATCAACATTTTTATGTTTGGCGTTCTGGAACCCACCTTATCTCAGGCTGAAAACGCGTTTTCTGCATTGTGCCGTAACTTTGCAGGGAGACTTCAGAACATGAAATTTTCTCCTCCCACTATAGCAGAAAGGGTATTTCTAGTAGTTGCACATCAAATCTTAGCAGTCTGAAGTGTTTTTCCAAAGTTCTGAACATTTTTATGTTTGGCGTTCTGAAATCAATCTTATCTCAGGCTGAAAACGCGTTTTACATATTTTGCCATAACTTTGCAGGGAAGCTTCAGAACATGAAATTTTAACATCCCACTATGGCAGAAAGGGTCTTTCTAGTAGTTGCACATCAAATCTAAGCTGTCTGAAGTGTTTTTCCAAAGTTATCAATATTTTTATGTTTGGCGTTTCGGAATCGACCTTATCTCAGGCTGAAAACGCATTTCCTGCATTGTGGCATAACTTTGCAGGGATGCTTCAGAACATGAAATGTTCGCCTCCCACTATAGCAGATAGGGTCTTTCGAGGAGTTGCACAACAAATCTAAGCTGTCTGAAGTGTTTTTCCAAAGTTATCAACATTTTTATGTTTGGCGTTCTGGAACCCACCTTATCTCAGGCTGAAAACGCGTTTTCTGCATTGTGCCATAACTTTGCAGGGAAGCTTCAGAACATGAAATTTTCACCTCCCACTATAGCAGAAAGTGTCTTTCTAGTAGTTGCACATCAAATCTAAGCTGTCTGAAGTGTTTTTCCAAAGTTATCAACATTTTTATCTTTGGCGTTCCGGAACCCACGTTATCTCAGCCTGAAAACGCGTTTTACATATTTTGCCATAACTTTGCAGGGAAGCTTCAGAAGATGAAATTTTAACATCCCACTATAGCAGAAAGGGTCTTTCTAGTAGTTGCACATCAAATCTAAGCTGTCTGAAGTGTTTTTCCAAAGTTATCAAAATTTTTATGTTTGGCGTTCTGGAACCCACTTTATCTCAGGCTGAAAACGCGTTTTCTGCATTGTGCCATAACTTTGCAGGGAAACTTCAGAACATGAAATTTTCACCTCCAACTATAGCAGAAAGGGTCTTTCTAGTAGTTGCATATCAAATCTAAGCTGTCTGAAGTGTTTTTCCAAAGTTATCAACATTCTTATGTTTGGCGTACCGGAATCAACCTTATCTGAGGCTGAAAACGCGTTTTACGCATTGTGCCATAACTTTGCTGGAAAGCTTCAGAACATGAAATTTTCAACTCCCACTATAGCAGAAAGGGTCTTTCTAGTAGTTTCACATCAAATATAAGCTGTCTGAAGTGTTTTTCCAAAGTTATCAATATTTTTATGTTTGGTGTTCCGGAATCGACCTTATCTCAGGCTGAAAACGCGTTTCCTGGATTGTTGCATAACTTTGCAGGGATGCTTCAGAACATGAAATGTTCGCCTCCCACTATAGCAGATAGGGTCTTTCGAGGAGTTGCACATCAAATCTAAGCTGTCTGAAGTGTTTTTCCAAAGTTATCAACATTTTTATGTTTGGCGTTCTGGAACCCACCTTATCTCAGCCTGAAAACGCATTTTCTGCATTGTGCCATAACTTTGCAGGGAGACTTCAGAACATGAAATTTTCAACTCCCACTATAGCAGAAAGGGTCTTTCTAGCAGTTTCACATCAAATATAAGCTGTCTGAAGTGTTTTTCCAAAGTTATCAATATTTTTATGTTTGGCGTTCCGGAATCGACCTTATCTCAGGCTGAAAACGCGTTTCCTGGATTGTTGCATAACTTTGCAGGGATGCTTCAGAACATGAAATGTTCGCCTCCCACTATCGCAGATAGGGTCTTTCGAGGAGTTGCACATCAAATCTAAGCTGTCTGAAGTGTTTTTCCAAAGTTATCAACATTTTTATGTTTGGCGTTCCGAAACCCACCTTATCTCAGGCTGAAAACACGTTTTCTGCATTGTGCCATAACTTTGCAGGGAAACTTCAGAACATGAAATTTTCAACTCCAACTATAGCAGAAAGGGTCTTTCTAGTAGTTTCACATCAAATCTAAGCTTTCTGAAGTGTTTTTCCAAAGTTATCAATATTTTTATGTTTGGCGATCCGGAATCGACCTTATCTCAGGCTGAAAACGCGTTTCCTGGATTGTTGCATAACTTTGCAGGGATGCTTCAGAACATGAAATGTTCGCCTCCCACTATAGCAGATAGGGTCTTTCGAGGAGTTGCACATCAAATCTAAGCTGTCTGAAGAGTTTTTCCAAAGTTATCAACATTTTTATGTTTGGCGTTCTGGAACCCACCTTATCTCAGGCTGAAAACGCGTTTTCTGCATTGTGCCATAACTTTGCAGGGAAGCTTATGTTTGGCGTTCCAGAAACAACCTTATCTCAGGCTGAAAATGCGTTTTACATATTTTGCCATAACTTTGCAGGGAAGCTTCAGAACATGAAATTTTAACATCCCACTATAGCAGAAAGGGTCTTTCTAGTAGTTGCACATCAAATCTGAGCTGTCTGAAGTGTTTTTCCAAAGTTATCAACATTTTTATTTTTGGCGTTTCGGAAGCGAACTTATCTCCGGATGAAAACGCGTTTTCTGCATTGTGCCATAACTTTGCAGGGAAGCTACAGAGCATGAAATTTTAACTTCCCACTATAGCAGAAAAGGTCATTCGAGAAGTTGCACATAAAATCTAAGCTGTCTTGAAGTTTTTTTCTGAAGTTATCAACATTTTTATGTTTGGCGTTCCAGAACCCACCTTATCTCAGCCTGAAAACGCGTTTCCTGCATTGTTGCATAACTTTGCAGGGATGCTTCAGAACATGAAAAGTTCGCCTCCCACTATAGCAGATAGGGTCTTTCGAGGAGTTGCACATCAAATCTTAGCAGTCTGAAGTGTTTTTCCTAAGTTCTGAACATTTTTATGTTTGGCGTTCTGAAATCAATCTTATCTCAGGCTGAAAACGCGTTTTACGTACTGTGCCATAACTTTGCAGGGAAGCTTCAGAACATGAAATTTTAACATCCCACTATGGCAGAAAGGGTCTTTCTAGTATTTGCACATCAAATCTAAGCTGTCTGAAGTGTTTTTCCAAAGTTATCAATATTTTTATGTTTGGCGTTTCGGAATCGACCTTATCTCAGGCTGAAAACGCATTTCCTGCGTTGTGGCATAACTTTGCAGGGAAGCTTCAGAACATGAAATTTTCACCTCCCACTGTAGCTAAAAGGGTCTTTCTAGTAGTTGCACATCAAATCTAAGCTGTCTGAAGTGTTTTTCCAAAGTTATCAACATTTTTATGTTTGGCGTTCTGGAACCCACCTTATCTCAGGCTGAAAACGCGTTTCCTGCATTGTTGCATAACTTTGCAGGGATGCTTCAGAACATGAAATGCTCGCCTCCCACTATAGCAGATAGGGTCTTTCGAGGAGTTGCACATCAAATCTAAGCTGTCTGAAGTGTTTTTCCAAAGTTATCAACATTTTTATGTTTGGCGTTCTGGAACCCACCTTATCTCAGGCTGAAAACGCGTTTTCTGCATTGTGCCATAACTTTTGCAGGGAAGCTTCAGAACATGAAATTTTCACCTCCCACTATAGCAGAAAGTGTCTTTCTAGTAGTTGCACATCAAATCTAAGCTGTCGAAAGTGTTTTTCCAAAGTTATCAACATTTTTATTTTTGGCGTTTCGGAAGCGAACTTATCTCCGGATGAAAACGCGTTTTCTGCATTGTGCCATAACTTTGCAGGGAAGCTTCAGAACATGAAATTTTAACATCCCACTATGGCAGAAAGGGTCTTTCTAGTAGTTGCACATCAAATCTAAGCTGTCTGAAGTGTTTTTCCAAAGTTATCAATATTTTTATGTTTGGCGTTTCGGAATCGACCTTATCTCAGGCTGAAAACGCATTTCCTGCATTGTGGCATAACTTTGCAGGGATGCTTCAGAACATGTAATGTTCGCCTCCCACTATAGCAGATAGGGTCTTTCGAGGAGTTGCACATCAAATCTAAGCTGTCTGAAGTGTTTTTCCAAAGTTATCAACATTTTTATGTTTGGCGTTCTGGAACCCACCTTATCTCAGGCTGAAAACGCGTTTTCTGCATTGTGCCATAACATTGCAGGGAAGCTTATGTTTGGCGTTCCAGAAACAACCTTATCTCAGGCTGAAAATGCGTTTTACATATTTTGCCATAACTTTGCAGGGAAGCTTCAGAACATGAAATTTTCACCTCCCACTATAGCAGAAAGTGTCTTTCTAGTAGTTGCACATCAAATCTAAGCTGTCTGAAGTGTTTTTCCAAAGTTATCAATATTTTTATGTTTGGCGTTTCGGAATCGACCTTATCTCAGGCTGAAAACGCATTTCCTGCATTGTGGCATAACTTGCAGGGAAGCTTCAGAACATAAAATTTTCACCTCCCACTGTAGCTAAAAGGGTCTTTCTAGTAGTTGCACATCAAATCTAAGCTGTCTGAAGTGTTTTTCCAAAGTTATCAACATTTTTATGTTTGGCGTTCTGGAACCCACCTAATCTCTGGCTGAAAACGCGTTTCCTGCATTGTTGCATAACTTTGCAGGGATGCTTCACAACATGAAATGTTCGCCTCCCACAAAAGCAGAAAGTGTCTTTCTAGTAGTTGCACATCACATATAAGCTGTCTGAAGTGTTTTTCCAAAGTTATCAATATTTTTATGTTTGGCGTTCCGGAATCGACCTTATCTCAGGCTGAAAACGCGTTTCCTGCATTGTTGCATAACTTTGCAGGGATGCTTCAGAACATGAAATGTTCGCCTCCCACTATAGCAGATAGGGTCTTTCGAGGAGTTGCACATCAAATCTAAGCTGTCTGAAGTGTTTTTCCAAAGTTATCAACATTTTTATGTTTGGCGTTCTGGAACTCACCTTATCTCAGGCTGAAAACGCGTTTTCTGCATTGTGCCATAACTTTGCAGGGAAGCTTATGTTTGGCGTTCCAGAAACAACCTTATCTCAGGCTGAAAATGCGTTTTACATATTTTGCCATAACTTTGCAGGGAAGCTTCAGAACATGAAATTTTGACATCCCACTATAGCAGAAAGGGTCTTTCTAGTAGTTGCACATCAAATCTAAGCTGTCTGATATGTTTTTCCAAAGTTATCAAGATTTTTTTGTTTGGCGTTCTGGAACCCACCTAATCTCAAGCTGAAAACGCGTTTTCTGCACTGTGCCATAACTTTGCAGGGAAGCTTCAGAACATGAAATTTTCACCTCCCACTATATCAGAAAGGGTATTTCTAATAGTTGCACATCAAATCTAAGTTGTCTGAAGTGTTTTTCCAAAGTTATCAACATTCTTATGTTTGGCGTTCCGGAATCAACCTTATCGCAGACTGAAAACGTGTTTTCTGCATTGTGCCATAACTTTGCAGGGAAACTTCAGAACATGAAATTTTCACGTCCAACTATAGCAGAAAGGGTCTTTCTAGTAGTTGCACATCAAATCTAAGCTGTCTGAAGTGTTTTTCGAAAGTTATCAACATTTTTATGTTTGGCGTTCTGGAACCCACCTAATCTCAGGCTGAAAACGGGTTTTCTGCATTGTGCCTTAACTTTGCAGGGAAGCTTCAGAACATGAAATTTTTACCTCCCACTATAGCAGAAAGGGTCTTTCTAGTAGTTGCACATCAAATCTAAGCTGTCTGAAGTGTTTTTCGAAAGTTATCAACATTTTTATGTTTGGCGTTCCGGAACCCACCTTATCTCAGGCTGTGAGCGCGTTTTCTGCATTGTGGCATAACTTTGGAGGAAAGCTTCAGAACATGAAATTTTCAATTCCCATTATAGCAGAAAGGATCTTTCTCGTACTTGCACATTAAATCTTAGCTGTCTGAAATGTTTTTTGAAAGTTTTCAACATTTTTATGTTTGGCGTTCCTGAATCGACCTTATCTCAGGCTGAAAACGCGTTTCCTGCATTGTGGCATAACTTTGCAGGGATGCTTCAGAACATGAAATTTTCACCTCCCACTGTAGCAGAAAGGGTCTTTCGAGAAGTTGCACATCAAATCTAAGCTGACTGATGTGTTTTTCCGAAGTTATTAACATTTTTATGTTTGGCGTTCCGGAATCGACCTTATCTCAGGCTGAAAACGCCTTTTACACATTGTTTCATAACTTTGCCGGGAAGGTTTAGAACATCAAATTTTCAATTCCCATTATAGCAGAAAGGGTCTTTCTCGTACTTGCACATCAAATCTTAGCTGTCTGAAGTGTTTTTTGAAAGTTTTCAACATTTTTATGTTTGGCGTTCCTGAATCGACCTTATCTCAGGCTGAAAATGCGTTTTCTGCAATGTGCCATAACTTTGCAGGGAAGTTTCAGAACATGAAATTTTCAACTCCCACTATAGCAGAAGGGGTCTTTCTAGTAGTTGCCCATCAAATCTAAGCTGTCTGAAGTGTTTTTCGAAAGTTATCAACATTTTTATGTTTAGCGTTCCGGATCGCACCTTATTGAAAACGCCTTTTCTGCATTGTGCCATAACTTTGCAGGGAAGCTTCAGAACATGACATTTTCACTTCCCACTATAGCAGAAAGGGTCTTTCTAGTAGTTGCACATCAAACTAAGCTGTCTGATGTGTTTTTCGAAAGTTATCAACATTTTTTTGTTTGGCGTTCCGGAACCACCTTATCTCAGGCTGAAAACGCGTTTTCTGCTTTGTGGCATAACTTTGCAGGGAAGCTTCAGAACATGACATTTTCACATCCCACTATAGCAGAAAGGGTCTTTCTAGTAGTTGCCCATCAAATCTAAGCTGTCTGAAGTGTATTTCCAAAGTTATAAACATTTTAATGTTTGGCGTTCCGGAATCGACCTTATCTCAGGCTGAATACGCGTTTTCTGCATTGTGCCATAACTTTGCAGGGAATCTTCAGTACATGAAATTTTCACCTCCCACTATAGCAGAAAGGGTCTTTCTAGTAGTTGCACATCAAATCTATGCTGTCTGAAGTGTTCTTCCAAAGTTATCAACATTTTTATGTTTGGCGTTCCGGATCGCACCTTATTGAAAACGCCTTTTCTGCATAGTCTCATAACTTTGCAGGGAAGCTTCAGAACCTGACATTTTCACCTCCCACTATAGCAGAAAGGGTCTTTCTAGTAGTTGCACATCAAACTAAGCTGTGTGATGTGTTTTTCCAAAGTTATAAACATTTTAATGTTTGGCGTTCCGGAATCGACGTTATCTCAGGCTGAAAACACGTTTTCTGCATTGTGCCATAACTTTGCAGGGAAGATTCAGAACATGAAATTTTCAACTCCCACTATAGCAGAAAGGGTCTTTCTAGTAGTTGCGCGTCAAATCTAAGTTGTCTGAAGTGTTTTTCCAAAGTTATCAACATTTTTATGTTTGGCTTTCCAGAATCGACCTTATCTCTGGCTGAAAACGCGTTTTCTGCATTGTGCCATAACTTTGCAGGGAAACTTCAGAACATGAAATTTTCACCTCCCACTATAGCAGAAAGGGTCTTTCTAGTAGTTGCACATCAAATCTAAGCTGTCTGAAGTGTTTTTTCAAAGTTATCATATTTTTATGTTTGGCGTTCCGTAATTGACCTTGTCTCATGCTGAAAACGCGTTTTCTGCATTGTGCCATAACTTTGCAGGGAAGCTTCAGAACATGACATTTCAAAATCCCACTTTAGCAGAAAGGGTCTTTCTAGTAGTTGCACATCAAATCTACGCTTTCTGAAGTGGTTTTTCAAAGTTATCATATTTTTATGTTCAGCGTTCCGTAATTGACCTTGTCTCATGCTGAAAACGCGTTTTCTGCATTGTGCCATAACTTTGCAGGGAAGCTTCAGAACATGAAATTTTTACCTCCCACTATAGCAGAAAGGGTCTTTCTAGTAGTTGCACATCAAATCTAAGCTGTCTGAAGTGTTTTTCGAAAGTTATCAACATTTTTATGTTTGGCGTTCCGGAACCCACCTTATCTCAGGCTGAAAACGCGTTTTACGCATTGTGCCATAACTTTGCAGGAAAGCTTCAGAACATGAAATTTTCAACTCCCACTATAGCAAAAAGGGTCTTTCTAGTAGTTGCACATCAAATCTAAGCTGTCTGAAGTGATTTTCCAAAGTTATCAATATTTTTATGTTTGGCTTTCCGGAATCGACCTTATCTCAGGCTGAAAACGCCTTTTACACATTGTTTCAGAACTTTGCCGGGAAGGTTGAGAACATCAAATTTTCACTTCCCACTATAGCAGAAAGGGTCTTTCTAGTAGTTGCACATCAAATCTAAGCTGTCTGAAGTGTTTTTCCAAAGTTATCAACATTTTTATGTTTGGCGTTCCGGAACCCACCTTATGTCAGGCTGAAAACGCGTTTTCTGCATTGTGCCATAACTTTGCAGGGAAGCTTCAGAACATGAAATTTTAACCTCCCACTGTAGCAGAAAGGGTCTTACTAGTAGTTGGAAATCAAATCTAAGCTGTCTGAAGTGTTTTTCCAAAGTTATCAACATTTTTATGTTTGAAGTTCCGGAACCCACCTTGTCTCAGGCTGAAAACGCGTTTTCTGCATTGTGCCATAACTTTGAAGGAAAGCTTCAGAACATGAAAGTTTCACCTCCCACTATAGCAGAAAGGGTCTTTCTAGTAGTTACACATCAAATCTAAGCTATCTAAAGTGTTTTTCCAAAGTTATCAACATTTTTATGTTTGGCGTTCCGGAACCCGCCTCATCTCTGGCTGAAAAAGCGTTTTCTGCTTTGTGCCATAACTTTGCTGGGAATCTTTAGAACATTAAATTTTAACCTCCCACAATAGCATAAAGGGTCTTTCTTGTAGTTGCACATCAAATCTAAGCTGTCTGAAGTGTTTTTCCAAAGTTATCATATTTTTATGTTTGGCGTTCCGTAATTGACCTTGTCTCATGCTGAAAACGCGTTTTCTGCATTGTGCCATAACTTTGCAGGGAAGCTTCAGAACATGACATTTCAAAATCCCACTTTAGCAGAAAGGGTCTTTCTAGTAGTTGCACATCAAATCTACGCTTTCTGAAGTGGTTTTTCAAAGTTATCATATTTTTATGTTCAGCGTTCCGTAATTGACCTTGTCTCATGCTGAAAACGCGTTTTCTGCATTGTGCCATAACTTTGCAGGGAAGCTTCAGAACATGAAATTTTTACCTCCCACTATAGCAGAAAGGGTCTTTCTAGTAGTTGCACATCAAATCTAAGCTGTCTGAAGTGTTTTTCGAAAGTTATCAACATTTTTATGTTTGGCGTTCCGGAACCCACCTTATCTCAGGCTGAAAACGCGTTTTACGCATTGTGCCATAACTTTGCAGGAAAGCTTCAGAACATGAAATTTTCAACTCCCACTATAGCAGAAAGGGTCTTTCTAGTAGTTGCACATCAAATCTAAGCTGTCTGAAGTGATTTTCCAAAGTTATCAATATTTATATGTTTGGCTTTCCGGAATCGACCTTATCTCAGGCTGAAAACGCCTTTTACACATTGTTTCAGAACTTTGCCGGGAAGGTTGAGAACATCAAATTTTCACTTCCCACTATAGCAGAAAGGGTCTTTCTAGTAGTTGCACATCAAATCTAAGCTGTCTGAAGTGTTTTTCCAAAGTTATCAACATTTTTATGTTTGGCGTTCCGGAACCCACCTTATGTCAGGCTGAAAACGCGTTTTCTGCATTGTGCCATAACTTTGCAGGGAAGCTTCAGAACATGAAATTTTAACCTCCCACTGTAGCAGAAAGGGTCTTACTAGTAGTTGGAAATCAAATCTAAGCTGTCTGAAGTGTTTTTCCAAAGTTATCAACATTTTTATGTTTGAAGTTCCGGAACCCACCTTGTCTCAGGCTGAAAACGCGTTTTCTGCATTGTGCCATAACTTTGAAGGAAAGCTTCAGAACATGAAAGTTTCACCTCCCACTATAGCAGAAAGGGTCTTTCTAGTAGTTACACATCAAATCTAAGCTATCTAAAGTGTTTTTCCAAAGTTATCAACATTTTTATGTTTGGCGTTCCGGAACCCGCCTCATCTCTGGCTGAAAAAGCGTTTTCTGCTTTGTGCCATAACTTTGCTGGGAATCTTTAGAACATTAAATTTTAACCTCCCACAATAGCATAAAGGGTCTTTCTTGTAGTTGCACATCAAATCTAAGCTGTCTGAAGTGTTTTTCCAAAGTTATCAACATTTTTACGTTTGGCGTTCCGGAACCCACCTTATCTCAGGCTGAAAACGCGTTTTCTGCATTGTGGCATAACTTTGGAGGAAAGCTTCAGAACATGAAATTTTCAATTCCCATTATAGCAGAAAGGGTCTTTCTCGTACTTGCACATCAAATCTTAGCTGTCTGAAATGTTTTTTGAAAGTTTTCAACATTTTTATGTTTGGCGTTCCTGAATCGACCTTATCTCAGGCTGAAAACGCGTTTCCTGCATTGTGGCATAACTTTGCAGGGATGCTTCAGAACATGAAATTTTCACCACCCACTGTAGCAGAAAGGGTCTTTCGAGAAGTTGCACATCAAATCTAAGCTGACTGATGTGTTTTTCCGAAGTTATTAACATTTTTATGTTTGGCGTTCCGGAATCGACCTTATCTCAGGCTGAAAACGCCTTTTACACATTGTTTCATAACTTTGCCGGGAAGGTTTAGAACATCAAATTTTCAATTCCCATTATAGCAGAAAGGGTCTTTCTCGTACTTGCACATCAAATCTTAGCTGTCTGAAGGGTTTTTTGAAAGTTTTCAACATTTTTATGTTTGGCGTTCCTGAATCGACCTTATCTCAGGCTGAAAATGCGTTTTCTGCAATGTGCCATAACTTTGCAGGGAAGTTTCAGAACATGAAATTTTCAACTCCCACTATAGCAGAAGGGGTCTTTCTAGTAGTTGCCCATCAAATCTAAGCTGTCTGAAGTGTTTTTCGAAAGTTATCAACATTTTTATGTTTAGCGTTCCGGATCGCACCTTATTGAAAACGCCTTTTCTGCATTGTGCCATAACTTTGCAGGGAAGCTTCAGAACATGACATTTTCACTTCCCACTATAGCAGAAAGGGTCTTTCTAGTAGTTGCACATCAAACTAAGCTGTCTGATGTGTTTTTCGAAAGTTATCAACATTTTTTTGTTTGGCGTTCCGGAACCACCTTATCTCAGGCTGAAAACGCGTTTTCTGCTTTGTGGCATAACTTTGCAGGGAAGCTTCAGAACATGACATTTTCACATCCCACTATAGCAGAAAGGGTCTTTCTAGTAGTTGCCCATCAAATCTAAGCTGTCTGAAGTGTATTTCCAAAGTTATAAACATTTTAATGTTTGGCGTTCCGGAATCGACCTTATCTCAGGCTGAATACGCGTTTTCTGCATTGTGCCATAACTTTGCAGGGAATCTTCAGTACATGAAATTTTCACCTCCCACTATAGCAGAAAGGGTCTTTCTAGTAGTTGCACATCAAATCTATGCTGTCTGAAGTGTTCTTCCAAAGTTATCAACATTTTTATGTTTGGCGTTCCGGATCGCACCTTATTGAAAACGCCTTTTCTGCATAGTCCCATAACTTTGCAGGGAAGCTTCAGAACCTGACATTTTCACCTCCCACTATAGCAGAAAGGGTCTTTCTAGTAGTTGCACATCAAACTAAGCTGTGTGATGTGTTTTTCCAAAGTTATAAACATTTTAATGTTTGGCGTTCCGGAATCGACGTTATCTCAGGCTGAAAACACGTTTTCTGCATTGTGCCATAACTTTGCAGGGAAGATTCAGAACATGAAATTTTCACCTCCCACTATAGCAGAAAGGGTCATTCTAGTAGTTGCACATCAAATCTAAGCTGTCTGAAGTGTTTTTTCAAAGTTATCATATTTTTATGTTTGGCGTTCCGGAATCGACCTTATCTCAGGCTGATAACGCGATTTACGCATTCTGCCATAACTTTGAAGGGAAGCTTCTGAACATGAAATTTTCAAATCCCACTATAGCAGAAAGGGTCTTTCTAGTAGTTGCACGTCAAATCTAAGCTGTCTGAAGTGTTTTTCCAAAGTTATCATATTTTTATGTTTGGCGTTCCGTAATTGACCTTGTCTCATGCTGAAAACGCGTTTTCTGCATTGTGCCATAACTTTGCAGGGAAGCTTCAGAACATGACATTTCAAAATCCCACTTTAGCAGAAAGGGTCTTTCTAGTAGTTGCACATCAAATCTACGCTGTCTGAAGTGTTTTTTCAAAGTTATCATATTTTTATGTTTAGCGTTCCGTAATTGACCTTGTCTCATGCTGAAAACGCGTTTTCTGCATTGTGCCATAACTTTGCAGGGAAGCTTCAGAACATGAGATTTCAAAATCCCACTATAGCAGAAAGGGTCTTTCAAGTAGTTGCACATCAAATCTAAGCTGTTTGAAGTGTTTTTCCAAAGTTATCAACATTTTTATGTCTGGCGTTCCGGAATCAACCTTATCTCAGGCTGAAAACGCGTTTTCTGCATTGTGCCATAACTTTGCAAGGAAGCTTCAGAACATGAAATGTTCACCTCCCACTATAGCAGAAAGGGTCTCTCGAGTAGTTGCATATCAAATCTAAGCTGTCTGAAGTGTTTTTCCAAAGTTATCAACATTTTTATGTTTGGCGTTCCGGAACCCACCTTATCTCAGGCTGAAAACGCGTTTGACGCATTGTGCCATAACTTTGCAGGAAAGCTTCAGAACATGAAATTTTCAATTCCCACAAAAGCAGAAAGGGTTTTTCTCCTACTTGCACATCAAATCTAAGCTGTCTGAAGTGTTTTTCGATAGTTTTCAACATTTTTATATTTGTCGTTCCTGAATCGACCTTATCTCAGGCTGAAAACACGTTTTCTGCATTGTGCCATAACTTTGCGGGGAAGATTCAGAACATGAAATTTTCAACTCCCACTATAGCAGAAAGGGTCTTTCTAGTAGTTGTGCGTCAAATCTAAGCTGTCTGAAGTGTTTTTCCAATTTTATCAACATTTTTATGTTTGGCATTCCAGAATCGACCTTATCTCTCGCTGAAAACGCATTTTCTGCATTGTGCCATAACTTTGCAGGGAAACTTCAGAACATGAAATTTTCACCTCCCACTATAGCAGAAAGGGTCTTTCTAGTATTTGCACATCAAATCTAAGCTGTCTGAAGTGTTTTTTCAAAGTTATCATATTTTTATGTTTGGCGTTCCGGAATCGACCTTATCTCAGGCTGATAACGCGATTTACGCATTCTGCCATAACTTTGCAGGGAAGCTTCTGAACATGAAATTTTCAAATCCCACTATAGCAGAAAGGGTCTTTCTAGTAGTTGCACATCAAATCTATGCTGTCTGAAGTGTTTTTCGATAGTTTTCAACATTTTTATATTTGGCGTTCCTGAATCGACCTTATCTCAGGCTGATAATGCGATTTACGCATTCTGCCATAACTTTGCAGGGAAGCTTCAGAACATGAAATTTTCACCTCCCACTATAGCAGAAAGGGTCTTTCTAGTAGTTGCACATCAAATCTAAGCTGTTTGAAGTGTTTTTCCAAAATTATCAACATTTTTATGTTTGGCGTTCCGGAATCAACCTTATCTCACGCTGAAAACGCGTTTGACGCATTGTGCCATAACTTTGAAGGAAAGCTTCAGAACATGAAATTTTCAATTCCCACAAAAGCAGAAAGGGTTTTTCTCCTACTTGCACATCAAATCTAAGCTGTCTGAAGTGTTTTTCGATAGTTTTCAACATTTTTATATTTGGCGTTCCTGAATCGACCTTATCTCAGGCTGAAAACGCGTTTTCTGCATTGTGCCACAACTTTGCAGGGAAACTTCAGAACATGAAATTTTCACCTCCCACTATTGCAGAAAGGGTCTTTCTAGTAGTTGCACATCAAATCTAAGCTGTCTGAAGTGTTTTTTCAAAGTTATCATATTTTTATGTTTGGCGTTCCGGAATCGACCTTATCTCAGGCTGAAAACGTCTTTTCTGCAATGTGCCATAACTTTGCAGGGAAGCTTCAGAACATGAAATTTTCACCTCCCACTATAGCAGAAAGGGTCTTTCTAGCGGTTGCACGTCAAATCTAAGCTGTCTGAAGTGTTTTTCCAAAGTTATCAACATTTTTATGTTTGGCATTCCTGAATCGACCTTATCTCAGGCTGAAAACGCGTTTTCTGCATTGTGCCACAACTTTGCAGGGAAACTTCAGAACATGAAATTTTCACCTCCCACCATAGCAGAAAGGGTCTTTCTAGTAGTTGCACATCAAATCTAAGCTGTCTGAAGTGTTTTTTTCAAAGTTATCATATTTTTATGTTTGGCGTTCCGGAATCGACCTTATCTCAGGCTGAAAACGTCTTTTCTGCAATGTGCCATAACTTTGCAGGGAAGCTTCAGAACATGAAAATTTCAACTCACACTATAGCAGAAAGGCTTTTTCCAGTAGTGGCACATCAAATCTAAGCTGTCTGAAGTGTTTTTCCAAAGTTATCAACATTCTTATGTTTGGCGTTTCGGAATCAACCTTATCTCAGGCTGAAAACGCGTTTTCAGCATTGTGCCATCACTTTGCAGGAAAGCTGCAGAATATAAAATTTTCACCTCCTAATATAGCAGAAAGCGTCTTTCTAGTAGTTGCACATCAAATCTAAGCTGTCTGAAGTGTTTTTTCAAAGTTATCAACATTTTTATGTTTGGCGTGCCGGAATAGACCTTATCTCAGGCTGAATACGCGTTTTACGCATTCTGCCATAACTTTGCAGGGAATCTTCAGGACACGAAATTTTCATATCCCACTATAGCAGAAAGGGTCTTTCTAGTAGTTCCACATCAAATCTAAGCTGTCTGAAGTGTTTTTCGATAGTTTTCAACATTTTTATATTTGGCGTTCCTGAATCGACCTTATCTCAGGCTGAAAACACGTTTTCTGCATTGTGCCATAACTTTGCAGGGAAGCTTCAGAACATGAAATTTTCAACTCCCACTACAGCAGAAAGGGTCTTTCTAGTAGTTGCACGTCAAATCTAAGCTGTCTGAAGTGTTTTTCCAAAGTTATCAACATTTTTATGTTTGGCATTCCAGAATCGACCTTATCTCTGGCTTAAAACGCGTTTTCTACATTGTGCCATAACTTTGCAGGGAAACTTCAGAACATGAAATTTTCACCTCCCACCATAGCAGAAAGGGTCTTTCTAGTAGTTGCACATCAAATCTAAGCTGTCTGAAGTGTTTTTTCAAAGTTATCATATTTTTATGTTTGGCGTTCCGTAATTGACCTTGTCTCATGCTGAAAACGCGTTTTCTGCAGTGTGCCATAACTTTGCAGGGAAGCTTCAGAACATGACATTTCAACATCCCACTATAGCAGAAAGGGTCTTTCGAGTAGTTGCACATCAAATCTAAGCTGTCTGAAGTGTTTTTCGAAAGTTATCAACATTTTTATGTTTGGCGTTCCAGAATCGACCTTATCTCAGGCTGAAAACGCATTGTCTGCATTGTGCCATAACTTTGCAGGGAAGCGTCCGAACATGAAATGTTCTCCTCCCACTATAGCAGAAAGGGTCTTTTTAGTAGTTGCAGATCAAATCTAAGCTGTCTGATGTGTTTTTCCAAAGTTATCAACATTTTTATGTTTGGCGTTCCAGAATCAACCTTATCTCAGGCTGAAAACACGTTTTCTGCATTGTGCCATAACTTTGCAGGGAAGCTTCAGAACATGAAATGTTCACATCCCACTATAGCAGAAATGGTCTTTTTAGTAGTTTCACATCAAATCTAAGCTGTCTGAAGTGTCTTTCGAAAGTTATGAACATTTTTATGTTTGGCGTTCCAGAATCGACTTTATCTCAGGCTGAAAACGAGTTGTCTGCATTGTGCCATAACTTTGCATGGAAGCTTCCGAACATGAAATTTTAACCTCCCACTATAGCAGAAAGGCTCTTTCAAGTAGTTGCAGATCAAATCTAAGCTGTCTGATGTGTTTTTCCAAAGTTATCAACATTTTTATGTTTGGCGTTCCGGAATTGACCTTATCTCAGGATGAAAAATTGTTTTCTGCATTGTCTCATAACTTTGCAGGGAAGCTTCAGAACATCAAATTTTCAACTCACACAATACCAGAAAGTGTCTTTCTAGTAGTTGCACATCAAATCTAAGCTGTCTGAAGTGTTTTTCCAAAGTTATCAACATTTTTATGTTTGGCGTTCCGGAATCGACCTTATCTCAGGCTGATAACGCGATTTACGCATTCTGCCATAACTTTGCAGGGAAGCTTCTGAACATGAAATTTTCAAATCCCACTATAGCAGAAAGGGTCTCTCTAGTTGTTGCAAATAAAATCTAAGCTGTCTGAAGTGTTTTTCCAAAGTTATCAACATTTTTATGTTTGGCGTTCCGGAACCCACCTTTTCTCAGGCTGAAAATGCGTTTTCTGCATTGTGCCACAACTTTGCAGCGAAGCTTCAGAACATGAAATTTTCACCTCCCACTATAGCAGAAAGGGTCTTTCTCGTAGTTGCGCATCAAATCTAAGCTGTCTGAAGTGTTTTTCCAAAGTTATCAACATTTTTATGTTTGGCGTTCTGAAATCAACCTCATCTCAGGCTGAAAACGAGTTTTACGCATTGTGCCATAACTTTGCATCGAAGCTTCAGAACTTGAAATTTTCACCTCCCACTATAGCAGAAAGGGTCTTTCTCGTAGTTGCACATCAAATCTAAGCTGTCTGAAGTGTTTTTCCAAAGTTATCAATATTTTTATGTTTGGCGTTCCGGAATCGACCTTATCTCAGGCTGAAAACGCGTTTCCTGCATTGTTGCATAACTTTGCAGGGATGCTTCAGAACATGAAATGTTCGCCTCCCACTATAGCAGATAGGGTCTTTCGAGGAGTTGCACATCAAATCTAAGCTGTCTGAAGTGTTTTTCCAAAGTTATCAACATTTTTATGTTTGGCGTTCTGGAACCCACCTTATCTCAGGCTGAAAACGCGTTTTCTGCATTGTGCCATAACTTTGCAGGGAAGCTTCAGAACATGAAATTTTCACTTCCCACTATAGCAGAAAGGGTCTTTCTAGTAGTTTCACATCAAATCTAAGCTGTCTGAAGTGTCTTTCGAAAGTTATGAACATTTTTATGTTTGGCGTTCCAGAATCGACTTTATCTCAGGCTGAAAACGAGTTGTCTGCATTGTGCCATAACTTTGCATGGAAGCTTCCGAACATGAAATTTTAACCTCCCACTATAGCAGAAAGGCTCTTTCAAGTAGTTGCAGATCAAATCTAAGCTGTCTGATGTGTTTTTCCAAAGTTATCAACATTTTTATGTTTGGCGTTCCGGAATTGACCTTATCTCAGGATGAAAAATTGTTTTCTGCATTGTCTCATAACTTTGCAGGGAAGCTTCAGAACATCAAATTTTCAACTCACACAATACCAGAAAGTGTCTTTCTAGTAGTTGCACATCAAATCTAAGCTGTCTGAAGTGTTTTTCCAAAGTTATCAACATTTTTATGTTTGGCGTTCCGGAATCGACCTTATCTCAGGCTGATAACGCGATTTACGCATTCTGCCATAACTTTGCAGGGAAGCTTCTGAACATGAAATTTTCAAATCCCACTATAGCAGAAAGGGTCTCTCTAGTTGTTGCAAATAAAATCTAAGCTGTCTGAAGTGTTTTTCCAAAGTTATCAACATTTTTATGTTTGGCGTTCCGGAACCCACCTTTTCTCAGGCTGAAAATGCGTTTTCTGCATTGTGCCACAACTTTGCAGCGAAGCTTCAGAACATGAAATTTTCACCTCCCACTATAGCAGAAAGGGTCTTTCTCGTAGTTGCGCATCAAATCTAAGCTGTCTGAAGTGTTTTTCCAAAGTTATCAACATTTTTATGTTTGGCGTTCTGAAATCAACCTCATCTCAGGCTGAAAACGAGTTTTACGCATTGTGCCATAACTTTGCATCGAAGCTTCAGAACTTGAAATTTTCACCTCCCACTATAGCAGAAAGGGTCTTTCTCGTAGTTGCACATCAAATCTAAGCTGTCTGAAGTGTTTTTCCAAAGTTATCAATATTTTTATGTTTGGCGTTCCGGAATCGACCTTATCTCAGGCTGAAAACGCGTTTCCTGCATTGTTGCATAACTTTGCAGGGATGCTTCAGAACATGAAATGTTCGCCTCCCACTATAGCAGATAGGGTCTTTCGAGGAGTTGCACATCAAATCTAAGCTGTCTGAAGTGTTTTTCCAAAGTTATCAACATTTTTATGTTTGGCGTTCTGGAACCCACCTTATCTCAGGCTGAAAACGCGTTTTCTGCATTGTGCCATAACTTTGCAGGGAAGCTTCAGAACATGAAATTTTCACTTCCCACTATAGCAGAAAGGGTCTTTCTAGTAGTTGCACATCAAATCTAAGCTGTCTGAAGTGTTTTTCGAAAGTTATCAACATTTTTATGTTTGGCGTTCCGGAACCCACCTTATCTCAGCCTGAAAACGCGTTTTACATATTTTGGCATAACTATGCAGGGAAGCTTCAGAACATGAAATTTTAACATCCCACTATAGCAGAAAGGGTCTCTCTAGTTGTTGCAAATAAAATCTAAGCTGTCTGAAGTGTTTTTCCAAAGTTATCAACATTTTTATGTTTGGCGTTCCGGAACCCACCTTTTCTCAGGCTGAAAATGCGTTTTCTGCATTGTGCCACAACTTTGCAGCGAAGCTTCAGAACATGAAATTTTCACCTCCCACTATAGCAGAAAGGGTCTTTCTCGTAGTTGCGCATCAAATCTAAGCTGTCTGAAGTGTTTTTCCAAAGTTATCAACATTTTTATGTTTGGCGTTCTGAAATCAACCTCATCTCAGGCTGAAAACGAGTTTTACGCATTGTGCCATAACTTTGCATCGAAGCTTCAGAACTTGAAATTTTCACCTCCCACTATAGCAGAAAGGGTCTTTCTCGTAGTTGCACATCAAATCTAAGCTGTCTGAAGTGTTTTTCCAAAGTTATCAATATTTTTATGTTTGGCGTTCCGGAATCGACCTTATCTCAGGCTGAAAACGCGTTTCCTGCATTGTTGCATAACTTTGCAGGGATGCTTCAGAACATGAAATGTTCGCCTCCCACTATAGCAGATAGGGTCTTTCGAGTAGTTGCACATCAAATCTAAGCTGTCTGAAGTGTTTTTCCAAAGTTATCAACATTTTTATGTTTGGCGTTCTGGAACCCACCTTATCTCAGGCTGAAAACGCGTTTTCTGCATTGTGCCATAACTTTGCAGGGAAGCTTCAGAACATGAAATTTTCACTTCCCACTATAGCAGAAAGGGTCTTTCTAGTAGTTGCACATCAAATCTAAGCTGTCTGAAGTGTTTTTCGAAAGTTATCAACATTTTTATGTTTGGCGTTCCGGAACCCACCTTATCTCAGCCTGAAAACGCGTTTTACATATTTTGGCATAACTATGCAGGGAAGCTTCAGAACATGAAATTTTAACATCCCACTATAGCAGAAAGGGTCTTTCTAGTAGTTGCACATCAAATCTAAGCTGTCTGAAGTGTTTTTCCAAAGTTATCAACATTTTTATGTTTGGCATTCCAGAATCGACCTTATCTCTGGCTGAAAACGCGTTTTCTACATTGTGCCATAACTTTGCAGGGAAACTTCAGAACATGAAATTTTCACCTCCCACTATAGCAGAAAGGGTCTTTCTAGTAGTTGCACACCAAATCTAAGCGGTCTGAAGTGTTTTTTCAAAGTTATCATATTTTTATGTTTGGCGTTCCGTAATTGACCTTGTCTCATGCTGAAAACGCGTTTTCTGCATTGTGCCATAACTTTGCAGGGATGCTTCAGAACATGACATTTCAACATCCCACTATAGCAGAAAGGGTCTTTCTAGTAGTTGCACATCAAATCTAAGCTGTCTGAAGTGTTTTTCGATAGTTTTCAACATTTTTATATTTGGCGTTCCTGAATCGACCTTATCTCAGGCTGAAAACACGTTTTCTGCATTGTGCCATAACTTTGCAGGGAAGCGTCAGAACATGAAATTTTCAACTCCCACTACAGCAGAAAGGGTCATTCTAGTAGTTGCACGTCAAATCTAAGCTCTCTGAAGTGTTTTTCCAAAGTTATCAACATTTTTATGTTTGGCATTCCAGAATCGACCTTATCTCTGGCTGAAAGCGCGTTTTCTGCATTGTGCCACAACTTTACAGGGAAACTTCAGAACATGAAATTTTCACCTCCCACCATAGCAGAAAGGGTCTTTCTAGTAGTTGCACATCAAATCTAAGCTGTCTGAAGTGTTTTTTCAAAGTTATCATATTTTTATGTTTGGCATTCCGTAATTGACCTTGTCTCATGCTGAAAACGCGTTTTCTGCAGTGTGCCATAACTTTGCAGGGAAGCTTCAGAACATGACATTTCAACATCCCACTAAAGCAGAAAGGGTCTTTCGAGTAGTTGCACATCAAATCTAAGCTGTCTGAAGTGTTTTTCGAAAGTTATCAACATTTTTATGTTTGGCGTTCCAGAATCGACCTTATCTCAGGCTGAAAACGCATTGTCTGCATTGTGCCATAACTTTGCAGGGAAGCGTCCGAACATGAAATGTTCTCCTCCCACTATAGCAGAAAGGGTCTTTTTAGTAGTTGCAGATCAAATCTAAGCTGTCTGATGTGTTTTTCCAAAGTTATCAACATTTTTATGTTTGGCGTTCCAGAATCAACCTTATCTCAGGCTGAAAACACGTTTTCTGCATTGTGCCATAACTTTGCAGGGAAGCTTCAGAACATGAAATGTTCACATCCCACTATAGCAGAAATGGTCTTTTTAGTAGTTTCACATCAAATCTAAGCTGTCTGAAGTGTCTTTCGAAAGTTATGAACATTTTTATGTTTGGCGTTCCAGAATCGACTTTATCTCAGGCTGAAAACGAGTTGTCTGCATTGTGCCATAACTTTGCATGGAAGCTTCCGAACATGAAATTTTAACCTCCCACTATAGCAGAAAGGCTCTTTCAAGTAGTTGCAGATCAAATCTAAGCTGTCTGATGTGTTTTTCCAAAGTTATCAACATTTTTATGTTTGGCGTTCCGGAATTGACCTTATCTCAGGATGAAAAATTGTTTTCTGCATTGTCTCATAACTTTGCAGGGAAGCTTCAGAACATGAAATTTTCAACTCACACAATACCAGAAAGGGTCTTTCTAGTAGTTGCACGTCAAATCTAAGCTGTCTGAAGTGTTTTTCCAAAGTTATCAACATTTTTATGTTTGGCATTCCAGAATCGACCTTATCTCTGGCTTAAAACGCGTTTTCTACATTGTGCCATAACTTTGCAGGGAAACTTCAGAACATGAAATTTTCACCTCCCACCATAGCAGAAAGGGTCTTTCTAGTAGTTGCACATCAAATCTAAGCTGTCTGAAGTGTTTTTTCAAAGTTATCATATTTTTATGTTTGGCGTTCCGTAATTGACCTTGTCTCATGCTGAAAACGCGTTTTCTGCATTGTGCCATAACTTTGCAGGGAAGCTTCAGAACATGACATTTCAACATCCCACTATAGCAGAAAGGGTCTTTCTAGTAGTTGCACATCAAATCTAAGCTGTCTGAAGTGTTTTTCGATAGTTTTCAACATTTTTATATTTGGCGTTCCTGAATCGACCTTATCTCAGGCTGAAAACACGTTTTCTGCATTGTGCCATAACTTTGCAGGGAAGCTTCAGAACATGAAATTTTCAACTCCCACTACAGCAGAAAGGGTCATTCTAGTAGTTGCACGTCAAATCTAAGCTCTCTGAAGTGTTTTTCCAAAGTTATCAACATTTTTATGTTTGGCATTCCAGAATCGACCTTATCTCTGGCTGAAAGCGCGTTTTCTGCATTGTGCCACAACTTTACAGGGAAACTTCAGAACATGAAATTTTCACCTCCCACTATAGCAGAAAGGGTCTTTCTAGTAGTTGCACATCAAATCTAAGCTGTCTGAAGTGTTTTTTCAAAGTTATCATATTTTTATGTTTGGCGTTCCGTAATTGACCTTGTCTCATGCTGAAAACGCGTTTTCTGCAGTGTGCCATAACTTTGCAGGGAAGCTTCAGAACATGACATTTCAACATCCCACTATAGCAGAAAGGGTCTTTCGAGTAGTTGCACATCAAATCTAAGCTGTCTGAAGTGTTTTTCGAAAGTTATCAACATTTTTATGTTTGGCGTTCCAGAATCGACCTTATCTCAGGCTGAAAACGCATTGTCTGCATTGTGCCATAACTTTGCATGGAAGCTTCCGAACATGAAATTTTAACCTCCCACTATAGCAGAAAGGCTCTTTCAAGTAGTTGCAGATCAAATCTAAGCTGTCTGATGTGTTTTTCCAAAGTTATCAACATTTTTATGTTTGGCGTTCCGGAATTGACCTTATCTCAGGATGAAAAATTGTTTTCTGCATTGTCTCATAACTTTGCAGGGAAGCTTCAGAACATCAAATTTTCAACTCACACAATACCAGAAAGTGTCTTTCTAGTAGTTGCACATCAAATCTAAGCTGTCTGAAGTGTTTTTCCAAAGTTATCAACATTTTTATGTTTGGCGTTCCGGAATCGACCTTATCTCAGGCTGATAACGCGATTTACGCATTCTGCCATAACTTTGCAGGGAAGCTTCTGAACATGAAATTTTCAAATCCCACTATAGCAGAAAGGGTCTCTCTAGTTGTTGCAAATAAAATCTAAGCTGTCTGAAGTGTTTTTCCAAAGTTATCAACATTTTTATGTTTGGCGTTCCGGAACCCACCTTTTCTCAGGCTGAAAATGCGTTTTCTGCATTGTGCCACAACTTTGCAGCGAAGCTTCAGAACATGAAATTTTCACCTCCCACTATAGCAGAAAGGGTCTTTCTCGTAGTTGCGCATCAAATCTAAGCTGTCTGAAGTGTTTTTCCAAAGTTATCAACATTTTTATGTTTGGCGTTCTGAAATCAACCTCATCTCAGGCTGAAAACGAGTTTTACGCATTGTGCCATAACTTTGCATCGAAGCTTCAGAACTTGAAATTTTCACCTCCCACTATAGCAGAAAGGGTCTTTCTCGTAGTTGCACATCAAATCTAAGCTGTCTGAAGTGTTTTTCCAAAGTTATCAATATTTTTATGTTTGGCGTTCCGGAATCGACCTTATCTCAGGCTGAAAACGCGTTTCCTGCATTGTTGCATAACTTTGCAGGGATGCTTCAGAACATGAAATGTTCGCCTCCCACTATAGCAGATAGGGTCTTTCGAGGAGTTGCACATCAAATCTAAGCTGTCTGAAGTGTTTTTCCAAAGTTATCAACATTTTTATGTTTGGCGTTCTGGAACCCACCTTATCTCAGGCTGAAAACGCGTTTTCTGCATTGTGCCATAACTTTGCAGGGAAGCTTCAGAACATGAAATTTTCACTTCCCACTATAGCAGAAAGGGTCTTTCTAGTAGTTTCACATCAAATCTAAGCTGTCTGAAGTGTCTTTCGAAAGTTATGAACATTTTTATGTTTGGCGTTCCAGAATCGACTTTATCTCAGGCTGAAAACGAGTTGTCTGCATTGTGCCATAACTTTGCATGGAAGCTTCCGAACATGAAATTTTAACCTCCCACTATAGCAGAAAGGCTCTTTCAAGTAGTTGCAGATCAAATCTAAGCTGTCTGATGTGTTTTTCCAAAGTTATCAACATTTTTATGTTTGGCGTTCCGGAATTGACCTTATCTCAGGATGAAAAATTGTTTTCTGCATTGTCTCATAACTTTGCAGGGAAGCTTCAGAACATCAAATTTTCAACTCACACAATACCAGAAAGTGTCTTTCTAGTAGTTGCACATCAAATCTAAGCTGTCTGAAGTGTTTTTCCAAAGTTATCAACATTTTTATGTTTGGCGTTCCGGAATCGACCTTATCTCAGGCTGATAACGCGATTTACGCATTCTGCCATAACTTTGCAGGGAAGCTTCTGAACATGAAATTTTCAAATCCCACTATAGCAGAAAGGGTCTCTCTAGTTGTTGCAAATAAAATCTAAGCTGTCTGAAGTGTTTTTCCAAAGTTATCAACATTTTTATGTTTGGCGTTCCGGAACCCACCTTTTCTCAGGCTGAAAATGCGTTTTCTGCATTGTGCCACAACTTTGCAGCGAAGCTTCAGAACATGAAATTTTCACCTCCCACTATAGCAGAAAGGGTCTTTCTCGTAGTTGCGCATCAAATCTAAGCTGTCTGAAGTGTTTTTCCAAAGTTATCAACATTTTTATGTTTGGCGTTCTGAAATCAACCTCATCTCAGGCTGAAAACGAGTTTTACGCATTGTGCCATAACTTTGCATCGAAGCTTCAGAACTTGAAATTTTCACCTCCCACTATAGCAGAAAGGGTCTTTCTCGTAGTTGCACATCAAATCTAAGCTGTCTGAAGTGTTTTTCCAAAGTTATCAATATTTTTATGTTTGGCGTTCCGGAATCGACCTTATCTCAGGCTGAAAACGCGTTTCCTGCATTGTTGCATAACTTTGCAGGGATGCTTCAGAACATGAAATGTTCGCCTCCCACTATAGCAGATAGGGTCTTTCGAGGAGTTGCACATCAAATCTAAGCTGTCTGAAGTGTTTTTCCAAAGTTATCAACATTTTTATGTTTGGCGTTCTGGAACCCACCTTATCTCAGGCTGAAAACGCGTTTTCTGCATTGTGCCATAACTTTGCAGGGAAGCTTCAGAACATGAAATTTTCACCTCCCACTATATCAGAAAGGGTATTTCTAATAGTTGCACATCAAATCTAAGTTGTCTGAAGTGTTTATCCAAAGTTATCAACATTCTTATGTTTGGCGTTCCGGAACCCACCTTATCTCAGGCTGAAAAGCGTTTTCACGGATTGTGCCATAGCTTTTCAGGGAAGCTTCAGAACATGAAATTTTCACCTCCCACTATAGCAGAAAGGGTCTTTCTAGTACTTGCACATCAAATCTAAGCTGTCTGAAGTGTTTTTCCGAAGTTATCAACATTTTTATGTTTGGCGTATCGGAATTGACCTTATGTGAGGCTGAAAACGCATTTTCTGCATTGTGACATAACATTGCAGGGAAGCTTCAGAACATGAAATTTTCACCTCCCACTATATCAGAAAGGGTCTTTCTAGTAGTTGCACATCAAATCTAAGCTGTCTGAAGTGTTTTTCCAAAGTTATCAACACTTTTATGTTTGGCGTTCCGGAATCGACCTTATCTCAGGCTGAAAACACGATTTACGCATTCTGCAATAACTTTGCAGGGAAGCTTCAGAACATGAAATTTTCATATCCCACTATAGCAGAAAGGGTCTTTCTAGTAGTTGCAAATCAAATCTAAGCTGTCTGAAGTGTTTTTCCAAAGTTATCAACATTTTTATGTTTGGAGTTCCGGAACCCACCTTATCTCAGGCTGAAAACGCGTTTTCTGCATTGTGCCATCACTTTGCAGGAAAGCTGCAGAATATCAAAATTTCACCTCCCACTATAGCAGAAAGGGTGTTTCTAGTAGTTGCACAACAAATCTAAGCTGTCTGAAGTGTTTTTCGAAAGTTATCAACATTTTTATGTTTGGCGTTCCGGATCGCACCTTATTGAAAACGCCTTTTCTGCATTGTGCCATAGCTTTGCAGGGAAACTTCAGAACATGACATTTAAACATTCCACTATAGCAGCAAGGGTCTTTCTCGTAGTTGCACATCAAATCTAAGCTGTCTGAAGTGTTTTTCCAAAGTTATCAACTTTTTTATGTTTAGCGTTCCGAAACCCACCTTATCTCAGGCTGAAAAGCGTTTTCACGGATTGTGCCATAACTTTTCAGGGAAGCTTCAGAACATGAAATTTTCACCTCCCACTATAGCAGAAAGGGTCTTTCTAGTAGTTTCACATCAAATCTAATCTGTCTGAAATGTTTTTCCAAAGTTATCAACACTTTTATGTTTGGCGTTCCGGAATTGACCTTATCTCAGGCCGAAAACGCGAATTACGCATTCTGCCATAACTTTGCAGGGAAGCTTCAGAACATGAAATTTTCATATCCCACTATAGCAGAAAGGGTCTTTCTAGTAGTTGTACATCAAATCTAAGCTGTCTGAAGTGTTTTTCCAAAGTTATCAACATTTTTATGTTTGGAGTTCCGGAACCCAACTTATCTCAGGCTGAAAACGCGTTTTCTGCATTGTGCCATAACTTGGGAGGGAAGCTTCAGAACATGAAATTTTCACCTGCCACTATAGCAGAAAGGTTCCTTCTAGTAGTTGCTCATCAAATCTAAGCTGTCTGAAGTGTTTTTCCAAAGTTATCAACATTCCTATGTTTGGCGTTCCGAATCAACCTTATCTCAGGCAGAAAACGCATTTTCTGCATTGTGCCATCACTTTGCAGGAAAGCTGCAGAATATCACATTTTCACCTCCCACTAAAGCAGAAAAGATCTTTCTAGTAGTTGCACATCAAATCTAAGCTGTCTGAAGTGTTTTTCCAAAGTTGTAAACATTTTTATGTTTGGCGTGCCGAAATCGATCTTATCTCAGGCTGAATACGCATTTTCTTCATTGTGCCACAACTACTCAGGGAAGCTTCAGAACATGAACTTTTCACCCCCCACTATAGCAGAAAGGGTCTTTCTAGTAGTTGCACATCAAATCTAAGCTGTCTGATATGTTTTTCCAAACTTATCAACATTTTTATGTTTGGCGTTCCTGAATCGACCTTATCTCAGGCTGAAAACGCACTTTATGCATTGTGCCATAACTTTGCATAAAGCTTCAGAACATGAAATTTTCACCTCCCACTATAGCAGAAAGGGTCTTTCTAGTAGTTGCACATCAAATCTAAGCTGTCTGAAGTGTTTTTCCAAAGTTATCAACATTTTTATGTTTCGCGCACGGGAACCCACCTTATCTCAGGCTGAAAACGTGTTTTCTGCATTGTGCCATAACTTTGCAGGAAAATTCAGAATATGAAATTTTAACTTCCCAGTATTGCAGAAAGGGTCTGTCTTGTAGTTACACATCAAATCTAAGCTGTCTGAAGTGTTTTTACAAAGTTATCAACATTTTTATGTTTGGCCTTCCGGAAACGACCTTATGTCAGTCTGAAAACGGATTTTACGCATTGTGCCATAACTTTGCATAAAGCTTCAGCACATGAAATTTTCACCTCCCACTATAGTACAAAGGGTCTTTCGAGTAGTTGCACATCAAATCTAAGCTGTCTGAAGTGTTTTTCCAAAGTTATCTACTTTTTTATGTTTGGCGTTCTGGAACCCACCTTATCTCAGTCTGAAAACGCGTTTTCTGCATTGCGCCATAACTTTGCAGGGAAGCTTCAGAACATGAAATTTTCACATCCCACTATAGCAGATAGGGTATTTCTAGTAGTTGCACATCAAATCTAAGCAGTTTGAAGTGTTTTTCAAAAGTTATCAACATTTTTATGTTTGGCGTACCGGAATCGACCTTATCTCAGGCTGAAAACGCGTTTTCTGCATTGTGCCATAACTTTGCAGGGAAGCTTCAGAACATGAAATTTTCAACTTGCGCTATAGCAGAAAAGGTCTTTCTAGCAGTTGTACATCAAATCTAAGCTGTCTGAAGTGTTTTTCCTATGTTATCAACATTTTAATGTTTGACGTTCCGGAATCGACCTAGTCTCAGGCTGAAAACGCGTTTTACGCATTGTGCCATAAATTTGCATAAAGCTTCAGAACATGAAATTTTCACATCCCACTATAGCAGATAGGGTCTTTCTAGTAGTTGCACATCAAATCTAAGCTGTATGAAGTGTATTTCAAAAGTTAGCAACTTTTTAATGTTTGGCGTTCCGGAATCAACCTTATCTCAGGCTGAAAACGCGTTTTCGGAATTGTGCCATAACTTAGCAGGGAAGCTTCAGAACATGAAATTTTTACCTCCCACTATAGCAGAAAGGGTCTTTCTAGTAGTTGCACATCAAATCTAAGCTGTCTGAAATGTTTTTCCAAAGTTATCAACATTTTTATGTTTGGAGTTTCGGAACCCACCTTATCTCAGTCTGAAAATGTGTTTTCTGCATTGTGCCATAACTTTGCAGGGAAGCCTCAGAACATGAAATTTTCACCTCCCGCTATAGTAGAAAGGGTCTTTCTAGTAGTTGCATATCAAATCTAAGCTGTCTGAAGTATCTTTTCAAAGTTATCAACACTTTTATGTTTGGCGTTCCGGAATCGACCTTATCTCAGACTGAAAACGCGTTTTACGCACGGTGCCATAACTTTGCAGGGATGCTTCAGAACATGAAATTTTCACCTCCCGCTATAGTAGAAAGGGTCTTTCTAGTAGTTGCTCATCAAATCTAAGCTGTCTGAACTGTCTTTTCAAAGTTATCAACACTTTTATGTTTGGCGTTCTGGAATCGACCTTATCTCAGTCTGAAAGCGCGTTTTCGGAATTGTGCCATAACTTTGCAGGGAAGCTTCAGAACATCGAATTTCCACCTCCCACTATAGCAGAAAGGGTTTTTCTCGTAGTTGCACGTCAAATCTAAGCTGTCTGATGTGTTTTTCCGAAGTTATCAACATTTTTATGTTTGGCGTTCTGGAACCCACATTATCTCAGTCTGAAAACGCTTTTTCTGCATTTTGCCATAACTTTGCAGGGATACATCAGAACATGAAATTTTTACCTCCCACTATAGCAGAAAGGGTCTTTCTAGTAGTTGCACTTCAAATCTAAGCTGTCGAAAGTATTTTTCCAAAGTAATCAACATTTTTATGTTTGGCGTTTCGGAATCGACCTTATCTCAGGCTGAAAAGGCGATTTCTGCATTGTGCCAAAACTTTGCAGGGAAGCTTCAGGACATGAAATTTTAAACTCCCACTATAGCAGAAAGGGTCTTTCTATTAGTTGCACATCAAATCTAAGCTGTCTGAAGTGTTTTTCCAAAGTTATCAATATTTTTGTGTTTGGCGTTCCGGAATCGACCTTATCTCAGGCTGAAAACGCGTTTCCTGCATTGTGGCATAACTTTGCAGGGAAGCTTCAGAACATGAAATTTTCACCTCCCACTGTAGCAGAAAGTGTCTTTCTAGTAGTTGCACATCAAATCTAAGCTGTCTGAAGTGTTTTTCCAAAGTTATCAACATTTTTATGTTTGGCGTTCTGGAACCCACCTTATCTCATTCTGAAAACGCATTTTCTGCATTGTGCCATAACTTTTCAGGGAAGCTTCAGAACATGAAATTTTCACCTCCCACTGTAGCAGAAAGGGTCTTTCTAGTAGTTGCACATCAAATCTAAGCTGTCTGAAGTGTTTTTCCAAAGTTATCAACACTTTTATGTTTGGCGTTCCGGAACCCACCTTATCTCAGGCTGAAAACGCGTTTTCTGCATTGTGCCATCACTTTGCAGGAAAGCTGCAGAATATCAAAATTTCACCTCCCACTATAGCAGAAAGGGTGTTTCTAGTAGTTGCACAACAAATCTAAGCTGTCTGAAGTGTTTTTCGAAAGTTATCAACATTTTTATGTTTGGCGTTCCGGATCGCACCTTATTGAAAACGCCTTTTCTGCATTGTGCCATAGCTTTGCAGGGAAACTTCATAACATGACATTTAAACATTCCACTATAGCAGCAAGGGTCTTTCTCGTAGTTGCACATCAAATCTAAGCTGTCTGAAGTGTTTTTCCAAAGTTATAAACATTTTTATGTTTGGCGTTCCGAAATCGATCTTATCTTAGGCTGAATACGCATTTTCTTCATTGTGCCATAACTTTGCAGGGAAACTTCAGAACATGAAATTTTCACCTACCACTATAGCAGAAAGGGTCTTTCTAGCAGTTGCACATCAAATCTATGCTGTCTGAAGTGTTTTTTGAAAGTTATCAACATTTTTATCAGTGGCGCTCCGAAACCCACCTTATCCCAGGCTGAAAACGTGTTTTCTGCTTTGTGCCATAACTTTTCAGGGAAGCTTCAGAACATGAAATTTTCACCTCCCACTATTGCAGAAAAGGTCTTTCTAGTAGTTGCACATCAAATCAAAGCTGTCTGAAGTGTTTTTCGAAAGTTATTAACACTTTTATGTTTGGCGTTCCGAAACCCACCTTATCTCAGGCTGAAAAGCGTTTTCACGGATTGTGCCATAACTTTTCAGGGAAGCTTCAGAACATGAAATTTTCACCTCCCACTATAGCAGAAAAGGTCTTTCTAGTAGTTTCACATCAAATCTAATCTGTCTGAAATGTTTTTCCAAAGTTATCAACATTTTTATGTTTGGCGTTCTGGCACCCACCTTATCTCAGGCTGAAAACGCGTTTTCTGCATTGTGCCATCACTTTGCAGGAAAGCTGCAGAATATGACATTTTAACCACCCACTATAGCAGAAAGGGTCTTTCTCGTAGTTGCACATCAAATCTAAGCTGTCTGAAGTGTTTTTCGAAAGTTATCAACATTTTTATGTTTGGCGTTCCGGATCGCACCTTATTGAAAACGCCTTTTCTGCATTGTGCCATAACTTTGCAGGGAAACTTCAGAACATGACATTTAAACATTCCACTATAGCAGAAAGGGTCTTTCTAGTAGTTGCACATCAAATCTAAGCTGTTTGAAGTGTTTTTCCAAAGTTATCAACTTTTTTATGTTTAGCGTTCCGAAACTCACCTTATCTCAGGCTGAAAAGCGTTTTCACGGATTGTGCCATAACTTTTCAGGGAAGCTTCAGAACATGAAATTTTCACCTCCCACTATAGCAGAAAAGGTCTTTCTAGTAGTTTCACATCAAATCTAATCTGTCTGAAATGTTTTTCCAAAGTTATCAACATTTTTATGTTTGGCGTTCTGGCACCCACCTTATCTCAGGCTGAAAACGCGTTTTCTGCTTTGTGCCATCACTTTGCAGGAAAGCTGCAGAATATGAAAATTTCACCTCCCACTATAGCAGAAAGGGTGTTTCTAGTAGTTGCACAACAAATCTAAGCTGTCTGAAGTGTTTTTCGAAAGTTATCAACATTTTTATGTTTGGCGTTCCGGATCGCACCTTATTGAAAACGCCTTTTCTGCATTGTGCCATAACTTTGCAGGGAAACTTCAGAACATGACATTTAAACATTCCACTATAGCAGAAAGGGTCTTTCTAGTAGTTGCACATCAAATCTAAGCTGTTTGAAGTGTTTTTCCAAAGTTATCAACTTTTTTATGTTTAGCGTTCCGAAACCCACCTTATCTCAGGCTGAAAAGCGTTTTCACGGATTGTGCCATAACTTTTCAGGGAAGCTTCAGAACATGAAATTTTCACCTCCCACTATAGCAGAAAGGGTCTTTCTAGTAGTTTCACATCAAATCAAATCTGTCTGAAATGTTTTTCCAAAGTTATCAACACTTTTATGTTTGGCGTTCCGGAATTGACCTTATCTCAGGCCGAAAACGCGAATTACGCATTCTGCCATAACTTTGCAGGGAAGCTTCAGAACATGAAATTTTCATATCCCACTATAGCAGAAAGGGTCTTTCTAGTAGTTGTACATCAAATCTAAGCTGTCTGAAGTGTTTTTCCAAAGTTATCAACATTTTTATGTTTGGAGTTCCGGAACCCAACTTATCTCAGGCTGAAAACGCGTTTTCTGCATTGTGCCATAACTTGGGAGGGAAGCTTCAGAACATGAAATTTTCACCTGCCACTATAGCAGAAAGGTTCCTTCTAGTAGTTGCTCATCAAATCTAAGCTGTCTGAAGTGTTTTTCCAAAGTTATCAACATTCCTATGTTTGGCGTTCCGAATCAACCTTATCTCAGGCAGAAAACGCATTTTCTGCATTGTGCCATCACTTTGCAGGAAAGCTGCAGAATATCAAATTTTCACCTCCCACTAAAGCAGAAAAGATCTTTCTAGTAGTTGCACATCAAATCTAAGCTGTCTGAAGTGTTTTTCCAAAGTTGTAAACATTTTTATGTTTGGCGTGCCGAAATCGATCTTATCTCAGGCTGAATACGCATTTTCTTCATTGTGCCACAACTACTCAGGGAAGCTTCAGAACATGAACTTTTCACCCCCCACTATAGCAGAAAGGGTCTTTCTAGTAGTTGCACATCAAATCTAAGCTGTCTGATGTGTTTTTCCAAACTTATCAACATTTTTATGTTTGGCGTTCCTGAATCGACCTTATCTCAGGCTGAAAACGCACTTTATGCATTGTGCCATAACTTTGCATAAAGCTTCAGAACATGAAATTTTCACCTCCCACTATAGCAGAAAGGGTCTTTCTAGTAGTTGCACATCAAATCTAAGCTGTCTGAAGTGTTTTTCCAAAGTTATCAACATTTTTATGTTTGGCGCACGGGAACCCACCTTATCTCAGGCTGAAAACGTGTTTTCTGCATTGTGCCATAACTTTGCAGGAAAATTCAGAATATGAAATTTTAACTTCCCAGTATTGCAGAAAGGGTCTGTCTTGTAGTTACACATCAAATCTAAGCTGTCTGAAGTGTTTTTACAAAGTTATCAACATTTTTATGTTTGGCGTTCCGGAAACGACCTTATGTCAGTCTGAAAACGGATTTTACGCATTGTGCCATAACTTTGCATAAAGCTTCAGCACATGAAATTTTCACCTCCCACTATAGTACAAAGGGTCTTTCGAGTAGTTGCACATCAAATCTAAGCTGTCTGAAGTGTTTTTCCAAAGTTATCTACTTTTTTATGTTTGGCGTTCTGGAACCCACCTTATCTCAGTCTGAAAACGCGTTTTCTGCATTGCGCCATAACTTTGCAGGGAAGCTTCAGAACATGAAATTTTCGCATCCCACTATAGCAGAAAGGGTCTTTCTAGTAGTTGCACATCAAATCTAAGCTGTCTGAAATGTTTTTCCAAAGTTATCAACATTTTTATGTTTGGAGTTTCGGAACCCACCTTATCTCAGTCTGAAAATGTGTTTTCTGCATTGTGCCATAACTTTGCAGGGAAGCCTCAGAACATGAAATTTTCACCTCCCGCTATAGTAGAAAGGGTCTTTCTAGTAGTTGCATATCAAATCTAAGCTGTCTGAACTGTCTTTTCAAAGTTATCAACACTTTTATGTTTGGCGTTCTGGAATCGACCTTATCTCAGTCTGAAAGCGCGTTTTCGGAATTGTGCCATAACTTTGCAGGGAAGCTTCAGAACATGAAATTTTCATATCCCACTATAGCAGAAAGGGTCTTTCTAGTAGTTGTACATCAAATCTAAGCTGTCTGAAGTGTTTTTCCAAAGTTATCGAATTTCCACCTCCCACTATAGCAGAAAGGGTCTTTCTAGTAGTTGCACATCAAATCTAAGCTGTCGAAAGTATTTTTCCAAAGTAATCAACATTTTTATGTTTGGCGTTTCGGAATCGACCTTATCTCAGGCTGAAAAGGCGATTTCTGCATTGTGCCATAACTTTGCAGGGAAGCTTCAGAACATGAAATTTTAAACTCCCACTATAGCAGAAAGGGTCTTTCTATTAGTTGCACATCAAATCTAAGCTGTCTGAAGTGTTTTTCCAAAGTTATCAATATTTTTGTGTTTGGCGTTCCGGAATCGACCTTATCTCAGGCTGAAAACGCGTTTCCTGCATTGTGGCATAACTTTGCAGGGAAGCTTCAGAACATGAAATTTTCACCTCCCACTGTAGCAGAAAGTGTCTTTCTAGTAGTTGCACATCAAATCTAAGCTGTCTGAAGTGTTTTTCCAAAGTTATCAACATTTTTATGTTTGGCGTTCTGGAACCCACCTTATCTCAGGCTGAAAACGCGTTTTTTGCATTGTGCCATAACTTTGCAGGGAAGCTTCAGAACATGAAATTTTCACCTCCCACTATAGCAGAAAGGGTCTTTCGAGTAGTTTCACGTGAAATCTAAGCTATCTGAAGTGTTTTTCCAAAGTTTTCAACATTTTTTTGTTGGCCTTCCGGAACCCACCTTATCTCAGGATGAAAACGCGTTTTACGCATTGTGCCATAACTTTGCATAAAGCTTCAGAACATGAAATTTTCACCTCCCACTATAGCAGAAAGCGTCTTTCTAGTACTTTCTCGTGAAATCTAAGCTGTCTGAAGTGTTTTTCCAAAGTTTTCAACATTTTTATTTTTGGTCTTCGGGAACCCTCCTTATCTCTGGCTGAAAACGCGTTTTACGCATTGTGCCATAACTTAGCATAAAGCTTTAGAACATGAAATTTTCACCTCCCACTATAGCAGAAAGGGTCTTTCTAATAGTTGCACATCAAATCTAAGCTGTCTGAAGTGTTTTTCCAAAGTTATCAACAATTTTATGTTTGGCGTTCCGGACCCCACCTTATCTCAGGCTGAAAACGCGTTTTTTCCATTGTGCCATAAGTTTGCATGGAAGCTTCAGAACATGAAATTTTCACCTACCACTATAGCAGAAAGGGTATTTCTAGTACTTGCACAGCAAATCTAAGCTGTCTGAAGTGTTTTTCCAAAATTATCAACATTTTTATATTTGGCGTTCCGGAATCGACCTTATCTCAGGCTGAAAACGCGTTTTACGCATTGTGCCATAACTTTGGAGGGCAGTTTCAGAACATCGAATTTTCACCACCCACTATATCAGAAAGGGTCTTTCTAGTAGTTGCACATCAAATCAGAGCAGTCTGAGGTGTTTTCCCAAAGTTATCAACATTTTTATGTATGGCGTACCGGAATCGACCTTATCTCAGGCTGAAAACGCGTTTTACGCATTGTGCCATAACTTTACAGGGGAGCTTCAGAACATAAAATTTTCACCTCCGTCAATAGCAGAAAGGGTCTTTCTAGTAGTTGCACATCAAATCTAAGCTGTCTGAAGTGTATTTCAAAAGTTATCAACTTTTTTATGTTTCGAGTTCAGGAATCGACCTTATGTCAGGCTGAAAACGCGTTTTACGCATTGTGCCATAACTTTGCAGGGAAACTTCAGAAAATGAAATTTTCACATCCCACTATAGCAGAAAGGGTCTTTCTAGTAGTTGCACATCAAATCTAAGCTGTCTGAAGTGTTTTTCCAAAGTTATCAACATTTTTATGTATGGCGTTCCGGAATCGACCTTATCTGAGGCTGAAAACGCGTTTTACGCATTGTGCCACAACTTTGCATAAAGCTTCAGAACATGAAATTTTCACCTCCCACTATAGCAGAAAGGGTCTTTCTAGTAGTTTCACGTGAAATCTAAGGTGTCTAAAGTGTTTTACCAAAGTTATCAACATTTTTATGTTTGGCGTTGCGGAACCCACCTTATCTCAGGCTGAAAACGCGTTTTCTGCATTGTGCCATAACTTTGCAGGAAACTTCAGAATATGAAATTTTAACCTCCCACTATTGCAGAAAGGGTCTGTCTTGTAGTTGCACATCAAATCTAAGCTGTCTGAAGTGTTTTTCCAAAGTAATCAACATTTTTATGTTTGGCGTTCCGGAATCGACCTTATCTCAGGCTGAAAACGCGTTTTACGCATTGTGCCATAACTTTGCATAAAGCTTCAGAACATGAACTTTTCACCTCCCACTATAGCAGAAAGGGTCTTTCTAGTAGTTGCAGATCAAATCTAAGCTGTCTGAAGTGTTTGCCAAAGTTATCAACATTTTTATGTTTGCCGTTCTGGAACCCACCTTATCTCAGTCTGAAAACGTGTTTTCTGCATTGTGCCATAACTTTGCAGGGAAGCTTCAGAACATGAAATTTTCAACTCCCACAATAGCATAAAGGGTCTTTCTAGTAGTTGACCATCAAATCTAAGCTGTCTGAAGTGTTTTTCCAAAGTTATCAACATTTTTATGTTTGGCGTTCCGGAATCGACCTTATCTCAGGCTGAATACGCGTTTTACGCATTGTGCCATAACTTTGCAGGGAAGCTTCAGAACATGAAATTTTCAAATCCCACTGTAGCAGAAAGGGTCTTTCTAGTAGTTGCACATCAAATCTAAGCTGTCTGAAGTGTTCTTCCAAAGTTATCAACATTTTTATGATTGGCGATCCGAAACCCACCTTAACTCAGGCTGTGAGCGCGTTTTCTGCATTGTGCCATAACTTTGGAGGAAAGCTTCAGAACATGAAATTTTCAATTCCCATTATAGCAGAAAGGGTCTTTCTCGTACTTGCGCATCAAATCTAAGCTGTCTGAAGTGTTTTTTGAAAGTTTTCAACATTTTTATGTTTGGCGTTCCTGAATCGACCTTATCTCAGGCTGAAAACACGTTTTCTACAAAGTGCCATAACTTTGCAGGGAAGCTTCAGAACATGACATTTTGACCTCCCACTATAGCAGAAAGGGTCTTTCTAGTAGTTACACATCAAATCTAAGCTGTCTGAAGTGTTTTTCCAAAGTTATCAACATATTTATGTTTGGCATTCCGGTATCGACCTTATCTCAGGCTGAAAACGCGTTTTCTGCATTGTGCCATAACTTTGCAGGGAAGCTTCAGAACATGAAATTTTCATCTCCCACTATAGCAGAAAGGGTCTTTCTATTAGTTGCACATCAAATCTAAGCTGTCTGAAGTGTTTTTCCAAAGTTATCAATATTTTTATGTTTGGGGTTCCGGAACCCACCTTATCTCAGGCTGTAAACGCTTTTTTTGCATTGTGCCATGACTTTGCAGGGAAGCTTCAGAACATGAAATTTTCACCTCCCACTATAGCAGAAAGGGTCTTTCTAGTAGTTGCACATCAAATCTAAGCTGTCTGAAGTGTTCTTCCAAATTTATAAACATTTTTATGGTTGGCGTTCCGGAACCCACCTTATCTTAGGCTGTGAGCGCGTTTTCTGCATTGTGCCATAACTTTGGAGGACAGCTTCAGAACATGAAATTTTCAATTCCCATTATAGCAGATAGGGTCTTTCTCGTAGTTGCACATCAAATCTAAGCTGTCTGAAGTGATTTTTGAAAGTTTTCAACATTTTTATGTTTGGCGTTCGGGAACCCACCTCACCTCAGGCTGTAAACGCTTTTTTTGCATTGTGCCATAACTTTGGAGGGAAGGTTCAGAACATGAAATTTTCAACTCCCACTATAGCAGAAGGGGTCTCGCTAGTAGTTGCACATCAAATCTAAGCTGTCTGAAGTGTTTGCCAAAGTTATCAACATTTTTGTTAGGCGTTTCGGAACGCACCTTATCTCAAGCTCTAAACGCTTTTTTTGCATTGTGCCATAACTTTGGAGGGAAGCTTCAGAACACGAAATTTTAACCTCCCACTATAGCAGAAAGGGTCTTTCTAGTAGTTGCACATCAAATCTAACCTGTCTGAAGTGTGTTTCCAAAGTTATCAACATTCTTATGTTTGGTGTTCCGGAATCAACCTTTTCTCAGGCTGAAAACGCGTTTTCTGCATTTTGCCATCACTTTGCAGGAAAGCCGCAGAATATGAAATTTTCACCTCCCACTATAGCAGAAAGGATCTTTCTAGTAGTTGCACATCAAATCTAAGCTGTCTGAAGTGTTTTTCCAAAGTGATCATATTTTCATGCTTGGCGTTCCGGAATTGACCTTGTCTCATGTTGAAAACGCGTTTTCTGCATTGTGCCATAACTTTGCAGGGAAGTTTCAGAACATGAAATTTACACCTCCCACTATAGCAGAAATGGTCTTTCTAGTAGTTGCACATCAAATCTAAGCTGTCTGAAGTGTTCTTCCAAAGTTATCAACATTTTTATGTTTGGCGTTCCGGAACCCACCTTATCTTAGGCTGTGAGCGCGTTTTCTGCATTGTGCCATAACTTTGGAGGAAAGCTTCAGAACATGAAATTTTCAATTCCCATTATAGCAGAAAGGCTCTTTCTCGTACTTGCACATCAAATCTAAGCTGTCTGAAGTGTTTTTTGAAAGTTTTCAACATTTTTATGCTTGGCGTTCCTGAATCGACCTTATCTTAGGCTGGAAACGCGTTTTCTGCAATGTGCCATAACTTAGCAGGGAAGCTTCAGAACATGAAATTTTCAACTCCCACTACAGCACAATGGGTCTTTCTAGTAGTTGCACATCAAATCAAAGCTGTCTGAAGGGTTTTTCCAAAGTTATCAACATTTTTATGTTTGGCGTTCCGGAACCCACCTTATCTCAGCCTGTAAACGCGTTTTCTGCCTTGTGCCATAACTTTGCAGGGAAGCTTCTGAACATGACATTTTCAAATCCGACTATAGCAGAAAGGGTCTTTCGAGAAGTTGCACATCAAATCTAAGCTGTCTGAACTGTTTTTCCAAAGTTATCATATTTTTATGTTTGGCGATCCGGAATTGACCTTGTCTCATGCTGAAAACGCGTTTTCTGCATTGTGCCCTAACTTTGCAGGGAAGTTTCTGAACTTGACATTTACACCTCCCACTATAGCAGAAATGGTCTTTCTAGTAGTTGCACATCAAATCTAAGCTGTCCGATGTGTTTTTCGAAAGTTATCAACATTTTTTTGTTTGGCGTTCCGGAACACACCTTATCTCAGGCTGTAAACGCTTTTTTTGCATTGTGCCATAACTTTCGAGGGAAGCTTCAGAACATGACATTTTCACATCCCACTATAGCAGAAAGGGTCTTTCTAGTAGTTGCACATCAAATCTAAGCTGTTTGAAGTGTTTTTCCAAAGTTATCAACATTTTTATATTTGGCGTTCCTGAATCGACCTTATCTCAGGCTGAAAACACGTTTTCTGCATTGTGCCATAACTTTGGAGGAAAGCTTCAGAACATGAAATTTTCAATTCCCATTATAGCAGAAAGTGTCTTTCGAGTAGTTGCACATCAAATCTAAGGTGTCTGAAGTGTTTTTCGAAAGTTATCAACATTTTTTTGTTTGGCGTTCCGGGACCCACCTTATCTCAGGCTGAAAACGCGTTTTCTGCCTTGTCCTATAACTTTGCCGGGAAGCTTCAGAACATGACATTTTCACAACCCACTATAGCAGAAAGGGTCTTTCTAGTAGTTGCACATGAAATCTAAGCTGTTTGAAGTGTTTTTCCAAAGTTATAAACATTTTTATGTTTGGCGTTCCGGAATCGACCTTATCCCAGGCTGAATACGCGTTTTCTGCATTGTGCCATAACTTTGCAGGGAATCTTCAGAACATGAAATTTTCACTTCCCACTATAGCAGAAAGGGTCTTTCTAGTAGTTGCACATCAAATCTAAGCTGTTTGAAGTGTTTTTACAAAGTTATCAACATTGTTATGTTTGGCGTTCCGGAATCAACCTTATCTCAGGCTGAAAACGCGTTTTACGCATAGTGCCATAACTTTGCAGGAAAGCTTCAGAACATAAAATTTTCAATTCCCACTAAAGCAGAAAGGGTCTTTCTCCTACTTGCAGATCAAATCTAATCTGTCTGAAGTGTTTTTCGAAAGTTTTCAACATTTTTATATTTGGCGTTCCTGAATTGACCTTATCTCAGGCTGAAAACGCGTTTTCTGCATTGTGCCATAACTTTGCAGGGAAACTTCAGAACATGAAATTTTCAACTCCCACTACAGCAGAAAGGGTCTTTCTAGTAGTTGCACGTCAAATCTAAGCTGTATGAAGTTTTTTTCCAAAGTTATCAACATTTTTATGTTTGGCGTTCCAGAACGCACCTTATCTCAGGCTGTAAACGCATTTTCTGCACTGTGCCATAACTTTGCAGGGAAGCTTCAGAACATGAAATTTTCAACTCCCACTACAGCAGAAAGGGTCTTTCTAGTTGTTGCACATCAAATCTAAGCTGTCTGAAGTGTTTTTCCAAAGTTATCAACATTTTTATGTTTGGCGTTCTGGAACCCACCTTATCTCAGGCTGAAAACGCGTTTTCTGCATTGTGCCATAACTTTGCAGGAAAGCTACAGAATATGAAATTTTCACCTCCCACTATAGCAGAAAGGGTCTTTCTAGTAGTTGCACATGAAATCTAAGCTGTCTGAAGTGTTTGTCCAAGGTTATCAACATTTTTATGTTTGGCGTTCCGGAACCCACCTTTTCTCAGGCTGAAAGTGCGTTTTCTGCATTGTGCCACAACTTTGCAGGGAAGCTTCAGAACATGAAATTTTAACTTCCCACTATAGCAGAAAGGGTCTTTCTCGTAGTTGCACATCAAATCTAAGCTGTCTGAAGTGTTTTTCCAAAGTTATCAAGATTTTTATGTTTGGCGTTCTGAAATCAACCTCATCTCAGGCTGAAAACGAGTTTTACGCATTGTGCCATAACTTTGCAGCGAAGCTTCAGAACATGAAATTTTCACTTCCCACTATAGCAGAAAGGGTCTTTCTCGTAGTTGCACATCAAATCTAAGCTGTCTGAAGTGTTTTTCGTAAGTTTTCAACATTTTTATGTTTGGTGTTCCTGAATCGTCCTTATCTCAGGCTGAAAACGCGTTTTCTGCATTGTGCCATAACTTTGCAGGGAACCTTCAGATCATGAAATGTTCATTTCCCACTATAGCAGAAAGGGTCTTTCTAGTAGTTGCACATGAAATCCAAGCTGTCTGAAGTGTTTGTCCAAGGTTATCAACATTTTTATGTTTGGCGTTCCTGAATCGACCTTATCTCAGGCTGAAAACGCGTTTTCTGCATTGTGCCACAACTTTGCAGGGAAGCTTCAGAACATGAAATTTTCAACTCCCACTATTGCAGAAAGGGTCTTTCTAGAAGTTGCACATCAAATCTTAGCTGTCTGAAGTGTTTTTCCGAAGTTATCATCATTTTCATGTTTGGCATTCCGGAATCGACCTTATGTGAGGCTGAAAACGCGTTTTCTGCATTGTGCCATAACTTTGCAGGGAAGCTTCAGAACATGAAATTTTCACCTCCCACTATAGCAGAAAGGGTCTTTCCAGTAGTTGCACATCAAATCTAAGCTGTCTGAAGTGTTTTTCCAAAGTTATCTACATTTTTATGTTTGGCGTTCAGGAATCGACCTTATCTCAGCCTGAAAACGCGTTTTCTTCATTGTGCCATAACTTTGCAGGGAAGCTTCAGAACATGAAATTTTCACCTCCCACTATAGCAAAAAGGGTCTTTCTAGTAGTTACACATCAAATATAAGCTGTCTGAAGTGTTTTTCGAAAGTTATCAACACTTTTATGTTTGGCGTTCCGAAACCCACCTTATCTCAGGCTGAACAGTGTTTTTGTGCATTGTGCCATAACTTTTCAGGGAAGCTTCAGAACATGAAATTTTAACCTCCCACTATGGCAGAAAGGGTCTTTCTAGTAGTTGCACATCAAATCTAAGCTGTCTGAAGTGTTTTTCCAAAGTTATCAACATTTTCATGTTTGGCGTTCCGGAATCAACCTTATCTCAGGCTGAAAACGCGTTTTCTGCATTGTGCTATAACTTTGGAGGGAAGCTTCAGATCATGAAATTTTCACATCACACTATAGCAGAAAGGGTCTTTCTAGTAGTTTAACATCAAATCTAAGCTGTTTGAAGTGTTTTTCCAAAGTTATCAACATTTTTATGTTTGGCGTTCCGGGTCGCACCTTATTGAAAACGCATTTTCTGCATTGTGCCATAACTTTGCAGGGAAGCTTCAGAACATGAAATTTTCACCTCCCACTATAGCAGAAAGCGTCTTTCTAGAAGTTGCACATCAAATCTAAGCTGTCTGAAGTGTTTTTCCAAAGTTATCAACATTTTTTTGTTTGGCGTTCCGGAACCCACCTTTTCTCAGGCTGAAAATGCGTTTTCTGCATTGTGCCACAACTTTGCAGGAAACCTTCAGAACATGAAATTTTCAATTCCCACTAAAGCAGAAAGGGTCTTTCTCCTCCTTGCACATCAAATCTAAGCTGTTTGAAGTGTTTTTCCAAAGTTTTCAACATTTTTATGTTTGGAGTTCCGGAACCCACCTTATCTCGGGCTGTAAACGCGTTTTCTGCATTGTGCCATAACTTTGGAGGGAAGCTTCAGAACATGACATTTTCACATCACACTATAGCAGAAAGGGTCTTTCTAGTAGTTTAACATCAAATCTAAGCTGTTTGAAGTGTTTTTCCAAAGTTATCAACATTTTTATGTTCGGCGTTCCGGATCGCACCTTATTGAAAAAGCATTTTCTGCATTGTGCCATAACTTTGCAGGGAAGCTTCAGAACATGAAATTTTCACCTCCCACTATGGCAGAATGGGTCTTTCTCCTACTTGCACATCAAATCTAAGCTGTCTGAAGTGTTTTTCCAAAGTTATCAACATTTTTATGTTTGGCGTTCTGAAATCAACCTCATCTCAAGCTGAAAACTCGTTTTCTGCATTGTGCCATAACTTTGCAGGTAAGCATCAGAACATGAAATTTTCACCTCCCACTATAGCAGAAAGGGTCTTTCGAGGAGTTGCACATCAAATCTAAGCTTTCTGAAGTGTTTTTCCAAAGTTATCTACATTTTTATGTTTAGCGTTCAGGAATCGACCTTATCTCAGGCTGAAAACGCGTTTTCTGCATTGTGCCCTAACTTTGCAGGGAATCTTCAGAACATGAAATTTTCACCTCCCACTATAGCAGAAAGGGTCTTTCCAGTAGTTGCACATCAAATCTAAGCTGTCTGAAGTGTTTTTCCAAAGTTATCTACATTTTTATGTTTGGCGTTCAGGAATCGACCTTATCTCAGGTTGAAAACGCGTTTTCTGCATTGTGCCATAACTTTGCAGGGAAGCTTCAGAACATGAAATTTTCACCTCCCACTATAGCAGAAAGGGTCTTTCTAGTAGTTGCACATCAAATCTAAGCTGTCTGAAGTGTTTTTCCAAAGTTATCTACATTTTGATGTTTGGCGTTCCGGAATCGACCTTATCTGAGGATGAAAACGCGTTTTCTGCATTGTGCCAAAACTTTGTAGGTAAGCTCCAGAACATGAAATTTTCACCTCCCACTACAGCAGAAAGGGTCTTTCTAGTAGTTGCACATCAAATCTAAGCTGTTTGAAGAGTTTTTCCAAAGTTATCAACACTTTTATGTTTGGCGTTCCTGAATCGACCTTATCTCAGACTGAAAACGTGTTTTCTGCATTGTGCCATAACTTTGCAGGGAAGCTTCAGAACATGAAATTTCCACATCCCACTATAGCAGAAAGGGTCTTTCTAGTAGTTGCACATCAAATCTAACCTGTCTGAAGTGTTTTTCGAAAGTTTTCAACACTTTTATGTTTGGCGTTCCGAAACCCACTTTATCTCAGGCTGAAAACTCGTTTTCTGCATTGTGCCATAACTTTGCAGGTAAGCATCAGAACATGAAATTTTCACCTCCCACTATAGCAGAAAGGGTCTTTCGAGGAGTTGCACATCAAATCTAAGCTGTCTGAAGTGTTTTTCCAAAGTTATCTACATTTTTATGTTTGGCGTTCAGGAATCGACCTTATCTCAGGCTGAAAACGCGTTTTCTGCATTGTGCCATAACTTTGCAGGGAATCTTCAGAACATGAAATTTTCACCTCCCACTATAGCAGAAAGGGTCTTTCCAGTAGTTGCACATCAAATCTAAGCTGTCTGAAGTGTTTTTCCAAAGTTATCTACATTTTTATGTTTGGCGTTCAGGAATCGACCTTATCTCAGGTTGAAAACGCGTTTTCTGCATTGTGCCATAACTTTGCAGGGAAGCTTCAGAACATGAAATTTTCACCTCCCACTATAGCAGAAAGGGTCTTTCTAGTAGTTGCACATCAAATCTAAGCTGTCTGAAGTGTTTTTCCAAAGTTATCTACATTTTGATGTTTAAAGTTCCGGAATCGACCTTATCTGAGGATGAAACCGCGTTTTCTGCATTGTGCCAAAACTTTGTAGGTAAGCTCCAGAACATGAAATTTTCACCTCCCACTACAGCAGAAAGGGTCTTTCTAGTAGTTGCACATCAAATCTAAGCTGTTTGAAGAGTTTTTCCAAAGTTATCAACACTTTTATGTTTGGCGTTCCTGAATCGACCTTATCTCAGACTGAAAACGTGTTTTCTGCATTGTGCCATAACTTTGCAGGGAAGCTTCAGAACATGAAATTTCCACATCCCACTATAGCAGAAAGGGTCTTTCTAGTAGTTGCACATCAAATCTAAGCCGTCTGAAGTGTTTTTCCAAAGTTATCAACACTTTTATGTTTGGCGTTCCGAAACCCACTTTATCTCAGGCTGAAAAGCGTTTTTACGCATTGTGCCATAACTTTTCAGGGAAGCTTCAGAACATGAAATTTTAACCTCCCACTATAGCAGAAAGGGTCTTGCTAGTAGTTGCACATCAAATATAAGCTGTCTGAAGTGTTTTTCGAAAGTTATCAACACTTTTATGTTTGGCGTTCCGAAACCCACCTTATCTCAGGCTGAACAGTGTTTTTGTGCATTGTGCCATAACTTTTCAGGGAAGCTTCAGAACATGAAATTTTAACCTCCCACTATAGCAGAAAGGGTCTTTCTAGTAGTTGCACATCAAATCTAAGCTGTCTGAAATGTTTTTCCAAAGTTATCAACATTTTCATGTTTGGCGTTCCGGAATCAACCTTATCTCAGGCTGAAAACGCGTTTAACGCATTGTGCCATAACTTTGCAGGAAAGCTTCATAACATGAAATTTTCAATTCCCACTAAAGCAGAAAGGGTCTTTCTCCTACTTGCACATCAAATCTAAGCTGTCTGAAGTGTTTTCCTAAAGTTATCAACATTTTTATATTTGGCGTTCCTGAATCGACCTTATCTCAGGCTGAAAACGCGTTTTCTGCATTGTGCCATAACTTTGCAGGGAAGCTTCAGAACATGAAATTTTCACCTCCCACTATAGCAGAAAGGGTCTTTCTAGAAGTTGCACATCAAATCTAAGCTGTTTGAAGTGTTTTTCCAAAGTTATGAACATTTTTATGTTTGGCGTTCTGGAACCCACCTTATCTCAGGCTGTAAACGCGTTTTCTGCATTGTGCCATAACTTTGGAGGGAAGCTTCAGAACATGAAATTTTCACATCACACTATAGCAGAAAGGGTCTTTCTAGTAGTTTAACATCAAATCTAAGCTGCTTGAAGTGTTTTTCCAAAGTTATCAACATTTTTATGTTTGGCGTTCCGGATCGCACCTTATTGAAAACGCATTTTCTGCATAGTGCCATAACTTTGTAGGGAAGCTTCAGAACATGAAATTTTCACCTCCCACTATAGCAGAAAGGGTCTTTCTAGAAGTTCCACATCAAATCTAAGCTGTGTGAAGTGTTTTTCCAAAGTCATCAACATTTTTATGTTTGGCGTTCCGGAATCAACCTTATCTCAGGCTTAAAACGCGTTTTACGCATTGTGCCATAACTTTGCAGGAAAGCTTCAGAACATGAAATTTTCAATTCCCACCAAAGCAGAAAGGGTCTTTCTCCTACTTGCACATCAAATCTAAGCTGTCTGAAGTGTTTTTCGAAAGTTTTCAACATTTTTATGTTTGGCGTTCCGGAATCGACCTTATCTCAGGCTGAAAACGCGTTTTCTGCATTGTGCCATAACTTTGCAGGGAAGCTTCAGAACATGAAATTTTCAACTCCCACTACAGCAGAAAGGGTCTTTCTAGTAGTTGCACATCAAATCTAAGCTGTCTGAAGTGTTTTTCCAAAGTTATCAACATTTTTATGTTTGGCGTTCTGGAACCCACCTTATCTCAGGCTGAAAACGCGTTTTCTGCATTGTGCCATAACTTTGCAGGAAAGCTAATGAATATGAAATTTTCACCTCCCACTATAGCAGAAAGGGTCTTTCTAGTAGTTGCACATCAAATCTAAGCTGTCTGAAGTGTTTTTCCAAAGTTATCAACATTTTTATGTTTGGCGTTCTGAAATCAACCTCATCTCAGGCTGAAAACGAGTTTTACGCATTGTGCCATAACTTTGCAGCGAAGCTTCAAAACATGAAATTTTCACCTCCCACTATAGCAGAAAGGGACTTTCTCGTAGTTGCACATAAAATCTAAGCTGTCTGAAGTGTTTTTCGAAAGTTTTCAACATTTTTATGTTTGGTGTTCCTCAATCGACCTTATCTCAGGCTGAAAACGCGTTTTCTGCATTGTGCCATAACTTTGCACGGAAGCTTCAGACCATGAAATGTTCATTTCCCACTATAGCAGAAAGGGTCTTTCTAGTAGTTGCACATGATATCTAAGCTGTCTGAAGTGTTTGTCCAAGGTGATCAACATTTTTATGTTTGACGTTCCGGAATCAACCTTATCTCAGGCTGAAAACGCATTTGACGCATTGTGCCATAACTTTCCAGGAAAGCTTCAGAACATGAAATTTTCACCTCCCACTATAGCAGAAAGGGTCTTTCTAGTAGTTGCACATCAAATCTAAGATGTCTGAAGTGTTTTTCCGAAGTTATCAACATTTTCATGTTTGGCGTTCCGGAATCGACCTTATGTGATGCTGAAAACTCGTTTTCTGCATTGTGCCATAACTTTGCAGGTAAGCATCAGAACATGAAATTTTCACCTCCCACTATAGCAGAAAGGGTCTTTCGAGGAGTTGCACATCAAATCTAAGCTGTCTGAAGTGTTTTTCCAAAGTTATCAACACTTTTATGTTTGGCGTTCCTGAATCGACCTTATCTCAGGCTGAAAACGTGTTTCTGCATTGTGCCATAACTTTGCAGGGAAGCTTCAGAACATGAAATTTCCACATCCCACTATAGCAGAAAGGGTCTTTCTAGTAGTTGTACATGAAATCTAAGCTGTTTGAAGTGTTTTTCCAAAGTTATCAACATTTTTATGTTTGGCGTTCCGGAATTGACCTTACGTGAGGTTGAAAACGAGTTTTCTGCATTGTGTCATAACTATGCAGCGAAGCTTCAGAACATGGAATTTTCAACTCCCACTATAGCAGAAATGGTCTTTCTAGTAGTTGCACATCAAATCGAAGCTGTTTGAAGTGTTTATCCTAAGTTATCAACGCTTTTATGTTTGGCATTCCGGAATCGACCTTATCTCAGGCTGAAAACGCGTTTTCTGCATTGTGCCATTACTTTGCAGGGCAGCTTCAGAACACGAAATTTTAACCTCCCACTATAGCAGAAAGGGTCTTTCTAGTAGTTGCACATCAAATCTAAGCTGTCGAAAGTGTTTTTCCAAAGTTATCAACATTTTTATGTTTGGCGTTTCGGAATCGACCTTATCTCCGGCTGAAAACGCCTTTTCTGCATTGTGCCATAACTTTGCAGGGACGCTTCAGAACATGAAAACTTCACCTCCCACTGAAGTAGAAAAGGTCATTCTAGTAGTTGCACATCAAATCTAAGCTGTCTTAAAGTGTTTTTCCAAAGTTATCAACATTTTTATGTTTGGCGTTCTGGTACCCACCTTATCTCAGGTTGAAAACGCGTTTTCTGCATTGTTCCATAACTTTGCAGGGAAGCTTCAGAACATGAAATTTTCACATCCCACTATAGCAGAAAGGGTCTTTCTAGTAGTTGCACATGAAATCTAAGCTGTCTGAAGTGTTTGTCCAAGGTTATCAACATTTTTATGTTTGACGTTCCGGAATCAACCTTATCTCAGGCTGAAAACGAGTTTTCTGCATTGTGTCATAACTATGCAGCGAAGCTTCAGAACATGGAATTTTCAACTCCCACTATAGCAGAAATGGTCTTTCTCGTAGTTGCACATCAAATCGAAGCTGTTTGAAGTGTTTATCCTAAGTTATCAACGCTTTTATGTTTGGCATTCCGGAATCGACCTTATCTCAGGCTGAAAACGCGTTTTCTGCATTGTGCCATTACTTTGCAGGGCAGCTTCAGAACACAAAATTTTAACCTCCCACTATAGCAGAAAGGGTCTTTCTAGTAGTTGCACATCAAATCTAAGCTGTCGAAAGTGTTTTTCCAAAGTTATCAACATTTTTATGTTTGGCGTTTCGGAATCGACCTTATCTCCGGCTGAAAACGCCTTTTCTGCATTGTGCCATAACTTTGCAGGGACGCTTCAGAACATGAAAACTTCACCTCCCACTGAAGTAGAAAAGGTCATTCTAGTAGTTGCACATCAAATCTAAGCTGTCTTAAAGTGTTTTTCCAAAGTTATCAACATTTTTATGTTTGGCGTTCTGGTACCCACCTTATCTCAGGTTGAAAACGCGTTTTCTGCATTGTTCCATAACTTTGCAGGGAAGCTTCAGAACATGAAATTTTCACATCCCACTATAGCAGAAAGGGTCTTTCTAGTAGTTGCACATGAAATCTAAGCTGTCTGAAGTGTTTGTCCAAGGTTATCAACATTTTTATGTTTGACGTTCCGGAATCAACCTTATCTCAGGCTGAAAACGCATTTGACGCATTTTGCCATAACTTTGCAGGAAAGCTTCAGAACATGAAATTTTCACCTCCCACTATAGCAGAAAGGGTCTTTCTAGTAGTTGCACATCAAATCTAAGATGTCTGAAGTGTTTTTCCGAAGTTATCAATATTTTCATGTTTGGCGTTCTGGAATCGACCTTATGTGAGGCTGAAAACGCGTTTTCTGCAGTGTGCCATAACTTTGCAGGGAAGCTTCAGAACAAGAAATTTTCACCTCCCACTATAACAGAAAGGGTCTTTCCAGTAGTTGCACATCAAATCTAAGCTGTCTGAAGTGTTTTTCCAAAGTTATCAAGATTTTTACGTTTGGCGTTCCGGAATCGACCTTATGTGATGCTGAAAACTCGTTTTCTGCATTGTGCCATAACTTTGCAGGTAAGCATCAGAACATGAAATTTTCACCTCCCACTATAGCAGAAAGGGTCTTTCTCGTAGTTGCACATCAAATCTAAGCTGTCTGAAGTGTTTTTCCAAAGTTATCTACATTTTTATGTTTGGCGTTCAGGAATAGACCTTATCTCAGGCTGAAAACGCGTTTTCTGCATTGTGCCATAACTTTGCAGGGAAGCTTCAGAACATGAAATTTTCACCTCCCACTATAGCAAAAAGGGTCTTTCTAGTAGTTGCACATCAAATCTAAGCTGTCTGAAGTGTTTTTCCAAAGTTATCTACATTTTGATGTTTGGCGTTCCGGAATCGACCTTATCTCAGGCTGAAAACGTGTTTTCTGCATTGTGCCATAACTTTGCAGGGAAGCTTCAGAACATGAAATTTCCACATCCCACTATAGCAGAAAGGGTCTTTCTAGTAGTTGCACATCAAATCTAACCTGTCTAAAGTGTTTTTCGAAAGTTATCAACACTTTTATGTTTGGCGTTCCGAAACCCACTTTATCTCAGGCTGAAAAGCGTTTTTACGCATTGTGCCATAACTTTTCAGGGAAGCTTCAGAACATGAAATTTTAACCTCCCACTATAGCAGAAAGGGTCTTTCTAGTAGTTGCACATCAAATCTAAGCTGTCTGAAATGTTTTTCCAAAGTTATCAACATTTTCATGTTTGGCGTTCCGGAATCAACCTTATCTCAGGCTGAAAACGCGTTTAACGCATTGTGCCATAACTTTGCAGGAAAGCTTCATAACATGAAATTTTCAATTCCCACTAAAGCAGAAAGGGTCTTTCTCCTACTTGCACATCAAATCGAAGCTGTTTGAAGTGTTTATCCTAAGTTATCAACGCTTTTATGTTTGGCATTCCGGAATCGACCTTATCTCAGGCTGTAAACACGATTTACGCATTCTGCCATAACTTTGCAGGGAAGCTTCAGAACTTGAAATTTTCATATCCCACTATAGCAGAAAGGGTCTTTCTAGTAGTTGCACATCAAATCTAAGCTGTCTGAAGTGTTTTTCCAAAGTTATCAACATTTTTATGTTTGGCGTTCCGGAATCGACCTTATCTCAGGCTGAAAACGCGTTTTCTGCATTGTGCCATAACTTTGCAGGGAAGCTTCAGATCATGAAATGTTCATTTCCCACTATAGCAGAAAGGGTCTTTCTAGTAGTTGCACATGAAATCTAAGCTGTCTGAAGTGTTTGTCCAAGGTTATCAACATTTTTATGTTTGACGTTCCGGAATCAATCTTATCTCAGGCTGAAAACGCATTTGACGCATTGTGCCATAACTTTGCAGGAAAGCTTCAGAACATGAAATTTTCACCTCCCACTATAGCAGAAAGGGTCTTTCTAGTAGTTGCACATCAAATCTAAGATGTCTGAAGTGTTTTTCCGAAGTTATCAACATTTTCATGTTTGGCGTTCCGGAATCGACCTTATGTGAGGCTGAAAACGCGTTTTCTCCAGTGTGCCATAACTTTGCAGGGAAGCTTCAGAACATGAAATTTTCACCTCCCACTATAGCAGAAAGGGTCTTTCCAGTAGTTGCACATCAAATCTAAGCTGTCTGAAGTGTTTTTCCAAAGTTATCAAAATTTTTACGTTTGGCATTCCGGAATCGACCTTATGTGATGCTGAAAACTCGTTTTCTGCATTGTGCCATAACTTTGCAGGTAAGCATCAGAACATGAAATTTTCACCTCCCACTATAGCAAAAAGGGTCTTTCTAGTAGTTGCACATGAAATCTAAGCTGTCTGAAGTGTTTGTCCAAGGTTATCAACATTTTTATGTTTGGCGTTCCGGAACCCACCTTTTCTCAGGCTGAAAGTGCGTTTTCTGCATTGTGCCACAACTTTGCAGGGAAGCTTCAGAACATGAAATTTTAACTTCCCACTATAGCAGAAAGGGTCTTTCTCGTAGTTGCACATCAAATCTAAGCTGTCTGAAGTGTTTTTCCAAAGTTATCAACATTTTTATGTTTGGCGTTCTGAAATCAACCTCATCTCAGGCTGAAAACGAGTTTTACGCATTGTGCCATAACTTTGCAGCGAAGCTTCAGAACATGAAATTTTCACCTCCCACTATAGCAGAAAGGGTCTTTCTCGTAGTTGCACATCAAATCTAAGCTGTCTGAAGTGTTTTTCGTAAGTTTTCAACATTTTTATGTTTGGTGTTCCTGAATCGTCCTTATCTCAGGCTGAAAACGCGTTTTCTGCATTGTGCCATAACTTTGCAGGGAACCTTCAGATCATGAAATGTTCATTTCCCACTATAGCAGAAAGGGTCTTTCTAGTAGTTGCACATGAAATCCAAGCTGTCTGAAGTGTTTGTCCAAGGTTATCAACATTTTTATGTTTGGCGTTCCTGAATCGACCTTATCTCAGGCTGAAAACGCGTTTTCTGCATTGTGCCATAACTTTGCAGGGAAGCTTCAGAACATGAAATTTTCAACTCCCACTATTGCAGAAAGGGTCTTTCTAGAAGTTGCACATCAAATCTTAGCTGTCTGAAGTGTTTTTCCGAAGTTATCATCATTTTCATGTTTGGCATTCCGGAATCGACCTTATGTGAGGCTGAAAACGCGTTTTCTGCATTGTGCCATAACTTTGCAGGGAAGCTTCAGAACATGAAATTTTCACCTCCCACTATAGCAGAAAGGGTCTTTCCAGTAGTTGCAAATCAAATCTAAGCTGTCTGAAGTGTTTTTCCAAAGTTATCTACATTTTTATGTTTGGCGTTCAGGAATCGACCTTATCTCAGGCTGAAAACGCGTTTTCTTCATTGTGCCATAACTTTGCAGGGAAGCTTCAGAACATGAAATTTTCACCTCCCACTATAGCAAAAAGGGTCTTTCTAGTAGTTACACATCAAATATAAGCTGTCTGAAGTGTTTTTCGAAAGTTATCAACACTTTTATGTTTGGCGTTCCGAAACCCACCTTATCTCAGGCTGAACAGTGTTTTTGTGCATTGTGCCATAACTTTTCAGGGAAGCTTCAGAACATGAAATTTTAACCTCCCACTATGGCAGAAAGGGTCTTTCTAGTAGTTGCACATCAAATCTAAGCTGTCTGAAGTGTTTTTCCAAAGTTATCAACATTTTCATGTTTGGCGTTCCGGAATCAACCTTATCTCAGGCTGAAAACGCGTTTTCTGCATTGTGCTATAACTTTGGAGGGAAGCTTCAGATCATGAAATTTTCACATCACACTATAGCAGAAAGGGTCTTTCTAGTAGTTTAACATCAAATCTAAGCTGTTTGAAGTGTTTTTCCAAAGTTATCAACATTTTTATGTTTGGCGTTCCGGATCGCACCTTATTGAAAACGCATTTTCTGCATTGTGCCATAACTTTGCAGGGAAGCTTCAGAACATGAAATTTTCACCTCCCACTATAGCAGAAAGCGTCTTTCTATGGAGTTGCACATCAAATCTAAGCTGTCTGAAGTGTTTTTCCAAAGTTATCAACATTTTTTTGTTTGGCGTTCCGGAACCCACCTTTTCTCAGGCTGAAAATGCGTTTTCTGCATTGTGCCACAACTTTGCAGGAAACCTTCAGAACATGAAATTTTCAATTCCCACTAAAGCAGAAAGGGTCTTTCTCCTCCTTGCACATCAAATCTAAGCTGTTTGAAGTGTTTTTCCAAAGTTTTCAACATTTTTATGTTTGGAGTTCCGGAACCCACCTTATCTCGGGCTGTAAACGCGTTTTCTGCATTGTGCCATAACTTTGGAGGGAAGCTTCAGAACATGACATTTTCACATCACACTATAGCAGAAAGGGTCTTTCTAGTAGTTTAACATCAAATCTAAGCTGTTTGAAGTGTTTTTCCAAAGTTATCAACATTTTTATGTTCGGCGTTCCGGATCGCACCTTATTGAAAAAGCATTTTCTGCATTGTGCCATAACTTTGCAGGGAAGCTTCAGAACATGAAATTTTCACCTCCCACTATGGCAGAATGGGTCTTTCTCCTACTTGCACATCAAATCTAAGCTGTCTGAAGTGTTTTTCCAAAGTTATCAACATTTTTATGTTTGGCGTTCTGAAATCAACCTCATCTCAAGCTGAAAACTCGTTTTCTGCATTGTGCCATAACTTTGCAGGTAAGCATCAGAACATGAAATTTTCACCTCCCACTATAGCAGAAAGGGTCTTTCAAGGAGTTGCACATCAAATCTAAGCTGTCTGAAGTGTTTTTCCAAAGTTATCTACATTTTTATGTTTAGCGTTCAGGAATCGACCTTATCTCAGGCTGAAAACGCGTTTTCTGCATTGTGCCCTAACTTTGCAGGGAATCTTCAGAACATGAAATTTTCACCTCCCACTATAGCAGAAAGGGTCTTTCCAGTAGTTGCACATCAAATCTAAGCTGTCTGAAGTGTTTTTCCAAAGTTATCTACATTTTTATGTTTGGCGTTCAGGAATCGACCTTATCTCAGGTTGAAAACGCGTTTTCTGCATTGTGCCATAACTTTGCAGGGAAGCTTCAGAACATGAAATTTTCACCTCCCACTATAGCAGAAAGGGTCTTTCTAGTAGTTGCACATCAAATCTAAGCTGTCTGAAGTGTTTTTCCAAAGTTATCTACATTTTGATGTTTGGCGTTCCGGAATCGACCTTATCTGAGGATGAAAACGCGTTTTCTGCATTGTGCCAAAACTTTGTAGGTAAGCTCCAGAACATGAAATTTTCACCTCCCACTACAGCAGAAAGGGTCTTTCTAGTAGTTGCACATCAAATCTAAGCTGTTTGAAGAGTTTTTCCAAAGTTATCAACACTTTTATGTTTGGCGTTCCTGAATCGACCTTATCTCAGACTGAAAACGTGTTTTCTGCATTGTGCCATAACTTTGCAGGGAAGCTTCAGAACATGAAATTTCCACATCCCACTATAGCAGAAAGGGTCTTTCTAGTAGTTGCACATCAAATCTAACCTGTCTGAAGTGTTTTTCGAAAGTTTTCAACACTTTTATGTTTGGCGTTCCGAAACCCACTTTATCTCAGGCTGAAAACTCGTTTTCTGCATTGTTCCATAACTTTGCAGGTAAGCATCAGAACATGAAATTTTCACCTCCCACTATAGCAGAAAGGGTCTTTCGAGGAGTTGCACATCAAATCTAAGCTGTCTGAAGTGTTTTTCCAAAGTTATCTACATTTTTATGTTTGGCGTTCAGGAATCGACCTTATCTCAGGCTGAAAACGCGTTTTCTGCATTGTGCCATAACTTTGCAGGGAATCTTCAGAACATGAAATTTTCACCTCCCACTATAGCAGAAAGGGTCTTTCCAGTAGTTGCACATCAAATCTAAGCTGTCTGAAGTGTTTTTCCAAAGTTATCTACATTTTTATGTTTGGCGTTCAGGAATCGACCTTATCTCAGGTTGAAAACGCGTTTTCTGCATTGTGCCATAACTTTGCAGGGAAGCTTCAGAACATGAAATTTTCACCTCCCACTATAGCAGAAAGGGTCTTTCTAGTAGTTGCACATCAAATCTAAGCTGTCTGAAGTGTTTTTCCAAAGTTATCTACATTTTGATGTTTAAAGTTCCGGAATCGACCTTATCTGAGGATGAAAACGCGTTTTCTGCATTGTGCCAAAACTTTGTAGCTAAGCTCCAGAACATGAAATTTTCACCTCCCACTACAGCAGAAAGGGTCTTTCTAGTAGTTGCACATCAAATCTAAGCTGTTTGAAGAGTTTTTCCAAAGTTATCAACACTTTTATGTTTGGCGTTCCTGAATCGACCTTATCTCAGACTGAAAACGTGTTTTCTGCATTGTGCCATAACTTTGCAGGGAAGCTTCAGAACATGAAATTTCCACATCCCACTATAGCAGAAAGGGTCTTTCTAGTAGTTGCACATCAAATCTAAGCTGTCTGAAGTGTTTTTCCAAAGTTATCTACATTTTTATGTTTGGCGTTCAGGAATCGACCTTATCTCAGGTTGAAAACGCGTTTTCTGCATTGTGCCATAACTTTGCAGGGAAGCTTCAGAACATGAAATTTTCACCTCCCACTATAGCAGAAAGGGTCTTTCTAGTAGTTGCACATCAAATCTAACCTGTCTGAAGTGTTTTTCGAAAGTTTTCAACACTTTTATGTTTGGCGTTCCGAAACCCACTTTATCTCAGGCTGAAAAGCGTTTTTACGCATTGTGCCATAACTTTTCAGGGAAGGTTCAGAACACTAAATTTTAACCTCCCACTATAGCAGAAAGGGTCTTGCTAGTAGTTGCACATCAAATATAAGCTGTCTGAATAGTTTTTCCAAAGTTATCTACATTTTGATGTTTGGCGTTCCGGAATCGACCTTATCTGAGGATGAAAACAAGTTTTCTGCATTGTGCCAAAACTTTGTAGGTAAGCTCCAGAACATGAAATTTTCACCTCCCACTACAGCAGAAAGGGTCTTTCTAGTAGTTGCACTTCAAATCTAAGCTGTTTGAAGTGTTTTTCCAAAGTTATCAACACTTTTATGTTTGGCGTTCCTGAATCGACCTTATCTCAGGCTGAAAACGTGTTTTCTGCATTGTGCCATAACTTTGCAGGGAAGCTTCAGAACATGAAATTTCCACATCCCACTATAGCAGAAAGGGTCTTTTTAGTAGTTGCACATCAAATCTAACCTGTCTGAAGTGTTTTTCGAAAGTTATCAACACTTTTATGTTTGGCGTTCCGAAACCCACTTTATCTCAGGCTGAAAAGCGTTTTTACGCATTGTGCCATAACTTTTCAGGGAAGCTTCAGAACATGAAATTTTAACCTCCCACTATAGCAGAAAGGGTCTTGCTAGTAGTTGCACATCAAATATAAGCTGTCTGAAGTGTTTTTCGAAAGTTATCAACACTTTTATGTTTGGCGTTCCGAAACCCACCTTATCTCAGGCTGAACAGTGTTTTTGTGCATTGTGCCATAACTTTTCAGGGAAGCTTCAGAACATGAAATTTTAACCTCCCACTATAGCAGAAAGGGTCTTTCTAGTAGTTGCACATCAAATCTAAGCTGTCTGAAATGTTTTTCCAAAGTTATCAACATTTTCATGTTTGGCGTTCCGGAATCAACCTTATCTCAGGCTGAAAACGCGTTTAACGCATTGTGCCATAACTTTGCAGGAAAGCTTCATAACATGAAATTTTCAATTCCCACTAAAGCAGAAAGGGTCTTTCTCCTACTTGCACATCAAATCTAAGCTGTCTGAAGTGTTTTCCTAAAGTTATCAACATTTTTATATTTGGCGTTCCTGAATCGACCTTATCTCAGGCTGAAAACGCGTTTTCTGCATTGTGCCATAACTTTGCAGGGAAGCTTCAGAACATGAAATTTTCACCTCCCACTATAGCAGAAAGGGTCTTTCTAGAAGTTGCACATCAAATCTAAGCTGTTTGAAGTGTTTTTCCAAAGTTATGAACATTTTTATGTTTGGCGTTCTGGAACCCACCTTATCTCAGGCTGTTAACGCGTTTTCTGCATTGTGCCATAACTTTGGAGGGAAGCTTCAGAACATGAAATTTTCACATCACACTATAGCAGAAAGGGTCTTTCTAGTAGTTTAACATCAAATCTAAGCTGTTTGAAGTGTTTTTCCAAAGTTATCAACATTTTTATGTTTGGCGTTCCGGATCGCACCTTATTGAAAACGCATTTTCTGCATTGTGCCATAACTTTGTAGGGAAGCTTCAGAACATGAAATTTTCACCTCCCACTATAGCAGAAAGGGTCTTTCTAGAAGTTCCACATCAAATCTAAGCTGTGTGAAGTGTTTTTCCAAAGTCATCAACATTTTTATGTTTGGCGTTCCGGAATCAACCTTATCTCAGGCTTAAAACGCATTTTACGCATTGTGCCATAACTTTGCAGGAAAGCTTCAGAACATGAAATTTTCAATTCCCACCATAGCAGAAAGGGTCTTTCTCCTACTTGCACATCAAATCTAAGCTGTCTGAAGTGTTTTTCGAAAGTTTTCAACATTTTTATGTTTGGCGTTCCGGAATCGACCTTATCTCAGGCTGAAAACGCGTTTTCTGCATTGTGCCATAACTTTGCAGGGAAGCTTCAGAACATGAAATTTTCAACTCCCACTACAGCAGAAAGGGTCTTTCTAGTAGTTGCACATCAAATCTAAGCTGTCTGAAGTGTTTTTCCAAAGTTATCAACATTTTCATGTTTGGCGTTCCGGAATCGACCTTATGTGATGCTGAAAACTCGTTTTCTGCATTGTGCCATAACTTTGCAGGTAAGCATCAGAACATGAAATTTTCACCTCCCACTATAGCAGAAAGGGTCTTTCGAGGAGTTGCACATCAAATCTAAGCTGTCTGAAGTGTTTTTCCAAAGTTATCAACACTTTTATGTTTGGCGTTCCTGAATCGACCTTATCTCAGGCTGAAAACGTGTTTCTGCATTGTGCCATAACTTTGCAGGGAAGCTTCAGAACATGAAATTTCCACATCCCACTATAGCAGAAAGGGTCTTTCTAGTAGTTGTACATGAAATCTAAGCTGTTTGAAGTGTTTTTCCAAAGTTATCAACATTTTTATGTTTGGCGTTCCGGAATTGACCTTACGTGAGGTTGAAAACGAGTTTTCTGCATTGTGTCATAACTATGGAGCGAAGCTTCAGAACATGGAATTTTCAACTCCCACTATAGCAGAAATGGTCTTTCTAGTAGTTGCACATCAAATCGAAGCTGTTTGAAGTGTTTATCCTAAGTTATCAACGCTTTTATGTTTGGCATTCCGGAATCGACCTTATCTCAGGCTGAAAACGCGTTTTCTGCATTGTGCCATTACTTTGCAGGGCAGCTTCAGAACACGAAATTTTAACCTCCCACTATAGCAGAAAGGGTCTTTCTAGTAGTTGCACATCAAATCTAAGCTGTCGAAAGTGTTTTTCCAAAGTTATCAACATTTTTATGTTTGGCGTTTCGGAATCGACCTTATCTCCGGCTGAAAACGCCTTTTCTGCATTGTGCCATAACTTTGCAGGGACGCTTCAGAACATGAAAACTTCACCTCCCACTGAAGTAGAAAAGGTCATTCTAGTAGTTGCACATCAAATCTAAGCTGTCTTAAAGTGTTTTTCCAAAGTTATCAACATTTTTATGTTTGGCGTTCTGGTACCCACCTTATCTCAGGTTGAAAACGCGTTTTCTGCCTTGTTCCATAACTTTGCAGGGAAGCTTCAGAACATGAAATTTTCACATCCCACTATAGCAGAAAGGGTCTTTCTAGTAGTTGCACATGAAATCTAAGCTGTCTGAAGTGTTTGTCCAAGGTTATCAACATTTTTATGTTTGACGTTCCGGAATCAACCTTATCTCAGGCTGAAAACGAGTTTTCTGCATTGTGTCATAACTATGCAGCGAAGCTTCAGAACATGGAATTTTCAACTCCCACTATAGCAGAAATGGTCTTTCTAGTAGTTGCACATCAAATCGAAGCTGTTTGAAGTGTTTATCCTAAGTTATCAACGCTTTTATGTTTGGCATTCCGGAATCGACCTTATCTCAGGCTGAAAACGCGTTTTCTGCATTGTGCCATTACTTTGCAGGGCAGCTTCAGAACACGAAATTTTAACCTCCCACTATAGCAGAAAGGGTCTTTCTAGTAGTTGCACATCAAATCTAAGCTGTCGAAAGTGTTTTTCCAAAGTTATCAACATTTTTATGTTTGGCGTTTCGGAATCGACCTTATCTCCGGCTGAAAACGCCTTTTCTGCATTGTGCCATAACTTTGCAGGGACGCTTCAGAACATGAAAACTTCACCTCCCACTGAAGTAGAAAAGGTCATTCTAGTAGTTGCACATCAAATCTAAGCTGTCTTAAAGTGTTTTTCCAAAGTTATCAACATTTTTATGTTTGGCGTTCTGGTACCCACCTTATCTCAGGTTGAAAACGCGTTTTCTGCATTGTTCCATAACTTTGCAGGGAAGCTTCAGAACATGAAATTTTCACATCCCACTATAGCAGAAAGGGTCTTTCTAGTAGTTGCACATGAAATCTAAGCTGTCTGAAGTGTTTGTCCAAGGTTATCAACATTTTTATGTTTGACGTTCCGGAATCAACCTTATCTCAGGCTGAAAACGCATTTGACGCATTTTGCCATAACTTTGCAGGAAAGCTTCAGAACATGAAATTTTCACCTCCCACTATAGCAGAAAGGGTCTTTCTGGTAGTTGCACATCAAATCTAAGATGTCTGAAGTGTTTTTCCGAAGTTATCAATATTTTCATGTTTGGCGTTCTGGAATCGACCTTATGTGAGGCTGAAAACGCGTTTTCTGCATTGTGCCATAACTTTGCAGGGAAGCTTCAGAACAAGAAATTTTCACCTCCCACTATAACAGAAAGGGTCTTTCCAGTAGTTGCACATCAAATCTAAGCTGTCTGAAGTGTTTTTCCAAAGTTATCAAGATTTTTACGTTTGGCGTTCCGGAATCGACCTTATGTGATGCTGAAAACTCGTTTTCTGCATTGTGCCATAACTTTGCAGGTAAGCATCAGAACATGAAATTTTCACCTCCCACTATAGCAGAAAGGGTCTTTCTCGTAGTTGCACATCAAATCTAAGCTGTCTGAAGTGTTTTTCCAAAGTTATCTACATTTTTATGTTTGGCGTTCAGGAATCGACCTTATCTCAGGCTGAAAACGCGTTTTCTGCATTGTGCCATAACTTTGCAGGGAAGCTTCAGAACATGAAATTTTCACCTCCCACTATAGCAAAAAGGGTCTTTCTAGTAGTTGCACATCAAATCTAAGCTGTCTGAAGTGTTTTTCCAAAGTTATCTACATTTTGATGTTTGGCGTTCCGGAATCGACCTTATCTCAGGCTGAAAACGTGTTTTCTGCATTGTGCCATAACTTTGCAGGGAAGCTTCAGAACATGAAATTTCCACATCCCACTATAGCAGAAAGGGTCTTTCTAGTAGTTGCACATCAAATCTAACCTGTCTAAAGTGTTTTTCGAAAGTTATCAACACTTTTATGTTTGGCGTTCCGAAACCCACTTTATCTCAGGCTGAAAAGCGTTTTTACGCATTGTGCCATAACTTTTCAGGGAAGCTTCAGAACATGAAATTTTAACCTCCCACTATAGCAGAAAGGGTCTTTCTAGTAGTTGCACATCAAATCTAAGCTGTCTGAAATGTTTTTCCAAAGTTATCAACATTTTCATGTTTGGCGTTCCGGAATCAACCTTATCTCAGGCTGAAAACGCGTTTAACGCATTGTGCCATAACTTTGCAGGAAAGCTTCATAACATGAAATTTTCAATTCCCACTAAAGCAGAAAGGGTCTTTCTCCTACTTGCACATCAAATCTAAGCTGTCTGAAGTGTTTTTCGAAAGTTATCAACATTTTTATATTTGGCGTTCCTGAATCGACCTTATCTCAGGCTGAAAACGGGTTTTCTGCATTGTGCCATAACTTTGCAGGGAAGCTTCAGAACATGAAATTTTCACCTCCCACTATAGCAGAAAGGGTCTTTCTAGAAGTTGCACATCAAATCTAAGCTGTTTGAAGTGTTTTTCCAAAGTTATGAACATTTTTATGTTTGGCGTTCCGGAACCCACCTTATCTCAGGCTGTAAACGCGTTTTCTGCATTGTGCCATAACTTTGGAGGGAAGCTTCAGAACATGAAATTTTCACATCACACTATAGCAGAAAGGGTCTTTCTCGTAGTTTAACATCAAATCTAAGCTGTTTGAAGTGTTTTTCCAAAGTTGTCAACATTTTTATGTTTGGCGTTCCGGATCGCACCTTATTGAAAACGCATTTTCTGCATTGTGCCATAACTTTGTAGGGAAGCTTCAGAACATGAAATTTTCACCTCCCACTATAGCAGAAAGGGTCTTTCTAGAAGTTGCACATCAAATCTAAGATGTCTGAAGTGTTTTTCCAAAGTCATCAACATTTTTATGTTTGGCGTTCCGGAATCGACCATATCTGAGGATGAAAACGCGTTTTCTGCATTGTGCCAAAACTTTGTAGGTAAGCTCCAGAACATGAAATTTTCACCTCCCACTACAGCAGAAAGGGTCTTTCTAGTAGTTGCACATCAAATCTAAGCTGTTTGAAGTGTTTTTCCAAAGTTATCAACACTTTTATGTTTGGCGTTCCTGAATCGACCTTATGTGATGCTGAAAACTCGTTTTCTGCATTGTGCCATAACTTTGCATGTAAGCATCAGAACATGAAATTTTCACCTCCCACTATAGCAGAAAGGGTCTTTCGAGGAGTTGCACATCAAATCTAAGCTGTCTGAAGTGTTTTTCCAAAGTTATCTACATTTTTATGTTTGGCGTTCAGGAATCGACCTTATCTCAGGCTGAAAAACGCGTTTTCTGCATTGTGCCATAACTTTGCAGGGAAGCTTCAGAACATGAAATTTTCACCTCCCACTATAGCAAAAAGGGTCTTTCTAGTAGTTGCACATCAAATCTAAGCTGTCTGAAGTGTTTTTCCAAAGTTATCTACATTTTGATGTTTGGCGTTCCGGAATCGACCTTATCTGAGGATGAAAACGCGTTTTCTGCATTGTGCCAAAACTTTGTAGGTAAGCTCCAGAACATGAAATTTTCACCTCCCACTACAGCAGAAAGGGTCTTTCTAGTAGTTGCACATCAAATCTAAGCTGTTTGAAGTGTTTTTCCAAAGTTATCAACACTTTTATGTTTGGCGTTCCTGAATCGACCTTATCTCAGGCTGAAAACGTGTTTCTGCATTGTGCCATAACTTTGCAGGGAAGCTACAGAACATGAAATTTCCACATCCCACTATAGCAGAAAGGGTCTTTCTAGTAGTTGCACATGAAATCTAAGCAGTTTGAAGTGTTTTTCCAAAGTTATCAACATTTTTATGTTTGGCGTTCCGGAATTGACCTTATGTGAGGTTGAAAACGCGTTTTCTGCATTGTGCCATAACTATGCAGGGAAGCTTCAGAACATGGAATTTTCAACTCCCACTATAGCAGAAAGGGTCTTTCTAGTAGTTGCACATCAAATCGAAGCTGTTTGAAGTGTTTATCCTAAGTTATCAACGCTTTTATGTTTGGCATTCCGGAATCGACCTTATCTCAGGCTGTAAACACGATTTACGCATTCTGCCATAACTTTGCAGGGAAGCTTCAGAACATGAAATTTTCATATCCCACTATAGCAGAAAGGGTCTTTCTAGTAGTTGCACATCAAATCTAAGCTGTCTGAAGTGTTTTTCCAAAGTTATCAACATTTTTAGGTTTGGCGTTCCGGAATCGACCTTATCTCAGGCTGAAAACGCGTTTTCTGCATTGTGCCATAACTTTGCAGGGAAGCTTCAGATCATGAAATGTTCATTTCCCACTATAGCAGAAAGGGTCTTTCTAGTAGTTGCACATGAAATCTAAGCTGTCTGAAGTGTTTGTCCAAGGTTATCAACATTTTTATGTTTGACGTTCCGGAATCAATCTTATCTCAGGCTGAAAACGCATTTGACGCATTGTGCCATAACTTTGCAGGAAAGCTTCAGAACATGAAATTTTCACCTCCCACTATAGCAGAAAGGGTCTTTCCAGTAGTTGCACATCAAATCTAAGCTGTCTGAAGTGTTTTTCCAAAGTTATCAAAATTTTTACGTTTGGCATTCCGGAATCGACCTTATGTGATGCTGAAAACTCGTTTTCTGCATTGTGCCATAACTTTGCAGGTAAGCATCAGAACATGAAATTTTCACCTCCCACTATAGCAGAAAGGGTCTTTCGAGGAGTTGCACATCAAATCTAAGCTGTCTGAAGTGTTTTTCCAAAGTTATCTACATTTTTATGTTTGGCGTTCAGGAATCGACCTTATCTCAGGCTGAAAACGCGTTTTCTGCATTGTGCCATAACTTTGCAGGGAAGCTTCAGAACATGAAATTTTCACCTCCCACTATAGCAAAAAGGGTCTTTCTAGTAGTTGCACATCAAATCTAAGCTGTCTGAAGTGTTTTTCCAAAGTTATCTACATTTTGATGTTTGGCGTTCCGGAATCGACCTTATCTGAGGATGAAAACGCGTTTTCTGCATTGTGCTAAAACTTTGTAGGTAAGCTCCAGAACATGAAATTTTCACCTGCCACTACAGCAGAAAGGGTCTTTCTAGTAGTTGCACATCAAATCTAAGCTGTTTGAAGTGTTTTTCCAAAGTTATCAACACTTTTATGATTGGCGTTCCTGAATCGACCTTATCTCAGGCTGTAAACACGATTTACGCATTCTGCCATAACTTCGCAGGGAAGCCTCAGAACATCAAATTATCATATCCCACTATAGCAGAAAGGGTCTTTCTAGTAGTTGCACATCAAATCTAAGCTGTCTGAAGTGTTTTTCCAAAGTTATCAACATTTTGTAGTGATTCCTTCTCCGGAGATTCAAGCATGGACCTGGTGGACTTTTCTGGAATGTGTAACTTCAACTCGGAGACATCTCCTTGAGTTTCCCCCATGCCTTTGGCAGCTCAGAGGTTTCTGAACCCTCCGATAAGGACTATAAATCATTGGAATGGTCAAAGGGGGGAGAGACTAGAGCAACAGTCCAGGATGCTGTGGCGTAAGAGGAAAAACCCTGACCAACTCGTGAACCCTGTTTGGTGGGGGGGCACACACAGCTCCCCCTTCTCCAGGTTCCAGATGAACAAAGACAGACTTGTATGTGAATGTGTCTTGATGTGTATTTCTGAAAAAGGACTTTCGTTTCCCACTTAACCCATGGTTTCCACAGGATGTTCCAGCAAACCAGATGCCCTGAACATGTGATGTTAAACTTGACATGAATGGTTGATTGTTATGTTGATCATTATAAGAAGACAATGTGCTAGAATGGTCATGTTTGGTGTCGTTTGAATGCTTGAATTGAGATGGGAAAGTTTTGACAGATTGTGAGCAACTTTACAAATCAGGTAATGTTTTATTGTCAAATAAAACTCTGGTACTGGGGGGATCAAAATCTCCCATCTCAAGACTGGAATTTACGACCCGTTGGAGGAGGAGGAGGAAGGCCAGGCTTGGAAATCCTCGTCCAATCAGCAATAAGTGATGGAACTCCTTCAACCAATCAAGACTGGACAAGGAGACTCTTCATGAGAGTTTAAAAGACCCAGTCTACAGAGGTTCAGCTCTCTGTTCACCCCTCTGTTCAGCCCTCTGTGTCCCTCTGTGCTCCTCTCCCCTCTTCTTCTGCCGCTCCTTCTGGCTCCTTCGCCTCCTACAACCAACTACAACCAACTTCTTCGACGGTTCCTGCTCAAGTTCCTGCAAAGACTCTTGCTTCTCCTCCACCCTTGAAGCCGTGCCAGCGTTCCACTCGCTGCCCATCCAAGTGTGAGAGTGATCGAGAACTTCTCCAAAGTTGCACGTCGCCCTCGTCCTACAGCGGTCTGCCAAGCCAGAGCCTCCTTCAGGAACGGCCCAGTCACACCACGTGATCACAGCCGGCGGCCGTGACGAGCACGCGAGTCCAACTTCCAACAACCTTCCGCTGCCTGGAGTGTGTCATTAAGGCGACCACTCTAGAAGGTTGTTCAGACCGGTGAATCACCTGGCACGAGAGAAAGATACGCCTTCGGTCCTACGCCGCTCTCTGCCAGCTACGATCACCCCGTCTGCGACGAAAGATCCACGGCGGTCTGGAAGACTATCCGAGAGTGCCATCGACGCCTGAAGCTGCGTGTCCTCATCACCTCCAAGTCACCTCGCTGAGAACCAGGACGCCTCCCTCCAAAGCCGCCTGCCTCCTCCCTCACCTCCTGACCGACCTTCTGCATCTACTCATCACCCTCTCATCCATCCATCCATCCCATTCATCCCTCCATTCATCGCCAAAGTAAGCCGCTGCTTGTCATCTCTGCACAGATTGGTGTGTTGGGGTTTAGTAATATCATTACTTGCCTGAGGTTGACAGTTAGACTAGAACGTCTCAACTTTCCCATCAGTTACATACGCGTCTGATGCAGTATTGACATTGCTTCATAACTGGTTTGCGTTTCCATCGCGATATTGTTGGGATCATATTATTCTACTTCTGCATCTTTCCTGTTTCTTTCTGTTCTTTTATTCCTAAATAAATCTATAAAATTACGTTGGTCTTGATCACATTACTTTGGAGTGTATTATAATCAATCTAAGAGCCTCTGATCAGTAAAGGACATTACATCACGAGTAGTGACTTCAGATAAATAGATTGATTACGCTAATAATCAATTAAGTTACCACAGTTAATTAATTAATTAAGTGTTAATCAAGAGAGCTTAATAGTCTCCTGGAAACTATATTTCAGGTGGTGCCCCAAACTTTCGAGGAGATATTATTTTTCATAATATCCACGTCACAGACGCAGGCGTCCGTGACCCGACAATCCGTCACTTTCACTACAGACTTATTGGTGCCCCGTGTGAGGCTGATTAATTGCTAAATTTTGATTGTAAACCATTCCATAAAGGTAGAGTGTTCCCTCCTGACCAAACGTAACTTAAACTTGCAGACAGGAGCGTCACAAACCCCCCCCTCTCGCTTCCCCTCGTCTCTTTTCCTCTCACTCGCTCCAAAGCGTGTGCCCAGCCTGCGCTGAGACTTTACTAACAAAAAAACCTTAAAAATAAAAATAAGAACAAAAATTAATAACGCGTTTAAACCACTTTGTCTGTGCTTCAAAAGCACTGAAATTACTTTGATGGTACCTACTGCCTCGAAAAAAAAAAAGACTACAAGTCTTATCGAGAGAATATACATGTGTTTGCTCTAGTGACAAAACGCTGAGCATTAATTCATCAGGCCTGCGGACGGAAATCACGACCGAGTTACGAGCGTCTAACCAACAGTGAACCTTCACGTCCAACTCCAACTTTAATAATTGGCGTAGCTAACCAGTTATTAAAACGTTGTTCCAACACGACGGGAGTCTTACATTTGCCCGGCGCACGAGTTTCTGCCTACGGGAACAATAGTGATCAATTGACGTGAGCTTGTGTTGGGTGTGGTGAGCGTAATTGACCTATTCTTGTATTGCTGTGTGTAGAGCAGAGAGTTTGATCTCATAAGACTTTCGCGCATGCGTGGTCGCAGCTTCTTTTTCCCAGTGGAAGAAGCGCGCTCCTCTGGAGTCATTCCACATCACTGGAGGGCGGACAGAAAGTCCCGCCTCATTCACTTATTTATTGCTGTGTGTAGAGCAGAGATTTTGATCTCATAAGACTTTCGCGCATGCGTGGTCGCAGCTTCTTCTTCCCAGTGAAAGAAGCGCGCTCCTCTGGAGTCATTCCACCTCACTGGAGGGCGGACAGAAAGTCCCGCCTCATGAACTTATTTATTGCTGTGTGTAGAGCAGAGATTTTGATCTCATAAGGCTTTCGCACATGCGTGGTCGCAGCTTCTTTTGCCCAGTGAAAGAAGCGCACGTCTCTGTAGTAATTGTACCCCACTGGAGGGCGGACAGGAAGTCCCGCCTCATTAAAGGAAGTGACGTCAGTGTAGCAACTGTTGCTAAGCTAGCTGGCTAACAGCTAGCCTGCCATTGACAATAGGTTTAACACTGTTGAATGCTATTTGTTGTTGCTAATGCTAAGGCGTGTGATGCTCACTTCTACTGATAGCCTAACTGCGGTGAAAGCTATTGTTTAGTTACCACGTCAGATGCTAAGGTACTGAGGTTGGATATCTTTAGCCTTTGGCTTATTTTGTTAAAGTGCCAACTTGTTTAAGTTGACAGTTGGGGCCTCCGTGCCTTGTTTGTGCTGTGCTACTTGCTAGACCACCACTAGCGGTGTTACAGTCTGCAGCTGCAATAGCTGGTAATGCTAATCTGCCCCGATTAGTTGTTTGTTTTGCCTTGCACACAAATTAGCTGTTTGCTTTCTGCCATCCTGCAAATTGCTGATGCTTGTGGTGCTGCTTGTTCATTGTGCAGTGTGTTTTTTTTTAAGAAAAAAAACTTTGTCTATTTGTGTTTTAGTGTTTGCAGGATCTTGCTCCACCGTCGTTCTCTACCTGTCCAGCTTACACGCTTCACCTGTTGTCACCAACCCAAAGTCAAACTACAGTTTGGATTTAAAATTACAAACCTAGTAATTCCAACCCCACTTGTGTATAAAAAAAAAAAAAAATTTAACTAAGAATTAAGATTAGAAGTTTATACACAGATACACTTGAATATTTTTATTGAATAGCTGTCTCACTACTCGATTAGAAAACATCGACAATACAAACAAACCTTGCCTTTTTAATTAATAATTACTTATTAATTAAATAATTCAACCAAGTCCATAAACAGCCCACACAATTAAATCTTGCATCCAAGTTGACAAACCAACTATTGAATTAAAAAAAAAAAAAAACAAAACTTGTTACTCACTTAAATAACTTAAAGAGTTATTAGTAGAAACAATTAAACAATTTGAGATTTGATTCAAACAAATTTTAAATTAACATTGAAATTTTAGAAATCAAATCCGCTAAAAGTAACGCACCTAAAGTGATCCCCTGGTTATCTCAACAACCTGAGTAATGACAATAGCAATTACTTAAACCGTTACTTTTAACATCCCAATAATTTAAGTTGGTTTTCAATAACCTAAGAACAACTTGTTGATAAGTTTTCCTTAAACATTTCAACTAGCTTACAAGCGTAAAGTTAAGGAATTCAGCAATAAAACAAAACAAACGATTAAATGGCTGAAAGCAGAGAATCCCCGGTCGACTACGAAAACCTGGATTCGTTAGAGCACCTGCTAGCCACAATCACTGATAAAATATGCCCAGGTTATAGCACAACCCTGGCAGCGGATCAACCTGACGCTATCAATGATAATATCGCCCAGCTCATGAGCCAATTGGAGTCCACGGACCCCAAAGATAAATCCCTGGTTAAAGCCCTAAGTTGCATGACCCTGAACTTGGTGGCACAATTAAAAATTAAAGACAAAGAAATTGAAAACAGGGAAAGACAATGGGAGCGTGGACAACAGGACCTAGCCCTGCTGAGACAAAGGGAGTCCCTCTTAACAGAGAGACTCGACATGGTTGAATCTCAGTCAAACGCCACAGAACTTCGTAAGCTGAAACAAGACAACCTAGAGCTTACGCAAGAGGTGTCTCAACTGAGACAAGATCTAACTGACCATGAGGCCGTCAGAGATCAACAAACGCAAGACCTCCTAGACGCCCTGGCTGAGTCATTGACCTCTCAGAATGAACTCAAGCGGGTGGAGGCAAGATTATCCTTTTGTCAGAAAGAACTGTCTGATGCACTTGCAGAAGTTGAGACCTTGTCAGAAGCATTAAGGAAACAAGCACCTCGACAAACAGAGCTCTACAGAGAGAGGAAGGAAACCACTATCTGTCAAACCTGTAATGATTTATTGATTAATGACTCCGGAAGTAATAAACCCCAACCCTTCCGGAAGTAATAAAGCCCCTCCCCCTTTTTATATCAAAAAGAAATTAAAATAATAACCCACTCTAGTTTTTATATCAACAGGAAATTAAAATAATAACCTCCCCTTGTTTTATGACGGGGAGGAAAATAACGGTGGTTGAGAGGGGAAGCTTCACCCTTGTGTGATACAAGGGTGGGGGTCGGTTACATCCTCACAGACGCAACAAATGGTTAAGCATGGCGGGGGTGTCAGGTAGGATCCGTGGGAGGGTGGGGTGTGGGGGGTCGGTTGCATCCTCTCAGACGCAACAAATGGTTAGACACGGCAGGGGGTGCCAGGTAGGGTCTGCGAGAAGGAGGGGTGGGGGGTGTCGGCTACATCCTCACAGACGCAACAAATGGTTAGACACGGCAGGAGGGCCAGGTAGGGTCTGTGGGAGGAAGGGGTGTGATGAGGCTTCGGGGATTACCTTGAGGGTGTGGGTAAAACCTGCGATATTATTTCTGGTTTAAACATTCTAGAAGTTATTTAACAGCTTATGAAGCAGTTTTTCATTCTTGAAATATTTCTTAAAGATAAAACAGTAGAAAGAAAACACTTTTTTTTTTTTTTTAAAGTCTGCACTCATAGTTCAAATGACACAGCCACCAACTCATGCACCATTTTTCAAAATGTGTTTAAAACAGATAATTTGTACATGTCTGAGAAATACTTTTAGTTTTCAGAATAGAACAAAAGAAAGAAATACTTTTAGTTTTCAGAAAATAAGGTTGAGTGAACAAGAGTAAAACAAAAGAAAGAAATACTTTTAGTTTTTCAGCATTAGTTCAAATGACACAGCCACCAACTCATGCACCATTTTTCAAAATGTGTTTAAAACAGATAATTTGTACATGTCTGAGAAATACTTTTAGTTTTCAGAATAGAACAAAAGAAAGAAATACTTTTAGTTTTTCAGCATTAGTTCAGACGACACAGCTATTCAACTCATATGACTTTCTGCTGAATCAGTCTATTTAATTTTATACCCCGGTTTGAAACAATGCATTTTTACTTATTCAGGAAATACTTTCAAACAGCTGGGGTGACAACTGGTATTACGCCTGACTCTTTCTCAGACACTAAAACAGAGTCTGTGATAATTGGTTAATTTACAGGGGAGACGTGAGTTCTTTCCCACACGATTGAATCTTCAAAAGAGACAATTTGAAGGCAGAGCTCATTGACTTTCAGACAACGTTGTTTAGGCCGTGTTCACACCCAGGACACCCCACCTGTAGACCTTCCTTTTCAAATTACGCCATTTGGTGGAGGGTCGGTTCACACCTCTGAGCTACCTAGCAGACACGGGGCTCTTCCTGTGTTGTTTTGAAGTATTCAAATCAACAAAGGCGTCACCTAGGCCCTGCCCACACAAACGGAGTATTTAGGTGACCCTGATTCAGACCACATTTTACATCAGTTCAGGGGTAACCTTTGCTGTTGACCAGACCTCCCAGAACCTTAGCCGTCTCTCCAAAAGACTCCAGGCCTACCATGGATGCCTCTTCCTCCGCACAGCGTAGGTGAATATCAATCTATCTATTTGTCTATCTATCTATCTATGTACAGTATACATATATGTATATACATATATGTATATCTATGTATCTACATTTACATATATAAGTATAATAAAAACGTTATGTTATGTTTATCACGTACCACATCTCTTTTCATTCACAGATATCGTCACTCATCTGTGTGATGTTCATTTAACACAGAGTGATACAGGTAAAAAATATTTAATTATTTTATAATTCGTTGTTAATACCTCTACTATTAAGCGCTACAACAACCGCTCTTCTATTTTTCAGATATTATCGCCTCCGCGGATAACTTTCCGGAGACGCTGATTGACGCTGAGGAGCTTGAGCGGTTAATGCGGGGAACTTTTGAAGACGGAGGCGTCCACACGGCTCCGTCGTCGGTGAATCCGAGAGCGAGTCTTCGAGTGAGCAGCGTTGAGGATCCGAACACCCCGTGTGTTATAATAATCGACAGTGAGGACGAGTTTACCGCACCTCGGTCTGAGCCGAGTACAGGAAATCGACTGAAGGGGAGTAACCAGCGCTCTCTGAGTCGGAAACGGCGGTATAATTCGACAGGGAAGACAGGACCGTCGCGAGTCATTGGTGAGAAGGAGACAGCAATTCTAAACATAATTACGATAACTAGGTAAAGAATAACAATATTTATTAAGTGTATATACGTGCATATGTGTGTGTGTGTGTGTGTGTGTGTGTATACGTGTGTGTGTGCATGAAAAGATCAATCGGAACCCGGAAATCAGACACGCCCGGGAAGTCGGACGGACCCTGTGGTGGCTGATCATTTATTGGAGGGGTCGCTCCAACTGTTCGTCGGTGAGAGCAAAACATTCAGTTCAATCAAAAAAAAAAAAGAAAAAGTATTTTAACCACATCCTGTCGATGTGTTTTATGTTTAACTACCTATGTTTTTTGTTTTATTCAATGCCTGTGCGTATAAAAACAGATGTTCAGTCAGAGGTCGAAGGAGTAGATCATTCGCACGTGGATTCTTTCACTCAGCAGACACCGCAACTGATTGGGGGTGAGAAAAAAACATTTAGAGTGATAGTTTACGTTTCACTGCTGTATTTATTTATTTATTTTTCACATAAAAAACAGATACAAAGGCGACGAGTACGCCGTGTCTTCTACCCATCGCTTCAACGCAACCTCCAACGTTTGGTAAGATGCGAATCTCAATTTTTTTCAACACACATCTCTACCGTTCAGTATCAGATGAATGGTTGTATGTTCAGTATTATACTTGTGGTTTAATGATGCGTCTATTTGGTGTGTTAGAGCATCAAGCTATCTGTTATCTGTAATTTGGTTTATCTATGTTCAGGCTATATGCTTTTAGACAGTGTAATTTTATTATTGAAGGTGTTTGAGTAACTGTTGGTGCTAAACGTCGTTGTAATTTTATTACTATGCTTTTAATGGTTATGACCCCTAGAGGTCGTGATTACTATTTCACACTATGCTTTAACGTCGTTGACCGCTAGAGGTCGCGATTACTATTTCACACTATGCTCTAACGACGATAGCCACCAGAGGTCGTGGTTACTCTTTACACTATGCTTTAACGTCGTTGACCACTAGAGGTCGTGATTTTACTATTTACACTATGCTTTAACGTCGTTGACCACTAGAGGTCGTGATTTTACTAATTGTAATGCGCTTTAATGACAGTATACACTAGTGATTTACTATTTGTTTTTTATGCTTTAAATGTTGAACCTTAGTAGATCCCTACGTTTATTTATTTATTTATTTTTTAATGCTCTTAAGGATCTGGTTCTGTTGTGATGATGGATTTTTTGATATGGATGCTACACATGTTGTTGTTTTATTATCGTCATTGTTAGAAAACAACACGTCTCTACACCGGTTATATGATTACGTAATTGTGTTTTTTGCAGGTCGTATTTTTTCATATTTTACTCAGCTTATTTCCATACTACTCTACTTATATTTATACGGTATTAACTGCGACCGGAGGTCTTGCTTTCCGATTGTATTTACATTTGCATTGTTGTCAATATTCTGTTTCAGATCTCCCTCCGGGGTCTTGGCCTTTGTGGGAGACATCGACACCGGTTTTAGCAGTACCTCTGGATTTGCTATCTGGATCGTTCCCTGCGGAGGACTCGCCATCGACAACTGAGGAACCTGCACCTCCACTGCCGCCGTCACCGCCGTCATCAGCACCGCCACCGTCACCGCCGTCATCAACACAGCCATCGACGCCGCCGCCATCAACACCGGCAACGACCTCGGACGGCCCACGGACAGCACCCCGGATACCGACGCCGTCTTACATCACATCACCCCTCGACCATCCCCTGCCTCTACCCCCTACCGCCGAGCAGAGAGTGCGTACGCTTGAACGGCGTCTACATCAGACCGAAATACAGAGTCGACGTCTAGCCAGGCAAGCGCGTCAAGCACGTAGATACCGACGGTTGGCGCGAAATCTACGTGAAGGTAAGATTAACAACTATTTCAATGAGTAATCAGCTGGGATGCATATGTCTTATATATTATTACCGCTGTTACAGAACTCATCGCTAAGGACGTCACAAATAAAGCTCTGGTGGCCGAAGTTCTGAGGCTCCTAAAACGTCAAGGACCTGGTGGTAACAGACGTCGTGGACTGATCTGAAGTTCAACCACAGTAAGGTCCATTTGGAGCCTCATTATTTAAAAGCAGTGCTGGATGATTGTGTTTTGAGGTTGCTGTTGCACCGCGGGACGATTGTGTTTTGAAGTTGCTGTTACATCGTGGGTGATTGTGTTTTGAGATTGTTGTTACACCACGGTTTTTGTGTTTTGAGACTGTTGTTTTGTTTATTAAATTTTTAAATTATTATTTTATTGTTATTGTTATTGTTATTATTACGTTATGGCCGACCATGATGGTTTTCCTTCCGGTTCTGACCCTGAATCCACCCACAACCAGCACACTACACCACACCCCATTGGCCAGAGTGCTTCACCGACACGTATGTTTCTGGCTGACTTGTTTGACGACATGTCTGAGGAGGATGTAGTGCAGGTCTACGACCCGAGTATAAACGAAAACATGGAGTCAATTTTTTTTGGTGAGAGAGAGGATAATCGTATTTTTAATATGGTTCCTGCATCATCTCGTGAGGGTAGGGCTGATACCTCTTTAGACAATGACGATTGGTTAGAAAGGTTTGTTGATAATCTACAGACGGCTGATTCAGGGACACCTGCTCTTGACCCTCTGATAGATGTACCCTGCTCTAGCCGTAGCGACGACGTTGTTGACGATGACGTTGATTCGGTTCAGGAAGGATGCTGCATTGGTGGTACCGGTATTGATTCAGAAGTCATAGAGCCTTTTAACACCGACAGGATAAGAAGGGTGCTAACACGTCCTGCTGTACCAGACACTCCTGATTTAGCTACTTTCTACAGAGGCTTGATGGAACAGGTCAGAGAGCTAGCTGACGAAGCGCAGAGACTAGCAGAACGGGAGGACGTGGTTCAGCTTGAAGTGGTTGGCGAAGATGTTCAAGAACACGTTAATGTTGTGGTTGAAGGTGACGGCGGAAATATCTACCCTGCTTTTGAGGACCTCCTCAGCAACACAGTGCAGTCTGACAGAGTCATCGCTATGGGCAAGAGAATCGAATTAACGGTTCAAATTGTACATAACCCTCGAGGAGGCGCTAAACGCAAGCTCGAGAAGACACTGGATGCCGAAATTATTGGTAAAAAAAGACGGCATCTCTATGTAGTTGGTGGTGATGGAACTGATCAGCTTTGCTTCGCAATCAGCCTTTCTTGTCTCCTTAACCCTAAGCGTACGTACCAAGATTGTGTTGAGTTGGGAAGAGAATTACAAAACAAAGCTGGTTTAGATTCTCAAACACAGATCACATTTACAGATATACCCCTGTTCGAACAGATAGTGAAGCGTAAAATCGTCGTGTTTCATAAAACGACGGCAAACCAGCCATTAGCGCATTATGCCACCGGTTTTGCTGATGGTTCGGAACCCTTATACTTGTTTCTGCTTCAGGGACACTATTACGGGGTGAAGAACCCAAAAGGTTTTTTAGGAACACGTTACTTCTGCAGCAGCTGTCATAAGGGGTATGAAGATAAATCAAAACACATATGTAAAGGTCACTGTAGTGTTTGTCACGATCCTGTTTGCCCTACAGAGGTTCCAAACCCTGTAACTTGCGAGGACTGCCGCAGGGTTTGTAGAACGCCTTCCTGCATTGCGAGACACAAAGCGATTGGTGCTAATGGGTCGAGTCTGTGTCAGAGATACAAAAAATGTGAAAAATGCGGAAGGTGCCGGTATATCCCGTTAAAACAGGGTAAACCCAACCACTGTTGCGTTGTGCTTAAATGTAACATCTGCGGTGTAAAATTATCGACGACAAATGAGGTCCACCAGTGCTACATTCAAACCGTTGCCAGGAAGACAGAGCATCCTGATCTGGTTTTTTATGATTTTGAAACGTTTACAGACGACCAAGGTAGACATGTCCCTTTTTTAGTGTGTGTGAAGACGCAGAAAGGTGAAGAGAGGGTGTTTTACGGTCTCGATTGTGTTAGAGCGTTTCTTTTATATTTCAGAAAGAACCGGTTTAGAGGCTGTGTTTTTGTTGCGCATAATGCCAGGGGTTTTGACAGCATCATTGTCTTGAGAGGTATGCTTGACGAAGGGTTAATACCCAAGAGGATAATCATGACAGGTAGTAAGATACTTTGTCTTGAGGATCCTCACTACAAGCTAAAATTCATTGACTCTCTCTCATTCCTAACCATGCGACTCAGCTCCATGCCTAAAGCTCTAGGTTTCACAGACCATTGCAAGGGTTTTTTTCCACACAAGTTTAGCTCAAAAGAGCGCCTGCATTACATCGGGGCCTATCCTCCTCCCTCAGACTATGGCGTTGAGAGCATGTCAGACCCTGAACAGAGAGATTTTTACAGCTGGTATGAATCTGTGCGTGAGAATTCTTTCGATTTCAGGAGTGAAGCTATTCGTTATTGTAAAAACGATGTCGACATTCTGGCCAGAGGATGCACAATATTTAGAGAGGAGTTTTTTAAAGAAACAGGTGTTGATGCACTCTCATCCGTAACAATCGCCTCTGCGTGTATGGCTGTTTTCAGGACCAACTTTTTAAAACCAGACACATTGGCCATACCGTGTCCCTACAATTACATGACAAGAGGCACCAAGAGGTTCTCAGATGCTTCCATCCAATGGCTGCAGTGGGAATCACACAGACAGGGTATTTTCATCCAGCATGCCTTGAATCGTGGGGAGATGTCGTTTGGCCAGTATTTTGTTGACGGTTATGCAGAAGTTGACGGTGTTAAGCAGGTCTGGGAGTTTTACGGATGTTTCTTCCACGGGTGTCCTTCGTGTGTTGATCCTCATGCAGTCTGCCCATTAAGAGGTAGACCCTATGGTGAATTCTACTCTGCTACGGTGGGGAGAGAGCAGACGTTAAAGTCTGATCATGGGGTGCGACTTGTTACCATCTGGGAGCACGAATGGCGTTCGCTTCGACAATCGTGTGATGATCTCAGAGATTTTCTCTTAGATTTTGACACCCCTGAGCCCCTCAACCCTCGTAATGCCCTCTACGGCGGTAGAACCAGTGCTTTAAAGCTACGTTACACGACCAAGCCTGGTGAAAAAGTTTATTACGCTGACGTCACCTCTCTGTATCCTTACGTCAACAGCACATGCTCCTACCCTCTAGGGCATCCCCGAATAATCCACAAGGACTTTGGTGATCCTAGACAGTACTTCGGTCTGATCAAGGCGGTTGTCTATCCTCCTAGGGGTTTATATGTACCCGTTTTACCCTATAGAGGACCAGGGGGTAAATTACACTTCACATTATGCAGTATCTGTTCGAGTCGTAATGTTCAGGACAGTGACTGTACGCATAATGATGATGAGCGTGCTTTGACAGGGGTCTGGGTCACCGTTGAGTTCAACAAGGCTCTGGACAAGGGATACAAGGTGGCCAAGATTATCGAAGTATGGCATTTTGATAGATCTAGCGATTGTATTTTCGCGGGTTACATCCGTACATTCCTGAAGGGGAAGCAGGAGGCTTCTGGTTACCCTGCTGAGGCCGTTGATCAGGAAAGCCGCGACAAATACATTCAGGATTATCAAGCCCATCAGGGGATTTTGCTTTGTGCTGATAAGATTTGTCACAACCCAGCAAAGAGACAGGTGGCTAAAGTTTGTCTTAATAGCCTGTGGGGCAAGTTCTGCCAGAGGGAGAACATGTCTCAGGTTTCTGTAGTGTCAGACCCCAACGAGTTTTTCAGTTTCTTGTTTTCAGGGAAATACGAGGTCAGCTACTTTAACGTGCTGGATGAGAAAAAAGTTGTGATCCAGTGGCGTTACAAGGGTCTCTACCCTCCTGGTAAAAGCAGCAATGTTTTTATCGGTGCTTTTACCACTGCTTATGCTCGTCTGAAGTTGTACAGTTACATGGAGAAATTGCAGGAGAATGTTCTCTATGTCGACACAGACAGCTTGATATATGTGGTGAAAGACGGTGAGACACCTTTAAAATTAGGTAACTATCTCGGTGATCTGACTGATGAACTCGACGGGGATAGCATCGAGGACTTTGTTTCGGCAGGTCCTAAGACGTATGCTTATAGGACCAAAGGACAGAAGAAGGTTGTGATGAAGGTTAAAGGTATCACACAAACAAAAGAATCTTGTCAGCGGATAAACTTTGACTCCGTCAGAGATCTTGTAGAGGGGTATTTGGAGAATTCACCTGATGGGGTGCTTGAGACCCTCCAACACAACATCGTGAGGGATAAAAAAAACATCACCGTAAAAAACAGGTCAGTTATTAAAAAACTCGTCGGGTCGTGTACGATAAGAGGCGATTGTTTTCGGACGGCACAACCAAACCTTTCGGATTCTGAGTTTTGAGTGGATGAGGGGTCATTATGGAAGGAATTAATTTCGATCCTCGTTTGAAAACACCATTTTCATGTCTAGTGGTGGGACCATCGGGGTCAGGAAAGACCCATTTTGTAAAATGTATGCTTGAAAATTGTGAACATGTTATGGATGATGTCAATGTAAATATTGTGTGGATTTATACTTCTTTTCAACCTATGTACACTGAATTGCAAAAGATGAATAAAAATATCAAATTCATTGAAGGTTTACCTGAATCTTTTGAAAATGAAGATGTATTTCCTTCTGATAGAAAACATTTGATTATTCTTGATGATGTTATTTTTGAAGCTTCTGAAAACCCAGAGGTTGTCCGTGTTTTTACACAGTACAGACATCATAAAAATATGAGTGTTATAATGCTGACGCAAAACTTATTTCATCGTGGTAAATATAGTCGTACTATTAGTCTGAATAGCAATTACTTTGTATTGTTTAAGAATCCTCGCGATAAAATGCAGATAAAAGTTCTTGCTCAACAGATTTACCCGTCTCAAAGAGCTTTCTTTCTAGAAAGCTTTGAAGATGCTACAACCGACGCTCACGGGTACTTAATTGTTGATCTAACACCCTCATGTCCAGAACGCTACAGACTAAGGACTGGGATACTTCCTCACCAGCGTCACACTGTGTACATACCAAAAACATCTGTTTAAGTTATGTCAGAGCGTATAAAAAGAAACGCTGTTTTACTTAAGGAACTATACCACGCTCCGTCAAAGAAACGTAAAGACATTTTGATGCGTAGTTCTCGGGACTTTATTCAAGCTCTTGGCGAGATTGCCCTGAATGTTTTGAAGGGGAATGTACCATTGTCGCAAGCTCAGTTCAAAAAACTAAAAAAACAGAAGAAAAACATCAGACTCTTGGCTAATAAAAAAGCGTGCGTGAAGCGTAAACGAAGGATTCTTAAAAAGCAGTCGGGTGGATTCCTGTTGCCGTTGCTAGCGGCTGCCGTTCCAATCATTGGAAATCTAATAGGCGGTCTTGTAAAGAAGTAAAAGGCCATGAAGACTGTCCAGAAAATGTATCTCGTCTCTCCTCAGCAAATTAACCAGTTATCACGCCCATCCACTGACATCCGTGAAACAGCCGAAGATGAATTGAATGAGAAGATGAGGACTGTTCTAAATGATTCTCAGTTAAACTCGTATGAGAAGATTAAAAAGTATGATGCTCTATTGCAGAGATATTTAACCTTTACAAAACAGGATCAGAGAGACCAAAGGAGAGTAACTCTGACTTTACAGCGAGACGGAGATCATCCCCTCGACTCTGACAGTCGCGACGAAAGCGTTCTAAAAACACCCTCTGTAACGGACGTCGTGGGTAAGGATATTCTAAACAGCCTTCCGTCAAAAGCTCGAAGAAATGCTGAATACATTATCCAGAGGATATCCAAAAATGGCGACGGTTGGAATATGAATGGTGAATTTATGTATGAAGGAAATGCTGTAAAAGGCTCTCATGTGATTGATATATTCAAGTACCTTTCCCTACCGTATAAGAAAACAAGTTCTTCATTACCTGAGGGGTGGTCCGAGTTTCTCGTCACATTATTAAAGCTAAACATCCCTCTCACACTGCTGTCCAATCCTGAAGCGAGGGCTCAATATCAGAGACTTAAATCGAATTCTACCTCGCGAAAGAAAAGTATAGCAGAGGGCTGGTCTCCCGACCCTAAGGACTCTAAAGTGACACCTCGACGACGCTTAACGCATGTAGCGACCAAAGGGAAGAAATTGTCTCTAACACCTCGATGGGTTTCATGAATAATTACCTTGTACACGGTTATTGTCTTTTCATCAATAAAATGTTTTATTGAATTACTATAAGATTACAGATTTTCTTTTTAACACACGCACAAACAAAATAAGATTAGTCACACGTTACAATAGTCTTTAAAATACAGAAGAGAACAGTTTTGCTGTTTCCACGGACAGTGTGCACATCTTTTTAGACATTGTTGATGTTCTTTCACAAAGTTGTATACCATGAGGTCATTTTTTAAGGTATCGTCGCTGTATAGACTTAATACTTCTCTCATAGACAGCCCTCTAGCGCGATGGCAGAGGTAGAAGACGCAGTGATGACCACATACAAACGATAGGGGGTGCTGTAGTTGACCATTGTTGTACTTGATGTCGACTGAATGTTTTTTGAGAAACTTTAAAATATTTTCAGGGTAATGTGCAAAGTAGGGACCCATTCCAAATGAGTCAAAGAAAGTTGTTCTGCCGTCTTCGTCGAGAGTTAAAGCCAACCAGTGCTCTCCCGGTTTATGCGACGGATGTGTGTTGACGATGAAATATGCAGGCAGTCTGAGGTGATGTGTCGATTGAGGCAACCTGTCCGACGGCCATACACCGTAAAATGTGTCACCCAAAAGACCTCTCAGCAGCCTCTGTAACTGGAGACTATCCATAACTTTTTAATAATAGTCCACCAACACTTGTCTTTTTGCATCAATCTCCAGAATGGAATCGTAACAAGCGTATACAATCAGTGTTACGGTGTTCGGTAAGGGTACTCTGAATCTCATCTCCAGTCTTAAATTCCCATTTGAGACAGGAGAGAGAGCGTCGTTGTCGTCGGCTGGATTGAGATTAAATGCAAACAACGAATAACCGCTGTTAAAACCTTCACGGTCAATGCTTAGAGGCAGATCCTTCAAATGTCTTCCTGTAGCTAGAATCATGTTATAAAACTCTCTGACCGCCATACCGTTATTAAACTGAGGTTGAAAAGCTTTAGCGGGGATCTGTCGGCCATCCTGACAGAGGGCTAGATATTCAGTGTTGTAATGATGAAAATTGAACGGGGAGAGATCTCTCCTACCGGTAAACGCCTCGTGATGTACCAACCCTAAAACCACGTATTTAGGTATTGAACCCAGAAACAAATTCTCCTGGGTACATATTCTTGAGTTTTCTGGAATGGAGTATGTTTTTACATTGACTCGCGAGAGCGGGTAGAGAGCATTTCCTTTTAACAAACCCGCCGCATGACCTATTCTCACAGCTGGCGAAACAGTGACTTTCTTCACAAACAGAGATGCGCCAAGAATTTTCAGACGGAAGGTGGAGTCGCGGGGTCCGGTCAGGCAGAAGGCATCATTCGCTCTGGTGAGTTTAATTCTTAAATCGACAGAGTTTAATAACAGTCTCTCGCAGAAAAATATGTCGCTGTGGAGAGGCCCTAGAAGATGTACTTCTCTGGATCTGCTCGTGAACTCGGCCCTCTTATTAAGACCTGCGTTGGGACCGTTTACTGTGACGATCGAGTCAACTGACCCAGGTGTGTCTTGGTAAAAAAGACCGGCGCTAAACTGTGTTTTAAGAGTGTCGCCTGAAAAGTTGAGAAGTGTTTCAATCATAGCTCTGTACGGATGTGTGGAACTGGATTGCGAAATCATCCGATCGCCCAGAACCACATCACACTGGTCAAAGATTGTGTTTAGAGGGTAATTGATGAGGCCGACTGCTGCGTCGTTAGCCAGCGGTGTGCCATCGGCGTTCGTAATTCTTGCACGCACGTGTAGAAGGGTGTCGTTTAGGTCCAGATACTTTTCACCGTCTCCCGGTATAAAAAACTCAATCGGTCCGCCTTCGCTGATAGCGGCTACTGGCGCAATTTCAGTGTAAATTTTGTCTTCGATGGAAAGTTGCGTCATTGGGGGCGTGAATAAATCCAGTTCTGCCAATGTGCATTCAGCAGATTTCTGGTGTAGGAGCGCCATGTTACCGTATATAAGGTTTTTTAAAATATATCAGAGCTCCCTCTGGACTTCCTCTTGGCCCGTCTGCTTCTGTCAACTGACTTCTTTCTTTTTTTGTTTGTACGTTTATTAGAGCTCTGTGTTACACGCCGTCCTGGTGGGCGTCTCTTTGTCCTTCGTGATAAGACGGCTATACCTCCTGACCCTTCCTGTCTCTGTTGATCGCTCATACCTCTCACGGTGCGGGTGAACATATCCGTGGCTATGTTACCCACTGCTGATTTGAGATGGGGTTTCGCGATGGCAATACCTCTTTTCAACAGAGGTGATACAAACCTAAACATTTTCGAGAAGAGGGAACCTATGCCTCGTCCGTACATAACAGGGGCACCGTAGAAACCCGGTAGATCTCCACCCACCTGTTTTTCATAATATTGTACAAATCTGTGAGGGTCGTCTCTTAAGCCTGCGTGAACCATTGTGTTTGTTTACGACTTGGTCTGCAAAGACTGGTTATCTCTCTCCGGTGTTGTGCTGGTGAATGAATTTCCACATGACGATACAAGGGTTATATAATATCCTCTCAAGTAACAGGTCTAAAGTGTAGAGTCACCACCACCTTTCCAAAGGTAAAATTGACTGGTTTGTTAAGATCCGATTTAATTTGTATCTGAATATTTTCAATATGGTTCTTGGCCACCGGTAAATAGTAAGCAGGGTTAAAATGTTGTGTGATTATATCTGAGTAGCTACCCTTGATTTCCACAGTTCTTAAAAGCGGTGCATATGCATCCCCTACAAGCTGCGGTCTTACAACATCGCTGTAACAGTAAAGATGGTAAAACCCCACTTTTAAATCAACTGGATGGGGCGCTCTGTAGTCGCAAAAATTGATCCAATGACCAGGCTCTACACCTAGCATGTAAGCCAAAGGCGAGTTAAAAAGCACTAGGTTCTGCCCGTCTCCTTGAAGATCAATTTTTTGCCGTGCACTGTCAAACAGGAAGCGTATGTCGTTATTGGTTTTTTTAAAGGTTTGCGTCAACTCGGTTGTAATCTGATTAATAGAGCTGTAATATCCTCCCTTAAACTTCAGTCTGGAAATATCTGTTCCAGCCGTTTTGAAATGTCGATCAATCCCACGTGATTCGTCTTTTTTCCTCTGAGCAGAGGCGCTGGCATCGGGATCCGGAGCCCTAAGACGAGCCATGGCTCTATGAAATTCATCTTTATACCGCCGTGTCGTGTTAGCCTCCGAATCTGATCCTCTAGGGGGAGCCGTGTTTGTGTTGGAATCAGGTCCTCTATGGTTCGGTTTCCAGTAAAATGATGCTGTATCCTCCGGAATATTATGCCACGTGTGAGGGTATGTAATCTCCGTCAAAGCGACCTCCCATTTTCCGTTTAAATCAATATGTTGTGCTAAATCGACGCGGAAAGTACCGATCGAGTTGTCTTTAAAAACTTTTGCGCTGGCGTTTGATGGTAAAGTCACATAGAAGCCTGCATTCTTTGAGTCGTACATGGTGATATGATGCCTGATGTAAAGAAGGACCTTGTTATATATTTTTTATATCCGAAGCTTTTACCCAGCTGTTGAATTTTTCAGGCCAGTTCTTCCATTGGACAAAGACCTGCCTCTCTCCTTTAACGCAGCGTTCCTTGAGAATCTTTTCAACGTGAAATACTTTATCCTTTACGAGTTGTACTTTTTGTAATTCTTGATCATAAAATGATCCTTGGATGGGCTCGCCGTCGAAATCTTTCAATTTATACACAGGCGGGTTGCGCTGAATACATTCAGTTACCGTAAATATCTCATCTGTAAAACTCTGCTCATACTTTTTGTCAAATACACCTCGTAGTTTCGATATTCTAACATGATCGCCCTCCTTAAATTTCGGCTTCTGCCTATCTTTTGACGGTCTAATGTAAAGATTGTCAAACACTTGCAGAGTATTTTCTTTAGTTACTTCCATCGGTGTCATTTTTATACTGCTATGATAGCTGTGATTATAACTCTTTACTAGATCCTGTAAAACCTCGATGTAACGTAGTGTGTTTTTAGCCGTGAAATATCTCCACATCCGATTTTTAAGAGTGCGGTTAAATCTCTCAACCACAGAGGCCTTAACGTCACTCGCTGTTGAAAAATGATTAATACCCTTCCTTTCCATCAAAGCCTTGAAACTCTTGTTAAAAAATTCTTTCCCGTCATCCGTCTGTAGCTTTACAGGCGTCCCGCTCTCCTCCAACACTGATTCGAACGCCTTCACTGTCTCGATCGCAGTCTTTCTTTTTAAAGCGCGTACATAGGCCTTCTTTGAAAATACATCTATAACGGTCAACAAGTAATTTTGATCGTCGTTATATCTAGCCAATGCCTGCATGTCGCATAGGTCTGCCTGGAATTGTTGAAGAGGCCTGTGAACAAATACTCTGTTTCTCGGAAAGTTTACTCTGGTCGGTTTATGCAGGGTGTAAGCATCCTGTTTTGATAAAAAATCTTTAATAGATTTAGAACTGACAGGTTTTCCAGTCTCGACCTGCACCCCGCGACGGAGGCGATCCACGCCTCCATAGCTCCCAGGGTGAAGAGGATTGTAATAAACTCTTTTAATGATGTGTTTCACCGACATGTTAAACGAGAAATGAACGAGGTGAGATCCGAATATGCTTCTTAATGTTTTTATTAAACAGTTATGTCAGGATTCAATCGTAATGTTATACAAAGAGAGTAAAAGAGTTAAAAAAAGTAAATCACATACGAGGGAATCTCGTGTTTGTGACATCGACCAGGACCGGCGTTCTATTCCAGATTCTACTTGCTGATTCCAGACGTTCAATTAGAAGATCCTCTGGCTCATTTTTGATGTATTCAGTCCATACACTTGATTTTGGAGACCTCATTTCGAGCAAGACTGTCTCGGCTGTAGCCTTGATTCTCATTTTCTCTGGTTGTACATCATTCAGAGTCAAGTAATGCTGTATAGCAGGCAGAAAGTTCTTGTTACAGAGTCTCTTCATCAACGGGTGGAAGTTAAGCCTGTAGAAATCATCCTCCATTTCTTCAAGACAGCTGTGTTGTAGTTGGCTGGGATGGTCTACTTGGCAACCGTAGCAGATCTCCCTCCAATACCGGCGCATGGTTTTACCTAGTAGATGAAATACAACGGTCTTTACAGCTTTCAGGAACAAACCGCTTATCCATCCGTCCGTTTCATCATTAGCTGCTGGTTCTAGGTCTTGAGAAGCAGGGGATAAAACAGTCGGATGCACGTCGACAGTTTCGTTCCCGGTGCAGGTGGTTGCCGTCTTCCCTACGGGTTCCTCCGCGTCATCCACATCTTGCATTTCAGTTGTAACAGAGACGTCTGTGTTGTCTTTGACGGCCAATGAAGGACGGGCTCCGTCTGTCGTGTCGCCGTTAGAATCCTCGTACTTATGATCGTCAGCCGCAACGTGTTCTACCGCAGGAAGTAGAGGTGACGGCATGGAGTTGTTCATCCCGTACCCGGGACCGCCTGTAGCAGCTCCGAGGAAGGTAGTGACGATACGTCTCGGAACACCTTCGGGCCTCATCGTTGTCTTGGATGGTCTTGTTCCAACAGACACGTCTGCATGGTGTTGCTCTGGAAAAAATCCTCTTTATAACAACCATCAACAAGTAGGCGGTCCAGAGTGGGGCGGTCCTAAAAGGTCAGTGCTTTTTTCAACACAAGGGCATCATTCCATAAGCGGCTATGGTAGAAGAGACCGTCGATTTTTGGAGAAATCTCCTGGATTTTCTCACTCCAAGCATCCATCGGTATGGTTAACAGAGTACGAAAAACGCCACAATCGGAATTAAAATACTCCAGGACGAAATCTTCTTCTTCTTCGCCTGTGACTCCTGTTGATACTTTATGGATGGCCCTGAAGGACCAGCGTCCTGATCCTGACATTTTAGCCAACCATATAGCCATGAAGGACGGTTTCCTCTCCATATGCTCGGGTTTGTTAGAAACGACTCCGGCCTTCTGACGTTGTTCTTCTTCTTCTCCAGTCCAGGGAAGATTTTCCGGCTTCACCTCTCTCAGCACACCCCAGTCGTTAGACGATAACACAGCCATCTCCGTACAGGCACTCAGGGTTTCGTCATCCTCCAGCTGGTAAATGTACAATTCGGCTGTTTCGTACTTAAACGTGTACCCCCATCTTCCTCGACGTCCGTAAGGCTCTAGAGACCACTCTTCCTGCAAAGATTCCCCCGGCGGTGCCTGCGTACGTCGTAGGTACATTACAGATTTACGGGGAGCCCCGACGCCCATCCACGGGTCCTCAATAACAGTCACAGCCGTCTCGCTGATCACTGGTGAGCCGCGCATCGTTGTAGGGACAGACATTGTCGGTTGGTTGTGCTCGTCGGGTCCTTGCTCCTGGCTACAGTCTGAAGGGTACGTATATATATATATACACACAGGGTGATGTTTATACAGCTGTCCGCCCCACTCCCTTCGTTATTTTACTTCCTGTCATAAACAAGGGGGGAGGGTTATTATTTTAATTTCCTGTTGATATAAAAAAGGGGAGGGTTATTATTTTAATTTCTTTTTGATATAAAAAGGGGGGAGGGGCTTTATTACTTCCGGAAGGGTTGGGGTTTATTACTTCCGGAGTCATAAATCAATAAATCATTACAGGTTTGACAGATAGTGGTTTCCTTCCTCTCTCTCTCTACCTTCGACTTCTGGACGAACGTGATAAAACCAGGCAGTTGTTACAACAAGCCAATTAAAAGGTCCAGTCCCTCCAAAGTCAGGTCGACTCAATTACGGCGGAAAAGGAGGAAGAAGTAGAAAAGGACTACCACCTCCTGCGCCACGTAAAGTCCTTAGAGGACCATGTAAGTCAGCTCCAAGAAGACCTTAGCAGGACAAAGAACGAGCTGCAAAACACAGTAGAGCAAACCCAAAGAGCTAGAGACGCGGCCCACAAGCCCCCATCTAAGCCAGGGTCTCTGCTCAGAGATTCCAAGGAACAACCAAGCACCTTTAAATCTCTCAATCCCTTCTCTCAGTGGACCGCTCACCCAGAAGGCAGCAGATCACAACCAAACTATGACTCTGCTTCCCTTCACTGGCCTAATAACCCTCCTCACCAGGGAGGTGATGCAGCCGCAGCCCCACCTGACAGAGCCCCAGCACAGGGCCTGACCACAAATGTACTAAACAAACTGGCTCGCAACATACCTCGGTTTGAGCCCAAACCTGGAGGTAATACAGAGACCAGGTCATATCTGAGGGACATCGAATACCACCTTCAGCGGTTCCCAGAGGCAACCACCCCAGACAAAATCTACCTCCTTAAAATCACATCCAGCAGGGAGGTAGGCAACTTCATTGACAGGCAGCCACCAGCTGTCCAAAATGATTTTGACACCCTCACCAAAATGATGCTGAGAGAATACTCCAGCCCCGAACCCTCACTAGGTCTGTTGTCAGCTATCGCTGTCAAACAAGGGAGAAATGAGCCACCAGCTCAATACTATCACCGACTCCGACAAGCATTCTTCGGTGACAAAAATGAGCAAAATATGGAAGAAGACCTCAACTTCAAAGCCCTGTTCCTCCGAAACCTTCATCCTGGCACAAGCCATCACCTTGGAGTGACAGCCTGCCCCCGCACTATGAATAGCTTTCAGTTGCGTGACCTAGCAGATAAAGGCTTCGCAAAACAGATGCTGGGCAACTGGAAAAATGGTGAACCACCTTCACTGCTGCCACTTGGTGTCCAAAGTTCCCACATGGAACTTGAAGGGGATGCACCAGTATCCTCGCCAGAAGTAAAACCTTTGTCACAGACGCAGCGACAACCAGAGCGCAAAGCGAGTCCTCGTCAGGCCCGTAAGACATTCTTCTCACGGAATGCACGGTCAGACGACTCCACAGCGCCACCGTGTACCATGAAGGACCAAGCTGGTTTCCACAAACCCCCACACCCTGGAAACGCTTGGCGTCGTCACGCTAACCATGGAGATGGCCACGTAAAACCGGTCCCCTCCACTCAAGCATACTCCCAGGCTAACTGTTGTCATAAGAAAAATGACAATCAGAAAAATCCCAGTCCTGAGGAGGAACAGATGTACAAGCTGTTCGCCCAGTGGTACAAGGAACAAAATCCAAAGAAGCCTCCCTCCAGACTAGGCCTGGAGGCAACTGAGAGTCAAGCCACACCACCGGCAGACAAGAACCTAACCTCAAACCCACCAAACCCAGCAGTCCTAGTCGTCAACTATGATCAGGACTCGCCACCCTTGGGTGAAAACTCGTGGGTCGAACACCCAGCTCAACCCACACAACAGCTTTTGGGTGAGTTGACAGAAAGGGGGGTGGCTCGCAAGTTTTACCTTGCCACGACTCTCGAAGATCTGCTTCACTATGAAGCCCTCGTTGACACGGCAGCAGACATCACTACCATGTCGACACAGGTGTTTGACCAATTACAGCGAGCTGCCCACGCCCAAGATAAAACTCTCAAATTACAGAAATGTAAATTAGATGTCTGGGCATTCTCCACCGTTGGCACACAGTTGAACACCGTAATGCTAATACACTGGACCATTGGACCCATGACTGTAGTCCACCCGGTCTATGTGTCACCACATAACAACATCCCTCTGCTTATCGGCAAAGATTTACTCAACAGGTTTGAGCCAATTATAGATTTCCAACGTCTTAAAATCTGGGCCCAAGTTCGTCAACCTCTGCCGCTAGAGCATGACTCACACCCTTCTTACTATACAGTAGCAAAGGGGGGTGACTCTGCGAGACACGACCCGTGCAGCAACCCACGAACACCCTCAAACTCAAATGTTGACACCGTTCTCTACCACCTTCCAGGCCAGAAACGCAACCGTTTCCTCACGGCCAAACGCAAGCCAGTGAAACACAAAGACTTGTTCACTGTCTGTGATCACCCAGTCAGCACCCATGACATGCGAGTGCATTGGAAGAAGATACGGGGTCACTCACGCATTCCCGGCCGAGACAGAAAGTATAATGACCTCACAGATACTTTGGCCAAAGAAGGTGCTCTCCACGGGAAGCCATGGAGCGTTCGACCTGCTCGGATCCACACAGAGTCCATGCCAGCCGTGTTGGCCGCAACTCGCCAACAAGCCAGAAGTACTCCCACACAATGTAACACATCTTTACATTTGGCATGCGACCAGGTTTTTCAGAACTCAGATCTGGTAAATCGGCAGAACCAAGATCCCACCCTGTCATCTCTCATTCGCAGCGTCACGGCTGACCATGACAATGACGTCCCCAATCCCAATAGCGGCCCGCTGGACAGGGAACTGTCCCACTGGCTCACGGTCAAAAACAAACTGCGCATGGTTGATGGCTTGCTGGTTTATGTCTCAGATGAACATGCCACGCCAAGACTTGCAGTTCCACTGAGCCTAAGGGGGGTAATGCTAGCATATGCACATCTTGCACCATGCACAGGTCACAGGGGTGTCAAAGCAACCGTTGATGCACTACAGCAGGTAGCCTACTGGCCATGCATGCATCAAGATGTAGCTGACTACATAAAAGGGTGCTTAACATGCTGTCAGTTCCAGCCGACTCAACCTAATCAGAAACAGGGGAGTCACATCCCCATGGTCAGACCTGCAAACCGATTGGGTGGGACCCCTGGTCAAATCTACCAGAAGCAATGAATCTTCTGGCAACTGGGCTCACCGAAACCAAATTAAACGGGACCACACCCCAACATCTCCAAAAAAAAAAACAAAAAACAAACACCAGATAATAACTAGGATAGGCTGATACGAAAACCCGCATCGAGCCTAACTACAGACTGTATAAAAATGATAAGTTATTGAATTTACACCTGTGTCATATCCGTGTTGTTTGGTTGCTGTTTGGTTGCTGTTACTGTTAAGATAAAGTGGCCAATGTGTGATGAATGCATGAGAGTAAGCTTTACGGTTAAAACGTCAAATCACTGTCTAGGGAGTCAAGACTGAAATATTCTAATGTTTCGTTTCGTTCAACACACACAACATGAACAAACCATTTACCTGGCCCCTATCAATTCTGCCTTTCAAGACCTCGACACCACCATAAGAAACCTGGTTACCCCTTTAACTCGTGTTTGGTCGGGAGCCAATACCCTGCTAATTACCATAGTAAGCGTCAGCTTCATTCTAACTTCCCGAACAATAAAAGATCTCAAGGAGTCGTTTAATCGCTGTTAGGAGTTCAAACCAAAACTAAAGAACACTCAAGAAGACTTAATGTAGAAGGAGTTCTCTTCAACCTAGAGGAGGACCCCATACAAATTCCAACACTCATGATGTAAGCGCTCCTCCAAAAGCAGAATATGGCTCCACCTTGATACAAGTTCAAAGGTCAACTATTATCTCTCTCACCAAAAGAACATATCTAGTCTCTGTGATAGTTGTGTTCATAGGCGTGTCGATCTTGATTATCGATCTTTCTTCTCCTTCTCCTTCTTTTTGAAAAAAACATTTTCCTCATCAGTTAAGCCACACTTATTCCATTCACTATGAAGCTGTCTTATGCCTAGTTCAAGAAATTAAATAAAGTGAACTTGAGAAGGATAAATCTAACTAAAAAAAAAATCTATTTTCCTCACGTAGTCTCATCAGTTCCTCTCAACTTACCCTTATTCAAGTCCGAACTCCAAACTTCACCACAAACAATGTTAGGTGAACCGGGTTCACCTTCACCCACCTAACTGCACTTCCCTCGCGAATCTAGTTTCCATCAACCTCGGTCTAGGTGATATTAGCTAAATGCATGCGACCCCCGGGGGTCATTCTACTGACTCACTCTCTCTCAGGTGACTAAGGGGGGTGGGGGATGTTAGAACACACCAGTCAGTGTATGAGTGACTCTCATCACCAGGAGCCATGCGCCATCTACGACCACCCGAAGGACTCAACTCATCTTGGCCCCGATGGAATACCTGCGACAATTCCACACGACGCCAAGAGGGGGGGATATGTAGTGATTCCTTCTCCGGAGATTCAAGCATGGACCTGGTGGACTTTTCTGGAATGTGTAACTTCAACTCGGAGACATCTCCTTGAGTTTCCCCCATGCCTTTGGCAGCTCAGAGGTTTCTGAACCCTCCGATAAGGACTATAAATCATTGGAATGGTCAAAGGGGGGAGAGACTAGAGCAACAGTCCAGGATGCTGTGGCGTAAGAGGAAAAACCCTGACCAACTCGTGAACCCTGTTTGGTGGGGGGGCACACACAGCTCCCCCTTCTCCAGGTTCCAGATGAACAAAGACAGACTTGTATGTGAATGTGTCTTGATGTGTATTTCTGAAAAAGGACTTTCGTTTCCCACTTAACCCATGGTTTCCACAGGATGTTCCAGCAAACCAGATGCCCTGAACATGTGATGTTAAACTTGACATGAATGGTTGATTGTTATGTTGATCATTATAAGAAGACAATGTGCTAGAATGGTCATGTTTGGTGTCGTTTGAATGCTTGAATTGAGATGGGAAAGTTTTGACAGATTGTGAGCAACTTTACAACTCAGGTAATGTTTTATTGTCAAATAAAACTCTGGTACTGGGGGGATCAAAATCTCCCATCTCAAGACTGGAATTTACGACCCGTTGGAGGAGGAGGAGGAAGGCCAGGCTTGGAAATCCTCGTCCAATCAGCAATAAGTGATGGAACTCCTTCAACCAATTAAGACTGGACAAGGAGACTCTTCATGAGAGTTTAAAAGACCCAGTCTACAGAGGTTCAGCTCTCTGTTCACCCCTCTGTTCAGCCCTCTGTGTCCCTCTGTGCTCCTCTCCCCTCTTCTTCTGCCGCTCCTTCTGGCTCCTTCGCCTCCTACAACCAACTACAACCAACTTCTTCGACGGATCCTGCTCAAGTTCCTGCAAAGACTCTTGCTTCTCCTCCACCCTTGAAGCCGTGCCAGCGTTCCACTCGCTGCCCATCCAAGTGTGAGAGTGATCGAGAACTTCTCCAAAGTTGCACGTCGCCCTCGTCCTACAGCGGTCTGCCAAGCCAGAGCCTCCTTCAGGAACGGCCCAGTCACACCACGTGATCACAGCCGGCGGCCGTGACGAGCACGCGAGTCCAACTTCCAACAACCTTCCGCTGCCTGGAGTGTGTCATTAAGGCGACCACTCTAGAAGGTTGTTCAGACCAGTGAATCACCTGGCACGAGAGAAAGATACGCCTTCGGTCCTACGCCGCTCTCTGCCAGCTACGATCACCCCGTCTGCGACGAAAGATCCACGGCGGTCTGGAAGACGATCCGAGAGTGCCATCGACGCCTGAAGCTGCGTGTCCTCATCACCTCCAAGTCACCTCGCTGAGAACCATGACGCCTCCCTCCAAAGCCGCCTGCCTCCTCCCTCACCTCCTGACCGACCTTCTGCATCTACTCATCACCCTCTCATCCATCCATCCATCCCATTCATCCCTCCATTCATCGCCAAAGTAAGCCGCTGCTTGTCATCTCTGCACAGATTGGTGTGTTGGGGTTTAGTAATATCATTACTTGCGTGAGGTTGACAGTTAGACTAGAACGTCTCAACTTTCCCATCAGTTACATACGCGTCTGATGCAGTATTGACATTGCTTCATAACTGGTTTGCGTTTCCATCGCGATATTGTTGGGATCATATTATTCTACTTCTGCATCTTTCCTGTTTCTTTCTGTTCTTTTATTCCTAAATAAATCTATAAAATTACGTTGGTCTTGATCACATTACTTTGGAGTGTATTATAATCAATCTAAGAGCCTCTGATCAGTAAAGGACATTACATCACGAGTAGTGACTTCAGATAAATAGATTGATTACGCTAATAATCAATTAAGTTACCACAGTTAATTAATTAATTAAGTGTTAATCAAGAGAGCTTAATAGTCTCCTGGAAACTATATTTCAGGTGGTGCCCCAAACTTTCGAGGAGATATTATTTTTCATAATATCCACGTCACAGACGCAGGCGTCCGTGACCCGACAATCCGTCACTTTCACTACAATTTTTATGTTTGGCGTTCCGGAATCGACCTTATCTCAGGCTGAAAACGCGTTTTCTGCATTGTGCCATAACTTTGCAGGGAAGCTTCAGAACATGAAATTTTCACCTCCCAGTATAGCAGAATGGGTCTTTCTAGTAGTTGCACATCAAATCTTAGCTGTCTGAAGTGTTTTTCCAAAGTTATCAACACTTTTATGTTTGGCGTTCCTGAATCGACCTTATCTCAGGCTGAATATGCGTTTTCTGCATTGTGCCATAACTTTGCAGGGAAGCTTCAGAACATGAAATTTTCACCTCCCACTATAGCAGAAAGGGTCTTTCTAGTAGATACACATCAAATCTAAGCTGTCTGAAATGTTTTTTTCCAAAGTTATCATATTTTTATGTTTGGCGTTCCGGAATTGACCTTGACTCATGCTGAAAACGCGTTTTCTGCATTGTGCCATAACTTTGCAGGGAAGCTTCAGAACATGAAATTTTCACCTCCCACTGTAGCAGAAAGGGTCTTTCTAGTAGTTGCACATCAAATCTAAGCGGTCTGAAGTGTTTTTCCAAAGTTATCATATTTCTATGTTTGGCGTTCCAGAACTGACCTTGTCTCATGCTGAAAACGCGTTTTCTGCATTGTGCCATAACTTTGCAGGGAAGCCTCAGAACATGAAATTTTCACCTCCCACTATAGCAGAAAGGGTCTTTCTAGTATTTGCACATCAAATCTAAGCTGTCTCATGTGTTTTTCCAAAGTTATCAACATTTTTATGCTTGGCGTTCCGAAACCCACCTTATCTCAGGCTGAAAACGCGTTTTCTGCATTGTGCCATAACTTTGCAGGGAAGCTTCAGAACACGCAATTTTCACCTCCCACTATAGCAGAAAGGGTCTTTCTAGTAGTTGCACATCAAATCTAAGCTGTTTGAAGTGTTTTTCCAAAGTTATCAACATTTTTATGTTTGGTGTACCGGAATCAACCTTATCTCAGGCTTAAAACGCCTTTTTTGCATTTTGCCATAACTTTGGAGGGAAGCTTCAGAACATGAAATTTTAACCTGCCACTATAGCAGAAAGGGTCTTTCTAGTAGTTGCACATCAAATCTAACCTGTCTGAAGTGTTTTTCCAAAGTTATCAACATTGTTATGTTTGGCGTTCCGGAATCAACCTTATCTCAGGCTGAAAGCGCGTTTTCTGCATTGTGCCATCACTTTGCAGGGAAGCTTCAGAACATGAAATTTTCACCTCCCACTATAGCAGAAAGGGTCTTTCTAGTAGTTGCACATCAAATCTAAGCTGTCTGAAGTGTTTTTTCAAAGTTATCAACATTTGTATGTTTGGCATTTCAGAATCGACCTTATCTCTTTCTGAAAACGCGTTTTCTGCATTGTGATATAACTTTGCAGGGAAGCTTCAGAACATGAAATTTTTACATCCCACAATAGCAGACAGGGTCTTTCTAGTAATTGCACATCAAATCTAACCTGTCTGAAGTGTTTTTCCAAAGTTATCAACATTTTTATGTTTGGTGTATCGGAATTGACCTTATGTGAGGCTGAAAACGCGTTTTCTGCATCGTGACATAACTTTGCAGGGAAGCTTCAGAACATGAAATTTTCCCGTCCCACTATAGCAGAAAGGGTCTTTCTAGTAGTTGCACATCAAATCGAAGCTGTTTGAAGTGTTTTTCCAAAGTTATCAACACTTTTATGTTTGGCGTTCCGGAATCGACCTTATCACAGGCTGAAAACGCGTTTTCTGCATTGTGCCATAACTTTGCAGGGAAGCCTCAGGACATCAAATTTTAACCTCCCACTATAGCAGAAAAGGTCATTCTAGTAGTTGCACATCAAATCTAAGCTGTCTTGAAGTGTTTTTCCAAAGTTATCAACATTTTTATATTTGGCGTTCCGGAATTGACCTTATGTGAGGCTGAAAACGCGTTTTCTGCATCGTGACATAACTTTGCAGGGAAGCTTCAGAACATTAAATTTTCCCGTCCCACTATAGCAGAAAGGGTCTTTCTAGTAGTTGCACATCAAATCGAAGCTGTTTGAAGTGTTTTTCCAAAGTTATCAACACTTTTATGTTTGGCGTTCCGGAATCGACCTTATCACAGGCTGAAAACGCGTTTTCTGCATTGTGCCATAACTTTGCAGGGAAGCTTCAGATCATGAAATGTTCATTTCCCACTATAGCAGAAAGGGTCTTTCTAGTAGTTGCACATCAAATCTAAGCTGTATGAAGTGTTTTTCCAAAGTTATCAACATTTTTATGTTTGGCGTATCAGAATTGACCTTATGTGTGTCTGAAAACGCGTTTTCTGCATTGTGACATAACTTTGCAGGGAAGCTTCAGAACATGAAATTTTAACCTCCTACTATACCAGAAAGGGTCTTTCTAGTAGTTGCACATCAAATCTAAGCTGTCTGAAGCGTTTTTCCAAAGTTATCAACATTTTTATGTTTGGCGTTCAGAAATCAATCTCATCTCAGGCTGAAAATGAGTTTTACGCATTGTGCCATAACTTTGCAGCCAAGCTTCAGAACATGAAATTTTCACCTCCCACTATAGCGGAAAGGGTCTTTTTCGGAGTTGCACATCAAATCTAAGCTGTCTGAAGTGTTTTTCGAAAGTTTTCAACATTTTTATGTTTGGCGTTCCGGAATCGACCTCATCTCAGGCTGAAAACCCGATTTACGCATTGTGCGAAAACTTTGCAGCGAAGCTTCAGAACATGAAATTGTCACGTCCCACTATCGCAGAAAGGGTCTTTCTAGTAGTTGCACATCAAATCGAAGCTGTTTGAAGTGTTTTTCCAAAGTTCTCAGCATTTTTATGTTTGGCGTATCAGAATTGACCTTATTTGAGGCTGAAAACGCGTTTTCTGCATTGTGACATAACTTTGCAGGGAAGCTTCAGAACATGAAATTTTCACGTCCCACTATAGCAGAAAGGGTCTTTCTAGTAGTTGCACGTCAAATCTAAGCAGTCTGAAGGGTTTTTCCAAAGTTATCAACATTTTTATGTTTCGAGTTCCGGAACCCACCTTATCTCAGGCTGAAAACGCGTTTTCCGCATTGTGCCATAACTTTGCAGGGAAGCTTCAGAACATGAAATTTTAACCTCCCACTATAGCAGAATGGGTCTTTCTAGTAGTTGCTCATCAAATCTTAGCTGTCTGAAGTGTTTTTCCAAAGTTCTCAACATTTTTATGTTCGGAGTTCTGAAATCAACCTTATCTCAGGCTGAAAACGCGTTTTCCGCATTGTGCCATAACTTTGCAGGGAAGCTTCAGAACATGAAATTTTCACCTCCCACTATAGCAGAAAGGGTCTTTCTAGTAGTTGCACATCAAATCTATGCTGTCGAAAGTATTTTTCCAAAGTCATCAACATTTTTATTTTTGGTGTTTCGGAATCGACCTTAACACTGGCTGAAAATGCGTTTTCTGCATTGTGCCATAACTTTGCAGGGAAGCTTCAGAACATGAAATTTTCACCTCCCACTATAGCAGAAAGGGTCTTTCTAGCAGTTGCACATCAAATCTTAGCTGTCTGAAGTGTTTTTCCGAAGTTATCAACATTTTTATGTTTGGTGGTCCGGAACCCACCTCATCTCAGGCTGAAAACGCGTTTTACGCATTGTGCCTTAACTTTGCAGGGAAGCTTCAGAACATGAAATTTTCATATCCCACTATAGCAGAAAGGGTCTTTCTAGTAGTTGCACATCAAATCTAAGCTGTCTGAAATGTTTTTCCAAAGTTATCAACATTTTTATGTTTGGCGTTCCGGAATCGACCTTATCTCAGGCTGAAAACGCGTTTTACGTATTGTGCCTTAACTTTGCAGGGAAGCTTCAGAACATGAAATTTTCATATCCCATTATAGAAGAAAGGGTCTCTCTCGTAGTTGCACATCAAATCTAAGCTGTCTGAAGTGTTTTTCCAAAGTTATCAACATATTTATGTTTGGTGGTCCGGAACCCTCCTTTTCTCAGGCTGAAAATGCGTTTTCTGCATTGTGCCACAACTTTGCAGGGAAGCTTCAGAACATGAAATTTTAACGTCCCACTATAGCAGAAAGGGTCTTTCTAGTAGTTGCACGTCAAATCTAAGCTGTCTGAAGTGTTTTTCCAAAGTTATTAACATTTTTATGTTTGGCGTTCCGGAATCAACCTTATCTCAGGCTGAAAACGTGTTTTACGCATTGTGCCATAACTTTGCAGGGAAGCTTCAGAACAGCGAATTTTCAACTCCCACTATAGCAGAAAGGGTCTTTCTTGTAGTTGCACATCAAATCTAAGCTGTCTGAAATGTTTTTCCAAAGTTATCAACATTTTTATGTTTGGCGTTCCGGAATCGACCTTATCCCAGGCTGAAAACGCGTTTTCGGAATTGTGCCATAACTTTGCCGGGAAGCTTCAGAACATGAAATTTTAATCTTGCGCTATAGCAGAAAAGGTCTTTCTAGTAGTTGTACATCAAATCTAAGCTGTCTGAAGTGTTTTTCCAAAGTTATCAACATTTTAATGTTTGACGTTCCGGAATCGACCTTATCTCAGGCTGAAAACGCGTTTTCTGCATTGTGCCATAACTTTGCAGGGAAGCTTCAGAACGTGAAATTTTCACCTCCTACTATAGCAGAAACGGTCTTTCTAGTAATTGCACATCAAATCTAAGCTGTCTGAAGTGTTTTTCCAGAATTATCAACATTTTTATGTTTGGCGTTCCGGAATCGACCTTATCTCAGGCTGAAAACGCGTTTTACGCATGGTGCCATAACTTTGCAGGGAAGCTTCAGAACATGAAATTTTCACATCCCACTATAGCAGAAAGGGTCTTTCTAGTAGTTGCACATCAAAGCTAAGCAGTCTGAAGTGTCTTTTCAAAGTTATCAACACTTTTATGTTTGGCGTTCCGGAATCGACCTTATCTCAGGCTGAAAACGCGTTTAACGCATTGTGCCATAACTTTGCAGGGATGCATTCTGATGCATGACATTTTAAAGTTCCACTATAGCAGAAAAGGTCTTTATAGTAGTTGCACATCAAATCTAAGCTGTCTGAAGTGCATTTCAAAAGTTATGATTTTTTTTATGTTTGGCGTTCCTGAATCGACCTTATCTCAGGCTGAAAACGCGTTTTCTGCATTGTGCCATAACTTTGCAGGTGAGCTTCAGAACATGAAGTTTTCACCTGCCACTATAGCAGAAACGGTCTGTCTTGTAGTTGCACAAAAAATCTAAGCCGTCTGAAGTGTTTTTCCAAAGTTATCAACATTTTTATGTTTGGCGTTCCGGAATCGACCTTATCTCAGGCTGAAAACGCGTTTTCGGAATTGTGCCATAACTTTGCCGGGAAGCTTCAGAACATGAAATTTTCACATCCCACTATAGCAGAATGGGTCTTTCTAGTAGTTGCATATCAAATCTAAGCTGTCTGAAGTGTTTTTCCAAAGTTATCTACATTTTTATGATTGACGTTCCGGAACCCACCTTATCTGAGGCTGAAAACGCGTTTTCTCCATTGTGCCATAACTTTGCAGGGAAGCTTCAGAACATGAAATTGTCACATCCCACTATAGCAGAAAGGGTCTTTCTAGTACTTGCACATCAAATCTAAGCTGTCTGAAGTGCATTTCAAAAGTTATGATATTTTTTATGTTTGGCGTTCATGAATCGACCTTATCTCAGGCTGAAAACGCGTTTTCTGCATTGTGCCATCACTTTGCAGGAAAGCTGCAGAATATGAAATTTTCACCTCTCACGATAGCAGAAAGGGTTTTTCTAGTAGTTGCACAACAAATCTAAGCTGTCTGAAGTGTTTTTCGAAAGTTATCAACATTTGTATGTTTGGCGTTTCGGAATCAACCGTATCTCAGCCTGAAAACGCGCTTTACATATTTTGCCATGACTTTGCAGGGAAGCTTCAGAACATGACATTTTCACCTCCCACTATAGCAGAAAGGGTCTTTCTAGTAGTTGCACATCAAATCTAAGCTGTCTGTAGAGTTTTTCCTGAGTTATCAACATTTTTATGTTTGGCGTTCTGAAATCAACCTCATATCAGGCTGAAAACGCGTTTTACGCATTGTGCCATAACTTTGCAGGGAAGCTTCAGAACATGATATTTTCACCTCCCACTACAGCAGAAAGGGTCTTTCTCGCAGTTGCACATCAAATCTAAGCTGTCTGAAGTTTTTTTCGAAAGTTTTCAACATTTTTATGTTTGGTGTTCCTGAATCGACCTTATCTCAGGCCGAAAACGCGTTTTCTGCATTGTGCCATAACTTTGCAGGGAAACTTCAGAACATGAAATTTTCATATCCCACTATAGCAGAAAGGGTATTTCTAGGAGTTGCACATCAAATCTAAGCTGTCTGTAGAGTTTTTCCTGAGTTATCAACATTTTTATGTTTGGCGTTCTGAAATCAACCTCATCTCAGGCTGAAAACGCGTTTCACGCATTGTGCCATAACTTTGCAGGGAATCTTCCGAACATGAAATCTTTACTTCCCACTATAGCAAAAAGGGTCTTTCTAGTAGTTGCACATCAAATCTAAGCTGTCTGAAGTGTTTTTCCAAAGTTATCAACATTTTTACGTTTGGCGTTCCGGAATCGACCTTATCTCAGGCTGAAAACACGTTTTCTGCATTGTGCCAAAACTTTGCAGGGAAGCTTCAGAACATGAAAATTTCACCTCCCACTATAGCAGAATGCGTCTTTCTAGTAGTTGCACATCAAATCTAAGCTGTCTGAAGTGTTTTTCCAAAGTTATCAACATTTTTATGTTTGGCGTTCCGGAATCGACCTTATGTGAGGCTGAACACGAGTTTTCTGCATTGTGCCATAACTTTGCAGGGAAGCTTCAGAACATGAAATTTCCACATCCCACTATAGCAGAAAGGGTCTTTCTAGTAGTTGCACATCAAATCTAAGCTGTCTGAAGTGTTTTTCCAAAGTAATCAACACTTTTATGTTTGCCGTTCCGGAATCGACCTTATCTCAGGCTGAAAACACGATTTACGCATTTTGCCATAACTTTGCAGGGAAGCTTCAGAACATGAAATTTTAACCTCCCACTATAGCAGAATGCGTCTTTCTAGTAGTTGCACATCAAATCTAAGCTGTCGAAAGTGTTTTTCCAAAGTTATCAACATTTTTATGTTTGGCGTTACGGAATCAACCGTATCTCAGCCTGAAAACGCGCTTTACATATTTTGCCATGACTTTGCAGGGAAGCTTCAGAAAATGAAATTTTCACCTCCCACTATAGCAGAAAGGGTCTTTCTAGTAGTTGCACATCAAATCTAAGCCGTCTGAAATGTTTTTCCAAAGTTATCAACATTTTTATGTTTGGCGTTCCGGAACCCACCTTATCTCAGGCTGACAACGCGTTTTCTGCATTGTGCCATAATTTTGTAGGGAAGCTTCAGAACATGAAATTTTCACCTTCCACTGTAGCAGAAAGGGTCTTTCTAGCAGTTGCACATCAAATCTAAGCTGCCTGAAGTGTTTTTCCAAAGTTATCAACATTTTTATGTTTGGCATTCCGGATCCCACTTTATCTCAGGCTGAAAACGCGTTTTCTGCATTGTGACATAACTTTGAAGGAAAGCTTCAGAACATGAAAGTTTCACCTACCACTATAGCAGAAATTGTCATTGTAGTAGTTGCACATCAAATATAAGCTGTCTGAAGTGTTTTTCCAAAGTTATCAACATTTTTATGTTTGGCGTTCCGGAACCCACCTTATCTCAGGCTGAAAACACGTTTTCTGCATTGTGCGATAACTTTGCAGGGAAGCTTCAGAAAATGACATTTTCACATCCCACTATAGCAGAAAGGGTCTTTCTAGTAGTTGCACATGAAATCTAATCTGTCTGAAGTGTTTTTCCAAAGTTATAAACATTTTTATGTTTGGCGTCCGGGAATCGACCTTATCTCAGGTTGAAAACGCGTTTTCTGCATTGTGCCATAACTGTGCAGGGAATCTTGAGAACATGAAATTTTCACCTCCCACTATAGCAGAAAGGGTCTTTCTAGTAGTTGCACATCAAATCTAAGCTGTTTGAAGTGTTTTTCCAAAGTTATCAACATTTTTATGTTTGGTGTTCCGGAATCAACCTTATCTCAGGCTTAAAACGCCTTTTCTGCATTGTGCCATAACTTTGCAGGAAAGCTTCAGAACATGAAATTTTCAACTCCCACTATAGCAGAAAGGGTCTTTCCAGTAGTTGCACATCAAATTTAAGCTGTCTGAAGTGTTTTTCCAAAGTTCTCAACATTTTTATGCTTGGCGTTCCGGATCGCACCTTATTGAAAACGCCTTTTCTGCATTGTGCCATAACTTTGCAGGAAAGCTTCAGAACATGAAAGTTTCAACTCCCACTATAGCAGAAAGGGTCTTTCCAGTAGTTGCACATCAAATTTAAGCTGTCTGAAGTGTTTTTCCAAAGTTCTCAACATTTTTATGTTTGGCGTTCCGGATCGCACCTTATTGAAAACGCCTTTTCTGCATTGTGCCATAACTTTGCAGGGAAGCTTCAGAATATGAAATTTTCAAATCCCACTATAGCAGAAAGGGTCTTTCTCGTAGTTGTTCATCAATTCTAAGCTGTCTGAAGTGTTTTTCGAAAGTTATCAACATTTTTATATTTGGCGTTCCGGAATCGACCTTATCTCGGGCTGAAAACGCGTTTTCTGCATTGTGCCATAACTTTGCAGGGACGCTTCAGAACAGCAAATTTTCACCTCCCTCTATAGCAGAAAGGGTCTTTCTAGTACTTTCACGTGAAATCTAAGCTGTCTGAAGTGTTTTTCCAAAGTTATAAACATTTTTATGTTTAGCGTTCCGAAATCGATCTTATTTCAGGCTGAAAACGCGTTTTCTGCAATGTGCCATAACTTTGCAGGGAAGCTTCAGAACACGAAATTTTCAACTCCCACTTGAGCAGAAAGGATATTTCTAGTAGTTGCACATCAAATCTAAGCTGTCTGTAGAGTTTTTCCTGAGTTATCAACATTTTTATGTTTGGCGTTCCTGAATCGACCTTATCTCAGTCTGGAAGCGCGTTTTCAGCATTGTGCAATACCTTTGGAGGAAAGCTTCAGAACATGACATTTTCAAATCCCACTATAGCAGAAAGGGTCTTTCCAGTAGTTGCACATCAAATCTAAGCTGTCTGAAGTGTTTTTCCAAAGTTATCAACATTTTTATGTTTGGCTTTCCGGAATCGACCTTATCTCAGGCTGAAAACGCGTTTTCTGCATTGTGCCATAACTTTGGAGGGAAGCTTCAGAACATGAAATTTTCACCTGCCACTATAGCAGAAAGGGTCTTTCTAGTAGTTGCACAACAAATCTAAGCTGTCTGAAGTGTTTTTCGAAAGTTATCAACATTTTTATGTTTGGCGTTCCGGATCGCACCTTATTGAAAACGCCTTTTCTGCACTGTGCCATAACTTTGCAGGGAAACTTCAGAACATGACATTTAAACATCCCACTATAGCAGAAAGGGTCTTTCTAGTAGTTGCACATCAAATCTAAGCTGTCTGTAGTGTTTTTCGAAAGTTATCAACATTTTTATGTTTGGCGTATCGGAATTGACCTTATGTGTGGCTGAAAACGCGTTTTCTGCATTGTGACATAACTTTGCAGGGAAGCTTCAGAACATGAAATTTTCACGTCCAACTATAGCAGAAAGGGTCTTTCTAGTAGTTGCACATCAAATCGAAGCTGTTTGAAGTGTTTTTCCCAAGTTATCAACACTTTTATGTTTGGCGTTCCGGATTCGACCTTTTCTCATGCTGAAAACACGATTTACGCATTCTGCCATAACTTTGCAGGGAAGCTTCAGAACATGAAATTTTCATATCCCACTAAAGCAGAAATGGTCTTTCTCCGACTTGCTCATCAAATCTGAGCTGTCTGAAGTGTTTTTCGAAAGTTATCAACATTTTTATGATTGGCGTTCCGGAACCCACCTTATCTCAGGCTGAAAACGCGTTTTCTGCATTGTGCCATAACTTTGCAGGGAAGCTTCAGAACATGAAATGTTCACCTCCCACTATAGCAGAAAGGGTCTTTCTAGTAGTTGCACATCAAATCTAAGCTGTCTGAAGTGTTTTTCGAAAGTTATCAACATTTTTATGTTTGGCGTTCCAGAATCGACCTTATCTCAGGTTGAAAACGGGTTGTCTGCATTGTGCCATAACTTTGCATGGAAGCTTCAGAACATGAAATGTTCACCTCCCACTGTAGCAGAAAGGGTCTTTCTAGTAGTTTCACATCAAATCTAAGCTGTCTGAAGTGTTTTTCCAAAGTTATCAACATTTTTATGTTTGGCGTTCCGGAATCAACCTCATCTCAGGCTGAAAACGCGTTTTCTGCATTGTGCCATAACTTTGCAAGGAAGCTTCAGAACATGAAATGTTCACCTCCCACAAAAGCAGAAAGGGACTTTCTAGTAGTTGCACATCAAATCTAAGCTGTCGAAAGTGTTTTTCCAAAGTTATCAACATTTTTATGTTTGGTGTTCCGGAATCGACCTAATCTAAGGATGAAAATGCGTTTTCTGCATTGTCCCATAACTTTCCAGGGAAGCTTCAGAACATGAAATTTTGACCTCCCACTATAGCAGAAAGGTTCTTTCTAGTACTTGCACATCAAATCTAAGCTGTATGAAGTGTTTTTCGATAGTTATCAACATTTTTACGTTTGGCGTTTCGGAACCCACCTTATCTCAGGCTGAAAACGCGTTTTCTGCATTGCGCCATAACTTCTCAGGGAAGCTTCAGAACATGAAATGTTCACCTCCCACTATAGCAGAAAGGGTTTTTCTAGTAGTTGCACATCAAATCTAAGCTGTCTGAAGTGTTTTTCCAAAGTTATCAACATTTTTATGTTTGGCGTTCCAGAATCGACCTTATCTCAGGCTGAAAACGCGTTTTACGCATTGTGACATAACTTTGCAGGGAAGCATCAGAAAATGAAATTTTCACCTCCCACTATACCAGAAAGGGTTTTTCTAGTAGTTGCACATCAAATCTAAGCTGTCTGAAGTGTTTTTCGAAAGTTATCAACATTTTTATGTTTGGATTCCGGAATCGACCTTATCTCAGGATGAAAATGCGTTTTCTGCATTGTCCCATAACTTTCCAGGGAAGCTTCAGAACATGAAATTTTGACCTCCCACTATAGCAGAAAGGTTCTTTCTAGTAGCTGCACATCAAATCTGAGCTGTCTGAAGTGTTTTTCGAAAGTTATCAACATTTTTATGATTGGCGTTCCAGAACCCACATTATCTCAGGCTGAAAACGCGTTTTCTGCATTGTGCCATAAGTTTGCATGGAAGCTTCAGAACATGAAATTTTCACCTCCCACTATAGCAGAAAGGGTCTTTCAAGTAGTTGCACATCAAATCTAAGCTGTCTGAAGTGTTTTTCGAAAGTTATCAACATTTTTATGTTTGGCGTTCCGGAATCGACCTTATCTCAGGATGAAAATGCGTTTTCTGCATTGTGCCATAACTTTCCAGGGAAGCTTCAGAACATGAAATTTTGACCTCCCACTATAGCAGAAAGGTTCTTTCTAGTAGTTGCACATCAAATCTAAGCTGTCTGAAGTGTTTTTCGATAGTTATCAACATTTTTACGTTTGGCGTTTCGGAACCCACATTATCTCAGGCTGAAAATGCATTTTCTGCCTTGTGCCATATCTTTGCAAGGAAGCTTCAGAACATGAAATTTTCACCTCCCACTATAGCAGAACGGGTCTTTCTAGTAGTTGCACATCAAATCTAAGCTGTCTGAAGTGTTGTTCCAAAGTGATCAACATTTTTACGTTTGGCGTTTCGGAACCCACATTATCTCAGTCTGAAAACGCGTTTTCTGCATTGTGCCATAACTTTGCAGGGAAGCTTCAGAACATGAAATTTTCACCTCCCACTATAGCAGAAAGGGTCTTTCAAGTAGTTGCACATCAAATCTAAGCTGTCTGAAGTGTTTTTCGAAAGTTATCAACATTTTTATGTTTGGCGTTCCGGAATCGACCTTATCTCAGGATGAAAATGCGTTTTCTGCATTATGCCATAACTTTCCAGGGAAGCTTCAGAACATGAAATTTTGGCCTCCCACTATAGCAGAAAGGTTCTTTCTAGTAGTTGCACATCAAATCTAAGCTGTCTGAAGTGTTTTTCGATAGTTATCAACATTTTTACGTTTGGCGTTTCGGAACCCACATTATCTCAGGCTGAAAATGCATTTTCTGCCTTGTGCCATATCTTTGCAAGGAAGCTTCAGAACATGAAATTTTCACCTCCCACTATAGCAGAACGGGTCTTTCTAGTAGTTGCACATCAAATCTAAGCTGTCTGAAGTGTTGTTCCAAAGTGATCAACATTTTTACGTTTGGCGTTTCGGAACCCACATTATCTCAGTCTGAAAACGCGTTTTCTGCATTGTGCCATAACTTTGCAGGGAACCTTTAGAACATGAAATTTTCACCTCCCACTATAGCAGAACGGGTCTTTCTAGTAGTTGCACATCAAATCTAAGCTGTCTGAAGTGTTGTTCCAAAGTGATCAACATTTTTACGTTTGGCGTTTCGGAATCCACATTATCTCAGTCTGAAAACGCGTTTTCTGCATTGTGCCATAACTTTGCAGGGAACCTTTAGAACATGAAATTTTAACCTGCCACTATAGCAGAAAGGGTCCTTCTAGTAGTTGCACATAAAATCTAAGCTGTCTGAAGTGTTTTTCCAAAGTAATCAACATTTTTATCTTTGGCGTTCCGGAATTGACCTAATCTCAGGATGAAAATGCGTTTTCTGCATTGTCCCATAACTTTCCAGGGAAGCTTCAGAACATGAAATTTTGACCTCCCACTATAGCAGAAAGGGTCTTTCTAGTAGTTGCACATCAAATCTAACCTGTCTGAAGTGTTTTTCGAAAGTTATCAACATTTTTATGTTTGGCGATCCGGAACCCACCTTATCTCAAGCTGAAAACGCGTTTTCTGCATTGTGCCATAACTTTGCAGGAAAGTTTCAGAACATGAAATTTTAACCTCCCACTATTGCAGAAAGTTTCTTTCTAGTAGTTGCACATCAAATCTAAGCTGTCTGAAGTGTTTTTACAAAGTTATCAACATTTTTATGTTTGGCGTTCCGGAATCAACCTTATCTCAGGCTGAAAACGCGTTTTCTGCATTGTGCCATAACTTTGCAAGGAAGCTTCAGAACATGAAATTTTCAGCTCCCACTATAGCAGAAAGGGTCTTTCTCGTAGTTGCACATCAAATCTAAGCTGTCTGAAGTGTTTTTCCAAAGTTCTCAACATTTTTATGTTTGGCGTTCCAGAATCGACCTTATCTCAGGCTGAAAACGCATTGTCTGCATTGTGCCATAACTTTGCATGGAAGCTTCCGAACATGAAATTTTAACCTCCCACTATAGCAGAAAGGGTCTTTCTAGTAGTTGCACATCAAATCTAAGATGTCTGAAGTGTTTTCAGAAAGTTATCAACATTTTTATGTTTGGCGTTCCGGAATCGACCTTATCTCAGGCAGAAAACGATTTTTACGCTTTGTGCCATAACTTTGCAGGGAAGCTTCAGAAAATGAAATTTTCACCTCCCACTATAGCAGAAAGGGTCTTTCTTGTAGTTGCACATCAAATCTAAGCTGTCTGATGTGTTTTCCAAAGTTATCAACATTTTTATGTTTGGCGTTCCGGAATCGACCTTATCTCAGGCTGAAAACGCGTTTTACGCATTGTGCCATAACTTTGCAGGGAAGCTTCAGAACATGAAATTTTCACGTCCCACTGTAACAGAAAGGGTCTTTCCAGTAGTTGCACATCAAATCTAAGCTGTCTGAAGTGTTTTTCGAAAGTTATCAACATTTTTATGTTTGGCGTTCCGAAATCGACCTTATCTCAGGATGAAAAATTGTTTTCTGCATTGTCCCATAACTTTGCAGGGAAGCTTCAGAAAATGAAATTTTCACCTCCCACTATAGCAGAAAGGGTTTTTCTAGTAGTTGCACATCAAATCTAAGCTGTCAGAAGTGTTTTTCCAAAGTTATGAACATTTTTATGTTTGGCGTTCCGGAATCAAACTTATCTCAGGCTGAAAATGCATTTTCTGCCTTGTGCCATATCTTTGCAAGGAAGCTTCAGAACATGAAATTTTCACCTCCCACTATACCAGAAAGGGTCTTTCTAGTAGTTGCACATCAAATCTAAGCTGTCTGGAGTGTTTTTCCAAAGTTATCAACATTTTTATGTTTGGCGTTCCGGAACCCACCTTATCTCAGGCTGAAAACGCGTTTTCGGCATTGTGCCATAACTTTGCAGGGAAGCTTCAGAACATGAAATTTTCCCGTCCCACTATAGCAGAAAGGGTCTTTCTGGTAGTTGCACATCAAATCTAAGCTGTCTGAAGTGTTTTTTGAAAGTTATCAACATTTTTATGTTTGGCGTTCCGGAATCGACCTTATCTCAAGCTGAAAACGCGTTTTCTGCATTGTGCCATAACTTTGCAGGGAAGCTTCAGAACATGAAATGTTCACCTCCCACTATAGCAGAAAGGGTCTTTCTAGTAGTTGCACATCAAATCTAAGCTGTCTGAAGTGTTTTTCGAAAGTTATCAACATTTTTATGTTTGGCGTTCCAGAATCGACCTTATCTCAGGTTGAAAACGGGTTGTCTGCATTGTGCCATAACTTTGCATGGAAGCTTCAGAACATGAAATGTTCACCTCCCACTATAGCAGAAAGGGTCTTTCTAGTAGTTGCACATCAAATCTAAGCTGTCAGAAGTGTTTTTCCAAAGTTATGAACATTTTTATGTTTGGCGTTCCGGAATCAACCTTATCTCAGGCTGAAAATGCATTTTCTGCCTTGTGCCATAACTTTGCAAGGAAGCTTCAGAACATGAAATTTTCACGTCCCACTATAGCAGAAAGGGTCTTTCCAGTAGTTGCACATCAAATCTAAGCTGTCTGAAGTGTTTTTCGAAAGTTATCAACATTTTTATGTTTGGCGTTCCGGAACCCACCTTATCTCAAGCTGAAAACGCGTTTTCTGCATTATGCCATAACTTTGCAGGGAAGCTTCAGAACATGAAATTTTCACGTCCCACTATAGCAGAAAGGGTCTTTCTAGAGGTTGCACATAAAATCTAAGCTGTCTGAAGTGTTTTTCGAAAGTTATCAACATTTTTATGTTTGGCGTTCCGGAACCCACCTTATCTCAGGCTGAAAACAGGTTTTCTGCATTGTGACATAACTTTGCAGGGAAGCTTCAGAACATGAAATTTTCCCGTCCCACTATAGCAGAAAGGGTCTTTCTAGTAGTTGCACATCAAATCTAAGCTGTCAGAAGTGTTTTTCCAAAGTTATCAACATTTTTATGTTTGGCGTTCCGGAATCGACCTTATCTCAGGCTGAAAACGCGTTTTACGCATTGTGCCATAACTTTGCAGGGAAGCTTCAGAACATGAAATTTTCACGTCCCACTGTAGCAGAAAGGGTCTTTCCAGTAGTTGCACATCAAATCTAAGCTGTCTGAAGTGTTTTTCGAAAGTTATCAACATTTTTATGTTTGGCGTTCCGGAATCGACCTTATCTCAGGATGAAAAATTGTTTTCTGCATTGTCCCATAACTTTGCAGGGAAGATTCTGAACATGAAATGTTCACCTCCCACTATAGCAGAAAGGGTTTTTCTAGTAGTTGCACATCAAATCTAAGCTGTCTGATGTGTTTTTCCAAAGTTATCAACATTTTTATGTTTGGCGTTCCGGAATCGAACTTATCTCAGGCTGAAAACGCGTTTTACGCATTGTGCCATAACTTTGCAGGGAAGCTTCAGAACATGAAATTTTCACGTCCCACTGTAGCAGAAAGGGTCTTTCCAGTAGTTGCACATCAAATCTAAGCTGTCTGAAGTGTTTTTCGAAAGTTATCAACATTTTTATGTTTGGCGTTCCGGAATCGACCTTATCTCAGGCTGAAAACGCATTTTCTGCATTGTGCCATAACTTCGCAAGGAAGCTTCAGAACATGAAATTTTCACGTCCCACTATAGCAGAAAGGGTCTTTCCAGTAGTTGCACATCAAATCTAAGCTGTCTGAAGTGTTTTTCGAAAGTTATCAACATTTTTATGTTTGGCGTTCCGGAACCCACCTTATCTCAAGCTGAAAACGCGTTTTCTGCATTATGCCATAACTTTGCAGGGAAGCTTCAGAACATGAAATTTTCACGTCCCACTGTAGCAGAAAGGGTCTTTCCAGTAGTTGCACATCAAATCTAAGCTGTCTGAAGTGTTTTTCGAAAGTTATCAACATTTTTATGTTTGGCATTCCGGAATCGACCTTATCTCAGGATGAAAAATTGTTTTCTGCATTGTCCCATAACTTTGCAGGGAAGATTCTGAACATGAAATGTTCACCTCCCACTATAGCAGAAAGGGTTTTTCTAGTAGTTGCACATCAAATCTAAGCTGTCTGAAGTGTTTTTCGAAAGTTATCAACATTTTTGTGTTTGGCGTTCCGGAATCAACCTCATCTCAGGCTGAAAACGCGTTTTCTGCATTGTGCCATAACTTTGCAAGGAAGCTTCAGAACATGAAATGTTCACCTCCCACAAAAGCAGAAAGGGTCTTTCTAGTAGTTGCACATCAAATCTAAGCTGTCTGAAGTGTTTTTCGAAAGTTATCAACATTTTTATGTTTGGCGTTCCGGAATCGACCTTATCTCAGGATGAAAATGCGTTTTCTGCATTGTCCCATAACTTTCCAGGGAAGCTTCAGAACATGAAATTTTGACCTCCCACTATAGCAGAAAGGTTCTTTCTAGTAGTTGCACATCAAATCTAAGCTGTATGAAGTGTTTTTCGATAGTTATCAACATTTTTACGTTTGGCGTTTCGGAACCCACCTTATCTCAGGCTGAAAACGCGTTTTCTGTATTGCGCCATAACTTATCAGGGAAGCTTCAGAACATGAAATGTTCACCTCCCGCTATAGCAGAAAGGGTTTTTCTAGTAGTTGCACATCAAATCTAAGCTGTCTGAAGTGTTTTTCCAAAGTTATCAACATTTTTATGTTTGGCGTTCCAGAATCGACCTTATCTCAGGCTGAAAACGCGTTTTACGCATTGTGACATAACTTTGCAGGGAAGCATCAGAAAATGAAATTTTCACCTCCCACTATATCAGAAAGGGTCTTTCTAGTAGTTGCACATCAAATCTAAGCTGTCTGGAGTGTTTTTCCAAAGTTATCAACATTTAAATGTTTGGCGTTCCGGAACCCACCTTATCTCAGGCTGAAAACACGTTTTCGGCATTGTGCCATAACTTTGCAGGGAAGCTTCAGAACATGAAATTTTCACGTCCCACTATAGCAGAAAGGGTCTTTCCAGTAGTTGCATATCAAATCTAAGCCGTCTGAAGTGTTTTTCCATAGTTATGAACATTTTTATGTTTGGCGTTCCGGAATCGACCTTATCTCAGGATGAAAAATTGTTTTCTGCATTGACCCATAACTTTGCAGGGAAGATTCTGAACATGAAATTTTCACGTCCCACTATAGCAGAAATGGCCTTTCTAGTATTTGCACATCAAATCTAAGCTGTCTGAAGTGTTTTTCGAAAGTTATCAACATTTTTATGTTTGGCATTCCGGAACCCACCTTATCTCAAGCTGAAAACGCGTTTTCTGCATTGTGCCATAACTTTGCAGGGAAGCTTCAGAACATGAAATTTTCACGTCCCACTATAGCAGAAAGGGTCTTTCTAGAGGTTGCACATAAAATCTAAGCTCTCTGAAGTGTTTTTCGAAAGTTATCAACATTTTTATGTTTGGCGTTCCGGAACCCACCTTATCTCAGGCTGAAAACAGGTTTTCACCATTGTGACATTACTTGCAGGGAAGCTTCAGAACATGAAATTTTCCCGTCCCACTATAGCAGAAAGGGTCTTTCTAGTAGTTGCACATCAAATCTAAGCTGTCTGAAGTGTTTTTCCAAAGTTATCGACATTTTTATGTTTTGCGTTCCAGATTCAACCTTATCTCAGGCTGAAAACACGTTTTCTGCATTGTGCCATAAGTTTGCATGGAAGCTTCAGAACATGAAATTTTCACCTCCCACTATAGCAGAAAGGGTCTTTCTAGTAGTTGCACATCAAATCTAAGCTGTCTGAAGTGTTTTTCGAAAGTTATCAACATTTTTATGTTTGGCGTTCCGGAATCGACCTTATCTCAGGATGAAAATGCGTTTTCTGCATTGTCCCATAACTTTGCAGGGAAGCTTCAGAACATGAAATTTTAACCTGCCACTATAGCAGAAAGGGTCCTTCTAGTAGTTGCACATCAAATCTAAGCTGTCTGATGTGTTTTTCCAAAGTGATCAACATTTTTACGTTTGGCGTTTCGGAACCCACCTTATCTCAGGCTGAAAACGCGTTTTCTGCATTGTGCCATAACTTTGCAGGGAAGCTTCAGAACATGAAATGTTCACCTCCCTCTATAGCAGAAAGGGTCTTTCAGTAGTTGCTCATCAAGTCTAAGCAGTCTGAAGTGTTTTTCGAAAGTTATCAACATTTTTATGTTTGGCGTTCCGGAATCGACCTTATCTCACGATGAAAAATCGTTTTCTGCATTGTCCCATAACTTTCCAGGGAAGCTTCAGAACATGAAATGTTCACCTCCCACGATAGCAGAATGGGTTTTTCTAGTAGTTGCACATCAAATCTAAGCAGTCTGATGTGTTTTTCGAAAGTTATCAACATTTTTATGTTTGCCGTTCCAGAATCGACCTTATTTCAGGCTAAAAAAGCGTTGTCTGCATTGTGCCATTACTTTGCATGGAAGCTTCCGAACATGAAATTTTAACCTCCCACTATAGCAGAAAGGGTCTTTCTAGTAGTTGCTCATCAAATCTAAGCTGTCTGAAGTGTTTTTCCAAAGTTGTCAACATATTTATGTTTGGCGTTCCGGAACCCACCTTTTCTCAGGCTGAATATGCGTTTTCTGCATTGTGCCACAACTTTGTAGTGAAGCTTCAGAACATGAAATTTTGACCTCCCACTATAGCAGAAAGGGTCTTTCTAGTAGTTGCACATCAAATCTAAGCTGTCTGAAGTGTTTTACCCAAGTTATCAACACTTTTATGTTTGGCGTTCCGGAATCGACCTTATGTGAGGCTGAAAACGCGTTTTCTGCATTGTCACATGACTTTGCTGGGAAGCTTCAGAACATGAAATTATCACCTCCCACTATAGCAGAAAGGGTCTTTCTAGCAGATGCACATTAAATCGAAGCTGTTTGAAGTGTTTTACCCAAGTTATCAACACTTTTATGTTTGGCGTTCCGGAATCGACCTTATCTCAGGCTGAAAACAGGATTTACACATTTTGTCATAACTTTGCAGGGAAACGTCAGAACATCAAATTTTCATATCCCGCTATAGAAGAAAGGGTCTTTCTATTAGTTGCACATCAAATCTAAGCTGTCTGAAGTGTTTTTCCAAAGTTATCAACATCTTTATGTTTGGCGTTCCGGAAAACACCTTATCTCAGGCTGAAAACGCGTTTTCTGCATTGTGCCATAACTTTGCAGGGAAGCTTCAGAACATGAAATTTTAACCTCCCACTATAGCAGAATGGGTCTTTCTAGTAGTTGCACATCAAATCTAAGCTGTCTGAAGTGTCTTTTCAAAGTTATCAACACTTTTATGTTTGGCGTTCCGGAATCGTCTTTATCTCAGGCTGAAAACGCGTTTTCTCCATTGTGCCATAACTTTGCAGGGAAGCTTCAGAACACGAAATTTTCACCTCCCACAATGGCAGAAACGGTCTTTCTAGTAGTTGCACATCAAATCTATGCTGTCTGAAGTGTTTTTCCAAAATTATCAACATTTTTATATTTGGCGTTCCGGAATCGACCTTATCTCAGGCTGAAAACGCGTTTTACGCATTGTGCCATAACTTTGCAGGGAAGCTTCAGAACATCGAATTTTCAACTCCCACTATAGCAGAAAGGGTCTTTCTGGTAGTTGCAGATCAAATCTAAGCTGTCTGAAATGTTTTTCCAAAGTTATCAACATTTTTATGTTTGGCGTTCTGGAACCCACCTTATCTCATGCTGAAAATCCGTTTTCTGCATTGTGCCATAACTTCTCAGGGAAGCTTCAGAACATGAAATGTTCACCTCCCACTATAGCAGAAAGGGTCCTTCTAGTAGTTGCACATCAAATCTAAGCTGTCTGAAGTGTTTTTCCAAAGTTATCTACATTTTTATGTTTGGCATTCCGGAATCAAAATTATCTCAGGCTGAAAACGCATTTTCTGCATTGTGCCATAACTTTGCAAGGAAGCTTCAGAACATGAAATTGTCACCTCCCACTATAGCTGAAAGGGTCTTTCTAGTAGTTGCACATCAAATCTAAGCTGTCTGAAGTGTTTTTCGAAAGAAATCAACATTGTTATATATGGCGTTCCGGAATCGACCTAATCTAAGGATGAAAATGCGTTTTCTGCATTGTCCCATAACTTTACAGGGAAGCTTTAGAACATGAAATTTTCACCTCCCACTATAGCGGAAAGGGTTTTTCTAGTAGTTGCACATCAAATCTAAGCTGTCTGAAGTGTTTTTCCAAAGTTATCAACATTTTTATGTTTGGCGTTCCGGAATCAACCTTATCTCAGGTTGAAAACGAATTTTCTGCATTGTGCCATAATTTTGCTAGTAAGCTTCATAACATGAAATTTTCACCTCCCACTATAGCAGAAAGGGTCTTTCTAGTAGTTGCACATCAAATGTAAGCTGTCTGAAGTGTTTTTCGAAAGTTATCAACATTTTTATGTTTGGTGTTCCGGAATCGACCTAATCTCAGCATGAAAATGCGTTTTCTGCATTGTCCCATAACTTTCGAGGGAAACTTCAGAACATGATATTTTAACTCCCACTATAGCAGAAAGCGTCTTTCTAGTAGTTGCACATCAAATCTAAGCTGTCTGAAGTGTTTTTCCAAAGTTATCAACATTTTTATGTTTGGCGTTCCGGAACCCACCTTATCTCAGGCTGAATACGCGTTTTCTGCATTGTGCCATAACTTTGCAGGGAAGCTTCAGAACATGAAATTTTAACTTCCCACTATTGCAGAAAGTGTCTTTGTAGTTGTTGCACATCAAATCTAAGCTGTCTGATGTGTTTTTGCAAAGTTATCAACATTTTTACGTTTGGCGTTTCGGAACCCACCTTATCTCAAGCTGAAAACGCGTTTTCTGCATTGTGCCATAACTTTGCATGGAAGCTTCAGAACATGAAATGTTCACCTCCCACTATAGCAGATAGGGTCTTTCTAGTAGTTGCTCATCAAATCTAAGCAGTCTGAAGTGTTTTTCGAAAGTTATCAACATTTTTATGTTTGGCGTTCCGGAATCAACATTATCTCAGGCTGAAAACGCATTTTCTGCATTGTGCCATAACTTTGCAAGGAAGCTTCAGAACATGAAATTTTCACCTCCCACTATAGCTGAAAGGGTCTTTCTAGTAGTTGCACATCAAATCTAATGTAGTGTTTTTCGAAAGAAATCAACATTTTTATGTTTGGCATTCCGGAATCGACCTAATCTAAGGATGAAAATGCGTTTTCTGCATTGTCCCATAACTTTACAGGGAAGCTTTAGAACATGAAATTTTGACCTCCCACTATAGCAAAAAGGGACTTTCTAGTAGTTGCACATCAAATCTAAGCTGTCTGAAGTGTTTTTCGAAAATTATCAACATTTTTATGTTTGGCGTTCCAGAATCGACCTTATCTCAGGCTGAAAACGCGTTTTCTGCATTGTGCCATAACTTTGCATGGAAGCTTCAGAACATGAAATGTACACCTCCCACTATAGCAGAAAGGGTCTTTCTAGTAGTTGCACATCAAATCTAAGCTGTCTGAAGGGTTTTCCAAAGTTATCAACATTTTTATGTTTGGCGTTCCGGAACCCACCTTATCTCAGGCTGAAAACGCGTTTTCTGCATTGTGCCATAATTTTGCAGGGAAGCTTCAGAACATGAAATTTTATCCTGGCACTATAGCAGAAAGGGTCCTTCTAGTAGTTGCACATCAAATCTAAGCTGTCTGAAGTGTTTTTCTGAAGTTATCAACATTTTTATGTTTGGCGTTCCGGAATCTATCTTATCTCAGGCTGAAAACGATTTTCACGCTTTGTGCCATAACTTTGCAGGGAAGCTTCAGAAAATGAAATTTTCACATCCCACTATAGCAGAAAGGGTTTTTCTAGTAGTTGCACACCAAATCTAAGCTGTCTGAAGTGTTTTTCCAAAGTTATCTACATTTTTATGTTTGGCGTTCCGGAATCAACATTATCTCAGGCTGAAAACGCATTTTCTGCATTGTGCCCTAACTTTGCAAGGAAGCTTCAGAACATGAAATTTTCACCTCCCACTATAGCTGAAAGGGTCTTTCTAGTAGTTGCACATCAAATCTAAGCTGTCTGAAGTGTTTTTCGAAAGAAATCAACATTTTTATGTTTGGCGTTCCAGAATCGACCTTATCTCAGGCTCAAAACGCGTTGTCTGCATTGTGCCATAACTTTGCAAGGAAGCTTCATAACATGAAATGTTCACCTCCCGCTATAGCAGAAAGGGTCTTTCTAGTAGTTGCACATCAAATCTAAGCTGTCTGGAGTGTTTTTCCAAAGTTATCAACATTTAAATGTTTGGCGTTCCGGAACCCACCTAATCTCAGGCTGAAAACGCGTTTTCGGCATTGTGCCATAACTTTGCAGGGAAGCTTCAGAACATGAAATTTTCACGTCCCACTATAGCAGAAAGGGTCTTTCCAGTAGTTGCATATCAAATCTAAGCCGTCTGAAGTGTTTTTCCATAGTTATGAACATTTTTATGTTTGGCGTTCCGGAATCGACCTTATCTCAGGATGAAAAATTGTTTTCTGCATTGTCCCATAACTTTGCAGGGAAGATTCTGAACATGAAATTTTCACGTCCCACTATAGCAGAAAGGGTCTTTCTAGAGGTTGCACATAAAATCTAAGCTCTCTGAAGTGTTTTTCGAAAGTTATCAACATTTTTATGTTTGGCGTTCCGGAACCCACCTTATCTCAGGCTGAAAACAGGTTTTCTCCATTGTGACATAACTTGCAGGGAAGCTTCAGAACATGAAATTTTCCCGTCCCACTATAGCAGAAAGGGTCTTTCTAGTAGTTGCACATCAAATCTAAGCTGTCTGAAGTGTTTTTCCAAAGTTATCGACATTTTTATGTTTTGCGTTCCGGATTCAACCTTATCTCAGGCTGAAAACACGTTTTCTGCATTGTGCCATAAGTTTGCATGGAAGCTTCAGAACATGAAATTTTCACCTCCCACTATAGCAGAAAGGGTCTTTCTAGTAGTTGCACATCAAATCTAAGCTGTCTGAAGTGTTTTTCGAAAGTTATCAACATTTTTATGTTTGGCGTTCCGGAATCGACCTTATCTCAGGATGAAAATGCGTTTTCTGCATTGTCCCATAACTTTGCAGGGAAGCTTCAGAATATGAAATTTTAACCTGCCACTATAGCAGAAAGGGTCCTTCTAGTAGTTGCACATCAAATCTAAGCTGTCTGATGTGTTTTTCCAAAGTGATCAACATTTTTATGTTTGGCGTTCCGGAATCGACCTTATCTCAGGATGAAAAATCGTTTTCTGCATTGTCCCATAACTTTGCAGGGATGATTAAGAACATAAAATTTTCACGTCCCACTATAGCAGAAAGGGTCTTTCTAGTATTTGCACATCAAATCTAAGCTGTCTGAAGTGTTTTTCGAAAGTTATCAACATTTTTATGTTTGGCGTTCGGGAACCCACCTTATCTCAGGCTGAAAACGCGTTTTCTGCATTGTGCCATAACTTTGCAGGGAGGCTTCAGAACATGAAATGTTCACCTCCCACTGTAGCAGAAAGGGTCTTTCTAGTAGTTGCACATCAAATCTAAGCTGTCTGAAGTGTTTTTCGGATGTTATCAACATTTTTATGTTTGGCGTTCCAGAATCGACCTTATCTCAGGCCGAAAACGCGTTTTACGCATTGTGACATAACTTTGCAGGGAGGCATCAGAAAATGAAATTTTCACCTCCCACTATACCAGAAAGGGTCTTTCTAGTAGTTGCACATCAAATCTAAGCTGTCTGGAGTGTTTTTCCAAAGTTATCAACATTTAAATGTTTGGCGTTCCAGAATCGACCTTATCTCAGGCTGAAAACGCGTTTTCTGCATTGTGCCATAACTTTGCATGGAAGGTTCAGAACATGAAATGTTCACCTCCCACTATAGCAGAAAGGGTCTTTCTAGTAGTTGCACATCAAATTTAAGCTGTCTGAAGTGTTTTTCGAAAGTTATCAACATTTTTATGTTTGGCGTTCCAGAATCGACCTTATCTCAGGCTGAAAACGCGTTTTCTGCATTGTGCCATAACTTTGCAGGGAAGCTTCAGAACATGAAATTTTCACATCCCACTATAGCAGAAAGGGTCTTTCTCGTAGTTGCACATCAAATCTAAGCTGTCGAAAGTGTCTTTCCAAAGTTATCAACATTTTTATGTTTGGTGTTCCGGAATCGACCTAATCTAAGGATGAAAATGCGTTTTCTGCATTGTCCCATAACTTTACAGGGAAGCTTTAGAACATGAAAATTTGACCTCCCACTATAGCAAAAAGGGACTTTCTAGTAGTTGCACATCAAATCTAAGCTGTCTGAAGTGTTTTTCGAAAGTTATCAACATTTTTATGTTTGGCGTTCCAGAATCGACCTTATCTCAGGCTGAAAACGCATTGTCTGCATTGTGCCATAACTTTGCAGGGAAGTTTCAGAACATGAAATTTTAACCTCCCACTATTGCAGAAAGGGTCTTTCTAGTAGTTGCACATCAAATCTAAGCTGTCTGAAGTGTTTTTCGAAAGTTATCAACATTTTTATGTTTGGCGTTCCGGAATCGACCTTATCTCAGGATGAAAATGCGTTTTCTGCATTGTCCCATAACTTTGCAGGGAAGCTTCAGAATATGAAATTTTAACCTGCCACTATAGCAGAAAGGGTCCTTCTAGTAGTTGCACATCAAATCTAAGCTGTCTGATGTGTTTTTCCAAAGTGATCAACATTTTTATGTTTGGCGTTCCGGAATCGACCTTATCTCAGGATGAAAAATCGTTTTCTGCATTGTCCCATAACTTTGCAGGGATGATTAAGAACATAAAATTTTCACGTCCCACTATAGCAGAAAGGGTCTTTCTAGTATTTGCACATCAAATCTAAGCTGTCTGAAGTGTTTTTCGAAAGTTATCAACATTTTTATGTTTGGCGTTCGGGAACCCACCTTATCTCAGGCTGAAAACGCGTTTTCTGCATTGTGCCATAACTTTGCAGGGAGGCTTCAGAACATGAAATGTTCACCTCCCACTGTAGCAGAAAGGGTCTTTCTAGTAGTTGCACATCAAATCTAAGCTGTCTGAAGTGTTTTTCGGATGTTATCAACATTTTTATGTTTGGCGTTCCAGAATCGACCTTATCTCAGGCCGAAAACGCGTTTTACGCATTGTGACATAACTTTGCAGGGAGGCATCAGAAAATGAAATTTTCACCTCCCACTATACCAGAAAGGGTCTTTCTAGTAGTTGCACATCAAATCTAAGCTGTCTGGAGTGTTTTTCCAAAGTTATCAACATTTAAATGTTTGGCGTTCCAGAATCGACCTTATCTCAGGCTGAAAACGCGTTTTCTGCATTGTGCCATAACTTTGCATGGAAGGTTCAGAACATGAAATGTTCACCTCCCACTATAGCAGAAAGGGTCTTTCTAGTAGTTGCACATCAAATTTAAGCTGTCTGAAGTGTTTTTCGAAAGTTATCAACATTTTTATGTTTGGCGTTCCAGAATCGACCTTATCTCAGGCTGAAAACGCGTTTTCTGCATTGTGCCATAACTTTGCAGGGAAGCTTCAGAACATGAAATTTTCACATCCCACTATAGCAGAAAGGGTCTTTCTCGTAGTTGCACATCAAATCTAAGCTGTCGAAAGTGTCTTTCCAAAGTTATCAACATTTTTATGTTTGGTGTTCCGGAATCGACCTAATCTAAGGATGAAAATGCGTTTTCTGCATTGTCCCATAACTTTACAGGGAAGCTTTAGAACATGAAAATTTGACCTCCCACTATAGCAAAAAGGGACTTTCTAGTAGTTGCACATCAAATCTAAGCTGTCTGAAGTGTTTTTCGAAAGTTATCAACATTTTTATGTTTGGCGTTCCAGAATCGACCTTATCTCAGGCTGAAAACGCGTTGTCTGCATTGTGCCATAACTTTGCAGGGAAGTTTCAGAACATGAAATTTTAACCTCCCACTATTGCAGAAAGGGTCTTTCTAGTAGTTGCACATCAAATCTGAGCTGTCTGAAGTGTTTTTCCAAAGTTATCAACATTTTTATGTTTGGCGTTCCGGAATCAACCTTATCTCAGGTTGAAAACGAATTTTCTGCATTGTGCCATAACTTTGCAAGGAAACTTCATAACATGATGTTTTAACTCCCACTATAGCAGAAAGGGTCTTTCCAGTAGTTGCACATCAAATCTAAGCTGTCTGAAGTGTTTTTCGGAAGTTATCACCATTTTTATGTTTGGCGTTCCAGAATCGACCTTATCTCAGGCTGAAAACGCGTTGTCTGCATTGTGCCATAACTTTGCATGGAAGCTTCCGAACATGAAATTTTAACCTCCCACTATAGCAGAAAGGGTTTTTCCTAGTAGTTGCACATCAAATCTCAGCTGTCTGAAGTGTTTTTCGAAAGTTATCAACATTTTTATGTTTTCCGTTCCGGAACCCACCTTATCTCAGGCTGAAAACAGGTTTTCTGCATTGTGACATAACTTTGCAGGGAAGCTTCAGAACATGAAATGTTCACCTCCCACTATAGCAGAAAGGGTCTTTCTAGTAGTTGCACATCAAATCTAAGCTGTCTGAAGTGTTTTTCGAAAGTTATCAACATTTTTATGTTTGGCGTTCCAGAATCGAACTTATCTCAGGTTGAAAACGGATTGTCTGCATTGTGCCATAACTTTGCATGGAAGCTTCAGAACATGAAATGTTCACCTCCCACTATAGCAGACAGGGTCTTTCTAGTAGTTTCACATCAAATCTAAGCTGTCTCAAGTGTTTTTCGAAAGTTATCAACATTTTTATGTTTCGCGTTCCAGAATTGACCTAATCTCAGGCTGAAAACGCGTTTTCTGCATTGTGCCATAATTTTGCATGGAAGCTTCAGAACATGAAATGTTCACCTCCCACTATAGCAGAAAGGGTCTTTCTAGTAGTTGCACATCAAATCTAAGCTGTCTGAAGTGTTTTTCGAAAGTTATCAACATTTTTATGTTTGGCGTTCCAGAATCGACCTTATCTCAGGCTGAAAACGCGTTTTCTGCATTGTGGCATAACTTTGCAGGGAAGCTTCAGAACATGAAATTTTCACGTCCCACTATAGCAGAAAGGGTCTTTCTAGTAGTTGCACATCAAATCTAAGCTGTCTGAAGTGTTTTTCGAAAGTTATCAACATTTTTATGTCTGGCATTCCGGAACCCACCTTATCTCAAGCTGAAAACGCGTTTTCTGCATTGTGCCATAACTTTGCAGGGAGGCTTCAGAACATGAAATTTTAACCTCCCACTATAGCAGAAAGGGTCCTTCTAGTAGTTGCACATCAAATCTAAGATGTCTGAAGTGTTTTCCCAAAGTTATCAACATTTTTATGTTTGGCGTTCCGGAATCGACCTTATCTCAGGCAGAAAACGCTTTTTACGCTTTGTGCCATAACTTTGCAGGGAATCTTCAGAAAATGAAATTTTCACCTCCCACTATAGCAGGAAGGGTTTTTCTAGTAGTTGCACATCAAATCTAAGCTGTCTGAAGTGTTTTTCCAAAGTTATCAACATTTTTATGTTTGGCGTTCCGGAATCAACCTTATCTCAGGCTAAAAAAGCGGTGTCTGCATTGTGCCATTACTTTGCATGGAAGCTTCCGAACATGAAATTTTAACCTCCCACTGTAGCAGAAAGGGTCTTTCTAGTAGTTGCACATCAAATCTAAGCTGTCTGATGTGTTTTTCCAAAGTTATCAACATTTTTATGTATGGCGTTCCGGAATCGACCTTATCTCAGGCTGAAAACGCGTTTTACGGATTGTGCCATAACTTTGCAGGGAAGCTTCAGAACATGAAATGTTCACCTCCCACTATAGCAGATAGTGTCTTTCTAGTAGTTGCTCATTAAATCTAAGCAGTCTGATATGTTTTTCGAAAGTTATCAACATTTTTATGTTTGCCGTTCCAGAATCGACCTTATTTCACGCTAAAAAAGCGTTGTCCGCATTGTGCCATTACTTTGCATGGAAGCTTCCGAACATGAAATTTTAACCTCCCACTGTAGCAGAAAGGGTCTTTCTAGTAGTTGCACATCAAATCTAAGCTGTCTGGAGTGTTTTTCGAAAGTTATCAACATTTTTATGATTGGCGTTCCGGAACCCACATTATCTCAGGCTGAAAACACGTTTTCTGCATTGTGCCATAACTTTGCAGGGAAGCTTCAGTACATGAAATGTTCACCTCCCACTATAGCAGAAAGGGTTTTTCTAGTAGTTGTACAACAAATCTAAGCTGTCTGAAGTGTTTTTCGAAAGTTATCAACATTTTTATGTTTGGCGTTCCGGAATCGACCTTATCTCAGGATGAAAATGCGTTTTCTGCATTGTCCCATAACTTTCCAGGGAAGCTTCAGAACATGAAATTTTGACCTCCGACTATAGCAGAAAGGTTCTTTCTAGTAGTTGCACATCAAATCTAAGCTGTCTGAAGTGTTTTTCGATAGTTATCAACATTTTTACGTTTGGCGTTTCGGAACCCACCTTATCTCAGGCTGAAAACGCGCTTACTGCATTGTGCCACAACTTTGCAAGAAATTTCAGAATATGAAATTTTAACCTCCCACTATTGCAGAAAAGGTCTTTCTAGTATTTGCATATCAAATCCAAGCTGTCTGAAGTGTTTTTCCAAAGTTTTCAACATTTTTTATGTTTGGCGTTCGGGAACCCACCTTATCTCAGGCTGAAAACGCGTTTTACGCATTGTGCCATAACTTTGCAGGGGAGCTTCAGAACATAAAATTTTCACCTCCCACTATAGCAGAAAGGGTCTTTCTAGTAGTTGCACATCAAATGTAAGCGGTCTGAAGTGTATGTCAAAAGTTATCAATTTTTTTATGTTTGGCGTTCCGGAATCGACCTTATGTCAGGCTGAAAACACGTTTTACGCATTGTGCCATTACTTTGCAGGGAAACTTCAGAAAATGAAATTTTCACATCCCACTATAGCAGAAAGGGTCTTTCTAGTAGTTACACATCAAATCTAAGCTGTCTGAAGTGTTTTTCCAAAGTTATCTACATTTTTATGTTTGGCGTTCCGGAGTCGACCTTATCTCAGGCTGAAAACGTGTTTTCTGCATTGTGCCACAACTTTGCAGGGAAGCTTCTGAACATGAAATTTTCACATCCCACTATAGCAGAAAGGGTCTTTCTAGTAGTTGCACATCAAAGCTAAGCTGTCTGAAGTGTTTTTCCAAACTTATCAACATTTTTATGTTTGGCGTTCCGGAATCGACCTTATCTCAGGCTGAAAACGCGTTATACGCATTGTGCCATAACTTTGCATAAAGCTTCAGAACATGAAATTTTCACATCCCACTATAGCAGAAAGGGTCTTTATCGTAGTTGCACATCAAATCTAAGCTGTGTGAAGTATTTTTCCAAAGTTATCAACATTCTTATGTTTGGCGTACCGGAACGCACCTATCTCAGGCTGAAAACGCGTTTTCTGCATTGTGCCATAACTTTTCAGGGAAGCTTCAGAATATGATATTTTAACCTCCCATTATTGCAGAGAGGGTATTTCTAGTAGTTTCACGTGAAATCTAAGGTGTCTGAAGTGTTTTTCCAAAGTTATCAACATTTTTGTGTTTGGCGTTCCGGAATCGACCTTATCTCAGGCTGAAAACGGGTTTTACGCATTGTGCCATAACTTTGCATAAAGCTTCAGAACATGAAATTTTCACATCCCACTATAGCACAAAGGGTCTTTCTCGTAGTTGCACATCAAATCTAAGCTGTCTGAAGTGTTTATCCAAAGTTGTCCACATTTTTATGTTTGGCGTTCTGGAACCCACCTTATCTCAGGCTGAAAACTAGTTTTCTGCATTGTGCGATAATTTTGCTGGGACGCTTCAGAACATGAAATTTTCACCCCCCACTATAGCAGAAAGGGTCTTTCTAGTAGTTTCACGTGAAATCTAAGCTGTCAGAAGTCTTTTTCCAAAGTTATCAACATTTTTATGTTTGGCATTCCGGAATTGACCTTATCTCGGGCTGAAAACGCGTTTTACGCATTGTGCCATAACTTTGCAGGGAAGCTTCAGAACATGAAATTTTAAACTTCCCCTAAAGCAGAAAAGGTCTTTCTAGTAGTTGCACATCAAATCTAAGCTGTCTGAAGTGTTTTCCAAAGTTTTCAACATTTTTATGTTTGGCGTTCGGGAACCCACCTTATCTCAGGCTGAAATCGCGTTTACTGCATTGTGCCATAACTTTGCAGGAAACTTCAGAATATGAAATTTTAACCTCCCACTATTGCAGAAAGGTTCTGTCTTGTAGTTGCACATCAAATCTAAGCTGTCTGAAGTGTTTTTCCAAAGTTATCAACATTTTTATGTTTGGCGTTCCGGAACCCACCTTATCTCAGCCTGAAAACACTTTTTCTGCGTTGTGCCATAACTTTTCCGGCGAGCTTCAGAACATGACATGTTAAACTTCCACTATAGCAGAAAAGGTCTTTCTAGTAGTTGCAGATCAAATCTAAGCTGTCTGGAATGTTTTTCCAAAGTCATCAACATTTTTATGTTTGGCGTTCTGGAACCCACCTTATCTCAGTCTGAAATTGCTTTTTCTGCATTGTGCCATAACTTTGCAGGGATACATCAGAACATCAAATTTTCACCTCCCACTGTAGCAGAAAGGGTCTTTCTCGTACTTGCACATCAAATCTAAGCTGTCTGAAGTGTTTTTCGAAAGTTATCAACATTTTTTTGTTTGGCGTTCCGGAACCCACCTTATCTCAGGCTGTGAGCGCGTTTTCTGAATTGTGCCATAACTTTGGAGGAAAGCTTCAGAACACGAAATTTTCAATCCCCATTATAGCAGAAAGGGTCTTTCTAGTAGTTGCACATCAAAGCTAACCTGTCTGAAGTGTTTTTCCGAAGTTATCAACATTCTTATGTTTTGTGTTCCGGAATCAACCTTTTCTCAGGCTAAAAACCCGTTTTCTGCATTTTGCCATAACTTTGCAGGAAAGCAGCAGAATGTGAAATTTTCACCTCCCACTATAGCAGAAAGGGTCTTTCTAGTAGTTGCACAACAAATCTAAGCTGTCTGTAGTGTTTTTCGAAAGTTATCAACATTTTTTTGTTTGGCGTTCCAGAATCGACCTTATCTCAGGCGGAAAACGCGTTGTCTACATTGTGCCATAACTTTGCATGGAAGCTTCCGAACATGAAATTTTAACCTCCCACTATAACAGAAAGGGTCTTTCTTGTAGTTGCACATCAAATCTAATATGTCTGAAGTGTTTTCCCAAAGTTATCAACATTTTTATGTTTGGCGTTCCGGAATCGACCTTATCTCATGCAGAAAACGCTTTTTACGCTTTGTGCCATAACTTTGCAGGGAAGCTTCAGAAAATGAAATTTTAACCTCCCACTATAGCAGAAAGGGTCTTTCTAGTAGTTGCACATCAAATCTAAGCTGTCTGAAGTGTTTTTCCAAAGTTATCAACATTTTTATGTTTGGCGTTCTGGAACCCACCTTATCTCATGTTGAATACGCGTTTTCGGCATTGTGCCATAACTTTGCAGGGAAGCTTCAGAACATGAAATTTTCACGTCCCACTATAGCAGAAAGGGTCTTTCTAGTATTTGCACATCAAATCTAAGCTGTCTGAAGTGTTTTTCGAAAGTTATCAACATTTTTATGTTTGGCGTTTCGGAACCCACCTCATCTCAAGCTGAAAACGCGTTTTCTGCATTGTGCCAAAATTTTGCAGGGAAGCTTCAGAACATGAAATTTTCATGTCCCACTATAGCAGAAAGGGTATTTCTAGTAGTTGCACATCAAATCTAAGCTGTCTGAAGTGTTTTTCGAAAGTTATCAACATTTTTATGTTTGGCGTTCCAGAATCGACTTTATCTCAGGCTGAAAACGCGTTTTCTGCATTTTGCCATCACTTTGCAGGAAAGCTGCAGAATATGAAATTTTCACCTCCCACTATAGCAGAAAGGGTCTTTCTAGTAGTTGCATTACAAATCTAAGCTGTCTGTAGTGTTTTTCGAAAGTTATCAACATTTTTATGTTTGGCGTTCCGGAATCGACCTTATCTAAAGCTGAAAACGCGTTTTCTGCATTGTGCCAAAACTTTGCAGGGAGGCTTCAGAACATGAAATGTTCACCTCCCACTATAGTAGAAAGGGTCTTTCTAGTAGTTGCACATCAAATCTAAGCTGTCTGAAGTGTTTTTCGAAAGTTATCAACATTTTTATGTTTGGCGTTCCGGAATCGACCTTATCTAAAGCTGAAAACGCGTTTTCTGCATTGTGCCATAACTTTGCAGGGAGGCTTCAGAACATGAAATGTTCACCTCCCACTATAGTAGAAAGGGTCTTTCTAGTAGTTGCACATCAAATCTAAGCTGTCTGAAGTGTTTTTCGGAAGTTATCAACATTTTTATGTTTGGCGTTCCAGAATCGACCTTATCTCAGGCTGAAAACGCGTTGTCTACATTGTGCCATAACTTTGCATGGAAGCTTCCGAACATGAAATTTTAACCTCCCACTATAGCAGAAAGGGTCTTTCTAGTAGTTGCACATCAAATCTAAGATGTCTGAAGTGTTTTCCCAAAGTTATCAACATTTTTATGTTTGGCGTTCCGGAATCGACCTTATCTCAGGCTAAAAACGCGTTTTACGCATTGTGCCATAACTTTGCAGGGAAGCTTCAGAAAATGAAATTTTCACCTCCCACTATAGCAGAAAGGGTCTTTCTAGTAGTTGCACATCAAATCTAAGCTGTCTGAAGTGTTTTTCTAAAGTTATCAACATTTTTATGTTTGGCGTTCCGGAACCCACCTTATCTCATGTTGAATACGCGTTTTCTGCATTGTGCCATAACTTTGCAGGGAAGTTTAAGAACATGAAATTTTCACGTCCCACTATAGCAGAAAGGGTCTTTCTAGTATTTGCACATCAAATCTAAGCTGTCTGAAGTGTTTTTCGAAAGTTCTCAACATTTTTATGTTTGGCGTTTCGGAACCCACCTTATCTCAAGCTGAAAACGCGTTTTCTGCATTGTGCCATAACTTTGCAGGGAAGCTTCAGAACATGAAATTTTCACGTCCCACTATAGCAGAAAGGGTCTTTCTAGTAGTTGCACATCAAATCTAAGCTGTCTGAAGTGTTTTTCGAAAGTGATCAACATTTTTATGATTGGCGTTCCGGAATCAACCTTATCTCAGGCTGAAAACGCATTTTCTGCATTGTGCCATAACTTTGCAAGGAAGCTACAGAACATAAAATTTTCACCTCCCACTATAGCAGAAAGGGTCTTTCTAGTAGTTGCACATAAAATCTAAGCTGTCTGAAGTGTTTTTCGAAAGTTATCAACATTTTTATGTTTGGCGTTCAAGAATCGACCTTATCTCAAGCTGAAAACGCGTTTTTTGCATTGTGCCATAACTTTGCAGGGATGCTTCAGAACATGAAATGTTCACCTCCCACTATAGCAGAAAGGGTCTTTCTAGTAGTTGCACATCAAATCTAAGCTGTCTGAAGTGTTTTTCGAAAGTTATCAACATTTTTATGTTTGGCGTTCCTGAATCGACCTTATCTTAGGCTGAAAACGGGTTTTCTGCATTGTACCATAACTTTGCAAGGAAGCTTCAGAACATGAAATTTTCACCTCCCACTATAGCAGAAAGGGTCTTTCTAGTAGTTGCACATCAAATCTAAGCTGTCTGAAGTGTTTTTCGAAAGTTATCAACATTTTTATGTATGACGTTCCAGAATCGACCTTATCTCAGGCTGAAAACGCGTTGTCTGCATTGTGCCATAACTTTGCATGGAAGCTTCCGAACATGAAATTTTCACCTCCCACTATAGCAGAAAGGGTCTTTCTAGTAGTTGCAAATCTAAGCTGTCTGAAGTGTTGTTCCAAAGTGATCAACATTTTTACGTTTGGCGTTCCGGAATCGACCTTATCTCAAGCTGAAAACGCGTTTTCTGCATTTTGCCATCACTTTGCAGGAAAGCTGCAGAATATGAAATTTTCACCTCCCACTATAGCAGAAAGGGTCTTTCTAGTAGTTGCATTACAAATCTAAGCTGTCTGTAGTGTTTTTCGAAAGTTATCAACATTTTTATGTTTGGCTTTCCGGAATCGACCTTATCTAAAGCTGAAAACGCGTATTCTGCATTGTGCCATAACTTTGCAGGGAGGCTTCAGAACATGAAATGTTCACCTCCCACTATAGTAGAAAGGGTCTTTCTAGTAGTTGCACATCAAATCTAAGCTGTCTGAAGTGTTTTTCGGAAGTTACCAACATTTTTATGTTTGGCGTTCCAGAATCGACCTTATCTCGGGCGGAAAACGCGTTGTCTACATTGTGCCATAACTTTGCATGGAAGCTTCAGAAAATGAAATTTTCACCTCCCACGATAGCAGAAAGGGTTTTTCTTCTACTTGCACATCAAATCTAAGCTGTCTGAAGTGTTTTTCCAAAGTTATCAACATTTTTATGTTTGGCGTTCTGGAACCCACCTTATCTCATGTTGTATACGCGTTTTCGGCATTGTGCCATAACTTTGCAGGGAAGCTTCAGAACATGAAATTTTCACGTCCCACTATAGCAGAAAGGGTCTTTCTAGTATTTGCACATCAAATCTAAGCTGTCTGAAGTGTTTTTCGAAAGTTATCAACATTTTTATGTTTGGCGTTTCGGAACCCACCTCATCTCAAGCTGAAAACGCGTTTTCTGCATTGTGCCAAAATTTTGCAGGGAAGCTTCAGAACATGAAATTTTCACGTCCCACTATAGCAGAAAGGGTCTTTCTAGTAGTTGCACATCAAATCTAAGCTGTCTGAAGTGTTTTTCGAAAGTTATCAACATTTTTATGTTTGGCGTTCCTGAATCGACCTTATCTTAGGCTGAAAACGGGTTTTCTGCATTGTACCATAACTTTGCAAGGAAGCTTCAGAACATGAAATTTTCACCTCCCACTATAGCAGAAAGGGTCTTTCTAGTAGTTGCACATCAAATCTAAGCTGTCTGAAGTGTTTTTCGAAAGTTATCAACATTTTTATGTATGACGTTCCAGAATCGACCTTATCTCAGGCTGAAAACGCGTTGTCTGCATTGTGCCATAACTTTGCATGGAAGCTTCCGAACATGAAATTTTAACCTCCCACTATAGCAGAAAGGGTCTTTCTAGTAGTTGCACATCAAATCTAAGCTGTCTGATGTGTTTTTCCAAACTTATTAGCATTTTTATGTATGGCGTTCCGGAATCTACCTTATCTCAGGCTGAAAACGCGTTTTACGCATTGTGCCATAAGTTTGCAGGGAACCTTTAGAACATGAAATTTTCACCTCCCACTATAGCAGAAAGGGTCTTTCTAGTAGTTGCAAATCTAAGCTGTCTGAAGTGTTGTTCCAAAGTGATCAACATTTTTACGTTTGGCGTTCCGGAACCCATCTTATCTCAGGCTGAAAACGCGTTTTCTGCATTTTGCCATCACTTTGCAGGAAAGCTGCAGAATATGAAATTTTCACCTCCCACTATAGCAGAAAGGGTCTTTCTAGTACTTGCATTACAAATCTAAGCTGTCTGTAGTGTTTTTCCAAACTTTTCAACATTTTTACGTTTGGCGTTCCGGAACCCACCTTATCTCAAGCTGAAAACGCGTTTTCTGCATTGTGCCATAACTTTGCAGGAAACTTCAGAATATGAAATTTTAACCTCCCACTATTGCAGAAAGGGTCTTTCTAGTAGTTGCACATCAAATCTAAGCTGTCTGAAGTGTCTTTCATAAGTTATCAACATTTTTATGTTTGGCGTTCCGGAATCAACCTTATCTCAGGCTGAAAACGCTTTTTCGGCATTGTCCCATAACTTTGCATGGAAGCTTCCGAACATGAAATTTTAACCTCCCACTATAGCAGAAAGGGTCTTTCTTGTAGTTGCACATCAAATCTAAGATGTCTGAAGTGTTTTCCCAAAGTTATCAACATTTTTTTGTTTGGCGTTCCGGAATCGACCTTATCTCAGGCAGAAAACGCTTTTTACGCTTTGTCCCATAACTTTGCAGGGAAGCTTCAGAAAATGAATTTTTCACCTCCCACTATAGCAGAAAGGGTCTTTCTCGTAGTTGCACATCAAATCGAAGCTGTCTGAAGTGTTTTTCCAAAGTTATCAACATTTTTATGTTTGGCGTTCCGGAATCAACCTTATCTCAGGCTGAAAACGCATTTTCTGCATTGTGCCATAACTTTGCAAGGAAGCTACAGAACATGAAATTTTCACCTCCCACTATAGCAGAAAGGGTCTTTCTAGTAGTTGCACATCAAATCTAAGCTGTCTGAAGTGTTTTTCGAAAGTTATCAACATTTTTATGTTTGGCGTTCCTGAATCGACCTTATCTTAGGCTGAAAACGGGTTTTCTGCATTGTGCCATAACTTTGCAAGGAAGCTTCAGAACATGAAATTTTCACCTCCCACTATAGCAGAAAGGGTCTTTCTAGTAGTTGCACATCAAATCTAAGCTGTCTGAAGTGTTTTTCGAAAGTTATCAACATTTTTATGTTTGGTGTTCCGGAATCGACCTTATCTCAGGATGAAAAATCGTTTTCTGCATTGTCCCAAAACTTTGCAGGGATGATTCAGAACATGAAATTTTCACGTCCCACTATAGCAGAAAGGGTCTTTCTAGTATTTGCACATCAAATCTAAGCTGTCTGAAGTGTTTTTCGAAAGTTGTCAACATTTTTATGTTTGGCGTTCCGGAACCCACCTTACCTCAAGCTGAAAACACGTTTTCTCCATTGTGCCATAACTTTGCAGGGAAGCTTCAGAACATGAAATTTTCACGTCCCACTATAGCAGAAAGGGTCTTTCTAGTAGTTGCACATCAAATCTAAGCGGTCTGATGTATTTTTCCAAACTTATTAGCATTTTTATGTATGGCGTTCCGGAATCTACCTTATCTCAGGCTGAAAACGCGTTTTACGCATTGTGCCATAACTTTGCAGGGGACCTTTAGAACATGAAATTTTCACCTCCCACTATAGCAGAAAGGGTCTTTCTAGTAGTTGCAAATCTAAGCTGTCTGAAGTGTTGTTCCAAAGTGATCAACATTTTTACGTTTGGCGTTCCGGAATCGATCTTATCTGAGGCTGAATACGCGTATTCTTCATTGTGCCATAACTTTGCAGGGAATTTTCAGAACATGAAATTTTCACCTCCCCCTAAAGCAGAAAGGGCCTTTCTAGTACTTGCACATCAAATCTAAGCTGTCTGAAGTGTTTTTCCGAAGTTATCAACATTTTTATGTTTGGCGTATCGGAATTGACCTTATGTGAGGCTGAAAACGCGTTTTCTGCATTGTGACATAACTTTGCAGGGAAGCTTCAGAACATGAAATTTTGACCTCCCACTATAGCAGAAAGGGTCTTTCTAGTAGTTGCACATCAAATCTAAGCTGTCTGAAGTGTTTTTCGAAAGTTATCAACAGTTTTATGTTTGGCGTTCCAGAATCGACTTTATCTCAGGCTGAAAACGCGTTGTCTGAATTGTGCCATAACTTTGCATGGAAGCTTCCGAACATGAAATTTTAACCTCCCACTATAGCAGAAAGGGTTTTTCTAGTAGTTGCACATCAAATCTAAGCTGTCTGAACTGTTTTTCCAAAGTTATCAACATTTTTATGTTTGGCGTTCCGGAACCCTCCTTATCTCTGGCTGAAAACACGTTATCTGCATTGTGCCATAACTTTGCATGGAAGCTTCAGAACATAAAATGTTCACCTCCCACTATAGCAGATAGGGTCTTTCTAGTAGTTGCACATCAAATCTAAGCTGTCTGAAGTGTTTTTCGAAAGTTATCAACATTTTTATGTTTTTTGCGTTCCGGAACCCACCTTATCTCAGGCTGAAAACGCGTTTTCGGCATTGTGCCATAACTTCTCAGGGAAGCATCAGAAAATGAAATTTTCACCTCCCACTATCGCAGAAATGGTTTTTCTAGTAGTTGCACATCAAATCTAAGCTGACTGAAGTGTTTTTCGAAAGTTATCAACATTTTTATGTTTGGCGTTCCGGAATCAACCTTATCTCAGGCTGAAAACACGTTTTCTGCATTGTGCCATAACTTTGCAAGGAAGCTTCAGAAAACGAAATTTTCACCTCCGACTATAGCAGAAAGGGTTTTTCTAGTAGTTGCACATCAAATCTTAGCTGTCTGAAGTGTTTTTCCAAAGTTATCAACATTTTTATGTTTGGCGTTCCGGAATCAACCTTATCTCAGGCTGAAAACGCGTTTTCTGCATTGTGCCATAACTTTGCAAGGAAGCTTCAGAACATGAAATTTTCACCTCCCACAAAAGCAGAAAGGGTCTTTCTAGTAGTTGCACATCAAATCTAAGCTGTCTGAAGTGTTTTTCGAAGGTTATCAACATTTTTATGTTTGGCGTTCCGGAATCGACCTTATCTCAAGATGAAAATGCGTTTTCTGCATTGTCTCATAACATTCCAGGGAAGCTTCAGAACATGAAATTTTAACCTCCCACTATTGCAGAAAAGGTCTTTCTAGTATTTGCATATCAAATCTAAGCTGTCTGAAGTGTTTTTCCAAAGTTATCTACATTTTTATGTTTGGCGTTCCGGAGTCGACCTTATCTCAGGCTGAAAACGTGTTTTTTGCATTGTGCCACAACTTTGCAGGGAAGCTTCTGAACATGAAATTTTCACATCCCACTATAGCAGAAAGGGTCTTTCTAGTAGTTGCACATCAAAGCTAAGCTGTCTGAAGTGTTTTTGCAAACTTATCAACATTTTTATGTTTGGCGTTCCGGAACCCATCGTATCTCAGGCTGAAAACGTGTTTACTGCATTGTGCCATAACTTTTCAGGGAAGCTTCAGAAGATGAAATGTTCGCCTCCCATTATAGCAGAAAGGGTCTTTCTCGTAGTTTCACGTGAAATCTAAGCTGTCTGAAGTGTTTTTCCGAAGTTTTCAACATTTTTATGTTTGGCGTTCCGGAACCCACGTTATTTCAGGCTGAAAACGCATTTTACGCATTGTGCCATAACTTTGCAGGGAAGCTTCAGAACATCGAATTTTCACCACCCACTATATCAGAAAGGGTCTTTCAAGTAGTTGCACATCAAATCTAAGCAGTCTGAGGTGTTTTCCCATGGTTTTCAACATTTTTTATGTTTGGCGTTCGGGAACCCACCTTATCTCAGGCTGAAAACGCGTTTTACGCATTTTGCCATAACTTTGCAGGTGAGCTTCAGAACATAAAATTTTCACCTCCCACAATAGCAGAAAGGGTCTTTCTAGTAGTTGCACATCAAATCTAAGCTGTCTGAAGTGTATTTCAAAAGTTATCAACTTTTTTATGTTTGGCGTTCCGGAATCGACCTTATGTCAGGCTGAAAACGCGTTTTACGCATTGTGCCATTACTTTTCAGGGAAGCTTCAGAATATGATATTTTAACCTCCCACTATTGCAGAGAGGGTCTGTCTTGTAGTTGCACATCAAATCTAAGCTGTCTGAAGTGTTTTTCCAAAGTTATCAACATTTTTGTGTTTGGCGTTCCGGAATCGACCTTATCTCAGGCTGAAAACGGGTTTTACGCATTGTGTCATAACTTTGCCTAAAGCTTCAGAACATTAAATTTTCACATCCCACTATAGCACAAAGGGTCTTTCTCGTAGTTGCACATCAAATCTAAGCTGTCTGAAGTGTTTTTCCAAAGTTGTCCACATTTTTATGTTTGGCGTTCTGGAACCCACCTTATCTCAGGCTGAAAACTAGTTTTCTGCATTGTGCCACAATTTTGCTGGGACGCTTCGGAACATGAAATTTTCGCCCCCCACTATAGCAGAAAGGGTCTTTCTAGTAGTTTCACGTGAAATCTAAGCTGTCAGAAGTCTTTTTCCAAAGTTATCAACATTTTTATATTTGGCGTTTCGGAATCGACTTTATCTCGGGCTGGAAACGCCTTTTACGCATTGTGCCATAACTTTGCAGGGAAGCTTCAGAACATGAAATTTTCACCTCCCACTATAGCAGAAAAGGTCTTTCTAGTAGTTGCACATCAAATCTAAGCTGTCTGAAGTGTTTTTCCAAACTTATCAACATTTTTATGTTTGGCATTCCGGAACCCATCGTATCTCAGGCTGAAAACATGTTTTCTGCATTGTGCCAAAACTTTGCAGGGAAGCTTCAGAACATGGAATTTTCTCCTCCCACTATAGCAGAAAGGGTCTTTCTAGTAGTTGCACATCAAATCTAAGCTGTCTGAAGTGTATTTCAAAAGTTATCAACTTTTTTATGTTTGGCGTTCCGGAATCGACCTTATGTCAGGCTGAAAACTCGTTTTCTGCATTGTGCCATAACTTTGCAGGGAAGCTTCAGAACATGAAATTTTAAACTTGCGCTATAGCAGAAAGGGTCTTTCTAGTAGTTGTACATCAAATCAAAGCTGTCTGAAGTGTTTTTCCAAAGTTTTCAACATTTTTTATGTTTGGCGTTCGGGAACCCACCTTATCTCAGGCTGAAAACGCGTTTTACGCATTGTGCCATAACTTTGCAGGGGAGCTTCAGAACATGAAATTTTCACATCCCACTACAGCAGAAAGGGTCTTTCTAGTGGTTGCACATCAAAGCTAAGCTGTCTGAAGTGTTTTTCCAAACTTATCAACATTTTTATGTTTGGCGTTCCGGAATCGACCTTTTCTCAGGCTGAAAACGCGTTTTACGCATTGTGCCACAACTTTGCATCAAGCTTCAGAACATGAAATTTTCACCTCCCACTACAGCAGAAAGGGTATTTCTAGTAGTTTACGTGAAATCTAAGGTGTCTGAAGTGTTTTTCCAAAGTTATCAACATTTTTATGTTTGGCGTTCCGGAACACACCTTATCTCAGGCTGAAAACGCTTTTTCTGCATTGTGCCATAACTTTTCAGGGGAGCTTCAGAACATGACATTTTAAACTTCCTCTATAGCAGAATAGGTCTTTCAAGTAGTTGCAAATTAAATCTAAGCTGACTGAAGTGTTTTTCCAAAGTTATCAACATTTTTATGTTATGCGTTCCGGAATCGACCTTATCTCAGGCTGAAAACGCGTTATACGCATTGTGCCATAACTTTGCATAAAGCTTCAGAACATGAAATTTTCACATCCCACTATAGCAGAAAGGGTCTTTATCGTAGTTGCACATCAAATCTAAGCTGTGTGAAGTATTTTTCCAAAGTTATCAACATTTTTATTTTTGGCATTCCGGAATCGACCTTATCTCGGGCTGAAAACGCGTTTTACGCATTGTGCCATAACTTTGCAGGGAAGCTTCAGAACATGAAATTTTAAACTTCCCCTATAGCAGAAAAGGTCTATCTAGTAGTTGCACATCAAATCTAAGCTGTCTGAAGTGTTTTTCCAAAGTTTTCAACATTTTTATGTTTGGCGTTCGGGAACCCACCTTATCTCAGGCTGAAATCGCGTTTACTGCATTGTGCCATAACTTTGCAGGAAACTTCAGAATATGAAATTTTAACCTCCCACTATTGCAGAAAGGTTCTGTCTTGTAGTTGCACATCAAATCTAAGCTGTCTGAAGTGTTTTTCCAAAGTTATCAACATTTTTATGTTTGGCGTTCCGGAATCGACCTTATCTCGGGCTGAAAACGCGTTTTACGCATTGTGCCATAACTTTGCATCAAGCTTCAGAACATGAAGTTTTCACCTCCCAGTATAGCAGAAAGGGTCTTTCTAGTAGTTGCAGATCAAATCTAAGCTGTCTGACATGTTTTTCCAAAGTTATCAACATTTTTATGTTTGGCGTTCCGGAACCCACCTTATCTCAGGCTGAAAACACTTTTTCTGCGTTGTGCCATAACTTTTCAGGGGAGCTTCAGAACATGACATTTTAAACTTCCACTATAGCAGAAAAGGTCTTTCTAGTAGTTGCACATCAAATCCAAGCTGTCTGAAGTGTTTTTCCAAAGTTTTCAACATTTTTTATGTTTGGCGTTCGGGAACCCACATTATCTCAGGCTGAAAACGGGTTTGACGCATTGCGCCATAACTTTGCATAAAGCTTCAGAACTTGAAATTTTCACCTCCCACTATAGCAGAAAAGGTCTTTCTAGTAGTTGCAGATCAAATCTAAGCTGTCTGGAATGTTTTTCCAAAGTTATCAACATTTTTATGTTATGCGTTCCGGAACCCACCTTATCTCAAGCTGAAAACGCGTTTTCTGCATTGTGCCATAACTTTGGAGGGAAGCTTCAGAACATGAAATTTTCAGGTCCCACTATAGCAGAAAGGGTCTTTCTAGTAGTTGCACATCAAATCTAAGCTGTCTGAAGTGTTTTTCGAAAGTTATCAACATTTTTATGTTTGGCGTTCCGGAATCGACCTTATCTCAGGCTGAAAACGCGTTTTACGCATTGTGCAATAACTTTGCAGGGAAGCTTCAGAAAATGAAATGTTCACCTCCCACTATAGCAGAAAGGGTCTTTCTAGTAGTTGCACATCAAATCTAAGCTTTCTGAAGTGTTTTTCCAAAATTATCAACATTTTCATGTTTGGCGTTCCGGAACCCACCTTATCTCAGGCTGAAAACGCGTTTTCGGCATTGTGCCATAACTTTGCAGGGACGCTTCAGAACATGAAATTTTCAGGTCCCACTATAGCAGAAAGGGTCTTTCTAGTAGTTGCACATCAAATCTAAGCTGTCTGAAGTGTTTTTCGAAAGTTATCAACATTTTTATGTTTGGCGTTCCGGAATCGACCTTATCTCTGGCTGAAAACGCGTTTTACGCATTGTGCCATAACTTTGCAGGGAAGCTTCAGAAAATGAAATTTTCACCTCCCACTATAGCAGAAAGGGTCTTTCTAGTAGTTGCACATCAAATCTAAGCTGTCTGAAGTGTTTTTCGAAAGTTATCAACATTTTTAAATTTGGCGTTCCGGAATCTACCTTATCTCAGGATGAAAATGCATTTTCTGCATTGTCCCATAACTTTCCAGGGAAGCTTCAGAACATGAAATTTTGACCTCCCACTATAGCAGAAAGGTTCTTTCTAATAGTTGCACATCAAATCTAAGCTGTCTGAAGTGTTTTTCGAACGTTATCAACATTTTTATGTTTGGCGTTCTGGAACCCACCTTATCTCAAGCTGAAAACGCGTTATCTGCATTGTGCCATAACTTTGCAGGAAAGCTGCAGAATATGAAATTTTCACCTCCCACTATAGCAGAAAGGGTCTTTCTAGTAGTTGCACATCAAATCTAAGCTGTCTGAAGTGTTTTTCCAAAGTTATCAACATTTTTATGTTTGGCGTAATGGAATCGATCGTATCTCAGGCTGAAAACGCGTTTTCTGCATTGTGCCATAACTTTGCAGGGAAGCTTCAGAAAATGAAATTTTCACCTCCCACTATAGCAGAAAGGGTCTTTCTAGTAGTTGCACATCAAATCTAAGCTGTCTGAAGTGTTTTTCAAAGGTTATCAACATTTTTATGTTTGGCGTTCTAGAACCCACCTTATCACAGGCTGGAAATGCGTTTTCTGCATTGTGCCATAACTTTGCAGGGAAGCTTCAGAACATGACATTTTCACCTCTCACTATAGCAGAAAGGGTCTTTCTAGCAGTTTCACATCAAATCTAAGCTGTCTGAAGTGTTTTTCCAAAGTTATCAACTTTTTTATGTTTGGCGTTGCGGAATCGACCTTATCTCAGGCTGAAATCGCCTATTACGCATTGTGCCATAACTTTGCATAAAGCTTAAGAACATGAAATTTTCACCTCCCACTATAGCAAAAATGGTGTTTCTCGTAGTTGCACATCAAATCTAAGCTGTCTGAAGTGTTTTTCCAAAGCTATCAACATTTCTATGTTTGGCGTTTCGGAATCGACCTTATCTCAGGCTGAAAACGCGTTTTCTGCATTGTGTCATAACTTTGCAGGGAAGCTTCAGAACATGAAATTTTCTCCTTCCACTATAGCAGAAAGGGTCTTTCTAGTAGTTGCACATCAAAGTATTCTTCCAAAGTTATCAACATTTTTATGTTTGGCGTTCCGGAACCCACCTTTTCTCAGGCTGAATACGCGTTTTCGGCATTGTGCCATAACTTTGCTGGGAAGCTTCAGAACATGACATTTTCAGGTCCCACTATAGCAGAAAGGGTCTTTCTAGTAGTTGCACATCAAATCTAAGCTGTCTGAAGTGTTTTTCGAAAGTTATCAACATTTTTATGTTTGGTGTTCCGGAATCGACCTTATCTCAGGCTTAAAACGCGTTTTACGCATTGTGCCATAACTTTGCAGGGAAGCTTCAGAAAATGAAATTTTCACCTCCCACTATAGCAGAAAAGTTCTTTCTAGTAGTTGCACATTAAATCTAAGGTGTCAGAAGTGTTGTTCCAAAGTAATCAACATTTTTACGTTTGGCGTTTTGGAAACCACCTTATCTCAGGCTGACAACGCGTTTTCGGCATTGTGCCATAACTTCTCAGGGAAGCTTCAGAACATGAAATGTTCACGTCCCACTATAGCAGAAAGGGTCTTTCTAGTAGTTGCACATCAAATCTAAGCTGTCTGAAGTGTTTTTCGAAAGTTATCAACATTTTTATGTTTGGCGTTCCGGAACCCACCTTATCTCAGGCTGAAAACGCGTTTTCGGCATTGTGCCATAACTTTGCAGGGAAGCTTCAGAACATGAAATTTTCACATCCCACAATAGCAGAAAGGGTCTGTCTTGTAGTTGCACATCAAATCTAAGCTGTCTGAAGTGTTTTTCGAAAGTTATCAACATTTTTATGTTTGGTGTTCCGGAATCGACCTTATCTCAGGCTTAAAACGCGTTTTACGCATTGTGCCATAACTTTGCAGGGAAGCTTCAGAAAATGAAATTTTCACCTCCCACTATAGCAGAAAAGTTCTTTCTAGTAGTTGCACATTAAATCTAAGGTGTCAGAAGTGTTGTTCCAAAGTAATCAACATTTTTACGTTTGGCGTTTTGGAAACCACCTTATCTCAGGCTGACAACGCGTTTTCGGCATTGTGCCATAACTTCTCAGGGAAGCTTCAGAACATGAAATGTTCACGTCCCACTATAGCAGAAAGGGTCTTTCTAGTAGTTGCACATCAAATCTAAGCTGTCTGAAGTGTTTTTCGAAAGTTATCAACATTTTTATGTTTGGCGTTCCGGAACCCACCTTATCTCAGGCTGAAAACGCGTTTTCGGCATTGTGCCATAACTTTGCTGGGAAGCTTCAGAACATGAAATTTTCAGGTCCCACTATAGCAGAAAGGGTCTTTCTAGTAGTTGCACATCAAATCTAAGCTGTCTGAAGTTTTTTTTCGAAAGTTATCAACATTTTCACGTTTGGCGTTCCGGAATCGACTTTATCTCAGGATGAAAAATCGTTTTCTGCATTGTCCCATAACTTCGCAGGGAAGCTTCAGAACATGAAATTTTCACCTCCCACTATAGCAGAAAGGGTCTTTCTCGTAGTTGCACATCAAATCTAAGCTGTCTGAGGTGTTTTTCGAAAGTTATGAACATTTTTATGTTTCGCGTTCCGTAATCGACCTTATCTCAGGATGAAAAATCGTTTTCTGCATTGTCCCATAACTTTCCATGGGATGCTACAGAACATGAAATTTTGACCTCCCACTATAGCAGAAAGGGTCTTTCTAGTAGTTGCACATCAAATCTAAGCTGTCTGAAGTGTTTTTCGAAAGTTATCAACATTTTTACGTTTGGCGTTTTGGAAACCACCTTATCTCAGGCTGAAAACGCGTTTTCTGCATTGTGCCATAACTTCTCAGGGAAGCTTCAGAACATGAAATGTTCACCTCCCACTATAGCAGAAAGGGTCTTTCTAGTAGTTGCACATCAAATCTAAGCTGTCTAAAGTGTTTTTCCAAAGTTATGAACATTTTTATGTTTGGCGTTCCAGAATCGACCTTATCTGAGGCTGAAAATGCGTTTTACGCATTTTGCCATAACTTTGGAGGGAAGCTTCAGAAAATGAAATTTTCACCTCCCACTATAGCAGAAAGGGTCTTTCAAGAAGTTGCACATCAAATCTAAGCTCTCTGAAATGTTTTTCCAAAGTTATCAACATTTTTACGTTTGGCGTTCCGGAACCCACCTTATCTCAGGCTGAAAACGCGTTTTGTGCATTGTGCCATAACTTCCCAGGGAAGCTTCAGAAAAGGAAATTTTCACCTCCCACGACAGCAGAAAGGGTCTTTCTAGTAGTTGCACATCAAATCTAAGCTGTCTGAAGTGTTTTTCCAAAGTTATCAACATTTTTATATTTGGCGTTCCAGAATCGACCTTATCTCAGGATGAAAAATTGTTTTCTGCATTGTCCCATAACTTTGCAGGGAAGCTTCAGAACATGAAATTTTGACCTCCCACGATGGCGGAAAGGGTCTTTCTAGTAGTTGCACATTAAATCTAAGCTGTCTGAAGTGTTGTTCCAAAGTTATCAACATTTTTACGTTTGGCGTTCCGGAACCCACCTTATCTCAGGCTGAAAACCTGTTTTGTGTATTGTGCCATAACTTCTCAGGGAAGCTTCAGAAAATGAAATTTTCACCTCCCACTAGAGCAGAAAGGGTCTTTCTAGTAGTTGCACATCAAATCTAAGCTGTCTGAAGTGTTTTTCGAAAGTTATCAACATTTTTATGTTTGGCGTCCCCGAACCCACCTTATCTCAGGCTGAAAATGCGTTTTCCGCATTGTTCCATAATTTTGCAGGGAAGCTTCAGAACATGAAATTTTCAACTCCCACTATAACAGACAGGGTCTTTCTAGTAGTTGCACATCAAATATAAGTTGTCTGAAGTGTTTCTCGAAAACTATCAACATTTTTATGTTTGGCGTTCCGGAAACGACCTTATCTCAGGCTGAAAACGCGTTTTCTGCATTGTGCCATAACTTTGCAGGGAAGCTTCAGAACATGAAATTTTCACCTCCCACTATAGCAGAAACGGTCTTTCTAGTCGTTGTACATCAAATCTAAGCTATCTGAAGTGTTTTTCCAAAGTTATCAACATTTTTACGTTTGGCGCTCCGGAACCCACATTATCATAGGCTAAAAACACGTTTTTTGCATTGTGCCATAACTTTGCAAGGAAGCTTCAGAACAGGAAATTTTCACATCCCACTATAGCATAAATGGTCTTTCTAGTAGTTGCACTTCAAATCTAAGCTGTCTGAAATGTTTTTCCCAAAGTTATCAACATTTTTATGTTTGGCGTTCCGGAACCCACCTTATCTCAGGCTGAAAACGCGTTTTCTGCATTGTGCCATAACTTTGCAGGGAAGCTTCAGAACATGAAATTTTCACATCCCACAATAGCAGAAAGGGTCTTTCTCGTAGTTGCACATTAAAGCTAAGCTGTCTGAAGTGTTTTTCCAAAGTTATCAACATTATTATGTTTGGCGTTCCGGAATCGACGTTATCTCAGGCTGAAAACGCATTTTCTGCATTGTGCCATAACTTTGCAGGGAAGCTTCAGAAAAAGAAATTTTAACCTCCCACTGTTGCAGAAAGGGTCTGTCTTGTAGTTGCACATCAAATCGAAGCTGTCTGAAGTGTTTTTCCAAAGTTTTCAAAATTTTTATGTTTGGCGTTCCGGAATCGACCATATCTCAGGCTGAAAACGCGTATTCTGCATTGTGCCTTAACTTTGCAGGGAAGCTTCAGAACATGAAATTTTCACATCCCACTATAGCAGAAATGGTCTTTCTAGTAGTTGCACGTCAAATCTAAGCTGTCTGTAGAGTTTTTTCCTGAGTTATCAACATTTTTATGTTTGCCGTTCCGGAATCGACCTTATCTCAGGCAGAAAACGTGTTTTCTGCATTGTGCCATAACTTTGCAGGGAATCTTTACAACATGAAATTTTGACCTCCCACAAGAGCAGAAAGGGTATATCTCGTAGTTGCACATCAAATCTAAGCTGTCTGAAGTATTTTTCAAAAGTTTTCAACATTTTTATGTTTGGTGTTCCTGAATCGACCTTATCTCAGGCCGAAAACGCGTTTTCTGCATTGTGCCATACCTTTGCAGGGAAGCTTCAGAACATGAAATGTTCACCTCCCACTATAGCAGAAAGGGTCTTTCTAGTAGTTGCACATCACATCTAAGCTGTCTGAAGTGTTTTTCCAAAGTTATCAACATTTTTCTGTTTGGTGTTTCGGAATCGACCTAATCTCAGGCTGAAAACGCGTTTTCTGCATTGTGCCATATCTTTGCAGGGAAGCTTCAGAACATGAAGTTTTCACCTCCCACTATAGCAGAAAGGGTCTCTCTAGTAGTTGCTCGTCAAATCTAAGCTGTCTGAAGTGTTTTTCCAAAGTTATCAACATTTTTACGTTTGGCGCTCCGGAACCCACATTATCATATGCTAAAAACACGTTTTTTGCATTGTGCCATAACTTTGCAAGGAAGCTTCAGAACATGAAATTTTCACATCCCACTATAGCATAAAGGGTCTTTCTAGTAGTTGCACATCAAATCTAAGCTGTCTGAAATGTTTTTCCAAACTTATCAACATTTTTATGTTTGGCGTTCTGGAACCCACCTTAACTCAGGCTGAAAACGCGTTTTCTGTATTGTTCCTTAACTTTGCAGGGAAACTTCAGAACATGAAAGTTTCAACTCCCACTATAACAGACAGGGTCTATCTAGTAGTTGCACATCAAATCTAAGTTGTCTGAAGTGTTTTTCGAAAGCTATCAACATTTTTATGTTTGGCGTTCCGGAACCCACCTTATCTCAGGCTGAAAACGCGTTTTCTGCATTGTTCCTTAACTATGCAGGGAAGCATAAGAACATGAAATTTTCAACTCCCACCATAACAGACAGGGTCCTTGTAGTAGTTGCACATCAAATCCAAGCTGTCTGACGTGTTTTTCCAAAGTTATCAATATTTTTATGTTTGGCGTTCCGGAACCCACCTTATCTCAGGCTGAAAACGCATTTTCTGCATTGTGTCATAACTTTGAAGGAAAGCTTCAGAACATGAATTTTCGACCTCCCACTATAGCAGAAAGGGTCTTTCGAGTAGTTGCACATCAAATCTAAGCTGTCTGAAGTGTTTTTCGAAAGTTATCAACATTTTTATGTTTGGCGTTCCGGAATCGACCTTATCTCAGGCTGAAAACGCATTTTCTGCATTGTGCCATAACTTTGCAGGGAAGCTTCAGAACATGAAATGTTCACCTCCCACTATCGCAGAAAGGGTCTTTCTAGTAGTTGCACATCAAATCTAAGCTGTCTGAAGTGTTTTTCCAAAGTTATCTACTTTTTTCTGTTTGGCGTTCTGGAACCCACCTTATCTCAGTCTGAAAACGCGTTTTCTGCATTGTGCCATAACTTTGCAGGGAAGCTTCAGAACATGAAATTTTCACATCCCACTTTAGCAGAAAGGGTTTTTCTCGTAGTTGCACATCAAATCTAAGCAGTCTGAAGTGTTTTTCCAAAGTTATCAACATTTTTATGTTTGGCGTTTCGGAATCGACCATATCTCAGGCTGAAAACGCATTTTCTGCATTGTGCCATAACTTTGCAGGGAAGCTTCAGAACATGAAATTTTCACATCCCACAATAGCAGAAAGGGTCTTTCTCGTAGTTGCACATTAAAGCTAAGCTGTCTGAAGTGTTTTTCCAAAGTTATCAACATTTTTATGTTTGGCGTTCCGGAATCGACGTTATCTCAGGCTGAAAACGCATTTTCTGCATTGTGCCATAACTTTGCAAGGAAGCTTCAGAACATGAAATTTTAAACTTCCACTATAGCAGAAAAGGTCTTTCTGGTAGTTGCACATCAAATCTAAGCTGTCTGAAGTGTTTTTCCAAACTTTTCAACATTTTTACGTTTGGCGTTCCGGAACCCACCTTATCTCAAGCTGAAAACGCGTTTTCTGCATTGTGCCATAACTTTGCAGGAAACTTCAGAATATGAAATTTTAACCTCCCACTATTGCAGAAAGGGTCTTTCTAGTAGTTGCACATCAAATCTAAGCTGTCTGAAGTGTCTTTCATAAGTTATCAACATTTTTATGTTTGGCGTTCCGGAATCAACCTTATCTCAGGCTGAAAACGCTTTTTCGGCATTGTGCCATAACTTTGCAGGGATGCATCAGTACATGAAATTTTCACCTCCCACAATAGCATATAGGGTCTTTCTAATAGTTGCACATCAAATCTAAGCTGTCTGAAGTGTTTTTCCAAAGTTATCAACATTTTTTTGTTTGGCGTTCCAGAATCGACCTTATCTCAGACTGAAAACGCCTTTTACACATTGTTTCATAACTTTGCAGGGAAGCTTCAGAACATCAAATTTTCACCTCCCACTATAGTAGAAAGGGTCTTTCTAGTAGTTGCACATCAAATCTAAGCTGTCTGAAGTGTTTTTCCAAAGTTATCAACATTTTTATGTTTGGCGTTCCGGAATCGACCTTATCTCAGGCTGAAAACGCGTTTTACGCATTGTGCCATAACTTTGCAGGGAAGCTTCAGAACATGAAATTTTCAAATCCCACTATAGCACAAAGGGTCTTTCTAGTAGTTGCACATCAAATCTAAGCTGTTTGAAGTGTTTTTCCAAAGTTATCAACATTTTTATGTTTGGCGTTCCGGAACCCACCTTATCTCAGGCTGTAAAAGCGTTTTCTGCATTGTGCCATAACTTTGGAGGGAAGCTTCAGAACATGAAATTTTCAACTCCCACTACAGCAGAAAGGGTCTTTCTAGTAGTTGCACGTCAAATCTAAGCTGTCTGAAGTGTTTTTCAAAAGTTATCAACATTCTGATGTTTGGCGTTCCAGAATCGACCTTATCTCTGGCTGAAAACGCGTTTTCTGCATTGTGCCATAACTTTGCAGGGAAACTTCAGAACATGAAATTTTCACCTCCCACTATAGCAGAAAGGGTCTTTCTAGTAGTTGCACATCAAATCTAAGCTGTCTGAAGTGTTTTTTCAAAGTTATCATATTTTTATGTTTGGCGTTCCGTAATTGACCTTGTCTCATGCTGAAAACGCGTTTTCTGCATTGTGCCATAACTTTGCAGGGAAGCTCCAGAACATGAAATTTTCAACTCCCACTATAGCAGAAAGGCTTTTTCCAGTAGTTGCACATCAAATCTAAGCTGTCTGAAGTGTTTTTCCAAAGTTATCAACATTTTTATGTTTGGCGTTCCGGAATCGACCTTATCTCTGGCTGAAAACGCGTTTTCAGCATTGTGCCATAACTTTGCAGGGAAGGTTCAGAACATGAAATTTTCACCTCCGACTATAGCAGAAAGGGTTTTTATAGTAGTTGCTCATCAAATCTAAGCTGTCTGAAGTGTTTTTCCGAAGTTATCAACATTTTTATGTTTGGCGTTCCGGAACCCACCTTATCTCAGGCTGTAAAAGCGTTTTCTGCATTGTTCCTTAACTTTGCAGAGAAGCTTCAGAACATTAAATTTTCAACTCCCACTATAACAGACAGGGTCTTTCTAGTACTTGCACATCAAATCTAAGCTGTCTGAAGTGGTTTTCGAAAGCTATCAACATTTTTTAGGTTGGCGTTCCGGAAACGACCTTATCTCGGGATGAAAACGCGTCTTCTGCATTGTGCCATAACTTTGCAGGGAAGCTTCAGAACATGAAATTTTAACCTCCCACTATAGCAGAAAGGGTCTTTCAAGTAGTTGCACATCAAATCTAAGCTGTCTGAAGTGTTTTTCCAAAGTTATAAACATTTTTATGTTTGGCGTTCCGGAACCCACCTTATCTCAGGCTGAAAACGCGTTTTCTGCATTGTTCCTTAACTTTGCAGGGAAGCTACAGAACATGAAATTTTCACCTCCCACTATAGCAGACAGGGTCTTTCCAGTAGTTGCACATCAAATCTAAGTTGTCTGAAATGTTTTTCCAAAGTTATCAACATTTTTATGTTTGGCGTTCCGGAATCGACTTTATCTCAGGCTGAAGACGCGTTTTACGCATTGTGCCATTAATTCTCAGGGACGATTCAGAAAATGAAATTTTCACCTCCCACTATAGCAGAAAGGGTCTTTCGAGTAGTTGCACATCAAATCTAAGCTGTCTGAAGTGTTTTTCCAAAGTTATCAACATTTTTATGTTTGGCGTTCTGGAATCGACCTTATCTCAGGCTGAAAACGCATTTTCTGCATTGTGCCATAACTTTGCAGGGAAGCTTCAGAACATGAAATTTTAACCTCCCACTAGAGCAGAAAGGGTCTTTCGAGTAGTTGCACACCAAATCTAAGCTGTCTGAAATGTTTTTCCAAAGTTATCAACATTTTTATGTTTGGCGTTCCGGAATCAACCATATCTCAGGCTGAAGACGCGTTTTACGCATTGTGCCATAACTTTGCAGGGAAGTTCCAGAAAATGAAATTTTCACCTCCCACTATAGCAGAAAGGGTTTTTCTAGTAGTTGCACATCAAATCTAAGCTGTCTGAAGTGTTTTTCGAAAGTTATCAACATTTTTATGTTTGGCGTTCCGGAATCGACCTTATCTCAGGCTGAAAACGCGTTTTACGCATTGTCCCATAACTTTCCAGGGAAGCTTCTGAACATGAAATTTTGACCTCCCACTATGGCAGAAAGGGTCTTTCAAGTAGTTGCACATCAAATCTAAGCTGTCTGAAGTGTTGTTCCAAAGTTATCAACATTTTTACGTTTGGCGTTCCGGAACCCACCTTATCTCAGGCTGAAAACGCGGTTTCTGCATTGTTCCTTAACTTTGCAGGGAAGCTTCAGAACATGAAATTTTCAACTCCCACTATAACAGACAGGGTCTTTCTAGTGGTTGCACATCAAATCTAAGTTGTCTGAAGTGTTTTTCGAAAGCTATCAACATTTTTTAGGTTAGCGTTCCGGAAACGACCTTATCTCGGCCTGAAAACGCGTTTTCTGCATTGTGCCATAACTTTGCAGGGAAGCTTCAGAACATGAAATTTTCACCTCCCACTATAGCAGAAAGGGTCTTTCTAGTCGTTGCACATTAAATCTAAGCTGTCTGAAGTGTTTTTCCAAAGTTATCAACATTTTTACATTTGCCGCTCCGGAACCCACCTTATCTCAGGCTGAAAACGCGTTTTCTGCATTGTTCCTTAACTTTGCAGGGAAGCATCAGAACATGAAATTTTCGGCTCCCACCATGACAAACCGGGTCTTTCTAATAGTTGAACATCAAATCTAATCTGTCTGAAGTGTTTTTCGAAAGTTATCAACATTTTTACATTTGCCGCTCCGGAACCCACCTTATCTCAGGCTGAAAACGCGTTTTCTGCATTGTGCCATAACTTTTCATGGAAGCTTCAGAACATGAAATTTTAACCACCCACTGTAGCAGAAAGGCTCTTTCTAGTAGTTGCACATAAAATCTAAGCTGTCTGAAGTGTTTTTCCAAAGTTATCAACAGTTTTATGTTTGGCGTTCCGGATCCCACCTTATCTCAGGCTGAAAACGCGTTTTCTGCATTGTTCCTTAACTTTGCAGGGAAGCATCAGAACATAAAATTTTCAGCTCCCACTATAGCAGAAAGGGTCTTTCTAGTAGTTGCACATCAAATATAAGCTGTCTGAAATGTTTTTCCAAAGTTATCAACATTTTTATGTTTGGCGTTCCGGAATCGACCTTATCTCAGGCTGAAGACGCATTTTACGCATTGTGCGATAACTTTGCAGGGAAGTTCCAGAAAATGAAATTTTCACCTCCAACTATAGCAGAAAGGGTTTTTCTAGCAGTTGCACATCAAATCTAAGCTGTCTGAAGTGTTTTTCGAAAGTTATCAACATTTTTATGTTTGGCGTTCCGGAATCGACCTTATCTCAGGCTGAAAACGCGTTTTGTGCATTGAGCCATTAATTCTCAGGGAAGATTCAGAAAATGAAATTTTCACCTCCCACTATAGCAGAAAGGGTCTTTCGAGTAGTTGCACATCAAATCTAAGCTGTCTGAAGTGTTTTTCCAAAGTTATCAACATTTTTATGTTTGGCGTTCTGGAATCGACCTTATCTCAGGCTGAAAACGCATTTTCTGCATTGTGCCATAACTTTGCAGGGAAGCTTCAGAACATGAAATTTTAACCTCCCACTATTGCAGAAAGGGTCTTTCGAGTAGTTGCACATCAAATCTAAGCTGTCTGAAATGTTTTTCCAAAGTTATCAACATTTTTATGTTTGGCGTTCCGGAACCCACCTTATCTCAGGCTGAAAACGCGTTTTCTGCATTGTTCCTTAACTTTGCAGGGAAGCTTCAGAACATGAAATTTTCAACTCCCACTATAACAGACAGGGTCTTTCTAGTGGTTGCACATCAAATCTAAGCTGTCTGAAGTGTTGTTCCAAAGTGATCAACATTTTTACGTTTGGCGTTTCGGAACCCACCTTATCTCAGGCTGAAAACGCGTTTTCTGCATTGTGCCATAACTTCTCAGGGAAGCTTCGAACATGAAATGTTCACCTCCCACTATCGCAGAAAGGGTCTTTCTAGTAGTTGCACATCAAATCTAAGCTGTCTGAAGTGTTTTTCCAAAGTTATCTACTTTTTTCTGTTTGGCGTTCTGGAACCCACCTTATCTCAGTCTGAAAACGCGTTTTCTGCATTGTGCCATAACTTTGCAGGGAAGCTTCAGAACATGAAATTTTCACATCCCACTTTAGCAGAAAGGGTTTTTCTCGTAGTTGCACATCAAATCTAAGCTGTTTGAAGTGTTTTTCCAAAGTTATCAACATTTTTATGTTTGGCGTTCCGGAATCGACCTTATCTCAGGCTGAAAACGCGTTTTACGCATTGTGCCATAACTTTGGTGGGAAGCTTCAGATCATCGAATTTTCACCACCCACTATATCAGAAAGGGTCTTTCTAGTAGTTGCTATCTAAGCAGTCTGAAGTGTTTTTCCAAAGTTATCAACATTTTTATGTTTGGCGTTCCGGAATCGACCTTATCTCAGGCTGAAAACGCATTTTCTGCATTGTGCCATAACTTTGCAGGGAAGCTTCAGAACATGAAATTTTCACATCCCACAATAGCAGAAAGGGTCTTTCTCGTAGTTGCACATTAAAGCTAAGCTGTCTGAAGTGTTTTTCCAAAGTTATCAACATTTTTATGTTTGGCATTCCGGAATCGACGTTATCTCAGGCTGAAAACGCATTTTCTGCATTGTGCCATAACTTTGCAAGGAAGCTTCAGAACATGAAATTTTAAACTTCCACTATAGCAGAAAAGGTCTTTCTGGTAGTTGCACATCAAATCTAAGCTGTCTGAAGTGTTTTTCCAAACTTTTCAACATTTTTACGTTTGGCGTTCCGGAACCCACCTTATCTCAAGCTGAAAACGCGTTTTCTGCATTGTGCCATAACTTTGCAGGAAACTTCAGAATATGAAATTTTAACCTCCCACTATTGCAGAAAGGGTCTTTCTCGTAGTTGCACATCAAATCTAAGCTGTCTGAAGTGTCTTTCATAAGTTATCAACATTTTTATGTTTGGCGTTCCGGAATCAACCTTATCTCAGGCTGAAAACGCTTTTTCGGCATTGTGCCATAACTTTGCAGGGATGCATCAGTACATGAAATTTTCACCTCCCACAATAGCATATAGGGTCTTTCTAATAGTTGCACATCAAATCTAAGCTGTCTGAAGTGTTTTTCCAAAGTTATCAACATTTTTATGTTTGGCGTTCCGGAATCGACCTTATCTCAGGCTGAAAACGCGTTTTCTGCATTGTGCCATAACTTTGCAGGGAAGCCTCAGAACATGAAATTTTCACCTCCCACTATAGCAGAAAGGCTTTTTCCAGTAGTTGCACATCAAATCTAAGCTGTTTGAAGTGTTTTTCCAAAGTTATCAACATTTTTATGTTTGGCGTTCCGGAACCCACCTTATCTCAGGCTGTAAAAGCGTTTTCTGCATTGTGCCATAACTTTGGAGGGAAGCTTCAGAACATGAAATTTTAACCTGCCACTATAGCAGAAAGGGTCCTTCTAGTAGTTGCACATCAAATCTAACCTTTCTGAAGTGTTTTTCCAAAGTTATCAACATTCTTATGTTTGGCGTTCCAGAATCGACCTTGTCTCATGCTGAAAACGCGTTTTCTGCATTGTGCCATAACTTTGCAGGGAAGCTCCAGAACATGAAATTTTCAACTCCCACTATAGCAGAAAGGCTTTTTCCAGTAGTTGCACATCAAATCTAAGCTGTCTGAAGTGTTTTTCCAAAGTTATCAACATTTTTATGTTTGGCTTTCCGGAATCGACCTTATCTCTGGCTGAAAACGCGTTTTCAGCATTGTGCCATAACTTTGCAGGGAAGGTTCAGAACATGAAATTTTCACCTCCGACTATAGCAGAAAGGGTTTTTATAGTAGTTGCTCATCAAATCTAAGCTGTCTGAAGTGTTTTTCCGAAGTTATCAACATTTTTATGTTTGGCGTTCCGGAACCCACCTTATCTCAGGCTGTAAAAGCGTTTTCTGCATTGTTCCTTAACTTTGCAGAGAAGCTTCAGAACATTAAATTTTCAACTCCCACTATAACAGACAGGGTCTTTCTAGTACTTGCACATCAAATCTAAGCTGTCTGAAGTGGTTTTCGAAAGCTATCAACGTTTTTTAGGTTGGCGTTCCGGAAACGACCTTATCTCGGGATGAAAACGCGTCTTCTGCATTGTGCCATAACTTTGCAGGGAAGCTTCAGAACATGAAATTTTAACCTCCCACTATAGCAGAAAGGGTCTTTCAAGTAGTTGCACATCAAATCTAAGCTGTCTGAAGTGTTTTTCCAAAGTTATAAACATTTTTATGTTTGGCGTTCCGGAACCCACCTTATCTCAGGCTGAAAACGCGTTTTCTGCATTGTTCCTTAACTTTGCAGGGAAGCTACAGAACATGAAATTTTCAACTCCCACTATAACAGACAGGGTCTTTCCAGTAGTTGCACATCAAATCTAAGTTGTCTGAAGTGTTTTTCGAAAGCTATCAACATTTTTTAGGTTAGCGTTCCGGAAACGACCTTATCTCGGGCTGAAAACGCGTTTTCTGCATTGTGCCATAACTTTGCAGGGAAGCTTCAGAACATGAAATTTTCACCTCCCACTATAGCAGAAAGGGTCTTTCTAGTCGTTGCACATTAAATCTAAGCTGTCTGAAGTGTTTTTCCAAAGTTATCAACATTTTTACGTTTGCCGCTCTGGAACCCACCTTATCTCAGGCTGAAAACGCGGTTTCTGCATTGTTCCTTAACTTTGCAGGGAAGCTTCAGAACATGACATTTTAACCTCCCACTGTAGCAGAAAGGGTCTTTCTAGTAGTTGCACATCAAATCTAAGTTGTCTGAAGTGTTTTTCGAAAGCTATCAACATTTTTTAGGTTGGCGTTCCGGAAACGACCTTATCTCAGGCTGAAAACGCGGTTTCTGCATTGTGCCATAACTTTGCAGGGAAGCTTCAGAACATGAAATTTTAACCTCCCACTGTAGCAGAAAGGGTCTTTCTAGTAGTTGCACATCAAATCTAAGCTGTCTGAAGTGTTTTTCCAAAGTTATCAACATTTTTATGTTTGGCGTTCCGGAACCCACCTTATCTCAGGCTGAAAATGCGTTTTCTGCATTGTCCCATAACTTTGAAGGAAAGCTTCATAACATGAAAGTTTCACCTCCCACTATAGCAGAAAGGGTCTTTCTAGTAGTTGCACATCAAATATAAGCTGTCTGAAATGTTTTTCCAAAGTTATCAACATTTTTATGTTTGGCGTTCCGGAATCGACCTTATCTCAGGCTGAAGACGCGTTTTACGCATTGTGCCATTAATTCTCAGGGACGATTCAGAAAATGAAATTTTCACCTCCCACTATAGCAGAAAGGGTCTTTCGAGTAGTTGCACATCAAATCTAAGCTGTCTGAAGTGTTGTTCCAAAGTTATCAACATTTTTATGTTTGGCGTTCTGGAATCGACCTTATCTCAGGCTGAAAACGCATTTTCTGCATTGTGCCATAACTTTGCAGGGAAGCTTCAGAACATGAAATTTTAACCTCTCACTAGAGCAGAAAGGGTCTTTCGAGTAGTTGCACACCAAATCTAAGCTGTCTGAAATGTTTTTCCAAAGTTATCAACATTTTTATGTTTGGCGTTCCGGAATCAACCATATCTCAGGCTGAAGACGCGTTTTACGCATTGTGCCATAACTTTGCAGGGAAGTTCCAGAAAATGAAATTTTCACCTCCCACTATAGCAGAAAGGGTCTTTCTAGTAGTTGCACATCAAATCTAAGCTGTCTGAAGTGTTTTTCGAAAGTTATCAACATTTTTATGTTTGGCGTTCCGGAATCGACCTTATCTCAGGCTGAAAACGCGTTTTACGCATTGTCCCATAACTTTCCAGGGAAGCTTCTGAACATGAAATTTTGGCCTCCCACTATGGCAGAAAGGGTCTTTCAAGTAGTTGCACATCAAATCTAAGCTGTCTGAAGTGTTGTTCCAAAGTTATCAACATTTTTACGTTTGGCGTTCCGGAACCCACCTTATCTCAGGCTGAAAACGCGGTTTCTGCATTGTTCCTTAACTTTGCAGGGAAGCTTCAGAACATGAAATTTTCAACTCCCACTATAACAGCAGGGTCTTTCTAGTGGTTGCACATCAAATCTAAGTTGTCTGAAGTGTTTTTCGAAAGCTATCAACATTTTTTAGGTTAGCGTTCCGGAAACGACCTTATCTCGGCCTGAAAACGCGTTTTCTGCATTGTGCCATAACTTTGCAGGGAAGCTTCAGAACATGAAATTTTCACCTCCCACTATAGCAGAAAGGGTCTTTCTAGTCGTTGCACATTAAATCTAAGCTGTCTGAAGTGTTTTTCCAAAGTTATCAACATTTTTACATTTGCCGCTCCGGAACCCACCTTATCTCGGGCTGAAAACGCGTTTTCTGCATTGTGCCATAACTTTGCAGGGAAGCTTCAGAACCTGAAATTTTAATCTCCCACTGTAGCAGAAAGGGTCTTTCTAGTCGTTGCACATTAAATCTAAGCTGTCTGAAGTGGTTTTCCAAAGTCATCAACATTTTTATGTTTGGCCTTCCGGAACCCACCTTGTCTCAGGCTGAAAACGCGTTTTCTGCTTTATGCCATACCTTTACTGGGAATCTTCAGAACATGAAATTTTCACCTCCCACTATAGCAGAAAGGGTCTTTCTAGTAGTTGCACATCAAATCTAAGCTGTCTGAAATGTTTTTTCCAAAGTTATCAACATTTTCATGTTTGGCGTTCCGGAACCCACCTTATCTCAGGCTGAAAACGCGTTTTCTGCATTGTGCCATAACTTTTCAGGGAAGCTTCAGAACATGAAATTTTCACCTCCCACTATAGCAGAAAGGGTTTTTCTAGTATTTGCTCATCAAATCTAAGCTGTCTGAATACTTTTTCCAAAGTTATCAACATTTTTATGTTTGGTGTTCCGGAACCCACCTTATCTCAGGCTGAAAACGCGTTTTCTGCATTGTTCCTTAACTTTGCAGGGAAGCATCAGAACATGAAATTTTCAACTCCCACTATGACAAACAGGGTCTTTCTAATAGTTGCTCATCAAATCTAATCTGTCTGAAGTGTTTTTCGAAAGTTATCAACATTTTTATGTTTGGCGTTCCGGAACCCACCTTATCTCAGGCTGAAAACGCGTTTTCTGCATTGTGCCATAACTTTGCAGGGAAGCTTCAGAACATGAAATTTTCACCTCCCACTATAGCAGAAAGGGTCTTTCTCGTAGCTGCACATGAAATATACCGTAATTTCCGGACTATAAGCCGCTACTTTTTTCTCGCGGTCTGAACCCTGCGGCTTATAAAACGACGCGGCTAATATATTGATTTTTACAGGGATATTCCAATCAATCGGCCACCGATTATGAATGGCTGAACTGGTTGTGATCTGTGAATGCCGACCACTGCCTGTCATTGCTGGTCACAAAATCCGGTCACATGTGACAGCAGCCGTTCTGATGAGGCACCGCCCACGGTTTGTGATGCGTCTGCTCCTCCCTCCCGACTCGCCACTCGCTTGGCAACGGCGTGTCTAATGCGGAAGCTTTTTTCAGTCTGTCATGTCAAGTTTGCATCCTGCAGCACATGCACGTTAAAGGGCGTCAACGCCACGAATTCAATTCGATATTTAAAACACCAGCACTTGACGGAGCACAGAGAGTTTTCTGGTGCTCATGAAAGTGAAACTGCAGGAACCAGCGGTCACTCGCGACACTCGCCGGTCTGAGCGTGACGTTCAGAACGCGAAGCATATTGCCCGAGAAATAATCATTAATTTCACCGCGCCAGATGAGCAGCCTTTCTCAGGTGTCGTTTTAGGACGGAATCAACCGGGACCGAATCCGCTGCAGTCTTGTGTGTGTCAGATGCAGCGTTCGCGGTGAATCTGAAACGTTTGCAACCGTCCAGAGTGAGAACTTTCATGAAAGAGGTTGAAGACAGCTGCTTCAGCTGAGTGCTCTCCCTGTCTCTCGGAGCATCCCGAGTTTTTAGAGTCTAATGAACATGCTCTTTGCTGGCAAAAATATTGAGCTTCGTCACATCAAACCGATGACATCACGGGCGTTTTATTTACCTTTAAAGCGCTCAAATTGCGCTGTTTTCGCCCGCGAGTCCGCAGCTCTGCTGACAGAGACGATCTACTGGAGTGTGAAAACAGCGCTTTCTGAACACTTTAAATGTAAATAAGATGTGAGGAGTTCATGACTGGAGTTCAGAACATTGGCAAGATTGTTTCATGAGTCAGTCTCGACACTGGACCCCGTTTTCAAAACTAGTACTAGAGGATCGCTAGAAGTGATCCTCATGCATTTTCTGTGGCGCAGACAGCAACGGTGCACCCGCGGCTTATAGAGCGGTGCGGCTTATGTATGAACAAAATCCATTTTCCTTCTTAGATTTGGTGGGTGCGGCTAATATTCCGGTGCGCTCTGTAGTCCGGAAAATACGGTAAGCTGTCTGAAGTGTTTTTCCAAAGTTATCAACATTTTTATGTTTGGCGTTCCGGAACCCACCTTATCTCAGGCTGAAAACGTGTTTTCTGCATTGTGCCATAACTTTGCTGGGAATCTTTAGAACATGAAATTTTAACCTCCCACAATAGCATAAAGGGTCTTTCTTGTAGTTGCACATCAAATCTAAGCTATCTGAAGTGTTTTTCCAAAGTTATCAACATTTTTACGTTTGGCGTTCCGGAACCCACCTTATCTCAGGCTGAAAACGCGTTTTCTGTTGTGTGCCATAACTTTGCAGGGAAGCTTCAGAACTTGAAATTTTCAACTCCCACAATGACAAACAGGGTCTTTCTAATAGTTGCTCATCAAATCTAATCTGTCTGAAGTGTTTTTCGAAAGTTATCAACATTTTTATGTTTGGCGTTCCGGAACCCACCTTTTTTCAGGCTGAAAAGGCGTTTTCTGCATTGTGCCATAACTTTGCAGGGAAGCTTCAGAACATGAAATTTTAACCTCCCACTGTAGCAGAAAGGGTCTTTCTATTAGTTGCACATCAAATCTAAGCTGTCTGAAGTGTTTTTCCAAAGATATCAACATTTTTAAGTTTGGTGTTCCGGAACCCACCTTATCTCAGGCTGAAAACGCGTTTTCTGCATTGTTCCTTAACTTTGCAGGGAAGCATCAGAACATGAAATTTTCAACTCCCACTATGACAAACAGGGTCTTTCTAATAGTTGCACATCAAATCTAATCTGTCTGAAGTGTTTTTCGAAAGTTATCAACAATTTTATGTTTGGCGTTCCGGAACCCACCTTATCTCAGGCTGAAAACGCCTTTTCTGCATTGTGCCATAACTTTGCAGGGAAGCTTCAGAACATGAAATTTTCACCTCCCACTATAGCAGAAAGGGTATTTCTCGTAGTTGCACATGAAATATAAGCTGTCTGAAGTGTTTTTCGAAAGTTATCAACATTTTTATGTTTGGCGTTCCGGAACCCACCTTATCTCAGGCTGAAAACGCGTTTTCTGCATTGTGCCATAACTTTGCAGGAAGCTTCAGAACATGAAATTTTCACCTCCCACTATAGCAGAAAGGGTCTTTCTAGTAGTTGCACATCAAATCTAAGCTGTCTGAAATATTTTTTCCAAAGTTATCAACATTTTTATGTTTGGCTTTCCGGGCCCCACCCTATCTCAGGCTGAAAACGCATTTTCTGCTTTGTGCCATAACTTTGCTGGGAATATTTAGAACATGAAATTTTAACCTACCACAATAGCATAAAGGGTCTTTCTTGTAGTTGCACATCAAATCTAAGATGTCTGAAGTGGTTTCCCAAAGTTATCAACATTTTTATGTTTGGCGTTCCGGAACCCACCTTTTTTCAGGCTGAAAAGGCGTTTTCTGCATTGTGCCATAACTTTGCAGGGAAGCTTCAGAACATGAAATTTTAACCTCCCACTGTAGCAGAAAGGGTCTTTCTATTAGTTGCACATCAAATCTAAGCTGTCTGAAGTGTTTTTCCAAAGTTATCAACATTTTTAAGTTTGGTGTTCCGGAACCCACCTTATCTCGGGCTGAAAACGCGTTTTCTGCATTGTTCCTTAACTTTGCAGGGAAGCATCAGAACATGAAATTTTCAACTCCCACTATCACAAACAGGGTCTTTCTAATAGTTGCACATCAAATCTAATCTGTCTGAAGTGTTTTTCGAAAGTTATCAACATTTTTAAGTTTGGTGTTCCGGAACCCACCTTATCTCAGGCTGAAAACGCCTTTTCTGCATTGTGCCATAACTTTGCAGGGAAGCTTCAGAACATGAAATTTTCACCTCCCACTATAGCAGAAAGGGTATTTCTCGTAGTTGCACATGAAATATAAGCTGTCTGAAGTGTTTTTCGAAAGTTATCAACATTTTTATGTTTGGCGTTCCGGAACCCACCTTATCTCAGGCTGAAAACGCGTTTTCTGCATTGTGCCATAACTTTGCAGGAAGCTTCCGAACATGAAATTTTCACCTCCCACTATAGCAGAAAGGGTCTTTCTAGTAGTTGCACATCAAATCTAAGCTGTCTGAAATGTTTTTTCCAAAGTTATCAACATTTTTATGTTTGGCGTTCCGGAACCCACCTTATCTCTGGCTGAAAACGCGTTTTCTGCATTGTGCCATAACATTCCAGGAAGCTTCAGAACATGAAATTTTCACCTCCCACTATAGCAGAAAGGGTCTTTCTAGTAGTTGCACATCAAATCTAAGCTGTCTGAAGTGTTTTTCGAAAGTCATAAACATTTTTATGTTTGGCGTTCCGGAATCGACCTAATCTCAGCATGAAAATGCGTTTTCTGCATTGTCCCATAACTTTCGAGGGAAGCTTCATAACATGAAATTTTGACATCCCACTATAGCAGAAAGGGTCTTTCTAGTAGTTGCACATCAAATCTAAGCTGTCTGAAGTGTTTTTCCAAAGTTATCAACATTTTTATGTTTTGCGTTCCGGAATCGACCTTTTCTCAGGCTTAAAACGCGTTTTATGCATTGTGGCATAACTTTGCAGGGAACCTTTAGAATATTAAATTTTCACCTCCCACTATAGCAGAAAGCGACTTTCTAGTAGTTGCACATCAAATCTAATCTGTCTGAAATGTTGTTCCAAAGTTATCAACATTTTTAAGTTTGGCGTTTCGGAACCCACCATATCTCAGGCTGAAAACGCGTTTTCTGCATTGTGCCTTAACTTCTCAGGGAAGCTTCAGAACATGAAATGTTCACTTCCCACTATAGCAGAAAGGGTCTTTCTAGTAGTTGCACATCAAATCTAAGCTGTCTGAAGTGTTTTTCCAAAGTTATCAACATTTTTATGTTTGGCGTTCCGGAACCCACCTTATCTCTGGCTGAAATCGCGTTTTCTCCATTGTGCCATAACTTTGCAGGGAAGCTTCAGAACATGAAATTTTCACCTCCCACTATAGCAGAAAGGGTCTTTCTAGTACTTGCACATCAAATCTAAGCTATCTGAAGTGTATTTCAAAAGTTATCAACTTTTTTATGTTTGGCGTTCCTGAATCAACCTTATCTCAGGCTGAAAACGCGTTTAACGCATTGTTCCATAAATTTGCAGGGAAGCTTCAGAACATCGAATTTTCAACTCCCACTATAGCAGAAAGGGACTTTCTAGTAGTTGCACATCAAAGCTAAGCTGTCTGAAGTGTTTTTCCAAAGTTATCAATATTTTTATGTTTGGTGTACCGGAATCGACCATATCTCAGGCTGAAAACGCGTTTTCTGCATTGTGCCATAACTTTGCAAGGAAGCTTCAGAACATGAAATTTTAAACTTGCGCTATAGCAGAAAAGGTCTTTCTAGTAGTTGTACATCAAATCTAAGCTGTCTGAAGTGTTTTTCCAAAGTTATCCACATTTTAATGTTTGGCGTTCCGGAATCGACCTTATCTCAGGCTGAAAACGCGTTTTACGCATTGTCCCATAACTTTGCATCAAGCTTCAGAACATGAAATTTTCACCTCCCACGATAGCAGAAAGGGTCTTTCTAGTAGTTGCAGATCAAAACTAAGCTGTCTGAAATGTTTTTCCAAAGTTATCAACAGTTTTATGCTTGGCATTCCGGAATCGACCTTATCTCAGGCTGTAAACGCGTTTTACGCATGGTGCCATAACTTTGCTGGGAAGATTCAGAACATCAAATTTTCACCTCCCACAATAGCAGGAACGGTCTTTCTAGTAGTTGCACTTCAAATCTAAGCTGTCTGAAGTGTTTTTCCAAAGTTATCTACATTTTTATGTTTGGCGTTTCGGAATCGAACTTATCTCAGGCTGAAAACGTGTTTTCTGCATTGTGCCATAACTTTGCAGGGAAGCTTCAGAACATGAAATTTTCACATCCCACTATAGCAGAAAGGGTCTTTCTAGTAGTTGCACATTAAAGCTAAGCTGTCTGAAGTGTTTTTCCAAACTTATCAACATTTTTATGCTTGGCGTTCCGAAACCCATCTTATCTCAGGCTGAAAACGCGTTTTACGCATTGTTCCATAACTTTGCCGTGAAGCTTCAGAACATGAAATTTTCACCTCCCACAATGGCAGAAAGGGTCTTTCTAGTAGTTGCAAATCAAATGTAAGCTGTCTGAAGTGTTTTTCCAAAGTTATGAACACTTTTATGTTTGGCGTTCCGGAATCGACCTTATCTCAGGCTGAAAACGCGTTTTACGCATTGTGCCACAACTTTGCATAAAGCTTCAGAACATGAAATTTTCACCTCCCTCTATAGCAGAAAGGGTCTTTCTAGTAGTTTCACGTGAATTCTAAGCTGTCTGAAGTGTTTTTCCAAAGTTATCAACATTTTTATGTTTGGCGTTCCGGAATCGACTTTATCTCAGGCTGAAAACGTGTTTTCCGCATTGTGCCTTAACTTTGCAAGGAAGCTTCAGAACATGAAATTTTAAATTTCCACCATTGCAGAAAAGGTCTTTCTGGTAGTTGCACATCAAATCTAAGCTGTCTGAAGTGTTTTTCCAAACTTTTCAACATTTTTATGTTTGGCGTTCGGGAACCCACCTTATCTCAAGCTGAAAACGCGTTTTCTGCATTGTGCCATAACTTTGCAGGAAACTTCAGAATATGAAATTTTAACCTCCCACTATTGCATAAAGGGTCTGCCCTGTTGTTGCACATCAAATCTAAGCTGTCTGATGTGTTTTTCCAAAGTTATCAACATTTTCATGTTTGGCGTTCCGGAATCGACCTTATCTCAGGCTGAAAACGCGTTTTACGCATTGTGCCATAACTTTGCAGGAAACTTCAGAATATGAAATTTTAACCTCCCACTATTGCAGAAAGGGTCTGTCTTGTTGTTGCACATCAAATCTAAGCTGTCTGAAGAGTTTTTCCAAAATTATCAACATTTTCATATTTGGCGATCCGGAATCGACCTTATCTCAGGCTGAAAATGTGTTTTACGCATTGTGCCATAACTTTGCATGGAAGCTTCAGAACATCGAATTTTCAACTCCCACTATAGCAGAAAGGGTCTTTCAAGTAGTTGCAGATCAAATCTAAGCTGTCTGAAATGTTATTCCAAAGTTATCAACATTTTTATGTTTGGCGTTCTGGACCCCACCTTATCTCAGTCTGAAAACGTGTTTTTTGCATTGTGCCATAACTTTGCAGGGAAGCCTCAGAACATGAAATTTCCACCTGCCGCTATACTAGAAAGGGTCTTTCTAGTAGTTGCTCATCGAATCTAAGCTGTCTTAAGTGTCTTTTCGAAGTTATCAACACTTTTATGTTTGGCGTTCCAGAATCGACCTTATCTCAGCCTGAAAACGCGTTTTACGCATGGTGCCATAACTTTGCAGGGAAGCTTCAGAACATCAAATTTTCACCTCCCACAATGGCAGAAAGCGTCTTTCTAGTAGTTGCACATCATATCTAAGCTGTCTGAAATGTTTTTCCAAAGTTATCAACATTTTTATGTTTGGCGTTCTGGAACCCACCTTATCTCAGGCTGAAAACGCGTTTTCTCCATTGTGCCATAACTTTGCAGGGAAGCTTCAGAACATGAAATTTTCAACTCCCACTATAGCAGAAAGGGTCTTTCTAGTAGTTGCAGATCAAAACTAAGCTGTCTGAAATGTTTTTCCAAAGTTATCAACAGTTTTATGCTTGGCATTCCGGAATCGACCTTATCTCAGGCTGTAAACGCGTTTTACGCATGGTGCCATAACTTTGCTGGGAAGATTCAGAACATCAAATTTTCACCTCCCACAATAGCAGAAAGGGTCTTTCTAGTAGTTGCACATTAAAGCTAAGCTGTCTGAAGTGTTTTTCCATACTTATCAACATTTTTATGGTTGGCGTTCCGAAACCCATCTTATCTCAGGCTGAAAACGGGTTTTACGCATTGTTCCATAACTTTGCCGTGAAGCTTCAGAACATGAAATTTTCACCTCCCACAATGGCAGAAAGGGTCTTTCTAGTAGTTGCAAATCAAATGTAAGCTGTCTGAAGTGTTTTTCCAAAGTTATCAACACTTTTATGTTTGGCGTTCCGGAATCGACCTTATCTCAGGCTGAAAACGCGTTTTACGCATTGTGCCACAACTTTGCATAAAGCTTCAGAACATGAAATTTTCACCTCCCTCTATAGCAGAAAGGGTCTTTCTAGTAGATTCACGTGAATTCTAAGCTGTCTGAAGTGTTTTTCCAAAGTTATCAACATTTTTATGTTTGGCGTTCCGGAATCGACTTTATCTCAGGCTGAAAACGTGTTTTCCGCATTGTGCCATAACTTTGCAAGGAAGCTTCAGAACATTAAATTTTAAACTTCCACCATTGCAGAAAAGGTCTTTCTGGTAGTTGCACATCAAATCTAAGCTGTCTGAAGTGTTTTTCCAAACTTTTCAACATTTTTATGTTTGGCGTTCGGGAACCCACCTTATCTCAAGCTGAAAACGCGTTTTCTGCATTGTGCCATAACTTTGCAGGAAACTTCAGAATATGAAATTTTAACATCCCACTATTGCAGAAAGGGTCTGTCTTGTTGTTGCACATCAAATCTAAGCTGTCTGATGTGTTTTTCCAAAGTTATCAACATTTTCATGTTTGGCGTTCCGGAATCGACCTTATCTCAGGCTGAAAACGCGTTTTACGCATTGTGCCATAACTTTGCAGGAAACTTCAGAATATGAAATTTTAACCTCCCACTATTGCAGAAAGGGTCTGTCTTGTTGTTGCACATCAAATCTAAGCTGTCTGATGTGTTTTTCCAAAGTTATCAACATTTTCATGTTTGGCGTTCCGGAATCGACCTTATCTCAGGCTGAAAACGCGTTTTACGCATTGTGCCATAACTTTGCATAAAGCTTCAGAACATGAAATTTTCACATCCCACTATAGCAGAAAGGGTCTTTCGAGTAGTTGCAGATCAAATCTAAGCTGTCTGAAATGTTCTTCCAAAGTTATCAACATTTTTATGTTTGCCGTTCTGGAACCCACCTTATCTCAGTCTGAAAACGTGTTTTCTGCATTGTTCCATAACTTTGCAGGGAAGCCTCAGAACAAGAAATTTTCACCTACCGCTATAGTAGAAAGGGCCTTTCTAGTAGTTGCAAATCAAATGTAAGCTGTCTGAAGTGTTTTTCCAAAGTTATCAACACTTTTATGTTTGGCGTTCCGGAATCGACCTTATCTCAGGCTGAAAACGCGTTTTACGCATTGTGCCACATCTTTGCATAAAGCTTCAGAACATGAAATTTTCACCTCCCTCTATAGCAGAAAGGGTCTTTCTAGTAGTTTCACGTGAATTCTAAGCTGTCTGAAGTGTTTTTCCAAAGTTATCAACATTTTTATGTTTGGCGTTCCGGAATCGACCTTACCTCAGGCTGAAAACGCGTTTTACGCATTGTGCCATAACTTTGCATAAAGCTTCAGAACATTACATTTTCACATCCCACTAAAGCAGAAAGGGTCTTTCTAGTAGTTGCACATCAAATCTAAGCTGTCTGAAGTGTATTTCAAAAGTTATCATATTTTTTATGTTTGGCGTACCTGAATCGACCTTATCTCAGGCTGAAAACGTGTTTTCTGCATTGTGCCATAACTTTGCAGGGAAGCCTCAGAACATGAAATTTTCACCTACCGCTATAGTAGAAAGGGCCTTTCTAGTAGTTGCACATCAAATCTAAGCTGTCTGAAGTGTCTTTAATAAGTTATCAACATTTTTATGTTTGGCATTCCAGAATCGACCTTATCTCTGGCTGAAAACGCGTTATCTGCAATGTGCCACAACTTTGCAGGGAAACTTCAGAACATGAAATTTTCACCTCCCACAATAGCATATAGGGTCTTTCTAATAGTTGCACATCAAATCTAAGCTGTCTGAAGTGTTTTTCCAAAGTTATCAACATTTTTATGTTTGGCGTTCCGGAATCAACCTTATCTCAGGCTGAAAACGCGCTTTACGTATTGTGCCATAACTTTGCATAAAGCTTCAGAACATTACATTTTCACATCCCACTAAAGCAGAAAGGGTCTTTCTAGTAGTTGCACATCAAATCTAAGCTGTCTGAAGTGTATTTCAAAAGTTATCATATTTTTTATGTTTGGCGTTCCTGAATCGACCTTATCTCAGGCTGAAAACGTGTTTAACGCATTGTTCCATAACTTTGCAGGGAAGCTTCAGAACATGAAATTTTCACCTCCCACAATGGCAGAAAGGGTCTTTCTAGTAGTTGCACATCAAATCTAAGCTGTCTGAAGTGTTTTTCCAAAATTATCAACATTTTCATATTTGGCGTTCCGGAATCGACCTTATCTCAGGCTGAAAATGTGTTTTACGCATTGTGCCATAACTTTGCATGGAAGCTTCAGAACATCGAATTTTCAACTCCCACTAAAGCAGAAAGGGTCTTTCAAGTAGTTGCAGATCAAATCTAAGCTGTCTGAAATGTTTTTCCAAAGTTATCAACATTTTTATGTTTGCCGTTCTGGAACCCACCTTATCTCAGTCTGAAAACGTGTTTTCTGCATTGTTCCATAACTTTGCAGGGAAGCCTCAGAACAAGAAATTTTCACCTACCGCTATAGTAGAAAGGGCCTTTCTAGTAGTTGCAAATCAAATGTAAGCTGTCTGAAGTGTTTTTCCAAAGTTATCAACACTTTTATGTTTGGCGTTCCGGAATCGACCTTATCTCAGGCTGAAAACGCGTTTTACGCATTGTGCCACATCTTTGCATAAAGCTTCAGAACATGAAATTTTCACCTCCCTCTATAGCAGAAACGGTCTTTCTAGTAGTTTCACGTGAATTCTAAGCTGTCTGAAGTGTTTTTCCAAATTTATCAACATTTTTATGTTTGGCGTTCCGGAATCGACCTTACCTCAGGCTGAAAACGCGTTTTACGCATTGTGCCATAACTTTGCATAAAGCTTCAGAACATTACATTTTCACATCCTACTAAAGCAGAAAGGGTCTTTCTAGTAGTTGCACATCAAATCTAAGCTGTCTGAAGTGTATTTCAAAAGTTATCAACATTTTTATGTTTGGCGTTCCGGAATCAACCTTATCTCAGGCTGAAAACGCGCTTTACGTATTGTGCCATAACTTTGCATAAAGCTTCAGAACATTACATTTTCACATCCCACTAAAGCAGAAAGGGTCTTTCTAGTAGTTGCACATCAAATCTAAGCTGTCTGAAGTGTATTTCAAAAGTTATCATATTTTTTATGTTTGGCGTTCCTGAATCGACCTTATCTCAGGCTGAAAACGTGTTTAACGCATTGTTCCATAACTTTGCAGGGAAGCTTCAGAACATGAAATTTTCACCTCCCACAATGGCAGAAAGGGTCTTTCTAGTAGTTGCACATCAAATCTAAGCTGTCTGAAGTGTTTTTCCAAAATTATCAACATTTTCATATTTGGCGTTCCGGAATCGACCTTATCTCAGGCTGAAAATGTGTTTTACGCATTGTGCCATAACTTTGCATGGAAGCTTCAGAACATCGAATTTTCAACTCCCACTAAAGCAGAAAGGGTCTTTCAAGTAGTTGCAGATCAAATCTAAGCTGTCTGAAATGTTTTTCCAAAGTTATCAACATTTTTATGTTTGCCGTTCTGGAACCCACCTTATCTCAGTCTGAAAACGTGTTTTCTGCATTGTTCCATAACTTTGCATAAAGCTTCAGAACATGAAATTTTCACCTCCCTCTATAGCAGAAAGGGTCTTTCTAGTAGTTTCACGTGAATTCTAAGCTGTCTGAAGTGTTTTTCCAAATTTATCAACATTTTTATGTTTGGCGTTCCGGAATCGACCTTACCTCAGGCTGAAAACGCGTTTTACGCATTGTGCCATAACTTTGCATAAAGCTTCAGAACATTACATTTTCACATCCCACTAAAGCAGAAAGGGTCTTTCTAGTAGTTGCACATCAAATCTAAGCTGTCTGAAGTGTATTTCAAAAGTTATCATATTTTTTATGTTTGGCGTTCCTGAATCGACCTTATCTCAGGCTGAAAACGTGTTTTCTGCATTGTGCCATAACTTTGCAGGGAAGCCTCAGAACATGAAATTTTCACCTACCGCTATAGTAGAAAGGGCCTTTCTAGTAGTTGCACATCAAATCTAAGCTGTCTGAAGTGTCTTTAATAAGTTATCAACATTTTTATGTTTGGCATTCCAGAATCGACCTTATCTCTGGCTGAAAACGCGTTATCTGCATTGTGCCACAACATTGCAGGGAAACTTCAGAACATGAAATTTTCACCTCCCACAATAGCATATAGGGTCTTTCTAATAGTTGCACATCAAATCTAAGCTGTCTGAAGTGTTTTTCCAAAGTTATCAACATTTTTATGTTTGGCGTTCCGGAATCAACCTTATCTCAGGCTGAAAACGCGCTTTACGTATTGTGCCATAACTTTGCATAAAGCTTCACAACATTACATTTTCACATCCCACTAAAGCAGAAAGGGTCTTTCTAGTAGTTGCACATCAAATCTAAGCTGTCTGAAGTGTATTTCAAAAGTTATCATATTTTTTATGTTTGGCGTTCCTGAATCGGCCTTATCTCAGTCTGAAAACGTGTTTTTTGCATTGTGCCATAACTTTGCAGGGATGCCTCAGAACATGAAATTTCCACCTGCTGCTATAGTAGAAAGGGTCTTTCTAGTAGTTGCTCATCGAATCTAAGCTGTCTTAAGTGTCTTTTCGAAGTTATCAACACTTTTATGTTTGGCGTTCCAGAATCGACCTTATCTCAGCCTGAAAACGCGTTTTACGCATGGTGCCATAACTTTGCAGGGAAGCTTCAGAATATGATATTTTAACCTCCCGCTATTGCAGAAAGGGTCTGTCTTGTAGTTGCACATCAAATCTAAGCTGTCTTAAGTGTCTTTTCGAAGTTATCAACACTTTTATGTTTGGCGTTCCAGAATCGACCTTATCTCAGCCTGAAAACGCGTTTTACGCATGGTGCCATAACTTTGCAGGGAAGCTTCAGAACATCAAATTTTCACCTCCCACAATAGCAGACAGGGTCTTTCTAGTAGTTGCACATCAAATCTAAGCTGTCTGAAGTGTTTTTCCAAAGTTATCAACATTTTTATGTTTGGCGTTCCGGAACCCACCTTATCTCAGGCTGAAAACGCGTTTTCTCCATAGTGCCATAACTTTGCAGGGAAGCTTCAGAACATGAAATTTTCACCTCCCACTATAGCAGAAAGGGTCTTTCTAGTAGTTGCACATCAAATCTAAGCTGTCTGAAGTGTATTTCAAAAGTTATCAACTTTTTTATGTTTGGCGTTCCTGAATCAACCTTATCTCAGGCTGAAAACGTGTTTAACACATTGTTCCATAAATTTGCAGGGAAGCTTCAGAACATCGAATTTTCAACTCCCACTATAGCAGAAAGGGACTTTCTAGTAATTGCACATCAAAGCTAAGCTGTCTGAAGTGTTTTTCCAAAGTTATCAACATTTTTATGTTTGGTGTACCGAAATCGACCTTATCTCAGGCTGAAAACGCGTTTTCTGCATTGTGCCATAACTTCGCAAGGAAGCTTCAGAACATGAAATTTTAAACTTGCGCTATAGCAGAAAAGGTCTTTCTAGTAGTTGTACATCAAATCTAAGCTGTCTGAAGTGTTTTTCCAAAGTTATCCACATTTTAATGTTTGGCGTTCCGGAATCGACCTTATCTCAGGCTGGAAACGCGTTTTACGCATTGTCCCATAACTTTGCAGGGAAGCTTCTGAACATGAAATTTTCAAATCCCACTATAGCAGAAAGGGTCTTTCTAGTAGTTTCACATCAAATCTAAGCTGTCTGAAGTGTTTTTCCAAAGTTATCAACATTTTTATGTTTGGCTTTCTGGAACCCACCTTATCTCAGGCTGAAAACGCGTTTTCTGCATTGTGCCATAACTTTGCAGGGAAGCTTATGTTTGGCGTTCCAGAAACAACCTTATCTCAGGCTGAAAATGCGTTTTACATATTTTGCCATAACTTTGCAGGGAAGCTTCAGAACATGAAATTTTAACATCCCAGTATAGCAGAAAGGGTCTTTCTAGTAGTTGCACATCAAATCTAAGATGTCTGAAGTGTTTTTCCAAAGTTATCAATATTTTTATGTTTGGCTTTCCGGAATTGACCTTATCTCAGGCTGAAAACGCGTTTTCTGCATTGTGCCGTAACTTTGCAGGGAGACTTCAGAACATGAAATTTTCTCCTCCCACTATAGCAGAAAGGGTATTTCTAGTAGTTGCACATCAAATCTAAACTGTCGAAAGTGTTTTTCCAAAGTTATCAACATTTTTATTTTTGGCGTTTCGGAAGCGAACTTATCTCCGGATGAAAACGCATTTTCTGCATTGTGCCATAACTTTGCAGGGAAGCTTCAGAACATGAAATTTTAACTTCCCACTATAGCAGAAAAGGTCATTCGAGAAGTTGCACATAAAATCTAAGCTGTCTTGAAGTGTTTTTCTGAAGTTATCAACATTTTTATGTTTGGCGTTCCGGAACCCACCTTATCTCAGCCTGAAAACGCGTTTTACATATTTTGCCATAACTTTGCAGGGAAGCTTCAGAACATGAAATTTTAACATCCCACCATGGCAGAAAGGGTCTTTCTAGTAGTTGCACATCAAATCTAAGCTGTCTGAAGTGTTTTTCCAAAGTTATCAATATTTTTATGTTTGGCGTTTCGGAATCGACCTTATCTCAGGCTGAAAACGCATTTCCTGCATTGTGGCTTAACTTTGCAGGGAAGCTTCAGAACATGAAATTTTCACCTCCCACTGTAGCTAAAAGGGTCTTTCTAGTAGTTGCACATCAAATCTAAGCTGTCTGAAGTGTTTTTCCAAAGTTATCAACATTTTTATGTTTGGCGTTCTGGAACCCACCTAATCTCGGGCTGAAAACGCGTTTCCTGCATTGTTGCATAACTTTGCAGGGATGCTTCACAACATGAAATGTTCGCCTCCCACTATAGCAGATAGGGTCTTTCGAGGAGTTGCACATCAAATCTAAGCTGTCTGAAGTGTTTTTCCAAACTTATCAACATTTTTATGTTTGGCGTTCTGGAACCCACCTTATCTCAGGCTGAAAACGCGTTTTCTGCATTGTGCCGTAACTTTGCAGGGAGACTTCAGAACATGAAATTTTCTCCTCCCACTATAACAGAAAGGGTATTTCTAGTAGTTGCACATCAAATCTTAGCAGTCTGAAGTGTTTTTCCAAAGTTCTGAACATTTTTATGTTTGGCGTTCTGAAATCAATCTTATCTCAGGCTGAAAACGCGTTTTACGTACTGTGCCATAACTTTGCAGGGAAGCTTCAGAACATGAAATTTTAACCTCCCACTATAGCAGAAAGGGTCTTTGTAGTATTTGCACATCAAATCTAAGCTGTCGAAAGTGTTTTTCCAAAGTTATCAACATTTTTATTTTTGGCGTTTCGGAAGCGAACTTATCTCCGGATGAAAACGCGTTTTCTGCATTGTGCCGTAACTTTGCAGGGAAGCTTCAGAACATGAAATATTAACCTCCCACTATAGCAGAAAAGGTCATTCGAGAAGTTGCACATAAAATCTAAGCTGTCTGAAGTGTTTTTCTGAAGTTATCAACATTTTTATGTTTGGCGTTCTGGAACCCACCTTATCTCAGGCAGAAAACGCGTTTTCTGCTTTGTGCCATAACTTTGCAGGGAAGCTTATGTTTGGCGTTCCAGAAACAACCTTATCTCAGGCTGAAAATGTGTTTTACATATTTTGCCATAACTTTGCAGGGAAGCTTCACAACATGAAATTTTGACATCCCACTATAGCAGAAAGGGTCTTTCTAGTAGTTGCACATCAAATCTAAGCTGTCTGAAGTGTTTTTCCAAAGTTATCAACATTTTTAAGTTTGGTGTTCCGGAACCCTCCTTATCTCAGGCTGAAAACGCATTTTCTGCATTGTTCCTTAACTTTGCAGGGAAGCATCAGAACATGAAATTTTCAACTCCCACTATGACAAACAGGGTCTTTCTAATAGTTGCACATCAAATCTAATCTGTCTGAAGTGTTTTTCGAAAGTTATCTACGTTTTTATGTTTGGCGTTCCGGAACCCACCTTATCTCAGGCTGAAAACGCGTTTTCTGCATTGTGCCATAACTTTGCAGGGAAGCTTCAGAACCTGAAATTTTCAGCTCCCACTGTAGCAGAAAGGGTCTTACTAGTAGTTGGAAATCAAATCTAAGCTGTCTGAAGTGTTTTTCCAAAGTTATCAACATTTTTATGTTTGGCGTTCCGGAACCCGCCTCATCTCTGGCTGAAAAAGCGTTTTCTGCTTTGTGCTATAACTTTGCTGGGAATCTTTAGAACATGAAATTTTAACCTCCCACAATAGCATAAAGGGTCTTTCTTGTAGTTGCACATCAAATCGAAGCTGTCTGGAGTGTTTTTCCAAAGTTATCAACGTTTTTACGTTTGGCGTTCCGGAACCCACCTTATCTCAGGCTGAAAACGCGTTTTCTGCATTTTGCCATAACTTTGCAGGAAGCTTCACAACATGAAATTTTCACGTCCCACTATAGATGAAAGGGTCTTTCTAGTAGTTGTACATCAAATCTAAGCTGTCTGAAATGTTTTTTCCAAAGTTATCAACATTTTTATGTTTGGCGTTCCGGAACCCACCTTAACTCAGGCTGAAAACGCGTTTTTTGCATTGTGCCATAACTTTGCAGGAAGATTCAGAACATGAAATTTTCACCTCCCACTACAGCAGAAAGGGTCTTTCGAGTAGTTGCACATCAAATCTAAGCTGTCTGAAATGTTTTTTCCAAAGTTATCAACATTTTTATGTTTGGCGTTCCGGAACCCACCTTATCTCTGGCTGAAAACGCATTTTCTGCTTTGTGCCATAACTTTGCTGGGAATCTTTAGAACATGAAATTTTAACTTCCCACAATAGCATAAAGGGTCTTTCTTTTAGTTGCACATCAAATCTAAGCTGTCTGAAGTGTTTTTCCAAAGTTATCAACATTTTTGTGTTTGGCGTTCCGGAACCCACCTTATCTCAGGCTGAAAACGTGTTTTCTGCATTGTGCCATAACTTTGCTGGGAATCTTTAGAACATGAAATTTTAACTTCCCACAATAGCATAAAGGGTCTTTCTTGTATTTGCACATCAAATCTAAGCTATCTGAAGTGTTTTTCCAAAGTTATCAACATTTTTATGTTTGGCGTTCCGGAACCCACCTCATCTCTGGCTGAAAAAGCGTTTTCTGCTTTGTGCCATAACTTTGCTGGGAATATTTAGAACATGAAATTTTAACCTCCCACAATAGCATAAAGGGTCTTTCTTGTCGTTGCACATCAAATCTAAGCTGTCTGAAGTGTTTTTCCAAAGTTATCAACATTTTTACGTTTGGCGCTCCGGAACCCACATTACCTCTAGCTGAAAACGCGTTTTCTGCATTGTGCCATAACTTTGCTGGGAATCTTTAGATCATGAAATTTTAACCTCCCACTATAGCATAAAGGGTCTTTCTTGTAGTTGCACATCAAATCTAAGCTGTCTGAAGTGGTTTCCCAAAGTGATCAACATTTTTATGTTTGGCGTTCCGGAACCCACCTTTTTTCAGGCTGAAAAGGCGTTTTCTGCATTGTGCCATAACTTTGCAGGGAAGCTTCAGAACATGAAATTTTAACCTCCCACTATGACAAACAGGGTCTTTCTAATAGTTGCACATCAAATCTAATCTGTCTGAAGTGTTTTTCGAAAGTTATCAACAATTTTATGTTTGGCGTTCCGGAACCCACCTTATCTCAGGCTGAAAACGCCTTTTCTGCATTGTGCCATAACTTTGCAGGAAGCTTCAGAACATGAAATTTTCACCTCCCACTATAGCAGAAAGGGTCTTTCTAGTAGTTCCACATCAAATCTAAGCTGTCTGAAATGTTTTTTCGAAAGTTATCAACATTTTTATGTTTGGCGTTCCGGAACCCACCTTATCTCAGGCTGAAAACGCGTTTTCTGCATTGTGCCATAACTTTGCAGGAAGCTTCAGAACATGAAATTTTCACCTCCCACTATAGCAGAAAGGGTCTTTCTAGTAGTTGCACATCAAATCTAAGCTGTCTGAAATGTTTTTTCCAAAGTTATCAACATTTTTATGTTTGGCATTCCGGAATCGACCTTATCTCAGGATGAAAATGCATTTTCTGCATTGTCCCATAACTTTCCAGGGAAGCTTCAGAACATGAAATTTTGAGCTCCCACTATAGCAGAAAGGTTCTTTCTAGTAGTTGCACATCAAATCTAAGCTTTCTGATATGTTTTTCCAAAGTTATCAACATTTTTACGTTTGCCGCTCCGGAACCCACATTATCTCGGGCTGAAAACGCGTTTTCTGCATTGTGCCATAACTTTGCAGGGAAGCTTCAGAACATGAAATTTTAACCTCCCACTGTAGCAGAAAGGGTCTTTCTAGTAGTTGCACATCAAATCTAAGCTGTCTGAAGTGTTTTTCCAAAGTTATCAACATTTTTAAGTTTGGCGTTCCGGAACCCACCTTATCGCAGGCTGAAAACGCGTTTTCTGCATTGTTCCTTAATTTTGCAGGGAAGCATCAGAACATGAAATTTTCAGCTCCCACTATGACAAACAGGGTCTTTCTAATAGTTGCACATCAAATCTAATCTGTCTGAAGTGTTTTTCGAAAGTTATCAACATTTTTCTGTTTGGCGTTCCGGAACCCACCTTGTCTCAGGTTGAAAACGCGTTTTATGCATTGTGCCATAACTTTGACGGAAAGCTTCAGAACATGAAAGTTTCACCTCCCACTATAGCAGAAAGAGTCATTTTAGTAGTTACACATCAAATCTAAGCTGTCTGAAGTGTTTTTTCAAAGTTATCAATATTTCTATGTTTGGCGTTCCGGAATCGACCTTATCTCAGGCTGAAAGCGCGTTTCACGCATTGTCCCATCACTTTCCAGGGAAGCTTCAGAACATGAAATTTTCAATTCCCACCACTGAAGCAGAAAGGGTTTTTCTCCTACTTGCACATCAAATGTAAGCTGTCTGAAGTGTTTTTCGATAGTTTTCAACATTTTTATATTTGGCGTTCCAGAATCGACCTTATCTCAGGCTGAAACCACGTTTTCTGCATTGTGCCATAACTTTGCAGGGAAGCTTCAGAACATGAAATTTTCAACTCCCTCTACAGCAGAAAGGGTCTTTCTAGTAGTTGCAAGTCAAATCTAAGCTGTCTGAAGTGTTTTTCCAAAGTTATCAACATTTTTATGTTTGGCATTCCAGAATCGACCTTATCTCTGGCTGAAAACGCGTTTTCTGCATTGTGCCATAACTTTGCAGGGAAACTTCAGAACATGAAATGTTCACCTCCCACTATAGCAGAAAGGGTCTTTCTAGTAGTTGCACATCAAATCTAAGCTGTCTGAAGTGTTTTTCGAAAATTATCAACATTTTTATGTTTGGCGTTCCGGAACCCACCTTATCACAGGCTGAAAACGCGTTTTCTGCATTGTGGCATTACTTTGCAGGGAAGCTTCGGAACATGAAATGTTCACCTCCCACTATGGCAGAAAGGGTCTCTCTCGCAGTTGCACATCAAATCTAAGCTGTCTGAAGTGTTTTTCCAAAGTTATCAACATTTTTATGTTTGGCGTTCCGGAACCCACCTTATCTCAGGCTGAAAACGCGTTTTCTGCATTGTGCCATAACTTTGCAGGGAAGCTTCAGAACATGAAATGTTCACCTCCCACTATAGCAGAAAAGGTCTTTCTAGTAGTTGCACATCAAATCTAAGCTGTATGAAGTGTTTTTCCAAAGTTATCAACATTTTTATGTTTGGCGTTGCGGAATCAACCTTATCTCAGGCTGAAAACGCGTTTTCTGCATTGTGCCATAACTTTGCAGGGAAGCTTCAGAACATGAAATTTTCAACTCCCACTATAGCAGAAAGGGTCTTTCTAGTCGCTGCACATTAAATCTAAGCTGTCTGAAGTGTTTTTCCAAAGTTATCAACATTTTTACGTTTGCCGCTCCGGAACCCACATTATCTCGGGCTGAAAACGCGTTTTCTGCATTGTGCCATAACTTTGCAGGGAAGCTTCAGAACATGAAATTTTAACCTCCCACTGTAGCAGAAAGGGTCTTTCTATTAGTTGCACATCAAATCTAAGCTGTCTTAAGTGTTTTTCCAAAGTTATCATATTTTTATGTTTGGCGTTCCGTAATTGACCTTGTCTCATGCTGAAAACGCGTTTTCTGCATTGTGCCATAACTTTGCAGGGAAGTTTCAGAACATGAAATGTTCACCTCCCACTATAGCAGAAAGGGTCTCTCTAGTAGTTGCACATCAAATCTAAGCTGTCTGAAGTGTTTTTCCAAAGTTGTCAACATTTTTATGTTTGGCGTTCCGGAACCCACCTTTTCTCAGGCTGAAAATGCGTTTTCTGCATTGTGCCACAACTTTGCTGGGAAGCTTCAGAACATGAAATTTTCACCTCCCACTAAAGCAGAAAGGGTCTTTCTAGTAGTTGCACATCAAATCTAAGCAGTTTGAAGTGTTTTTCCAAAGTTATCAACATTTTTATGTTTGACGTTTCGGAATCAACCTTATCTCAGGCTGAAAACGCGTTTTACGCATTGCGCCATAACTTTGCAGGAAAGCTTCAGAACATGAAATTTTCAATTCCCACTGATGCAGAAAGGGTTTTTCTCCTACTTGCACATCAAATCTAAGCTGTCTGAAATGATTTTCGAAATTTATCAACATTTTTATGTTTGCCGTTCAGGAATCGACCTTATCTCAGGCTGAAAACCCGTTTTCTGCATTGTGCCTTAACTTTGCAGGGAAGCTTCAGAACATGAAATTTTCACCTCCCACTATAGCAAAAAGGGTCTTTCTAGTAGTTGCACATCAAATCTAAGCTGTCTGAAGTTTTTTTTTCCAAAGTTATCAACATTTTGATGTTTGGCCTTTCGGAATCGACCTTATCTAATGATGAAAACGCGTTTCCTGCATTGTGCCAAAACTTTGTAGGTAAGCTCCAGAACATGAAATTTTCACCTCCCACTATAGCAGAAAGGGTCTTTCTAGTAGTTGCACATCCAATCTAAGCTGTTTGAAGTGTTTTTCCAAAGTTATCAACATTTTTATGTTTGGCGTTTCGGAATCGACCTTATCTCCGGCTGAAAATGCGTTTTCTGCATTGTGGCATAACTTTGCAGGGAAGCTTGAGAACATGAAATTTTCTACTCCCACTGTAGCAGAAAGGGTCTTTCTAGTAGTTGCACATCAAATCTAAGCTGTCTGAAGTGTTTTTCCAAAGTTATCAACATTTTTATGTTTGGCGTTCTGGAACCCACCTAATCTCAGGCTGAAAACGCGTTTTCTGCATTGTGCCATAACTTTTCAGGGAAGCTTCAGAACATGAAATGTTCGCCTCCCACTGTAGCAGATAGGGTCTTTCTAGTAGTTGCACATCAAATGTAAGCTGTCTGAAGTGTTTTTCTGTAGTTATCAACATTTTTATGTTTGGCGTTCCGGAACCCACCTTATCTCACCCTGAAAACGCGTTTTACATATTTTGCCATAACTTTGCAGGGAAGCTTCAGAACATGAAATTTTAACATCCCACTATGGCAGAAAGGGTCTTTCTAGTAGTTGCACATCAAATCTAAGCTGTCTGAAGTGTTTTTCCAAAGTTATCAACATTTTTATGTTTGGCGTTCTGGAACCCACCTAATCTCAGGCTGAAAACGCGTTTCCTGCATTGTTGCATAACTTTGCAGGGATGCATCAGAACATGAAATGTTCGCCTCCCACTATAGCAGATAGGGTCTTTCGAGGAGTTGCACATCACATCTAAGCTGTCTGAAGTGTTTTTCCAAAGTAATCAACATTTTTATGTTTGGCGTTCTGGAACCCACCTTATCTCAGGCTGAAAACGCGTTTTCTGCAATGTGCCATAACTTTGCAGGGAAGCTTCAGAACATGAAGTTTTAACCTCCCACTATAGCAGAAAAGATCATTCTAGTAGTTGCACATCGAATCTAAGCTGTCTGAAGTGTTTTTCCAAAGTTAACAACATTTTTATGTTTGGCGTTCTGGAACCCACCTAATCTCAGGCTGAAAACGCGTTTTCTGCATTGTGCCATAACTTTTCAGGGAAGCTTCAGAACATGAAATGTTCGCCTCCCACTATAGCAGATAGGGTCTTTCTAGTAGTTGCACATCAAATCTAAGCTGTCTGAAGTGTATTTCCAAAGTTATCAATATTTTTATGTTTGCCGTTCAGGAATCGATCTTATCTCAGGCTGAAAACCCGTTTTCTGCATTGTGCCTTAACTTTGCAGGGAAGCTTCAGAACATGAAATTTTCACCTCCCACTATAGCAAAAAGGGTCTTTCTAGTAGTTGCACATCCAATCTAAGCTGTCTGAAGTTTTTTTTCCAAAGTTATCAACATTTTGATGTTTGGCGTTTCGGAACCCACCTTATCTCAGGCTGAAAACGTGTTTTCTGCATTGTGCCATAACTTTGCTGGGAATCTTTAGAACATGAAATTTTAACCTCCCACAATAGCATAAAGGGTCTTTCTTGTATTTGCACATCAAATCTAAGCTATCTGAAGTGTTTTTCCAAAGTTATCAACATTTTTATGTTTGGCGTTCCGGAACCCACCTCATCTCTGGCTGAAAAAGCGTTTTCTGCTTTGTGCCATAACTTTGCTGGGAATATTTAGAACATGAAATTTTAACCTCCCACAATAGCATAAAGGGTCTTTCTTGTCGTTGCACATCAAATCTAAGCTGTCTGAAGTGTTTTTCCAAAGTTATCAACATTTTTACGTTTGGCGCTCCGGAACCCACATTACCTCTGGCTGAAAACGCGTTTTCTGCATTGTGCCATAACTTTGCAGGGAAACTTCAGAACATGAAATTTTCACCTCCAACTATAGCAGAAAGGGTAGTTCTAGTAGTTGCACATCAAATCTAAGCTGTCTTAAGCGTTTTTACCACGGTTATCAACTTTTTTTATGTTGGCGTTCCGGAATCGACCTTATGTCAGGCTGAAAACGCGTTTTTCGCATTGTGCCATAAATTTGAAAGGAAGCTTCAGAGCATGAAATTTTCACTTGCCACTATAGCAGAACTGGTCTTTCTAGTAGTTGCACATCAAATCTAAGCTGTCTGAAGTGTTTTTCCAAAGTTATCAACATTTTTATGTTTGGCGTTCCAGAATCGACCTTCTCTCGGGCTAAAAACGCGTTTTCTACATTGTGCCACAAAATTTGCAGGGAAGCTTCAGAACATGAAATTTTCACTTCCCACTATAGCAGAAAGGGTCTTTCTCGTACTTGCACATCAAATCTAAGCTGTCTGCAGTGTTTTTCCAAAATTATCAACATTTTTATGTTTGGCGTTCCGGAATCGACCTTATCTCAGGCTAAAAACGTGTTTTCTGCATTCTGCCAAAATTTTGCAGGGAAGCTTCAGAACATGAAATTTTCACATCCCACTGGTGCAGAAAGGGTCTTTCTAGGAGTTGCACATCAAATCTAAGCTGTCTGAAGTGTTTTTCAAAAGTTATCAACATTCATATGTTTGGCGTTCCGGAACCCACCTTATCTCATGCTGAAAACGCGTTTTCTGCACTGTGCCATAATTTAGCTGGGAAGCTTCAGAACACGAAATTTTCACCTCCCACTGTATCAGAAAGGGTCTTTCTAGTAGTTGCACATCAAATCTAAGCTGTCTGAAGTGTTTTTCCACGGTTATCAACTTTTTTTATGTTCGCGTTGCGGAATCGACCTGATCTCAGGCTGAAAGTGCGTTTTAAGCATTGTACCATAACTTTGCAGGGAAGCTTCAGAACATGAAATTTTCACCTCCAACTATAGCAGAAAGGGTAGTTCTAGTAGTTGCACATCAAATCTAAGCTGTCTGAAGTGTTTTTACCACGGTTATCAACTTTTTTTATGTTGGCGTTCCAGAATCGACCTTCTCTCGGGCTAAAAACGCGTTTTCTACATTGTGCCACAAAATTTGCAGGGAAGCTTCAGAACATGAAATTTTCACTTCCTACTATAGCAGAAAGGGTTTTACTCGTAGTTTCACATCAAATCTAAGCTGTCTGCAGTGTTTTTCCAAAGTTATCAACATTTTTATGTTTGGCGTTCCGGAATCGACCTTATCTCAGGCTGAAAACGCGTTTTTCGCATTGTGCCATAAATTTGAAAGAAAGCTTCAGAGCATGAAATTTTCACTTGCCACTATAGCAGAACGGGTCTTTCTAGTAGTTGCACATCAAATCTAAGCTGTCTGAAGTGTTTTTCAAAAGTTATCAACATTCATATGTTTGGCGTTCCGGAACCCACCTTATCTCATGCTGAAAACGCGTTTTCAGCATTGTGCCATAATTTTGCTGGGAAGCTTCAGAACACGAAATCTTCACCTCCCACTGTATCAGAAAGGGTCTTTCTAGTAGTTGCACATCAAATCTAAGGTGTCTGAAGTGTTTTTCCAAAGTTATCAACATTTTTATGTTTGGCTTACCGGAATCGACCTTATGTCAGGATGAAAACGGGTTTTACGCATTGCGCCATAACTTTGCAGGGAACCTTCAGAACATGAAATTTTCACATCCCACTATAGCAGAAAGGGTCTTTCTAGTAGTTGCACATCAAATCTAAGCTGTCTGAAGTGTTTTTTGAAAGTAATCAACATTTTTATGATTGGCGTTCCAGAATCGACCTTATCTCAGGCTGAAAACGCGTTGTCTGCATTGTGCCATAACTTTGCATGGAAGCTTTCGAACATGACATTTTAAACTCCCACTATAGCAGAAAGGGTCTTTCTCGTAGTTGCACATCAAATCTAAGCTGTCTGATGTGTTTTTCCAAAGCTATAAACATTTTTATGTTTGGCGTTCCGGAATCGACCTAATCTCAGGATGAAATTGCTTTTTCTGCATTGTCCCATAACTTTCCAGGGAAGCTTCAGAACATGAAATTTTGACGTCCCACTATAGCAGAAAGGGTCTTTCTAGTAGTTGCACATCAAATCTAAGCTGTCTGAAGTGTTTTTCGAAACGTATCATCATTTTTATGTTTGGCGTTCCAGAATCGACCAAATCTCAGGCTGAAAACGCGTTTTCTGCATTGTGCCATAACTTTGCATGGAAGCTTCCGAACATGAAATTTTAACCTCCGACTATAGCAGAAAGGGTCTTTCTAGTAGTTGCACATCAAATCTAAGCTGTCTGAAGTGTTTTTCGAAAGATATCAACATTTTTATGATTGGCGTTCCGGAACCCACCTTATCTCAGGCTGAAAACGCGCTTTACGCATTGTGCCATAACTTTGCAGGAAACATTTAGAACATGAAATTTTCACGTCCCACTATAGCGGAAAGTGTCTTTCTAGTAGTTGCACATCAAATCTAAGCTGTCTGAAGTGTTTTTCCAAAGTTATCAACATTTTTATGTTCGGCGTTCCGGAACCCATCTTATTTCAGGCTGAAAACGCGTTTTCTGCATCGTGCCATAACTTTGCAGGGAAGCTTCAGATCATGAAATTTTCACCTCCCACAATAGCAGAAAGGGTATTTCCAGTAGTTGCACATCAAATCTAAGTTGTCTGAAGTGTTTTTCGAAAGCTATCAACATTTTTTAGGTTGGCGTTCCGGAAACGACCTTATCTCGGGCTGAAAACGCGTTTTCTGCATTGTGCCATAACTTTGCAGGGAATCTTCAGAAAATGAAATTTTAACCTCCCACTGTAGCAGAAAGGGTCTTTCTAGTAGTTGCACATCAAATCTAAGCTGTCTGAAGTGTTTTTCGAATGTTATCAACATTTTTATGTTTGGCGTTCCGGAATCGACCTTATCTCAGGCTGAAAACGCGTTTTGTGCATTGTGCCATAAATTCTCAGGGAAGATTCAGAACATGAATTTTTAAACTCCCACTGTAGCAGAAAGGGTCTTTCTAATAGTTGCACATCAAATCTAATCTGTCTGAAGTGTTTTTCCAAAGTTATTAACATTTTTATGTTTGGTGTTCCAGAAACAACCTTATCTCTGGCTGAAAATGCGTTTTCTGCATTGTCCCATAACTTTGCAGGGAAGCTTCAGAACATGAAATTTTCACTTCCCACAATAGCAGAAAAGGTCTTTCTAGTAGTTGCACATCAAATCTAATCTGTCTGAAGTGTTTTTTTCAAAGTTATCAACATTTTTATGTTTGGCGTTCCGGAACCCACCTTATCTCAGGCTGAAAACGCGTTTTCTGCATTGTCCCATAACTTTGCAGGGAAGCTTCAGAACTTGAAATTTTCACTTCCCACAATAGCAGAAAGGGTCTTTCTAGTAGTTGCACATCACATCTAAGCTGTCTGAAATGTTTTTTCCAAAGTTATCAACATTTTTATGTTTGGCGTTCCGGAATCGACCTTATCTCAGGCTGAAAACGCGTTTTCTGCATTGTGCCATAACTTTGCAGGGAAGCTTCAGAACATGAAATTTTCAGCTCCCACTATAGCACAAATGGTCTTTCTAGTAGTTGCACATCAAATCTAAGCTGTCTGAAGTGTTTTTCGAAAGTTATCAACATTTTTATGTTTGGCGTTCCGGAATCGGTCTTATCTCAGGCTGAAAATGCTTTTTATGCATTGTCCCATAACTTTGCAGGGAAGCTTCAGAACATGAAATTTTGACCTCCCGCTATGGCAGAAAGGGTCTTTCTAGTAGTTGCACATCAAATCTATGCAGTCTGATGAGTTTTTCCAAAGTTATCAACATTTTTTTGTTTGGCGTTCCGGAATCGACCTTATCTCAGGCTGAAGACGCGTTTTACGCATTGTGCCATAACTTTGCAGGGAAGTTCCTGAAAATGAAATTTTCACCTCCCACTATAGCAGAAAGGGTTTTTCTAGTAGTTGCACATCAAATATAAGCTGTCTGAAGTGTTTTTCGAAAGTTATCAACATTTTTATGTTTGGCGTCCCGGAACCGACCTTATGTCAGGTTGAAAAATTGTTTTCCGCATTGTCCCATAACTTTCCAGGGAAGCTTCAGAACATGAAATTTTGACCTCCCACTATAGCAGAAAGGGTCTTTCTAGTAGTTGCACATCAAATCTAAGCTGTCTGAAGTGCTTTTCGAAAATTATCTACATTTTTATGTTTGGCGTTCCGGAAAACACCTTATCTCAAGCTGAAAACGCGTTTTCTGCATTGTGCCATAACTTTGCAGGGAAGCTTCAGAACTTGAAATTTTCACTTCCCACCATAGCAGAAAGGGTCTTTCTAGTAGTTGCACATCAAATCTAAGCTGTCTGATAAGTTTTTTTCAAAGTTATCAACATTTTTATGTTTGGCGTTCCGGAACCCACCTTATCTCAGGCTGAAAACGCGTTTTCTGCATTGTCCCATAACTTTGCAGGGAAGCTTCAGAACTTGAAATTTTCACTTCCCACAATAGCAGAAAGGGTCTTTCTAGTAGTTGCACATCAAATCTAAGCTGTCTGAAATGTTTTTTCCAAAGTTATCAACATTTTCATGTTTGGCGTTCCGGAATCGACCTTATCTCAGGCTGAAGACGCGTTTTACGCATTGTCCCATAACTTTCCAGGGAAGCTTCAGAACATGAAATTTTGACCTCCCACTGTGGCAGAAAGGGTTTTTCTAGTAGTTGCACATCAAATCTAAGCTGTCTGAAATGTTTTTTCCAAAGTTATTGTCGCTCGGGTTTTGGATTTCAAGGTTTTGTGTACAGGGCAATTGGCTGTAACAAGCCGTCCCTAGTTCCGAGTACACTACCTCCCTTTGCCTCTCTGGTAAAGGGCCCCCTCGTGTGGTCAACTCAGTCAGCCTCTTGTTGCAGACACGGTTCTAAAACTATAATAGATGTATCAACTTCACCTATTATATTAGTGAGTAGTGTCGGCGCTTCACTGAGCGGGTTATTTAATTCGCCCGACCTGTTGAGAAACAGGTTCTTGACCTTACAATGCTACACCTTCTACCGTAGTCTCTTTACTTAGCTTCGTTTAGGGACACATGATTAGATCCTCAATCCATTCCTTAAATAAAATATCACCTCAACCTTCTGAACTACCACTTTATCATTGACATAATAATTCAGGATGGAATAATGCTACCAGTCGAGACATTCACTACATGTGCACAGGAAAGGGAATCAAACATTAATTCAATCCAGCATTAACTCACCTATAACCCAGTTGATGGTAGTACAGGAGCCAGTCGATTCTTTAGTAGTCAGGGATCATTGCCGTTGTGCCTTTTCAATACTTAATTCGTACTCAGTTTTATTTTGTTTTTATGTCAAAAGTATTGCTCCAAAAAATTGATAAAAAGGATAACAAAACAGTAAAATCAATAAAGAATCAAATTCAATACAAAAATGATAAAAGGGTAATAAAACAATAAAATTCAAAAAAGGATAATAAAAGCAATAAAATCAATAAACATCAATAAACTCAAGGGTATTGCCAGACGCTAATACCCAACAAAGTCAAAGGCACTGCCAGACGCTAGTGCACATGCATAAATGTCAAAAATCATATAATCAAAATGCATACACAATAAAAAGGATTAAGTCAAAGATCCTAAAAAATATATTCAAAGTATATGCAATAAAAGAGATAAGTCAAAAGAATTAATCATAAAAATCAACCAATCAATAATAAAAAAAACCATAAGAGAACAACAAAAAGAGTTAAATCAAATGGCCTAAGAGCAAGAGCAAGAGCACCGTCCCAAGTTAAGATACAAGACCTTACAGCAAACGGATGAAGCCAAAAGCGTGGATCAAGAGCGAGAGCGAGAGGTCAGTTTATCCTAGACCTTTATAGCAACACTGCCGATTTCAATAAACAATCCCCCATTGCGTCATTAATGGGTGACGTGTTCTTGTCATCTTCAGTGGAAAGTTTTAATTTTCATCACGTGTTCTAGCTGTCGTCCTTAGTGGAAAGTTTTTAACTTCATTAGATACACCCCTTATGTCTTATGCAGATGTTTTAGATTCATTGAACATGCTGAGTGTTAGTTTCATTGTTTTGATAAATGTAACTTATGTTCTAAGTGAAGACCACAAGGTTCTATTAATACAACGTTCCTTAATTCAATGTTTGGCGTTCCGGAACCCACCTTATCTCAGGCTGAAAACGCGTTTTCTGCATTGTGCCATAACTTTGCAGGGAAGCTTCAGAACATGAAATTTTAACCTCCCACAATAGCAGAAAGGGTCTTTCTAGTAGTTGCACATCAAATCTAAGCTGTCTGAAGTGTTTATCGAAAGTTATCAACATTTTTATGTATGGCGTTCCGGAATCGAGCTTATGTCAGGCTGAAGACGCATTTTACGCATTGTGCCATAACTTTGCAGGGAAGCTTCAGAACATGAAATTTTCACCTCCCACTATAGCAGAAAGGGTCTTTCTAGTAGTTGCGCATCAAATCTAAGCTGTCTGAAGTGTTTTTCGAAAGTTATCAACATTTTTATGTTTGGCGTTCCGGAACCCACCTTATCTCAGGCTGAAAACGCGTTTTCTGCATTGTTCCTTAACGTTGCAGGGAAGCATCAGAACATGAAATTATCAGCTCCCACTATGACAAACAGGGTCTTTCTAATAGTTGCACATCAAATCTAATCTGTCTCAAGTGTTTTTCGAAAGTTATCAACATTTTTATGTTTGCCGTTCCGGAACCCACCTTGTCTCAGCCTGAAAACGCGTTTTCTGCATTGTGCCATAACTTTGAAGGAAAGCTTCAGAACATGAAAGTTTCACCTCCCACTATAGCAGAAAGGGTCTTTTTAGTAGTTGCACATCAAATCTAAGCTGTCTGAAGTGTTTTTTCCAAAGTTATCAACTTTGGCGTTCCGGAACCCACCTTATTTCAGGCCGAAAACGCGTTTTCTGCATTGTGCCATAACTTTGCAGTGAAGCTTCAGAACATGGAGTTTTAACCACCCACTGTAGCAGAAAGGCTCTTTCTAGTAGTTGCACATCAAATCTAATCTGTCTGAACTGTTTTTCGAAAGTTATCAACATTTTTATGTTTGGCATTCCGGAACCCACCTTATCTCAGGCTGAAAACGCGTTTTCTGCATTGTTCCTTAACTTTGCAGGGAAGCATCAGAACATAAAATTTTCAGCTCCCACTATGACAAACAGGGTCTTTCTAATAGTTGCACATCAAATCTAATCTGTCTGAATTGTTTTTCGAAAGTTATCAACATTTTTATGATTGGCGTTCCGGAACCCACCTTATCTCAGGCTGAAAATGCGTTTTCTGCATTGTCCCATAACTTTGAAGGAAAGCTTCAGAACATGAAAGTTTCACCTCCCACTATAGCAGAAAGGGTCTTTCTAGTAGTTGCACATCAAATATAAGCTGTCTGAAGTGTTTTTCCAAAGTTATCAACATTTTTATGTTTGGCGTTCCGGAACCCACCACATCTCAGGCTGAAAACGCATTTTCTACTTTGTGCCTTAACTTTCCTAGGAATCTTTAGAACATGAAATTTTAACCTCCCACAATAGCATAAAGGGTCTTTCTTGTAGTTGCACATCAAATCTAAGCTGTCTGAAGTGGTTTTCCAAAGTTATCAACATTTTTATGTTTGGCGTTCCGGAACCCACCTTGTCTCAGGCTGAAAATGCGTTTTCTGCATTGTGCCATAACTTTGAAGGAAAGCTTCAGAACATGAAAGTTTCACCTCCCACTATAGCAGAAAGGGTCTTTCTAGTAGTTGCACATCAAATCTAAGCTGTCTGGAGTGTTTTTCCAAAGTTATCAACATTTTTATGTTTGGCGTTCCGGAACCCACCTTATCTCTGGCTGAAAACGCGTTTTCTGCTTTATGCCAAAACTTTGCTGGGAATCTTCAGAACATGAAATTTTAACCTCCCACAATAGCATAAAGGGTTTTTCTTGTAGTTGCACATCAAATCTAAGCTGTCTGAAGTGGTTTTCCAAAGTTATCAACATTTTTATGTTTGGCGTTCCGGAACCCACCTTATCTCAGGCTGAAAACGCGTTTTCTGCATTGTGCCACAACTTTGCAGGGAAGCTTCAGAACATGAAATTTTAACCACCAACTGTAGCAGAAAGGCTCTTTCTAGTAGTTGCTCATCAAATCTTAGCTGTCTGAAGTGTTTTTCCAAAGTTATCAACATTTTTATGTTTGGCGTTCCGGAACCCACCTTATCTCAGGCTGAAAATGCGTTTTCTGCATTGTTCCTTAACTTTGCAGGGAAGCATCAGAACATGAAATTTTCAGCTCCCACTATGACAAACATGGTCTTTCTAATAGTTGCACATCAAATCTAATCTGTCTGAAGTTTTTTTTGAAAGTTATCAACATTTTTATGTTTGGCGTTCCGGAACCCACCTTATCTCAGGCTGAAAATGCGTTTTCTGCATTGTGCCATAACTTTGAAGGAAAGCTTCAGAACATGAAATTTTCAGCTCCCACTATAGCAGAAAGGGTCTTTCTAGTAGTTGCACATCAAATCTAAGCTGTCTGATATGTTTTTTCCAAAGTTATCAACATTTTTATGTTTGGCGTTCCGGAACCCACCTTATCTCAGGCTGAAAACGCGTTTTCTGCATTGTCCGATGACTTTGCAGGAAAGCTTCAGAACATGAAATTTTCACTTCCCGCTATAGCAGAAATGGTCTTTCTAGTAGTTGCACATCAAATCTAAGCTGTCTGAAATGTTTTTTCCAAAATTATCAACATTTTTATGTTTGGCGTTCCGGAACCCACCTTAACTCAGGCTGAAAACGCGTTTTCTGCATTGTGCCATAACTTTGCAGGGAAGCTTCAGAACATGAAATTTTAACCTCCCACTGTAGCAGAAAGGGTCTTTCTAGTAGTTGCACATCAAATCTAAGCTGTCTGAAGTGTTTTTCCAAAGTTATCAACATTTTTATGTTTGGCGTTCCGGAACCCACCTTATCTCAGGCTGAAAACGCGTTTTCTGCATTGTTCCTTAACTTTGCAGGGAAGCATCAGAACATGAAATTTTCAGCTCCCACTATGTCAAACATGGTCTTTCTAATAGTTGCACAACAAATCTAATCTCTCTGAAGTGTTTTTCGAAAGTTATCAACATTTTTATGTTTGGCGTTCCGGAACACACCTTATTTCAGGCTGAAAACGTGTTTTCTGCATTGTGCCATAACTTTGCAGGGAAGCTTAAGAACATGAAATTTTCACCTCCCACTATAGCAGAAAGGGTCTTTCTAGTAGTTGCACATCTAATCTAAGCTGTCTGAAGTGTTTTTCCAAAGTTATCAACATTTTTATGTTTGGCGTTCCGGAACCCACCACATCTCAGGCTGAAAACGCGTTTTCTGCATTGTGCCATAACTTTGCAGGGAAGCTTCAGAACATGAAATTTTCACCTCCCACTATAGCAGAAAGGGTCTTTCTAGTAGTTGCACATCAAATCTAAGTTGTCTGAAGTGTTTTTCGAAAGTTATCAACATTTTTATGTTTTGCGTTCCGGAACCCAACTTCTCTCAAGCTGAAAACGCGTTTTCTGCATTGTGCCATAACTTTGCAGGGAAGCTTCAGAACATGAAATGCTCACCTCCCACTATAGCAGAAAGGGTCTTTCGAGCAGTTGCACATCAAATCTAAGCTGTCTGAAGTGTTTTTCCAAAGTTATCAACATTTTTATGTTTGGCGTTCCGGAATCGACCTTATCTCAGGCTTAAAACGTGTTTTACGCATTGTGCCATAACTTTGCAGGAAACCTTTAGAACATGAAATTTTCACCTCCCACTATAGCAGAAAAGGACTTTCTAGTAGTTGCACATCAAATCTAATCTGTCTGAAATGTTGTTCCAAAGTTAGCAACATTTTTAAGTTTGGCGTTTCGGAACCCACCTTATCTCAGGCTGAAAACGCGTTTTCTGCATACTGCCATAACTTCTCAGGGAAGCTTCAGAACACGAAATGTTCACCTCCCATTATAGCAGAAAGGGTCTTTCTAGAAGTTGCACATCAAATATAAGCTGTCTGAAGTGTTTTTCCAAAATTATCAACATTTTTATGTTTGGCGTTCCGGAATCCACCTTATCTCAGGCTGAAAACGCGTTTTCTGCATTGTGCCATAACTTTGCAGGGAAGCTTCAGAACATGAAATTTTAACCTCCCACTATAGCAGAAAGGGTCCTTCTAGAAGTTGCACATCAAATATAAGCTGTCTGAAGTGTTTTTCCAAAGTTATCAACATTTTTATGTTTGGCGTTCCGGAATCTACCTTATCGCAGGCTGAAAACGCTTTTTACACTTTGTGCCATAACTTTGCAGGGAAGCTTCAGAAAATGAAATTTTCACCTCCCACTATAGCAGAAAGGATTTTTCTCGTAGTTGCACATCAAATATAAGCTGTCTAAAGTGTTTTTCCAAAGTTATCAACATTTTTATGTTTGGCGTTCCGGAATCGACCTTATCTCAGGCTTAAAACGCGTTTTACGCATTGTGCCATAACTTTGCAGGGAACCTTTAGAACATGAAATTTTCACCTCCCACTATAGCAGAAAGGGTCTTTCTAGTAGTTGCACATCAAATATAAGCTGTCTAAAGTGTTTTTCCAAAGTTATCAACATTTTTATGTTTGGCGTTCCAGAATCGACCTTATCTCAGGCTGAAAACGCGTTTTACGCATTTTGCCATAACTTTGGAGGGAAGCTCCAGAAAATGAAATTTTCACCTCCCACTATAGCAGAAAGGGTCTTTCTAGTAGTTGCACATCAAATCTAAGCTGTCTGAAGTGTTTTTCCAAAGTTATCAACATTTTTATTTTTGGCGTTCCGGAACCCACCTTATCTCATGCTGAAAACGCATTTTCTGCATTGTGCCATAACTTTGCAGGGAAGCTTCAGAACATGAAATTTTAACCTCCCACTATTGCAGAAAGTGTCTTTCTAGTAGTTGCACATCAAATCTAAGCTGTCTGATGAGTTTTTCCAAAGTTATCAACATTTTCATGTTTGGCGTTCCGGAATCTACTTTATCTCAGGCTGAAAACGCATTTTACGCATTGTGCCATAACTTTGCAGGGAAGCTTCAGAAAATGAAATATTCACCTCCCGCTATAGCAGAATGGGTCTTTCTAGTAGTTGCACATCAAATCTAAGCCGTCTGAAGTGTTTTTCCAATGTTATCAACATTTTTATGTTTGGCGTTCCGGAACCCAACTTATCTCATGCTGAAAACGCGTTTTCTGCATTGTGCCATAACTTTGCAGGGAAGCTTCAGAACATGAAATTTTCACCTCGCACTATAGAAGAACGGGACTTTCTAGTAGTTGCACATCAAATCTAAGCTGTCTGATATGTTTTTCCAAAGTTATCAACATTTTTATATTTGGCGTTCCGGAACCCACCTTATCTCAGGCTGAAAACGCGTTTTCTGCATTGTGCCATAACTTTGCAGGGAAGCTTCAAAACATGAAATTTTCACCTCCCACTATAGCAGAAAGGGGTTTTCTAGTAGTTGCACATCAAATCTAAGCTGTCTGAAGTGTTTTTCGAAAGTTATCAACATTTTTATGTTTGGCGTTCCAGAATCGACCTTATCTCAGGCTGAAAACGCGTTTTACACATTGTGCCATAACTTTGCAGGGAAGCTTCAGAAAATGAAATTTTCACCTTCCACTATAGCAGAAAGGGTCTTTCTAGTAGTTGCACATCAAACCTAAGCTGTCTGAAGTGTTTTTCCAAAGTTATCAACATTTTTATGTTTGGTGTTCTGGAATCGACCTTATCTCAGGCTGAAAACGGGTTTTAAGCGTTGTGCCATAACTTTGCAGGGAAGCTTCAGAAAATGAAATTTTCACCTCCCACTATAGCAGAAAGGATTTTTCTCGTAGTTGCACATCAAATATAAGCTGTCTAAAGTGTTTTTCCAAAGTTATCAACATTTTTATGTTTGGCGTTCCAGAATCGACCTTATCTCAGGCTGAAAACGCGTTTTACGCATTTTGCCATAACTTTGGAGGGAAGCTCCGGAAAATGAAATTTTCACCTCCCACTATAGCAGAAAGGGTCTTTCTAGTAGTTGCACATCAAATTTAAGCTGTCTGAAGTGTTTTTCCAAAGTTATCAACATTTTTATTTTTGGCGTTCCGGAACCCACCTTATCTCATGCTGAAAACGCATTTTCTGCATTGTGCCATAACTTTGCAGGGAAGCTTCAGAACATGAAATTTTAACCTCCCACTATTGCAGAAAGTGTCTTTCTAGTAGTTGCACATCAAATCTAAGCTGTCTGATGAGTTTTTCCAAAGTTATCAACATTTTCATGTTTGGCGTTCCGGAATCTACTTTATCTCAGGCTGAAAACGCATTTTACGCATTGTGCCATAACTTTGCAGGGAAGCTTCAGAAAATGAAATTTTCACCTCCCACTATAGCAGAATGGGTCTTTCTAGTAGTTGCACATCAAATCTAAGCCGTCTGAAGTGTTTTTCCAATGTTATCAACATTTTTATGTTTGGCGTTCCGGAACCCAACTTATCTCATGCTGAAAACGCGTTTTCTGCATTGTGCCATAACTTTGCAGGGAAGCTTCAGAACATGAAATTTTCACCTCGCACTATAGAAGAACGGGACTTTCTAGTAGTTGCACATCAAATCTAAGCTGTCTGATATGTTTTTCCAAAGTTATCAACATTTTTATATTTGGCGTTCCGGAACCCACCTTATCTCAGGCTGAAAACGCGTTTTCTGCATTGTGCCATAACTTTGCAGGGAAGCTTCAGAACATGAAATTTTCACCTCCCACTATAGCAGAAAGGGTCTTTCTAGTAGTTGCACATCAAATCTAAGTTGTCTGAAGTGTTTTTCGAAAGTTATCAACATTTTTATGTTTTGCGTTCCGGAACCCAACTTATCTCAAGCTGAAAACGCGTTTTCTGCATTGTGCCATAACTTTGCAGGGAAGCTTCAGAACATGAAATGCTCACCTCCCACTATAGCAGGAAGGGTCTTTCTAGTAGTTGCACATCAAATCTAAGCTGTCTGAAGTGTTTTTCCAAAGTTATCAACATTTTTATGTTTGGCGTTCCGGAATCGACCTTATCTCAGGCTTAAAACGTGTTTTACACATTGTGCCATAACTTTGCAGGAAACCTTTAGAACATGAAATTTTCACCTCCCACTATAGCAGAAAAGGACTTTCTAGTAGTTGCACATCAAATCTAATCTGTCTGAAATGTTGTTCCAAAGTTAGCAACATTTTTAAGTTTGGCGTTTCGGAACCCACCTTATCTCAGGCTGAAAACGCGTTTTCTGCATACTGCCATAACTTCTCAGGGAAGCTTCAGAACACGAAATGTTCACCTCCCATTATAGCAGAAAGGGTCTTTCTAGAAGTTGCACATCAAATATAAGCTGTCTGAAGTGTTTTTCCAAAATTATCAACATTTTTATGTTTGGCGTTCCGGAACCCACCTTATCTCAGGCTGAAAACGCGTTTTCTGCATTGTGCCATAACTTTGCAGGGAAGCTTCAGAACATGAAATTTTAACCTCCCACTATAGCAGAAAGGGTCCTTCTAGAAGTTGCACATCAAATATAAGCTGTCTGAAGTGTTTTTCCAAAGTTATCAACATTTTTATGTTTGGCGTTCCGGAATCTACCTTATCGCAGGCTGAAAACGCTTTTTACAATTTGTGCCATAACTTTGCAGGGAAGCTTCAGAAAATGAAATTTTCACCTCCCACTATAGCAGAAAGGATTTTTCTCGTAGTTGCACATCAAATATAAGCTGTCTAAAGTGTTTTTCCAAAGTTATCAACATTTTTATGTTTGGCGTTCCAGAATCGACCTTATCTCAGGCTGAAAACGCGTTTTACGCATTTTGCCATAACTTTGGAGGGAAGCTCCAGAAAATGAAATTTTCACCTCCCACTATAGCAGAAAGGGTCTTTCTCGTAGTTGCACATCAAATCTAAGCTGTCTGAAGTGTTTTTCCAAAGTTATCAACATTTTTATTTTTGGCGTTCCGGAACCCACCTTATCTCATGCTGAAAACGCATTTTCTGCATTGTGCCATAACTTTGCAGGGAAGCTTCAGAACATGAAATTTTAACCTCCCACTATTGCAGAAAGTGTCTTTCTAGTAGTTGCACATCAAATCTAAGCTGTCTGATGAGTTTTTCCAAAGTTATCAACATTTTCATGTTTGGCGTTCCGGAATCTACTTTATCTCAGGCTGAAAACGCGTTTTCTGCATTGTGCCATAACTTTGCAGGGAAGCTTCAAAACATGAAATTTTCACCTCCCACTATAGCAGAAAGGGGTTTTCTAGTAGTTGCACATCAAACCTAAGCTGTCTGAAGTGTTTTTCCAAAGTTATCAACATTTTTATGTTTGGTGTTCTGGAATCGACCTTATCTCAGGCTGAAAACGGGTTTTAAGCGTTGTGCCATAACTTTGCAGGGAAGCTTCAGAAAATGAAATTTTCACCTCCCACTATAGCAGAAAGGATTTTTCTCGTGGTTGCACATCAAATATAAGCTGTCTAAAGTGTTTTTCCAAAGTTATCAACATTTTTATGTTTGGCGTTCCGGAATCGACCTTATCTCAGGCTTAAAACGCGTTTTACGCATTGTGCCATAACTTTGCAGGGAACCTTTAGAACATGAAATTTTCACCTCCCACTATAGCAGAAAGGGTCTTTCTAGTAGTTGCACATCAAATATAAGCTGTCTAAAGTGTTTTTCCAAAGTTATCAACATTTTTATGTTTGGCGTTCCAGAATCGACCTTATCTCAGGCTGAAAACGCGTTTTACGCATTTTGCCATAACTTTGGAGGGAAGCTCCAGAAAATGAAATTTTCACCTCCCACTATAGCAGAAAGGGTCTTTCTAGTAGTTGCACATCAAATCTAAGCTGTCTGAAGTGTTTTTCCAAAGTTATCAACATTTTTATTTTTGGCGTTCCGGAACCCACCTTATCTCATGCTGAAAACGCATTTTCTGCATTGTGCCATAACTTTGCAGGGAAGCTTCAGAACATGAAATTTTAACCTCCCACTATTGCAGAAAGTGTCTTTCTAGTAGTTGCACATCAAATCTAAGCTGTCTGATGACTTTTTCCAAAGTTATCAACATTTTCATGTTTGGCGTTCCGGAATCTACTTTATCTCAGGCTGAAAACGCATTTTACGCATTGTGCCATAACTTTGCAGGGAAGCTTCAGAAAATGAAATTTTCACCTCCCACTATAGCAGAATGGGTCTTTCTAGTAGTTGCACATCAAATCTAAGCCGTCTGAAGTGTTTTTCCAATGTTATCAACATTTTTATGTTTGGCGTTCCGGAACCCAACTTATCTCATGCTGAAAACGCGTTTTCTGCATTGTGCCATAACTTTGCAGGGAAGCTTCAGAACATGAAATTTTCACCTCGCACTATAGAAGAACGGGACTTTCTAGTAGTTGCACATCAAATCTAAGCTGTCTGATATGTTTTTCCAAAGTTATCAACATTTTTATATTTGGCGTTCCGGAACCCACCTTATCTCAGGCTGAAAACGCGTTTTCTGCATTGTGCCATAACTTTGCAGGGAAGCTTCAAAACATGAAATTTTCACCTCCCACTATAGCAGAAAGGGGTTTTCTAGTAGTTGCACATCAAATCTAAGCTGTCTGAAGTGTTTTTCGAAAGTTATCAACATTTTTATGTTTGGCGTTCCAGAATCGACCTTATCTCAGGCTGAAAACGCGTTTTACACATTGTGCCATAACTTTGCAGGGAAGCTTCAGAAAATGAAATTTTCACCTCCCACTATAGCAGAAAGGGTCTTTCTAGTAGTTGCACATCAAACCTAAGTTGTCTGAAGTGTTTTTCCAAAGTTATCAACATTTTTATGTTTGGCGTTCTGGAATCGACCTTATCTCAGGCTGAAAACGGGTTTTAAGCGTTGTGCCATAACTTTGCAGGAAAGCTTCAGAATATGAAATTTTCACCTCCCACTATAGCAGAATGGGTCTTTCTAGTAGTTGCACATCAAATCTAAGCCGTCTGAAGTGTTTTTCCAAAGTTATCAACATTTTTATGTTTGGCGTTCCGGAACCCACCTTATCTCAAGCTGAAAACGTGTTTTCTGCATTGCGCCATAACTTTGCAGGGAAGCTTAAGAACATGAAATTTTCACGTCCCACTATAGCAGAAAGGGTCTTTCTAGTAGTTGCACATCAAATCTAAGCTGTCTGATGTGTTTTTCCAAAGTTATCAACATTTTTATGTATGGCGTTCCGGAATCGACCTTATCTCAAGCTGAAAACGTGTTTTACGCATTGTGCCATAACTTTGCAGGGAAGCTTCAGAACATTAAAATTTTCAGGTCCCACTATAGCAGAAAGGGCCTTCCTAGTAGTTGCACATCAAATCTAAGTTGTCTGAAGTGTTTTTCGAAAGTTATCAACATTTTTATGTTTTGCGTTCCGGAACCCAACTTATCTCAAGCTGAAAACGCGTTTTCTGCATTGTGCCATAACTTTGCAGGGAAGCTTCAGAACATGAAATGCTCACCTCCCACTATAGCAGGAAGGGTCTTTCTAGTAGTTGCACATCAAATCTAAGCTGTCTGAAGTGTTTTTCCAAAGTTATCAACATTTTTCTGTTTGGCATTCCAGAATCGACCTTATCTCAGGCTGAAAACGCGTTGTCTGCATTGTGCCATTACTTTGCATGGAAGCTTCCGAACATGAAATTTTAACCTCCCACTATAGCAGAAAGGGTCTTTCGAGCAGTTGCACATCAAATCTAATCTGTCTGAAATGTTGTTCCAAAGTTAGCAACATTTTTAAGTTTGGCGTTTCGGAACCCACCTTATCTCAGGCTGAAAACGCGTTTTCTGCATTCTGCCATAACTTCTCAGGGAAGCTTCAGAACACGAAATGTTCACCTCCCATTATAGCAGAAAGGGTCTTTCTAGAAGTTGCACATCAAATCTAAGCTGTCTGAAGTGTTTTTCCAAAGTTATCAACATTTTTATGTTTGGCGTTCCGGAATCTACCTTATCGCAGGCTGAAAACGCTTTTTACACTTTGTGCCATAACTTTGCAGGGAAGCTTCAGAAAATGAAATTTTCACCTCCCACTATAGCAGAAAGGATTTTTCTCGTAGTTGCACATCAAATATAAGCTGTCTAAAGTGTTTTTCCAAAGTTATCAACATTTTTATGTTTGGCGTTCCGGAATCGACCTTATCTCAGGCTTAAAACGCGTTTTACGCATTGTGCCATAACTTTGCAGGGAACCTTTAGAACATGAAATTTTCACCTCCCACTATAGCAGAAAGGGTCTTTCTAGTAGTTGCACATCAAATATAAGCTGTCTAAAGTGTTTTTCCAAAGTTATCAACATTTTTATGTTTGGCGTTCCAGAATCGACCTTATCTCAGGCTGAAAACGCGTTTTACGCATTTTGCCATAACTTTGGAGGGAAGCTCTAGAAAATGAAATTTTCACCTCCCACTATAGCAGAAAGGGTCTTTCTCGTAGTTGCACATCAAATCTAAGCTGACTGAAGTGTTTTTCCAAAGTTATCAACATTTTTATGTTTGGCGTTCTGGAATCGACCTTATCTCAGGCTGAAAACGGGTTTTAAGCGTTGTGCCATAACTTTGCAGGAAAGCTTCAGAATATGAAATTTTCACCTCCCACTATAGCAGAATGGGTCTTTCTAGTAGTTGCACATCAAATCTAAGCCGTCTGAAGTGTTTTTCCAAAGTTATCAACATTTTTATGTTTGGCGTTCCGGAACCCACCTTATCTCAAGCTGAAAACGTGTTTTCTGCATTGCGCCATAACTTTGCAGGGAAGCTTAAGAACATGAAATTTTCACGTCCCACTATAGCAGAAAGGGTCTTTCTAGTAGTTGCACATCAAATCTAAGCTGTCTGATGTGTTTTTCCAAAGTTATCAACATTTTTATGTATGGCGTTCCGGAATCGACCTTATCTCAAGCTGAAAACGTGTTTTACGCATTGTGCCATAACTTTGCAGGGAAGCTTCAGAACATTAAAATTTTCAGGTCCCACTATAGCAGAAAGGGCCTTCCTAGTAGTTGCACATCAAATCTAAGTTGTCTGAAGTGTTTTTCGAAAGTTATCAACATTTTTATGTTTTGCGTTCCGGAACCCAACTTATCTCAAGCTGAAAACGCGTTTTCTGCATTGTGCCATAACTTTGCAGGGAAGCTTCAGAACATGAAATGCTCACCTCCCACTATAGCAGGAAGGGTCTTTCTAGTAGTTGCACATCAAATCTAAGCTGTCTGAAGTGTTTTTCCAAAGTTATCAACATTTTTCTGTTTGGCATTCCAGAATCGACCTTATCTCAGGCTGAAAACGCGTTGTCTGCATTGTGCCATTACTTTGCATGGAAGCTTCCGAACATGAAATTTTAACCTCCCACTATAGCAGAAAGGGTCTTTCGAGCAGTTGCACATCAAATCTAATCTGTCTGAAATGTTGTTCCAAAGTTAGCAACATTTTTAAGTTTGGCGTTTCGGAACCCACCTTATCTCAGGCTGAAAACGCGTTTTCTGCATTCTGCCATAACTTCTCAGGGAAGCTTCAGAACACGAAATGTTCACCTCCCATTATAGCAGAAAGGGTCTTTCTAGAAGTTGCACATCAAATCTAAGCTGTCTGAAGTGTTTTTCCAAAGTTATCAACATTTTTATGTTTGGCGTTCCGGAATCGACCTTATCTCAGGCTTAAAACGCGTTTTACGCATTGTGCCATAACTTTGCAGGGAACCTTTAGAACATGAAATTTTCACCTCCCACTATAGCAGAAAGGGTCTTTCTAGTAGTTGCACATCAAATATAAGCTGTCTAAAGTGTTTTTCCAAAGTTATCAACATTTTTATGTTTGGCGTTCCAGAATCGACCTTATCTCAGGCTGAAAACGCGTTTTACGCATTTTGCCATAACTTTGGAGGGAAGCTCTAGAAAATGAAATTTTCACCTCCCACTATAGCAGAAAGGGTCTTTCTCGTAGTTGCACATCAAATCTAAGCTGACTGAAGTGTTTTTCCAAAGTTATCAACATTTTTATGTTTGTCGTTCTGGAATCGACCTTATCTCAGGCTGAAAACGCGTTTTACGCATTTTGCCATAACTTTGGAGGGAAGCTCCAGAAAATGAAATTTTCACCTCCCACTATAGCAGAAAGGGTCTTTCTAGTAGTTGCACATCAAATCTAAGCTGTCTGAAGTGTTTTTCCAAAGTTATCAACATTTTTATGTTTGGCGTTCCGGAACCCACCTTATCTCATGCTGAAAACGCATTTTCTGCATTGTGCCATAACTTTGCAGGGAAGCTTCAGAACATGACATTTTAACCTCCCACTATTGCAGAAAGTGTCTTTCTAGTAGTTGCACATCAAATCTAAGCCGTCTGAAGTGTTTTTCCAATGTTATCAACATTTTTATGTTTGGCGTTCCGGAACCCAACTTATCTCATGCTGAAAACGCGTTTTCTGCATTGTGCCATAACTTTGCAGGGAAGCTTCAGAACATGAAATTTTCACCTCCCACTATAGCAGACAGGGTCTTTCTAGTAGTTGCACATCAAATCTAAGCTGTCTGATGAGTTTTTTCAAAGTTATCAACATTTTTATGTTTGGCGTTCCGGAACCGACCTTATCTCAGGCTGAAAACGTGTTTTACGCATTGTGCAATAACTTTGCAGGGAAGCTTCAGAACATGAAATTTTCACCTCCCACTATAGCTGAAAGGGTCTTTCTAGTATTTTCACATCAAATCTAAGCTGTCTGAAGTGTTTTTCCAAAGTTATGAACATTTTTATGTTTGGCGTTCCGGAATAAACCATATCTCAGACTGAAAAGGCGTTTTCTGCATTGTGCCATAACTTTGCAGGGAAGCTTCAGAAAATGAAATTTTCACCTCCCACTATACCAGAAAGGGTCTTTCTCGTAGTTGCCCATCAAATCTAAGCTGTCTGAAGTGTTTTTCGAAAGTTATCAACATTTTTATGTTTGGCGTTCCGGAACCCACCTTATCTCAAGCTGAAAACGCGTTTTCTGCGTTGTGCCATAACTTTGCAGGGAAGCTTCAGAAAAAGAAATTTTCACCTCCCACTATAGCAGTAAGGGTTTTTCTAGTAGTTGCACATCAAATCTAACCAGTCTGAAGTGTTTTTCCAAAGTTATCAACATTTTTATGTTTGGCGTTCCGGAATCAACCTTATCTCAGGCTGAAAACGCGTTTTCTGCATTGTGCCATAACTTTGCAAGGAAGCTTTATAACATGAATTTTTCACCTCCCACTATAGCAGAAAGGGTCTTTCTCGTAGTTGCACATCAAATCTAAGCTGTCTGAAGTGTTTTTCGAAAGTTATCAACATTTTTATGTTTGGCGTTCCGGAATCGACCTTATCTCAGGATGAAAATGCGTTTTCTGCATTGTCCCATAACTTTCCAGGGAGGCTTCAGAACATGAAATTTTGACCTCCCACTATAGCAGAAAGGTTCTTTCTAGTAGTTGCACATCAAATCTAAGCTGTCTGAAGTGTTTTTCGATAGTTATCAACATTTTTACGTTTGGCGTTCCGGAATCGACCTTATCTCAGGCTGAAAACGCGATTTACGCATTCTGCCAAAACTTTGCAGGGAATCTTCAGAACATGAAATTTTAACCTGCCACTATAGCAGAACGGGTGCCTTCTAGTAGTTGCACATCAAATCTAAGCTGTCTGAAGTGTTTTTCCAAACTTATCAACATTTTTATGTTTGGCATTCCAGAATCGACCTTATCTCTGGCTGAAAACGCGTTTTCTGCATTGTGCCATAAATTTGCAGGGAAGCTTCAGAACATGAAATTTTAACCTCCCACTGTAGCAGAAAGGGTCTTTCGAGTCGTTGCACATCAAATCTAAGCTGTCTGAAGTGTTTTTCCAAAGTCATCAACATTTTTATGTTTGGCGTTCCGGAACCCACCTTATCTCATGCTGAAAACGCGTTTTCTGCATTGATCCTTAACTTTGCAGGGAAGCTTCAGAACATGAAATTTTAACCTCCCACTATAGCAGAAAGGGTCTTTCTAGTAGTTGCACATCAAATCTAAGCTGTCTGAAATGTTTTTTCGAAAGCTATCAACATTTTTGACGTTGGCGTTCCAGAAACGTCCTTATCTCGGGCTGAAAACGCGTTTTCTGCATTGTGCCATAACTTTGCAGAGAAGCTTCAGAACATCAAATTTTCACCTCCCACTGTAGCAGAAAGGGTCTTTCTAGTCGTTTAGATCAAATCTAAGCTGTCTGAAGTGTTTTTCCAAAGTTATCTTCATTTTTATGTTTGGCGTTCCGGAACCCACCTTATCTCAGGCTGAAAACGCGTTTTCTGCATTGTGCCATAACTTTGCAGGGAAGGTTCAGAACATGAAATTTTCACCTCCCACTATAGCAGAAAGGGTCTTTCTTGTAGTTGCACATCAAATCTAAGCTGTCTGAAGTGTTTTTCCAAAGTTGTCAACATTTTTGTGTTTGGCGTTCCGGAACCCACCTTATCTCAGGCTGAAAACGCGTTTAATGCATTGTTCCTTGACTTTGCAGGGAAGCTTCAGAACATGAAATTTTCAACTCCCACTATAACAGACAGGGTCTTTCTAGTAGTTGCACATCAAATCTAAGCTTTCTGAAGTGTTTTTCCAAAGTTACCAACATTTTTATGTTTGGCGTTCCGGAACCCACCTTATCTCAGGCTAAAAACGCGTTTTCTGCATAGTGCCATAACTTTGCAGGGAAGATTCAGAACATGAAATTTTAACCTCCCACTGTAGCAGAAAGGGTCTTTCTAGTAGTTGCACATCAAATCTAAGCTGTCTGAAGTGTTTTTCCAAAGTTATCAACATTTTTATGTTTGGCATTCCAGAATCGACCTTATCTCTGGCTGAAAACGCGTTTTCTGCATTGTGATATAACTTTACAGGGAATCTTCAGAACATGAAATTTTCATATCCCACTATTGCAGAAAAGGTCTTTCTAGTAGTTGCACATCAAATCTAAGCTGTCTGAAGTGTTTTTCCAAAGTTATCAACATTTTTATGTATGGCGTTCCGGAACCCACCTTATCTCAGGCTGAAAACGCGTTTTCTGCCTTGTGCCATAACTTTGCAGGGAAGCTTCAGAACATAACATTTTCAGATCCCACTATAGCAGAAATGGTCTTTCTAGTAGTTGCACATGAAATCTAAGCTGTCTGAAGTGTTTTTCCAAAGTCATCAACATTTTTATGTTTGGCGTTCCGGAACCCACCATATCTCAGGCTGAAAACGCGTTTTCTGCATTGTGCCTTAACTTTTTAGGGGAGCTTCAGAACATGGAATTTTCACCTCCCACTATAACAGAAAGGGTCCTTCTAGTAGTTGCACATCAAATCTAAGTGGTCTGAAGTGTTTTTCCAAAGTAATCAACATTTTTATCTTTGGCGTTCCGGAACTCAACTTATCTCATGCTGACAACGCGTGTACTGCATTGATCCTTAACTTTGCAGGGAAGCTTCAGAACATGAAATTATAACCTCCCACTATAGCAGAAAGGGTCTTTCTAGTAGTTGCACATCAAATCTAAGCTGTCTGAAATGTTTTTTCGAAAGCTATCAACATTTTTGACGTTGGCGTTCCAGAAACGTCCTTATCTCGGGCTGAAAACGCGTTTTCTGCATTGTGCCATAACTTTGCAGAGAAGCTTCAGAACATCAAATTTTCACCTCCCACTATAGCAGAAAGGGTCTTTCTAGTCGTTGTAGATCAAATCTAAGCTGTCTGAAGTGTTTTTCCAAAGTTATCTACATTTTTATGTTTGGCGTTCCGGAACCCACCTTATCTCAGGCTGAAAACGCGTTTTCTGCATTGTGCCATAACTTTGCAGGGAAGGTTCAGAACATGAAATTTTCACCTCCCACTATAGCAAAAAAAGTCTTTCTAGTCTTTGCACATCAAATCTAAGCTGTCTGAAGTGTTTTTCCAAAGTTATCAACATTTTTACGGTTGGCGCTCCAGAACCCACCTTATCTCAGGCTGAAAACGCGTTTTCTGCATTGTTCCTTAACTTTGCAGGGAAGCATCAGAACATGAAATTTTCAACTCCCACTATGACAAACAGGGTCTTTCGAATAGTTGCATATCAAATCTAATCTGTCTGAAGTGTTTTTCGAAAGTTAGCTACATTTTTATGTTTGGCGTTCCGGAACCCACCTTATCTCAGGGTGAAAATGCGTTTTTTGCATTGTGCCATAACTTTGAAGGAAATCTTCAGAACATGAAAGTTTCACCTCCCACTATAGCAGAAAGGGTCTTTCTTGTAGTTGCACATCAAATCTAAGCTGTCTGAAGTGTTTTTCCAAAGTTGTCAACATTTTTGTGTTTGGCGTTCCGGAACCCACCTTATCTCAGGCTGAAAACGCGTTTACTGCATTGTTCCTTGACTTTGCAGGGAAGCTTCAGAACATGAAATTTTCAACTCCCACTATAACAGACAGGGTCTTTCTAGTAGTTGCACATCAAATCTAAGCTGTCTGAAGTGTTTTTCCAAAGTTATCAACATTTTTATGTATGGCGTTCCGGAACCCACCTTATCTCAGGCTGAAAACGCGTTTTCTGCCTTGTGCCATGACTTTGCAGGGAAGCTTCAGAACATAACATTTTCAGATCCCACTATAGCAGAAAGGGTCTTTCTAGTAGTTGCACATGAAATCTAAGCTGTTTGAAGTGTTTTTCCAAAGTTATCAACATTTTTATGTTTGGCGTTCCGGAATCGACCTTATCTCAGGCTGAAAACGCGTTTTCTGCATTGTGCCATAAATTTGCAGGGAAGCTTCAGAACATGAAATTTTAACATCCCACTGTAGCAGAAAGGGTCTTTCGAGTCGTTGCACATCAAATCTAAGCTGTCTGAAGTGTTTTTCCAAAGTCATCAACATTTTTACGTTTGGCGTTCCGGAACCCACCATATCTCAGGCTGAAAACGCGTTTTCTGCATTGTGCCTTAACTTTTTAGGGGAGCTTCAGAACATGGAATTTTCACCTCCCACTATAACAGAAAGGGTCCTTCTAGTAGTTGCACATCAAATCTAAGTGGTCTGAAGTGTTTTTCCAAAGTTATCAACATTTTTATGTTTGGCGTTCCGGAACTCAACTTATCTCAGGCTGAAAACGCGTTTTCTGCATTGTGCCATAAATTTGCAGGGAAGCTTCAGAACATGAAATTTTAACCTCCCACTGTAGCAGAAAGGGTCTTTCGAGTCGTTGCACATCAAATCTAAGCTGTCTGAAGTGTTTTTCCAAAGTCATCAACATTTTTATGTTTGGCGTTCCGGAACCCACCATATCTCAGGCTGAAAACGCGTTTTCTGCATTGTGCCTTAACTTTTTAGGGGAGCTTCAGAACATGGAATTTTCACCTCCCACTATAACAGAAAGGGTCCTTCTAGTAGTTGCACATCAAATCTAAGTGGTCTGAAGTGTTTTTCCAAAGTTATCAACATTTTTATGTTTGGCGTTCCGGAACTCAACTTATCTTAGGCTGAAAACGCGTTTTCTGCATTGTGCCATAAATTTGCAGGGAAGCTTCAGAACATGAAATTTTGACCTCCCACTTTAGCAGAAAGGGTCTTTCGAGTCGTTGCACATGAAATCTAAGCTGTCTGAAGTGTTTTTCCAAAGTCATCAACATTTTTATGTTTGGCGTTACGGAACCCACCTTATATCAGGCTGAAAACGCGTTTTCTGCATTGTGCCATAACTTTGCAGGGAAGCTTCAGAACATCAAAGTTTCACCTACCACTATAGCAGAAATTGTCTTTCTAGTAGTTGCACATCAAATATAAGCTGTCTGAAATCTTTTTTCCAAAGTTATCAAGAATTTTATGTTTGGCGTTCCGGAACCCACCTTATATCAGGCTGAAAACGCGTTTTCTGCATTGTGCCATACCTTTGCAGGAAAGCTGCAGAATATGAAATTTTCACCTCCCACTATAGCAGAAAGGGTCTTTCTAGTAGTTGCACATCAAATCTAAGCTGTCTGAAGTGTTTTTCCAAAGTTATCAATATTTTTATGCTTGGCGTTCTGAAACCCACCTTATCTCTGGCTGAAAAAGTCGTTTTCTGCATTGTGCCATGACTTTGCAGGGAAGCTTCAGAACATTAAATTTTCAACTCCCTCTATAGCAGAAAGGGTCTTTCTAGTAGTTGAACGTCAAATCTAAGCTGTCTGAAGTGTTTTTCCAAAGTTATCAACATTTTTATGTTTGGCATTCCGGATCGCACCTTATTGAAAACGCCTTTTCTTCATTGTGCCATAACTTTGCAGGAAAGCTGCAGAATATGAAATTTTCACCTCTCACTATAGCAGAAAGGGTCTTTCTAGTAGTTGCACATCAAATCTAAGCTGTTTGATGTGTTTTTCGAAAGTGATCCACATTTTTTTGTTTGGCGTTCCGGAACCCACCTTATCTCATGCTGAAAACGCGATTTACGCATTCTGCCATAACTTTGCAGGGAATCTTCAGAACATGAAATTTTCATATCCCTCTATTGCAGAAAGGGTCTTTCTAGTAGTTGCACGTTGCACATGAAATATAAGCTTTCTGAAGTGTTTTTCCAAAGTTATCAACACTTTTATGTTTGGCATTCCAGAATCGACCTTTTCTCTGGCTGAAAACGCGTTTTCTGCATTGTGATAAAGCTTTGCAGGGAAACTTCAGAACATGAAATTTTCACATCCCACTATAGCAGAAAGGGTCTTTCTAGTAATTGCACATCAAATCTAAGCTGTCTGAAGTGTTTTTCCAAAGTTATCAACATTTTTATGTTTGGCGTTCCGGAACCCACCTTATCTCAGGCTGTAAACGCGTTTTCTGCATTGTGCCATAACGTTGGAGGGAAGCTTCAGAACATGAAATTTTAACCTGCCACTATAGCAGAAAGGGTCCTTCTAGTAGTTGCACATCAAATCTAAGCTGTTTGAAGTGTTTTTCCAAAGTTATCAACATTTTTATGTTTGGCGTTCCGGAATCGACCTTATCTCAGGCTGAAAACGCGTTTTCTGCATTGTGCCATAACTTTCCAGGGAAGCTTCAGAACATGAAATTTTCAACTCGCACTACAGCAGAAAGGCTCTTTCTAGTAGTTGCACGTCAAATCTAAGCTGTCTGAAGTGTTTTTCGAACGTTATCCACATTTTTTTGTTTGGCGTTCCGGAACCCACCTTATCTCAGGCTGAAAACGCGTTTTCTGCCTTGTGCCATAACTTTGCAGGGAAGCTTCAGAACATGACATTTTCACATCCCACTATTGCAGAAAGGGTCCTTCTAGTAGTTGCACATCAAATCTAAGCTGTTTGAAGTGTTTTTCCAAAGTTATCAACATTTTTATGTTTGGCGTTACGGAATCAACCTTATCTCAAGCTTAAAACGCGTTTTCTGCATTGTGCCATAACTTTGCAGGAAAGCTTCAGAACATGAAATTTTCAATACCCACTAAAGCAGAAAGGGTCTTTCTCCTACTTGCACATCAAATCTAAGCTGTCTGAAGTGTTTTTCGAGAGTTCTCAACATTTTTATATTTGGCGTTCCTGAATCGACCTTATCTCAGGCTGAAAACGCGTTTTCTGCATTGTGCCATAACTTTGCAGGGAAGCTTCAGAACATGAAATTTTCAACTCCCACTATTGCAGAAAGGTTCTTTCTATTAGTTGCACGTCAAATCTAAGCTGTCTGAAGTGTTTTTCCAAAGTTATCAACATTTTTATGTTTCGCATTCCAGAATCGACCTTATCTCTGGCTGAAAACGCGTTTTCTGCATTGTGATATAACTTTGCAGGGAAGCTTCAGAACATGAAATTTTCACATCCCACTATAGCAGAAAGGGTTTTTCTAGTCGTTGCACATCAAATCTAAGCTTTCTGAAGTGTTTTTCCAAAGTTATCAACATTTTTATGTTTGGCGTTCCGGAACCCACCTTATCTCAGGCTGTAAACGTGTTTTCTGCATAGTGCAATAAATTTGGAGGGAAGCTTCAGAACATGAAATTTTAACCTGCCACTATAGCAGAAAGGGTCCTTCTAGTAGTTGCACATCAAATCTAACCTGTCTGAAGTGTTTTTCCAAAGTTATCAACATCCTTATGTTTGGCGTTCAGGAATCAACCTTATCTCAGGCTGAAAACGCGTTTTCTGCGTTGTGCCATCACTTTGCAGGAAAGCTGCAGAATATGAATTTTTCAGCTCTCACTATAGCAGAAAGGGTCTTTCTAGTAGTTGCACATCAAATCTAAGCTGTCTGATGTGTTTTTCGAAAGTTTTCAACCTTTTTATATTTGGCGTTCCTGAATCGACCTTATCTCAAGCTTAAAACGCGTTTTCTGTATTGTCCCATAACTTTGCAGGAAAGCATCAGAACATCAAATTTTCAATTCCCACTAAAGCAGAAAGGGTCTTTCTCCTACTTGCACATCAAATCTAAGCTGTCTGAAGTGTTTTTCCAAAGTTATCAACATTTTTATGTTTGGCGTTCCGGAACCCACCTTATCTCAGGCTGAAAACGCGTTTTCTGTTGTGTGCCATAACTTTGCAGGGAAGCTTCAGAACTTGAAATTTTCACCTCCCACTATAGCAGAAAGGGTCTTTCTCGTAGTTGTACATCAAATCTAAGCTGTCTGAAGTGTTTTTCGAAAGCTATCAACATTTTTATGTTTGGCGTTCCGGAACCCACCTTATCTCAGGCTGAAAACGGGTTTTTTACATTGTGCCATAACTTTGCAGGGAAGCTTCAGAACATGAAATTTTCACCTCCCACTATAGCAGAAAGGGTCTTTCTAGTCGTTGTACATCAAATCTAAGCTGTCTGAAGTGTTTTTCCAAAGTTATCAACATTTTTATGTTTGGCGTTCCGGAACTCACCTTATCTCTGGCTGAAAACACGTTTTCTGCATTGTGCCTTTACTTTTCTGGGGAGCTTCAGATCATGGAATTTTCACATCCCACTATAACAGAAAGGGTCCTTCTAGTAGTTGCACATCAAATTTAAGCTGTCTGAAGTGTTTTTCCAAAGTTATCAACATTTTTACGTTTGGCGTTCCGGAACCCACCTTTTCTCAGGCTGAAAATGTATTTTCTGAAATGTGCCATAACTTTTCTGGGAAGCTTCAGATCATGAAATTTTCACCTACCACTAAAGCAGAAAGGGTCTTTCTAGCAGTTGCACATCAAATCTAAGCTGTCTGAAGTGTTTTTCCAAAGTGATCAACATTTTTATGTTTGGCGTTCCGGAACCCACCTTATCTCAGGCTGAAAACGCGTTTTCTGCATTGTGCCATAACTTTGCAGGGAAGCTTCAGAACATGAAATTTTCACCTCCCTCAAAAGCAGAAAGGGTCTTTCTAGTAGTTGCACATCAAATCTAAGGTGTCTGAAGTGTTTTTCCTAAGTTGTCAACATTTTTGTGTTTGGCGTTCCGGAACCCACCTTATCTCAGGCTGAATACCCGTTTTCTGCATTGTGCCATAACTTTGCAGAGAAGCTTCAGAACATGAAATTTTCAACTCCCACTATAACAGACAGGGTCTTTCTAGTAGTTGCACATCAAATATAAGTTGTCTGAAGTGTTTCTCGAAAGCTATCAACATTTTTATGTTTGGCGTTCCGGAAACGACCTTATCTCGGGCTGAAAACGCATTTTCTGCATTGTGCCATAACTTTGCAGGGAAGCTTCAGAACATGAAATTTTCACCTCCCACTATAACAGAAAGGGTCTTTCTCGTAGTTGCACATCAAATCTAAGTTGTCTGAAGTGTTTTTCGAAAGCTATCAACATTTTTATGTTTGGCGTTCCGGAAACGAAATTATCTCGGGCTGAAAACGCGTTTTCTGCATTGTGCCATAACTTTGCAGGGAAGGTTCAGAACATGAAATTTTCACCTCCGACTATAGCAGAAAGGGTTTTTATAATAGTTGCTCATCAAATCTAAGCTGTCTGAAGTGTTTTTCCAAAGTTATCAACATTTTTATGTTTGGCGTTCCGGAACTCACCTTATCTCAGGCTGAAAACGCGTTTTCTGCATTGTTCCTTAACTTTGCAGAGAATCTTCAGAACATGAAATTTTCAACTCCTACTATAACAGACAGGGTCTTTCGAGTAGTTGCACATCAAATATAAGTTGTCTGAAGTGTTTCTCGAAAGCTATCGACATATTTATGTTTGGCGTTTCGGAAACGACCTTATCTCGGGCTGAAAACGCGTTTTCTGCATTGTGCCATAACTTTGCAGGGAAGCTTCAGAACATGAAATTTTCTCCTCCCACTATAAGCATAAAGGGTCTTTCTAGTAGTTACACATCAAATCTAAGCTGTCTGAAGTGTTATTCCAAAGTTATCAACATTTTTATGTTTGGCGTTCCGGAACCCACCTTATCTCTGGCTGAAAACGCATTTTATGCTTTGTGCCATAACTTTGCAGGGAAGCTTCAGAAAATGAAATTTTCACCTCCCACTATAGCAGAAAGGGTCTTTCTCGTAGTTGCACATCAAATCTAAGCTGTCTGAAATGTTTTTTCCAAAGTTATCAACATTTTTATGTTTGGCGTTCCGGAACCCTCCTTATCTCATGCTGAAAAAGCGTTTTCTGCATTGTGCCATAACTTTGCAGGGAAGCTTCCGAACATGAAATTTTCACCTCCCACTGTAGCAGAAAGGGTCTTTCTAGTAGTTGCACATCAAATCTAAGCTGTCTGAAGTGTTTTTCCAAAGTTATCAACATTTTTAAGTTTGGCGTTCCGGAACCCACCTTATCGCAGGCTGAAAACGCATTTTCTGCATTGTTCCTTAACTTTGCAGGGAAGCATCAGAACATGAAATTTTCAGCTCCCACTATGACAAACAGGGTCTTTCTAATAGTTGCACATCAAATCTAAGCTGTCTGAAGTGTTTTTCCAAAGTTATCAACATTTTTCTGTTTGGCGTTCCTGAACCCACCTTATCTCTGGCTGAAAACGCGTTTTCTGCTTTATGCCATAACTTTGACGGAAAGCTTCTGAACATGAAAGTTTCACCTCCCACTATAGCAGAAAGGGTCTTTCTAGTAGTTGCACATCAAATCTAAGCTGTCTGAAATGTTTTTTCCAAAGTTATCAACATTTTTATGTTTGGCGTTCCGGAACCCACCTTATCTCAGGCTGAAAAGGCGTTTTCTGCATTGACCCATAACTTTGCAAGGAAATTTCAGAATATGAAATTTTCACTTCCCACTATAGCAGAAAGGGTGTTTCTAGTAGTTGCTCATCAAATCTAAGCTGTCTGAAGTGGTTTTCCAAAGTTATCAACATTTTTATGTTTGGCGTTCCGGAACCCAACTTTTTTCAGGCTGAAAACGCGTTTTCTGCATTGTGCCATAACTTTGCAGGGAAGCTTCAGAACATGAAATTTTAACCTCCCACTATAGCAGAAAGGGTCTTTCTAGTAGTTACACATCAAATCTAAGCTGTCTGAAGTGTTATTCCAAAGTTATCAACATTTTTATGTTTGGCGTTCCGGAACCCACCTTATCTCAGGCTGAAAATGCGTTTTCTGCATTGTGCCATAACTTTGCAGGGAAGCTTCAGAACATGAAATGTTCACCTCCCACTGTAGCAGAAAGGGTCTTTCTAGTAGTTGCACATCAAATCTAAGCTGTCTGAAGTGTTTTTGGAAAGTTATCAACATTTTTATGTATGGCGTTCCGGAATCGACCATATCTCAGGCTGAAAACGCGTTTTACGCATTGTGCCATAACTTTGCAGGGAAGCTTCAGAAAATGAAATTTTCACGTCCCACTATAGCAGAAAGGGTCTTTCTAGTAGTTGCATATCAAATCTAAGCTGTATGAAGTTTTTTTCCAAAGTTATCAACATTTTTATGTTTGGCGTTCCGGAATCAACCTTATCTCAGGCTGAAAACGCCTTTTCTGCATTTTGCCATAACTTTGCAAGGAAGTTTCAGAACATGAAATTTTCACCTCCCACTATAGCAGAAAGGGTCTTTCTAGTAGTTGCACATCAAATCTAAGCTGTCTGAAGTGTTTTTCCAAAGATATCAACATTTTTGTGTTTGGCGTTCCGGAACCCACTTTATCTCAGGCTGAAAACGCGTTTTCTGCATTGTGCCATAACTTTGCAGGGAAGCTTCAGAACATGAAATGTTCACCTCCCACTATAGCAGAAAGGGTCTTTCTAGTAGTTGCACATCAAATCTAAGCTGTCTGAAGTGTTTTTCCAAAGTTATCAACATTTTTATGTTTGGCGTTCCGGAACCCACGTTATCTCAGGCTGAAAACGTGATTTCTGCATTGTGCCATAACTTTGCAGGGAAGCTTCAGAACATGAAATTTTCACCTCCCACTATAGCAGAAAGGGTCTTTCTAGTAGTTGCACATCAAATCTAAGCTGTCTGAAGTGTTTTTGGAAAGTTATCAACATTTTTATGTTTGCCGTTCCGGAATCGACCATATCTCAGGATGAAAACAGGTTTCACGCATTGTCCCATAACTTTCCAGGGAAGCTTCAGAACATGAAATTTTGACCTCCCACTATAGCAGAAAGGGTCTTTCTAGTAGTTGCACATCAAATCTAAGCTGTCTGAAGCGTTTTTCGAAAATTATCAACATTTTTATGTTTGGCGTTCCGGAACACACCTTATCTCAAACTGAAAACGCATTTTCTGCATTGTGCCATTACTTTGCAGGGAAGCTTCGGAACATGAAATGTTCACCTCCCACTATAACAGAAAGGGTATTTCGAGTAGTTGCACTTCAAATCTAAGCTGTCTGAAGTGTTTTTCCAAAGTTATCAACATTTTTATGTTTGGCGTTCCGGAATCAACCTTATCTCAGGCTGAAAACGCGTTTACTGCATTTTGCCATAACTTTGCAAGGAAGTTTCAGAACATGAAATTTTCACCTCCCACTGTAGCAGAAAGGGTCTTTCTAGTAGTTGCACATCAAATCTAAGCTGTCTGAAGTGTTGTTCCAAAGTTATCAACATTTTTACGTTTGGCGTTCCGGAACCCACCTTATCTCAGGTTGAAAACGTGTTTTCTGCATTGTGCCATAACTTCTCAGGGAAGCTTCAGAACATGAAATGTTCACCTCCCACTATCGCAGAAAGGGTCTTTCTAGTAGTTGCACATCAAATCTAAGTTGTCTGAAGTGTTTTTCGAAAGCTATCAAAATTTTTTAGGTTGGCGTTCCAGAAACGACCTTATCTCGGGCTGAAAACACTTTTTCTGCATTGTGCCATAACTTTGCAGGGAAGCTTCAGAACATGAAATTTTAACCATCCACTATAGAAGAAAGGGTCTTTCAAGTCGTTGCACATCAAATCTAAGCTGTCTGAAGTGTTTTTCCAAAGTTATAAACATTTTTATGTTTGGCGTTCCGGAACCCACCTTATCTCAGGCTGAAAACGCGTTTTCTGCATTGTTCCTTAACTTTGCAGGGAAGCATCAGAACATTAAATTTTCAGCTCCCACTATGACAAACAGGTTCTTTCTAATAGTTGCACATCAAATCTAATCTGTCTGAAGTGTTTTTCGAAAGTTATCAACATTTTTATGTATGGCGTTCCGGAATCGACCATATCTCAGGCTGAAAACGCGTTTTACGCATTGTGCCATAACTTTGCAGGGAAGCTTCAGAAAATGAAATTTTCACGTCCCACTATAGGAGAAAGGGTCTTTCTAGTAGTTGCACATCAAATCTAAGCTGTATGAAGTTTTTTTTCCAAAGTTATCAACATTTTTATGTTTGACGTTCCGGAATCAACCTTATCTCAGGCTGAAAACGCGTTTAAAAACGCGTTTACTGCATTTTGCCATAACTTTGCAAGGAAGTTTCAGAACATGAAATTTTCACCTCCCACTGTAGCAGAAAGGGTCTTTCTAGTAGTTGCACATCAAATCTAAGCTGTCTGAAGTGTTGTTCCAAAGTTGTTAACATTTTTACGTTTGGCGTTCCGGAACCCACCTTATCTCAGGCTGAAAACGTGTTTTCTGCATTGTGCCATAACTTCTCAGGGAAGCTTCAGAACATGAAATGTTCACCTCCCACTATCGCAGAAAGGGTCTTTCTAGTAGTTGCACATCAAATCTAAGCTGTCTGAAGTGTTGTTCCAAAGTTGTTAACATTTTTACGTTTGGCGTTCCGGAACCCACCTTATCTCAGGCTGAAAACGCGTTTTCTGCATTGTGCCATAACTTTGCAGGGAAGCTTCAGAACATGAAATTTTAACCTCCCACTGTTGCGGAAAGTGTCTTTCTAGTAGTTGCACATCAAATCTAAGCTGTCTGAAGTGTTTTTCCAAAGTTATAAACATTTTTATGTTTTGCGATCCGGAACCCACCTTATCTCAGGCTGAAAACGCGTTTTCTGCATTGTTCCTTAACTTTGCAGGGAAGCTTCAGAACATGAAATTTTCAACTCCCACTATAACAGACAGGGTCTTTCTTGTAGTTGCACATCAAATCTAAGCTGTCTGAAGTGGTTTTCCAAAGTTATCAACATTTTTATGTTTGGCGTTCCGGAAGCAACCTTTTTTCAGGCTGAAAACGCGTTTTCTGCATTGTGCCATAACTTTGCAGGGAAGCTTCAGAACATGAAAGTTTCACCTCCCACAATAGCAGAAAGGGTCTTTCTAGTAGTTGCACATCAAATCTAAGCTGTCTGAAATGTTTTTTCCAAAGTTATCAACATTTTTATGTTTGGCGTTCCGGAACCCACCTTATCTCAGGCTGAAAACGCGGTTTCTGCATTGTTCCTTAACTTTGCAGGGAAGCTTCAGAATATGAAATTTTCAACTCCCACTATAACAGACAGGGTCTTTCTAGTAGTTGCACATCAAATCTAAGTTGTCTGAAGTGTTTTTCGAAAGCTATCAACATTTTTTAGGTTAACGTTCCGGAAACGAACTTATCTCGGGCTGAAAACGCGTTTTCTGCATTGTGCCATAACTTTGCAGGGAAGCTTCAGAACATGAAATTTTCACCTCCCACTATAGCAGAAAGGGTCTTTCTAGTCGTTGCACATTAAATCTAAGCTGTCTGAAGTGTTTTTCCAAAGTTATCAACATTTTTACGTTTGCCCCTGCGGAACCCACATTATCTCGGGCTGAAAACGCGTTTTCTGCATTGTGCCATAACTTTGCAGGGAAGCTTCAGAACATGAAATTTTAACCTCCCACTGTAGCAGAAAGGGTCTTTCTAGTCGTTGCACATTAAATCTAAGCTGTCTGAAGTGGTTTTCAAAGTTATCAACATTTTTATGTTTGGCGTTCCGGAAGCAACCTTTTTTCAGGCTGAAAACGCATTTTCTGCATTGTGCCATAACTTTGCAGGGAAGCTTCAGAACATGAAATTTTAACCTCCCACTATAGCAGAAAGGGTCTTTCAAGTCGTTGCACATCAAATCTAAGCTGTCTGAAGTGTTTTTCCAAAGTTATAAACATTTTTATGTTTGGCGTTCCGGAACCCACCTTATCTCAGGCTGAAAACGCGTTTTCTGCATTGTTCCTTAACTTTGCAGGGAAGCTACAGAACATGAAATTTTCAACTCCCACTATAACAGACAGGGTCTTTCTAGTAGTTGCACATCAAATCTAAGTTGTCTGAAGTGTTTTTCGAAAGCTATCAACATTTTTTAGGTTAGCGTTCCGGAAACGACCTTATCTCGGGCTGAAAACGCGATTTCTGCATTGTGCCATAACTTTGCAGGGAAGCTTCAGAACATGAAATTTTCACCTCCCACTATAGCAGAAAGGGTCTTTCTAGTCGTTGCACATTAAATCTAAGCTGTCTGAAGTGTTTTTCCAAAGTTATCAACATTTTTACGTTTGCCGCTCCGGAACCCACCTTATCTCAGGCTGAAAACGCGTTTTCTGCATTGTTCCTTAACTTTGCAGGGAAGCATCAGAACATGAAATTTCCGGCTCCCACTATGACAAACAGGGTCTTTCTAATAGTTGAACATCAAATCTAATCTGTCTGAAGTGTTTTTCGAAAGTTATCAACATTTTTACAATTGCCGCTCCGGAAACCACATTATCTCGGGCTGAAAACGCGTTTTCTGCATTGTGCCATAACTTTGCAGGGAAGCTTCAGAACATGAAATTTTAACCTCCCACTGGAGCAGAAAGGGTCTTTCTAGTCGTTGCACATTAAATGTAAGCTGTCTGAAGTGGTTTTCCAAAGTCATCAACATTTTTATGTTTGGCGTTCCGGAACCCACCTTATCTCAGGCTGATAACGCGTTTTCTGCATTGTTCCTTAACTTTGCAGGGAAGCTTCAGAACATGAAATTTTCAACTCCCACTATAACAGACAGGGTCTTTCTTGTAGTTGCTCATCAAATCTAAGCTGTCTGAAGTGGTTTTCCAAAGTTATCAACATTTTTATGTTTGGCGTTCCGGAACCCACCTTGTCTCAGGCTGAAAACGCGTTTTCTGCATTGTGCCATAACTTTGCAGGGAAGCTTCAGAACATGAAATTTTAACCACCCACTGTAGCAGAAAGGCTCTTTCTAGTAGTTGCACATCAAATCTAAGCTGTCTGACGTGTTTTTCCAAAGTTATCAACAGTTTTATTTTTGGCGTTCCGGAACCCACCTTATCTCAGGCTGAAAACGCGTTTTCTGCATTGTTCCTTAACTTTGCAGGGAAGCATCATAACATAAAATTTTCAGCTCCCACTATGACAAACAGGGTCTTTCTAATAGTTGCACATCAAATCTAAGCTGTCTGAAGTGGTTTTCCAAAGTTATCAACATTTTTATGTTTGGCGTTCCGGAACCCACCTTGTCTCAGGCTGAAAACGCGTTTTCTGCATTGTGCCATAACTTTGCAGGGAAGATTCAGAACATGAAATTTTAACCACCCACTGTAGCAGAAAGGCTCTTTCTAGTAGTTGCACATCAAATCTAAGCTGTCTGAAGTGTTTTTCCAAAGTTATCAACAGTTTTATGTTTGGCGTTCCGGAACCCACCTTACCTCAGGTTGAAAACGCGTTTTCTGCATTGTTCCTTAACTTTGCAGGGAAGCTTCAGAACATGAAAGTTTGAACTCCCACTATAATAGACAGGGTCTTTCTAGTAGTTGCACATCAAATCTAAGCTGTCTGAAGTGTTTTTCCAAAGTTATCAACATTTTAATGTTTGGCGTTCCGGAATCGACCTTATCTCAGCCTGAAAACGCGTTTTACGCATTGTGCCATAACTTCTCAGGGAAGCTTTAGAACATGAAATGTTCACCTCCCACTATAGCAGAAAGGGTCTTCCAAGTAGTTGCACATCAAATCTAAGCATTCTTAAGTGTTTTTCCATAGTTATCAACATTTTTATGTTTGGCGTTCCGGAATCGACCTTATCTCAGGCTGAAAACGCGTTTTCTGCATTGTGCCATAACTTCTCAGGGAAGCTTCAGAACATGAAATGTTCACCTCCCACTATAGCAGAAACGGTCTTTCTAGTAGCTGCACATCAAATCTAAGCTGTCTGAAGTGTTTTTCCAAAGTTATCAACATTTTTATGTTTGGCGTTCCGGAATCGACCTTATCTCAGTCTGAAAACGTGTTTTACGCATTGTACCATAACTTTCCAGGGAAGCTTCAGAGCATCGAATTTTCACCACCCACTATAGCAGAAAGGGTCTTTCTAGTAGTTTCACATCAAATCGAAGCTGTCTGAAGTGTATTTCAAAAGTTATCAACTTTTTTATGTTTGGCGTTCCGGAATCGACCTTATCTGAGGCTGAAAACGCGTTTTCTGCATTGTGTCATAACTTTGCAGGGAAGCTTCAGAACATGAAATTTTCACCTCCCACTATATCAGAATGGGTATTTCTAATAGTTGCACATCAAATCTAAGTAGTCTGAAGTGTTTTTCCAAAGTTATCAACATTCTTATGTTTGGCGTTCCGGAATCAACCTTATCTCAGACTGAAAACGTGTTTTCTGCATTGTGCCATAACTTTGCAGGGAAACTTAAGAACATGAAATTTTCACGTCCAACTATAGCAGAAAGGTTCTTTCTAGTAGTTGCACATCAAATCTAAGCTGTTTGAAGTGTTTTTCCAAAGTTAACACCATTCTTATGTTTGGCGTTACAGAAACAACCTTATCTCAGGCTGAAAACGCGTTTTACACAATTTGCCATAACTTTGCAGGAAAGCTTCAGAACATGAAATTTTTACCTCCCACTATAGCAGAAAGGGTCTTTCTCGTAATTGCACATCAAATCTAAGCTGTCTGAAGTGTTTTTCCAAAGTTATCAACATTTTTTTGTTTGGCGTTCTGGAACCCACCATATCTCAGGCTGAAAACGCGTTTTCTGCATTGTGCCATAACTTTGCAGGGAGACTTCAGAACATGAAATTTTCTCCTCCCACTATAGCAGAAAGGGTCTTTCTAGTAGTTGCACATCAAATCTAAGCTGTCTGAAGTGTTTTTCCAAAGTTATCAACATTCTTATGTTTGGCGTTCTGAAATCAACCTCATCTCAGGCTGAAAACGCGTTTCACGCATTGTGCCATAACTTTGCAGGGAAGGTTCAGAACATGATATTTTCACCTCCCACTATAGCAGAAAGGGTCTTTCTAGTAGTTGCACATCAAATCTAAGCTGTCTGAAGTGTTTTTCGAAAGTTATCAACATTTTTATGTTTGGCGTTCCAGAATCGACCTTATCTCAGACTGAAAACGCGTGGTCTGCATTGTGCCATAACTTTGCATGGAAGCTTCGGAACATGAAATTTTAACCCCCCACTATAGCAGAAAGGGTCTTTCTAGTAGTTGCACATCAAATCTAAGCTGTCTGAAGTGTTTTTCCAAAGTTATCAACATTGTTATGTATGGTGTTCCGGAATCGACCTTATCTCAGGCTGAAAACGCGTTTAACGCATTGTGCCCTAACTTTGCAGGGAACCTTTAGAACATGAAATTTTCACCTTCCACTATAGCAGAAAGGGTCTTTCTAGTAGTTGCACATCAAATCTAAGCTGTCTGAAGTGTTTTTCGAAAGTTTTCAACATTTTTATGTTTGGTGTTCCTGAATCGACCTTATCTCAGGCCGAAAACGCGTTTTCTGCATTGTGCCATAACTTTGCAGGGCAGCTTCAGAACATGAAATTTTCACCTCCCACTATAGCAGAAAGGGTCTTTCCAGTAGTTGCACATCAAATCTAAGCTGTCTGATGTGTTGTTCCAAAGTTATCAACATTTTTATGTTTGGCATTCCGGAACTCACCTTATCTCAGGCTTAAAACGCGTTTTCTGCATTGTGCCATAACTTTGCAGGGAAGCTTTAGAACATGAAATTTTCATCTCCCACTTCAGCAGAAAGGGTCTTTCTAGTAGTTGCACATCAAATCTAAGCTGTCTGTAGAGTTTTTCCGGAGTTATCAACATTTTTATCTTTGGCGATTTGAAATCAACCTCATCTAAGGCTGAAAATGCGTTTAACGCATTGTGCCATAACTTTGCAGGGAAGCTTAAGAACATGAAATTTTCACCTCCCACTATAGCAGAAAGGGTATTTCTAGTAGTTGCACATCAAATCTAAGCTGTCTTGAAGTGTTTTTCTAAAGTTATCAACATTTTTTCGTTTGGCATTCCGGAATCGACCTTATGTCAGGCTGAAAACGCGTTTTACGCATTGTGCCATAACGTTGCAGGGAAGCTTCAGAACATAACATTTTCACCTCCCACAATAGCCGAAAGGGTCTTTCTAGTAGTTGCACATCATATCTAAGCTGTCTGAAGTGTTTTTCCAAAGTTATCAACATTTTTATGTTTGGTGTTCCGGAACCCACCTTATCTCAGGCTGAAAACAGGTTTTCTGCATTGTGCCATAACTTTGCAGGGAAGCTTCAGAACATGAAATTTTCACGTCCCACTATAGCAGAAAGGGTCTTTCTCGTAGTTGCACATCAAATCTAAGCTGTCTGAAGTGTTTTTCGAAAGATTTCAACATTTTTATGTTTGGTGTTCCTGAATCGACCTTATCTCAGGCCGAAAACGCGTTTTCTGCATTGTGCCATAACTTTGCAGGGAAGCTTCAGAACATGAAAATTTCACCTCCCACTATAGCAGAAAGGGTCTTTCTAGTAAATGCACATCAAATCTAAGCTGTCTGAAGTGTTTTTCCAAAGTTATCAACATTTTTATGTTTGGCGTTCCGGAATCGACCTTATCTCAGGCTGAAAACGCGTTTTCTGCATTGTGCCATAACTTTGCAGGGAAGCTTCAGAACATGAAATTTTAACCTCCCACTATAGCAGAATGGGTCTTTCTAGTAGTTGCACATCAAATCTTAGCTGTCTGAAGTGTTTTTCTAAAGTTCTCAACATTTTTATGTTTGGCGTTCTGAAATCAACCTCATCTCAGGCTGAAAACGCGTTTCACGCATTGTGCCATAACTTTGCAGGGAAGCTTCAGAAAATGAAATTTTAACCTCCCACTATAGCAGAAAGGGTCTTTCTAGTAGTTGCACATCAAATCTAAGCTGTCGAAAGTGTTTTTGCAAAGTTATCAACATTTTTATGTTTGGCGTTTCGGAATCGACCTTATCTCCGGCTGAAAACGTGTTTTCTGCATTGTGCCATAACTTTGCAGGGAAGCTTCAGAACATGAAATTTTAACCTCCCACTGTAGCAGAGAGGGTCTTTCCAGTAGTTGCACATCAAATCTAAGCTGTCTGAAGTGTTTTTCCAAAGTTATCAACATTTTTTTGTTTGGCATTCCGGAATCGACCTTATGTCAGGCTGAAAACGCGTTTTACGCATTGTGCCATAACTTTGCAGGGAAGCTTCAGAACATGAAATTTTCACGTCCCACTATAGCAGAAAGGGTCTTTCTCGTAGTTGCACATCAAATCTAAGCTGTCTGTAGTGTTTTTCGAAAGTTATCAACATTTTTATGTTTGGCGTTCCGGAACCCCCCTTATCTCAGGCTGAAAACGCGTTTTTTGCATTGTGCCATAACTTTGCAGGGAAGCTTCAGAACATGAAATTTTAACCTCCCACTGTAGCAGAGAGGGTCTTTCCAGTAGTTGCACATCAAATCTAAGCTGTCTGAAGTGTTTTTCCAAAGTTATCAACATTTTTTTGTTTGGCATTCCGGAATCGACCTTATGTCAGGCTGAAAACGCGTTTTACGCATTGTGCCATAACTTTGCAGGGAAGCTTCAGAACATGAAATTTTCACGTCCCACTATAGCAGAAAGGGTCTTTCTCGTAGTTGCACATCAAATCTAAGCTGTCTGAAGTGTTTTTCGAAAGTTTTCAACATTTTTATGTTTGGTGTTCCTGAATCGACCTTATCTCAGGCCGAAAACGCGTTTTCTGCATTGTGCCATAACTTTGCAGGGAAGCTTCAGAACATGAAAATTTCACCTCCCACTATAGCAGTAAGGGTCTTTCTAGTAGTTGCACATCAAATCTAAGCTGTCGAAAGTGTTTTTGCAAAGTTATCAACATTTTTATGTTTGGCGTTTCGGAATCGACCTTATCTCAGTCTGAAAACGCGTTTTACATATTTTGCCATAACTTTGCAGGAAAGCTTAAGAACATGAAATTTTAACATCCCACTATAGCAGAAATGGTCTTTCTAGTAGTTGCACATCAAATCTAAGCTGTCTGAAGTGTTTTTCCAAAGTTATCAACATTCTTATGTTTGGCGTTCCGGAATCAACCTTATCTCAGGCTGAAAACGCGTTTTACGCATTGTGCCATAACTTTGCAGGGAAGCTTCAGAACATGAAATGTTCGCCTCCCACTATAGCAGATAGGGTCTTTCTAGTAGTTGCACATCAAATCTAAGCTGTCTGAAGTGTTTTTCCAAAGTTATCAACATTTTTATGTTTGGCGTTCTGGAACCCACCTTATCTCAGGCTGAAAACGCGTTTTCTGCATTGTGCCATAACTTTGCAGGGAGACTTCAGAACATGAAATTTTCTCCTCCCACTATAGCAGAAAGGGTATTTCTAGTAGTTGCACATCAAATCTAAGTTGTCTGAAGTGTTTTTCCAAAGTTATCAACATTCTTATGTTTGGCGTTCCGGAACCCACCTTATTTCAGCCTGAAAACGCGTTTTACATATTTTGCCATAACTTTGAGGGAAGCTTCAGAACATGAAATTTTAACATCCCACTATAGCAGAAAGGGTATTTCTAGTAGTTGCACATCAAATCTAAGTTGTCTGAAGTGTTTTTCCAAAGTTATCAACATTCTTATGTTTGGCGTTTCGGAATCGACCTTATCTCAGGCTGAAAACGCTTTTCCTGCATTGTGGCATAACTTTGCAGGGCAGCTTCAGAACATGAAATTTTCACCTCCCACTATAGCAGAAAGGGTCTTTCCAGTAGTTGCACATCAAATCTAAGCTGTCTGATGTGTTTTTCCAAAGTTATCAACATTTTTATGTTTGGCGTTCCGGAACTCACCTTATCTCACGCTTAAAACGCGTTTTCTGCATTGTGCCATAACTTTGCAGGGAAGCTTTAGAAAATGAAATTATCACCTCCCACTAGAGCAGAAAGGATATTTCTAGTAGTTGCACAACAAACTAAGCTGTCTGAAGTGTTTTTCGAAAGTTATCAACATTTTTATGCTTGGCGTTCCGGAATCGACCTTATCTCAGGATGAAAAATCGTTTTCTGCATTGTCCCATAACTTTGCAGGGAAGCTTCAGAACATGAAATTTTCACCTCCCACTAGAGCAGAAAGGGTCTTTCTAGTAGTTGCACATCAAATCTAAGCTGTCTGATTAATTTTTTCCAAAGTTATCAACATTTTTCTGTTTGGCGTTCCGGAATCGACCTTATCTCAGGCTGAAAACGCGTTTTCTGCATTGTGCCATAACTTTGCAGGGAAGCTTCAGAACATGAAATTTTAACCTCCCACTATAGCAGAATGGGTCTTTCTAGTAGTTGCACATCAAATCTTAGCTGTCTGAAGTGTTTTTCTAAAGTTCTCAACATTTTTATGTTTGGCGTTCTGAAATCAACCTCATCTCAGGCTGAAAACGCGTTTAACGCATTGTGCCATAACTTTGCAGGGAAGCTTCAGAAAATGAAATTTTAACCTCCCACTATAGCAGAAAGGGTCTTTCTAGTAGTTGCACATCAAATCTAAGCTGTCGAAAGTGTTTTTCCAAAGTTATCAACATTTTTATGTTTGGTGTTCCTGAATCGACCTTATCTCAGGCCGAAAACGCGTTTTCTGCATTGTGCCATAACTTTGCAGGGAAGCTTCAGAACATGAAAATTTCACCTCCGACTATAGCAGAAAGGGTCTTTCTAGTAGATGCACATCAAATCTAAGCTGTCTGAAGTGTTTTTCCAAACATATCAACATTATTATGTTTGGCGTTTCGGAATCGACCTTATCTCAGGCTGAAAACGCGTTTTCTGCATTGTGCCATAACTTTGCAGGGAAGCTTCAGAACATGAAATTTTAACCTCCCACTATAGCAGAATGGGTCTTTCTAGTAGTTGCACATCAAATCTTAGCTGTCTGAAGTGTTTTTCCAAAGTTATAAACATTTTTATGTTTGGCATTCCGGAATCGACCTTATCTCAGGCTGAATACGCGTTTTCTGCATTGTGCCCTAACTTTGCAGGGAAGTTTCAGAACTTGAAATTTACACCTCCCACTATAGCAGAAATGGTATTTCTAGTAGTTGCACGTCAAATCTAAGCTGTCTGATGTGTTTTTCGAAAGTTATCAAAATTTTTTGGTTTGGCGTTCCGGAACCCACCTTATCTCAGTCTGAAAACGCGTTTTCTGCCTTGTGCCATAACTTTGCAGGGAAGCTTCACAACATGAAATTTTCACCTCCCACTATAGCAGAAAGGGTCTTTCTAGTAGTTACACATCAAATCTAAGCTGTGTGAAGTGTATTTCCAAAGTTATAAACATTTTTATGTTTGGCGTTCTGGTACCCACCTTATCTCAGGCTGAATACACGTTTTCTGCATTGTGCCATAACTTTGCAGGGAAGCTTCAGAACATGAAATTTTCACCTCCCACTATAGCAGAAAGGGTCTTTCTAGTAGTTGCACATCAAATCTTAGCTGTCTGAAGTGTTTTTCCAAAGTTATCAACATACTTATGTTTGGCGTTCCGGAATCGACCTTATCTCAGGCTGAAAACGCGTTTTCTGCATTGTGCCATAACTTTGCAGGGAAGGTTTAGAACATGATATTTTCACCTCCCACTATAGCAGAAAGGGTCTTTCTAGTAGTTACACATCAAATCTAAGCTGTGTGAAGTGTATTTCCAAAGTTATAAACATTTTTATGTTTGGCGTTCTGGTACCCACCTTATCTCAGGCTGAATACACGTTTTCTGCATTGTGCCATAACTTTGCAGGGAAGCTTCAGAACATGAAATTTTCACCTCCCACTATAGCAGAAAGGGTCTTTCTAGTAGTTGCACATCAAATCTAAGCTGTCTGAAGTGTTTTTCCAAAGTTATCAACATACTTATGTTTGGCGTTCCGGAATCGACCTTATCTCAGGCTGAAAACGCGTTTTCTGCATTGTGCCATAACTTTGCAGGGAAGGTTTAGAACATGATATTTTCACTTCCCACTGTAGCAGAAAGGGTCTTTCTCGTAGTTGCACATCAAATCTAAGCTGTCTGAAGTGTTTTTCGAAAGTTTTCAACATTTTTATGTTTGGTGTTCCTGAATCGACCTTATCTCTGGCCGAAAACACGTTTTCTGCATTGTGCCATAACTTCTCAAGGAAGCTTCCGAACATGAAATGTTCACCTGCCACTATAGCAGATAGGGTCTTTCTAGTAGTTGCACATCAAATCTAAGCTGTCTGAAGTGTTTTTCCAAAGTTATCACCCTTTTTATGTTTGGCGTTCCGGAGCCCACCTTATCTCAAGCTGAAAACGCGTTTTCTACATTGTGACATAACTTTTCAGGGAAGCTTCAGAACATGAAATTTTCACCTCCCACTATAGCAAAAAGGGTCTTTCTAGAAGTTGCTCATCAAATCTAAGCTGTCTGAAATGTTTTTCCCAAGTTATCAACATTTTTATATTTGGCGTTCCGGAAACCACCTTATCTCAAGCTGAACGCGCGTTTTCTGCATTGTGCCAAAACTTTGCAGGGAAGCTTCAGAACATGAAATTTTCATACCCCACTATAGCAGAAAGGGTCTTTCTAGTAGTTGCACATCAAATCTAAGCTGTCTGAAGTGTTTTTCCAAAGTTATCAACATTTTCATGTTTGGCGTTCCGGAATCAACCTTATTTCAGGCTGAAAACGCGTTTTACGCATTGTGCCATAACTTTGCAGGAAAGCTTCAGAACATGAAATATTCAATTCCCACTAAAGCAGAAAGGGTCTTTCTCCTACTTGCACATCAAATCTAAGCTGTCTGAAGAGTTTTTCGAAAGTTTTCAACATTTTTATATTTGGCGTTCCTGAATCGACCTTATCTCAGGCTGAAAATGCGTTTTCTGCATGGTACCATAACCTTGCAGGGAATCTTCAGAACATGAAATTTTCAACTCCCACTACAGTGGAAAGGGTCTTTCTAGTCGTTGCACATCAAATCTAAGCTGTCTGAAGTGTTTTTCGAAAGTTATCAACATTTTTACGTTTGTCGTTCCGGAATCGACCTTATCCCAGGCTGAAAACGCGTTTTACGCATTGTGCAATAACTTTGCAGGGAAGCTTCAGAACATGAAATTTTCACCTTCCACTATAGCAGAAAGGGTCTTTCTAGTAGTTGCATATCAAATCTAAGCTGTCTGAAGTGTTTTTCCAAAGTTATCAACATACTTATGTTTGGCGTTCCGGAATCGACCTTGTCTCAGGCTGAAAACGCGTTTTCTGCATTGTGCCATAACTTTGCAGGGAATCTTCAGAACATGAAATTTTCACCTCCCACTATAGCAGAAAGGGTCTTTCTAGTAATTGCACATAAAATCTAAGTTGTCTGAAATGTTTTTCGAAAGTTATCAACATTTTTATGTTTGGCTTTCCGGAACCCACCTTATCTCAGGCTGAAAACGCGTTTTCTGCATTGTGCCATAACTTTGCAGGGAAGCTTCAGAAAATGAAATTTTCACTTCCCAATATAGCAGAAAGGGTCTTTCTAGTAGTTGCACATCAAATCTAAGCTGTCTGAAATGTTTTTCCAAAGTTATCAACATTTTTATGTATGGTGTTCCGGAACCCACCATATCTCAGGCTGAAAACAGGTTTTCTGCATTGTGCCATAACTTTGCAGGGAATCTTCAGAACATGAAATTTTCACGTCCCACTATAGTAGAAAGGGTCTTTCTAGTAGTTGCAGATCAAATCTAAGCTGTCTGATCTGTTTTTCCAAAGTTATCAAAATTTTTATGTTTGGCGTTCCGGAATCGACCTTATCTCAGGCTGAAAATGCGTTTTACGCATTGTGCCATAACTTTGGAGGGAAGCTTCAGAAAATGATATTTTCACCTCCCACTATAGCAGAAAGGGTCTTTCTAGTAGTTGCACATCAAATATAAGCTGTCTGAAGTGTTGAACCAAAGTTATCAAAATTTTTACGCTTGGCGTTCCGGAACCCACCTTATCTCAGGCTGAAAACGCGTTTTATGTATTGTGCCATAACTTCTCAGGGAAGCTTCAGAACATGAAATGTTCAAGTCCCACTATTGCAGAAAGGGTCTGTCTAATAGTTGCACATCAAATCTAAGCTGTCTGAAATGTTTTTCCAAAGTTATCAACATTTTTACGTTTGGCGTTCCGGAACCCACCTTATCTCAGGCTGAACTTGCGTTTTCTGCATTGTGCCATAACTTTGCAGGGAAGCTTCAAGACATGAAATTTTCACCTCCCACAATAGCCGAAAGAGTCTTTCTAGTAGTTGCACATCAAATCTAAGCTGTCTGAAGTGTTTTTCGAAAGTTATCAACATTTTTATGTTTGGCGTTCCGGAATCGACCTTATCTCAAGCTGAAAACGTGTTTTCTGCATTGTGCCATAACTTTGCAGGGAAGCTTCAGAACATGAAATGTTCACCTCCCACTATAGCAGAAAGGGTCTTTCTAGTAGTTGCACATCAAATCTAAGCTGTCTGAAGTGTTTTTCGAAAGTTATCAACATTTTTATGTTTGGCGTTCCAGAATCGACCTTTATCTCAGGCTGAAAATGCGTTGTCTGCATTGTGCCATAACTTTGCAGGGAAGCTTCAGAACATGAAATTTTCACCTCCCACTGTAGCAGAAAGGGTCTTTCTAGTAGTTGCAGATCAAATCTAAGCTGTCTGATGTGTTTTTCCAAAGTTATCAACATTTTTATGTTTGGCGTTCCGGAATTGACCTTATCTCAGGCTGAAAAGGCGTTTATTGCATAGTGCCATAACTTTGCATGGAAGCTTCAGAACATGAAATGTTCACCTCCCACTATAGCTGAAAGGGTCTTTCTAGTAGTTCTGATCAAATCTAAGCTGTCTGATGTGTTTTTCCAAAGTTATCAAAATTTTTATGTTTGGCGTTCCGGAATCAACCTTATCTCAGGCTGAAAACGCGTTTTCCGCATTGTGCCATAATTTCTCAGGGAAGCTTCAGAACATGAAATGTTCAAGTCCCACTATAGCAGAAAGGGTCTATCTAGTAGTTGCACATCAAATCTAAGCTGTCTGAAGTGTTTTTCGAAAGTTATCAACATTTTTATGTTTGGCGTTCCGGAATCGACCTTATTTCAAGCTGAAAACGCGTTTTCTGCATTGTGACATAACTTTGCAGGGAAGCTTCATAACATGAAATTTTAACCTCCCACTATACCAGAAAGGGTCTTTCTAGTAGTTGCACATCAAATCTAAGCTGTCTGAAGTGTTTTTCGAAAGTTATCAACATTTTTATGTTTGGCGTTCCGGAACCTACCTTATCTCAGACTGAAAAGGCGTTTTCAGCATTGTGCCATAACTTTGCAGGGAAGCTTCAGAACATGAAATTTTCATCTCCCACTATCCCAGAAAGGGTCTTTCTAGTAGTTGCACATCAAATCTAAGCTGTCTGATGTGTTTTTCCAAAGTTATCAACATTTTTATGTTTGGCGTTCCGGAATCGACCTTATCTCAGGCTGAAAACGCGTATTACGCATTGTGCCATAACTTTGCAGGGAAGCTTCAGAACATGAAATGTTCACCTCCCACTATAGCTGAAAGGGTCTTTCTAGTAGTTCTGATCAAATCTAAGCTGTCTGATGTGTTTTTCCAAAGTTATCAAAATTTTTATGTTTGGCGTTCCGGAATCAACCTTATCACAGGCTGAAAACGCGTTTTCCGCATTGTGCCATAGTTTTGGAGGGAACTCAGAAAATGAAATTTTCAACTCCCACTATAGCAGAAAGGGTCTTTCTAGTAGTTGCACATCAAATCTAAGCTGTCTGAAGTGTTGAACCAAAGTTATCAACACTTTTATGCTTGGCGTTCCGGAACCCACCTTATCTCAGGCTGAAAACGCGTTTTCTGTATTGTGCCATAACTTCTCAGGGAAGCTTCAGAACATGAAATGTACAAGTCCCATTATTGCAGAAAGGGTCTTTCTAGTAGTTGCACATCAAATCTAAGCTGTCTGAAGTGATTTTCGAAAGTTATCAACATTTTTATGTTTGGCGTTCCGGAATCGTCCTTATCTCAGGCTGAACACGGGTTTTCTGCATTGTGCAATAACTTTGTAGGGAAGCTTCAGGACATGAAATTTTCACCTCCCACTATACCAGAAAGGGTCTTTCTAGTAGTTGCACATCAAATCTAAGCTGTCTGATGTGTTTTTCCAAAGTTATCAACATTTTTATGTTTGGCGTTCCAGAATCGACCTTATCTCAGGCTGAAAACGCGTTTTACGCATTGTGCCATAACTTTGCAGGGAAGCATCAGAAAATGAAATTTTCACCTCCCACTATAGCAGAAAGGGTTTTTCTAGTAGTTGCACATCAAATCTAAGCTGTCTGAAGTGTTTTACAAAAGTTATCATCATTTTTATGTTTGGCGTTCCGGAACCCACCTTATCTCAAGCTGAAAACGCGTTTTCTGCATTGTGCCATAACTTTGCTGGGAAGCTGAAGAACATGAAATGTTCACCTCCCACTATAGCAGAAAGGGTCTTTCTCGTAGTTGCACATCAAATCTAAGCTGTCTGAAGTGTTTTTCGGAAGTTATCAACATTTTTATGTTTGGCGTTCCAGAATCGACCTTATCTCAGGCTGAAAACGCGTTGTCTGCATTGTGCCATAACTTTGCATGGAAGCTTCCGAACATGAAATTTTAACCTCCCACTATAGCAGAAAGGGTTTTTCTAGTAGTTGCACATGAAATCTAAGATGTCTGATGTGTTTTTCCAAAGTTATCAACATTTTTATGTTTGGCGTTCCGGAATCGACCTTATCTCAGGCTGAAAACGCGTTTTACGCATTGTGCCATAACTTTGCAGGGAAGCTTCAGAACATGAAATTTTCACGTCCCACTATAGTAGAAAAGGTCTTTCAAGTAGTTGCACATCAAAACTAAGCTGACTGAAGTGTTTTTCAAAAGTTATCAACATTTTTATGTTTGGCGTTCCGGAACCAACCTTATCTTAAGCTGAAAACGCGTTTTCTGCATTGTGCCATGACTTTGCAAGGAAGCTTCAGAAAATGAAATTTTCACCTCCCACTATAGCAGAAAGGGTTTTTCTAGTAGTTGCACATCAAATCTAAGCTGTCTGAAGTGTTTTTCCAAAGTTATCAACATTTTTATGTTTGGCGTTCCGGAATCAACCTTATCTCAGGCTGAAAACGCGTTTTCTGCATTGTGCCATAACTTTGCAAGGAAGCTTCAGAACATGAAATTTTCACCTCCCACTGTAGCAGAAGGGGTCTTTCTAGTAGTTGCACATCAAATCTAAGCTGTCTGAAGTGTTTTTCGAAAGTTATCAACATTTTTATGTTTGGCGTTCCGGAATCGACCTTATCTCAGGATGAAAATTTGTTTCCTGCATTGTCCCATAACTTTCCATGGAAGCTTCAGAACATGAAATTTTGACCTCCCACGATAGCAGAAAGGTTCTTTTTAGTAGTTGCACATCAAATCTAAGCTGTCTGAAGTGTTTTACAAAAGTTATCATCATTTTTATGTTTGGCGTTCCGTAACCCACCTTATCTCAAGCTGAAAACGCGTTTTCTGCATTGTGCCATAACTTTGCTGGGAAGCTGAAGAACATGAAATGTTCACCTCCCACTATAGCAGAAAGGGTCTTTCTCGTAGTTGCACATCAAATCTAAGCTGTCTGAAGTTTTTTTCGGAAGTTATCAACATTTTTATGTTTGGCGTTCCAGAATCGACCTTATCTCAGGCTGAAAACGCGTTTTACACATTGTGCCATAACTTTGGTGTGAAGCTTCAGATCATCGAATATTCACCACCCACTATAGCAGAAAGGGTCTTTCTAGTAGTTGCACATCAAATCTGAGCTGTTTGAAGCGTTTTTCCAAAGTTATCAACATTTTTATGTTTGGCGTTCCGGAATCAACCTTATCTCAGGCTGAAAATGCTTTTTTTGCATTGTGCCATAACTTTGCAGGGAAGCTTCAGAACATGAAATTTTCTCCTCCCACTATATCAGAAAGGGTCTTTCTAGTAGTTGCACATCAAATCTAAGCAGTTTGAAGTGTTTTTCCAAAGTTATCAACATTTTTATGTTTGGCGTACCGGAATCGACCTTATCTCAGGCTGAAAACGCGTTTTCTGCATTGTGCCATAACTTTGCAGGGAAGCTTCAGAACATGAAATTTTAAACTTGCGCTATAGCAGAAAAGGTCTTTCTAGTAGTTGTACATCAAATTTATGCTGTCTGAAGTATTTTACCAAAGTTATCCACATTTTAATGTTTGGCGTTCTGGAATCGACCTTATCTCAGGCTGAAAACGCGTTTTACGCATTGTGCCATAACTTTGCATAAAGCTTCAGAACATGTAATTTTCACCTCCCACTAAAGCAGAAAGGGTCTTTCTAGTAGTTGCAGATAAAATCTAAGCTGTCTGAAATGTTTTTCCAAAGTTATCAACATTTTTTTGTTTGGCGTTCTGGAACCCACCTTATCTCAGTCTGAAAATGTGTTTTCTGCATTGTGCCGTAACTTTGCAGGGAAGCCTCAGAACAGGAAATTTTCACCTCCCGCTATAGTAGAAAGGGTCTTTCGAGTAGTTGCACATCGAATCTAAGCTGTCTGATGTGTTTTTCCAAAGTTATCAACACTTTTATGTTTGGCGTTCCGGAATCGACCTTATCTCAGGCTGAAAACGCGTTTTACGCATGGTGCCATAACTTTGCAGCGAAGCTTCAGAACATGAAATTTTCACCTCCCACTATAGCAGAAAGGGTCTTTCTAGTAGTTGGACATCAAATCTAAGCTGTCTGAAGTGTTTTTCCAAAGTTATCAACATTTTAATGTTTGGCGTTCTGGAACCCACCTTATCTCAGTCTCAAAATGTGTTTTCTGCATTGTGCCGAAACTTTGAAGGGAAACCTCAGAACATGAAATTTTCAACCTCCCGCTATAGCAGAAAGGGTCTTTCTAGTAGTTGCACATCTAATCTAAGCAGTTTGAAGTGTTTTTCCAAAGTTATCAACATTTTTATGTTTGGCCTACCGGAATCGACCTTATCTCAGGCTGAAAACGCGTTTTCTGCATTGTGCCATAACTTTGCAGCGAAGCTTCAGAACATGAAATTTTCACCTCCCACTACAGCAGAAAGGGTCTTTCTCGTAGTTGCACATCAAATCTAAGCTGTCTGAAGTGTTTTTCGAAAGTTTTCAACATTTTTATGTTTGGTGTTCCTGAATCGACCTTATCTCAGGCTGAAAACGCGTTTCCTGCTTTGTGGCATAACTTTGCAGGGAAGCTTCAGAACATCGAATTTTCACCTCCCACAATGGCAGAAATGGTCTTTCTAGTAGTTGCACATCAAACCTAAGCTGTCTGAAGTGTTTTTCCAAAGTTATCAACATTTTTATGTTTGGCGTTCCGGAATCGACCTTATCTCAGGCTGAAAACGCGTTTTACACATTGTGCCATAACTTTGGTGGGAAGCTTCAGATCATCGAATATTCACCACCCACTATAGCAGAAAGGGTCTTTCTAGTAGTTGCACATCAAATCTGAGCTGTTTGAAGCGTTTTTCCAAAGTTATCAACATTTTTATGTTTGGCGTTCCGGAATCAACCTTATCTCAGGCTGAAAATGCTTTTTTTGCATTGTGCCATAACTTTGCAGGGAAGCTTCAGAACATGAAATTTTCTCCTCCCACTATATCAGAAAGGGTCTTTCTAGTAGTTGCACATCAAATCTAAGCAGTTTGAAGTGTTTTTCCAAAGTTATCAACATTTTTATGTTTGGCGTACCGGAATCGACCTTATCTCAGGCTGAAAACGCGTTTTCTGCATTGTGCCATAACTTTGCAGGGAAGCTTCAGAACATGAAATTTTAAACTTGCGCTATAGCAGAAAAGGTCTTTCTAGTAGTTGTACATCAAATTTATGCTGTCTGAAGTATTTTACCAAAGTTATCCACATTTTAATGTTTGGCGTTCTGGAATCGACCTTATCTCAGGCTGAAAACGCGTTTTACGCATTGTGCCATAACTTTGCATAAAGCTTCAGAACATGTAATTTTCACCTCCCACTAAAGCAGAAAGGGTCTTTCTAGTAGTTGCAGATAAAATCTAAGCTGTCTGAAATGTTTTTCCAAAGTTATCAACATTTTTTTGTTTGGCGTTCTGGAACCCACCTTATCTCAGTCTGAAAATGTGTTTTCTGCATTGTGCCGTAACTTTGCAGGGAAGCCTCAGAACAGGAAATTTTCACGTCCCGCTATAGTAGAAAGGGTCTTTCTAGTAGTTGCACATCGAATCTAAGCTGTCTGATGTGTTTTTCCAAAGTTATCAACACTTTTATGTTTGGCGTTCCGGAATCGACCTTATCTCAAGCTGAAAACGCGTTTTACGCATGGTGCCATAACTTTGCAAGGAAGCTTCAGAACATGAATTTTTCACCTCCCACAATGGCAGAAAGGGTCTTTCTAGTAGTTGCACATCAAATCTAAGCTGTCTGAAGTGTTTTTCCAAAGTTATCTACATTTTTATGTTTGGCGTTCCGGAATCGACCTTATCTCAGGCTGAAAACGTTTTTTCTGCATTGTGCCATAACTTTGCAGGGAAGCTTCAGAAAATGAAATTTTCACATCCCACAATAGCAGAAAGGGTCTTTCTCGTAGTTGCACATTAAAGCTAAGCTGTCTGAAGTGTTTTTCCAAACTTATCAACATTTTTATGTTTGGTGTTCCGGAGTCGACCTTATCTCAGGCTGAAAACGCTTTTTACGCATTGTGCCACAACTTTGCATAAAGCTTCAGAACATGAAATTTTCACCTCCCACTATAGCAGAAAGGGTCTTTCTAGTAGTTGCAGATCAAATCTAAGCTGTCTGAAATGTTTTTCCAAAGTTATCAACATTTTTATGTTTGCCGCTCTGGAACCCACCTTATCTCAGTCTGAAAACGTGTTTTCTGCATTGTGCCATAACTTTGCAGGGAAGCCTCAGAACATCAAATTTTCACATCCCACTATAGCAGAAACGGTCTTTCTAGTACTTGCACATCAAATCTAAGCTGTCTGAAGTGTATTTCAAAAGTTATCAACTTTTTTATGTTTGGCGTTCCGGAATCGACCTTATCTCAGGCTGAAAACGCGTTTTCGGAATTGTGCCATAACTTGGCAGGGAAGCTTCAGAACATGAAATTTCCACCTCCCACTATAGCAGAAAGGGTCTTTCTAGTAGTTGCACATCAAGTCTAAGCTGTCTGATATGTTTTTCCAAAGTTATCTACTTTTTTCTGTTTGGCGTTCTGGAACCCACCTTATCTCAGTCTGAAAACGCGTTTTCTTCATTGTGCCATAACTTTGCAGGGAAGCTTCAGAACATGAAATTTTCACATCCCACTATAGCAGAAAGGGTTTTTCTAGTAGTTGCACATCAAATCTAAGCTGTCTGAAGTGTTTTTCCAAAGTTATCAACATTTTTATGTTTGGCGTACCGGAATCGACCTTATCTCAGACTGAAAACGCGTTTTACGCATTGTGCCATAACTTTGCAGGGAATTTTCAGAACATGAAATTTTCACCTCCCACTATATCAGAAAGGGTCTTTCTAGTAGTTGCACATCAAATCTAAGCTGTCTGAAGTGTTTTTCCAAAGTTATCAACATTTTTATGTTTGGCGTTCTGAAATCAACCTCATCTCAGGCTGAATACGCGTTTTCTGCATTGTGCCATAACTTTGCAGGGAACCTTCAGATCATGAAATGTTCATTTCCCACTATAGCAGAAAGGGTCTTTCTAGTAGTTGCTCATCAAATCTAAGCTGTCTGAAGTGTTTTTCCGAAGTTATTAATATTTGTATGTTTGGCGTTCCGGAGTCGACCTTATGTCAGGCTGAAAACGCTTTTTACGCATTGTGCCATAACTTTGCATAAAGCTTCAGAACATGAAATTTTCACCTCCCGCTATAGCAGAAAGGGTCTTTCTAGTAGTTGCAGATCAAATCTAAGCTGTCTGAAATGTTTTTCCAAAGTTATCAACACTTTTATGTTTGGCGTTCTGGAACCCACCTTATCTCAGTCTGAAAATGTGTTTTCTGCATTGTGCCGTAACTTTGCAGGGAAGCCTCAGAACATGAAATTTTCTCCTCCCGCTATAGTAGAAAGGGTCTTTCTAGTAGTTGCACATCGAATCTAAGCTGTCTGAAATGTTTTTCCAAAGTTATCAACATTTTTATGTTTGGCGTTCCGGAATCGACCTTATCTCAGGCTGAAAACGCGTTTTACGCATTGTGCCATAACTTTGCATAAAGCTTCAGAACATGAAATTTTAACCTCCCACTATAGCAGAAAGGTTTTTTACGTAGTTGCATATCAAATCTAAGCTGTCTGAAGTGTTTTTCCAAAGTTATCAACATTTTTATGTTTGGCGTTCTGGAATCGACCTTATCTCAGGCTGAAGACGCGTTTTACGCATTGTGCCATAACTTTTCAGAGGAGCTTCAGAACATGACATTTTAAACTTCCTCTATGGCAGAAAGGGTCTTTCAAGTAGTTGCACATTCAAGCTAAGCTGTCTGAAGTGTTTTTCCAAACTTATCAACATTTTTATGTTTGGCGTTCCGGAACCCATCTTATCTCAGGCTGAAAACGCGTTTTCTGCATAGTGCCATACCTTTGCAGGGAAGCTTCAGAACATGAAATTTTCACCTCCCACTATAGCAGAAAGGGTCTTTCTTGTAGTTGCACATCAATTGTAAGCGGTCTGAAGTGTATTTCAAAAGTTATCAACTTTTTTATGTTTGACGTTCCTGAATCGACCTGATCACAGGCTGAAAACGCGTTTCACGCATTGTTCCATAACTTTGCCGTGAAGCTTCAGAACATGAAATTTTCACCTCCCACAATGGCAGAAAGGGTCTTTCTCGTAGTTTCACGTGAAATCTCAGCTGTCTGAGGTGTTTTTCCAAAGTTATCAACATTTTTATGTTTGGCGTTCCGGAATCGACCTTATCTCAGGCTGAAAACGCGTTTTAAGCATTGTGCCATAACTTTGCAGGAAACTTCAGAATAAGAAATTTTAACCTCCCACTGTTGCAGAAAGGGTCTGTCTTGTAGTTGCACATCAAATCGAAGCTGTCTGAAGTGTTTTTCCAAAGTTATCAACATTTTCATGTTTGGCGTTCCGGAATCGACCTTATCTCAGGCTGAAAACGGGTTTTACGCATTGTGCCATAACTTTGCATAAAAAATCAGAATATGAAATTTTCACCTCCCACTATAGCAGAAAGGGTCTTTCTAGTAGTTGCAGATCAAATCTAAGCTGTCTGAAGTGTTTTTCCAAAGTTATCAACATTTTTATGTTTGCCGTTCTGGAACCCACCTTATCTCAGGCTGAAAACGCATTTTCTGCATTCTGCCTTAACTTTGCAGGGAAGCTTCAGAACATGAAATTTTCACCTCCCACTATAGCAGAACATGTCTTTCTAGTAGTTGCACATCAAATCTAAGCTGTCTGAAGTGTTTTTCCAAAGTTATCAACATTTTTATGTTTGGCGTTCCGGAATCGACCTTATGTGAGGCTGAAAACGCGTTTTCTGCATTGTGCCATAACTTTGCAGGGAAGCTTCAGAACAAAAATTTTTCACCTCCCACTATAGCAGAAAGGGTCTCTCTAGTAGTTGCACATCAAATCTAACCCGTCTGAAGGGTTTTTCCAAAATTATCAACATTTTTATGTTTGGCGTTCCAGAACCCACCTTTTGTCAGGCTGAAAATGCGTTTTCTGCATTGTGCCACAACTTTGCAGGGAAGCTTCAGAACATGAAATTTTAACCTCCCACTATAGCAGAACAGGTCTTTCTAGTAGTTGCACATCAAATCTAAGCTGTCTGAAGTGTTTTTCCGAAGTTATCAACATTTTTGTGTTTGGCGTTCCGGAATCAACCTTATGTGAGGCTGAAAACGCGTTTTCTGCATTGTGCCATAACTTTGCAGGGAAGCTTCAGAACAAAAATTTTTCACCTCCCACTATAGCAGAAAGGGTCTTTCTAGTAGTTGTACATCAAATCTAAGCTGTCTGAAGTGTTTTTCGAAAGTTTTCAACATTTTTATGTTTGGTGTTCCTGAATCGACCTTATCTCAGGCTGAAAACGCATTTTACGCATTGTGCCAAAACTTTGCAGGAAAGCTTCAGAACATGAAAATTTCACCTCCCACTATAGCAGAAAGGGTCTCTCTAGTAGTTGCACATCAAATCTAAACTGTCTGAAGTGTTTTTCCAAAGTTATCAACATTTTTATGTTTGGCGTTCCGGAACCCAGCTTTTGTCAGGCTGAAAATGCGTTTTCTGCATTGTGCCATAACTTTGCAGCGAATCTTCAGAACATGACATTTTAACCTCCCACTATAGCAGAAAGGGTCTTTCTAGTAGTTGCACATCAAATCTAAGCTGTCTGAAGTGTTTTTCCAAAGTTAGCAACATTTTTATGTTTTCCGTTCTGAAATCAACCTCATCTCAGGCTGTAAACGAGTTTTACGCATTGTGCCAGAACTTTGCAGCGAAGCTTCAGAACATGAAATGTTCATTTCCCACTATACCAGAAAGGGTCTTTCTAGCAGTTGCACATCAAATCTAAGCTGTCTGAAGTGTTTTTCCGAAGTTATCAACATTTTTGTGTTTGGCGTTCCGGAATCAACCTTATGTGAGGCTGAAAACGCGTTTTCTGCATTGTGCCATAACTTTGCAGGGAAGCTTCAGAACAAAAAATTTTCACCTCCCACTATAGCAGAAAGGGTCTTTCTAGTAGTTGCAAATCAAATCTAAGCTGTCTGAAGTGTTTTTCCAAAGGTCTCAACATTTTTATGTTTGGCGTTCTGGAACCCACCTTATCTCAGGCTGAAAACGCTTTTTTTGCATTGTGCCATAACTTTGCCGGAAAGCTGCATAATATGAAATTTTCACCAAATCTAAGCTGTCTGAAGTGTTTTTCCAAAGTTATGAACATTTTTATGTTTGGCGTTCCGGAATCGAACTTATCTCGGGCTGAATACGCGTTTTGTTCATTGTGCCATAACTTTGCATGGAATTTTCAGAACATGAAATTTTCACCTTCCACTATAGAAGAAAGGGTCTTTCTAGTAGTTGCAAATCAAATCTGAGCTGTCTGAAATGTTTTTCCAAAGTTCTCAACATTTTTATGTTTGGCGTTCTGGAAACCACCTTATCTCAGGCTGAAAACGTGTTTTCTGCATTGTGCCATAACTTTGCAGGAATGCTGCCTAATATGAAATTTTCACCTCCCACTATAGCAGAAGCGGTCTTTCTAGTAGTTGCACATCAAATCTAAGCTGTCTGAAGTGTTTTTCCAAAGTTATCAACATTTTTACGTTTGCCGTTCTGAAATCAACCTCATCTCAGGCTGAAAACGCGTTTTACGCATTGTGCCAGAACTTTGCAGCGAAGCATCAGAACATGACATTTTCTCCTCCCACTATAGCAGAAAGGGTCTGTCTTGTAGTTGCACATCAAATCTAAGCTGTCTGAAGTGTTTTTCGAAAGTTTTCAACTTTTTTATGTTTGGTGTTCCTGAATCGACCTTATCTCAGGCTGAAAACGCGTTTTCTGCATTGTGCCATAACTTTGCAGGGAAGCTTCAGATCATGAAATGTTCATTTCCCACTATAGCAGAAAGGGTCTTTCTAGTAGTTGCACATCAAATCTAAGCTGTCTGAAGTGTTTTTCCGAAGTTATCAACATTTTTGTGTTTGGCGTTCCGGAATCAACCTTATGTGAGGCTGAAAACGCGTTTTCTGCATTGTGCCATAACTTTGCAGGGAAGCTTCAGAACAAAATTTTTTCACCTCCCACTATAGCAGAAAGGGTCTTTCTAGTAGTTGCACAACAAATCTAAGCTGTCTGAAGTGTTTTTCGAAAGTTTTCAACATTTTTATGTTTGGTGTTCCTGAATCGACCTTATCTCAGGCTGAAAACGCATTTTACGCATTGTGCCATAACTTTGCAGGAAAGCTTCAGAACATGAAAATTTCACCTCCCATTATAGCAGAAAGGGTCTCTCTAGTAGTTGCACATCAAATCTAACCTGTCTGAAGTGTTTTTCCAAAGTTATCAACATTTTTATGTTTGGCGTTCCGGAACCCACCTTTTGTCAGGCTGAAAATGCGTTTTCTGCATTGTGCCACAACTTTGTAGGGAAGCTTAAGAACATGAAATTTTAACCTCCCACTATAGCAGAACGGGTCTTTCTAGTAGTTGCACATCAAATCTAAGCTGTCTGAAGTGTTTTTCCAAAGTTATCAACATTTTTATGTTTGGCGTTCCGGAACCCACCTTTTGTCAGGCTGAAAACGCGTTTTCTGCATTGTGCCATAACTTTGCAGCGAAGCTTCAGAACATGAAATTTTAACCTCCCACTATAGCAGAAAGGGTCTTTCTAGTAGTTGCACATAAAATCTAAGCTGTCTGAAGAGTTTTTCCAAAGTCAGCAACATTTTTATGTTTGCCGTTCTGAAATCAACCTCATCTCTGGCTGAAAACGAGTTTTACGCATTGTTCCAGAACTTTGCAGCGAAGCTTCAGAACATGAAATGTTCATTTCCCACTATAGCAGAAAGGGTCTTTCTAGTAGTTGCACATCAAATCTAAGCTGTCTGAAGTGTTTTTCCGAAGTTATCAACATTTTTGTGTTTGGCGTTCCGGAATCAACCTTATGTGAGGCTGAAAACGCGTTTTCTGCATTGCGCCATAACTTTGCAGGGAAGCTTCCGAACAAAGATTTTTCACCTCCCACTACAGCAGAAAGGGTCTTTCTAGTAGTTGCAAATCAAATCTAAGCTGTCTGAAGTGTTTTTCCAAAGTTCTCAACATTTTTATGTTTGGCGTTCTGGAACCCACCTTATCTCAGGCTGAAAACGCGTTTTCTGCATTGTGCCATAACTTTGCCGGAAAGCTGCATAATATGAAATTTTCACCAAATCTCAGCTGTCTGAAGTGTTTTTCCAAAGTTATAAACATTTTTATGTTTGGCGTTCCGGAATCGATCTTATCTCGGGCTGAATACGCGTTTTCTTCATTGTGCCATAACTTTGCATGGAATTTTCAGAACATGAAATTTTCACCTTCCACTATAGCAGAAAGGGTCTTTCTAGTAGTTGCAAAACAAATCTAAGCTGTCTGAAATGTTTTTCCAAAGTTCTCAGCATTTTTATGTTTGGCGTTCCGGAATCGACCTTATGTGAGGCTGAAAACGCGTTTTCTGCATTGTGCCATAACTTTGCAGGGAAGCTTCAGAACAAAAAAATTTCACCTCCCACTATAGCAGAAAGGGTTTTTCTAGTAGTTGCACATCAAATCTAAGCTGTCAAAAGAGTTTTTCCAAAGTTATCAATATTTTTATGTTTGGCGTTCCAGAATCAACCTTATCTCAGGCTGAAAACGCGTTTCCTGCATTGTGGCATAACTTTGCAGGGAAGCTTCAGAACATCGAATTTTCACTTCCACAATGGCAGAAATGGTCTTTCTAGTAGTTGCACATCAAATCGAAGCTGTTTGAATTGTTTTTCCAAAGTTATCAACACTTTCATGTTTGGTGTTCCGGAATCAACCTTATCTCAGGCTGAAAACACGTTTTACGCATTCTGCCATAACTTTGCAGGAAAGCTTCAGAACATGAATTTTTAACCTCCCACAATGGCAGAAATGGTCTTTCTAGTAGTTGCACATCAGATCAAAGCTGTCTGAAGTGTTTTTCCAAAGTTTTCAACATTTTCATCTTTGGCGTTCCGGAATCGACCATATCTCAGGCTGAAAACGCGTATTCTGCACTGTGCCTTAACTTTGCAGGGAAGCTTCAGAACATGACATTTTCACCTCCCACTATAGCAGAAAGGGTCTTTCTAGTAGTTGCACATCAAATCTAAGCTGTCTGAAGTGTTTTCCCGAAGTTATCAACATTTTTCTGTTTGGTGTTTCGGAATCGACCTGATCTCAGGCTGAAAACGCGTTTTCGGAATTGTGCCATAACTTTGCAGGGAAGCTTCAGAACATGAAGTTTTCACCTCCCACTATATCAGAAAGGGTCTTTCTAGTAGTTGCTCGTCAAATCTAAGCTGTCTGAAGTGTTTTTCCAAAGTTATCAACATTTTTATGTTTGGCGTTCTGGAACCCACCTTATCTCAGTCTGAAAACGTGTTTTTTGCATTGTGCCATAACTTTGCAGGGATGCCACAGAACATGAAAATTTCACCTCCCACTATAGTAGAAAGGGTCTTTCTAGTAGTTGCACATCAAATCTAAGCTGTCTGAAGTGTTTTTCCAAATTTATCAACATTTTTATGTTTGGCGTTCCGGAACCGACTTTATCTCAGGCTGAAAACCTTTTTTTCCGCATTGTGCCATAACTTTGCAAGGAAGCTTCAGAACATGAAATTTTAAAGTTCCACTGTAGCAGAAAGGGTCTTTCTAGTAGTTGCACATCAAATCTAAGCTGTCTGAAGTGTTTTTCCAAAGTTATCAACATTTTTATGTTTGGCGTTCCGGAATAAACCTTATCTCAGGCTGAAAACGCGTTTTCTGCATTGTGCCATAACTTTGCTTGGAAACTTCAGAACATGAAATTTTCACTACCCACTATAGCAGAAAGGGTCTTTCTGGTATTTGCATATCAAATCTAAGCTGTCTGAAGTCTTTTTCCAAAGGTATCAACATTTTTATGTTTGGCTTTCCGGAATCGATCTTATCTCAGGCTAAAAATGCGTTTTCTGCATTGTGCTATAACTTTGCAGGGAAGGTTCAGAACATGGAATTTTCACCTCCCACTATAGCAGAAAGGGTCTTTCTAGTAGTTGCACATCAAATCTAAGCTGTCTACAGTGTTTTTCCAAAGTTATCAACATTTTTATGTTTGGCGATCCGGAATCGACCTTCTCTCAGGCTGAAAACGCGTTTCACGCATTGTGCCATAACTTTGCAGGGAAGCTTCAGAACAGGACATTTTCACCTCCCGCTATATCAGAAAGGGTCTTTCTAGTAGTTGCACATCAAATCTAAGCTGTTTGAAGTGTTTTACTGATGTTATCAACTTTTTTATGTTTGGCGTTCCGGAACCGACCTTATCTCAGGCTGAAAACGGGTTTTACGCATTGTGCCATAACTTTGCAGGGAAGCTTCAGAACATGGAATTTTCACTACCCACTATAACAGAAAGAGTCTTTCTAGTAGTTGCACATCAAATCTAAGCTGTCTACAGTCTTTTTCCAAAGTTATCAACATTTTTATGTTTCTTATCTCAGGCTGAAAACGCGTTTTTCGCAGCATGCCATAAATTTGCAGGGAAGCTTCAGAAAATGAAATTTTCACCAGCCACAATAGCAGAAATGGTCCTTCCAGTAGTTGCACATGAAATCTAAGCTGTCGAAAGTGTTTTTCCAAAGTTATCAACATTTTTATGTTTGGCATTCCGGAATCAACCTTATCTCAGGCTGAAAACGCGTTTTCTGCATTGTGCATTTGATGTGCAACTACTAGAAAGACACTTTCTGCTATAGTGGGAGGTTAAAATTTCATGTTCTGAAGCTTTCCTGAAAAGTTATGGCACAATGCACAAAAACGCTTTTCAGCCTGAGATAAGGTGGGTTTCGGAACGCCAAACATAAAAGTGTTGATAACTTTGGAAAAACACTTCAGACAGTTTAGATTTGATGTGCAACTACTAGAAAGACCCTTTCTGCTATCGTGGGAGGTTAAAATTTCATGTTCTGAAGCTTCCCTGAAAAGTTATGGCACAATGCGTAAAAACGCTTTTCAGCCTGAGATAAGGTGGGTTTCGGAACGCCAAACATAAAAGTGTTGATAACTTTGGAAAAACACTTCAGACAGTTTAGATTTGATGTGCAACTACTAAAAAGACCCTTTCTGCTATAGTGGAAAATTAACATTTCATGATCTGAAGGTTCCCTGCAAAGTTTTGGCAAAATATGTAAAACGCATTTTCAGCCTGAGATTAGGTGGGTTCCAGAACGCCAAACATAAAAATGTTGATAACTTTGGAAAAACACTTCAGACAGCTTAGATTTGATGTGCAACTCCTCGACAGACCCTATCTGCTATAGTGGGAGGCGAACATTTCATGTTCTGAAGCTTTCCTGCAAAGTTATGGCACAATGCAGAAAACGCGTTTTCAGCCTGAGATAAGGTGGGTTCCAGAACGCCAAACATAAAAATGTTGATAACTTTGGAAAAAAACTTCAGACAGCTTAGATTTGATGTGCAACTCCTCGAAAGACCCGATCTGCTATAGTGGGAGGCGAACATTTCATGTTCTGAAGCATCCCTGCAAAGTTATGCAACAATGCAGGAAACGCGTTTTCAGCCAGAGATTAGGTGGGTTCCAGAACGCCAAACATAAAAATGTTGATAACTTTGGAAAAACACTTCAGACAGCTTAGATTTGATGTGCAACTACTAGAAAGACCCTTTTAGCTACAGTGGGAGGTGAAAATTCCATGTTCTGAAGCTTCCCTGCAAAGTTATGCCACAATGCAGGAAATGCGTTTTCAGCCTGAGATGAGGTCGATTCCGAAACGCCAAACATAAAAATATTGATAACTTTGGAAAAACACTTCAGACAGCTTAGATTTGATGTGCAACTACTAGAAAGACACTTTCTGCTATAGTGGGAGGTGAAAATGTCATGTTCTGAAGCTTCCCTGCAAAGTTATGGCACAATGCAGAAAAGGCGTTTTCAATAAGGTGCGATCCGGAACGCTAAACATAAAAATGTTGATAACTTTGGAAAAACACTTCAGACAGCTTAGATTTGATGTGCAACTCCTCGACAGACCCTATCTGCTATAGTGGGAGGCGAACATTTCATGTTCTGAAGCTTTCCTGCAAAGTTATGGCACATTGCAGAAAACACGTTTTCAGCCTGAGATAAGATCGATTCAGGAACGCCAAACATAAAAATATTGAAAACTTTCAAAAAACACTTCAGACAGCTTAGATTTGATGTGCAAGTATGAGAAAGACCCTTTCTGTTATAATGGGAATTGAAAATTTCATGTTCTGAAGCTTCCCTCCAAAGTTATGGCACAATGCAAAAAAAGCGTTTACAGCCTGAGATAAGGTCGATTCCGGAATGCCAAACATAAAAATGTTGATAACTTTGGAAGAACACTTCAGACAGTATAGATTTGATGTGCAACTACTAGAAAGACCCTTTCTGCTATAGTGGGAGGTGAAAATTTCATGTTCTGAAACTTCCCTGCAAAGTTATGGCACATTGCAGAAAACGCATTTTCAACCTGAGATAAGGTCGATTCAGGAACGCCAAACATAGAAATGTTGAAAACTTTCAAAAAACACTTCAGACAGCTAAGATTTGATGTGCAAGTACGAGAAAGACCCTTTCTGCTATAATGGGAATTGAAAATTTCATGTTCTGAAGCTTTCCTCCAAAGTTATGCCACAATGCAGAAAACGCGCTCACAGCCTGAAATAAGGTGGGTTCCGGAACGCCAAACATAAAAATGTTGATAACTTTGGAAAAACACTTCAGACAGCTTAGATTTGATTTGCAACTACTAGAAAGACCCTTTCTGCTATAGTGGGAGGTGAAAATTTGATGTTCTCAACCTTCCCGGCAAAGTTATGAAACAATGTGTAAAAGGCGTTTTCAGCCTGAGATAAGGTCGATTCCGGAACGCCAAACATAGAAATGTTGATAACTCAGGAAAAACTCTACAGACAGCTCAGATTTGATGTGCAACTACTAGAAATACCCTTTCTGATGCAGTGGGAGGAGAAAATTTCATGTTCTGAAGTCGCCCTGCAAAGTTATGGCACAATGCAGAAAACGCGATTTCAGCCTGAGATAAGGTGGGTTCCAGAACGCCAAACATAAAAATGTTGATAACTTTGGAAAAACACTTCATACAGCTTAGATTTGATGTGCAACCATTAGAAATACCCTTTCTGATATAGTGGGAGGTGAAAATTTCATGTTCTGAAGCTTCCCTGCAAAGTCATGGCACAATGCAGAAAACCTGTTTTCAGCCTGAGATAAGGTGGTTTCCAGAACGCCAAACATAAAAATGTTGATAACTTTGGAAAAACACTTCATACAGCTTAGATTTGATGTGCAACTACGAGAAAGACCCTTTCTGCTATAGTGGGAGGTGAAAATATCATGTTCTGAAGCTTCCCTGCAAAGTTATGGCACAATGCGTAAAACGCGTTTTCAGCTTGACATGAGGTTGATTTCAGAACGCCAAACCTAAAAATGTTGATAACTCAGGAAAAACTCTACAGACAGCTGAGATTTGATGTGCAACTACTAGAAAGACGGTTTCTGCTATAGTGGGTGGAGAAAATTTCATGTTCTGAAGCTTCCCTGCAAAGTTATGGCACAATGCAGAAAACGCGTTTTCGGCCTGAGATAAGGTCGATTCAGGAACACCAAAACATAAAAATGTTGAAAACTTTCGAAAAACACTTCAGACAGCTTAGATTTGATGCGCAACTACAAGAAAGACCCTTTCTGCTATAGTGGGAGGTGAAAATATCATGTTCTGAAGCTTCCCTGCAAAGTTATGGCACAATGCGTAAAATGCGTTTTCAGCCTGAGATAAGGTGGGTTACAGAACGCCAAAATAAAAATGTTGATAACTTTGGAAAAACACTTCAGACAGCTTAGATTTGATGTGCAACTACTAGAAAGACCCTTTCTGCTATAGTTGGAGGTGAAAATTTCATGTTCTGAAGTTTCCTTGCAAAGTTATCGCACAATGCAGAAAACACGTTTTCAGTCTGAGATAAGGTTGATTCGGGAACGCCAAACATAAGAATGATGATAACTTTGGAAAAACACTTCAGACAACTTAGATTTTATGTGAAACTACTAGAAATACCCTTTCTGCTATAGTGGGACGTGAAAATTTCATATTCTGAAGCTTCCCTGAAAAGTTTTGGCACAATGCAGAAAACGCGTTTTCAGCCTGAGATTAGGAGGGTTCCAGAACGCCAAACATAAAAATGTTGATAACTTTTGAAAAACACTTCAGACAGCTTAGTTTGTTGTGCAACTACTAGAAAGACCCTTTCTGCTGAAGTGGGAGGTGAAAATTTCATGTTCTAAAGCTTCCCTGCAAAGTTATGGCACAATGCAGAAAACGCGTTTTCGGCCTGAGATAAGGTGATTCAGGAACACCAAACATAAAAATGTTGAAAACTTTCGAAAAACACTTCAGACAGCCTAGATTTGATGTGCAACTACGAGAAAGACCCTTTCTGCTATAGTGGGAGGTGAAAATATCATGTTCTGAAGCTTCCCTGCAAAGTTATGGCACAATGCGTAAAACGCGTTTTCAGCCTGAGATGAGGTTGATTTCAGAACGCCAAACATAAAAATGTTGATAACTCAGGAAAAACTCTACAGACAGCTTAGATTTGATGTGCAACTACTAGAAATACCCTTTCTGATACAGTGGAAGGAAAAATTTCATGTTCTGAAGTCGCCCTGCAAAGTTATGGCACAATGCAGAAAACACGTTTTCAGTCTGAGATAAGGTTGATTCCGGAACCCCAAACATAAGAATGTTGATAACTTTGGAAAAACACTTCAGACAACTTAGATTTGATGTGCAACTATTAGAAATACCCTTTCTGATATAGTGGGAGGTGAAAATTTCATGTTCTGAAGCATCCCTGCAAAGTTATTTCACAATGCAGGAAACGCGTTTTCAGCCTGAGATAAGGTCGATTCCGGATCGCCAAACATAAGAATGTTGATAACTTTGGAAAAACACTTCAGACAGCTTAGATTTGATGTGCAACTACTAGAAAGACCCTTTCTGCTATAGTGGGATGTTAAAATTTCATGTTCTGAAGCTTCCCTGCAAAGTTATGGCACAATGCAGAAAACGCGTTTTCAGCCTGAGATAAGGTGGGTTCCAGAACGCCAAACATAAAAATGTTGATAACTTTGGAAAAACACTTCAGACAGCTTAGATTTGATGTGCAACTCCTCGAAAGACCCTATCTGCTATAGTGGGAGGCGAACATTTCATGTTCTGAAGCATCCCTGCAAAGTTATGCAACAATGCAGGAAACGCGTTTTCAGCCTGAGATAAGGTCGATTCCGGAACGCCAAACATAAAAATATTGATAACTTTGGAAAAACACTTCAGACAGCTTAGATTTGATGTGCAACTACGAGAAAGACCCTTTCTGCTATAGTGGGAGGTGAAAATTTCAAGTTCTGAAGCTTCGATGCAAAGTTATGGCACAATGCGTAAAACTCGTTTTCAGCCTGAGATGAGGTTGATTTCAGAACGCCAAACATAAAAATGTTGATAACTTTGGAAAAACACTTCAGACAGCTTAGATTTGATGCGCAACTACGAGAAAGACCCTTTCTGCTATAGTGGGAGGTGAAAATTTCATGTTCAGAAGCTTCCCTGCAAAGTTATGGCAGAATGCGTAAATCGCGTTATCAGCCTGAGATAAGGTCGATTCCGGAACGCCAAACATAAAAATGTTGATAACTTTGGAAAAACAGTTCAGACAGCTTAGATTTGATGTGCAACTACTAGAAAGACCCTTTCTGGTATTGTGTGAGTTGAAAATTTCATGTTCTGAAGCTTCCCTGCAAAGTTATGAGACAATGCAGAAAACAATTTTTCATCCTGAGATAAGGTCAATTCCGGAACGCCAAACATAAAAATGTTGATAACTTTGGAAAAACACATCAGACAGCTTAGATTTGATCTGCAACTACTTGAAAGAGCCTTTCTGCTATAGTGGGAGGTTAAAATTTCATGTTCGGAAGCTTCCATGCAAAGTTATGGCACAATGCAGACAACTCGTTTTCAGCCTGAGATAAAGTCGATTCTGGAACGCCAAACATAAAAATGTTCATAACTTTCGAAAGACACTTCAGACAGCTTAGATTTGATGTGAAACTACTAAAAAGACCATTTCTGCTATAGTGGGATGTGAACATTTCATGTTCTGAAGCTTCCCTGCAAAGTTATGGCACAATGCAGAAAACGTGTTTTCAGCCTGAGATAAGGTTGATTCTGGAACGCCAAACATAAAAATGTTGATAACTTTGGAAAAACACATCAGACAGCTTAGATTTGATCTGCAACTACTAAAAAGACCCTTTCTGCTATAGTGGGAGGAGAACATTTCATGTTCGGACGCTTCCCTGCAAAGTTATGGCACAATGCAGACAATGCGTTTTCAGCCTGAGATAAGGTCGATTCTGGAACGCCAAACATAAAAATGTTGATAACTTTCGAAAAACACTTCAGACAGCTTAGATTTGATGTGCAACTACTCGAAAGACCCTTTCTGCTTTAGTGGGATGTTGAAATGTCATGTTCTGAAGCTTCCCTGCAAAGTTATGGCACACTGCAGAAAACGCGTTTTCAGCATGAGACAAGGTCAATTACGGAATGCCAAACATAAAAATATGATAACTTTGAAAAAACACTTCAGACAGCTTAGATTTGATGTGCAACTACTAGAAAGACCCTTTCTGCTATGGTGGGAGGTGAAAATTTCATGTTCTGAAGTTTCCCTGTAAAGTTGTGGCACAATGCAGAAAACGCGCTTTCAGCCAGAGATAAGGTCGATTCTGGAATGCCAAACATAAAAATGTTGATAACTTTGGAAAAACACTTCAGAGAGCTTAGATTTGACGTGCAACTACTAGAATGACCCTTTCTGCTGTAGTGGGAGTTGAAAATTTCATGTTCTGACGCTTCCCTGCAAAGTTATGGCACAATGCAGAAAACGTGTTTTCAGCCTGAGATAAGGTCGATTCAGGAACGCCAAATATAAAAATGTTGAAAACTATCGAAAAACACTTCAGACAGCTTAGATTTGATGTGCAACTACTAGAAAGACCCTTTCTGCTATAGTGGGATGTTGAAATGTCATGTTCTGAAGCTTCCCTGCAAAGTTATGGCACAATGCAGAAAACGCGTTTTCAGCATGAGACAAGGTCAATTACGGAACGCCAAACATAAAAATATGATAACTTTGAAAAAACACTTCAGACCGCTTAGATTTGGTGTGCAACTACTAGAAAGACCCTTTCTGCTATAGTGGGAGGTGAAAATTTCATGTTCTGAAGTTTCCCTGCAAAGTTATGGCACAATGTAGAAAACGCGTTTTCAGCCAGAGATAAGGTCGATTCTGGAATGCCAAACATAAAAATGTTGATAACTTTGGAAAAACACTTCAGACAGCTTAGATTTGATGTGCAACTACTAGAAAGACCCTTTCTGCTATAGTGGGATGTTAAAATTTCATGTTCTGAAGCTTCCCTGCATAGTTATGCCAAAATATGTAAAACGCGTTTTCAGGCTGAGATAAGGTGGGTTCCGGAACGCCAAACATAAAAATGTTGATAACTTTCGAAAAACACTTCAGACAGCTTAGATTTGATGTGCAACTACTAGAAAGACCCTTTCTGCTATAGTGGGAAGTGAAAATTTCATGTTCTGAAGCTTCCCTGCAAAGTTATGGCACAATGCAGAAAACGCGTTTTCAGCCTGAGATAAGGTGGGTTCCAGAACGCCAAACATAAAAATGTTGATAACTTTGGAAAAACACTTCAGACAGCTTAGATTTGATGTGCAACTCCTCGAAAGACCCTATCTGCTATAGTGGGAGGCGAACATTTCATGTTCTGAAGCATCCCTGCAAAGTTATGCAACAATGCAGGAAACGCGTTTTCAGCCTGAGATAAGGTCGATTCCGGAACGCCAAACATAAAAATATTGATAACTTTGGAAAAACACTTCAGACAGCTTAGATTTGATGTGCAACTACGAGAAAGACCCTTTCTGCTATAGTGGGAGGTGAAAATTTCAAGTTCTGAAGCTTCGATGCAAAGTTATGGCACAATGCGTAAAACTCGTTTTCAGCCTGAGATGAGGTTGATTTCAGAACGCCAAACATAAAAATGTTGATAACTTTGGAAAAACACTTCAGACAGCTTAGATTTGATGCGCAACTACGAGAAAGACCCTTTCTGCTATAGTGGGAGGTGAAAATTTCATGTTCTGAAGCTTCGCTGCAAAGTTGTGGCACAATGCAGAAAACGCATTTTCAGCCTGAGAAAAGGTGGGTTCCGGAACGCCAAACATAAAAATGTTGATAACTTTGGAAAAACACTTCAGACAGCTTAGATTTTATTTGCAACAACTAGAGAGACCCTTTCTGCTATAGTGGGATTTGAAAATTTCATGTTCAGAAGCTTCCCTGCAAAGTTATGGCAGAATGCGTAAATCGCGTTATCAGCCTGAGATAAGGTCGATTCCGGAACGCCAAACATAAAAATGTTGATAACTTTGGAAAAACACTTCAGACAGCTTAGATTTGATGTGCAACTACTAGAAAGACACTTTCTGGTATTGTGTGAGTTGAAAATTTGATGTTCTGAAGCTTCCCTGCAAAGTTATGAGACAATGCAGAAAACAATTTTTCATCCTGAGATAAGGTCAATTCCGGAACGCCAAACATAAAAATGTTGATAACTTTGGAAAAACACATCAGACAGCTTAGATTTGATCTGCAACTACTTGAAAGAGCCTTTCTGCTATAGTGGGAGGTTAAAATTTCATGTTCGGAAGCTTCCATGCAAAGTTATGGCACAATGCAGACAACTCGTTTTCAGCCTGAGATAAAGTCGATTCTGGAACGCCAAACATAAAAATGTTCATAACTTTCGAAAGACACTTCAGACAGCTTAGATTTGATGTGAAACTACTAGAAAGACCCTTTCTGCTATAGTGGGAAGTGAAAATTTCATGTTCTGAAGCTTCCCTGCAAAGTTATGGCACAATGCAGAAAACGCGTTTTCAGCCTGAGATAAGGTGGGTTCCAGAACGCCAAACATAAAAATGTTGATAACTTTGGAAAAACACTTCAGACAGCTTAGATTTGATGTGCAACTCCTCGAAAGACCCTATCTGCTATAGTGGGAGGCGAACATTTCATGTTCTGAAGCATCCCTGCAAAGTTATGCAACAATGCAGGAAACGCGTTTTCAGCCTGAGATAAGGTCGATTCCGGAACGCCAAACATAAAAATATTGATAACTTTGGAAAAACACTTCAGACAGCTTAGATTTGATGTGCAACTACGAGAAAGACCCTTTCTGCTATAGTGGGAGGTGAAAATTTCAAGTTCTGAAGCTTCGATGCAAAGTTATGGCACAATGCGTAAAACTCGTTTTCAGCCTGAGATGAGGTTGATTTCAGAACGCCAAACATAAAAATGTTGATAACTTTGGAAAAACACTTCAGACAGCTTAGATTTGATGCGCAACTACGAGAAAGACCCTTTCTGCTATAGTGGGAGGTGAAAATTTCATGTTCTGAAGCTTCGCTGCAAAGTTGTGGCACAATGCAGAAAACGCATTTTCAGCCTGAGAAAAGGTGGGTTCCGGAACGCCAAACATAAAAATGTTGATAACTTTGGAAAAACACTTCAGACAGCTTAGATTTTATTTGCAACAACTAGAGAGACCCTTTCTGCTATAGTGGGATTTGAAAATTTCATGTTCAGAAGCTTCCCTGCAAAGTTATGGCAGAATGCGTAAATCGCGTTATCAGCCTGAGATAAGGTCGATTCCGGAACGCCAAACATAAAAATGTTGATAACTTTGGAAAAACACTTCAGACAGCTTAGATTTGATGTGCAACTACTAGAAAGACACTTTCTGGTATTGTGTGAGTTGAAAATTTGATGTTCTGAAGCTTCCCTGCAAAGTTATGAGACAATGCAGAAAACAATTTTTCATCCTGAGATAAGGTCAATTCCGGAACGCCAAACATAAAAATGTTGATAACTTTGGAAAAACACATCAGACAGCTTAGATTTGATCTGCAACTACTTGAAAGAGCCTTTCTGCTATAGTGGGAGGTTAAAATTTCATGTTCGGAAGCTTCCATGCAAAGTTATGGCACAATGCAGACAACTCGTTTTCAGCCTGAGATAAAGTCGATTCTGGAACGCCAAACATAAAAATGTTCATAACTTTCGAAAGACACTTCAGACAGCTTAGATTTGATGTGAAACTACTAAAAAGACCATTTCTGCTATAGTGGGATGTGAACATTTCATGTTCTGAAGCTTCCTTGCAAAGTTATGGCACAATGCAGAAAACGTGTTTTCAGCCTGAGATAAGGTTGATTCTGGAACGCCAAACATAAAAATGTTGATAACTTTGGAAAAACACATCAGACAGCTTAGATTTGATCTGCAACTACTAAAAAGACCCTTTCTGCTATAGTGGGAGGAGAACATTTCATGTTCGGACGCTTCCCTGCAAAGTTATGGCACAATGCAGACAATGCGTTTTCAGCCTGAGATAAGGTCGATTCTGGAACGCCAAACATAAAAATGTTGATAACTTTCGAAAAACACTTCAGACAGCTTAGATTTGATGTGCAACTACTCGAAAGACCCTTTCTGCTATAGTGGGATGTTGAAATGTCATGTTCTGAAGCTTCCCTGCAAAGTTATGGCACACTGCAGAAAACGCGTTTTCAGCATGAGACAAGGTCAATTACGGAACGCCAAACATAAAAATATGATAACTTTGAAAAAACACTTCAGACAGCTTAGATTTGATGTGCAACTACTAGAAAGACCCTTTCTGCTATAGTGGGAGGTGAAAATTTCATGTTCTGAAGTTTCCCTGTAAAGTTGTGGCACAATGCAGAAAACGCGCTTTCAGCCAGAGATAAGGTCGATTCTGGAATGCCAAACATAAAAATGTTGATAACTTTGGAAAAACACTTCAGAGAGCTTAGATTTGACGTGCAACTACTAGAATGACCCTTTCTGCTGTAGTGGGAGTTGAAAATTTCATGTTCTGAAGCTTCCCTGCAAAGTTATGGCACAATGCAGAAAACGTGTTTTCAGCCTGAGATAAGGTCGATTCAGGAACGCCAAATATAAAAATGTTGAAAACTATCGAAAAACACTTCAGACAGCTTAGATTTGATGTGCAACTACTAGAAAGACCCTTTCTGCTATAGTGGGATGTTGAAATGTCATGTTCTGAAGCTTCCCTGCAAAGTTATGGCACAATGCAGAAAACGCGTTTTCAGCATGAGACAAGGTCAATTACGGAACGCCAAACATAAAAATATGATAACTTTGAAAAAACACTTCAGACAGCTTAGATTTGATGTGCAACTACTAGAAAGACCCTTTCTGCTATGGTGGGAGGTGAAAATTTCATGTTCTGAAGTTTCCCTGCAAAGTTATGGCACAATGTAGAAAACGCGTTTTAAGCCAGAGATAAGGTCGATTCTGGAATGCCAAACATAAAAATGTTGATAACTTTGGAAAAACACTTCAGACAGCTTAGATTTGACGTGCAACTACTAGAAAGACCCTTTCTGGTATTGTGTGAGTTGAAAATTTCATGTTCTGAAGCTTCCCTGCAAAGTTATGAGACAATGCAGAAAACAATTTTTCATCCTGAGATAAGGTCAATTCCGGAACGCCAAACATAAAAATGTTGATAACTTTGGAAAAACACATCAGACAGCTTAGATTTGATCTGCAACTACTTGAAAGAGCCTTTCTGCTATAGTGGGAGGTTAAAATTTCATGTTCGGAAGCTTCCATGCAAAGTTATGGCACAATGCAGACAACTCGTTTTCAGCCTGAGATAAAGTCGATTCTGGAACGCCAAACATAAAAATGTTCATAACTTTCGAAAGACACTTCAGACAGCTTAGATTTGATGTGAAACTACTAAAAAGACCATTTCTGCTATAGTGGGATGTGAACATTTCATGTTCTGAAGCTTCCCTGCAAAGTTATGGCACAATGCAGAAAACGTGTTTTCAGCCTGAGATAAGGTTGATTCTGGAACGCCAAACATAAAAATGTTGATAACTTTGGAAAAACACATCAGACAGCTTAGATTTGATCTGCAACTACTAAAAAGACCCTTTCTGCTATAGTGGGAGGAGAACATTTCATGTTCGGACGCTTCCCTGCAAAGTTATGGCACAATGCAGACAATGCGTTTTCAGCCTGAGATAAGGTCGATTCTGGAACGCCAAACATAAAAATGTTGATAACTTTCGAAAAACACTTCAGACAGCTTAGATTTGATGTGCAACTACTCGAAAGACCCTTTCTGCTTTAGTGGGATGTTGAAATGTCATGTTCTGAAGCTTCCCTGCAAAGTTATGGCACACTGCAGAAAACGCGTTTTCAGCATGAGACAAGGTCAATTACGGAATGCCAAACATAAAAATATGATAACTTTGAAAAAACACTTCAGACAGCTTAGATTTGATGTGCAACTACTAGAAAGACCCTTTCTGCTATGGTGGGAGGTGAAAATTTCATGTTCTGAAGTTTCCCTGTAAAGTTGTGGCACAATGCAGAAAACGCGCTTTCAGCCAGAGATAAGGTCGATTCTGGAATGCCAAACATAAAAATGTTGATAACTTTGGAAAAACACTTCAGAGAGCTTAGATTTGACGTGCAACTACTAGAATGACCCTTTCTGCTGTAGTGGGAGTTGAAAATTTCATGTTCTGACGCTTCCCTGCAAAGTTATGGCACAATGCAGAAAACGTGTTTTCAGCCTGAGATAAGGTCGATTCAGGAACGCCAAATATAAAAATGTTGAAAACTATCGAAAAACACTTCAGACAGCTTAGATTTGATGTGCAACTACTAGAAAGACCCTTTCTGCTATAGTGGGATGTTGAAATGTCATGTTCTGAAGCTTCCCTGCAAAGTTATGGCACAATGCAGAAAACGCGTTTTCAGCATGAGACAAGGTCAATTACGGAACGCCAAACATAAAAATATGATAACTTTGAAAAAACACTTCAGACCGCTTAGATTTGGTGTGCAACTACTAGAAAGACCCTTTCTGCTATAGTGGGAGGTGAAAATTTCATGTTCTGAAGTTTCCCTGCAAAGTTATGGCACAATGTAGAAAACGCGTTTTCAGCCAGAGATAAGGTCGATTCTGGAATGCCAAACATAAAAATGTTGATAACTTTGGAAAAACACTTCAGACAGCTTAGATTTGATGTGCAACTACTAGAAAGACCCTTTCTGCTATAGTGGGATGTTAAAATTTCATGTTCTGAAGCTTCCCTGCATAGTTATGCCAAAATATGTAAAACGCGTTTTCAGGCTGAGATAAGGTGGGTTCCGGAACGCCAAACATAAAAATGTTGATAACTTTCGAAAAACACTTCAGACAGCTTAGATTTGATGTGCAACTACTAGAAAGACCCTTTCTGCTATAGTGGGAAGTGAAAATTTCATGTTCTGAAGCTTCCCTGCAAAGTTATGGCACAATGCAGAAAACGCGTTTTCAGCCTGAGATAAGGTGGGTTCCAGAACGCCAAACATAAAAATGTTGATAACTTTGGAAAAACACTTCAGACAGCTTAGATTTGATGTGCAACTCCTCGAAAGACCCTATCTGCTATAGTGGGAGGCGAACATTTCATGTTCTGAAGCATCCCTGCAAAGTTATGCAACAATGCAGGAAACGCGTTTTCAGCCTGAGATAAGGTCGATTCCGGAACGCCAAACATAAAAATATTGATAACTTTGGAAAAACACTTCAGACAGCTTAGATTTGATGTGCAACTACGAGAAAGACCCTTTCTGCTATAGTGGGAGGTGAAAATTTCAAGTTCTGAAGCTTCGATGCAAAGTTATGGCACAATGCGTAAAACTCGTTTTCAGCCTGAGATGAGGTTGATTTCAGAACGCCAAACATAAAAATGTTGATAACTTTGGAAAAACACTTCAGACAGCTTAGATTTGATGCGCAACTACGAGAAAGACCCTTTCTGCTATAGTGGGAGGTGAAAATTTCATGTTCTGAAGCTTCGCTGCAAAGTTGTGGCACAATGCAGAAAACGCATTTTCAGCCTGAGAAAAGGTGGGTTCCGGAACGCCAAACATAAAAATGTTGATAACTTTGGAAAAACACTTCAGACAGCTTAGATTTTATTTGCAACAACTAGAGAGACCCTTTCTGCTATAGTGGGATTTGAAAATTTCATGTTCAGAAGCTTCCCTGCAAAGTTATGGCAGAATGCGTAAATCGCGTTATCAGCCTGAGATAAGGTCGATTCCGGAACGCCAAACATAAAAATGTTGATAACTTTGGAAAAACACTTCAGACAGCTTAGATTTGATGTGCAACTACTAGAAAGACACTTTCTGGTATTGTGTGAGTTGAAAATTTGATGTTCTGAAGCTTCCCTGCAAAGTTATGAGACAATGCAGAAAACAATTTTTCATCCTGAGATAAGGTCAATTCCGGAACGCCAAACATAAAAATGTTGATAACTTTGGAAAAACACATCAGACAGCTTAGATTTGATCTGCAACTACTTGAAAGAGCCTTTCTGCTATAGTGGGAGGTTAAAATTTCATGTTCGGAAGCTTCCATGCAAAGTTATGGCACAATGCAGACAACTCGTTTTCAGCCTGAGATAAAGTCGATTCTGGAACGCCAAACATAAAAATGTTCATAACTTTCGAAAGACACTTCAGACAGCTTAGATTTGATGTGAAACTACTAGAAAGACCATTTCTGCTATAGTGGGATGTGAACATTTCATGTTCTGAAGCTTCCCTGCAAAGTTATGGCACAATGCAGAAAACGTGTTTTCAGCCTGAGATAAGGTTGATTCTGGAACGCCAAACATAAAAATGTTGATAACTTTGGAAAAACACATCAGACAGCTTAGATTTGATCTGCAACTACTAAAAAGACCCTTTCTGCTATAGTGGGAGGAGAACATTTCATGTTCGGACGCTTCCCTGCAAAGTTATGGCACAATGCAGACAATGCGTTTTCAGCCTGAGATAAGGTCGATTCTGGAACGCCAAACATAAAAATGTTGATAACTTTGGAAAAACACTTCAGACAGCTTAGATTTGATGTGCAACTACGAGAAAGACCCTTTCTGCTATAGTGGGAGGTGAAAATTTCAAGTTCTGAAGCTTCGATGCAAAGTTATGGCACAATGCGTAAAACTCGTTTTCAGCCTGAGATGAGGTTGATTTCAGAACGCCAAACATAAAAATGTTGATAACTTTGGAAAAACACTTCAGACAGCTTAGATTTGATGCGCAACTACGAGAAAGACCCTTTCTGCTATAGTGGGAGGTGAAAATTTCATGTTCTGAAGCTTCGCTGCAAAGTTGTGGCACAATGCAGAAAACGCATTTTCAGCCTGAGAAAAGGTGGGTTCCGGAACGCCAAACATAAAAATGTTGATAACTTTGGAAAAACACTTCAGACAGCTTAGATTTTATTTGCAACAACTAGAGAGACCCTTTCTGCTATAGTGGGATTTGAAAATTTCATGTTCAGAAGCTTCCCTGCAAAGTTATGGCAGAATGCGTAAATCGCGTTATCAGCCTGAGATAAGGTCGATTCCGGAACGCCAAACATAAAAATGTTGATAACTTTGGAAAAACACTTCAGACAGCTTAGATTTGATGTGCAACTACTAGAAAGACACTTTCTGGTATTGTGTGAGTTGAAAATTTGATGTTCTGAAGCTTCCCTGCAAAGTTATGAGACAATGCAGAAAACAATTTTTCATCCTGAGATAAGGTCAATTCCGGAACGCCAAACATAAAAATGTTGATAACTTTGGAAAAACACATCAGACAGCTTAGATTTGATCTGCAACTACTTGAAAGAGCCTTTCTGCTATAGTGGGAGGTTAAAATTTCATGTTCGGAAGCTTCCATGCAAAGTTATGGCACAATGCAGACAACTCGTTTTCAGCCTGAGATAAAGTCGATTCTGGAACGCCAAACATAAAAATGTTCATAACTTTCGAAAGACACTTCAGACAGCTTAGATTTGATGTGAAACTACTAAAAAGACCATTTCTGCTATAGTGGGATGTGAACATTTCATGTTCTGAAGCTTCCCTGCAAAGTTATGGCACAATGCAGAAAACGTGTTTTCAGCCTGAGATAAGGTTGATTCTGGAACGCCAAACATAAAAATGTTGATAACTTTGGAAAAACACATCAGACAGCTTAGATTTGATCTGCAACTACTAAAAAGACCCTTTCTGCTATAGTGGGAGGAGAACATTTCATGTTCGGACGCTTCCCTGCAAAGTTATGGCACAATGTAGAAAACGCGTTTTCAGCCAGAGATAAGGTCGATTCTGGAATGCCAAACATAAAAATGTTGATAACTTTGGAAAAACACTTCAGACAGCTTAGATTTGATGTGCAACTACTAGAAAGACCCTTTCTGCTATAGTGGGATGTTAAAATTTCATGTTCTGAAGCTTCCCTGCATAGTTATGCCAAAATATGTAAAACGCGTTTTCAGGCTGAGATAAGGTGGGTTCCGGAACGCCAAACATAAAAATGTTGATAACTTTCGAAAAACACTTCAGACAGCTTAGATTTGATGTGCAACTACTAGAAAGACCCTTTCTGCTATAGTGGGAAGTGAAAATTTCATGTTCTGAAGCTTCCCTGCAAAGTTATGGCACAATGCAGAAAACGCGTTTTCAGCCTGAGATAAGGTGGGTTCCAGAACGCCAAACATAAAAATGTTGATAACTTTGGAAAAACACTTCAGACAGCTTAGATTTGATGTGCAACTCCTCGAAAGACCCTATCTGCTATAGTGGGAGGCGAACATTTCATGTTCTGAAGCATCCCTGCAAAGTTATGCAACAATGCAGGAAACGCGTTTTCAGCCTGAGATAAGGTCGATTCCGGAACGCCAAACATAAAAATGTTGATAACTTTGGAAAAACACTTCAGACAGCTTAGATTTGATGCGCAACTACGAGAAAGACCCTTTCTGCTATAGTGGGAGGTGAAAATTTCATGTTCTGAAGCTTCGCTGCAAAGTTGTGGCACAATGCAGAAAACGCATTTTCAGCCTGAGAAAAGGTGGGTTCCGGAACGCCAAACATAAAAATGTTGATAACTTTGGAAAAACACTTCAGACAGCTTAGATTTTATTTGCAACAACTAGAGAGACCCTTTCTGCTATAGTGGGATTTGAAAATTTCATGTTCAGAAGCTTCCCTGCAAAGTTATGGCAGAATGCGTAAATCGCGTTATCAGCCTGAGATAAGGTCGATTCCGGAACGCCAAACATAAAAATGTTGATAACTTTGGAAAAACACTTCAGACAGCTTAGATTTGATGTGCAACTACTAGAAAGACACTTTCTGGTATTGTGTGAGTTGAAAATTTGATGTTCTGAAGCTTCCCTGCAAAGTTATGAGACAATGCAGAAAACAATTTTTCATCCTGAGATAAGGTCAATTCCGGAACGCCAAACATAAAAATGTTGATAACTTTGGAAAAACACATCAGACAGCTTAGATTTGATCTGCAACTACTTGAAAGAGCCTTTCTGCTATAGTGGGAGGTTAAAATTTCATGTTCGGAAGCTTCCATGCAAAGTTATGGCACAATGCAGACAACTCGTTTTCAGCCTGAGATAAAGTCGATTCTGGAACGCCAAACATAAAAATGTTCATAACTTTCGAAAGACACTTCAGACAGCTTAGATTTGATGTGAAACTACTAAAAAGACCATTTCTGCTATAGTGGGATGTGAACATTTCATGTTCTGAAGCTTCCCTGCAAAGTTATGGCACAATGCAGAAAACGTGTTTTCAGCCTGAGATAAGGTTGATTCTGGAACGCCAAACATAAAAATGTTGATAACTTTGGAAAAACACATCAGACAGCTTAGATTTGATCTGCAACTACTAAAAAGACCCTTTCTGCTATAGTGGGAGGAGAACATTTCATGTTCGGACGCTTCCCTGCAAAGTTATGGCACAATGCAGACAATGCGTTTTCAGCCTGAGATAAGGTCGATTCTGGAACGCCAAACATAAAAATGTTGATAACTTTCGAAAAACACTTCAGACAGCTTAGATTTGATGTGCAACTACTCGAAAGACCCTTTCTGCTATAGTGGGATGTTGAAATGTCATGTTCTGAAGCTTCCCTGCAAAGTTATGGCACACTGCAGAAAACGCGTTTTCAGCATGAGACAAGGTCAATTACGGAACGCCAAACATAAAAATATGATAACTTTGAAAAAACACTTCAGACAGCTTAGATTTGATGTGCAACTACTAGAAAGACCCTTTCTGCTATAGTGGGAGGTGAAAATTTCATGTTCTGAAGTTTCCCTGTAAAGTTGTGGCACAATGCAGAAAACGCGCTTTCAGCCAGAGATAAGGTCGATTCTGGAATGCCAAACATAAAAATGTTGATAACTTTGGAAAAACACTTCAGAGAGCTTAGATTTGACGTGCAACTACTAGAATGACCCTTTCTGCTGTAGTGGGAGTTGAAAATTTCATGTTCTGAAGCTTCCCTGCAAAGTTATGGCACAATGCAGAAAACGTGTTTTCAGCCTGAGATAAGGTCGATTCAGGAACGCCAAATATAAAAATGTTGAAAACTATCGAAAAACACTTCAGACAGCTTAGATTTGATGTGCAACTACTAGAAAGACCCTTTCTGCTATAGTGGGATGTTGAAATGTCATGTTCTGAAGCTTCCCTGCAAAGTTATGGCACAATGCAGAAAACGCGTTTTCAGCATGAGACAAGGTCAATTACGGAACGCCAAACATAAAAATATGATAACTTTGAAAAAACACTTCAGACAGCTTAGATTTGATGTGCAACTACTAGAAAGACCCTTTCTGCTATGGTGGGAGGTGAAAATTTCATGTTCTGAAGTTTCCCTGCAAAGTTATGGCACAATGTAGAAAACGCGTTTTAAGCCAGAGATAAGGTCGATTCTGGAATGCCAAACATAAAAATGTTGATAACTTTGGAAAAACACTTCAGACAGCTTAGATTTGACGTGCAACTACTAGAAAGACCCTTTCTGCTGTAGTGGGAGTTGAAAATTTCATGTTCTGAAGCTTCCCTGCAAAGTTATGGCACAATGCAGAAAACGTGTTTTCAGCCTGAGATAAGGTCGATTCAGGAACGCCAAATATAAAAATGTTGAAAACTATCGAAAAACACTTCAGACAGCTTAGATTTGATGTGGAACTACTAGAAAGACCCTTTCTGCTATAGTGGGATATGAAAATTTTGTGTCCTGAAGATTCCCTGCAAAGTTATGGCAGAATGCGTAAAACGCGTATTCAGCCTGAGATAAGGTCTATTCCGGCACGCCAAACATAAAAATGTTGATAACTTTGAAAAAACACTTCAGACAGCTTAGATTTGATGTGCAACTACTAGAAAGACGCTTTCTGCTATATTAGGAGGTGAAAATTTTATATTCTGCAGCTTTCCTGCAAAGTGATGGCACAATGCTGAAAACGCGTTTTCAGCCTGAGATAAGGTTGATTCCGAAATGCCAAACATAAGAATGTTGATAACTTTGGAAAAACACTTCAGACAGCTTAGATTTGATGTGCCACTACTGGAAAAAGCCTTTCTGCTATAGTGTGAGTTGAAATTTTCATGTTCTGAAGCTTCCCTGCAAAGTTATGGCACATTGCAGAAAAGACGTTTTCAGCCTGAGATAAGGTCGATTCCGGAACGCCAAACATAAAAATATGATAACTTTGAAAAAAACACTTCAGACAGCTTAGATTTGATGTGCAACTACTAGAAAGACCCTTTCTGCTATGGTGGGAGGTGAAAATTTCATGTTCTGAAGTTTCCCTGCAAAGTTGTGGCACAATGCAGAAAACGCGTTTTCAGCCTGAGATAAGGTCGATTCAGGAATGCCAAACATAAAAATGTTGATAACTTTGGAAAAACACTTCAGACAGCTTAGATTTGACGTGCAACCGCTAGAAAGACCCTTTCTGCTATAGTGGGAGGTGAAAATTTCATGTTCTGAAGCTTCCCTGCAAAGTTATGGCACATTGCAGAAAAGACGTTTTCAGCCTGAGATAAGGTCGATTCCGGAACGCCAAACATAAAAATATGATAACTTTGAAAAAACACTTCAGACAGCTTAGATTTGATGTGCAACTACTAGAAAGACCCTTTCTGCAATAGTGGGAGGTGAAAATTTCATGTTCTGAAGTTTCCCTGCAAAGTTGTGGCACAATGCAGAAAACGCGTTTTCAGCCTGAGATAAGGTCGATTCAGGAACGCCAAATATAAAAATGTTGAAAACTATCGAAAAACACTTCAGACAGCTTAGATTTGATGTGCAAGTAGGAGAAAAACCCTTTCTGCTTTTGTGGGAATTGAAAATTTCATGTTCTGAAGCTTTCCTTCAAAGTTATGGCACAATGCGTCAAACGCGTTTTCAGCGTGAGATAAGGTTGATTCCGGAACGCCAAACATAAAAATGTTGATAATTTTGGAAAAACACTTCAAACAGCTTAGATTTGATGTGCAACTACTAGAAAGACCCTTTCTGCTATATTGGGAGGTGAAAATTTCATGTTCTGAAGCTTCCCTGCAAAGTTATGGCAGAATGCGTAAATCGCATTATCAGCCTGAGATAAGGTCGATTCAGGAACGCCAAATATAAAAATGTTGAAAACTATCGAAAAACACTTCAGACAGCATAGATTTGATGTGCAACTACTAGAAAGACCCTTTCTGCTATAGTGGGATTTGAAAATTTCATGTTCAGAAGCTTCCCTGCAAAGTTATGGCAGAATGCGTAAATCGCGTTATCAGCCTGAGATAAGGTCGATTCCGGAACGCCAAACATAAAAATATGATAACTTTGAAAAAACACTTCAGACAGCTTAGATTTGATGTGCAAATACTAGAAAGACCCTTTCTGCTATAGTGGGAGGTGAAAATTTCATGTTCTGAAGTTTCCCTGCAAAGTTATGGCACAATGCAGAAAATGCGTTTTCAGCGAGAGATAAGGTCGATTCTGGAATGCCAAACATAAAAATGTTGATAAAATTGGAAAAACACTTCAGACAGCTTAGATTTGACGCACAACTACTAGAAAGACCCTTTCTGCTATAGTGGGAGTTGAAAATTTCATGTTCTGAATCTTCCCCGCAAAGTTATGGCACAATGCAGAAAACGTGTTTTCAGCCTGAGATAAGGTCGATTCAGGAACGACAAATATAAAAATGTTGAAAACTATCGAAAAACACTTCAGACAGCTTAGATTTGATGTGCAAGTAGGAGAAAAACCCTTTCTGCTTTTGTGGGAATTGAAAATTTCATGTTCTGAAGCTTTCCTGCAAAGTTATGGCACAATGCGTCAAACGCGTTTTCAGCCTGAGATAAGGTGGGTTCCGGAACGCCAAACATAAAAATGTTGATAACTTTGGAAAAACACTTCAGACAGCTTAGATTTGATGTGCAACTACTAGAGAGACCCTTTCTGCTATAGTGGGAGGTGAACATTTCATGTTCTGAAGCTTCCTTGCAAAGTTATGGCACAATGCAGAAAACGCGTTTTCAGCCTGAGATAAGGTTGATTCCGGAACGCCAGACATAAAAATGTTGATAACTTTGGAAAAACACTTCAAACAGCTTAGATTTGATGTGCAACTACTTGAAAGACCCTTTCTGCTATAGTGGGATTTTGAAATCTCATGTTCTGAAGCTTCCCTGCAAAGTTATGGCACAATGCAGAAAACGCGTTTTCAGCATGAGACAAGGTCAATTACGGAACGCTAAACATAAAAATATGATAACTTTGAAAAAACACTTCAGACAGCGTAGATTTGATGTGCAACTACTAGAAAGACCCTTTCTGCTAAAGTGGGATTTTGAAATGTCATGTTCTGAAGCTTCCCTGCAAAGTTATGGCACAATGCAGAAAACGCGTTTTCAGCATGAGACAAGGTCAATTACGGAACGCCAAACATAAAAATATGATAACTTTGGAAAAACACTTCAGACAGCTTAGATTTGACGTGCAACTACTAGAAAGACCCTTTCTGCTATAGTGGGATTTGAAAATTTCATGTTCAGAAGCTTCCCTTCAAAGTTATGGCAGAATGCGTAAATCGCGTTATCAGCCTGAGATAAGGTCGATTCCGGAACGCCAAACATAAAAATATGATAACTTTGAAAAAACACTTCAGACAGCTTAGATTTGATGTGCAACTACTAGAATGACCCTTTCTGCTATAGTGGGAGGTGAAAATTTCATGTTCTGAATCTTCCCTGCAAAGTTATGGCACAATGCAGAAAACGTGTTTTCAGCCTGAGATAACGTCGATTCCGGAACGCCAAACATTAAAATGTTTATAACTTTGGAAAAACACATCACACAGCTTAGTTTGATGTGCAACTACTAGAAAGACCCTTTCTGCTATAGTGGGAGGTGAAAATGTCAGGTTCTGAAGCTTCCCTGCAAAGTTATGGGACTATGCAGAAAAGGCGTTTTCAATAAGGTGCGATCCGGAACGCCAAACATAAAAATGTTGATAACTTTGGAAGAACACTTCAGACAGCATAGATTTGATGTGCAACTACTAGAAAGACCCTTTCTGCTATAGTGGGAGGTGAAAATTTCATGTACTGAAGATTCCCTGCAAAGTTATGGCACAATGCAGAAAACGCGTATTCAGCCTGAGATAAGGTCGATTCCGGAACGCCAAACATTAAAATGTTTATAACTTTGGAAATACACTTCAGACAGCTTAGATTTGATGGGCAACTACTAGAAAGACCCTTTCTGCTATAGTGGGATGTGAAAATGTCATGTTCTGAAGCTTCCCTGCAAAGTTATGCCACAAAGCAGAAAACGCGTTTTCAGCCTGAGATAAGGTGGTTCCGGAACGCCAAACAAAAAAATGTTGATAACTTTCGAAAAACACATCAGACAGCTTAGTTTGATGTGCAACTACTAGAAAGACCCTTTCTGCTATAGTGGGAAGTGAAAATGTCATGTTCTGAAGCTTCCCTGCAAAGTTATGGCACAATGCAGAAAAGGCGTTTTCAATAAGGTGCGATCCGGAACGCTAAACATAAAAATGTTGATAACTTTCGAAAAACACTTCAGACAGCTTAGATTTGATGGGCAACTACTAGAAAGACCCCTTCTGCTATAGTGGGAGTTGAAAATTTCATGTTCTGAAACTTCCCTGCAAAGTTATGGCACATTGCAGAAAACGCATTTTCAGCCTGAGATAAGGTCGATTCAGGAACGCCAAACATAAAAATGTTGAAAACTTTCAAAAAACCCTTCAGACAGCTAAGATTTGATGTGCAAGTACGAGAAAGACCCTTTCTGCTATAATGGGAATTGAAAATTTGATGTTCTAAACCTTCCCGGCAAAGTTATGAAACAATGTGTAAAAGGCGTTTTCAGCCTGAGATAAGGTCGATTCCGGAACGCCAAACATAAAAATGTTAATAACTTCGGAAAAACACATCAGTCAGCTTAGATTTGATGTGCAACTTCTCGAAAGACCATTTCTGCTACAGTGGGTGGTGAAAATTTCATGTTCTGAAGCATCCCTGCAAAGTTATGCCACAATGCAGGAAACGCGTTTTCAGCCTGAGATAAGGTCGATTCAGGAACGCCAAACATAAAAATGTTGAAAACTTTCAAAAAACATTTCAGACAGCTAAGATTTGATGTGCAAGTACGAGAAAGACCCTTTCTGCTATAATGGGAATTGAAAATTTCATGTTCTGAAGCTTTCCTCCAAAGTTATGCCACAATGCAGAAAACGCGTTTTCAGCCTGAGATAAGGTGGGTTCCGGAACGCCAAACGTAAAAATGTTGATAACTTTGGAAAAACACTTCAGACAGCTTAGATTTGATGTGCAACTACAAGAAAGACCCTTTATGCTATTGTGGGAGGTTAAAATTTAATGTTCTAAAGATTCCCAGCAAAGTTATGGCACAAAGCAGAAAACGCTTTTTCAGCCAGAGATGAGGCGGGTTCCGGAACGCCAAACATAAAAATGTTGATAACTTTGGAAAAACACTTTAGATAGCTTAGATTTGATGTGTAACTACTAGAAAGACCCTTTCTGCTATAGTGGGAGGTGAAACTTTCATGTTCTGAAGCTTTCCTTCAAAGTTATGGCACAATGCAGAAAACGCGTTTTCAGCCTGAGACAAGGTGGGTTCCGGAACTTCAAACATAAAAATGTTGATAACTTTGGAAAAACACTTCAGACAGCTTAGATTTGATTTCCAACTACTAGTAAGACCCTTTCTGCTACAGTGGGAGGTTAAAATTTCATGTTCTGAAGCTTCCCTGCAAAGTTATGGCACAATGCAGAAAACGCGTTTTCAGCCTGACATAAGGTGGGTTCCGGAACGCCAAACATAAAAATGTTGATAACTTTGGAAAAACACTTCAGACAGCTTAGATTTGATGTGCAACTACTAGAAAGACCCTTTCTGCTATAGTGGGAAGTGAAAATTTGATGTTCTCAACCTTCCCGGCAAAGTTCTGAAACAATGTGTAAAAGGCGTTTTCAGCCTGAGATAAGGTCGATTCCGGAAAGCCAAACATAAAAATATTGATAACTTTGGAAAATCACTTCAGACAGCTTAGATTTGATGTGCAACTACTAGAAAGACCCTTTCTGCTATAGTGGGAGTTGAAAATTTCATGTTCTGAAGCTTTCCTGCAAAGTTATGGCACAATGCGTAAAACGCGTTTTCAGCCTGAGATAAGGTGGGTTCCGGAACGCCAAACATAAAAATGTTGATAACTTTCGAAAAACACTTCAGACAGCTTAGATTTGATGTGCAACTACTAGAAAGACCCTTTCTGCTATAGTGGGAGGTAAAAATTTCATGTTCTGAAGCTTCCCTGCAAAGTTATGGCACAATGCAGAAAACGCGTTTTCAGCATGAGACAAGGTCAATTACGGAACGCTGAACATAAAAATATGATAACTTTGAAAAACCACTTCAGAAAGCGTAGATTTGATGTGCAACTACTAGAAAGACCCTTTCTGCTAAAGTGGGATTTTGAAATGTCATGTTCTGAAGCTTCCCTGCAAAGTTATGGCACAATGCAGAAAACGCGTTTTCAGCATGAGACAAGGTCAATTACGGAACGCCAAACATAAAAATATGATAACTTTGAAAAAACACTTCAGACAGCTTAGATTTGATGTGCAACTACTAGAAAGACCCTTTCTGCTATAGTGGGAGGTGAAAATTTCATGTTCTGAAGTTTCCCTGCAAAGTTATGGCACAATGCAGAAAACGCGTTTTCAGCCAGAGATAAGGTCGATTCTGGAAAGCCAAACATAAAAATGTTGATAACTTTGGAAAAACACTTCAGACAACTTAGATTTGACGCGCAACTACTAGAAAGACCCTTTCTGCTATAGTGGGAGTTGAAAATTTCATGTTCTGAATCTTCCCTGCAAAGTTATGGCACAATGCAGAAAACGTGTTTTCAGCCTGAGATAACGTCGATTCCGGAACGCCAAACATTAAAATGTTTATAACTTTGGAAAAACACATCACACAGCTTAGTTTGATGTGCAACTACTAGAAAGACCCTTTCTGCTATAGTGGGAGGTGAAAATGTCAGGTTCTGAAGCTTCCCTGCAAAGTTATGAGACTATGCAGAAAAGGCGTTTTCAATAAGGTGCGATCCGGAACGCCAAACATAAAAATGTTGATAACTTTGGAAGAACACTTCAGACAGCATAGATTTGATGTGCAACTACTAGAAAGACCCTTTCTGCTATAGTGGGAGGTGAAAATTTCATGTACTGAAGATTCCCTGCAAAGTTATGGCACAATGCAGAAAACGCGTATTCAGCCTGAGATAAGGTCGATTCCGGAACGCCAAACATTAAAATGTTTATAACTTTGGAAATACACTTCAGACAGCTTAGATTTGATGGGCAACTACTAGAAAGACCCTTTCTGCTATAGTGGGATGTGAAAATGTCATGTTCTGAAGCTTCCCTGCAAAGTTATGCCACAAAGCAGAAAACGCGTTTTCAGCCTGAGATAAGGTGGTTCCGGAACGCCAAACAAAAAAATGTTGATAACTTTCGAAAAACACATCAGACAGCTTACTTTGATGTGCAACTACTAGAAAGACCCTTTCTGCTATAGTGGGAAGTGAAAATGTCATGTTCTGAAGCTTCCCTGCAAAGTTATGGCACAATGCAGAAAAGGCGTTTTCAATAAGGTGCGATCCGGAACGCTAAACATAAAAATGTTGATAACTTTCGAAAAACACTTCAGACAGCTTAGATTTGATGGGCAACTACTAGAAAGACCCCTTCTGCTATAGTGGGAGTTGAAAATTTCATGTTCTGAAACTTCCCTGCAAAGTTATGGCACATTGCAGAAAACGCATTTTCAGCCTGAGATAAGGTCGATTCAGGAACGCCAAACATAAAAATGTTGAAAACTTTCAAAAAACACTTCAGACAGCTAAGATTTGATGTGCAAGTACGAGAAAGACCCTTTCTGCTATAATGGGAATTGAAAATTTGATGTTCTAAACCTTCCCGGCAAAGTTATGAAACAATGTGTAAAAGGCGTTTTCAGCCTGAGATAAGGTCGATTCCGGAACGCCAAACATAAAAATGTTAATAACTTCGGAAAAACACATCAGTCAGCTTAGATTTGATGTGCAACTTCTCGAAAGACCCTTTCTGCTACAGTGGGAGGTGAAAATTTCATGTTCTGAAGCATCCCTGCAAAGTTATGCCACAATGCAGGAAACGCGTTTTCAGCCTGAGATAAGGTCGATTCAGGAACGCCAAACATAAAAATGTTGAAAACTTTCAAAAAACATTTCAGACAGCTAAGATTTAATGTGCAAGTACGAGAAAGATCCTTTCTGCTATAATGGGAATTGAAAATTTCATGTTCTGAAGCTTTCCTCCAAAGTTATGCCACAATGCAGAAAACGCGCTCACAGCCTGAGATAAGGTGGGTTCCGGAACGCCAAACATAAAAATGTTGATAACTTTCGAAAAACACTTCAGACAGCTTAGATTTGATGTGCAACTACTAGAAAGACCCTTTCTGCTATAGTGGGAGGTAAAAATTTCATGTTCTGAAGCTTCCCTGCAAAGTTAAGGCACAATGCAGAAAACCCGTTTTCAGCCTGAGATTAGGTGGGTTCCAGAACGCCAAACATAAAAATGTTGATAACTTTCGAAAAACACTTCAGACAGCTTAGATTTGATGTGCAACTACTAGAAAGACCCTTTCTGCTATAGTTGGACGTGAAAATTTCATGTTCTGAAGTTTCCCTGCAAAGTTATGGCACAATGCAGAAAACACGTTTTCAGTCTGCGATAAGGTTGATTCCGGAACGCCAAACATAAGAATGTTGATAACTTTGGAAAAACACTTCAGACAACTTAGATTTGATGTGCAACTATTAGAAATACCCTTTCTGATATAGTGGGAGGTGAAAATTTCATGTTCTGAAGCTTCCCTGCAAAGTTATGGCACAGTGCAGAAAACGCGTTTTCAGCTTGAGATTAGGTGGGTTCCAGAACGCCAAACAAAAAAATCTTGATAACTTTGGAAAAACATATCAGACAGCTTAGATTTGATGTGCAACTACTAGAAAGACCCTTTCTGCTATAGTGGGATGTCAAAATTTCATGTTCTGAAGCTTCCCTGCAAAGTTATGGCAAAATATGTAAAACGCATTTTCAGCCTGAGATAAGGTTGTTTCTGGAACGCCAAACATAAGCTTCCCTGCAAAGTTATGGCACAATGCAGAAAACGCGTTTTCAGCCTGAGATAAGGTGAGTTCCAGAACGCCAAACATAAAAATGTTGATAACTTTGGAAAAACACTTCAGACAGCTTAGATTTGATGTGCAACTCCTCGAAAGACCCTATCTGCTATAGTGGGAGGCGAACATTTCATGTTCTGAAGCATCCCTGCAAAGTTATGCAACAATGCAGGAAACGCGTTTTCAGCCTGAGATAAGGTCGATTCCGGAACGCCAAACATAAAAATATTGATAACTTTGGAAAAACACTTCAAACAGCTTAGATTTGATGTGAAACTACTAGAAAGACCCTTTATGCTATAGTGGGAGTTGAAAATTTCATGTTCTGAAGCTTTCCTGCAAAGTTATGGCACAATGCGTAAAACGCGTTTTCAGCCTCAGATAAGGTTGATTCCGGAACCCCAAACATAAGAATGTTGATAACTTTGGAAAAACACTTCAGACAGCTTATATGTGATGTGCAACTACTAGAAAGACACTTTCTGCTTTTGTGGGAGGCGAACATTTCATGTTGTGAAGCATCCCTGCAAAGTTATGCAACAATGCAGGAAACGCGTTTTCAGCCAGAGATTAGGTGGGTTCCAGAACGCCAAACATAAAAATGTTGATAACTTTGGAAAAACACTTCAGACAGCTTAGATTTGATGTGCAACTACTAGAAAGACCCTTTTAGCTACAGTGGGAGGTGAAAATTTTATGTTCTGAAGCTTCCCTGCAAAGTTATGCCACAATGCAGGAAATGCGTTTTCAGCCTGAGATAAGGTCGATTCCGAAACGCCAAACATAAAAATATTGATAACTTTGGAAAAACACTTCAGACAGCTTAGATTTGATGTGCAACTACTAGAAAGACACTTTCTGCTATAGTGGGAGGTGAAAATTTCATGTTCTGAAGCTTCCCTGCAAAGTTATGGCAAAATATGTAAAACGCATTTTCAGCCTGAGATAAGGTTGTTTCTGGAACGCCAAACATAAGCTTCCCTGCAATGTTATGGCACAATGCAGAAAACGCGTTTTCAGCCTGAGATAAGGTGGGTTCCAGAACGCCAAACATAAAAATGTTGATAGCTTTGGAAAAACACTTCAGACAGCTTAGATTTGATGTGCAACTCCTCGAAAGACCCTATCTGCTATAGTGGGAGGCGAACATTACATGTTCTGAAGCATCCCTGCAAAGTTATGCCACAATGCAGGAAATGCGTTTTCAGCCTGAGATAAGGTCGATTCCGAAACGCCAAACATAAAAATATTGATAACTTTGGAAAAACACTTCAGACAGCTTAGATTTGATGTGCAACTACTAGAAAGACCCTTTCTGCCATAGTGGGATGTTAAAATTTCATGTTCTGAAGCTTCCCTGCAAAGTTATGGCACAATGCAGAAAACGCGTTTTCATCCGGAGATAAGTTCGCTTCCGAAACGCCAAAAATAAAAATGTTGATAACTTTGGAAAAACACTTTCGACAGCTTAGATTTGATGTGCAACTACTAGAAAGACACTTTCTGCTATAGTGGGAGGTGAAAATTTCATGTTCTGAAGCTTCCCTGCAAAAGTTATGGCACAATGCAGAAAACGCGTTTTCAGCCTGAGATAAGGTGGGTTCCAGAACGCCAAACATAAAAATGTTGATAACTTTGGAAAAACACTTCAGACAGCTTAGATTTGATGTGCAACTCCTCGAAAGACCCTATCTGCTATAGTGGGAGGCGAGCATTTCATGTTCTGAAGCATCCCTGCAAAGTTATGCAACAATGCAGGAAACGCGTTTTCAGCCTGAGATAAGGTGGGTTCCAGAACGCCAAACATAAAAATGTTGATAACTTTGGAAAAACACTTCAGACAGCTTAGATTTGATGTGCAACTACTAGAAAGACCCTTTTAGCTACAGTGGGAGGTGAAAATTTCATGTTCTGAAGCTTCCCTGCAAAGTTATGCCACAACGCAGGAAATGCGTTTTCAGCCTGAGATAAGGTCGATTCCGAAACGCCAAACATAAAAATATTGATAACTTTGGAAAAACACTTCAGACAGCTTAGATTTGATGTGCAAATACTAGAAAGACCCTTTCTGCCATAGTGGGATGTTAAAATTTCATGTTCTGAAGCTTCCCTGCAAAGTTATGGCACAGTACGTAAAACGCGTTTTCAGCCTGAGATAAGATTGATTTCAGAACGCCAAACATAAAAATGTTCAGAACTTAGGAAAAACACTTCAGACTGCTAAGATTTGATGTGCAACTCCTCGAAAGACCCTATCTGCTATAGTGGGAGGCGAACTTTTCATGTTCTGAAGCATCCCTGCAAAGTTATGCAACAATGCAGGAAACGCGTTTTCAGGCTGAGATAAGGTGGGTTCTGGAACGCCAAACATAAAAATGTTGATAACTTCAGAAAAAAACTTCAAGACAGCTTAGATTTTATGTGCAACTTCTCGAATGACCTTTTCTGCTATAGTGGGAAGTTAAAATTTCATGCTCTGTAGCTTCCCTGCAAAGTTATGGCACAATGCAGAAAACGCGTTTTCATCCGGAGATAAGTTCGCTTCCGAAACGCCAAAAATAAAAATGTTGATAACTTTGGAAAAACACTTCAGACAGCTCAGATTTGATGTGCAACTACTAGAAAGACCCTTTCTGCTATAGTGGGATGTTAAAATTTCATGTTCTGAAGCTTCCCTGCAAAGTTATGGCAAAATATGTAAAACGCATTTTCAGCCTGAGATAAGGTTGTTTCTGGAACGCCAAACATAAGCTTCCCTGCAAAGTTATGGCACAATGCAGAAAACGCGTTTTCAGCCTGAGATAAGGTGGGTTCCAGAACGCCAAACATAAAAATGTTGATAACTTTGGAAAAACTCTTCAGACAGCTTAGATTTGATGTGCAACTCCTCGAAAGACCCTATCTGCTATAGTGGGAGGCGAACATTTCATGTTCTGAAGCATCCCTGCAAAGTTATGCAACAATCCAGGAAACGCGTTTTCAGCCTGAGATAAGGTCGATTCCGGATCGCCAAACATAAAAATATTGATAACTTTGGAAAAACACTTCAGAAAGCTTAGATTTGATGTGAAACTACTAGAAAGACCCTTTCTGCTATAGTTGGAGGTGAAAATTTCATGTTCTGAAGTTTCCCTGCAAAGTTATGGCACAATGCAGAAAACGTGTTTTCAGCCTGAGATAAGGTGGGTTTCGGAACGCCAAACATAAAAATGTTGATAACTTTGGAAAAACACTTCAGACAGCTTAGATTTGATGTGCAACTCCTCGAAAGACCCTATCTGCGATAGTGGGAGGCGAACATTTCATGTTCTGAAGCATCCCTGCAAAGTTATGCAACAATCCAGGAAACGCGTTTTCAGCCTGAGATAAGGTCGATTCCGGAACGCCAAACATAAAAATATTGATAACTTTGGAAAAACACTTCAGACAGCTTATATTTGATGTGAAACTGCTAGAAAGACCCTTTCTGCTATAGTGGGAGTTGAAAATTTCATGTTCTGAAGTCTCCCTGCAAAGTTATGGCACAATGCAGAAAATGCGTTTTCAGGCTGAGATAAGGTGGGTTCCAGAACGCCAAACATAAAAATGTTGATAACTTTGGAAAAACACTTCAGACAGCTTAGATTTGATGTGCAACTCCTCGAAAGACCCTATCTGCTATAGTGGGAGGCGAACATTTCATGTTCTGAAGCATCCCTGCAAAGTTATGCAACAATCCAGGAAACGCGTTTTCAGCCTGAGATAAGGTCGATTCCGGAACGCCAAACATAAAAATATTGATAACTTTGGAAAAACACTTCAGACAGCTTAGATTTGATGTGAAACTACTAGAAAGACCCTTTCTGCTATAGTGGGAGTTGAAAATTTTATGTTCTGAAGCTTTCCAGCAAAGTTATGGCACAATGCGTAAAACGCGTTTTCAGCCTCAGATAAGGTTGATTCCGGTACGCCAAACATAAGAATGTTGATAACTTTGGAAAAACACTTCAGACAGCTTAGATTTGATATGCAACTACTAGAAAGACCCTTTCTGCTATAGTTGGAGGTGAAAATTTCATGTTCTGAAGTTTCCCTGCAAAGTTATGGCACAATGCAGAAAACGCGTTTTCAGCCTGAGATAAAGTGGGTTCCAGAACGCCAAACATAAAAATGTTGATAACTTTGGAAAAACACTTCAGACAGCTTAGATTTGATGTGCAACTACTAGAAAGACCCTTTCTGCTATAGTGGGATGTTAAAATTTCATCTTCTGAAGCTTCCCTGCAAAGTTATGGCAAAATATGTAAAACGCGTTTTCAGGCTGAGATAACGTGGGTTCCGGAACGCCAAAGATAAAAATGTTGATAACTTTGGAAAAACACTTCAGACAGCTTAGATTTGATGTGCAACTACTAGAAAGACACTTTCTGCTATAGTGGGAGGTGAAAATTTCATGTTCTGAAGCTTCCCTGCAAAGTTATGGCACAATGCAGAAAACGCGTTTTCAGCCTGAGATAAGGTGGGTTCCAGAACGCCAAACATAAAAATGTTGATAACTTTGGAAAAACACTTCAGACAGCTTAGATTTGTTGTGCAACTCCTCGAAAGACCCTATCTGCTATAGTGGGAGGCGAACATTTCATGTTCTGAAGCATCCCTGCAAAGTTATGCCACAATGCAGGAAATGCGTTTTCAGCCTGAGATAAGGTCGATTCCGAAACGCCAAACATAAAAATATTGATAACTTTGGAAAAACACTTCAGACAGCTTAGATTTGATGTGCAACTACTAGAAAGACCCTTTCTGCCATAGTGGGATGTTAAAATTTCATGTTCTGAAGCTTCCCTGCAAAGTTATGGCAAAATATGTAAAACGCGTTTTCAGCCTGAGATAAGATTGATTTCAGAACGCCAAACATAAAAATGTTCAGAACTTTGGAAAAACACTTCAGACTGCTAAGATTTGATGTGCAACTACTAGAAATACCCTTTCTGCTATAGTGGGAGGAGAAAATTTCATGTTCTGAAGTCTCCCTGCAAAGTTACGGCACAATGCAGAAAACGCGTTTTCAGCCTGAGATAAGGTGGGTTCCAGAACGCCAAACATAAAAATGTTGATAACTTTGGAAAAACACTTCAGACAGCTTAGATTTGATGTGCAACTACTAGAAAGACCCTTTCTGCTATAGTGGGATGTAAAAATTTCATGTTCTGAAGCTTCCCTCCAAAGTTATGGCAAAATATGTAAAACGCGTTTTCAGGCTGAGATAAGGTGGGTTCCGGAACGCCAAACATAAAAATGTTGATAACTTCAGAAAAACACTTCAAGACAGCTTAGATTTGATGTGCAACTACTAGAACGACCCCTTTTGCTATAGTGGGAGGTGAAAATTTCATGTTCTGAACCTTCCCTGCAAAGTCAAGGCACAATGCAGAAAACGGGTTTTCAGCCTGAGATAAGGTCGATTCCTGAACGGCAAACATAAAAATGTTGATATCTTTGGAAAAACACTTCAGACAGCTTAGATTTGACGTGCAACTACTAGAAAGACCCTTTCTGCTATAGTGGGAGGTGAAAATTTCTTGTTCTGAAGCTTCCCTGCAAAGTTATGACACAATGCAGAAAACGCGTTTTCAGCCTCACATAAGGTCGATTCCGGTACGCCAAACATAAAAATGTTGATAACTTTGGAAAAACACTTCAGACAGCTTAGATTTGATGTGCAACTACGAGAGAGACCCTTTCTGCTATAGTGGGAGGTGAACATTTCATGTTCTGAAGCTTCCCTGCAAAGTTATGGCACAATGCAGAAAACGCGTTTTCAGCCTGAGATAAGGTTGATTCCGGAACGCCAAACATAAAAATGTTGATAACTTTGGAAAAACACTTCAGACAGCTTAGATTTGATGTGCAACTACTAGAAAGACCCTTTCTGCTATAGTGGGAGGTGAAAATTTCATGTTCTGAAGCTTCCCTGCAAAGTTGTGGCACAATGCAGAAAACGCATTTTCAGCCTGAGAAAAGGTGGGTTCCGGAACGCCAAACATAAAAATGTTGATAACTTTGGAAAAACACTTCAGACAGCTTAGATTTGATGTGCAACTTCGAGAGAGACCCTTTCTGCTATAGTGGGATGTTGAAATGTCATGTTCTGAAGCTTCCCTGCAAAGTTATGGCACAATCCGGGAAAACGCTTTTCAGCCTGAGATAAGGTGGGTTTCGGAACGCCAAACATAAAAGTGTTAATAACTTTCGAAAAACACTTCAGACAGCTTTGATTTGATGTGCAACTACTAGAAAGACCTTTTCTGCAATAGTGGGAGGTGAAAATTTCATGTTCTGAAGCTTCCCTGAAAAGTTATGGCACAAAGCAGAAAACACGTTTTCAGCCTGGGATAAGGTGGGTTTCGGAGCGCCACTGATAAAAATGTTGATAACTGTCAAAATACACTTCAGACAGCATAGATTTGATGTGCAACTGCTAGAAAGACCCTTTCTGCTATAGTGGTAGGTGAAAATTTCATGTTCTGAAGTTTCCCTGCAAAGTTATGGCACAATGCAGAAAACGCATTTTCAGCCTGAGATAAGGTTGATTCCGGAACGCCAAACATAAAAAAGTTGATAACTTTGGAAAAACACTTCAAACAGCTTAGAATTCATGTGCAACTACTAGAAAGACCCTTTCTGCTATAGTGGGAGATGAAAATTTCATGTTCTGAAAATTCCCTGCAAAGTTATGGCACAATGAAGAAAATGCGTATTCAGCCTGAGATAAGATCGATTTCGGAACGCCAAACATAAAAATGTTTATAACTTTGGAAAAACACTTCAGACAGCTTAGATTTGATGTGCAACTACGAGAAAGACCCTTTCTGCTATAGTGGAATGTTTAAATGTCATGTTCTGAAGTTTCCCTGCAAAGCTATGGCACAATGCAGAAAAGGCGTTTTCAATAAGGTGCGATGCGGAACGCCAAACATAAAAATGTTGATAACTTTCGAAAAACACTTCAGACAGCTTAGATTTGTTGTGCAACTACTAGAAACACCCTTTCTGCTATAGTGGGAGGTGAAATTTTGATATTCTGCAGCTTTCCTGCAAAGTGACGGCACAATGCAGAAAATGCGTTTTCAGCCTCACATAAGGTCAATTCCGATACGCCAAACATAAAAATGTTGATAACTTCGGAAAAACACTTCAGACAGCTTAGATTTGATGTGCAAGTACTAGAAAGACCCTTTCTGCTATAGTGGGAGGTGAAAATTTCATGTTCTGAAGCTTTCCTGCAAAGTTATGGCCCAATGCGTAAAACGCGTTTTCAGCCTGAGATAAGGTTGATTCCGGAACGCCAAACATTGGAATGTTGATAACTCTGGAAAAACACTTCAGACAGGTTAGATTTGATGAGAAACTACTAGAAGGAACCTTTCTGCTATAGTGGCAGGTGAAAACTTCATGTTCTGAAGCTTCCCTGCCAAGTTATGGCACAATGCAGAAAACGCGTTTTCAGCCTGAGATAAGGTCGATTCAGGAACGCCAAACATAAGAATGTTGATAATTTTGGAAAAAAACATTTCAGACAGCTTAGATTTGATGTGCAACTACTAGAAAGACCATTTCTGCTATAGCGGGAAGTGAAAATTTCATGTTCTGAAGCTTTCCTGCAAAGTCATCGGACAATGCAGAAAACGCGTTTTCAGCCTGAGATAAGGTGGGTTCCGGAACGCCAAACATAAAAATGTTGATAACTTTGGAAAAAACATATCAGACAGCTTAGATTTGATGTGCAACTACTAGAAAGACCCTTTCTGCTATAGTGGGAGCTGAAAATTTCATGTTCTGAAGCTTCCCTGCAAAGTTATGGCACAATGCAGAAAACGCGTTTTCAGCCTGAGATAAGGTGGGTTTCGGAACGCCAAACATAAAAGTGTTGATAACTTTGGAAAAACACTTCAGACAGCTTATATTTGAAGTGCAACTACTAGAAAGACCCTTTCTGCTATAGTGGGAGCTGAAAATTTCATGTTCTGAAGCTTCCCTGCAAAGTTATGGCACAATGCAGAAAACGCGTTTTCAGCCTGAGATAAGGTGGGTTTCGGAACGCCAAACATAAAAGTGTTGATAACTTTGGAAAAACACTTCAGACAGCTTATATTTGAAGTGCAACTACTAGAAAGACCCTTTCTGCTATAGTGGGAGGAGAAACTTTCATGTTCTGAAGCTTTCCTTCAAAGTTATGGCACAATGCAGAAAACGCATTTTCAGCCTGAGATAAGGTGGGTTCCGGAACGCCAAACATAAAAATGTTGATAACTTTCGAAAAACACTTCAGACAGATTAGATTTGATGTGCAACTATTAGAAAGACCATGTTTGTCATAGTGGGAGCTGAAAATTTCATGTTCTGATGCTTCCCTGCAAAGTTAAGGAACAATGCAGAAAACCCATTTTCAGCCTGAGATAAGGTGGGTTCCGGAACGCCAAACATAAAAATGTTGATAACTTTGGAAAACCACTTCAGACAGCTTAGATTTGATGTGCAACTACAAGAAAGACCCTTTATGCTATTGTGGGAGGTTAAAATTTCATGTTCTGAAGATTCCCAGCAAAGTTTTGGCATAAAGCAGAAAACGCGTTTTCAGCCAGAGATAAGGTGGGTTCCGGAACGCCAAACATAAAGATGTTGATAACTTTGGAAAAACACTTCAGACAGCTTAGATTTGATGTGTAACTACTAGAAAGACCCTTTCTGCTATAGTGGGAGCTGAAAATTTCATGTTCTGAAGCTTCCCTGCAAAGTTATGGCACAATGCAGAAAACGTCTTTTCAGCCTGAGATAAGGTGGGTTCCGGAACGCCAAACATAAAAATGTTGATAACTTTGGAAAAACACTTCAGACAGCTTAGATTTGATGTGCAACTACTAGAAAAAGCCTTTCTGCTACAGTTGGTGCTTAAAATTTCATGTTCTACAGCTTCCCTGCAAAGTTGTGGCACAATGCAGAAAACGCGTTTTCAGCCTGAGATAAGGTGGGTTCCGGAACGCCAAACATAAAAATGTTGATAACTTTGGAAAACCACTTCAGACAGCTTAGATTTGATGTGCAACTACAAGAAAGACCCTTTGTGCTATTGTGGGAGGTTATAATTTCATGTTCTGAAGATTCCCAGCAAAGTTTTGGCATAAAGCAGAAAACGCGTTTTCAGCCAGAGATAAGGTGGGTTCCGGAACGCCAAACATAAAAATGTTGATAACTTTGGAAAACCACTTCAGACAGCTTAGATTTGATGTGCAACTACAAGAAAGACCCTTTGTGCTATTGTGGGAGGTTAAAATTTCATGTTCTGAAGATTCCCAGCAAAGTTTTGGCATGAAGCAGAAAACGCGTTTTCAGCCAGAGATAAGGTGGGTTCCGGAACGCCAAACATAAAAATGTTGATAACTTTGGAAAAACACTTCAAACAGCTTAGATTTGATGTGTAACTACTAGAAAGACCCTTTCTGCTATAGTGGGAGGTGAAACTTTCATGTTCTGAAGCTTTCCTTCAAAGTTATGGCACAATGCAGAAAACGCATTTTCAGCCTGACACAAGGTGGGTTCCGGAACGCCAAACATAAAAATGTTGATAACTTTCGAAAAACACTTCAGACAGCTTAGATTTGATGTGCAACGACTACAAAGTCCCTGTCTGTTATAGTGGGAGTTGAAAAATTCCTGTTCTGAAGCTTCCCTGCAAAGTTAAGGAACAATGCAGAAAACGCGTTTTCAACATGACATAAGGTGGGTTCCGGAACGCCAAACATAAAAATGTTGATAACTTTGGAAAAACACTTCAGACAGCTTAGATTTGATGTGCAACTACTAGAAAAGACCCTTTCTGCTATAGTGGGAGGTGAAAATTTCATGATCTGAAGCTTCCCTGCAAAGTTATGGCACAATGCAGAAAACGCGTTTTCAGCCTGAGATAAGGTGGGTTCCGCAACGCCAAACACAAAAATGTTGATATCTTTGGAAAAACACTTCAGACGGCTTAGATTTGATGTGCAACTACGAAAAAGACCCTTTCTGCGATAGTGGGAGGTGAAAATTTAATTTTCTGGAACTTCCCTGCAAAGTTATGGCACAATGCGTAAAACGCGTCTTCAGCCTGAGATAAGCTCGATTCCGGAACGCCAAACATGAAAATGTTGATAACTTTCGAAAAACACTTCAGACAGCTTAGATTTGATGTGCAACTACTAGAAAGACCCTTTCTGCTATTGTGGGAGGTTAAAATTTCATGTTCTGAAGCTTCCCTGCAAAGTTATGGCACAATGCAGAAAACGCGTTTTCATCCTGAGATAAGGTGGGTTCCGGAACGCTAAACATAAAAATGTTGATAGCTGTGGAAAAACACTTCAGACGGCTTAGATTTGATGTGCAACTACTAGAAAGATCCTTTCTGCTATAGAGGGAGGTGAAAATTTCATTTTCTGAAGCTTCCCTGAAAAGTTATGCCACAATGCGTAAAACGCGTTTTCAGCCTGAGATAAGTTCGATTCCAGAACGCCAAACATAAAAATGTTGATAACTTTGGAAAAACACTTCAGACAGCTAAGATTTGATGTGCAACTACTAGAAAGACCCTTTCTGCTATAGTGGGAGGTGAAAATTTCATTTTCTGAATCTTCCCTGGAAAGTTATGGGACAATGCGTAAAACGCGTTTTCAGCCTGAGATAAGGTGGATTCCGGAACGCCAAACATAAAAATGTTGATAACTGTGGAAAAACACTTCAGACGGCTTAGATTTGATGTGCAACTACTAGAAAGATCCTTTCTGCTATAGAGGGAGGTGAAAATTTCATTTTCTGAAGCTTCCCTGAAAAGTTATGGCACAATGCGTAAAACGCGTTTTCAGCCTGAGATAAGGTCGATTCCAGAACGCCAAATATAAAAATGTTGATAACTTTGGAAAAACACTTCCAACAGCTAAGATTTGATTTGCAACTACTAGAAAGACCCTTTCTGCTATAGTGGGAGGTGAAAATTTCATTTTCTGAATCTTCCCTGGAAAGTTATGGGACAATGCGTAAAACGCGTTTTCAGCCTGAGATAAGGTCGATTCCGGAACGCCAAACATAAAAATGTTGACAACTTTCAAAAAACACTTCAGACAGCTTCGATTTGATGTGCAACTACTAGAAAAACCCTTTCTGCTATAGTGGAAGGTGAACATTTCATTTTCTGGAACTTCCCTGCAAAGTTATGGCACAATGCGTAAAACGCGTCTTCAGCCTGAGTTAAGCTCGATTCCGGAACGCCAAACATGAAAATGTTGATAACTTTCGAAAAACACTTCAGACAGCTTAGATTTGATGTGCAACTACTAGAAAGACCCTTTCTGCTATTGTGGGAGGTTAAAATTTCATGTTCTGAAGCTTCCCTGCAAAGTTATGGCACAATGCAGAAAACGCGTTTTCAGCCTGAGATAAGGTGGGTTCCGGAACGCTAAACATAAAAATGTTGATAACTGTGGAAAAACACTTCAGACGGCTTAGATTTGATGTGCAACTACTAGAAAGATCCTTTCTGCTATAGAGGGAGGTGAAAATTTCATTTTCTGAAGCTTCCCTGAAAAGTTATGGCACAATGCGTAAAACGCGTTTTCAGCTTGAGATAAGGTCGATTCCAGAACGCCAAACATAAAAATGTTGATAACTTTCGAAAAACACTTCAGACGGCTTAGATTTGATGTGCAGCTACTAGAAAGATCCTTTCTGCTATAGAGGGAGGTGAAAATTTCATTTTCTGAATCTTCCCTGAGAATTTATGGCACAATTCACAAAACGCGTTTTCAGCCTGAGATAACGTGGGTTCCGAAACCCCAAATGTAAAAATGTTGATAACTTTGGAAAAAACATTTCAGACAGCTTAGATTTGATGTGCAACTACTAGAAAGACCCTTTCTGCCACAGTGGGAGGTGAAAATTTCATGTTCTGAAGCTTCCCTGCAAAGTTATGGCACAATGCAGAAAACGCGTTTTCAGCTTGAGATAAGGTGGGTTCCGGAACGCCAAACATAAAAATGTTGATAACTTTGGAAAACCACTTCAGACAGCTTAGATTTGATGTGCAACTACAAGAAAGACCCTTTATGCTATTGTGGGAGGTTAAAATTTCATGTTCTAAAGATTCCTAGGAAAGTTAAGGCACAAAGCAGAAAATGCGTTTTCAGCCTGAGATGTGGTGGGTTCCGGAACGCCAAACATGAAAATGTTGATAACTTTGGAAAAACACTTCAGACAGCTTATATTTGATGTGCAACTACTAGAAAGACCCTTTCTGCTATAGTGGGAGGTGAAACTTTCATGTTCTGAAGCTTCAGTGCAAAGTTATGGCACAATGCAGAAAACACGTTTTCGGCCTGAAATAAGGTGGGTTCCGGAACGCCAAAGTTGATAACTTTGGAAAAAACATTTCAGACAGCTTAGATTTGATGTGCAACTACTAAAAAGACCCTTTCTGCTATAGTGGGAGGTGAAACTTTCATGTTCTGAAGCTTTCCTTCAAAGTTATGGCACAATGCAGAAAACGCGTTTTCAGGCTGAGACAAGGTGGGTTCCGGAACGGCAAACATAAAAATGTTGATAACTTTCGAAAAACACTTCAGACAGCTTAGATTTGATGTGCAACTACTAGAAAGACCCTTTCTGCTATTGTGGGAGGTTAAAATTTCATGTTCTGAAGCTTCCCTGCAAAGTTATGGCACAATGCAGAAAACGCGTTTTCAGCCTGAGATAAGGTGGGTTCCGGAACGCTAAACATAAAAATGTTGATAACTGTGGAAAAACACTTCAGACGGCTTAGATTTGATGTGCAACTACTAGAAAGATCCTTTCTGCTATAGAGGGAGGTGAAAATTTCATTTTCTGAAGCTTCCCTGAAAAGTTATGGCACAATGCGTAAAACGCGTTTTCAGCTTGAGATAAGGTCGATTCCAGAACGCCAAACATAAAAATGTTGATAACTTTCGAAAAACACTTCAGACGGCTTAGATTTGATGTGCAACTACTAGAAAGATCCTTTCTGCTATAGAGGGAGGTGAAAATTTCATTTTCTGAATCTTCCCTGAGAATTTATGGCACAATTCACAAAACGCGTTTTCAGCCTGAGATAACGTGGGTTCCGAAACCCCAAACGTAAAAATGTTGATAACTTTGGAAAAAACATTTCAGACAGCTTAGATTTGATGTGCAACTACTAGAAAGACCCTTTCTGCCACAGTGGGAGGTGAAAATTTCATGTTCTGAAGCTTCCCTGCAAAGTTATGGCACAATGCAGAAAACGCGTTTTCAGCTTGAGATAAGGTGGGTTCCGGAACGCCAAACATAAAAATGTTGATAACTTTGGAAAACCACTTCAGACAACTTAGATTTGATGTGCAACTACAAGAAAGACCCTTTATGCTATTGTGGGAGGTTAAAATTTCATGTTCTAAAGATTCCTAGGAAAGTTAAGGCACAAAGCAGAAAATGCGTTTTCAGCCTGAGATGTGGTGGGTTCCGGAACGCCAAACATAAAAATGTTGATAACTTTGGAAAAACACTTCAGACAGCTTATATTTGATGTGCCACTACTAGAAAGACCCTTTCTGCTATAGTGGGAGGTGAAACTTTCATGTTCTGAAGCTTTCCTTCAAAGTTATGGGACAATGCAGAAAACGCATTTTCAGCCTGAGATAAGGTGGGTTCCGGAACGCCAATCATAAAAATGTTGATAACTTTCGAAAAACACTTCAGACAGATTAGATTTGATGTGCAACTATTAGAAAGACCCTGTTTGTCATAGTGGGAGCTGAAAATTTTATGTTCTGATGCTTCCCTGCAAAGTTAAGGAACAATGCAGAAAACGCGTTTTCAGCCTGAGATAAGGTGGGTTCCGGAATGCCAAACATAAAAATGTTGATAACTTTCGAAAAACAGTTCAGACAGATTAGATTTGATGTGCAACTACTAGAAAGAGCCTTTCTGCTACAGTGGGTGGATAAAACTCCATGTTCTGAAGCTTCACTGCAAAGTTATGGCACAATGCAGAAAACGCATTTTCGGCCTGAAATAAGGTGGGTTCCGGAACGCCAAAGTTGATAACTTTGGAAAAAACATTTCAGACAGCTTAGATTTGATGTGCAACTACTAAAAAGACCCTTTCTGCTATAGTGGGAGGTGAAACTTTCATGTTCTGAAGCTTTCCTTCAAAGTTATGGCACAATGCAGAAAACGCGTTTTCAGGCTGAGACAAGGTGGGTTCCGGAACGGCAAACATAAAAATGTTGATAACTTTCGAAAAACACTTCAGACAGCTTAGATTTGATGTGCAACTACTAGAAAGACCCTTTCTGCTATTGTGGGAGGTTAAAATTTCATGTTCTGAAGCTTCCCTGCAAAGTTATGGCACAATGCAGAAAACGCGTTTTCAGCCTGAGATAAGGTGGGTTCCGGAACGCTAAACATAAAAATGTTGATAACTGTGGAAAAACACTTCAGACGGCTTAGATTTGATGTGCAACTACTAGAAAGATCCTTTCTGCTATAGAGGGAGGTGAAAATTTCATTTTCTGAAGCTTCCCTGAAAAGTTATGGCACAATGCGTAAAACGCGTTTTCAGCTTGAGATAAGGTCGATTCCAGAACGCCAAACATAAAAATGTTGATAACTTTCGAAAAACACTTCAGACGGCTTAGATTTGATGTGCAACTACTAGAAAGATCCTTTCTGCTATAGAGGGAGGTGAAAATTTCATTTTCTGAATCTTCCCTGAGAATTTATGGCACAATTCACAAAACGCGTTTTCAGCCTGAGATAACGTGGGTTCCGAAACCCCAAACGTAAAAATGTTGATAACTTTGGAAAAAACATTTCAGACAGCTTAGATTTGATGTGCAACTACTAGAAAGACCCTTTCTGCCACAGTGGGAGGTGAAAATTTCATGTTCTGAAGCTTCCCTGCAAAGTTATGGCACAATGCAGAAAACGCGTTTTCAGCTTGAGATAAGGTGGGTTCCGGAACGCCAAACATAAAAATGTTGATAACTTTGGAAAACCACTTCAGACAACTTAGATTTGATGTGCAACTACAAGAAAGACCCTTTATGCTATTGTGGGAGGTTAAAATTTCATGTTCTAAAGATTCCTAGGAAAGTTAAGGCACAAAGCAGAAAATGCGTTTTCAGCCTGAGATGTGGTGGGTTCCGGAACGCCAAACATAAAAATGTTGATAACTTTGGAAAAACACTTCAGACAGCTTATATTTGATGTGCCACTACTAGAAAGACCCTTTCTGCTATAGTGGGAGGTGAAACTTTCATGTTCTGAAGCTTTCCTTCAAAGTTATGGGACAATGCAGAAAACGCATTTTCAGCCTGAGATAAGGTGGGTTCCGGAACGCCAATCATAAAAATGTTGATAACTTTCGAAAAACACTTCAGACAGATTAGATTTGATGTGCAACTATTAGAAAGACCCTGTTTGTCATAGTGGGAGCTGAAAATTTTATGTTCTGATGCTTCCCTGCAAAGTTAAGGAACAATGCAGAAAACGCGTTTTCAGCCTGAGATAAGGTGGGTTCCGGAATGCCAAACATAAAAATGTTGATAACTTTCGAAAAACAGTTCAGACAGATTAGATTTGATGTGCAACTACTAGAAAGAGCCTTTCTGCTACAGTGGGTGGATAAAACTCCATGTTCTGAAGCTTCACTGCAAAGTTATGGCACAATGCAGAAAACGCATTTTCGGCCTGAAATAAGGTGGGTTCCGGAACGCCAAAGTTGATAACTTTGGAAAAAACATTTCAGACAGCTTAGATTTGATGTGCAACTACTAAAAAGACCCTTTCTGCTATAGTGGGAGGTGAAACTTTCATGTTCTGAAGCTTTCCTTCAAAGTTATGGCACAATGCAGAAAACGCGTTTTCAGGCTGAGACAAGGTGGGTTCCGGAACGGCAAACATAAAAATGTTGATAACTTTCGAAAAACACTTCAGACAGATTAGATTTGATGTGCAACTATTAGAAAGACCCTGTTTGTCATAGTGGGAGCTGATAATTTCATGTTCTGATGCTTCCCTGCAACGTTAAGGAACAATGCAGAAAATGCGTTTTCAGCCTGAGATAAGCTGGGTTCCGGAACGCCAAACTTAAAAATGTTGATAACTTTGGAAAAACACTTCAGACAGCTTAGATTTGATGTGCAACTACTAGAAAGACCCTGTCTGCTATAGTGGGAGGTGAAAATTTCATTTTCTGAAGCTTCCCTGAGAATTTATGGCACAATGCACAAAACGCGTTTTCAGCCTGAGATAAGGTGGGTTCCGGAACGCCAAAGTTGATAACTTTGGAACAACACTTCAGACAGCTTAGATTTGATGTGCAACTACTACAAAGACCGTTTCTGCTTTAGAGGGAGGTGAAAATTTCATGTTCTGAAGCTTCCCTGAGAAGTTATGGCACAATGCAGAAAACGCGTTTTCAGCCTGAGATAAGGTTGGTTCCGGAACGCCAAACGTAAAAATGTTGATAACTTTGGAAAAACACTTCAGACAGCTTAGATTTGATGTGTATCTAGTAGAAAGACCCTTTCTGCTATAGTGGGAGGTGAAACTTTCATCTTCTGAAGCTTTCCTTCAAAGTTATGGCACAATGCAGAAAACGCGTTTTCAGCCTGAGATAAGGTCGATTCCTGAACGCCAAACGTAAAAATGTTGATAACTTTGGACAAACACTTCAGACGGCTTAGATTTGAAGTGCAACTACTAGAAAGATCGTTTCTGCTATAGAGGGAGGTGAAAATTTCTTTTTCTGAAGCTTCCCTGCAAAGTTATGGCACAATGCGTAAAACGCGTTTTCAGCCTGAGATAAGGTCGATTCCGGAACGCCAAACATAAAAATGTTGATAACTTTCGAAAAACACTTCAGACAGCTTCGATTTGATGAGCAACTACTAGAAAAACCCTTTGTGCTATAGTGGAAGGTGAACATTTCATTTTCTGGAACTTCCCTGCAAAGTTATGGCACAATGCGTAAAACGCGTCTTCAGCCTGATATAAGTTCGATTCCGGAACGCCAAACATGAAAATGTTGATAACTTTCGAAAAACACTTCAGACAGCTTAGATTTGATGTGCAACTACTAGAAAGACCCTTTCTGCAATAGTTTGAGGTTAAAATTTCATGTTCTGAAGCTTCCCTGCAAAGTTATGGCACAATGCAGAAAACGCGTTTTCAGCCTGAGATAAGGTGGGTTCCGGAATGCCAAACATAAAAATGTTGATAACTTTGGAAAAACACTTCAGACGGCTTAGATTTGATGTGCAACTACTGGAAAGATCCTTTCTGCTATAGAGGGAGGTGAAAATTGCATTTTCTGAAGCTTCCCTGCAAAGTTATGGCACAATGCAGAAAACGCGTTTTCAGCTTGAGATAAGGTGGGTTCCGGAACGCCAAACATAAAAATGTTGATAACTTTGGAAAACCATTTCAGACAGCTTAGATTTGATGTGCAACTACAAGAAAGACCCTTTATGCTATTGTGGGAGGTTAAAATTTCATGTTCTAAAGATTCCTAGGAAAGTTAAGGCACAAAGCAGAAAATGCGTTTTCAGCCTGAGATAACGTGGGTTCCGGAACGCCAAACATAAAAATGTTGATAACTTTGGAAAAACACTTCAGACAGCTTATATTTGATGTGCAACTACTAGAAAGACCCTTTCTGCTATAGTGGGAGGTGAAACTTTCATGTTCTGAAGCTTTCCTTCAAAGTTATAGCACAATGCAGAAAACGCGTTTTCAGCCCGAGATAAGGTGGGTTCCAGAACGCCAAACTTAAAAATGTTGATAACTTTGGAAAAACACTTCAGACAGCTTAGATTTGATGTGCAACTACTAGAAAGACCCTGTCTGCTATAGTGGGAGGTGAAAATTTCATTTTCTGAAGCTTCCCTGAGAATTTATGGCACAATGCACAAAACGCGTTTTCAGCCTGAGATAAGGTGGGTTCCGGAACGCCAAAGTTGATAACTTTGGAACAACACTTCAGACAGCTTAGATTTGATGTGCAACTACTACAAAGACCGTTTCTGCTTTAGAGGGAGGTGAAAATTTCATGTTCTGAAGCTTCCCTGAGAAGTTATGGCACAATGCAGAAAACGCGTTTTCAGCCTGAGATAACGTGGGTTCCGAAACCCCAAACGTAAAAATGTTGATAACTTTGGAAAAAACACTTCAGACAGCTTAGATTTGATGTGCAACTACTAGAAAAGACCCTTTCTGCTATAGTGGGAGGTGAAAATTTCATTTTCTGAATCTTCCCTGGAAAGTTATGGGACAATGCGTAAAACGCGTCTTCAGCCTGAGATAAGCTCGATTCCGGAACGCCAAACATGAAAATGTTGATAACTTTCGAAAAACACTTCAGACAGCTTAGATTTGATGTGCAACTACTAGAAAGACCCTTTCTGCAATAGTTTGAGGTTAAAATTTCATGTTCTGAAGCTTCCCTGCAAAGTTATGGCACAATGCAGAAAACGCGTTTTCAGCCTGAGATAAGGTGGGTTCCGGAATGCCAAACATAAAAATGTTGATAACTTTGGAAAAACACTTCAGACGGCTTAGATTTGATGTGCAACTACTGGAAAGATCCTTTCTGCTATAGAGGGAAGTGAAAATTTCATTTTCTGAAGCTTCCCTGCAAAGTTATGGCACAATGCGTAAAACGCGTTTTCAGCCTGAGATAAGGTCGATTCCAGAACGCCAAACATAAAAATGTTGATAACTTTGGAAAAACACTTGAGACAGCTAAGATTTGATGTGCAACTACTAGAAAGACCCTTTCTGCTATAGTGGGAGGTCGAAATTTCATGTTCTGAAGCTTCCCTGGAAATTTATGGCACAATGCAGAAAACTCGTTTTTTAGCCTGAGATAAGGTGGGTTCCGGAATGCCAAACATAAAAATGTTGATAACTTTGGAAAAACACTTCAGACGGCTTAGATTTGATGTGCAACTACTAGAAAGATCCTTTCTGCTATAGAGGGAGGTGAAAATTTCATTTTCTGAATCTTCCCTGAGCATTTATGGCACAATTCACAAAACGCGTTTTCAGCCTGAGATAACGTGGGTTCCGAAACCCCAAACGTAAAAATGTTGATAACTTTGGAAAAAACATTTCAGACAGCTTAGATTTGATGTGCAACTACTAGAAAGACCCTTTCTGCCACAGTGGGAGGTGAAAATTTCATGTTCTGAAGCTTCCCTGCAAAGTTATGGCACAATGCAGAAAACGCGTTTTCAGCTTGAGATAAGGTGGGTTCCGGAACGCCAAACATAAAAATGTTGATAACTTTGGAAAACCACTTCAGACAGCTTAGATTTGATGTGCAACTACAAGAAAGACCCTTTATGCTATTGTGGGAGGTTAAAATTTCATGTTCTAAAGATTCCTAGGAAAGTTAAGGCACAAAGCAGAAAATGCGTTTTCAGCCTGAGATGTGGTGGGTTCCGGAACGCCAAACATAAAAATGTTGATAACTTTGGAAAAACACTTCCGACAGCTTAGATTTGATGTGCAACTATTAGAAAGACCCTGTTTGTCATAGTGGGAGCTGAAAATTTTATGTTCTGATGCTTCCCTGCAAAGTTAAGGAACAATGCAGAAAACGCGTTTTCAGCCTGAGATAAGGTGGGTTCCGGAATGCCAAACATAAAAATGTTGATAACTTTCGAAAAACAGTTCAGACAGATTAGATTTGATGTGCAACTACTAGAAAGAGCCTTTCTGCTACAGTGGGTGGTTAAAACTCCATGTTCTGAAGCTTCACTGCAAAGTTATGGCACAATGCAGAAAACGCGTTTTCGGCCTGAAATAAGGTGGGTTCCGGAACGCCAAAGTTGATAACTTTGGAAAAAACATTTCAGACAGCTTAGATTTGATGTGCAACTACTAAAAAGACCCTTTCTGCTATAGTGGGAGGTGAAACTTTCATGTTCTGAAGCTTTCCTTCAAAGTTATGGCACAATGCAGAAAACACGTTTTCAGCCTGAGATAGGGTTGGTTCCGGAACGCCAAACGTAAAAATGTTGATAACTTTGGAAAAACACTTCAGACAGCTTAGATTTGATGTGTATCTAGTAGAAAGACCCTTTCTGCTATAGTGGGAGGTGAACATTTCATGTTCTGAAGCTTCCCTGCAAAGTTATGGCACAATGCGTAAAACGCGTCTTCAGCCTGACATAAGCTCGATTCCGGAACGCCATACATAAAAATGTTGATAACTTTCGAAAAACACTTCAGACAGCTAAGATTTGATGTGCAACTACTAGAAAGACCCTTTCTGCTATAGTGGGAGGTGAAAATTTCATTTTCTGAATCTTCCCTGAGAATTTATGGCACAATGCACAAAACGCGTTTTCAGCCTGAGATAACGTGGGTTCCGGAACGCCAAACGTAAAAATGATGATAACTTTGGAAAAAACATTTCAGACAACTTAGATTTGATGTGCAACTACTAGAAAAACCCTTTCTGCCACAGTGGGAGGTCAAAATTTCATGTTCTGAAGCTTCCCTGGAAAGTTATGGGACAATGCGTAAAACGCGTTTTCAGCCTGAGATAAGGTCGATTCCCGAACGCCAAACATAAAAATGTTGACAACTTTCGAAAAACACTTCAGACGGCTTAGATTTGATTTGCAACTACTAGAAAGATCCTTTCTGCTATAGAGGGAGGTGAAAATTTCATTTTCTGAAGCTTCCCTGCAAAGTTATGGCACAATGCGTAAAACGCGTTTTCAGCCTGAGATAAGGTCGATTCCAGAACGCCAAACATAAAAATGTTGATAACTTTGGAAAAACACTTCAGACAGCTAAGATTTGATGTGCAACTACTAGAAAGACCCTTTCTGCTATAGTGGGAGGTGAAACTTTCATGTTCTGAAGCTTTCCTTCAAAGTTATGGGACAATGCAGAAAACGCATTTTCAGCCTGAGATAAGGTGGGTTCCGGAACGCCAATCATAAAAATGTTGATAACTTTCGAAAAACACTTCAGACAGATTAGATTTGATGTGCAACTATTAGAAAGACCCTGGTTGTCATAGTGGGAGCTGAAAATTTTATGTTCTGATGCTTCCCTGCAAAGTTACGGAACAATGCAGAAAACGCGTTTTCAGCCTGAGATAAGGTGGGTTCCGGAACGCCAAACATAAAAATGTTGATAACTTTCGAAAAACACTTCAGACAGATTAGATTTGATGTGCAACTATTAGAAAGACCCTGTTTGTCATAGTGGGAGGTTAAAATTTCATGTTCTGAAGCTTCCCTGCAAAGTTATGGCACAATGCAGAAAACGCCTTTTCTGCCTGAGATAAGGTCGATTCCGGAACGCCAAACATAAAAATGTATATAACTTTGGAAAAACACTTCAGACAGCTTAGATTTGTTGTGCAACTATTAGAAAGACCCTTTCTGCTATAGTGGGAGGTGAAAATTTCATATTCTGCAGCTTTTCTGCAAAGTGATGACACAATGCAGAAAACGCGTATTCAGCCTGAGATAAGGTTGATTCCGGAACGCCAAACATAAGAACGTTGATAACTTTGGAAAAACACTTCAGCCAGGTTAGACTTGATGTGCAACTACTTGAAGGACGCTTTCTGCAACAGTGGCAGGTTAAAATTTCATGTTCTGAAGCTTCCCTGCAAAGTTATGGCACAATGCAGAAAATGCGTTTAAAGCCTGAGATAAGGTGGGTTCCGGAACGCCAAACATAAAAATGTTGATAACTTTGGAAAAACACTTCAGACAGCTTAGATTTGATGTGCAACCACAAAAGCTACGTTTTCTGCCTGAGATAAGGTCGATTCCGGAACGCCAAACATAAAAATGTTGATAACTCAGGAAAAACTCTACAGACAGCTTAGATTTGATGTGCAACTACTAGAAATACCCTTTCTGCTGAAGTGGGAGGTGAAAATTTCATGTTCTAAAGCTTCCCTGCAAAGTTATGGCACAATGCAGAAAACGCGTTTTAAGCGTGGGATAAGGTGAGTTCCGGAACGCCAAACATAAAAATGTTGATAACTCAGGAAAAACTCTTCAGACAGCTTAGATTTGATGTGCAACTACTATAAAGACCCTGTCGGCCATAGTGGGACGTGAAAATTTCATGTTCTGAAGCCTCCCTGAAAAGTTTTGGCAAAATGCAGAAAACGCGTTTTCAGCCTGAGATAGGGTGGGTTCCAGAACGCCAAACACAAAAATGTTGATAACTTTGGAAAAACACTTCAGACAGCTTAGATTTGATGTGCAACTACTAGAAAGACCCTTTCTGCTATAGTGGGAGGTGAAAATTTCATGTTCTGAAGCTTCCCTGCAAAGTTATGGCACAATGTAGAAAACGCGTTTTCAGCCTGAGATAAGGTGGATTTCAGAACGCCAAACATAAAAATGTTGATAACTTTGGTAAAACACTTCAGACAGCTTAGATTTGATGTGCAACTACTAGAAAGACCCTTTCTGCTATAGTGGGAGGTTAAAATTTCATGTTCTGAAGTTTCCCTGCAAAGTTATGGCACAATGCAGAAAACGCGTTTTCAGTCTGAGATAAGGTTGATTCCGGAACGCCAAACATAAGAATGTTGATAACTTTGGAAAAACACTTCAGACAGCTTAGATTTGATGTGCAACTACTAAAAAGACCCTTTCTGCTATAGTGGGAGGTAAAAATTTCATGTTCTGAAGCTTTCCTGCAAAGTTATGGCAAATTGCGTAAAACGCGTTTTCAACCTGAGATAAGGTTGTTTCTGGAACGCCAAACATAAAAATGTTGATAACTTTGGAAAAACACTTCAGACAGCTTAGATTTGATGTGCAACTACTAGAGAGACCCTTTCTGCTATAGTGGGGGGTGAAAATTTCATGTTCTGAAGCTACCCTGCAAAGTTATGGCACAATGCAGAAAACGCGTTTTCAGCCTGAGATAAGGTGGGTTCCAGAAGGCCAAACATAAAAGTGTTGATAACTTTGGAAAAACACTTCAGACAGCTTAGATTTGATGTGCAACTACTAGAAATACCTTTTCTGCTATAGTGGGAGGTGAAAATTTCATGTTCTGAAGCTTCCCTGCAAAGTTATGGCACAATGTAGAAAACGCGTTTTCAGCCTGAGATAAGGTGGGTTTCAGAACGCCAAACATAAAAATGTTGATAACTTTGGAAAAACACTTCAGACAGCTTAGATTTGATGTGCAACTACGAGAAAGACCCTTTCTGCTACACTGGGAGGTGAAAATTTCATGTACGGAAGCTTCCATGCAAAGTTATGGCACAATGCAGACAACGCGTTTTCAGCCTGAGAGAAGGTCGATTCTGGAACGCCAAACATAAAAATGTTGATAACTTTGGAAAAACACATCAGACACCTTAGATTTGTTATGCAACTACTGGAAAGACCCTTTCTGCTATAGTGGGAGGTTAAAATTTCATGTTCTGAAGCTTCCCTGCAAAGTTATGGCACAATCCGTAAAACGCGTTTTCAGCCTGAGATAAGGTCGATTCCGGAACGCCAAACATAAAAATGTTGATAACTTTGGAAAAACACATCAGACAGCTTAGATTTGATGTGCAACTACTAGAAAGACCCTTTCTGCTACACTGGGAGGTGAAAATTTAATGTACGGAAGCTTCCATGCAAAGTTATGGCACAATGCAGACAACGCGTTTTCAGCCTGAGAGAAGGTCGATTCTGGAACGCCAAACATAAAAATGTTGATAACTTTCGAAAAACACTTCAGACAGCTTAGATTTGATGTGCAACTACTAGAAAGACCCTTTCTGCTATAGTGGGAGGTGAAAATTTCATGTTCTGAAGCTTCCCTGCAAAGTTATTGCACAATGCGTAAAACGCGTTTTCAGCCTGAGATAAGGTCGATTCCGGAACGCCAAACATAAAAATGTTGATAACTTTGGAAAAACACATCAGACAGCTTAGATTTGATGTGCAACTACTAGAAAGACCCTTTCTGCTATAGTGGGAGGTTAAAATTTCATGTTCGGAAGCTTTCCTGCAAAGTTATGGCAAATTGCGTAAAACGCGTTTTCAACCTGAGATAAGGTTGTTTCTGGAACGCCAAACATAAAAATGTTGATAACTTTGGAAAAACACTTCAGACAGCTTAGATTTGATGTGCAACTACTAGAGAGACCCTTTCTGCTATAGTGGGGGGTGAAAATTTCATGTTCTGAAGCTACCCTGCAAAGTTATGGCACAATGCAGAAAACGCGTTTTCAGCCTGAGATAAGGTGGGTTCCAGAAGGCCAAACATAAAAGTGTTGATAACTTTGGAAAAACACTTCAGACAGCCTAGATTTGATGTGCAACTACTAGAAATACCTTTTCTGCTATAGTGGGAGGTGAAAATTTCATGTACGGAAGCTTCCATGCAAAGTTATGGCACAATGCAGACAACGCGTTTTCAGCCTGAGAGAAGGTCGATTCTGGAACGCCAAACATCAAAATGTTGATAACTTTGGAAAAACACATCAGACAGCTTAGATTTGTTATGCAACTACTGGAAAGACCCTTTCTGCTATAGTGGGAGGTTAAAATTTCATGTTCTGAAGCTTCCCTGCAAAGTTATGGCACAATCCGTAAAACGCGTTTTCAGCCTGAGATAAGGTCGATTCCGGAACGCCAAACATAAAAATGTTGATAACTTTGGAAAAACACATCAGACAGCTTAGATTTGATGTGCAACTACTAGAAAGACCCTTTCTGCTACACTGGGAGGTGAAAATTTAATGTACGGAAGCTTCCATGCAAAGTTATGGCACAATGCAGACAACGCGTTTTCAGCCTGAGAGAAGGTCGATTCTGGAACGCCAAACATAAAAATGTTGATAACTTTCGAAAAACACTTCAGACAGCTTAGATTTGATGTGCAACTACTAGAAAGACCCTTTCTGCTATAGTGGGAGGTGAAAATTTCATGTTCTGAAGCTTCCCTGCAAAGTTATTGCACAATGCGTAAAACGCGTTTTCAGCCTGAGATAAGGTCGATTCCGGAACGCCAAACATAAAAATGTTGATAACTTTGGAAAAACACATCAGACAGCTTAGATTTGATGTGCAACTACGAGAAAGACCCTTTCTGCTATAGTGGGAGGTTAAAATTTCATGTTCGGAAGCTTCCCTGCAAAGTTATGGGACAATGCAGAAAACGATTTTTCATCCTGAGATAAGGTCGATTCCGGAACGCCAAACATAAAAATGTTGATAACTTTCGAAAAACGCTTCAGACAGCTTAGATTTGATGTGCAACTACTAGAAAGACCCTGTCTGCTGTAGAGGGACGTGAAAATTTCATGTTCTGAAGCTTCCCTGCAAAGTTATGGCACAATGCAGAAAACCTGTTTTCAGCCTGAGATAAGGTGGGTTCCGGAACGCCAAACATAAAAATGTTGATAACTCAGGAAAAACTCTACAGACAGCTTAGATTTGATGAGCAACTACGAGAAATACCCTTTCTGCTCAAGTGGGAGTTGAAAATTTCATTTTCTAACGCTTCCCTGCAAAGCTATGGCACAATGCAGAAAACGTGTTTTCGGCCTGAGATAAGGTCGATTCAGGAACACCAAACATAAAATTTTGAAAACTTTCGAAAAACACTTCAGACAGCTTAGATTTGATGTACAACTACGAGAAAGACCCTTTCTGCTATAGTGGGAGGTGAAAATATCATGTACTGAAGATTCCCTGCAAAGTTATCGCACAATGCGTTAAAAGCGTTTTCAGCCAGAGATGAGGTTGATTTCAGAACGGCAAACATAAAAATGTTGATTACTCAGGAAAAACTCTACAGACAGCTTAAATTTGATGTGCAACTACTAGAAATACCCTTTCTGCTCTAGTGGGAGGTGAACATTTCATCTTCTGAAACTACCCTGCAAAGTTATTGGACAATGCGTAAAACGCGTTTTCAGCCTAAGAAAAGGTCGATTCCGGAACGCCAAACATAAAAATGTTGATAACTTTGGAAAAACACTTCAGACAGCTTAGATTTGATGTGCCACTACTAGAACGACCCTTTCTGCTATAGTGGGAGGTGAAAATTTCATGTTCTGAAGCTTCCCTGCAAAGTTATGGCACAATGCAAAACACTCGTTTTCAGCCTGAGATAAGGTGGGTTTCCGAAGGCCAAACATAAAAATGTTGATAACTTTGGAAAAACACTTCAGACAGCTTAGATTTGATATGCAACTACTAGAAAGACCCTTTCTGCTATGGTCGGAGGTTCAAATTTCATGTTCTGAAGCTTCCCTGCAAAGTTATGGCACAATGCAGAAAACGCGTTTTCAGCCTGAGATAAGGTCGATTACGGAACGCCAAACATAAAAATATTGATAACTTTGGAAAAACACTTCAGACAGCTTAGATTTGATGTGCAACTACTAGAAAGACCCTTTCTGCTATAGTGGGATGTTAAAATTTCATCTTCTGAAGCTTCCCTGCAAAGTTATGGCAAAATATGTAAAACGCGTTTTCAGGCTGAGATAAGGTGGGTTCCGGAACGCCAAACATAAAAATGTTGATAAGTTTGGAAAAACACTTCAGACAGCTTAGCTTTAATGTGCAACTACTAGAAAGACCATTTCTGCTATCGTGGGATGTGAAAATTTCATGTTCTGAAGCTTTCCTGCAAAGTTAGGGCAAATTGCGTAAAATGCGTTTTCAGCCTGAGATAAGGTTGTTTCTGGAACGCCAAACATAAAAATGGTGTTAACTTTGGAAAAACACTTCAAACAGCTTAGATTTGATGTGCAACTACTAGAAAGACCCTTTCTGCTATAGTGGGAGGTGAAAATTTCATGTTCGGAAGCTTCCCTGCAAAGTTATGGCACAACGCAGAAAACGCGTTTTCAGCCTGAGATAAGGTGGGTTCCAGAACGCCAAACATAAAAATGTTGATAACTTTGAAAAAACACTTCAAACAGATTAGATTTGATGTGCAACTACTAGAAAGACCCTTTCTACTATAGTGGGATTTGAAAATTTCATGTTCAGAAGATTCCCTGCAAAGTTATGGCAGAATGCGTAAATCGCGTTATCAGCCTGAGATTAGGTTGATTCCGGAACCCCAAACATAAAAATGTTGATAACTTTGGACAAACACTTCAGACAGCTTAGATTTGATGTGCAACTACTAGAAAGACTCTTTCTGCTATAGTGGGATGTTTAAATGTCATGTTCTGAAGCTTCCCTGCAAAATTATGGCACAATGCAGAAAACGCGTTTTCAGCATGAGACAAGGTCAATTCCGGAACGCCAAACATAAAAATATGATAACTTTGAAAAAACACTTCAGACAGCTTAGATTTGATGTGCAACTACTAGAAAGACCCTTTCTGCTATAGTGGGAGGTGAAAATTTCATGTTCTGAAGTTTCCCTCCAAAGTTATGACACAATGCAGAAAACGCTTTTACAGCCTGAGATAAGGTGGGTTCCGGAACGCCAAACATAAAAATGTTGATAACTTTTGAAAAACACTTCAGACAGCTTAGATTTGATGTGCAACTACTAGAAAGACCCTTTCTACTATCGTGGGATGTGAAAATTTCATGTTCTGAAGCTTTCCTGCAAAGTTAGGGCAAATTGCGTAAAATGCGTTTTCAGCCTGAGATAAGGTTGTTTCTGGAACGCCAAACATAAAAATGGTGTTAACTTTGGAAAAACACTTCAAACAGCTTAGATTTGATGTGCAACTACTAGAAAGACCCTTTCTGCTATAGTGGGACGTGAAAATTTCATGTTCGGAAGCTTCCCTGCAAAGTTATGGCACAGTGCAGAAAACGCGTTTTCAGCATGAGACAAGGTCAATTCCGGAACGCCAAACATAAAAATGTTGATAACTTCGGAAAAACACATCAGACAGCTTAGATTTGATGTGCAACTACTAGAAAGACCTTTTGTGCTATAGTGGGAGGTTAAAATTTAATGTTCAGAAGCTTCCTTGGAAAGTTATGGCACAATGCAGAAAATGCATTTTGAGCCTGAGATAAGGTCGATTCCGGAACGCAATACATAAAAGTGTTGATAACTTTGTTAAAACACTTCAGCCAGCTTAGATTGTGTGTGCAACTACTAGAAAGACCCTTTCTACTATAGTGGGATTTGAAAATTTCATGTTCTGAAGCTTCCCTGCAAAGTTATGGCACAACGCAGAAAAGACGTTTCCAGCCTGAGATAAGGTGGGTTCCAGAACGCCAAACATAAAAATGTTGATAACTTTGGATAAACACTTCAGACAGCTTATATTTGATGTGCAACTACTAGAAAGACAATTTCTGCTATAGTGCTAGGTGAAACTTTCGTGTTCTGAAGCTTTCCTTCAAAGTTATGGCATAATGCAGAAAACACGTTTTCAGCCAGAGGTAAGGTGGGTTCCGGAACGGCAAACATAAAAATGTTGATAACTTTCGAAAAACACTTCAGACAGCTTAGATTTGATGTGCAACTACTAGAAAGACCCTTTCTGCTATAGTGGACGGTGAAAATTTGATGTTCTGAAGCTTCCCTGCAAAGTTATGGCACAATGCAGAAAACACATTTTCAGCCTGAGATAAGATGTTTTCCGGAACGCCAAAAATAAAAATGTTGATAACTTTCGAAAAACACTTCAGACAGCTTAGATTTTAAGTGCAACTACTAGAAAAACCCTTTCTGCTATAGTGGGAGGTGAAAATTTCATGTTTTGAAGCTTCCCTGCAAAGTTATGGCACAATGCGTAAAACGCGTTTTCAGCCTGAGATAAGGTCGATTCCGGAACGCCAAACATAAAAATGTTGATAACTTTGGAAAAACACTTCAAAATGCTTAGATTTGATGTGCAACTTCTAGAAAAACTCTTTCTGCTATAGTTGGGGGTGAAATTTTCATTTTCTGAAGCTTCCCTGCAAAGTTAAGGCACAAAGCGTAAAAAGCGTTTTCAGCCTGAGATAAGGTAGATTCCGGAACGCCAAACATAAAAATGTTGATAACTTTGGAAAAACACTTCAGACAGCTTAGATTTGATGTGCAACTACTAGAAAGACCCTTTCTGCTATAGTGGGAGGTGAAAATTTCATTTTCTGAAGCTTCCCTGCAAAGTTATGGCACAATGCGTAAAACGCGTTTTCAGCCTGAGATAAGGTCGATTCCGGAACGCCAAACATAAAAATGTTGATAACTTTGGAAAAACACTTCAGACAGCTTAGATTTGAAGTGCAACTACGAGAAAACCCCTTTCTGCTATAGTGGGAGGTGAAAATTTCATGTTTTGAAGCTTCCCTGCAAAGACATGGCACAATGCAGAAAACGCGTTTTCAGCATGAGATAAGGTGGGTTCCGGAACGCCAAACATAAAAATGTTGATAACTTTGGAAAAACACTTCAGACGGCTTAGATTTGATGTGCAACTACTAGAAAGACCCATTCTGCTATAGTGGGAGGTGAAAATTTCATTTTCTGAAGCTTCCCTGCAAAGTTATGGCACAATGCGTGAAACGCGTTTTCAGCCTGAGATAAGGTCGATTCCAGATCGCCAAACATAAAAATGTTGATAACTTTGGAAAAACACTTCAGACAGCTTAGACTTGAAGCGCAACTACTAGAAAACCCCTTTCTGCTATAGTGGGAGGTGAAAATTTCATGTTTTGAAGCTTCCCTGCAAAGTTATGGCACAATGCAGAAAACGCGTTTTCAGCATGAGATAAGGTGGGTTCCGGAACGCCAAACATAAAAATGTTGATAACTTTGGAAAAACACTTCAGACGGCTTAGATTTGATGTGCAACTACTAGAAAGACCCTTTCTGCTATAGTGGGAGGTGAAAATTTCATTTTCTGAACCTTCCCTGAGAAGTTATGGCACAATGCACAAAACGCGTTTTCAGCCTGAGATAAGGTGGGTTCCGGAACGCCAAACGTAAAAATGTTGATAACTTTGGAACAACACTTCAGACAGCTTAGATTTAATGTGCAACTACTAGAAAGACCCTTTCTGCCATAGTGGGAGGTCAAAATTTCATGTTCTGAAGCTTCCCTGGAAAATTATGGGACAATGCTGAAAACAATTTTTCATCCTGAGATAAGGTCGATTCCAGGACGCCAAACATAAAAATGTTGATAACTTTCGAAAAACACTTCAGACAGCTTAGATTTGATGTGCAACTACTCGAAAGACCCTTTCTGCTATAGTGGGAGGTGAAAATTTCATGTTCTAAAGGTTCCCTGCAAAGTTATGGTACAATGCGTAAAATGCGCTTTCAGCCTGAGATAAGGTTGATTCCGGAACGCCAAACATAAAAATGTTGATAACTTTGGAAAAACACTTCAGACAGCTTAGATTTGATGTGCAACTACTAGAAAGACCCTTTCTGCTATAGTGGGAGGTGAAAATTTCATGTTTTGAAGCTTCCCTGCAAAGACATGGCACAATGCAGAAAACGCGTTTTCAGCATGAGATAAGGTGGGTTCCGGAACGCCAAACATAAAAATGTTGATAACTTTGGAAAAACACTTCAGACGGCTTAGATTTGATGTGCAACTACTAGAAAGACCCATTCTGCTATAGTGGGAGGTGAAAATTTCATTTTCTGAAGCTTCCCTGCAAAGTTATGGCACAATGCGTGAAACGCGTTTTCAGCCTGAGATAAGGTCGATTCCAGATCGCCAAACATAAAAATGTTGATAAGTTTGGAAAAACACTTCAGACAGCTTAGATTTGATGTGCAACGACTAGAAAGACCCTTTCTGCTATAGTGGGAGGTGAAAATTTCATTTTCTGAAGCTTCCCTGCAAAGTTATGGCACAATGCGTAAAACGCGTTTTCAGCCTGAGATAAGGTCGATTCCGGAACGCCAAATATAAAAATGTTGATAACTTTCGAAAAACACTTCAGATAGCTTAGATTTGATGTGCAACCACTAGAAAGACCCTTTCTGCTATAGTGGGAGGTGAAAATTTCATGTTTTGAAGCTTCCCTGCAAAGTTATGGCACAATGCAGAAAACGCATTTTCAGCCTGAGATAAGGTGGGTTCCGGAACGCCAAACATAAAAATGTTGATAACTTTGGAAAAACTCATCAGACAGCTTAGATTTGATGTGCAACTACTAGAAAGACACTTTCTGCAATAGTGGGAGGTTAAAATTTCATGTTCTGAAGCTTCCCTGCAAAGTTATGGCACAATGCAGAAAACGCGTTTTCAGCATGAGATAAGGTGGGTTCCGGAACGCCAAACATAAAAATGTTGATAACTTTGGAAAAACACTTCAGACAGCTTAGATTTGATGTGCAACTACTAGAAAGACCCTTTCTGCTATAGTGGGAGGTGAAAATTTCATTTTCTGGAGCTTCCCTCCAAAGTTATGGCAAAATGCGTAAAACGCGTTTACAGCCTGAGATAAGGTCGATTCCAGAACGACACAAATAAAAATGTTGATAACTTTGGAAAAACACTTCAGACAGCTTAGATTTGATGTGCAAGTACTAGAAAGACCCTTTCTGCTATAGTGGGAGGTGAAAATTTCATTTTCTGGAGCTTCCCTCCAAAGTTATGGCAAAATGCGTAAAACGCGTTTTCAGCCTGAGATAAGGTCGATTCTGGAACGCCAAACATAAAAATGTTGATAACTTTGGAAAAACACTTTAGACAGCTTAGATTTGATGTGCAAGTACGAGAAAAACCCTTTCTGCTATAGTGGGAGGTGAAAATTTCATTTTCTGAAGCTTCCCTGCAGAGTTATGGCACGAAGTGTAAAAAGCGTTTTCAGCCTGAGATAAGGTAGATTCCGGAACGCCAAACATAAAAATGTTGATAACTTTGGAAAAACACTTCAGACAGCTTAGATTTGATGTGCAACTACTAGAAAGACCCTTTCTGCTATAATGGGAGGTTAACATTTCGTGTTCTGAAGCTTCCCTGAGAAGTTATGGCAGAATGCAGAAAACGCGTTTTCAGCCTGAGATAAGGTGGGTTCCGAAACGCCAAACTTAAAAATGTTGCTAACTTTGGAACAACATTTCAGACAGATTAGATTTGATGTGCAACTACTAGAAAGTCCTTTTCTGCTATAGTGGGAGGTGAAAATTTCATGTTCTAAAGGTTCCCTGCAAAGTTATGGCACAATGCGTAAAACGCGTTTTAAGCCTGAGATAAGGTCGATTCCGGAACGCCAAACAGAAAAATGTTGATAACTTTCGAAAAACACTTCAGACAGCTTAGATTTGATGTGCAACTACTAGAAAGACCCTTTCTGCTATAGTGGGAGGTGAAAATTTCATGTTCTAAAGATTCCCAGCAAAGTTATGGCACATTGCAGAAAACGCGTTTTCAGCCAGAGGTAATGTGGGTTCCGGAGCGCCAAACGTAAAAATGTTGATAACTTTGGAAAAACACTTCAGACAGCTTAGATTTGATGTGCAACTACAAGAAAGTCCCTTTATGCTATTGTGGGAGGTTAAAATTTCATGTTCTAAATATTCCCAGCAAAGTTATGGCACAAAGCAGAAAACGCTTTTTCAGCCAGAGATGAGGTGGGTTCCGGATAGCCAAACATAAAAATGTTGATAACTTTGGAAAAACACTTCAGATAGCTTAGATTTGATGTGCAACTACAAGAAAGACCCTTTATGCTATTGTGGGAGGTTAAAATTTCATGTTCTAAAGATTCCCAGCAAAGTTATGGCACAATGCAGAAAACACGTTTTCAGCCTGAGATAAGGTGGGTTCCGGAACGCCAAACATAAAAATGTTGATAACTTTGTAAAAACACTTCAGACAGCTTAGATTTGAAGTGCAACTACGAGAAAACCCCTTTCTGCTATAGTGGGAGGTGAAAATTTCATGTTTTGAAGCTTCCCTGCAAAGACATGGCACAATGCAGAAAACGCGTTTTCAGCATGAGATAAGGTGGGTTCCGGAACGCCAAACATAAAAATGTTGATAACTTTGGAAAAACACTTCAGACGGCTTAGATTTGATGTGCAACTACTAGAAAGACCCATTCTGCTATAGTGGGAGGTGAAAATTTCATTTTCTGAAGCTTCCCTGCAAAGTTATGGCACAATGCGTGAAACGCGTTTTCAGCCTGAGATAAGGTCGATTCCAGATCGCCAAACATAAAAATGTTGATAACTTTGGAAAAACACTTCAGACAGCTTAGACTTGAAGCGCAACTACTAGAAAACCCCTTTCTGCTATAGTGGGAGGTGAAAATTTCATGTTTTGAAGCTTCCCTGCAAAGTTATGGCACAATGCAGAAAACGCGTTTTCAGCATGAGATAAGGTGGGTTCCGGAACGCCAAACATAAAAATGTTGATAACTTTGGAAAAACACTTCAGACGGCTTAGATTTGATGTGCAACTACTAGAAAGACCCTTTCTGCTATAGTGGGAGGTGAAAATTTCATTTTCTGAACCTTCCCTGAGAAGTTATGGCACAATGCACAAAACGCGTTTTCAGCCTGAGATAAGGTGGGTTCCGGAACGCCAAACGTAAAAATGTTGATAACTTTGGAACAACACTTCAGACAGCTTAGATTTAATGTGCAACTACTAGAAAGACCCTTTCTGCCATAGTGGGAGGTCAAAATTTCATGTTCTGAAGCTTCCCTGGAAAATTATGGGACAATGCTGAAAACAATTTTTCATCCTGAGATAAGGTCGATTCCAGGACGCCAAACATAAAAATGTTGATAACTTTCGAAAAACACTTCAGACAGCTTAGATTTGATGTGCAACTACTCGAAAGACCCTTTCTGCTATAGTGGGAGGTGAAAATTTCATGTTCTAAAGGTTCCCTGCAAAGTTATGGTACAATGCGTAAAATGCGCTTTCAGCCTGAGATAAGGTTGATTCCGGAACGCCAAACATAAAAATGTTGATAACTTTGGAAAAACACTTCAGACAGCTTAGATTTGATGTGCAACTACTAGAAAGACCCTTTCTGCTATAGTGGGAGGTGAAAATTTCATGTTTTGAAGCTTCCCTGCAAAGACATGGCACAATGCAGAAAACGCGTTTTCAGCATGAGATAAGGTGGGTTCCGGAACGCCAAACATAAAAATGTTGATAACTTTGGAAAAACACTTCAGACGGCTTAGATTTGATGTGCAACTACTAGAAAGACCCATTCTGCTATAGTGGGAGGTGAAAATTTCATTTTCTGAAGCTTCCCTGCAAAGTTATGGCACAATGCGTGAAACGCGTTTTCAGCCTGAGATAAGGTCGATTCCAGATCGCCAAACATAAAAATGTTGATAAGTTTGGAAAAACACTTCAGACAGCTTAGATTTGATGTGCAACGACTAGAAAGACCCTTTCTGCTATAGTGGGAGGTGAAAATTTCATTTTCTGAAGCTTCCCTGCAAAGTTATGGCACAATGCGTAAAACGCGTTTTCAGCCTGAGATAAGGTCGATTCCGGAACGCCAAATATAAAAATGTTGATAACTTTCGAAAAACACTTCAGATAGCTTAGATTTGATGTGCAACCACTAGAAAGACCCTTTCTGCTATAGTGGGAGGTGAAAATTTCATGTTTTGAAGCTTCCCTGCAAAGTTATGGCACAATGCAGAAAACGCATTTTCAGCCTGAGATAAGGTGGGTTCCGGAACGCCAAACATAAAAATGTTGATAACTTTGGAAAAACTCATCAGACAGCTTAGATTTGATGTGCAACTACTAGAAAGACACTTTCTGCAATAGTGGGAGGTTAAAATTTCATGTTCTGAAGCTTCCCTGCAAAGTTATGGCACAATGCAGAAAACGCGTTTTCAGCATGAGATAAGGTGGGTTCCGGAACGCCAAACATAAAAATGTTGATAACTTTGGAAAAACACTTCAGACAGCTTAGATTTGATGTGCAACTACTAGAAAGACCCTTTCTGCTATAGTGGGAGGTGAAAATTTCATTTTCTGGAGCTTCCCTCCAAAGTTATGGCAAAATGCGTAAAACGCGTTTTCAGCCTGAGATAAGGTCGATTCCAGAACGACACAAATAAAAATGTTGATAACTTTGGAAAAACACTTCAGACAGCTTAGATTTGATGTGCAAGTACTAGAAAGACCCTTTCTGCTATAGTGGGAGGTGAAAATTTCATTTTCTGGAGCTTCCCTCCAAAGTTATGGCAAAATGCGTAAAACGCGTTTTCAGCCTGAGATAAGGTCGATTCTGGAACGCCAAACATAAAAATGTTGATAACTTTGGAAAAACACTTTAGACAGCTTAGATTTGATGTGCAAGTACGAGAAAAACCCTTTCTGCTATAGTGGGAGGTGAAAATTTCATTTTCTGAAGCTTCCCTGCAGAGTTATGGCACGAAGTGTAAAAAGCGTTTTCAGCCTGAGATAAGGTAGATTCCGGAACGCCAAACATAAAAATGTTGATAACTTTGGAAAAACACTTCAGACAGCTTAGATTTGATGTGCAACTACTAGAAAGACCCTTTCTGCTATAATGGGAGGTTAACATTTCGTGTTCTGAAGCTTCCCTGAGAAGTTATGGCAGAATGCAGAAAACGCGTTTTCAGCCTGAGATAAGGTGGGTTCCGAAACGCCAAACTTAAAAATGTTGCTAACTTTGGAACAACATTTCAGACAGATTAGATTTGATGTGCAACTACTAGAAAGTCCTTTTCTGCTATAGTGGGAGGTGAAAATTTCATGTTCTAAAGGTTCCCTGCAAAGTTATGGCACAATGCGTAAAACGCGTTTTAAGCCTGAGATAAGGTCGATTCCGGAACGCCAAACAGAAAAATGTTGATAACTTTCGAAAAACACTTCAGACAGCTTAGATTTGATGTGCAACTACTAGAAAGACCCTTTCTGCTATAGTGGGAGGTGAAAATTTCATGTTTTGAAGCTTCCCTGCAAAGTTATGGCACAATGCAGAAAACGTGTTTTCAGCCTGAGATAAGGTGGGTTCCGGAACGCCAAACATAAAAATGTTGATAACTTTGGAAAAACATGTCAGACAGCTTAGATTTGATGTGCAACTACTAGAAAGTCCAGTTCTTCTATAGTGGGAGGTGAAAATTTCATGTTCTGAAGCTTCCCTGCAAAGTTATGGTACAATGCAGAAAACGCGTTTTCAGCATGAGATAAGTTGGGTTCCGGAACGCCAAACATAAAAATGTTGATAACTTTGGAAAAACACTTCAGACGGCTTAGATTTGATGTGCAACTACTAGAAAGACCCATTCTGCTACACTGGGAGGTGAAAATTTCATGTACGGAAGCTTCCATGCAAAGTTATGGCACAATGCAGACAACGCGTTTTCAGCATGAGAGAAGGTCGATTCTGGAACGCCAAACATAAAAATGTTGATAACTTTCGAAAAACACTTCAGACAGCTTAGATTTGATGTGCAACTACTAGAAAGACCCTTTCTGCTATAGTGGGAGGTTAAAATTTCATGTTCGGAAGCTTCCCTGCAAAGTTATGGGACAATGCAGAAAACGATTTTTCATCCTGAGATAAGGTCGATTCCGGAACGCCAAACATAAAAATGTTGATAACTTTCGAAAAACACTACAGACAGCTTAGATTTGATGTGCAACTACTAGAAAGACCCTTTCTGCTATAGAGGGACGTGAAAATTTCATGTTCTGAAGCTTCCCTGCAAAGTTATGGCACAATGCAGAAAACCTGTTTTCAGCCTGAGATAAGGTGGGTTCCGGAACGCCAAACATAAAAATGTTGATAACTCGGGAAAAACTCTACAGACAGCTTAGATTTGATGTGCAACTACGAGAAATACCCTTTCTGCTCAAGTGGGCGTTGAAAATTTCATGTTCTAACGCTTCCCTGCAAAGCTATGGCACAATGCAGAAAACGTGTTTTCGGCCTGAGATAAGGTCGATTCAGGAAGACCAAACATAAAATTTTGAAAACTTTCGAAAAACACTTCAGACAGCTTAGATTTGATGTACTACTACGAGAAAGACCCTTTCTGCTATAGTGGGAGGTGAAAATATCATGTACTGAAGATTCCCTGCAAAGTTATGGCACAATGCGTTAAAAGCGTTTTCAGCCAGAGATGAGGTTGATTTCAGAACGGCAAACATAAAAATGTTGATTACTCAGGAAAAACTCTACAGACTGCTTAAATTTGATGTGCAACTACTAGAAATACCCTTTCTGCTCTAGTGGGAGGCGAACATTTCATGTTCTGAAGCTTCCCTGAAAAGTTTTGGCACAATGCAGAAAACGCGTTTTCAGCTTGAGATTAGGTGGGTTCCAGAACGCCAAACATAAAAATGTTGATAACTTTGGAAAAACACATCAGACAGCTTAGATTTGTTATGCAACTACTGGAAATACCCTTTCTGCTATAGTGGGAGGTTAAAATTTCATGTTCTGAAGCTTCCCTGCAAAGTTATGGCACAATCCGTAAAACGCGTTTTCAGCCTGAGATAAGGTCGATTCCGAAACGCCAAACAAAATAATGTTGATAACTTTGGAAAAACACTTCAGACAGCTTAGATTTAATGGGAAACTACTAGAAAGACCCTTTCTGCTATAGTGGGAGGTGAAAATTTCATGTTTTGAATCATCCCTGCAAAGTTATGGCACAATGCAGAAAACGCGTTTTCAGCCTGAGATAAGGTTGATTCCGGAACGCCAAACATAAAAATCTTGATTACTTTGGAAAAACACTTCAGACAGCTTAGATTTGATGTGCAACTATTAGAAAGACCCTTTCTGCTATATCGGGAGGTGAAAATTTCATGTTTTGAGTCATCCCTGCAAAGTTATGGGACAATGCAGAAAACGAGTTTTCACCCTGAGATAAGGTCGATTCCGGAACGCCAAACATAAAAATGTTGATAACTTTCGAAAAACACTTCAGACAGCTTAGATTTGATGTGCAACTACTAGAAAGACCCTTTCTGCTATAGTAGGAGGTGAAAAATTCATTTTCTGAAGCTTCCCTGCAAAGTTATGGCACAATGCGTAAAAAGCGTTTTCAGCTAGAGATAAGGTCGATTCCGGAACGCCAAACATAAAAATGTTGATAACTTTGCAAAAACACTTCAGACAGCTTAGATTTGATGAGCAACTACTAGAAAGACCCTTTCTGCTGAAGTGGGAGGTGACAATTTCATGTTCTGAAGCTTCCCTGCAAAGTTATGGCACAATGCAGAAAACGCGTTTTCGGCCTGAGATAAGGTCGATTCCGGGACGCCAAACATAAAAATGTTGATGACTTTGGAAAAACACTTCAGACAGCTTAGATTTGATGTGCAACTACTAGAAAGACCCTTTCTGCTATAGTGGGAGGTTAAAATTTCATGTTCTGAAGCTTCCGTGCAAAGTTATGGGACAATGCAGAAAACGATTTTTCATCCTGAAATAAGGTCGATTCCGGAACGCCAAACATAAAAATGTTGATAACTTTCGATAAACACTTCAGACAGCTTAGATTTGATGAGCAACTACTAGAAATACCCTTTCTGCTCTAGTCGGACGTGAAAATTTCATGTTCTAAAGCTTCCCTGTAAAGTTATGGCACAATGCAGAAAACGCGTTTTCAGCCTGAGAAAAGGTCGATTCCGGAACGCCAAACATAAGAATGTTGAGAACTTTGGAAAAACACTTCAAACAGCTTAGATTTGATGTGCAACTAAAAGAAAGACCCTTTCTGCTAGAGTTGGAGGTGAAAATTTCATGTTCTGAATTCTCCCTGCAAAGTTATGGCACAATGCAGAAAACACGTTTTCAGCGTGAGATAACGTGGGTTCCGGAACGCCAAACAAAATAATGTTGATAACTTTGGAAAAACACTTCAGACAGCTTAGATTTAATGGGAAACTACTAGAAAGACCCTTTCTGCTATAGTGGGAGGTGAAAATTTCATGTTTTGAATTATCCCTGCAAAGTTATGGCACAATGCAGAAAACGCGTTTTCAGCCTGAGATAAGGTTGATTCCGGAACGCCAAACATAAAAATGTTGATTACTTTGGAAAAACACTTCAGACAGCTTAGATTTGATGTGCAACTATTAGAAAGACCCTTTCTGCTATATTGGGAGGTGAAAATTTCATGTTTTGAATCATCCCTGCAAAGTTATGGCACAATGCAGAAAACGCGTTTTCAGCCTGAGATAAGGTTGATTCCGGAACGCCAAACATAAAAATGTTGATTACTTTGGAAAAACACTTCAGACAGCTTAGATTTGATGTGCAACTATTAGAAAGACCCTTTCTGCTATAGTGGGAGGTGAAAATTTCATGTTCTAAAGCCTCCCTGAAAAGTTTTGGCAAAATGCAGAAAACGCGTTTTCAGCCTGAGATAAGGTTGTTTCTGGAACGCCAAACATAAAAATGGTGTTAACTTTGGAAAAACACTGCAAACAGCTTAGATTTGCTGTGCAACTACTGGAAAGACCCTTTCTGCTATAGTTGGAGGTGAACATTTCATGTTTTGAAGTTTCCCTGCAAAGTTATGGCACAATGCAGAAAACACGTTTTCAGTCTGAGATAAGGTTGATTCCGGAACGCCAAACATAAGAATGTTGATAACTTTGGAAAAACACTTCAGACAACTTAGATTTGATGTGCAACTACTAGAAAGACCCTTTCTGCTGAAGTGGGAGGTGAAAATTTCATGTTCTGAAGCTTCCCTGCAAAGTTATGGCACAATGCAGAAAACGCGTTTTTGGCCTGAGATAAGGTCGATTCCGGAACGCCAAACATAAAAATGTTGATGACTTTGGAAAAACACTTCAGACAGCTTAGATTTGATGTGCAACTACTAGAAAGACACTTTCTGCTATAGTGGGAGGTTAAAATTTCATGTTCTGAAGCTTCCCTGCAAAGTTATGGCACAATGCAGAAAACGCGTTTTCTGCCTGAGATAAGGTCGATTCCGGAACGCCAAACATAAGAATGTTGATAACTTTGGAAAAACACTTCAGCCAGGTTAGACTTGATGTGCAACTACTTGAAGGACCCTTTCTGCAACAGTGGCAGGTTAAAATTTCATGTTCTGAAGCTTCCCTCCAATGTTATGGCACAATGCAGAAAACGCGTTTAAAGCCTGAGATAAGGTGGGTTCCGGAACGCCAAACATAAAAATGTTAATAACTTTGGAAAAACACTTCAGACAGCTTAGATTTGATGTGCAACTACGAAAGCTTCGTTTTCTGCCTGAGATAAGGTCGATTCCGGAACGCCAAACATAAAAATGTTGATAACTCAGGAAAAACTCTACAGACAGCTTAGATTTGATGTGCAACTACTAGAAATACCCGTTCTGCTGAAGTGGGTGGTGAAAATTTCATGTTCTAAAGCTTCCCTGCAAAGTTATGGCACAATGCAGAAAACGCGTTTTAAGCGTGGGATAAGGTGAGTTCCGGAACGCCAAACATAAAAATGTTGATAACTCAGGAAAAACTCTTCAGACAGCTTAGATTTGATGTGCAACTACTATAAAGACCCTGTCGGCCATAGTGGGACGTGAAAATTTCATGTTCTGAAGCCTCCCTGAAAAGTTTTGGCAAAATGCAGAAAACGCGTTTACAGCCTGAGATAAGGTTGTTTCTGGAACGCCAAACATAAAAATGGTGTTAACTTTGGAAAAACACTTCAAACAGCTTAGATTTGCTGTGCAACTACTGGAAAGACCCTTTCTGCTACAGTTGGAGGTGAAAATTTCATGTTTTGAAGTTTCCCTGCAAAGTTATGGCACAATGCAGAAAACACGTTTTCAGTCTGAGATAAGGTTGATTCCGGAACGCCAAACATAAGAATGTTGATAACTTTGGAAAAACACTTCAGACAACTTAGATTTGATGTGCATCTACTAGAAATACCCTTTCTGCTATAGTGGGAGGTGAAAATTTCATGTTCTGAAGTTTCCCTGCAAAGTTATGGCACAATGCAGAAAACGCGTTTTCAGTCTGAGATAAGGTTGATTCCGGAACGCCAAACATAAGAATGTTGATAACTTTGGAAAAACACTTCAGACAGCTTAGATTTGATGTGCAACTACTAGAGAGACCCTTTCTGCTATAGTGGGGGGTGAAAATTTCATGTTCTGAAGCTACCCTGCAAAGTTATGGCACAATGCAGAAAACGCGTTTTCAGCCTGAGATAAGGTGGGTTCCAGAAAGCCAAACATAAAAGTGTTGATAACTTTGGAAAAACACTTCAGACAGCTTAGATTTGATGTGCAACTACTAGAAAGACCCTTTCTGCTATAGTGGGACGTGAAAATTTCATGTTCTGAAGCTACCCTGCAAAGTTATGGCACAATGCAGAAAATGCGTTTTCAGCCTGAGATAAGGTGGGTTCCAGAACGCCAAACATAACATTGTTGATAACTTTGGAAAAACACTTCAGACAGCTTAGATTTGATGTGCAACTACTAGAAAGACCGTTTCTGCTATAGTGGGACGTGAAAATTTCAAGTTCTGAAGCTTCCCTTCAAAGTTATGGCACAATGCAGAAAACGCATTTGCAGCCTGAGATAAGGTTGATTCCGGAACGCCAAACATAAAAATGTTGATAACTTTGGAAAAACACCTCAGACAGCTTAGATTTGATGTGCCAATACTAGATATACCCTTTCTGATATAGTGGGCAGTGAAAATTCCATGTTCTGAAGCTTCCCTGCAAAGTCATGGCATACTCCGAAAAACGCGTTTTCAGCCTGAGATAAGGTCGATTCCGGACCTCGAAACATAAAAATGTTGATAACTTTGGAAAAAGACTGCAGACAGCTTAGATTTGATGGTCAAATACTAGAAAGACCCTTTCTGTTGTAGTGGGAGGTGAAAATTTCATGTTCTGAAGCTTCTCTGCAAAGTTATGGCACAATGCAGAAAACGCATTTTCAGCCTGACATAAGGTGGGTTCCGGAACGCCAAACATAAAAATGTTGATAACTTTGGAAAAACACTTCAGACAGCTTAGATTTGATGTTCAACTACAAGAAAGACCCTTTCTGATATAGTGGGAGGGGAAAATTTCATGTTCTGAAGCTTCCCTGCAAAGTTATGGCACAATGTGTAAAAAGCGTTTTCAGCCTGAGATAAGTTCGATTCCGCAACGGCAAACATAAAAAAGTTGATAGCTTTGGAAAAACACTTCAGACAACTTGTATTTGATGTGCAACTACTGGAAGGACCATTTCTGCTATTGTGGCTGGTGAAAATTTCATTTTCTGATGCTTCCCTGCAAATTTATGGAATGCTGCGAAAAACGCGTTTTCAGCCTGAGATAAGAAACATAAAAATGTTGATAACTTTGGAAAAAGACTGTAGACAGCTTAGATTTGATGTGCAACTACTAGAAATACCCTTTCTGCTATAGTGGGAGGTGAAAATTTCATGTTCTGAACCTTCCCTGCAAAGTTATAGCACAATGCAGAAAACGCATTTTTAGCCTGAGATAAGATCGATTCCGGAACGCCAAACATAAAAATGTTGATACCTTTGGAAAAAGACTTCAGACTGCTTAGATTTTATATGCAAATACCAGAAAGACCCTTTCTGCTATAGTGGTTAGTGAAAATTCCATGTTCTGAAGCTTCCCTGCAAAGTTATGGCACAATGCGTGAAACCCGTTTTCAGCCTGAGATAAGGTCGGTTCCGGAACGCCAAACATAAAAAAGTTGATAACTTCAGTAAAACACTTCAAACAGCTTAGATTTGATGTGCAACTACTAGAAAGACCCTTTCTGATATAGCGGGAGGTGAAAATGTCCTGTTCTAAAGCTTCCCTGCAAAGCTATGGCACAATGCGTGAAACGCGTTTTCAGCCTGAGAGAAGGTCGATTCCGGATAGCCAAACATAAAAATGTTGATAACTTTGGAAAAAGACTGTAGACAGCTTAGATTTGATGTGCAACTACTAGAAAGACCCTTTCTGCTATAGTGGGAGGTGAAAATTCCATGTTCTGAACCTTCCCTGCAAAGTTATAGCACAATGCAGAAAACGCATTTTTAGCCTGAGATAAGATCGATTCCGGAACGCCAAACATAAAAATGTTGATACCTTTGGAAAAAGACTTCAGACAGCTTAGATTTGATATGCAAATACCAGAAAGACCCATTCTGCTATAGTGGGAGGTTAAAATTTCATGTTCTGAAGCTTCCCTGCAAAGTTATGGCACAATGCAGAAAACGCGTTTTCAGCCTGAGATAAGGTCGATTCCGGAGCGCCAAACATAAAAATGTTGATAACTTTGGAAAAACACTTCAGACAGCTTAGATTTGATGTGAGACTACTAGAAAGACACTTTCTGCTATAGTGGGATATGAAAATTTCATGTTCTGAAGCTTCCCTGCAAAGTTATGGCAGAATGCGTAAATCGTGTTTTCAGCCTGAGATAAGGTCGATTCCGGAACGCCAAACATAAAAGTGTTGATAACTTTGGAAATACACTTCAAACAGCTTTGATTTGATGTGCACCTACTCGAAAGACCCTTTCTGCTATAATGGGAGATGAAATTGTCATGTTCTGAAGCTTCCCTGCAAAGTTATGGCACAATGCAGAAAACGCGTTTTTGGCCTGAGATGAGGTTGATTTCAGAACGCCAAACATAAAAATGTAGATAAATCAGGAAAAACTCTACAGACAGCTTAGATTTGATGTGCAACTACTAGAAAGACCCTTTCTGCTATAGTGGGTAGTGAAAATTCCATGTTCTGAAGCTTCCCTGCAAAGTTATGGCACAATGCGTAAAACCCGTTTTCAGGCTGAGAAAAGGTCCGTTCCGGAACGCCAAACATAAAAAAGTTGATAACTTCAGTAAAACACTTCAAACAGCTTAGATTTGATGTGCAACTACTAGAAAGACCCTTTCTGATATAGCGGGAGGTGAAAATGTCCTGTTCTGAAGCTTCCCTGCAAAGTTATGGCACAATGCGTGGAACGCGTTTTCAGCCTGAGAGAAGGTCGATTCCGGATCGCCAAACATAAAAATGTTGATAACTTTTGAAAAACACTTCAGACAGCTTAGATTTGATGTGCAACTACTAGAAAGACCCTTTCTGCTACAGTGGGATGTGAAAATTTCATGATCTGAAGCTTCCCTGCAAAGTTATGACACAATGCTTAAAACGCGTTTTCAGCCTGAGATAAGGTCGATTCCGGAACGCCAAACTTAAAAATGTTGATAACTTTTGAAAAACACTTCAGACAGCATAGATTTGATGTGCAACTACTTGAAAAACCCTTTCTGCTATAGTGGGATTCGAAAATTTCATGTTCTGAAGCTTCCCTGCAAAGTTATGGCACAATGCAGAAAACGCGTTTATCGCCTGAGATAAGGTCGATTTCAGAACGCCAAACATAAAAATGTTGATAACTCAGGAAAAACTCTACAGACAGCTTAGATTTGATGTGCAACTACTAGAAATACCCTTTCTGCTATAGTGGGAGGTAAAAATTTCATGTTCTGAAGCTTCCCTGCAAAGTTATGGCACAATGCGTAAAACGCGTTTTCAGCCTGAGATGAGGTTGATTTCAGAACGCCAAACATAAAAATGTTGATAACTTTGGAAAAACACTTCAGACAGCTAAGATTTGATGTGCAACTACTAGAAAGACCCATTCTGCTATAGTGGGAGGTTAAAATTTCATGTTCTCAAGCTTCCCTGCAAAGTTATGGCAAAATATGTAAAACGCGTTTTCTGTCTGAGATAAGGTGGGTTCCAGAACGCCAAACATAAGAATGTTGATATCTTTGGAAAAACACTTCAGACAGCTTAGATTTGATGTGCAACTACTAGAAAGACCCTTTCTGCTATAGTGGGAGGTGAAAATTTCATGTTCTGAGGCTTCCATGCAAAGTTATGGCACAATGCGTAAAAAGCGTTTTCAGCCTGAGATAAGGTCGATTCCGGAACGCCAAACATAAGAATGTTGATAACTTTGCAAAAACACTTCAGACAACTTAGATTTGATGTGCAACTACTAGAAAGACCCTTTCTGCTACAGTGGGATGTGAAAATTTCATGTTCTGAAGCTTCCCTGCAAAGTTTTGGCACAATGCAGAAAACAAGTTTTTAGCCTGAGATAAGGTCGATTCCGGTACGCCAAACATAAAAATGTTGATAACTTTTGAAAAACACTTCAGACAGCTTAGATTTGATGTGCAACTACTAGAAAGACCCTTTCTGCTATAGTGGGAAGTGAAAGTTTTTGTTCTGAAGCTTCCCTGCAAAGTTATGGCACAATGCAGTAAACACGTTTTCAGCCTGAGATAAGGTGGATTTCGGAACGCCAAGCATAAAAATGTTGATAACTTTGGAAAAACACTTCACACAGCTTACATTTGATGTGCAACTACTAGAAGGACCATTTCTGCTATTGTGGGAGGTGTAAATTTCTAGTTCTGAAACTTCCCTGCAAAGTTATGGCACAATGAAGAAAACGCGTTTTCAGCATGAGACAAGGTCAATTCCGGAACGCCAAATATAAAAATATGATAACCTTTGAAAAACACATCAGACAGCTTAGATTTGTTGTGCAACTACTAGAAAGACCCTTTCTGCTACATTGGGAGGTGAAAATTTCATGTTCTGAAGCTTCCGTGCAAAGTTATGGCACAATGCAGAAAAGGCGTTTTCAGCCTGAGATAAGGTTGATTCCGGAACGCCAAACATAAAAATGTTGATGACTTTGGAAAAACACTTCAAAAAGCTTAGATTTGATGTGCAACTACGAGAAAGACCCTTTCTGCTATAGTGGGATGTGAAAATGTCATGTTCTGAAGCTTCCCTGCAAAGTTATGGCACAAGGCAGAAAAAGCGTTTTCAGTCTGAGATAAGGTGGGTTCCGGAATGCAAAACAAAAAAATGTTGATAACTTTCGAAAAACCCATCAGACAGCTTAGATTTGATGTGCAACTACTAGAAAGACCCTTTCTGCTATAGTGGGAGGTGAAAATTTCATGTTCTGAAGCTTCCCTGCAAAGTTATGGCACAATGCAGAAAACGCGTTTTCAGCCTGAGATAAGGTGGGTTTCGGAACGCCAAACAAAAAAATGTTGATAACTTTGGAAAAACACTTCAGACGGCTTAGATTTGATGTGCAACTACTAGAAAGACCCTTTCTGCTATAGTGGGAGGTGAAAATTTCATGTTCTGACGCTATACTGCAAAGTTATGGCACAATGCAGAAAATGCGTTTACAGCCTGAGATAAGGTGGGTTCCGGAACGCCAAACATAAAAATGTTGATAACTTTCGAAATACACTTCAGACAGCTTAGATTTGATGTGCAGCTACTAGAAAGAACCTTTCTACTATAGTGGGAGGTCAAAATTTCATGTTCTGAAGCTTCCCTGGAAAGTTATGGGACAATGCAGAAAGCGCATTTTCATCCTGAGATAAGGTCGATTCCGGAATGCCAAACATAAAAATGTTGATAACTTTCGAAAAACACTTCAGACAGCTTAGATTTGATGTGCAACTACTAGAAAAACCCTTTCTGCTATAGTGGGAGGTGAAAATTTCATTTTCTGATGCTTCCCTGCAAAGTTATGGCACAATGCGTAAAACGCGTTTTCAGCCTGAGATAAGGTGGGTTTCGGAACGCCAACCAAAAAAATGTTGATAACTTTTGAAAAACACTTCAGGCAGCTTAGATTTGATGTGCAACTACTAGAAAGACCCTTTCTGCTATAGTGGGAGGTGAAAATTTCATGTTATGAAGCTTCCCTGCAAAGTTATGGCACAATGCAGAAAACGCGTTTTCAGCCAGAGAAAAGGTCGATTCCGGAATGCCAAACATAAAAATGTTGATAACTTTGGAAAAACACTTCAGACGGCTTAGATTTGATGTGCAACTACTAGAAAGACCCTTTCTGCTATAGTGGGAGGTGAAAATTTCATGTTCTGACGCTATACTGCAAAGTTATGGCACAATGCAGAAAATGCGTTTACAGCCTGAGATAAGGTGGGTTCCGGAACGCCAAACATAAAAATGTTGATAACTTTCGAAATACACTTCAGACAGCTTAAATTTGATGTGCAGCTACTAGAAAGAACCTTTCTACTATAGTGGGAGGTCAAAATTTCATGTTCTGAAGCTTCCCTGGAAAGTTATGGGACAATGCAGAAAGCGCATTTTCATCCTGAGATAAGGTCGATTCCGGAATGCCAAACATAAAAATGTTGATAACTTTCGAAAAACACTTCAGACAGCTTAGATTTGATGTGCAACTACTAGAAAAACCCTTTCTGCTATAGTGGGAGGTGAAAATTTCATTTTCTGATGCTTCCCTGCAAAGTTATGGCACAATGCGTAAAACGCGTTTTCAGCCTGAGATAAGGTTGATTCCGGAACGCCAAACATAAAAATGTTGATAACTTTGGAAAAACACTTCAGACAGCTTAGATTTGATGTGCAACTACGAGAAAGACCCTTTCTGCTATAGTGGGAGGTGAAAACTTCATGTTCTGAAGCTTCCTTGCAAAGTTATGGCACAATGCAGAAAATGCGTTTTCAGCCTGAGATAAGGTTGATTCCGGAACGCCAAACATAAAAATGTTGATAACTTTGGAAAAACACTTCAGACAGCTTAGATTTGATGTGCAACTCCGAGAAAAACCCTTTCTGCTTTAGTGGGAGGTGAAAATTTCATTTTCTGAAGCTTCCCTGCAAAGTTATGGCACAAAACGTAAAAAGCGTTTTCTGCCTGAGATAAGGTCGATTCCGGAACGCCAAACATAAAAATGTTGATAACTTTCGCAAAACACTTCAGACAGCTTAGATTTGATGTGCAACTACTAGAAAGACCCTTTCTGCTATAGTGGGACGTGAAAATTTCATGTTCTGAAGCTTCCATGCAAAGTTATGGCACAATGCAGAAAACGCGTTTTCAGCCTGAGATAAGGTCGATTCTGGAACGCCAAACATAAAAATGTTGATAAGTTTCGAAAAACACTTCAGACAGCTTAGATTTGATGTGCAACTACAAGAAAGACCCTTTCTGCTATAGTGGGAGGTGAACATTTCATGTTCTGAAGCTTCCATGCAAAATTATGGCACAATGCAGAAAACGCGTTTTCAGCCTGAGATAAGGTCAATTCTGGAACGCGAAACATAAAAATGTTGATAACTTTCGAAAAACACTTCAGACAGCTTAGATATGATGTGAAACTACTAGAAAGACCCTTTCTGCTATAGTGGGAGGTGAACATTTCATGTTCTGAAGCTTCCCTGCAAAGTTATGGCACAATGCAGAAAACGCGTTTTGAGCTTGAGATAAGGTCGATTCCGGAACGCCAAACATAAAAATGTTGATAACTTTCAAAAAACACTTCAGACAGCTTAGATTTGATGTGCAACTACTAGAAAGACCCTTTCTGCTATAGTGGGACGGGAAAATTTCATGTTCTGAAGCTTCCCTGCAAAGTTATGTCACAATGCAGAAAACCTGTTTTCAGCCTGAGATAATGTGGGTTCCGGAACGCCAAACATAAAAATGTTGATAACTTTCGAAAAACACTTCAGACAGCTTAGATTTGATGTGCAAATACTAGAAAGACCCTTTCTGCTATAGTGGGACGTGAAAATTTCATGTTCAGAATCTTCCCTGCAAAGTTATGGGACAATGCAGAAAACAATTTTAGATTTGATGTGCAACTACTGGAAAGACCCTTTCTGCTATAGTGGGAGGTGAAAATTTCATGTTCTGAAGCTTCCCTGCAAAGTTATGGCACAATGCCGAAAACGCGTTTTCAGCCTGAGATAAGGTGGGTTCCGGAACGCCAAACATAAAAATGTTGATAACTTTGGAAAAACACTCCAGACAGCTTAGATTTGATGTGCAACTACTAGAAAGACCCTTTCTGCTATAGTGGGAGTGAAATTTTCATTTTCTGAAGCTTCCCTGCAAAGTTATGCCACAATGCGTAAAACGCGTTTTCAGCCTGAGATAAGGTCGATTCCGGAACGCCAAACATAAAAATGTTGATAACTTTCAAAAAACACTTCAGACAGCTTAGATTTGATGTGCAACTACTAGAAAGACCCTTTCTGCTATAGTGGGACGGGAAAATTTCATGTTCTGAAGCTTCCCTGCAAAGTTATGTCACAATGCAGAAAACCTGTTTTCAGCCTGAGATAAGGTGGGTTCCGGAACGCCAAACATAAAAATGTTGATAACTTTCGAAAAACACTTCAGACAGCTTAGATTTGATGTGCAACCTCTAGAAAGACCCTTTCTGCTATAGTGGGACGTGAAAATTTCATGTTCTGTAGCTTCCCTGCAAAGTTATGGCACAATGCAGAAAACGCGTTTTCAGCTTGAGATAAGGTGGGTTCCGGAACGCCAAAGATAAAAATGTTGATAACTTTCGAAAAACACTTCAGACAGCTAAGATTTGATGTGCAAATACTAGAAAGACCCTTTCTGCTATAGTGGGACGTGAAAATTTCATGTTCTGAAGCTTCCCTGCAAAGTTATGGGACAATGCAGGAAACAATTTTTCATCCTGAGATAAGGTCGATTCCGGAACGCCAAACATAAAAATGTTGATAACTTTCGAAAAACACTTCGGACAGCTTAGATTTGATGTGCAACTACTGGAAAGACCCTTTCTGCTATAGTGGGACGTGAAAATTTCATGTTCTGAAGCTTCCCCGCAAAGTTATGGCACAATGCCGAAAACGCGTTTTCAGCTTGAGATAAGGTGGGTTCCGGAACGCCAAACATAAAAATGTTGATAACTTTCGAAAAACACTTCAGACAGCTTAGATTTGATGTGCAACTACTAGAAAACCCCTTTCTGCTATAGTGGGAGGTGAAAATTTCATTTTCTGAAGCTTCCTTGCAAAGTTATGGCACAATGCAGAAAACGCGTTTTCAGCCTGAGATAAGGTTGATTCCGGAACGCCAAACATAAAAATGTTGATAACTTTCGAAAAACACTTCAGACAGCTTAGATTTGATGTGCAACTACTAGAAAAACCCTTTCTGCTATAGTGGGAGGTGAACATTTCATGTTCTGAAGCTTCCCTGAGAAGTTATGGCACAATGCAGAAAACGCGTTTTCAGCCTGAGATAAGGTGGGTTCCGAAACGCCAAACGTAAAAATGTTGATAACTTTCGAAAAACACTTCAGACAGCTTAGATTTGATGTGCAACTACTAAAAAGAACCTTTCTGCTATCGTGGGAGGTCAAAATTTCATGTTCTGAAGCTTCGATGGAAAGTTATGGGACAATGCAGGAAACGAATTTTCATCCTGAGATAAGGTCGATTCCGGAACGCCAAACATAAAAATGTTGATAACTTTCGAAAAACACTTCAGACAGCTTAGATTTGATGTACAACTACTAGAAAGACCCCTTCTGCTACAGTGGGAGGTGAAAATTTCATGTTCTGAAGCTTCCTTGCAAAGTTATGGCACAATGCAGAAAACGCGTTTTCAGCCTGAGATAAGGTTGATTCCGGAACGCCAAACATAAAAATGTTGATAACTTTGGAAAAACACTTCAGACAGCTTAGATTTGATGTGCAACTACTAGAAAAACCCTTTCTGCTATAGTGGGAGGTGAAAATTTCATTTTCTGAAGCTTCCTTGCAAAGTTATGGCACAATGCAGAAAACGTGTTTTCAGCCTGAGATAAGTTGGGTTCCAAAACGCCAAACGTAAAAATGTTGATAACTATCGAAAAACACTTCAGACAGCTTAGATTTGATGTGCAACTACGAGAAAGAACATTTCTGCTATAGTGGGAGGTCAAAATTTCATGTTCTGAAGCTTCCCAGCAAAGTTATGGCACAAAGCGTAAAAAGCGTCTTCTGCCTGAGATAACGTTGATTCCGGAACGCCAAACATAAAAATGTTGATAACTTTGGAAAAACACTTCAGACAGCTTAGATTTGATGTGCAACTACTAGAAAAACCCTTATTGCTATAGTGGGAGGTGAAAATTTCTTTTTCTGAAGCTTCTCTGCAAAGTTATGGCACAATGCAGAAAACGCGTTTTCAGCTTGAGATAAGGTGGGTTCCGGAACGCCAAACATAAAAATGTTGATAACTTTCGAAAAACACTTCAGACAGCTTAGATTTGATGTGCAACTACTAGAAAACCCCTTTCTGCTATAGTGGGAGGTGAAAATTTCATTTTCTGAAGCTTCCTTGCAAACTTATGGCACAATGCAGAAAACGCGTTTTCAGCCTGAGATAAGGTTGATTCCGGAACGCCAAACATAAAAATGTTGATAACTTTCGAAAAACACTTCAGACAGCTTAGATTTGATGTGCAACTACTAGAAAAACCCTTTCTGCTATAGTGGGAGGTGAACATTTCATGTTCTGAAGCTTCCCTGAGAAGTTATGGCACAATGCAGAAAACGCGTTTTCAGCCTCAGATAAGGTGGGTTCCGAAACGCCAAACGTAAAAATGTTGATAACTTTCGAAAAACACTTCAGACAGCTTAGATTTGATGTGCAACTACTAAAAAGAACCTTTCTGCTATCGTGGGAGGTCAAAATTTCATGTTCTGAAGCTTCCATGGAAAGTTATGGGACAATGCAGGAAACAAATTTTCATCCTGAGATAAGGTCGATTCCGGAACGCCAAACATAAAAATGTTGATAACTTTGGAAAAACACTTCAGACAGCTTAGATTTGATGTGCAACTACTAGAAAGACCCCTTCTGCTACAGTGGGAGGTGAAAATTTCATGTTCTGAAGCTTCCTTGCAAAGTTATGGCACAATGCAGAAAACGCGTTTTCAGCCTGAGATAAGGTTGATTCCGGAACGCCAAACATAAAAATGTTGATAACTTTGGAAAAACACTTCAGACAGCTTAGATTTGATGTGCAACTACTAGAAAAACCCTTTCTGCTATAGTGGGAGGTGAAAATTTCATTTTCTGAAGCTTCCTTGCAAAGTTATGGCACAATGCAGAAAACGTGTTTTCAGCCTGAGATAAGTTGGGTTCCGAAACGCCAAACGTAAAAATGTTGATAACTATCGAAAAACACTTCAGACAGATTAGATTTGATGTGCAACTACTAGAAAGACCCTTTCTGCCATAGTGGGAGGTCAAAATTTCATGTTCTGAAGCTTCCCAGCAAAGTTATGGCACAAAGCGTAAAAAGCGTCTTCTGCCTGAGATAAGGTCGATTCCGGAACGACAAACATAAAAATGTTGATAACTTTTGAAAAACACTTCAGTCAGCTTAGATTTGATGTGCAACTACTTGAAAGACCTTTTCTACTATAGTGGGACGTGAAAATTTCATGTTCTGAAGCTTCCCTGCAAAGTTATGGCACAATGCGTAAAACGCGTTTTCAGCCTGAGATAAGGTCGATTCCGGAACGCCAAACATAAAAATGTTGATAACTTTGGAAAAACACATCAGACATCTTAGATTTCATGTGCAACTACTAGAAAAACCCTTTCTGCTATAGTGGGAGGTTAAAATTTCATTTTCGGAAGCTTCCATGCAAAGTTATGGCACAATGCAGACAACGCGTTTTCAGCCTGAGATAAGGTCGATTCTGGAACGCCAAACATAAAAATGTTGATAACTTCCGAAAAACACTTCAGACAGCTTAGATTTGATGTGCAACTACGAGAAAGACCCTTTCTGCTATAGTGGGAGGTGAACATTTCATGTTCTTCAGCTTCCCAGCAAAGTTATGGCACAATGCAGAAAACGCGTTTTCAGCTTGAGATAAGGTGGGTTCCGGAACGCCAAACATAAAAATGATGATAACTTTTGTAAAACACTTCAGACAGCTTAGATTTGATGTGCAACTACTAGAAAAACCCTTTCTGCTATAGTGGGAGGTGAAAATTTCATTTTCTGATGCTTCCCTGCAAAGTTATGGCACAATGCGTAAAACGCGTTTTCAGCCTGAGATAAGGTCGATTCTGGAACGCCAAACATAAAAATGTTCATAACTTTGGAAAAACACATCAGACAGCTTAGATTTGATGTGCAACTACTAGAAAGACCCTTTCTGGTATAGTGGGAGGTGAAAATATCATGTTCTGAAGCTTCCCTGCAAAGTTATGGCACAATGCAGAAAACGCCTTTTCAGTCTGAGATAAGGTTGATTCCGGAGCGCCAAACATAAAAATGTTCATAACTTTGGAAAAACACTTCAGACAGCTTAGATGTGATGTGCAACTACTAGAAAGACCCTTTCGGCTATTGTGGGAGGTGAAAATTTCATGTCCTGAAGCTTCCCTACAAAGTTATTGCACAATGCAGAAAACGCGTGTTCAGCCTGAGATAAGGACGATTCCGGAACGCCAAACATAAAAATGTTGATAACTTTCGAAAAACACTTCAGACAGCTTAGATTTGATGTGCAACTACTAGAAAGACCCTTTCTGCTATAGTGGGAGTTGAAAATTTCATTTTCTGAGTTCCCTCCAAAACTATGGCACAACGCGGAAAACGCGTTTTCAGCCTGTGATAAGGTTGATTCCGGAACGCCAAACATAAAAATTTTGATAACTTTGGAAAAACACATCAGACAGCTTAGATTTGATCAGAACTACTCGAAAGACCCTTTCAGCTATAGTGGGAGGTGAACATTTCATGTTCTGAAGCTTCCCTGCAAAGTTATGGCACAATGCGTAATACGCGTTTTCAGCCTGAGATAAGGTCGATTCCGGAACGCCAAACATAAAAATGTTGATAACTTTGGAAAAACACATCAGACAGCTTAGATTTGATGTGCAACTACTAGAAAGACCCTTTCTGGGATAGTGGGAGATGAAAATTTCATGTTCTGAAGCTTCCCTGCAAAGTTATGGCACAATGCTGAAAACGCCTTTTCAGTCTGAGATAAGGTAGGTTTCGGAACGCCAAACATAAAAATGTTGATAACTTTCGAAAAACACTTCAGACAGCTTAGATTTGATGTGCAACTACTAGAAAGACCCTTTCTGGTATAGTGGGAGGTTAAAATTTCATGTTATGAAGCTTCCCTGCAAAGTTATGGCACAATGCAGAAAACGCGTTTTCAGCTTGAAATAAGGTCGATTCCGGAACGCCAAACATAAAAATGTTGATAACTTTCGAAAAACACTTCAGACAGCTTAGATTTGATGTGCAACTACTAGAAAGACCCTTTCTGCTATAGTGGGACTTGAACATTTCATGTTCTGAAGCTTCCCTGAGAAATTATGGCACAATGCGGAAAACGCGTTTTCAGCCTGAGATAAGGTTGATTCCGGAACGCCAAACTTAAAAATTTTGATAACTTTGGAAAAACACATCAGACAGCTTAGATTTGATCAGAACTACTAGAAAGACCCTTTCAGCTATAGTGGGAGGTGAACATTTCATGTTCTGAAGCTTCCATGCAAAGTTATGGCACAATGCAATAAACGCCTTTTCAGCCTGAGATAAGGTCGATTCCGGAACGCCAAACATAAAAATGTTGATAAATTTGGAAAAACACATCAGACAGCTTAGATTTGATCTGCAACTACTAGAAAGACCCTTTCTGCTACAGTGGGAGGTGAAAATTTCATGTTCTGAAGCTTCCCTGCAAAGTTATGGCACAATGCAGACAACGCATTTTCAGCCTGAGATAAAGGTCGATTCTGGAACGCCAAACATAAAAATGTTGATAACTTTTGAAAAACACTTCAGACAGCTTAGATTTGATGTGCAACTACTAGAAAGACCCTTTCTGCTATAGTGGGAGGTGAACATTTCATGTTCTGAAGCTTCCCTGCAAAGTTATGGCACAATGCAGAAAACGCGTTTTCAGCTTGAGATAAGGTCGATTCCGGAACGCCAAACATAAAAATGTTGATAACTTTCGAAAAACACTTCAGACAGCTTAGATTTGATGTGCAACTACTAGAAAGACTCTTTCGGCTATTGTGGGAGGTGAAAATTTCTTGTCTTGAAGCTTCCCTGCAAAGTTATGGCACAATGCAGAAAACGCAAGTTCAGCCTGAGATAAGGTGGGTTCCGGAACGCCAAACGTAAAAATGTTGATAACTTTGGAAAAACATTTCAGATAGCTTAGATTTGATGTGCAACTATTAGACAGACCCTTTCTGCAATAGTGGGACTTGAACATTTCATGTTCTGAAGCTTCCCTGAGAAGTTATGGCACAATACATAAAACGCGTTTTCAGCCTGAGATAAGGTGGGTTCCGGAACGCCAAGCGTAAAAATTTTGATAACTTTGGTTCAACACTTCAGACAGCTTATATTTGATGTGCAACTACTAGAAAGACCCTTTCTGCTATAGTGGGAGGTGAAAATATCATTTTCTGAAGCTTCCCTCCAAAGTTATGGCACAATGCGTAATACGCGTTTTCAGCCTGAGATAAGGTCGATTCCGGAACGCCAAACATAAAAATTTTGATAACTTTGGAAAAACAGATCAGACAGCTTAGATTTGATCTGCAACTACTAGAAAGACCCATTCTACTATAGTGGGAGGTGAAAATTTCATGTCCTGAAGCTTCCCTGCAAACTTATGGCACAATGCAGAAAACGCGTGTTCCGCCTGAGTTAAGGTGGGTTCCGGAACGCCAAACATAAAAATGTTGATAACTTTGGAAAAACATTTCAGACAGCTTAGATTTGATGTGCAACTTCAAGAAAGACCCTTTCTGCTATAGTGGGAGGTGAAAATGTCATGTTCTGAAGCTTCCCTGAGAAGTTATGGCACAATACAGAAAACGCGTTTTCAGCCTGAGATGAGGTGGGTTCCGGAACGCCAAGCGTAAAAATGTTGATAACTTTGGAACAACACTTCAGACAGCTTAGATTTGATGTGCAACTACTGGAAAGACCCTTTCTGCTATAGTGGGAGTTAAAATTTTAATGTTCTGAATCTTCCCTGCAAAGTTATGGCACAATGCAGAAAACGCGTTTTCAGCCTGAGATAAGGTTGATTCCGGAATGCCAAACATAAAAATATTGATAACTTTGGAAAAACACTTCAGACAGCTTAGATTTGATGTGCAACTACTAGAAAGACCATTTCTGCGAAAGCGGGAGGTGAACATTTCATGTTCTGAAGCTTCCCTGCAAAGTTATGGCACAATGCGTAAAACGCGTTTTCAGCCTGAGATAAGGTGGGTTCCGGAACGCCAAGCGTAAAAATTTTGATAACTTTGGTTCAACACTTCAGACAGCTTATATTTGATGTGCAACTACTAGAAAGACCCTTTCTGCTATAGTGGGAGGTGAAAATATCATTTTCTGAAGCTTCCCTCCAAAGTTATGGCACAATGCGTAAAACGCATTTTCAGCCTGAGATAAGGTCGATTCCGGAACGCCAAACATAAAAATTTTGATAACTTTGGAAAAACAGATCAGACAGCTTAGATTTGATCTGCAACTACTAGAAAGACCCTTTCTACTATAGTGGGACGTGAAAATTTCATGTTCTGAAGATTCCCTGCAAAGTTATGGCACAATGCAGAAAACCTGTTTTCAGCCTGAGATATGGTGGGTTCCGGAACACCATACATAAAAATGTTGAAAACTTTGGAAAAACACTTCAGACAGCTTAGATATGATGTGCAACTACTAGAAAGAGCCTTTCGGCTATTGTAGGAGGTGAAAATTTCATGTTCTGAAGCTTCCCTGCAAAGTTATGGCACAATGCAGAAAACGGGTGTTCCGCCTGAGTTAAGGTGGGTTCCGGAACGCCAAACATAAAAATGTTGATAACTTTGGAAAAACATTTCAGACAGCTTAGATTTGATGTGCAACTTCAAGAAAGACCCTTTCTGCTATAGTGGGAGGTGAAAATTTCATGTCCTGAAGCTTCCCTGCAAACTTATGGCACAATGCAGAAAACGCGTGTTCCGCCTGAGTTAAGGTGGGTTCCGGAACGCCAAACATAAAAATGTTGATAACTTTGGAAAAACATTTCAGACAGCTTAGATTTGATGTGCAACTTCAAGAAAGACCCTTTCTGCTATAGTGGGAGGTGAAAATGTCATGTTCTGAAGCTTCCCTTAGAAGTTATGGCACAATACAGAAAACGCGTTTTCAGCCTGAGATGAGGTGGGTTCCGGAACGCCAAGCGTAAAAATGTTGATAACTTTGGAACAACACTTCAGACAGCTTAGATTTGATGTGCAACTACTGGAAAGACCCCTTCTGCTATAGTGGGAGTTAAAATTTTAATGTTCTGAATCTTCCCTGCAAAGTTATGGCACAATGCAGAAAACGCGTTTTCAGCCTGAGATAAGGTTGATTCCGGAATGCCAAACATAAAAATGTTGATAACTTTGGAAAAACACTTCAGACAGCTTAGATTTGATGTGCAACTACTAGAAAGACCCTTTCTGCTATAGTGGAAGGTGAAAATTTCATGTTCTGAAGCTTTCCTGCAAAGTTATTGCACAATGCGTAAAACGCGTTTTCAGCCTCATATAAGGTCGATTCCGCAACGGCAAACATAAAAATGTTGATAACTTTGGAAAAACACATCAGATAGCATAGATTTGATGTGCAACTACTAGAAAGACCCTTTCTGCTATATTGGGAAGTGAAAATTTCATTTTCTGAAGCTTCCCTGCAAAGTTATGGCACAATGCAGAAAACGCGTTTTCAGCCTGAGATAAGGTGGGTTCCGGAAAGCCAAACATAAAAATGTTGATAACTTTCGAAAAACATTTCAGACAACTTAGATTTTATGTGCAATTACTAGAAAGACCCTTTCTGCTATAGTGGGAGGTGAAAATTTCATGTTCTGAAGATTCCCTGCAAAGTTATGGCACAATGCAGAAAACGCGTTTTCAGCCTGAGATAAGGTCGATTCCGGAACGCCAAACATAAGTATGTTGATAACTTTGGAAAAACACTTCAGACAGCTTAGATTTGATATGCAACTACTAGAAAGACCCTTTCTGCTATAGTGGAAGGTGAAAATTTCATGTTCTGAACCTTCCCTCCAAAGTTATGGCACAATGCAGAAAACACGTTTTCAGCCTGAGATAAGGTCGATTCCGGAACGCCAAACATAAGTATGTTGATAACTTTGGAAAAACACTTCAGACAGCTTAGATTTGATGTGCAACTACTAGAAAGACCCTTTCTGCTATAGTGGAAGGTGAAAATTTCATGTTCTGAAGCTTCCCTGCAAAGTTATTGCACAATGCGTAAAACGCGTTTTCAGCCTGGGATAAGGTCGATTCCGGAACGACAAACGTAAAAATGTTGATAACTTTGGAAAGACACATCAGACAGCTTAGAATTGATGAGCAACAACTAGAAAGACCCTATCTGCTATATTGGGAGGTCAAAATTTCATGTTCTGAAGCTTCCCTGCAAAGTTATGGGACAATGCAGAAAACGATTTTTCATCCTGAGATAAGGTCGATTCCGGAACACCAAACATAAAAATGTTGATAACTTTCGAAAAACACTTCAGACAGCTTAGATTTGATGTGCAACGACTAGAAAGACCCTTTCCACTGTAGTGGGAGTTGAAAATTTCATGTTCTGAAGATTCCCTGCAAGGTTATGGTACCATGCAGAAAACGCATTTTCAGCCTGAGATAAGGTCGATTCAGGAACGCCAAATTTAAAAATGTTGAAAACTTTCGAAAAACTCTTCAGACAGCTTAGATTTGATGTGCAAGTAGGAGAAAGACCCTTTCTGCTTTAGTGGGAATTGAAAATTTCATGTTCTGAAGCTTTCCTGCAAAGTTATGGCACAATGCGTAAAACGCGTTTTCAGCCTGAAATAAGGTTGATTCCGGAACGCCAAACATGAAAATGTTGATAACTTTGGAAAAACACTTCAGACAGCTTAGATTTGATGTGCAACTACTAGAAAGACCCTTTCTGCTATAGTGGGGTATGAAAATTTCATGTTCTGAAGCTTCCCTGCAAAGTTTTGGCACAATGCAGAAAACGCGTGTTCAGCTTGAGATAAGGTGGTTTCCGGAACGCCAAATATAAAAATGTTGATAACTTTGGAAAAACATTTCAGACAGCTTAGATTTGATGAGCAACTTCTAGAAAGACCCTTTTTGCTATAGTGGGAGGTGAAAATTTCATGTTCTGAAGCTTCCCTGAAAAGTTATGTCACAATGTAGAAAACGCGTTTTCAGCTTGAGATAAGGTGGGTTCCGGAACGCCAAACATAAAAAGGGTGATAACTTTGGAAAAACACTTCAGACAGCTTAGATTTGATGTGCAACTACTAGAAAGACCCTATCTGCTATAGTGGCAGGTGAACATTTCATGTTCGGAAGCTTCCTTGAGAAGTTATGGCACAATGCAGAAAACGTGTTTTCGGCCAGAGATAAGGTCGATTCAGGAACACCAAACATAAAAATGTTTATAACTTTGGAAATACACTTCACACAGCTTAGATTTGATGTGTAACTACTAGAAAGACCCTTTCTGCTATAGTGGGAGGTGAAAATATCATGTTCTAAACCTTCCCTGCAAAGTTATGGCACAATGCAGAAAACGCGTTTTCAGCCTGAGATAAGGTCGATTCCGGAACGCCAAACATAAGTATGTTGATAACTTTGGAAAAACACTTCAGACAGCTTAGATTTGATGTGCAACTACTAGAAAGACCCTTTCTGCTATAGTGGGAGGTGAAAATTTCATGTTCTGAAGCTTCCCTGCAAAGTTATGGCACAATGCAGAAAACGTGTATTCAGCCTGAGATAAGGTGGGTACCAGAACGCCAAACATAAAAATGTTTATAACTTTGGAAATACACTTCACACAGCTTAGATTTGATGTGTAACTACTAGAAAGACCCTTTCTGCTATAGTGGGAGGTGAAAATTTCATGTTGTGAAGCTTCCCTGCAAAGTTATGGCACAAGGCAGAAAACGCGTTTTCAGACTGAGATAAGGTGGGTTCCGGAACGCCAAACCAAAAAATTTTGATAACTTTCGAAAAACACATCAGACAGCTTAGATTTGACGTGCAACTACTAGAAATACCATTTCTGCTATAGTGGGAGGTGTAAATTTCAAGTTCTGAAACTTCCCTGCAAAGTTAGGGCACAATGCAGAAAACGCGTATTCAGCCTGAGATAAGGTCGATTCCGGAATGCCAAACATAAAAATGTTTATAACTTTGGAAAAACACTTCAGACAGCTTAGATTTGATGTGCAATTACTAGAAAGACCCTTTCTGCTATAGTGGGATGTGAAAATGTCATATTCTGAAGCTTCCCTGCAAAGTTATATCACAATGCAGAAAACACGTTTTCAGCCAGAGATAAGGTGGTTTCCGGAACGCCAAATATAAAAATGTTGATAACTTTGGAAAAACATTTCAGACAGCTTAGATTTGATGAGCAACTTCTAGAAAGACCCTTTTTGCTATAGTGGGAGGTGAAAATTTCATGTTCTGAAGCTTCCCTGAAAAGTTATGGCACAATGTAGAAAACGCGTTTTCAGCTTGAGATAAGGTGGGTTCCGGAACGCCAAACATAAAAAGGGTGATAACTTTGGAAAAACACTTCAGACAGCTTAGATTTGATGTGCAACTACTAGAAAGACCCTATCTGCTATAGTGGCAGGTGAACATTTCATGTTCGGAAGCTTCCTTGAGAAGTTATGGCACAATGCAGAAAACGTGTTTTCGGCCAGAGATAAGGTCGATTCAGGAACACCAAACATAAAAATGTTGAAAACTTTCGAAAAACACTTCAGACAGCTTAGATTTGATGTGCAACTACGAGAAAGACCCTTTCTGCTACAGTGGGAAGTGAAAATATCATGTTCTAAACCTTCCCTGCAAAGTTATGGCACAATGCAGAAAACGCGTTTTCAGCCTGAGATAAGGTCGATTCCGGAACGCCAAACATAAGTATGTTGATAACTTTGGAAAAACACTTCAGACAGCTTAGATTTGATGTGCAACTACTAGAAAGACCCTTTCTGCTATAGTGGGATGTTAAAATTTCATGTTCTTAAGCTTCCCTGCAAAGTTATGGCACAATGCGTTAAACGCGTTTTCAGCCTGAGATGAGGTTGATTTCAGAATGCCAAAGATAAAAATGTTGAGAACTTTGGAAAAACACTTCAGACAGCTAAGATTTGATGTGCAACTACTAGAAAGACCCATTCTGCTATAGTGGGAGGTTAAAATTTCATGTTCTGAAGCTTCCCTGCAAAGTTATGGCACAATGCAGAAAACGCGTTTTCAGCCTGAGATAAGGTCGATTCCGAAACGCCAAACATAATAATGTTGATATGTTTGGAAAAACACTTCAGACAGCTTAGATTTGATGTGCAACTACTAGAAAGACCCATTCTGCTATAGTGGGAGGTGAAAATTTCATGTTCTGAAGCTTCCCTGAGAAGTTTTGGCACAATGAAGAAAACGCGTTTTCAGCCTGAGATAAGGTGGGTACCAGAACGCCAAACGTAATAATGTTGATAACTTTGGAAATACACTTCAGACAGCTTAGATTTGATGTGCAACTACTAGAAATACCCTTTCTGCTGTAGTGGGAGGAGAAAATTTCATGTTCTGAAGTCTCCCTGCAAAGTTATGGCACAATGCAGAAAACGCGTTTTCAGCCTGAGATTAGGTGGGTTCCAGAACGCCAAACATAAAAATGTTGATAACCTTGGAAAAAAACTTCAGACAGCTTAGATTTGATGTGCAACTACTAGAAAGACCCTTTCGGCTATTGTGGGAGGTGAAAATTTTATGTCCTGAAGATTCCCTGCAAAGTTATAGCACAATGCAGAAAACGCGTGTTCAGCCTGAGATAAGGTGGGTTCCGGAACGCCAAATATAAGAATGTTGATAACTTTGGAAAAACACTTCAGACAACTTAGATTTGATGTGCAACTACTAGAAATACCCTTTCTGCTGTAGTGGGAGGTGAAAATTTCATGTTCTGAAGCTTCCCTGCAAAGTTATGGCACAATGCAGAAAACGTGTTTTCAGCCTGAGATAAGGTGGGTTCCAGAACGCCAAACATAAAAATGTTGATTACTTTGGAAAAACACTTCAGACAGCTTAGATTTGATGTGCAACTACTAGAAAGACCCTTTCTGCTATAGTGGGAGGTGAAATTTTCATGTTCTGAAGCTTCCCTGCAAAGTTATGGCACAATGCAGAAAACGCGTTTTCGGCCTGAGATAAGGTCGATTCAGGAACACCAAACATAAAAATGTTGAAAACTTTCGAAAAACACTTCAGACAGCTTAGATTTGATGTGCAACTACTAGAAAGACCTTTTCTGCTATAGTGGGAGGTGAAAATTTCATGTTCTTAAGCTTCCCTGCAAAGTTATGGCAAAATATGTAAAACGCGTTTTCAGACTGAGATAAGGTGGGTTCCGGAACGCCAAACATAAAAATGTTGACAACTTTAGAAAAACACGTCAAGACAGCTTAGATTTGATGTGCAACTACTAGAATGACCTTTTCTGCTATAATGGGAGGTTAAAATTTCATGTTCTGAAGCTTCCCTGCAAAGTTATGGCACAATGCAGAAAACGCGTTTTCGGCCTGAGATAAGGTCGATTCAGGAACACCAAACATAAAAATGTTGATAACTGTGGAAAAACACTTTCGACAGCTTAGATTTGATGTGCAACTACTAGAAAGACCCTTTCTGCTATAGTGGGAGGTTAAAATTTCATTTTCTGAAGCTTCCCTGCAAAGTTATGGCACAATGCGTTAAACGCTTTTTCAGCCTGAGATGAGGTTGATTTCAGAACGCCAAACATAAAAATGTTGAGAACTTTAGAAAAACACTTCAGACAGCTAAGATTTGATGTGCAACTACTAGAAAGACCCATTCTGCTATAGTGGGAGGTTAAAATTTCATGTTCTGAAGCTTCCCTGCAAAGTTATGGCACAATGCAGAAAACGCGTTTTCAGCCTGAGATAAGGTCGATTCCGGAACGCCAAACAGAAAAATGTTGATAACTTTGGAAAAACACTTCAGACAGCTTAGATTTGATGTGCATCTACTAGAAAGACCCTTTCTGCTATAGTGGGAGGTGAAATTTTCATGTTCTGAAGCTTCCCTGCAAAGTTATGGCACAATGCAGAAAACGCGTTTTCGGCCAGAGATAAGGTCGATTCAGGAACACCAAACATAAAAATGTTGAAAACTTTCGAAAAACACTTCACACAGCTTAGATTTGATGTGCATCTAAGAGAAAGACCCTTTCTGCTCTAGTGGGAGGTGAAAATTTCATGTTCTGAAGCTTCCCTGCAAAGTTATGGGACAATGCAGAAAACGATTTTTCATCCTGAGATAAGGTCGATTCCGGAACGCCAATCATAAAAATGTTGATAACTTTCGAAAAACACTTCAGACAGCTTAGTTTGTTGTGCAACTACTAGAAATATCCTTTCTGCTCTAGTGGGAGGTGAAAATTTCATGTTCTAAAGCTTCCCTGCAAAGTTATGGCACAATGCAGAAAACGCGTTTTAAGCGTGAGATAAGGTGAGTTCCGGAACGCCAAACATAAAAATGTTGATAACTTTGGAAAAACACATCAGACAGCTTAGATTTGATGTGCAACTACTGGAAAGACCCTTTCTGCTATAGTGGGAGGTGAAAATTTCATGTTCTGAAGCTGCCCTGCAAAGTTATGCCACAATGCAGGAAACGCGTTTTCAGCCTGAGATAAGGTCGATTCCGAAACGCCAAACATAAGAATGTTGATAACTTTGGAAAAACACTTCAGACAACTTAGATTTGATGTGCAACTACTAGAAATACCCTTTCTGCTATAGTGGGATGTTAAAATTTCATGTTCTGAAGCTTCCCTCAAAGTTATGGCAAAATATGTAAAACGCGTTTTCAGGCTGAAATAAGGTGGGTTCCGGAACGCCAAACATAAGAATGTTGATAACTTTGGAAAAACACTTCACACAACTTAGATTTGATGTGCAACTACTAGAAATACCCTTTCTGCTATAGTGGGAGGAGAAAATTTCATGTTCTGAAGTCTCCCTGCAAAGTTATGGCACAATGCAGAAAACGCGTTTTCAGCCTGAGATAAGGTGGGTTCCAGAACGCCAAACATAAAAATGTTGATAACTTTGGAAAAACACTTCAGACAGCTTAGATTTGATGTGCAACTACTAGAAAGACTCTATCTGCAATAGTGGGAGGCGAACATTTCATGTTCTGAAGCTTCCCTGCAAAGTTATGGCACAATGCGTAAAACGCGTTTTCAGCCTGAGATAAGGTTGATTCCGGAACGCCAAACATAAGAATGTTGATAACTTTGGAAAAACACTTCAGACAGCTTAGATTTGATGTGCAACTACTAGAAAGACCATTTCTGCTATAGTGGGATGTTAAAATTTCATGTTCTGAAGCTTCCCTGCAAAGTTATGGCACAATGCGTAAAACGCGTTTTCAGCCTGACATAAGGTCGATTCCGGAATGCCAAACAAAAAAATGTTGATAACTTTGGAAAAACACTTCAAACAGCTTAGATTTGATGTGCAACTACTAGAAAGACACTTTCTGCTATAGTGGGAAGTGAAAATTTCATGTTCTGAAGCTTCCCTGCAAAGTTATGGCACAATGCAGAAAACGCGTTTTCAGCCTGAGATAAGGTGGGTTCCAGAACGCCAAACATAAAAATGTTGATAACTTTGGAAAAACACTTCAGACAGCTTAGATTTGATGTGCAACTCCTCGAAAGACCCTATCTGCTATAGTGGGAGGTGAACATTTCATGTTCTGAAGCATCCCTGCAAAGTTATGCAACAATGCAGGAAACGCGTTTTCAGCCTGAGATAAGGTCGATTCCGGAACGCCAAACATAAAAATATTGATAACTTTGGAAAAACACTTCAGACAGCTTAGATTTGATGTGCAACTACGAGAAAGACCCTTTCTGCTATAGTGGGAGGTGAAAATTTCAAGTTCTGAAGCTTCGCTGCAAAGTTATGACACAATGCGTAAAACTCGTTTTCAGCCTGAGATGAGGTTGATTTCAGAACGCCAAACATAAAAATGTTGATAACTTTGGAAAAACACTTCAGACAGCTTAGATTTGATGCGCAACTACTAGAAAGACCCTTTCTGCTTTAGTGGGAGGTAAAAATTTCATGTTCTGAAGCTTTCCTGCAAAGTTATGGCAAATTGTGTAACATGCATTTTCAGCCTGAGATTAGGTGGGTTCCAGAACGCCAAACATAAAAATGTTGATAACTTTGGAAAAACACTTCAGACAGCTTAGATTTGATGTGCAACTACTAGAGAGACCCTTTCTGCTATAGTGGGATTTGAAAATTTCATGTTCAGAAGCTTCCCTGCAAAGTTATGGCAGAATGCGTAAAACTCGTTTTCAGCCTGAGATGAGGTTGATTTCAGAACGCCAAACATAAAAATGTTGATAACTTTCGAAAAACACTTCAAACAGCTTAGATTTGATGTGTAACTACTAGAAAGACCCTTTCTGCTATAGTGGGAGGTGAAAATTTCATGTTCTGAAGTTTCCCTGTAAAGTTGTGGCACAATGCAGAAAACGCGTTTTCAGCCAGAGATAAGGTCGATTCTGGAATGCCAAACATAAAAATGTTGATAACTTTCGAAAAACACTTCAGACAGCTTAGATTTGACGTGCAACTACTAGAAAGACCCTTTCTGCTGTAGTGGGAGTTGAAAATTTCATGTTCTGAAGCTTCCCTGCAAAGTTATGGCACAATGCAGAAAACGTGTTTTCAGCCTGAGATAAGGTCGATTCAGGAACGCCAAATATAAAAATGTTGAAAACTATCGAAAAACACTTCAGACAGCTTAGATTTGATGTGCAACTACTAGAAAGACCCTTTCTGCTATAGTGGGAGGTTAAAATTTCATGTTCTGAAGCTTCCCTGAAAAGTTATGGCACAATGCACAAAAACACTTTTCAGCCTGAGATAAGGTGGGATCCGGAACGCCAAACATAAAATTGTTGATAACTTTGGAAAAACACTTCAGACAGCTTAGATTTGATGTGCAACTACTAGAGAGACCCTTTCTGCTAAAGTGGGAGGTGAACATTTCATGTTCTGAAGCTTCCCTGCAAAGTTATGGCACAATGCAGAAAACGCGTTTTCAGCCTGAGATAAGGTTGATTCCGGAACGCCAAAGATAAAAATGTTGATAACTTTGGAAAAACACTTCAAACAGCTTAAATTTGATGTACAACTACTAGAAAGACCCTTTCTGCTATAGTGGGATTTGAAAATTTCATGTTCAGAAGCTTCCCTGCAAAGTTATGGCAGAATGCGTAAATCGCGTTATCAGCCTGAGATAAGGTCGATTCCGGAACGCCAAACATAAAAATGTTGATAACTTTCGAAAAACACTTCAAACAGCTTAGATTCGATGAGCAACTACTAGAAAGACCCTTTCTACTATAGCGGCAGGTAGAAATTTCATGTTCTGAGGCTTCCCTGCAAAGTTATGGCACAATCCAAAAAACAGGTTTTCAGATTGAGATAAGGTGGGGTCCAGAACGCCAAACATAAAAATGTTGATAACTTTGGAAAAACATTTCAGACAGCTTAGATTTGATCTGCAACTACTAGAAAGACCCTTTCTGCTATAGTGGGAGGAGAAAATTTCATGTTCTGAAGTCTCCCTGCAAAGTTACGGCACAATGCAGAAAACGCGTTTTCAGCCTGAGATAAGGTCGATTCTGGAACGCCAAACATAAAAATGTTGATAAGTTTGGAAAAACACTTCAGACAGCTTAGATTTGATGTGCAACTACTAGAAAGAACCTTTCTGCTATAGTTGGACGTGAAAATTTCATGTTCTGAAGTTTCCCTGCAAAGTTATGGCACAATGCAGAAAACACGTTTTCAGTCTGAGATAAGGTTGATTCCGGAACGCCAAACATAAGAATGTTGATAACTTTGGAAAAACACTTCAGACAGCTTAGATTTGATGTGCAACTACTAGAAAGACCCTTTCTGCTATAGTGGGATGTTAAAATTTCATGTTCTGAAGCTTCCCTGCAAAGTTATGGCAAAATATGTAAAACGCATTTTCAGCCTGAGATAAGGTTGTTTCTGGAACGCCAAACATAAGCTTCCCTGCAAAGTTATGGCACAATGCAGAAAACGCGTCTTCAGCCTGCGATAAGGTGGGTTCCAGAACGCCAAACATAAAAATGTTGATAACTTTGGAAAAACACTTCAGACAGCTTAGATTTGATGTGCAACTCCTCGAAAGACCCTATCTGCTATAGTGGGAGGCGAACATTTCATGTTCTGAAGCATCCCTGCAAAGTTATGCAACAATCCAGGAAACGCGTTTTCAGCCTGAGATAAGGTCGATTCCAGAACGCCAAACATAAAAATATTGATAACTTTGGAAAAACACTTTAGACAGCTTAGATTTGATGTGAAACTACTAGAAAGACCCTTTCTGCTATAGTGGGATTTGAAAATTTCATGTTCAGAAGCTTCCCTGCAAAGTTATGGGACAATGCGTAAAACGCATTTTCAGCCTGAGATAAGGTCGATTCCGGAACGCCAAATATTAAAATGTGGATAACTTTGGAAAAACACTTCAGACAGCTTAGATTTGATGTACAACTACTAGAAAGACCTTTTCTGCTATAGCGCAAGTTTAAAATTTCATGTTTTGAAGCTTCCTTTCAAAGTTATGGCACAATGCAGAAAACGCGTTTTCAGCCTGAGATAAGGTCGATTCCGGTACACCAAACATAAAAATGTTGATAACTTTGGAAAAACACTTCAGACAGCTTAGCTTTGATGTGCAACTACTAGAAAGTCCCTTTCTGCTATAGTGGGAGATGAAAATTCGATGTTCTGAAGCTTCCCTGCAAATTTATGGAACAATGCGTTAAACGCATTTCAGCCTGAGATAAGGTTGATTCAGGAACGCCAAACATAAAAAAGTTGATAACTTTTGAAATACACTACAGACAGCTTAGATTTGATGTGCAACTACTAGAAAGACACTTTCTGCTATAGTGGGAGGTGAAAATTTCATGTTCTGAAGCTTCCCTGCAAAGTTATGGCACAATGCAGAAAACGCGTTTTCAGCCTGAGATAAGGTGGGTTCCAGAACGCCAAACATAAAAATGTTGATAACTTTGGAAGAACATTTCAGACAGCTTAGATTTGATGTGCAACTACTAGAAAGACCCTGTCTGCCATTGTGGGAGGTGAAAATTTGATGTTCTGAAGCTTCCCTGCAAAGTTATGGCACCATGCGTAAAACGCGTTTTCAGGCTGAGATAAGGTCGATTCTGGAACGCCAAACATAAAAGTGTTGATAACTTCGAAAAGACACTTAAGACAGCTTAGATTCGATGAGCAACTACTAGAAAGACCCTTTCTACTATAGCGGCAGGTGGAAATTTCATGTTCTGAGGCTTCCCTGCAAAGTTATGGCACAATGCAAAAAACACGTTTTCAGACTGAGATAAGGTGGGGTCCAGAACGCCAAACACAAAAATGTTGATAACTTTGGAAAAACATTTCAGACAGCTTAGATTTGATCTGCAACTACTTGAAAGACCCTTTCTGCTTTGGTGGGAGTTGAAAATTCGATGTTCTGAAGCTTCCATGCAAAGTTATGGCACAATGCGTAAAACACATTTTCAGCCTGAGATAAGGTCGATTCCGGAACGCCAAATATGAAAATGTTGATAATTTTGGAAAAACACTTCAGACAGCTTAGATTTGATGTGCAACTACTAGAAAGACCCTTTCTGCCATTGTGGGAGGTGAAAATTTCATGTTCTGAAGCTTCCCTGCAAAGTTATGGAACAATGCGTTAAACACGTTTTCAGCCTGAGATAAGGTTGATTCAGGAACGCCAAACATAAAAAATATGATAACTTTTGAAATACACTTCAGACAGCTTAGATTTGATGTGCAACTACTAGAAAGACCCTTTCTGCTTTAGTGGGATGTGAAAATGTAATGTTCTGAAGCTTTATGCAAAGTTATGGCACAATGCGTAAAACGCGTTTTCAGCCTGAGATAAGGTCGATTCCGGAACGCCAAACATAAAAATGTTGATAACTTTGGAAAAACACTTCAGACAGCATAGATTTGATGTGCAACTAGTCGAAAGGCCCTTTCTACTATAGCGGTAGGTGAAAATTTCTTGTTCTGAGGCTTCCCTGCAAAGTTATGGCACAATGCAGAAAACACGTTTTCAGCCTGAGATAAGGTCGATTCAGGAACGCCAAACATAAAAAATATGATAACTTTTGAAATACACTTCAGACAGCTTAGATTTGATGTGCAACTACTAGAAAGACCCTTTCTGCTTTAGTGGGATGTGAAAATGTAATGTTCTGAAGCTTTATGCAAAGTTATGGCACAATGCGTAAAACGCGTTTTCAGCCTGAGATAAGGTCGATTCCGGAACGCCAAACATAAAAATGTTGATAACTTTGGAAAAACACTTCAGACAGCTTAGAATTCACGTGAAACTACTAGAAAGACCCTTTCTGCAATAGAGGGAGGTGAAAATTTCATGTTCTGAAGCTTTATGCAAAGTTGTGGCACAATGCGTAAAACGCGTTTTCAGCCTGAGATAAGGTCGATTCCGGAACGCCAAACATAAAAGTGTTGATAACTTTGGAAAAACACTTCAGACAGCTTACATTTGATTTGCAACTACTAGAAAGGCCCTTTCTACTATAGCGGTAGGTGAAAATTTCTTGTTCTGAGGCTTCCCTGCAAAGTTATGGCACAATGCAGAAAACACGTTTTCAGACTGAGACAAGGTGGGTTCCAGAACGGCAAACATAAAAATGTTGATAACTTTGGAAAAACATTTCAGACAGCTTAGATTTGATCTGCAACTACTCGAAAGACCCTTTCTGCTATAGTGGGAGGTGAAAATTTCATGTTCTGAAGCTTTATGCAAAGTTATGGCACAATGCGTAAAACGCGTTTTCAGCCTGAGATGAGGTCGATTCCGGAACGCCAAACATGAAAATGTTGATAACTTTGGAAAAACACATCAGACAGCTTAGATTTGATGTGCAACAACAAGACAGACCCTTTCTGCAATAGTGGGAGGTTAAAATTTCATATTCTGAAGTTTCCTGCAAAGTTATGGCACAATGCGTAAAACGCGTTTTCAGCCTGAGATAAGGTCGATTCCGGAACGCCAAACATGAAAATGTTGTTAACTTTGGAAAAACACATCAGACAGCTTAGATTTGATGTGCAACAACAAGACAGACCCTTTCTGCAATAGTGGAAGTTTAAAATTTCATGTTCTGAAGCTTCCTTGCAAAGTTATGGCACAATGCGGAAAACACGTTTTCAGCCTGAGATAAAGTCGATTCCGGAACGCCAAACATAAAAATGTTGATAACTTTGGAAAAACACTTCAGACAGCTTAGAATTCACGTGAAACTACTAGAAAGACCCTTTCTGCTATAGAGGGAGGTGAAAATTTCATGTTCTGAAGCATTATGCAAAGTTGTGGCACAATGCGTAAAACGCGTTTTCAGCCTGAGATAAGGTCGATTCCGGAACGCCAAACATAAAAGTTTTGATAACTTTGGAAAAACACTTCAGACAGCTTACATTTGATTTGCAACTACTAGAAAGACCCTTTCTGCCATTGTGGGAGGTGAAAATTTCATGTTCTGAAGCTTCACGGCAAAGTTATGGAACAATGCGTAAAACACGTTTTCAGGCTGAGATAAGATGGGTTTCGGAACGCCAAGCATAAAAATGTTGATAAGTTTGGAAAAACACTTCAGACAGCTTAGCTTTAATGTGCAACTACTAGAAAGACCGTTTCTGCTATTGTGGGAGGTGAAAATTTGATGTTCTGAATCTTCCCAGCAAAGTTATGGCACCATGCGTAAAACACGTTTTCAGCCTGAGATAAGGTCGATTCCGGAACGCCAAACATTAAAATGTGGATAACTTTGGAAAAACACTTCAGACAGCTTAGATTTGATGTACAACTACTAGAAAGACCTTTTCTGCTATAGCGCAAGTTTAAAATTTCATGTTCGGAAGCTTCCTTGCAAAGTTATGGCACAATGCAGAAAACGCGTTTTCAGCCTGAGATAAGGTCGATTCCGGTACACCAAACATAAAAATATTGATAACTTTGGAAAAACACTTCAGACAGCTTAGCTTTGATGTGCAACTACTAGAAAGTCCCTTTCTGCTATAGTGGGAGTTGAAAATTCGATGTTCTGAAGCTTCCCTGCAAATTTATGGAACAATGCGTTAAACGCGTTTTCAGCCTGGGATAAGGTTGATTCAGGAACGCCAAACATAAAAAAGTTGATAACTTTTGAAATACACTTCAGACAGCTTAGATTTGATGTGCAAGTACTAGAAAGACCCTTTCTGCTATAGTGGGAGGTGAAAATTTCATGTTCTGAAGCTTCCCTGCAAAGTTATGGCACAATGCAGAAAACGCGTTTTCAGCCTGAGATAAGGTGGGTTCCAGAACGCCAAACATAAAAATGTTGATAACTTTGGAAAAACATTTAAGACAGCTTAGATTTGATGTGCAACTATTAGAAAGACCCTTTCTGCCATTGTGGGAGGTGAAAATTTGATGTTCTGAAGCTTCCCTGCAAAGTTATGGCACCATGCGTAAAAGGCGTTTTCAGGCTGAGATAAGGTCGATTCTGGAACGCCAAACATAAAAGTGTTGATAACTTCGAAAAGACACTTAAGACAGCTTAGATTCGATGAGCAACTACTAGAAAGACCCTTTCTACTATAGCGGCAGGTAGAAATTTCATGTTCTGAGGCTTCCCTGCAAAGTTATGGCACAATGCAAAAAACACGTTTTCAGACTGAGATAAGGTGGGGTCCAGAACGCCAAACATAAAAATGTTGATAACTTTGGAAAAACATTTCAGACAGCTCAGATTTGATCTGCAACTACTAGAAAGACCCTTTCTGCTATAGTGGGAGTTGAAAATTCGATGTTCTGAAGCTTCCCTGCAAAGTTATGGCACAATGCGTAAAACGCATTTTCAGCCTGAGATAAGGTCGATTCCAGAACGCCAAATATGAAAATGTTGATAATTTTGGAAAACCACTTCAGACAGCTTAGATTTGATGTGCAACTACTAGAAAGACCCTTTCTGCCATTGTGGGAGGTGAAAATTTCATGTTCTGAAGCTTCCCTGCAAAGTTATGGAACAATGCGTTAAGCACGTTTTCAGCCTGAGATAAGGTCGATTCAGGAACGCCAAACATAAAAAATATGAAAACTTTGGAAAAACATTTCAGACAGCTTAGATTTCATGTGAAACTGCTAGAAAGACCCTTTCTGCTGTAGTGGGAGGTGAAAATTTCATGTTCTGAAGCTTCCCTGCAAAGTTATGCCACAATGCAGGAAACGCGTTTTCAGCCTGAGATGAGGTTGATTCCGGAACGCCAAACATAAAAATGTTGATAACATTTGAAAAACACTTCAGACAGCTTAGATTTGATGTGCAACTACGAGAAAGACCCTTTCTGCTATAGTGGGATATGAAAATTTCATGTTCTGAAGCTTCCCTGCAAAGTTATGGCACAATGCAGAAAACGGGTGTTCAGCCTGAGATAAGGTGGGTTCCGGAACGCCAAACATAAAAGTGTTAATAACTTTGGAAAAACACTTCAGACAGCTTAGATTTGATATGCAACTACTATAAAGACCTTTTCTGCTATTGTGGAACTTTAAAATGTCATTTTCTGATGCATCCCTGCAAAGTTATGGCACAATGCAGAAAACGGATGTTCAGTCTGAGATAAGGTTGATTCCGGAACGTAAAACATAAAAATGTTGATGACTTTGGAAAGCCACTTCAGACAGCTTAGATTTGATGTGCAACTACTAGAAAGACCCTTTCTGCTATAGTGGGAGGTGAAAATTTCATGTTCTAAAGCTTTATGCAAAGTTATGGCACAATGCGTAAAACGCGTTTTCAGCCTGAGATAAGGTGGGTTCCCGAAGGCCAAACAAAAAAATGTTGATAACTTTCGAAAAACACTTCAGACAGCTTAGATTTGAAGTGCAACTACTAGAAAGACCCTTTCTGCTATAGTGGTAGGTGAAAATTTCATGTTCTGAAGCTTTATGCAAAGTTATGGCACAATGCGTAAAACGCGTTTTCAGCCTGAGATAAGGTGGGTTTCGGAACGCCAAACATAAAAGTGTTGATAACTTTCGAAAAACACTTCAGAGAGCTTAGATTTAATGTGCAACTACTAGAAAGACCCTTTCTGCTATAGTGGGATGTTAAAATTTCATGCTCTGAAGCTTCCCTGCAATGTTATAGCACAATGCAGAAAAGGCGTTTTCAGCCTGAGATGAGGTTGATTTCAGAACGCCAAACATAAAAATGTTGAGAACTTTGGAAGAACACTTCAGACAGCTAAGATCTGATGTGCAACTACTAGAAAGACACTTTATGCTGTAGTGGGAGGCGAAAATTTCATGTTCTGAAGCTTCCCTGCAAAGTTATGGCACAATGCAGAAAACGCGTTTTCAGCCTCACATAAGGTCAATTCCGGAACGCCAAACATAAAAATGTTGATAACTTCGGAAAAACACTTCAGACAGCTTAGATTTGATGTGTAAGTACTAGAAAGACCCTTTCAGCTATAGTGGGAGGAGAACATTTCATGTTCTGAGGCTTCCCTGCAAAGTTATGGCACAATGCAGAAAACGCGTTTTCAGCATGAGACAAGGTCAATTCCGGAACGCCAAACATAAAAATATGATAACTTTGAAAAAACACTTCAGACAGCTTAGATTTGATGTGCAACTATTAGAAAAACCCTTTCTGCTGTAGTGGGAGCTGAAAATTTCATGTTCTGAAGCTTCCCTGCAAAGTTATGGCACATTGCAGAAAACGCGTTTTCAGCCTGAGATAAGGTCGATTCAGGAACGCCAAACATAAAAATGTTGATAACTTTCGACAAACACTTCAGACAGCTTAGATTTGTTTTGCAACTACTAGAAAGACCCTATTTTGCTATAGTGGGAGGTGAAAATTTCATATTCTGCTTTTTTCCTGCAAAGTTATGGCACAATGCAGAGTACGCCTTTTTCAGCCTGAGATAAGGTTGATTCCGGAATGCCAAACATAAGACTGTTCATAACTTTGGAAAAACACTTCAAACAGCTTAGATTTGATGTGCAACTATTAGAAAAACCCTTTCTGCTGTAGTGGGAGCTGAAAATTTCATGTTCTGAAGCTTCCCTGCAAAGTTATGGCACAATGCAAAAAAGGCGTTTTCAATAAGGTGCGATCCGGAACGCCAAACATAAAAATGTTGATAACTTTCGAAAAACACTTCAGACAGCTTAGATTTGTTGTGCAACTACTAGAAAGACCCTTTCTGCTATAGTGAGAGGTGAAAATTTCATATTCTGCATCTTTCCTGCAAAGTGATGACACAATGCAGAAAACGCGTTTTCAGCCTGAGATAAGGTTGATTCCGGAACGCCAAACATAAGAATGTTGATTAATTTGGAAAAACACTTCAGACAGGTTAGATTTGATGTGCAACTACTAGAAGGACCCTTTCTGCTATAGTGGCAGGTTAAAATTTCATGTTCTGAAGCTTCCCTGCAAAGTTATATCACAATGCAGAAAACGCGTTTTCAGCCAGAGATAAGGTCGATTCTGGAATGCCAAACATAAAAAATGTTGATAACTTTGGAAAAACACTTCAGACAGATTAGATTTGATGTGCAACTACGAGAAAGACCCTTTCTGCTATAGTGGGAGGTGAAAATTTCATGTTCTGAAGCTTTATGCAAAGTTATGGCACAATGAGTAAAACGCATTTTCAGCCAGAGATAAGGTCGATTCTGGAATGCCAAACATAAAAAATGTTGATAACTTTGGAAAAACACATCAGACAGCTTAGATTTGATGTGCAATTACTAGAAAGACCTTTTCTGCTATAGTGGGATTTGAAAATGTCATGTTCTGAAGCTTCCCTGCAAAGTTATGGCACAATGCAAAAAAGGCGTTTTCAGCCTGATATAAGGTCGATTCCGGAACGCCAAACATAAAAATGTTGATAACTTCGGAAAAACACATCTGTCAGCTTAGATTTGGCGTGCAACTACGAGAAAGACCCTTTCTGCCATTGTGGGAGGTGAAAATTTCATGTTCTGAAGCTTCACGGCAAAGTTATGGCACAATGCGTAAAACGCGTTTTCAGCCTGTGATAAGGTCGATTCCGGAACGTCAAACATAAAAAAGTTGATAACTTTTGAAATACACTTCAGACCGCTTACATTTGATGTGCAACTACTGGAAAGACCCTTTCTGCTATAGTGGGAGGTGAAAATTTCATGTTCTGAAGCTTCCCTGCAAAGGTATCGCACAATGCAGAAAACGCGTTTTCAGCCTGAGATAAGATGGGTTCCGGAACGCCAAACATAAAAATGTTGATAAGTTTGGAAAAACACTTCAGAACTCTTAGCTTTAATGTGCAACTACTAGAAAGACCCTTTCTGCTATAGTGGGATGTGGAAATTTCATGTTCTGAAGCTTCGCTGCAAAGCTATGGCACAATGCAGAAAACACGTTTTCAGCCTGAGATAAGTTCGATTCCGGAACACCAAACATAAAAATGTAGATAACTTTGGAAAAACACTTCAGACAGCTTAGATTTGATGTGCAACTACTAGAAAGACCGTTTCTGCTATTGCGGGAGGTGAAAATTTGATGTTCTGAAGCTTCCCAGCAAAGTTATGGCACCATTCGTAAAACGCGTTTACAGCCTGAGATAAGGTCGATTCCGGAATGCCAAACATAAAACTGTTGATAACTTTGGAAAAACATTTCAGACAGCTTAGTTTTGATCTGCAACTACTAGAAAGACCCTTTCTGCTATCGTGGGAGGTGAAAATTTCATGTTCTGAAGCTTTATGCAAAGTTATGGCACAATGCGTAAAACGCGTTTTCAGCCTGAGATAAGGTCGATTCCGGAACGCCAAACATTAAAATGTGGATAACTTTGGAAAAACACTTCAGAGAGCTTAGATTTGATGTACACCTACTAGAAAGACCTTTTCTGCTATAGCGCAATTATAAAATTTCATGTTCTGAAGCTTCCTTGCAAAGTTATGGCACAATGCAGAAAACGCGTTTTCAGCCTGAGATAAGGTTGATTCCGGAACTCCAAACATAAAAATGTTGATAACTTTGGAAAAACACTTCAGACAGATTAGAATTTTTTTGTGCAACTACTAGAAAGACCTTTTCTGCTATAGTGGAAGTTTAAAATGTCATGTTCTGATGCATCCCTGCAAAGTTATGGCACAATGAAGAAAACGGGAGTTCAGCCTGAGATAAGGTTGATTCCGGAACTCCAAACATAAAAATGTTGATAACTTTGGAAAGCCACTTCAGACAGCTTGGATTTGATGTGCAACTACTAGAACGACCCTTTCTACTACAGCGGCAGGTGAAAATTTCATGTTCTGTGGCATCCCTGCAAAGTTATGGCACAATGCAAAAAACACGTTTTCAGACTGAGATAAGGTGGGTTCCAGAACGCCAAACATAAAAATGTTGATAACTTTGGAAAAACATTTCAGACAGCTTAGATTCGATGTGCAACTACTAGAAAGACCCTCTCTATTATAGCGGGAGGTGAAAATTTCATGTTCTGAAACTTCCCTGCAAAGATAGGGCACAATGCAGAAAACACATTTTCAGACTGGGATAAGGTGGGTTCCAGAACGCCAAACATAAAAATGTTGATAACTTTGGAAAAAACATTTCAGACAGCTTAGATTTGATCTGCAACTACTTGAAAGACCCTTTCTGCCATAGTGGGAGGTGAACATTTCATGTTCTGAAGCTTTATGCAAAGTTATGGCACAATGCGTAAAACGCGATTTCAGCCTGAGATAAGGTCAATTCCGGAACGCCAAACATAAACATGTTCATAATTCTGGAAAAACACTTCAGACAGCTTAGATTTGATGTGCAACTACTAGAAAGACCATTTCTGCCATTGTGGGAGGTGAAAATTCGATGTTCTGAAGCTTTCCTGCAAAGTTATGGCACAATGCGTAAAACGCGTTTTCAGCCTGAGATAAGGTTGATTCCGGAACACCAAACATAAAAGTGTTGATAACTTTGGAAAAACAATTCAAACAGCTTCGATTTGATGTGCAACTACTAGAAAGACCCTTTCTGCTATAGTGGGATGTAGAAATTTCATGTTCTGAAGCTTCCCTGCAAAGTTATGGCACAATGCAGAAAACGCGTTTTCAGCCTGAGATAAGATGGGTTCCAGAACGCCAAACATAAAAATGTTGATAACTTTGGAAAAACAATTCAAACAGCTTCGATTTGATGTGCAACTACTAGAAAGACCATTTCTGCTGTAGTGGGAGGTGAAAATTTCATGTTCTGAAGCTTCCCTGCAAAGTTATGGCACAATGCAGAAAACGAGTTTTCAGCATCACATAAGGTCGATTCCGGAATGCCAAACATAAACATATTGATAACTTTGGAAAAACTCTTTAGACAGCTTAGATTTGATGTGCAACTACTAGAAAGACCCTTTCTGATATAGGGGGTGGTGAATATTCGATGATATGAAGCTTCCCACCAAAGTTATGGCACAATGCAGGAAAAGGGTTTTCAGATTGAGATAAGGTCGATTCCGGAACGCCAAACATAAAAATATTGATAACTTGGGAAAAACTCTTTAGACAGCTTAGATTTGATGTGCAACTACTAGAAAGACCCTTTCTGCTATAGTGGGAGTTGAAAATTTCATGTTCTGAAGCTTTCCTGCAAAGTTATGGCACAGTGCGTAAAACGCGTTTTCAACCTGAGATGAGGTTGATTCCGGAACACCAAACATAAAAGTGTTGATAACTTTGGAAAAACAATTCAAACAGCTTCGATTTGATGTGCAACTACTAGAACGACCCTTTCTGCTATATTGGGATGTAGAAATTTCATGTTCTGAAGCTTCCCTGCAAATTTATGGCACAATGCAGAAAACGCGTTTTCAGCCTGAGATAAGGTGGGTTCCAGAACGCCAAACATAAAAATGTTGATAACTTTGGAAAAACAATTCAAACAGTTTCGATTTGATGTGCAACTACTAGAAAGACCCTTTCTGCTATCGTGGGTCGTGAAAATTTCATGTTCTGAAGCTTCCCTGCAAAGTTATGTCACAATGCAGAAAACGCGTTTTCAGCTTCACATAAGGTCAATTCCGGAACGCCAAACATAAAAATGTTAATAACTTCGGAAAAACACTTCAGACAGCTTAGATTTGATGTGCAAGTACTAGAAAGACCATTTCTGCTATAGTGGGAGGTGAAAATTTCATGTTCTGAAGCTTTCCTGCAAAGTTATGGCACAATGCGTAAAACGCGTTTTTAGCCTGAGAAAAGGTTGATTCCGGAACGCCAAACATAAAAATGTTGATAACTTTGGAAAAACACTTCAAACAGCTTAGATTTGATGTGCAACTACTAGAAAGACCCTTTCTGCTATAGTGGGATGTGGAAATTTCATGTTCTGAAGCTTCCCTGCAAAGTTATGGCACAATGCAGAAAACGCGTTTTGAGCTTGAGATAAGGTGGGTTCCGGAACGCCAAACAAAAAAATATGATAACTTTGGAGAAACACTTCAGACAGCTTAGATTTGATGTGCAACTACTAGAAAGACCCTTTCTGGTATAGTGGGAGGTGAAAATTTCATGATCTGAAGTTTCCCTGCAAAGTTATGGCACAATGCAGAAAAGGCGTTTTCAATAAGGTACGATCCGGAACGCCAAACATAAAAATGTTGATAACATTCGAAAAACACTTCAGACAGCTTAGATTTGTTGTGCAACTACTAGAAAGACCCTTTCTGCTATAGTGGGAGGTGAAAATTTCATGTCTGAAGCTTCCCAGCAAAGTTATGGCACAATGCCGAAAACGCGTTTTCAGCCTGAGATAAGGTTGATTCCGGAACGCCAAACATAAGAATGTTGATAACTTTGGAAAAACACTTCAGACAGGTTAGATTTGATGTGCAACTACTAGAAGGACCCTTTCTGCTATAGTGGCAGTTTAAAATTTCATGTTCTGAAGCTTCCCTGCAAAGTTATATCACAATGCAGAAAACGAGTTTTCAGCCTGAGATAAGGTGGGTTCCGGAACGCCAAACAAAAAAATATGATAACTTAGGGAAAACACTTCAGACAGCTTCGATTTGATGTGCAACTACTAGAAAGACCCTTTCTGCTATAGTGGGAGGTGAAAAATTCATGTTCTGAAGCTTCCCTGCAAAGTTATGGCACAATGCAGAAAAGGCGTTTTCAATAAGGTGGGTTCCGGAACGCCAAACATAAAAATGTTGATAGCTTTGGAAAAACACTTCAAACAGCTTAGATTTGATGTGCAACTACGAGAAAGACCCTTTCTGCTATAGTGGGAGGTGAAAATTTCATGTTCTGAAGCTTCTCTGCAAAGGTATGGCACACTGCAGAAAATGCGTTTTCAGCCTGAGATAAGGTGGGTTTCGGAACGCCAAGCATAAAAATGTTGATAACTTTGGAAAAACACTTCAGACAGCTTAGATTTGATGTGCAACTACTAGAAAGACCCTTTCTGCTATAGTGGGAGGTGAAAATTTCATGTTCTGAAGCTTCCCTGCAAAGTTATGGCACAATGCAGAAAGCGTGTATTCAGCCTGAGATAAGGTCGATTCCGGAACGCCAAACATAAAAATGTTGATAACTTTGGAAAAACACGTCCAACAGCTTAGATTTGATGTGCAACTACTAGAAAGTCCCTTTCTGCTATAGTGGGATGTGAAAATGTCATGGTCTGAAGCTTCCCTGCAAAGTTATGGCACAATGCAGAAAACGCGTTTTCAGCCTGAGATAAGGTGGGTTTCGGAACGCCAACCATAATAATGTTGATAACTTTGGAAAAACACTTCAGAGAGCTAAGATTTGATGTGCAACTACTAGAAAGACCATTTCTGCTATAGTGGGAGGTGTAAATTTCATGTTCTGAAACTTCCCTGCAAAGTTATGGCACAATGCAGAAAATACGTTTTCAGCATGAGACAAGGTCAATTCTGGAACGCCAAACATAGAAATATGATAACTTTGGAAAAACACTTCAGACAGCTTAGATTTGATGTGCAACTACGAGAAAGACCCTTTCTGCTACAGTGGGAGGTGAAAATTTCATGTTCTGAAGCTTCGCTGCAAAGTTATGGAACAATGCAGAAAACGCGTTTTCAGCATGACAAAAGGTGGGTTCCGGAACGCCAAACATAAAAATGTTGATAACTTTGGAAAAACACTTCAGACAGCTTAGATTTGATGTGCAACTACTAGAAAGACCCTTTCTGCTATTGTGGGAGGTTAAAATTTCATGTTCTTAAGCTTCCCTGCAAAGTTGTGGCACAATGCAGAAAACGCATTTTCAGCCTGACAAAAGGTGGGTTCCGGAACGCCAAACATAAAAATGTTGATAACTTTGGAAAAACACTTCAGACAGGTTAGATTTGATGAGCAACTACTAGAGAGACCCTTTATGCTTATAGTCGGAGGAGAAAATTTCATGTTCTGAAGCTTCCCTGCAAAGTTATGGCACAATGCAGAAAACGCGTTTTTAGCCTGACAAAAGGTAGATTCCGGAACATCAAACATAAAAATGTTGGCAACTTTGGAAAAACACTTCAGACAGCTTAGATTTGATGTGTAACTACTAGAAAGACCATTTCTGCTATAGTGGCAGGTTAAAATTTCATGTTCTGAAGCTTCCCTGCAAATTTATGGCACAATGCAGAAAACGCATTTTCATCCTGACATAAGGTGGGTTCCGAAACGCCAAACATAAAAATGTTGATAACTTTGGAAAGACACTTCAGACAGCTTAGAGTTGATGTGCAAATACTAGTAAGACCCTTTCTGCTATAGTTGGTAGTGAAAATTCCATGTTCTGAAGCTTCCCTGCAAATTTACGGAAAAGGCGTAAAACGCGTTTTCAGCCTGAGATAAGGTCGATTCCGGAACGCCAAACATAAAAATGTTGATAACTTTGGAAAAACAAATCAGACAGCTTAGATTTGATGTGCAACTACTGGAAAGACACTTTCTGCTATAGTGGGAGGTGAAAATGTCATGTTCTGAAGCTGCCCTGCAAAGTTATGGCACACAACAGAAAACGCGTTTTCAGCCTGAGATAAGGTGGGTTCCGGAACGCCAATCATAAAAATGTTGATATCTTTGGAAAAACACTTCAGACAGCTTAGATTTGATGTGCAACTACTCGAAAGACCCTGTCTGTTATAGTGGGAGTTGAAAATTTCATGTTCTGAAGCTTCTCTGCAAAGTTAAGGAACAATGCAGAAAACGCGTTTTCAGCCTGAGATAAGGTGAGTTCCGAAACGCCAAACATAAAAATGTTGATAACTTTGGAAAAACACTTCAGACAGCTTAGATTTGATGTGCAACTACTAGAAAGACCCTTTCTGCTATAGTGGGAGGTGAACATTTCATGTTCTGAAGCTTCCCTGAGAAGTTATGGCACAATGCACAAAACGCGTTTTCAGCCTGAGACAAGGTGAGTTCCGGAACGCCAAACATAAAAATATTCATAACTTTGGAAAAACACTTCAGACAGCTTAGATTTGATGTGCAACTACGAGAAAGACCCTTTCTGCTATAGTGGGATGTAAAAATTTCATGTTCTGAAGCTTCCCTGCAAAGTTATGGCAAAATATGTAAAACGCGTTTTCAGGCTGAGATAAGGTGGGTTCCAGAACGCCAAACATAAAAATGTTGATAACTTTGGAAAAACACTTCAGACAGCTTAGATGTGATGTGCAACTCCTCGAAAGACCCTATCTGCTATAGTGGGAGGCGAACATTTCATGTTCTGATGCATCCCTGCAAAGTTATGCAACAATGCAGGAAACGCGTTTTCAGCCTGAGATTAGGTGGGTTCCAGAACGCCAAACATAAAAATGTTGATAACTTTGGAAAAACACTTCAGACAGCTTAGATTTGATGTGCAACTACTAGAAAGACCCTTTCTGCCATAGTGGGATGTTAAAATTTCATGTTCTGAAGCTTCCCTGCAAAGTTATGGCAAAATATGTAAAACGCGTTTTCAGGGTGAGATAAGGTGGGTTCCGGAACGCCAAACATAAAAATGTTGATAACTTCAGAAAAACACTTCAGACAGCTTACATTTGATGTGCAACTACTAGAAAGACCCTATCTGCTACAGTGGGAGGCGAACATTTCATGTTCTGAAGCTTCCCTGAAAAGTTATGGCACAATGCAGAAAACGCGTTTTCAGCCTGAGATTAGGTGGGTTCCAGTACGCCAAACATAAAAATATTGATAACTTTGGAAAAACACTTCAGACATCTTAGATTTGATGTGCAACTACTAGAAAGACCCTTTCTGCTATAGTGGGATGTAAAAATGTCATGTTCTGAAGCTTCCCTCCAAAGTTATGGCAAAATATGTAAAACGCGTTTTCAGGCTGAGATAAGGTGGGTTCCGGAACGCCAAACATAAAAATGTTGATAACTTCAGAAAAACACTTCAAGACAGCTTAGATTTGATGTGCAACTGCTAGAATGACCTTTTCTGCTATAGTGGGAGGTTAAAACTTCATGTTCTCAAGCTTCCCTGCAAAGTTATGGCACAATGCAGAAAACGCATTTTCAGCTGGAGATAAGGTCGATTCCGAAACGCCAAACATAAAAATGTTGATAACTTTGGAAAAACACTTCAAACAGCTTACATTGGATGTGCAACTACTAGAAAGACCCTTTCTGCTATAGTGGGAGGTGAAAATTTCATGTTCTGGAGCTTACCTACAAAGTTTTGGCACAATGCAGGAAACGCGTTTTCATCATTAGATAAGGTCGATTCCGAAACGCCAAACATCAAAATGTTGATAACTTTGGAAAAAAAACTTCAGACAGCTTAGATTTGATGTGCAACTACTAGAAAGACCCTTTTTGCTATAGTGGGAGGTGAAAATTTCATGTTCTGATGCTTCCCTGCAAAGTTAAGGCACAATGCAGAAAACGGGTTTTCAGCCTGAGATAAGGTCGATTCCTGAACGGCAAACATAAAAATGTTGATAAATTTCGAAAATCATTTCAGACAGCTTAGATTTGATGTGCAAGTAGGAGAAAAACCCTTTCTGCTTTAGTGGGAATTGAAAATTTCATGTTCTGAAGCATTCCTGCAAAGTTATGGCGCAATGCGTAAAACGCGTTTTCAGACTGAGATAAGGTTGATTCAGGAACGCCAAACATAAAAATGTTGATAACTTTGGAAAAACACTTCAGACAGCTAAGATTTGATGTGCAACTACTAGAAAGACCCTATCTGCTATCGTGGGAGGCGAACATTTCATGTTCTGAAGCTTCCCTGAAAAGTTATGGCACAATGCAGAAAACGCGTTTTCAGCCTGAGATAAGGTCGATTCCGGAACGCCAAACATAAAAATATTGATAACTTTGGAAAAACACTTCAGACAGCTTAGATTTGATGTGCAACTACTAGAAAGACCGTATCTGCTATAGTGGGAGGCGAACATTTCATGTTCTGATGCATCCCTGCAAAGTTATGCAACAATGCAGGAAACGCGTTTTCAGCCTGAGATTAGGTGGGTTCCAGAACGCCAAACATAAAAATGTTGATAACTTTGGAAAAACACTTCAGACAGCTTAGATTTGATGTGCAACTACTAGAAAGACCCTTTCTGCCATAGTGGGATGTTAAAATTTCATGTTCTGAAGCTTCCCTGCAAAGTTATGGCAAAATATGTAAAACGCGTTTTCAGGGTGAGATAAGGTGGGTTCCGGAACGCCAAACATAAAAATGTTGATAACTACAGAAAAACACTTCAGACAGGTTAGATTTGATGAGCAACTACTAGAGAGACCCTTTATGCTTATAGTCGGAGGAGAAAATTTCATGTTCTGAAGCTTCCCTGCAAAGTTATGGCACAATGCAGAAAACGCGTTTTTAGCCTGACAAAAGGTAGATTCCGGAACATCAAACATAAAAATGTTGGCAACTTTGGAAAAACACTTCAGACAGCTTAGATTTGATGTGTAACTACTAGAAAGACCATTTCTGCTATAGTGGCAGGTTAAAATTTCATGTTCTGAAGCTTCCCTGCAAATTTATGGCACAATGCAGAAAACGCATTTTCATCCTGACATAAGGTGGGTTCCGAAACGCCAAACATAAAAATGTTGATAACTTTGGAAAGACACTTCAGACAGCTTAGAGTTGATGTGCAAATACTAGTAAGACCCTTTCTGCTATAGTTGGTAGTGAAAATTCCATGTTCTGAAGCTTCCCTGCAAATTTACGGAAAAGGCGTAAAACGCGTTTTCAGCCTGAGATAAGGTCGATTCCGGAACGCCAAACATAAAAATGTTGATAACTTTGGAAAAACAAATCAGACAGCTTAGATTTGATGTGCAACTACTGGAAAGACACTTTCTGCTATAGTGGGAGGTGAAAATGTCATGTTCTGAAGCTGCCCTGCAAAGTTATGGCACACAACAGAAAACGCGTTTTCAGCCTGAGATAAGGTGGGTTCCGGAACGCCAATCATAAAAATGTTGATATCTTTGGAAAAACACTTCAGACAGCTTAGATTTGATGTGCAACTACTCGAAAGACCCTGTCTGTTATAGTGGGAGTTGAAAATTTCATGTTCTGAAGCTTCTCTGCAAAGTTAAGGAACAATGCAGAAAACGCGTTTTCAGCCTGAGATAAGGTGAGTTCCGAAACGCCAAACATAAAAATGTTGATAACTTTGGAAAAACACTTCAGACAGCTTAGATTTGATGTGCAACTACTAGAAAGACCCTTTCTGCTATAGTGGGAGGTGAACATTTCATGTTCTGAAGCTTCCCTGAGAAGTTATGGCACAATGCACAAAACGCGTTTTCAGCCTGAGATAAGGTGAGTTCCGGAACGCCAAACATAAAAATATTGATAACTTTGGAAAAACACTTCAGACAGCTTAGATTTGATGTGCAACTACGAGAAAGACCCTTTCTGCTATAGTGGGATGTAAAAATTTCATGTTCTGAAGCTTCCCTGCAAAGTTATGGCAAAATATGTAAAACGCGTTTTCAGGCTGAGATAAGGTGGGTTCCAGAACGCCAAACATAAAAATGTTGATAACTTTGGAAAAACACTTCAGACAGCTTAGATGTGATGTGCAACTCCTCGAAAGACCCTATCTGCTATAGTGGGAGGCGAACATTTCATGTTCTGATGCATCCCTGCAAAGTTATGCAACAATGCAGGAAACGCGTTTTCAGCCTGAGATTAGGTGGGTTCCAGAACGCCAAACATAAAAATGTTGATAACTTTGGAAAAACACTTCAGACAGCTTAGATTTGATGTGCAACTACTAGAAAGACCCTTTCTGCCATAGTGGGATGTTAAAATTTCATGTTCTGAAGCTTCCCTGCAAAGTTATGGCAAAATATGTAAAACGCGTTTTCAGGGTGAGATAAGGTGGGTTCCGGAACGCCAAACATAAAAATGTTGATAACTTCAGAAAAACACTTCAGACAGCTTACATTTGATGTGCAACTACTAGAAAGACCCTATCTGCTACAGTGGGAGGCGAACATTTCATGTTCTGAAGCTTCCCTGAAAAGTTATGGCACAATGCAGAAAACGCGTTTTCAGCCTGAGATTAGGTGGGTTCCAGTACGCCAAACATAAAAATATTGATAACTTTGGAAAAACACTTCAGACATCTTAGATTTGATGTGCAACTACTAGAAAGACCCTTTCTGCTATAGTGGGATGTAAAAATGTCATGTTCTGAAGCGTCCCTCCAAAGTTATGGCAAAATATGTAAAACGCGTTTTCAGGCTGAGATAAGGTGGGTTCCGGAACGCCAAACATAAAAATGTTGATAACTTCAGAAAAACACTTCAAGACAGCTTAGATTTGATGTGCAACTGCTAGAATGACCTTTTCTGCTATAGTGGGAGGTTAAAACTTCATGTTCTCAAGCTTCCCTGCAAAGTTATGGCACAATGCAGAAAACGCATTTTCAGCTGGAGATAAGGTCGATTCCGAAACGCCAAACATAAAAATGTTGATAACTTTGGAAAAACACTTCAAACAGCTTACATTGGATGTGCAACTACTAGAAAGACCCTTTCTGCTATAGTGGGAGGTGAAAATTTCATGTTCTGGAGCTTACCTACAAAGTTTTGGCACAATGCAGGAAACGCGTTTTCATCATTAGATAAGGTCGATTCCGAAACGCCAAACATCAAAATGTTGATAACTTTGGAAAAAAAACTTCAGACAGCTTAGATTTGATGTGCAACTACTAGAAAGACCCTTTTTGCTATAGTGGGAGGTGAAAATTTCATGTTCTGATGCTTCCCTGCAAAGTTAAGGCACAATGCAGAAAACGGGTTTTCAGCCTGAGATAAGGTCGATTCCTGAACGGCAAACATAAAAATGTTGATAAATTTCGAAAATCATTTCAGACAGCTTAGATTTGATGTGCAAGTAGGAGAAAAACCCTTTCTGCTTTAGTGGGAATTGAAAATTTCATGTTCTGAAGCATTCCTGCAAAGTTATGGCGCAATGCGTAAAACGCGTTTTCAGACTGAGATAAGGTTGATTCAGGAACGCCAAACATAAAAATGTTGATAACTTTGGAAAAACACTTCAGACAGCTAAGATTTGATGTGCAACTACTAGAAAGACCCTATCTGCTATCGTGGGAGGCGAACATTTCATGTTCTGAAGCTTCCCTGAAAAGTTATGGCACAATGCAGAAAACGCGTTTTCAGCCTGAGATAAGGTCGATTCCGGAACGCCAAACATAAAAATATTGATAACTTTGGAAAAACACTTCAGACAGCTTAGATTTGATGTGCAACTACTAGAAAGACCGTATCTGCTATAGTGGGAGGCGAACATTTCATGTTCTGATGCATCCCTGCAAAGTTATGCAACAATGCAGGAAACGCGTTTTCAGCCTGAGATTAGGTGGGTTCCAGAACGCCAAACATAAAAATGTTGATAACTTTGGAAAAACACTTCAGACAGCTTAGATTTGATGTGCAACTACTAGAAAGACCCTTTCTGCCATAGTGGGATGTTAAAATTTCATGTTCTGAAGCTTCCCTGCAAAGTTATGGCAAAATATGTAAAACGCGTTTTCAGGGTGAGATAAGGTGGGTTCCGGAACGCCAAACATAAAAATGTTGATAACTACAGAAAAACACTTCAGACAGCTTACATTTGATGTGCAACTACTAGAAAGACCCTATCTGCTACAGTGGGAGGCGAACATTTCATGTTCTGAAGCTTCCCTGAAAAGTTATGGCACAATGCAGAAAACGCGTTTTCAGCCTGAGATTAGGTGGGTTCCAGAACGCCAAACATAAAAATGTTGATAACTTTGGAAAAACACTTCAGACAGCTTAGATTTGATGTGCAACTACTAGAAAGACCCTTTCTGCTATAGTGGGATGTAAAAATGTCATGTTCTGAAGCTTCCCTCCAAAGTTATGGCGCAATGCGTAAAACGCGTTTTCAGCCTGAGATAAGGTCAATTACGGAACGCCAAACATAAAAATATGATAACTATGGAAAAACACTTCAGACAGCTTAGATTTGATGTGCAACTAATAGAAAGACCCTTTCTGCTATAGTGGGAGGTTAAAATTTCATGTTCTGAAGCTTCCCTGCAAAGTTATGGCACAATGCAGAAAACGCGTTTTCAGCCTGAGATTAGGTGGGTTCCCGAACGCCAAACATAAAAATGTTCATAACTTTGGAAAAAACATTTCAGACAGCTTAGATTTGATGTGCAACTGCTCGAAAGACCCTTTCTGCTATAGTGGGAGGTTAAAATTTCATGTTCGGAAGCTTCCATGCAAAGTAATGGCACAATGCAGACAACGCGTTTTCAGCCTGAGATTAGGTGGGTTCCGGAACGTCAAACATAAAAATGTTGATAACTTTGGAAGAACACTTCAAACTGCTTAGATTTGATGTGCAACTACTAGAGAGACCCTTTCTGCTATAGTGGGAGGTGAACATTTCATGTTCTGAAGCTTCCCTGCAAAGTTATGGCACAATGCAGAAAACGCGTTTTCAGCATGAGACAAGGTCAATTACGGAACGCCAAACATAAAAATATGATAACTTTGGAAAAACACTTCAGACAGCTTAGATTTGATGTGCAACTAATAGAAAGACCCTTTCTGCTATAGTGGGAGGTTAAAATTTCATGTTCTGAAGCTTCCCTGCAAAGTTATGGCACAATGCAGAAAACGCGTTTTCAGCCCGAGATAATGTGGGTTCCGGAGCGGCAAACGTAAAAATGTTGATAACTTTGGAAAAACACTTCAGACAGCTTACATTTAATGTGCAGCGACGAGAAAGACCCTTTCTGTTATAGTGGGAGGTGAAAATTTCATGTTCTGAAGCTTCCCTGCAAAGTTATGGCACAATGCAGAAAACGCGTTTTCAGCCCAAGATAAGGTCGTGTCCGGAACGCCAACCTAAAAAATGTTGATAACTTTGGAAAAACACTTCAGACAGCTTAGATTTAATGTGCAGCGACGAGAAAGACCCTTTCTGTTATAGTGGGAGTTGAAAATTTCATGTTCTGAAGCTTCCCTGCAAAGTTATGGCACAATGCAGAAAACGCGTTTTCAGCCTGAGATAAGGTTGATTCCGCAACGCCAAACATAAAAATGTTGATAACTTTGGAAAAACACTTCATACAGCTTAGATTTGATGTGCAACTACTAGAAAGACCCTTTCTGCTATAGTGGGAGGTGAAAATTTCATTTTCTGGAACTTCCCTGCCAAGTTATGGCACAATGCGTAAAACGCGTCTTCAGCCTGAGATAAGGTCAATTCCGGAATGCCAAACATGAAAATGTTGATAACTTTGGAAAAACTCATCAGAAAGCTTAGATTTGCAACTACTAGAAAGACACTTTCTGCAATAGTGGGACGTTAAAATTTCATGTTCTGAAGCTTCCCTGCAAAGTTATGGCACAATGTAGAAAACGCGTTTTCAGCCTGAGATAAGGTGGGTTCCGGAACGCCAAACATAAAAATGTTGATAACTTTGGAAAAACACTTCAGACAGCTTAGATTTGATGTGCAGCTACGAGAGAGACCCTTTCTGCCATAGTGGGAGGTGAACATTTCATGTTCCGAAGCTTCCCTGCAAAGTAATGCCACAATGCAGAAAACGCGTTTTCAGCCTGTGATAAGGTGGGTTCCGGAACGCCAAACATAAAAATGTTGATAATTTTCGAAAAACACTTCAGACAGCTTAGATTTGATGTGCAACTACTAGAAAGACCCTTTCTGCTATAGTGGGAGGTGAACATTTCATGTTCTGAAGTTTCCCTGCAAAGTTATGGCACAATGCAGAAAACGCGTTTTCAGCCAGAGATAAGGTCGATTCTGGAATGCCAAACATAAAAATGTTGATAACTTTGGAAAAACACTTCAGACAGCTGAGATTTGACTTGCAACTACTAGAAAGACCCTTTCTGCTGTAGAGGGAGTTGAAAATTTCATGTTCTGAAGCTTCCCTGCAAAGTTATGGCACAATGCAGAAAACGTGTTTTCAGCCTGAGATAAGGTCGATTCTGGAACGCCAAATATAAAAATGTTGAAAACTATCGAAAAACACTTCAGACAGCTTACATTTGATGTGCAAGTAGGAGAAAAACCCTTTCTGCTTCAGTGGTGGGAATTGAAAATTTCATGTTCTGAAGCTTTCCTGCAAAGTTATGGCGCAATGCGTAAAACGCGTTTTCAGCCTGAGATAAGGTTGATTCCGGAACGCCAAACATAAAAATGTTGATAACTTTGAAAAAACACTTCAGACAGATTAGATTTGATGTGCAACTACTAGAAAAACCCTTTCTGCTAAAGTGGGAGGTGAAAATTTTATATTCTGCAGCTTTCCTGCAAAGTGATGGCTCAATGCTGAAAACGCGTTTTCAGCCTGAGATAAGGTTGATTCCGAAACGCCAAACATAAGAATGTTGATAACTTTGGAAAAACACTTCAGACAGCTTAGATTTGATGTGCAACTAATAGAAAGACCGTTTCTGCTACAGTGGGAGGTTAAAATTTCATGTTCTGAAGCTTCCCTGCAAAGTTATGGCACAATGCAGAAAACGCGTTTTCAGCCCGAGATAATGTGGGTTCCGGAGCGGCAAACGTAAAAATGTTGATAACTTTGGAAAAACACTTCAGACAGCTTAGATTTAATGTGCAGCGACGAGAAAGACCCTTTCTGTTATAGTGGGAGGTGAAAATTTCATGTTCTGAAGCTTCCCTGCAAAGTTATGGCACAATGCAGAAAACGCGTTTTCAGCCTGACAAAAGGTGGGTTCCGGAACGCCAAACATAAAAATGTTGATAACTTTGGAAAAACACTTCAGACAGCTTAGATTTGATGTGCAACTACTTGAAAGACCCTTTCTGCTATTGTGGGAGGTTAAAATTTCATGTTCTTAAGCTTCCCTGCAAAGTTGTGGCACAATGCAGAAAACGCATTTTCAGCCTGACAAAAGGTGGGTTCCGGAACGCCAAACATAAAAATGTTGATAACTTTGGAAAAACACTTCAGACAGGTTAGATTTGATGAGCAACTACTAGAGAGACCCTTTATGCTTATAGTCGGAGGAGAAAATTTCATGTTCTGAAGCTTCCCTGCAAAGTTATGGCACAATGCAGAAAACGCGTTTTTAGCCTGACAAAAGGTAGATTCCGGAACATCAAACATAAAAATGTTGGCAACTTTGGAAAAACACTTCAGACAGCTTAGATTTGATGTGTAACTACTAGAAAGACCATTTCTGCTATAGTGGCAGGTTAAAATTTCATGTTCTGAAGCTTCCCTGCAAATTTATGGCACAATGCAGAAAACGCATTTTCATCCTGACATAAGGTGGGTTCCGAAACGCCAAACATAAAAATGTTGATAACTTTGGAAAGACACTTCAGACAGCTTAGAGTTGATGTGCAAATACTAGTAAGACCCTTTCTGCTATAGTTGGTAGTGAAAATTCCATGTTCTGAAGCTTCCCTGCAAATTTACGGAAAAGGCGTAAAACGCGTTTTCAGCCTGAGATAAGGTCGATTCCGGAACGCCAAACATAAAAATGTTGATAACTTTGGAAAAACAAATCAGACAGCTTAGATTTGATGTGCAACTACTGGAAAGACACTTTCTGCTATAGTGGGAGGTGAAAATGTCATGTTCTGAAGCTGCCCTGCAAAGTTATGGCACACAACAGAAAACGCGTTTTCAGCCTGAGATAAGGTGGGTTCCGGAACGCCAATCATAAAAATGTTGATATCTTTGGAAAAACACTTCAGACAGCTTAGATTTGATGTGCAACTACTCGAAAGACCCTGTCTGTTATAGTGGGAGTTGAAAATTTCATGTTCTGAAGCTTCTCTGCAAAGTTAAGGAACAATGCAGAAAACGCGTTTTCAGCCTGAGATAAGGTGAGTTCCGAAACGCCAAACATAAAAATGTTGATAACTTTGGAAAAACACTTCAGACAGCTTAGATTTGATGTGCAACTACTAGAAAGACCCTTTCTGCTATAGTGGGAGGTGAACATTTCATGTTCTGAAGCTTCCCTGAGAAGTTATGGCACAATGCACAAAACGCGTTTTCAGCCTGAGATAAGGTGAGTTCCGGAACGCCAAACATAAAAATATTGATAACTTTGGAAAAACACTTCAGACAGCTTAGATTTGATGTGCAACTACGAGAAAGACCCTTTCTGCTATAGTGGGATGTAAAAATTTCATGTTCTGAAGCTTCCCTGCAAAGTTATGGCAAAATATGTAAAACGCGTTTTCAGGCTGAGATAAGGTGGGTTCCAGAACGCCAAACATAAAAATGTTGATAACTTTGGAAAAACACTTCAGACAGCTTAGATGTGATGTGCAACTCCTCGAAAGACCCTATCTGCTATAGTGGGAGGCGAACATTTCATGTTCTGATGCATCCCTGCAAAGTTATGCAACAATGCAGGAAACGCGTTTTCAGCCTGAGATTAGGTGGGTTCCAGAACGCCAAACATAAAAATGTTGATAACTTTGGAAAAACACTTCAGACAGCTTAGATTTGATGTGCAACTACTAGAAAGACCCTTTCTGCCATAGTGGGATGTTAAAATTTCATGTTCTGAAGCTTCCCTGCAAAGTTATGGCAAAATATGTAAAACGCGTTTTCAGGGTGAGATAAGGTGGGTTCCGGAACGCCAAACATAAAAATGTTGATAACTTCAGAAAAACACTTCAGACAGCTTACATTTGATGTGCAACTACTAGAAAGACCCTATCTGCTACAGTGGGAGGCGAACATTTCATGTTCTGAAGCTTCCCTGAAAAGTTATGGCACAATGCAGAAAACGCGTTTTCAGCCTGAGATTAGGTGGGTTCCAGTACGCCAAACATAAAAATATTGATAACTTTGGAAAAACACTTCAGACATCTTAGATTTGATGTGCAACTACTAGAAAGACCCTTTCTGCTATAGTGGGATGTAAAAATGTCATGTTCTGAAGCTTCCCTCCAAAGTTATGGCAAAATATGTAAAACGCGTTTTCAGGCTGAGATAAGGTGGGTTCCGGAACGCCAAACATAAAAATGTTGATAACTTCAGAAAAACACTTCAAGACAGCTTAGATTTGATGTGCAACTGCTAGAATGACCTTTTCTGCTATAGTGGGAGGTTAAAACTTCATGTTCTCAAGCTTCCCTGCAAAGTTATGGCACAATGCAGAAAACGCATTTTCAGCCGGAGATAAGGTCGATTCCGAAACGCCAAACATAAAAATGTTGATAACTTTGGAAAAACACTTCAAACAGCTTACATTGGATGTGCAACTACTAGAAAGACCCTTTCTGCTATAGTGGGAGGTGAAAATTTCATGTTCTGGAGCTTACCTACAAAGTTTTGGCACAATGCAGGAAACGCGTTTTCATCATTAGATAAGGTCGATTCCGAAACGCCAAACATCAAAATGTTGATAACTTTGGAAAAAAAACTTCAGACAGCTTAGATTTGATGTGCAACTACTAGAAAGACCCTTTTTGCTATAGTGGGAGGTGAAAATTTCATGTTATGATGCTTCCCTGCAAAGTTAAGGCACAATGCAGAAAACGGGTTTTCAGCCTGAGATAAGGTCGATTCCTGAACGGCAAACATAAAAATGTTGATAAATTTCGAAAATCATTTCAGACAGCTTAGATTTGATGTGCAAGTAGGAGAAAAACCCTTTCTGCTTTAGTGGGAATTGAAAATTTCATGTTCTGAAGCATTCCTGCAAAGTTATGGCGCAATGCGTAAAACGCGTTTTCAGACTGAGATAAGGTTGATTCAGGAACGCCAAACATAAAAATGTTGATAACTTTGGAAAAACACTTCAGACAGCTAAGATTTGATGTGCAACTACTAGAAAGACCCTATCTGCTATCGTGGGAGGCGAACATTTCATGTTCTGAAGCTTCCCTGAAAAGTTATGGCACAATGCAGAAAACGCGTTTTCAGCCTGAGATAAGGTCGATTCCGGAACGCCAAACATAAAAATATTGATAACTTTGGAAAAACACTTCAGACAGCTTAGATTTGATGTGCAACTACTAGAAAGACCGTATCTGCTATAGTGGGAGGCGAACATTTCATGTTCTGATGCATCCCTGCAAAGTTATGCAACAATGCAGGAAACGCGTTTTCAGCCTGAGATTAGGTGGGTTCCAGAACGCCAAACATAAAAATGTTGTTAACTTTGGAAAAACACTTCAGACAGCTTAGATTTGATGTGCAACTACTAGAAAGACCCTTTCTGCCATAGTGGGATGTTAAAATTTCATGTTCTGAAGCTTCCCTGCAAAGTTATGGCAAAATATGTAAAACGCGTTTTCAGGGTGAGATAAGGTGGGTTCCGGAACGCCAAACATAAAAATGTTGATAACTACAGAAAAACACTTCAGACAGCTTACATTTGATGTGCAACTACTAGAAAGACCCTATCTGCTACAGTGGGAGGCGAACATTTCATGTTCTGAAGCTTCCCTGAAAAGTTATGGCACAATGCAGAAAACGCGTTTTCAGCCTGAGATTAGGTGGGTTCCAGAACGCCAAACATAAAAATGTTGATAACTTTGGAAAAACACTTCAGACAGCTTAGATTTGATGTGCAACTACTAGAAAGACCCTTTCTGCTATAGTGGGATGTAAAAATGTCATGTTCTGAAGCTTCCCTCCAAAGTTATGGCGCAATGCGTAAAACGCGTTTTCAGCCTGAGATAAGGTTGATTCCGGAACGTCAAACATAAAAATGTTGATAACTTTGGAAGAACACTTCAAACTGCTTAGATTTGATGTGCAACTACTAGAGAGACCCTTTCTGCTATAGTGGGAGGTGAACATTTCATGTTCTGAAGCTTCCCTGCAAAGTTATGGCACAATGCAGAAAACGCGTTTTCAGCATGAGACAAGGTCAATTACGGAACGCCAAACATAAAAATATGATAACTTTGGAAAAACACTTCAGACAGCTTAGATTTGATGTGCAACTAATAGAAAGACCCTTTCTGCTATAGTGGGAGGTTAAAATTTCATGTTCTGAAGCTTCCCTGCAAAGTTATGGCACAATGCAGAAAACGCGTTTTCAGCCCGAGATAATGTGGGTTCCGGAGCGGCAAACGTAAAAATGTTGATAACTTTGGAAAAACACTTCAGACAGCTTAGATTTAATGTGCAGCGACGAGAAAGACCCTTTCTGTTATAGTGGGAGGTGAAAATTTCATGTTCTGAAGCTTCCCTGCAAAGTTATGGCACAATGCAGAAAACGCGTTTTCAGCCCAAGATAAGGTCGTGTCCGGAACGCCAACCTAAAAAATGTTGATAACTTTGGAAAAACACTTCAGACAGCTTAGATTTAATGTGCAGCGACGAGAAAGACCCTTTCTGTTATAGTGGGAGTTGAAAATTTCATGTTCTGAAGCTTCCCTGCAAAGTTATGGCACAATGCAGAAAACGCGTTTTCAGCCTGAGATAAGGTTGATTCCGCAACGCCAAACATAAAAATGTTGATAACTTTGGAAAAACACTTCATACAGCTTAGATTTGATGTGCAACTACTAGAAAGACCCTTTCTGCTATAGTGGGAGGTGAACATTTCATGTTCTGAAGCTTCCCTGCAAAGTTATGGCACAATGCAGAAAACGCGTTTTCAGCTTGAGGTAAGGTCGATTCCGGAACGCCATACATAAAAATGTTGATAACTTTCGAAAAACACTTCAGACAGCTTAGATTTGATGTGCAACTACTAAAAAAACCCTTTCTGTTATAGTGGGAGGTGAAAATTTCATTTTCTGGAACTTCCCTGCCAAGTTATGGCACAATGCGTAAAACGCGTCTTCAGCCTGAGATAAGGTCAATTCCGGAATGCCAAACATGAAAATGTTGATAACTTTGGAAAAACTCATCAGAAAGCTTAGATTTGCAACTACTAGAAAGACACTTTCTGCAATAGTGGGACGTTAAAATTTCATGTTCTGAAGCTTCCCTGCAAAGTTATGGCACAATGTAGAAAACGCGTTTTCAGCCTGAGATAAGGTGGGTTCCGGAACGCCAAACATAAAAATGTTGATAACTTTGGAAAAACACTTCAGACAGCTTAGATTTGATGTGCAGCTACGAGAGAGACCCTTTCTGCCATAGTGGGAGGTGAACATTTCATGTTCCGAAGCTTCCCTGCAAAGTAATGCCACAATGCAGAAAACGCGTTTTCAGCCTGTGATAAGGTGGGTTCCGGAACGCCAAACATAAAAATGTTGATAATTTTCGAAAAACACTTCAGACAGCTTAGATTTGATGTGCAACTACTAGAAAGACCCTTTCTGCTATAGTGGGAGGTGAACATTTCATGTTCTGAAGTTTCCCTGCAAAGTTATGGCACAATGCAGAAAACGCGTTTTCAGCCAGAGATAAGGTCGATTCTGGAATGCCAAACATAAAAATGTTGATAACTTTGGAAAAACACTTCAGACAGCTGAGATTTGACTTGCAACTACTAGAAAGACCCTTTCTGCTGTAGAGGGAGTTGAAAATTTCATGTTCTGAAGCTTCCCTGCAAAGTTATGGCACAATGCAGAAAACGTGTTTTCAGCCTGAGATAAGGTCGATTCTGGAACGCCAAATATAAAAATGTTGAAAACTATCGAAAAACACTTCAGACAGCTTACATTTGATGTGCAAGTAGGAGAAAAACCCTTTCTGCTTCAGTGGTGGGAATTGAAAATTTCATGTTCTGAAGCTTTCCTGCAAAGTTATGGCGCAATGCGTAAAACGCGTTTTCAGCCTGAGATAAGGTTGATTCCGGAACGCCAAACATAAAAATGTTGATATCTTTGAAAAAACACTTCAGACAGATTAGATTTGATGTGCAACTACTAGAAAAACCCTTTCTGCTAAAGTGGGAGGTGAAAATTTTATATTCTGCAGCTTTCCTGCAAAGTGATGGCTCAATGCTGAAAACGCGTTTTCAGCCTGAGATAAGGTTGATTCCGAAACGCCAAACATAAGAATGTTGATAACTTTGGAAAAACACTTCAGACAGCTTAGATTTGATGTGCAACTAATAGAAAGACCGTTTCTGCTACAGTGGGAGGTTAAAATTTCATGTTCTGAAGCTTCCCTGCAAAGTTATGGCACAATGCAGAAAACGCGTTTTCAGCCCGAGATAATGTGGGTTCCGGAGCGGCAAACGTAAAAATGTTGATAACTTTGGAAAAACACTTCAGACAGCTTAGATTTAATGTGCAGCGACTAGAAAGACCCTTTCTGCTATAGTGGGAGGTGAAAATTTCATGTTCTGAAGCTTCCCTGCAAAGTTATGGCACAATGCAGAAAACGCGTTTTCAGCCCAAGATAAGGTCATGTCCGGAACGCCAACCTAAAAAATGTTGATAGCTTTCGAAAAACACTTCAGACAACTTAGATTTGATGTGCAACTACAAGAAAGACCCTGTCTGTTACAGTGGGAGTTGAAAATTTCATGTTCTGAAGCTTGCCTGCAAAGTTATGGCACAATGCAGAAAACGCGTTTTCAGCCTGAGATAAGGTTGATTCCGCAACGCCAAACATAAAAATGTTGATAACTTTGGAAAAACACTTCATACAGCTTAGATTTGATGTGCAACTACTAGAAAGACCCTTTCTGCTATAGTGGGAGGTGAACATTTCATGTTCTGAAGCTTCCCTGCAAAGTTATGGCACAATGCAGAAAACGCGTCTTCAGCCTGAGATAAGGTCAATTCCGGAATGCCAAACATGAAAATGTTGATAACTTTGGAAAAACTCATCAGAAAGCTTAGATTTGCAACTACTAGAAAGACACTTTCTGCAATAGTGGGACGTTAAAATTTCATGTTCTGAAGCTTCCCTGCAAAGTTATGGCACAATGCAGAAAACGTGTTTTCAGACTGAGATAAGGTGGGTTCCGGAACGCCAAACATAAAAATGTTGATAACTTTGGAAAAACACTTCAGCCAGCTTAGATTTGATGTGCAACTACTAGAGAGACCCTTTCTGCTATAGTGGGAGGTGAACATTTCATGTTCCGAAGCTTCCCTGCAAAGTAATGCCACAATGCAGAAAACGCGTTTTCAGCCTGTGATAAGGTGGGTTCCGGAACGCCAAACATAAAAATGTTGATAATTTTCGAAAAACACTTCAGACAGCTTAGATTTGATGTGCAACTACTAGAAAGACCCTTTCTGCTAGAGTGGGAGGTCAAAATTTCATGTTCTGAAGCTTCCCTGGAAAGTGATGGGACAATGCGTGAAACGCGCTTTCAGCCTGAGATAAGGTCGATTCCGGAACGCCAAACATAGAAATATTGATAACTTTGGAAAAACACTTCAGACAGCTTAGATTTGATGTGTAACTACTAAAAAGACTCTTTCTGCTATAGTGGGAGGTGAAACTTTCATGTTCTGAAGCTTTCCGTCAAAGTTATGGCACAATGCATAAAACGCGTTTTCAACCTGAGACAAGGTGGGTTCCGGAACGCCAAACAGAAAAATGTTGATAACTTTCGAAAAACACTTCAGACAGATTAGATTTGATGTGCAACTATTAGAAAGACCCTGTTTGTCATAGTGGGAGGTGAAAATTTCATGTTCTGATGCTTCCCTGCAAAGTTAAGGAACAATGCAGAAAACGCGTTTTCAGCCTGCGATAAGGTGGGTTCCGGAACGCCAAACTTAAAAATGTTGATAACTTTGGAAAAACACTTCAGACAGCTTAGATTTGATGTGCAACTACTAGAAAGACCCTTTCTGCTACAGTGGGAGGTTAAAATTTCATGTTCTGAAGCTTCCCTGCAAAGTTATGGCACAATGCAGAAAACGCGTTTTCAGCCCGAGATAATGTGGGTTCCGGAGCGGCAAACGTAAAAATGTTGATAACTTTGGAAAAACATATCAGAAAGCTTAGATTTGATGTGCAACTACTAGAAAGAACCTTTCTGCTATAGTGGGAGCTCAAAATTTCATGTTCTGAAGCTTCCCTGGAAAGTTATGGGACAATGCAGAAAATGCATTTTCATCCTGAGATAAGGTCGATTCCGGAATGCCAAACATAAAAATGTTGATAACTTTGGAAAAAACATTTCAGACAGCTTAGATTTGATGTGCAACTACTAGAAAGACCCTTTCTGCTATAGTGGGAGGTGAAAATTTCATGTTCTGAAGCTTCCTGCAAAGTTTTGGCACAATGCAGAAAACGCGTTTTCAGCCTGAGATAAGGTGGGTTCCGGAACGCCAAACAGAAAAATGTTGATAACTTCCGAAAAACACTTCAGACAGATTAGATTTGATGTGCAACTATTAGAAAGACCCTGTTTGTCATAGTGGGAGTTGAAAATTTCATGTTCTGATGCTTCCCTGCAAAGTTAAGGAACAATGCAGAAAACGCGTTTTCAGCCTGAGATAAGGTGGGTTCCGGAACACCAAACATAAAAAAGTTGATAACTTTTGAAATACACTTCAGATAGCTTAGATTTGATGTGCAAGTACTAGAAAGACCCTTTCTGCTATAGTGGGAGGTGAAAATTTCATGTTCTGAAGCTTCCCTGCAAAGTTATGGCACAATGGAGAAAACGCGATTTCAGCCAGAGATAAGGTGGGTTCCGGAACGCCAAACATAAAAATGTTGATAACTTTGGAAAAACACTTCAGACAGCTTAGATTTGATGTGCAACTACTAGAAAGACCCTTTCTGCTATAGTGGGAAGTGAACATTTCATGTTCTGAAGCTTCCCTGAGAAGTTAAGGCACAATGCAGAAAACGCGTTTTCAGCCTGAGATATGGTGGGTTCCGAAACGCCAAACTTAAAAATGTTGATAACTTTGGAACAACATTTCAGACAGATTAGATTTGATGTGCAACTACTAGAAAGTCGCTTTCTGCTATAGTGGGAGGTGAAAATTTAATATTCTAAAGGTTCCCTGCAAAGTTATGCCACAATGCATAAAACGTTTTAAGCCTGAGAAAAGGTCGATTCCGGAACGCAAAACATAAAAATGTTGATAACTTTGGAAAAACACTTCAGACAGCTTAGATTTGATGTGCAACTACTAGAAAGACCCTTTCTGCTATAGTGGGATGTCAAAATTTCATGTTATGAAGCTTCCCTCGAAAGTTATGGGACAATGCAGAAAACGCATTTTCATGCTGAGATTAGGTCGATTCCGGAACGCCAAACATAAAAATGTTTATGACTTTCGAAAAACACTTCAGACAGCTTAGATTTGATGTGCAACTACTAGAAAGACCCTTTCTGCTATAGTGGGAGGTGAAAATTTCATGTTCTGAAGCTTCCTGGAATGTTATGGCACAATGCAGAAAACGCGTTTTCAGCCAGAGATAAGGTGGGTTCCGGAACGCCAAACATAAAAATGTTGATAACTTTGGAAAAAACATTTCAGACAGCTTAGATTTGATGTGCAACTACTAGAAAGACCCTTTCTGCTATAGTGGGAGGTGAAAATTTCATGTTCGGAAGCTTCCTGCAAAGTTATGGCACAATGCAGAAAACGCGTTTTCAGCCTGAGATAAGGTGGGTTCCGGAACGCCAAACATAAAAATGTTGTTAACTTTCGAAAAACACTTCAGACAGCTTATATTTCATGTGCAACTACGAGAAATACCCTTTCTGCTATAGTGGGAGGTGAAAATTTCATGTTCTGAAGCTTCCCTGCAAAGTTATGGCACAATGCAGAAAAGGCGTTTTCAGCCTGAGATAAGGTGGGTTCCGGAACACCAAACTTAAAAATGTTGATAACTTTCGAAAAACACTTCAGACAGATTAGATTTGATGTGCAACTATTAGAAAGACCCTGTTTGTGATAGTGGGAGTTGAAAATTTCATGTTCTGATGCTTCCCTGCAAAGTTAAGGAACAATGCAGAAAACGCGTTTTCAGCCCGAGATAAGGTGGGTTCCGGAACACCAAACTTAAAAATGTTGATAACTTTGGAAAAACACTTCAGACAGCTTAGATTTGATGTGCAACTAATAGAAAGACCCTTTCTGCTACAGTGGGAGGTTAAAATTTCATGTTCTGAAGCTTCCCTGCAAAGTTATGGCACAATGCAGAAAACGCCTTTTCAGCCTGAAAAAAGGTGGGTTCCGGAACGCCAAACATAAAAATGTTGATAACTTTGGGAAACCACTTCAGACATCTTAGATTTGATGTGCAACTACAAGAAAGACCCTTTATGCTATTGTGGTAGGTTAAAATTTCATGTTCTAAATATTCCCAGCAAAGTTATGGCACAAAGCAGAAAATGCGTTTTCAGCCTGAGATAGGGTGGGGCCCGGAAAGCCAAACATAAAAATGTTGATAACTTTGGAAAAAATATTTCAGACAGCTTAGATTTGATGTGCAACTACTAGAAAGACCCTTTCTGCTATAGTGGGAGGTGAAAATTTCATGTTCTGAAGCTTCCTGCAAAGTTATGGCACAATGCAGAAAACGCGTTTTCAGCCTGAGATAAGGTGGGTTCCGGAACGCCAAACATAAAAATGTTGATAACTTTCGAAAAACACTTCAGACAGCTTATATTTCATGTGCAACTACGAGAAATACCCTTTCTGCTATAGTGGGAGGTGAAAATTTCATGTTCTGAAGCTTCCCTGCAAAGTTATGGCACAATGCAGAAAAGGCGTTTTCAGCCTGAGATAAGGTGGGTTCCGGAACGCCAAACATAAAATTGTTGATAACTTTCGAAAAACACTTCAGACAGATTAGATTTGATGTGCAACTATTAGAAAGACCCTGTTTGTCATAGTGGGAGTTGAAAATTTCATGTTCTGATGCTTCCCTGCAAAGTTAAGGAACAATGCAGAAAACGCGTTTTCAGCCTGAGATAAGGTGGGTTCCGGAACACCAAACTTAAAAATGTTGATATCTTTGGAAAAACACTTCAGACAGCTTAGATTTGATGTGCAACTAATAGAAAGACCCTTTCTGCTACAGTGGGAGGTTAAAATTTCATGTTCTGAAGCTTCCCTGCAAAGTTATGGCACAATGCAGAAAACGCCTTTTCAGCCTGAAAAAAGGTGGGTTCCGGAACGCCAAACATAAAAATGTTGATAACTTTCGAAAAACACTTCAGACAGATTAGATTTGATGAGCAACTATTAGAAAGACCCTGTTTGTCATTGTGGGAGTTGAAAATTTCAAGTTCTGAAGCTTCCCTGCAAAGTTATGGCACACAACAGAAAACGCGTTTTCAGCCTGAGATAAGGTTGATTCCGCAACGCCAAACATAAAAATGTTGATAACTTTGGAAAAACACTTCATACAGCTTAGATTTGATGTGCAACTACTAGAAAGACCCTTTCTGCTATAGTGGGAGGTGAACATTTCATGTTCTGAAGCTTCCCTGCAAAGTTATGGCACAATGCAGAAAACGCGTCTTCAGCCTGAGATAAGGTCAATTCCGGAATGCCAAACATGAAAATGTTGATAACTTTGGAAAAACTCATCAGAAAGCTTAGATTTGCAACTACTAGAAAGACACTTTCTGCAATAGTGGGACGTTAAAATTTCATGTTCTGAAGCTTCCCTGCAAAGTTATGGCACAATGCAGAAAACGTGTTTTCAGACTGAGATAAGGTGGGTTCCGGAACGCCAAACATAAAAATGTTGATAACTTTGGAAAAACACTTCAGCCAGCTTAGATTTGATGTGCAACTACTAGAGAGACCCTTTCTGCTATAGTGGGAGGTGAACATTTCATGTTCCGAAGCTTCCCTGCAAAGTAATGCCACAATGCAGAAAACGCGTTTTCAGCCTGTGATAAGGTGGGTTCCGGAACGCCAAACATAAAAATGTTGATAATTTTCGAAAAACACTTCAGACAGCTTAGATTTGATGTGCAACTACTAGAAAGACCCTTTCTGCTAGAGTGGGAGGTCAAAATTTCATGTTCTGAAGCTTCCCTGGAAAGTGATGGGACAATGCGTGAAACGCGCTTTCAGCCTGAGATAAGGTCGATTCCGGAACGCCAAACATAGAAATATTGATAACTTTGGAAAAACACTTCAGACAGCTTAGATTTGATGTGTAACTACTAAAAAGACTCTTTCTGCTATAGTGGGAGGTGAAACTTTCATGTTCTGAAGCTTTCCGTCAAAGTTATGGCACAATGCATAAAACGCGTTTTCAACCTGAGACAAGGTGGGTTCCGGAACGCCAAACAGAAAAATGTTGATAACTTTCGAAAAACACTTCAGACAGATTAGATTTGATGTGCAACTATTAGAAAGACCCTGTTTGTCATAGTGGGAGGTGAAAATTTCATGTTCTGATGCTTCCCTGCAAAGTTAAGGAACAATGCAGAAAACGCGTTTTCAGCCTGCGATAAGGTGGGTTCCGGAACGCCAAACTTAAAAATGTTGATAACTTTGGAAAAACACTTCAGACAGCTTAGATTTGATGTGCAACTACTAGAAAGACCCTTTCTGCTACAGTGGGAGGTTAAAATTTCATGTTCTGAAGCTTCCCTGCAAAGTTATGGCACAATGCAGAAAACGCGTTTTCAGCCCGAGATAATGTGGGTTCCGGAGCGGCAAACGTAAAAATGTTGATAACTTTGGAAAAACATATCAGAAAGCTTAGATTTGATGTGCAACTACTAGAAAGAACCTTTCTGCTATAGTGGGAGCTCAAAATTTCATGTTCTGAAGCTTCCCTGGAAAGTTATGGGACAATGCAGAAAATGCATTTTCATCCTGAGATAAGGTCGATTCCGGAATGCCAAACATAAAAATGTTGATAACTTTGGAAAAAACATTTCAGACAGCTTAGATTTGATGTGCAACTACTAGAAAGACCCTTTCTGCTATAGTGGGAGGTGAAAATTTCATGTTCTGAAGCTTCCTGCAAAGTTTTGGCACAATGCAGAAAACGCGTTTTCAGCCTGAGATAAGGTGGGTTCCGGAACGCCAAACAGAAAAATGTTGATAACTTCCGAAAAACACTTCAGACAGATTAGATTTGATGTGCAACTATTAGAAAGACCCTGTTTGTCATAGTGGGAGTTGAAAATTTCATGTTCTGATGCTTCCCTGCAAAGTTAAGGAACAATGCAGAAAACGCGTTTTCAGCCTGAGATAAGGTGGGTTCCGGAACACCAAACATAAAAAAGTTGATAACTTTTGAAATACACTTCAGATAGCTTAGATTTGATGTGCAAGTACTAGAAAGACCCTTTCTGCTATAGTGGGAGGTGAAAATTTCATGTTCTGAAGCTTCCCTGCAAAGTTATGGCACAATGGAGAAAACGCGATTTCAGCCAGAGATAAGGTGGGTTCCGGAACGCCAAACATAAAAATGTTGATAACTTTGGAAAAACACTTCAGACAGCTTAGATTTGATGTGCAACTACTAGAAAGACCCTTTCTGCTATAGTGGGAAGTGAACATTTCATGTTCTGAAGCTTCCCTGAGAAGTTAAGGCACAATGCAGAAAACGCGTTTTCAGCCTGAGATATGGTGGGTTCCGAAACGCCAAACTTAAAAATGTTGATAACTTTGGAACAACATTTCAGACAGATTAGATTTGATGTGCAACTACTAGAAAGTCGCTTTCTGCTATAGTGGGAGGTGAAAATTTAATATTCTAAAGGTTCCCTGCAAAGTTATGCCACAATGCATAAAACGTTTTAAGCCTGAGAAAAGGTCGATTCCGGAACGCAAAACATAAAAATGTTGATAACTTTGGAAAAACACTTCAGACAGCTTAGATTTGATGTGCAACTACTAGAAAGACCCTTTCTGCTATAGTGGGATGTCAAAATTTCATGTTATGAAGCTTCCCTCGAAAGTTATGGGACAATGCAGAAAACGCATTTTCATGCTGAGATTAGGTCGATTCCGGAACGCCAAACATAAAAATGTTTATGACTTTCGAAAAACACTTCAGACAGCTTAGATTTGATGTGCAACTACTAGAAAGACCCTTTCTGCTATAGTGGGAGGTGAAAATTTCATGTTCTGAAGCTTCCTGGAATGTTATGGCACAATGCAGAAAACGCGTTTTCAGCCAGAGATAAGGTGGGTTCCGGAACGCCAAACATAAAAATGTTGATAACTTTGGAAAAAACATTTCAGACAGCTTAGATTTGATGTGCAACTACTAGAAAGACCCTTTCTGCTATAGTGGGAGGTGAAAATTTCATGTTCGGAAGCTTCCTGCAAAGTTATGGCACAATGCAGAAAACGCGTTTTCAGCCTGAGATAAGGTGGGTTCCGGAACGCCAAACATAAAAATGTTGTTAACTTTCGAAAAACACTTCAGACAGCTTATATTTCATGTGCAACTACGAGAAATACCCTTTCTGCTATAGTGGGAGGTGAAAATTTCATGTTCTGAAGCTTCCCTGCAAAGTTATGGCACAATGCAGAAAAGGCGTTTTCAGCCTGAGATAAGGTGGGTTCCGGAACACCAAACTTAAAAATGTTGATAACTTTCGAAAAACACTTCAGACAGATTAGATTTGATGTGCAACTATTAGAAAGACCCTGTTTGTGATAGTGGGAGTTGAAAATTTCATGTTCTGATGCTTCCCTGCAAAGTTAAGGAACAATGCAGAAAACGCGTTTTCAGCCCGAGATAAGGTGGGTTCCGGAACACCAAACTTAAAAATGTTGATAACTTTGGAAAAACACTTCAGACAGCTTAGATTTGATGTGCAACTAATAGAAAGACCCTTTCTGCTACAGTGGGAGGTTAAAATTTCATGTTCTGAAGCTTCCCTGCAAAGTTATGGCACAATGCAGAAAACGCCTTTTCAGCCTGAAAAAAGGTGGGTTCCGGAACGCCGAACATAAAAATGTTGATAACTTTGGGAAACCACTTCAGACATCTTAGATTTGATGTGCAACTACAAGAAAGACCCTTTATGCTATTGTGGTAGGTTAAAATTTCATGTTCTAAATATTCCCAGCAAAGTTATGGCACAAAGCAGAAAATGCGTTTTCAGCCTGAGATAGGGTGGGGCCCGGAAAGCCAAACATAAAAATGTTGATAACTTTGGAAAAAATATTTCAGACAGCTTAGATTTGATGTGCAACTACTAGAAAGACCCTTTCTGCTATAGTGGGAGGTGAAAATTTCATGTTCTGAAGCTTCCTGCAAAGTTATGGCACAATGCAGAAAACGCGTTTTCAGCCTGAGATAAGGTGGGTTCCGGAACGCCAAACATAAAAATGTTGATAACTTTCGAAAAACACTTCAGACAGCTTATATTTCATGTGCAACTACGAGAAATACCCTTTCTGCTATAGTGGGAGGTGAAAATTTCATGTTCTGAAGCTTCCCTGCAAAGTTATGGCACAATGCAGAAAAGGCGTTTTCAGCCTGAGATAAGGTGGGTTCCGGAACGCCAAACATAAAATTGTTGATAACTTTCGAAAAACACTTCAGACAGATTAGATTTGATGTGCAACTATTAGAAAGACCCTGTTTGTCATAGTGGGAGTTGAAAATTTCATGTTCTGATGCTTCCCTGCAAAGTTAAGGAACAATGCAGAAAACGCGTTTTCAGCCTGAGATAAGGTGGGTTCCGGAACACCAAACTTAAAAATGTTGATATCTTTGGAAAAACACTTCAGACAGCTTAGATTTGATGTGCAACTAATAGAAAGACCCTTTCTGCTACAGTGGGAGGTTAAAATTTCATGTTCTGAAGCTTCCCTGCAAAGTTATGGCACAATGCAGAAAACGCCTTTTCAGCCTGAAAAAAGGTGGGTTCCGGAACGCCAAACATAAAAATGTTGATAACTTTCGAAAAACACTTCAGACAGATTAGATTTGATGAGCAACTATTAGAAAGACCCTGTTTGTCATTGTGGGAGTTGAAAATTTCAAGTTCTGAAGCTTCCCTGCAAAGTTATGGCACACAACAGAAAACGCGTTTTCAGCCTGAGATAAGGTGGGTTCCGGAACGCCAAACGTAAAAATGTTGATAACTTTGGAAAAACACTTCAGATAGCTTAGATTTGATGTGCAACTACAAGAAAGACCCTTTATGCTATTGTGGGAGGTTAAAATTTCATGTTCTAAAGATTCCCAGCAAAGTTATGGCACAATGCAGAAAACACGTTTTCAGCCTGAGATAAGGTGGGTTCCGGAACGCCAAACATAAAAATGTTGATAACTTTGGAAAAACACTTCAGACAGCTTACCGTATTTTCCGGACTACAGAGCGCACCGGAATATTAGCCGCACCCACCAAATCTAAGAAGGAAAATGGATTTTGTTCATACATAAGCCGCACCGCTCTATAAGCCGCGGGTGCACCGTTGCTGTCTGCGCCACAGAAAATGCATGAGGATCACTTCTAGCGATCCTCTAGTACTAGTTTTGAAAACGGGGTCCAGTGTCGAGACTGACTCATGAAACAATCTTGCCAATGTTCTGAACTCCAGTCATGAACTCCTCACATCTTATTTACATTTAAAGTGTTCAGAAAGCGCTGTTTTCACACTCCAGTAGATCGTCTCTGTCAGCAGAGCTGCGGACTCGCGGGCGAAAACAGCGCAATTTGAGCGCTTTAAAGGTAAATAAAACGCCCGTGATGTCATCGGTTTGATGTGACGAAGCTCAATATTTTTGCCAGCAAAGAGCATGTTCATTAGACTCTAAAAACTCGGGATGCTCCGAGAGACAGGGAGAGCACTCAGCTGAAGCAGCTGTCTTCAACCTCTTTCATGAAAGTTCTCACTCTGGACGGTTGCAAACGTTTCAGATTCACCGCGAACGCTGCATCTGACACACACAAGACTGCAGCGGATTCGGTCCCGGTTGATTCCGTCCTAAAACGACACCTGAGAAAGGCTGCTCATCTGGCGCGGTGAAATTAATGATTATTTCTCGGGCAATATGCTTCGCGTTCTGAACGTCACGCTCAGACCGGCGAGTGTCGCGAGTGACCGCTGGTTCCTGCAGTTTCACTTTCATGAGCACCAGAAAACTCTCTGTGCTCCGTCAAGTGCTGGTGTTTTAAATATCGAATTGAATTCGTGGCGTTGACGCCCTTTAACGTGCATGTGCTGCAGGATGCAAACTTGACATGACAGACTGAAAAAAGCTTCCGCATTAGACACGCCGTTGCCAAGCGAGTGGCGAGTCGGGAGGGAGGAGCAGACGCATCACAAACCGTGGGCGGTGCCTCATCAGAACGGCTGCTGTCACATGTGACCGGATTTTGTGACCAGCAATGACAGGCAGTGGTCGGCATTCACAGATCACAACCAGTTCAGCCATTCATAATCGGTGGCCGATTGATTGGAATATCCCTGTAAAAATCAATATATTAGCCGCGTCGTTTTATAAGCCGCAGGGTTCAGACCGCGAGAAAAAAGTAGCGGCTTATAGTCCGGAAATTACGGTATATTTCATGTGCAGCTACGAGAAAGACCCTTTCTGCTATAGTGGGAGGTGAAAATTTCATGTTCTGAAGCTTCCCTGCAAAGTTATGGCACAATGCAGAAAACGCGTTTTCAGCCTGAGATAAGGTGGGTTCCGGAACGCCAAACATAAAAATGTTGATAACTTTCGAAAAACACTTCAGACAGATTAGATTTGATGAGCAACTATTAGAAAGACCCTGTTTGTCATAGTGGGAGTTGAAAATTTCATGTTCTGATGCTTCCCTGCAAAGTTAAGGAACAATGCAGAAAACGCGTTTTCAGCCTGAGATAAGGTGGGTTCCGGAACACCAAACTTAAAAATGTTGATAACTTTGGAAAAAGTATTCAGACAGCTTAGATTTGATGAGCAAATACTAGAAAAACCCTTTCTGCTATAGTGGGAGGTGAAAATTTCGTGATCTGAAGCTTCCCTGAGAAGTTATGGCACAATGCAGAAAATACGTTTTCAGCCTGAGATAAGGTGGGTTCCGGAACGCCAAACGTAAAAATGTTGATAACTTTGGAACAACACGTCAGACAGCTTAGATTTGATGTGCAACTACTAGAAGGACCCTTTCTGTTATCGTGGGATGTGAAAATTCCATGTTCTGAAGCTCCCCAGAAAAGTAAAGGCACAATGCAGAAAACGCGTTTTCAGCCAGAGATAAGGTGGGTTCCGGAACGCCAAACATAAACATGTTGATAACTTTGGAAAAACACTTCAGACAACTTAGATTTGATGAGCAACTACGAGAAAGACCCTTTCTGCTATAGTGGGAGGTGAAAATTTCAAGTTCTGAAGCTTCCCTGCAAAGTTATGGCACACAACAGAAAACGCGTTTTCAGCCTCAGATAAGGTGGGTTCCGGAACGCCAAACATAAAAATGTTGATAACTTTGGAAAAACTATTCAGACAGCTTAGATTTGATGTGCAGCTACTAGAAAGACCCTTTCTGCTATAGTGGGAGGTGAAAATTTCATGATCTGAAGCTTCCCTGAGAAGTTATGGCACAATGCACAAAACGCGTTTTCAGCCTGACATAAGGTGGGTTCCGGAAGGCCAAACGTAAAAATGTTGATAACTTTGGAACAACACTTCAGACAGCTTAGATTTGATGTGCAACTACTAGAAAGACCCTTTCTGCTAAGTGGGAGGTGAAAATTTCATTTTCTGAAGCTTCCCTCCAAAGTTATGGCAAAATGCGTAAAACGCGTTTTCAGCCAGAGATAAGGTCGATTCTGGAACGCCAAACATAAAAATGTTGATAATTTTGGAAAAACACTTCAGACAGCTTAGATTTGATGTGCAACTACTAGAAAGACCCTTTCTGCTAAGTGGGAGGTGAACATTTCATGTTCTGAAGCTTCCCTGAGAAGTTATGGCACAATGCAGAAAACGCGTTTTCAGCCTGAGATAAGGTGGGTTCCGAAACGCCAAACGTAAAAATGTTGATAACTTTGGGACAACATTTCAGACAGCTTAGATTTGATGTGCAACTACTAGAAACACCCTTTCTGCTATAGTGGGAGGTGAAAATTTCATGTTCTAAATGTTCCCTGCAAAGTTATGGCACAATGCGGAAAACGCGTTTTCAGCCTGAGATAAGGTAGATTCCGGAACGCCAAACATAAAAATGTTGATAACTTTGGAACAGCACTTCAAAAAGCTTAGATTTGATGTACAACGACTAGAAAGACCCTTTCTGCTATAGTGGGAGGTGAAAATTTCATGTTCTAAAGATTCCCAGCAAATTTATGGCCCAAAGCAGAAAACACGTTTTCAGCCAGAGATAAGGTGAGTTCCGGAACGCCAAACATAAAAATGTTGATAACTTTGGAAAAACACTTCAAATAGCTTAGATTTGATGTGTAACTACGAGAAAGACCCTTTCTGCTATAGTGGGAGGTGAAACTTTCATGTTCTGAAGCTTTCCTTCAAAGTTATGGCACAATGCAAAAAACGCGTTTTCAGCATGAGACAAGGTGGGTTCCGGAACGCCAAACATAAAAATGTTGATAACTTCCGAAAAACACTTCAGACAGCTTAGATTTGATGTGCAACTACGAGAAAGACCCTTTCTGCTACAGTGGGAGGTTAAAATTTCATGTTCTGAAGCTTCCCTGCAAAGTTATGACACAATGCAGAAAACGCGTATTCAGCCTGAGGTAATGTGGGTTCCAGAGCGCCAAACGTAAAAATGTTGATAACTTTGGATAAACACTTCAGACAGCTTAGATTTGATGTGCAACGACTAGAAAGACCCTTTCTGCTATAGTGGGAGGTGAAAATTTGATGTTCTGAAGCTTCCCTGCAAAGTTATGGCACAATGCAGAAAAAGCGTTTTCAGCCCGAGATAAGGTGGGTTCCGGAACGCCAAACATAAAAATGTTGATAACTTTGGAAAAACAATTCAAACAGCTTAGATTTGATGTACAACGACTAGAAAGACCCTTTCTGCTATAGTGGGAGGTGAAAATTTGATGTTCTGAAGCTTCCCAGCAAAGTTATGGCACACAACAGAGAACGCGTTTTCAGCCTCAGATAAGGTGGGTTCTGGAACGCCAAACGTAAAAATGTTGATAACTTTGGAACAACACTTCAGACAGCTTCGATTTGATGTGCAACTACTAGAAAGACCGTTTCTGCTATAGTGGGAGGAGAAAATTTCATTTTCTGAAGCTTCCCTCCAAAGTTATGGCAAAATGCGTAAAACGCGTTTTCAGCCAGAGATAAGGTCGATTCTGGAACGCCAAACATAAAAATGTTGATAACTTTGGAAAAACACTTCAGACAGCTTAGATTTGATGAGCAACTACTAGAAAGACCCTTTCTGCTAAGTGGGAGGTCAAAATTTCATGTTCTGAAGCTTCCCTCCAAAGTTATGGCAAAATGCGTAAAACGCGTTTTCAGCCTCAGATAAGGTCGATTCTGGAACGCCAAACATGAAAATGTTGATAACTTTGGAAAAACACTTCAGACAGCTTAGATTTGACGTGCAACTACTAGAAAGACCCTTTCTGCTATAGTGTGAGGTGAAAATTTCATGTTCTGAAGCTATCCTGAGAAGTTATGGCACAATGCACAAAACGAGTTTTCAGCCTGAGATAAGGTGGGTTCCGGAACGCCAAACGTAAAAATGTTGATAACTTTGGAACAACACTTCAGACAACTTAGATTTGATGTGCAACTACTAGAAAGACCCTTTCTGCTATAGTGGGAGGTGAAAATTTCATGTTCTAAATGTTCCCTGCAAAGTTATGGCACAATGCGTAAAACGCGTTTTCAGCCTGAGATAAGGTAGATTCCGGAACGCCAAACATAAAAATGTTGATAACTTTGGAAAAACACTTCAGACAGCTTAGATTTGATGTGCAACTACTGGAAAGACCCTTTCTGCTATAGTGTGAGGTGAACATTTCATGTTCTGAAGCTACCCTGAGAAGTTATGGCACAATGCACAAAACGAGTTTTCAGCCTGAGATAAGGTGGGTTCCGGAACGCCAAACGTAAAAATGTTGATAACTTTGGAACAACACTTCAAAAAGCTTAGATTTGATGTACAACGACTAGAAAGACCCTTTCTGCTACAGTGGGAGGTGAAAATTTGACGTTCTGAAGCTTCCCTGCAAAGTTATGGCACAATGCAGAAAAAGCGTTTTCAGCCTGAGATAAGGTCGTTTCTGGAACGCCAACCTAAAAAATGTTGATAGCTTTTAAATAACACTTCAGACAACTTAGATTTGATGTGCAACTACTAGAAAGACCCTGTCTGTTATAGTGGGAGGTGAAAATTTCATGTTCTGAAGCTTCCCTGCAAAGTTATGGCACAATGCAGAAAACGCGTTTTCAGCCCGAGATATGGTCGTTTCCGTAACGCCAAACATAAAAATGTTGATAGCTTTCGAGAAACACTTCAGACAACTTATATTTGATGTGCAACTACTCGAAAGACCCAGTCTGTTATAGTGGGAGTTGAAAATTTCATGTTCGGAAGCTTCCCTGCAAAGTTAAGGAACAATGCAGAAAACGCGTTTTCAGCCTGAGATAAGGTGGGTTTCAGAACGCCAAACATAAAAATGTTGATATCTTTGGAAAAACACTTCAGACAGCTTAGATTTGATGTGCAACTACTAGAAAGACCCTTTCTGCTATAGTGGGTGGTAAAAATTTCATGTTCTGAAGCTTTCCTGCAAAGTTATGGCAAATTGTGTAAAACGCGTTTTCAGCCTCAGATAAGGTGGGTTCTGGAACGCCAAACGTAAAAATGTTGATAACTTTGGAACAACACTTCAGACAGATTAGATTTGATGTGCAACTATTAGAAAGACCCTGTTTGTCATAGTGGGAGTTGAAAATTTCATGTTCTGATGCTTCCCTGCAAAGTTAAGGAACAATGCAGAAAACGCGTTTTCAGCCTGAGATAAGGTGGGTTCCGGAACGCCAAACGTAAAAATGTTGATAACTTTGGAACAACACGTCAGACAGCTTAGATTTGATGTGCAACTACTAGAAGGACCCTTTCTGTTATCGTGGGATGTGAAAATTCCATGTTCTGAAGCTCCCCAGAAAAGTAAAGGCACAATGCAGAAAACGCGTTTTCAGCCAGAGATAAGGTGGGTTCCGGAACGCCAAACAAAAACATGTTGATAACTTTGGAAAAACACTTCAGACAACTTAGATTTGATGAGCAACTACGAGAAAGACCCTTTCTGCTATAGTGGGAGGTGAAAATTTCAAGTTCTGAAGCTTCCCTGCAAAGTTATGGCACACAACAGAAAACGCGTTTTCAGCCTCAGATAAGGTGGGTTCCGGAACGCCAAACATAAAAATGTTGATAACTTTGGAAAAACTATTCAGACAGCTTAGATTTGATGTGCAGCTACTAGAAAGACCCTTTCTGCTATAGTGGGAGGTGAAAATTTCATGATCTGAAGCTTCCCTGAGAAGTTATGGCACAATGCACAAAACGCGTTTTCAGCCTGACATAAGGTGGGTTCCGGAAGGCCAAACGTAAAAATGTTGATAACTTTGGAACAACACTTCAGACAGCTTTGATTTGATGTGCAACTACTAAAAAGACCCTTTCTGCTATAGTGGGAGGTGAAAATTTCATTTTCTGAAGCTTCCCTCCAAAGTTATGGCAAAATGCGTAAAACGCGTTTTCAGCCAGAGATAAGGTCGATTCTGGAACGCCAAACATAAAAATGTTGATAATTTTGGAAAAACACTTCAGACAGCTTAGATTTGATGTGCAACTACTAGAAAGACCCTTTCTGCTAAGTGGGAGGTGAACATTTCATGTTCTGAAGCTTCCCTGAGAAGTTATGGCACAATGCAGAAAACGCGTTTTCAGCCTGAGATAAGGTGGGTTCCGAAACGCCAAACGTAAAAATGTTGATAACTTTGGGACAACATTTCAGACAGCTTAGATTTGATGTGCAACTACTAGAAACACCCTTTCTGCTATAGTGGGAGGTGAAAATTTCATGTTCTAAATGTTCCCTGCAAAGTTATGGCACAATGCGGAAAACGCGTTTTCAGCCTGAGATAAGGTAGATTCCGGAACGCCAAACATAAAAATGTTGATAACTTTGGAACAGCACTTCAAAAAGCTTAGATTTGATGTACAACGACTAGAAAGACCCTTTCTGCTATAGTGGGAGGTGAAAATTTCATGTTCTAAAGATTCCCAGCAAAGTTATGGCCCAAAGCAGAAAACACGTTTTCAGCCAGAGATAAGGTGAGTTCCGGAACGCCAAACATAAAAATGTTGATAACTTTGGAAAAACACTTCAAATAGCTTAGATTTGATGTGTAACTACGAGAAAGACCCTTTCTGCTATAGTGGGAGGTGAAACTTTCATGTTCTGAAGCTTTCCTTCAAAGTTATGGCACAATGCAAAAAACGCGTTTTCAGCATGAGACAAGGTGGGTTCCGGAACGCCAAACATAAAAATGTTGATAACTTCCGAAAAACACTTCAGACAGCTTAGATTTGATGTGCAACTACTAGAAAGACCCTTTCTGCTACAGTGGGAGGTTAAAATTTCATGTTCTGAAGCTTCCCTGCAAAGTTATGACACAATGCAGAAAACGCGTATTCAGCCTGAGGTAATGTGGGTTCCGGAGCGCCAAACGTAAAAATGTTGATAACTTTGGATAAACACTTCAGACAGCTTAGATTTGATGTGCAACGACTAGAAAGACCCTTTCTGCTATAGTGGGAGGTGAAAATTTGATGTTCTGAAGCTTCCCTGCAAAGTTATGGCACAATGCAGAAAAAGCGTTTTCAGCCCGAGATAAGGTGGGTTCCGGAACGCCAAACATAAAAATGTTGATAACTTTGGAAAAACACTTCAAACAGCTTAGATTTGATGTACAACGACTAGAAAGACCCTTTCTGCTATAGTGGGAGGTGAAAATTTGATGTTCTGAAGCTTCCCTGCAAAGTTATGGCAGAATGCAGAAAAAGAGTTTTCAGCCCCAGATAAGGTCGTTTCTGGAACGCCAACCTAAAAAATGTTGATAGCTTTTAAAAAACACTTCAGACAACTTAGATTTGATGTGCAACTACTAGAAAGACCCTGTCTGTTATAGTGGGAGGTGAAAATTTCATGTTCTGAAGCTTCCCTGCAAAGTTATGGCACAATGCAGAAAACGCGTTTTCAGCCCGAGATATGGTCGTTTCCGTAACGCCAAACATAAAAATGTTGATAGCTTTCGAGAAACACTTCAGACAGCTTAGATTTGATGTGCAACTACTAGAAAGACCCTTTCTGCGATAGTGGGAGGTGAACATTTCATGTTCTGAAGCTTCCCTGCAAACTTATGGCACAATGCAGAAAATACGTTTTCAGCCTGAGATAAGGTGGGTTCCGGAACGCCAAACGTAAAAATGTTGATAACTTTGGAACAACACTTCAGACAGCTTAGATTTGATGTGCAACTACTAGAAAGACCCTTTCTGCTACAGTGGGAGGTTAAAATTTCATGTTCTGAAGCTTCCCTGCAAAGTTATGGCACAATGCAGAAAACGCGTTTTCAGCCTGAGATAAGCCGAGTTCCGGAACGCCAAACATAAAAATGTTGATAACTTTGGAAAAACACTTCAGACAACTTAGATTTGATGTGCAACTACAAGAAAGACCCTTTCTGATATAGTGGGAGGTGAAAATTTCAAGTTCTGAAGCTTCCCTGCAAAGTTATGGCACACAACAGAAAACGCGTTTTCAGCCTGAGATAAGGTGGGTTCCGGAACGCCAAACATAAAAATGTTGATAACTTTGGAAAAACACTTCAGACAACTTAGATGTGATGTGCAACTACGAGAAAGACCCTTTCTGATATAGTGGGAGGTGAAAATTTCAAGTTCTGAAGCTTCCCAGCAAAGTTATGGCACACAACAGAGAACGCGTTTTCAGCCTCAGATAAGGTGGGTTCTGGAACGCCAAACGTAAAAATGTTGATAACTTTGGAACAACACTTCAGACAGCTTCGATTTGATGTGCAACTACTAGAAAGACCGTTTCTGCTATAGTGGGAGGAGAAAATTTCATTTTCTGAAGCTTCCCTCCAAAGTTATGGCAAAATGCGTAAAACGCGTTTTCAGCCAGAGATAAGGTCGATTCTGGAACGCCAAACATGAAAATGTTGATAACTTTGGAAAAACACTTCAGACAGCTTAGATTTGACGTGCAACTACTAGAAAGACCCTTTCTGCTATAGTGTGAGGTGAAAATTTCATGTTCTGAAGCTATCCTGAGAAGTTATGGCACAATGCACAAAACGAGTTTTCAGCCTGAGATAAGGTGGGTTCCGGAACGCCAAACGTAAAAATGTTGATAACTTTGGAACAACACTTCAGACAACTTAGATTTGATGTGCAACTACTAGAAAGACCCTTTCTGCTATAGTGGGAGGTGAAAATTTCATGTTCTAAATGTTCCCTGCAAAGTTATGGCACAATGCGTAAAACGCGTTTTCAGCCTGAGATAAGGTAGATTCCGGAACGCCAAACATAAAAATGTTGATAACTTTGGAAAAACACTTCAGACAGCTTAGATTTGATGTGCAACTACTGGAAAGACCCTTTCTGCTATAGTGTGAGGTGAACATTTCATGTTCTGAAGCTACCCTGAGAAGTTATGGCACAATGCACAAAACGAGTTTTCAGCCTGAGATAAGGTGGGTTCCGGAACGCCAAACGTAAAAATGTTGATAACTTTGGAACAACACTTCAAAAAGCTTAGATTTGATGTACAACGACTAGAAAGACCCTTTCTGCTACAGTGGGAGGTGAAAATTTGATGTTCTGAAGCTTCCCTGCAAAGTTATGGCACAATGCAGAAAAAGCGTTTTCAGCCTGAGATAAGGTCGTTTCTGGAACGCCAACCTAAAAAATGTTGATAGCTTTTAAATAACACTTCAGACAACTTAGATTTGATGTGCAACTACTAGAAAGACCCTGTCTGTTATAGTGGGAGGTGAAAATTTCATGTTCTGAAGCTTCCCTGCAAAGTTATGGCACAATGCAGAAAACGCGTTTTCAGCCCGAGATATGGTCGTTTCCGTAACGCCAAACATAAAAATGTTGATAGCTTTCGAGAAACACTTCAGACAACTTATATTTGATGTGCAACTACTCGAAAGACCCAGTCTGTTATAGTGGGAGTTGAAAATTTCATGTTCGGAAGCTTCCCTGCAAAGTTAAGGAACAATGCAGAAAACGCGTTTTCAGCCTGAGATAAGGTGGGTTTCAGAACGCCAAACATAAAAATGTTGATATCTTTGGAAAAACACTTCAGACAGCTTAGATTTGATGTGCAACTACTAGAAAGACCCTTTCTGCTATAGTGGGTGGTAAAAATTTCATGTTCTGAAGCTTTCCTGCAAAGTTATGGCAAATTGTGTAAAACGCGTTTTCAGCCTCAGATAAGGTGGGTTCTGGAACGCCAAACGTAAAAATGTTGATAACTTTGGAACAACACTTCAGACAGCTTCGATTTGATGTGCAACTACTAGAAAGACCGTTTCTGCTATAGTGGGAGGAGAAAATTTCATTTTCTGAAGCTTCCCTCCAAAGTTATGGCAAAATGCGTAAAACGCGTTTTCAGCCAGAGATAAGGTCGATTCTGGAACGCCAAACATAAAAATGTTGATAACTTTGGAAAAACACTTCAGACAGCTTAGATTTGATGAGCAACTACTAGAAAGACCCTTTCTGCTAAGTGGGAGGTCAAAATTTCATGTTCTGAAGCTTCCCTCCAAAGTTATGGCAAAATGCGTAAAACGCGTTTTCAGCCTCAGATAAGGTCGATTCTGGAACGCCAAACATGAAAATGTTGATAACTTTGGAAAAACACTTCAGACAGCTTAGATTTGACGTGCAACTACTAGAAAGACCCTTTCTGCTATAGTGTGAGGTGAAAATTTCATGTTCTGAAGCTATCCTGAGAAGTTATGGCACAATGCACAAAACGAGTTTTCAGCCTGAGATAAGGTGGGTTCCGGAACGCCAAACGTAAAAATGTTGATAACTTTGGAACAACACTTCAGACAACTTAGATTTGATGTGCAACTACTAGAAAGACCCTTTCTGCTATAGTGGGAGGTGAAAATTTCATGTTCTAAATGTTCCCTGCAAAGTTATGGCACAATGCATAAAACGCGTTTTCAGCCTGAGATAAGGTAGATTCCGGAACGCCAAACATAAAAATGTTGATAACTTTGGAAAAACACTTCAGACAGCTTAGATTTGATGTGCAACTACTGGAAAGACCCTTTCTGCTATAGTGTGAGGTGAACATTTCATGTTCTGAAGCTACCCTGAGAAGTTATGGCACAATGCACAAAACGAGTTTTCAGCCTGAGATAAGGTGGGTTCCGGAACGCCAAACGTAAAAATGTTGATAACTTTGGAACAACACTTCAAAAAGCTTAGATTTGATGTACAACGACTAGAAAGACCCTTTCTGCTACAGTGGGAGGTGAAAATTTGATGTTCTGAAGCTTCCCTGCAAAGTTATGGCACAATGCAGAAAAAGCGTTTTCAGCCTGAGATAAGGTCGTTTCTGGAACGCCAACCTAAAAAATGTTGATAGCTTTTAAATAACACTTCAGACAACTTAGATTTGATGTGCAACTACTAGAAAGACCCTGTCTGTTATAGTGGGAGGTGAAAATTTCATGTTCTGAAGCTTCCCTGCAAAGTTATGGCACAATGCAGAAAACGCGTTTTCAGCCCGAGATATGGTCGTTTCCGTAACGCCAAACATAAAAATGTTGATAGCTTTCGAGAAACACTTCAGACAACTTATATTTGATGTGCAACTACTCGAAAGACCCAGTCTGTTATAGTGGGAGTTGAAAATTTCATGTTCGGAAGCTTCCCTGCAAAGTTAAGGAACAATGCAGAAAACGCGTTTTCAGCCTGAGATAAGGTGGGTTTCAGAACGCCAAACATAAAAATGTTGATATCTTTGGAAAAACACTTCAGACAGCTTAGATTTGATGTGCAACTACTAGAAAGACCCTTTCTGCTATAGTGGGTGGTAAAAATTTCATGTTCTGAAGCTTTCCTGCAAAGTTATGGCAAATTGTGTAAAACGCGTTTTCAGCCTGAGATAAGGTTGTTTCTGGAACGCCAAACATAAGAATGGTGTTAACTTTGGAAAAACACTTCAAACAGCTTAGATTTGATGTGCAACTACTAGAAATACCCTTTCTGATATAGTGGGAGGAGAAAATTTCATGTTCTGAAGTCGCCCTGCAAAGTTATGGCACAATGCAGAAAATTTGTTTTCAGCCTGAGATAAGGTGGGTTCCAGAACGCCAAAAATAAAAATGTTGATAACGTTGGAAAAACACTTCAAACAGCTTAGATTTGATGTGCAACTACTAGAAATACCCTTTCTGATATAGTGGGAGGAGAAAATTTCATGTTCTGAAGTCGCCCTGCAAAGTTATGGCACAATGCAGAAAACGATTTTTCATCGTGAGATAAGGTCGATTCCGGAACGCCAAACATAAAAATGTTGATAACTTTTGAAAAACACTTCAGACAGCTTAGATTTGATGTGCAACTACTAGAAAGACCCTTTCTACTATAGTGGGAGGTGAAAATTTCATGTTCTGAAGCTTTCCTGCAAAGTTATGGCACAATGTGTAAAATGCGTTTTCAGCCTGAGAAAAGGTCGATTCAGGAACACCAAACATAAAAATGTTGATAACTTTGGAAAAACACTTCAGACAGCTTAGATTTGATGTGCAACTACGAGAAAGACCCTTTCTGCTATAGTGGGAGGTGAAAATTTCATGTTCTGAAGCTTCCCTGCAAAGTCATGGCACAATGCAGAAAACCTGTTTTCAGCCTGAGATAAGGTGGTTTCCAGAACGTCAAACATAAAAATGTTGATAACTTTGGAAAAACACTTCTGACAGCTTAGATTTGATGTGCAACTACTAGAAAGACCCTTTCTGCTATAGTGGGAGGTGAAAATATCATGTTCTGAAACTTCCCTGCAAAGTTATGGCACAATGCGTAAAATGCGTTTTCAGCCTGAGATAAGGTGGGTTCCAGAACGCCAAAATAAAAATGTTGATAACTTTGGAAAAACACTTCAGACAGCTTAGATTTGATGTGCAACTACTAGAAAGACCCTTTCTGCTATAGTTGGAGGTGAAAATTTCATGTTCTGAAGTTTCCTTGCAAAGTTATCGCACAATGCAGAAAACACGTTTTCAGTCTGAGATAAGGTTGATTCCGGAACGCCAAACATAAGAATGTTGATAACTTTGGAAAAACACTTCAGACAACTTAGATTTTATGTGCAACTACTAGAAATACCCTTTCTGCTATAGTGGGACGTGAAAATTTCATATTCTGAAGCTTCCCTGAAAAGTTTTGGCACAATGCAGAAAACGCGTTTTCAGCCTGAGATTAGGTGGGTTCCAGAACGCCAAACATAAAAATGTTGATAACTTTGGAAAAACACTTCAGACAGCTTAGATTTGATGTGCAACTACTAGAAAGACCCTTTCTGCCATATTGGGAGGTCAGAATTTCATGTTCTGAAGCTTCCCTGCAAAGTTATGGGACAATGCAGAAAACGATTTTTCATCGTGAGATAAGGTCGATTCCGGAACGCCAAACATAAAAATGTTGATAACTTTCGAAAAACACTTCAGACAGCTTAGATTTGATGTGCAACTACAAGAAAGACCCTTTCTGCTATAGTGGGAGGTGAACATTTCATGTTCTGAAGCTTCGCTGGAAAGTTATGGCACAATGCGTAAAACTCGTTTTCAGCCTGAGATGAGGTTGATTTCAGAACGCCAAACATAAAAATGTTGATAACTTTGGAAAAACACTTCAGACAGCTTAGATTTGATGTGCAACTACGAGAAAGTCCCTTTCTGCTATAGTGGGAGGTGAAAATTTAATATTCTGAAGCTTCCCTGCAAAGTCATGGCACAATGCAGAAAACCTGTTTTCAGCCTGAGATAAGGTGGTTTCCAGAACGCCAAACATAAAAATGTTGATAACTTTGGAAAAACACTTCAGTCAGCTTAGATTTGATGTGCAACTACTAGAAAGACCCTTTCTGCTATAGTGGGACGTAAAAATTTCATGTTCTGAAGCTTTCCTGCAAAGTTATTGCAAATTGTGTAAAACGCATTTTCAGCCTGAGATAAGGTTGTTTCTGGAACGCCAAACATAAGAATGGTGTTAACTTTGGAAAAACACTTCAAACAGCTTAGATTTGATATGCAACTACTAGAAAGACACTTTCTGCAATAGTGGGAAGTGAAAATTTCATGTTCTGAAGCTTCCCTGCAAAGTTATGGCACAATGCAGAAAACGCGTTTTAAGCCTGAGATAAGGTGGGTTCCAGAACGCCACACATAAAAATGTTGATAACTTTGGAAAAACACTTCAGACAGCTTAGATTTGATGTGCAACTCCTCGAAAGACCCTATCTGCTATAGTGGGAGGCGAACATTTCATGTTCTGAAGCATCCCTGCAAAGTTATGCAACAATGCAGGAAACGCGTTTTCAGCCTGAGATAAGGTCGATTCCGGAACGCCAAACATAAAAATATTGATAACTTTGGAAAAACACTTCAGACAGCTTAGATTTGATGTGCAACTACGAGAAAGACCCTTTCTGCTATAGTGGGAGGTGAAAATTTCAAGTTCTGAAGCTTCGCTGCAAAGTTATGACACAATGCGTAAAACTCGTTTTCAGCCTGAGATGAGGTTGATTTCAGAACGCCAAACATAAAAATGTTGATTACTTTGGAAAAACACTTCAGACAGCTTAGATTTGATGCGCAACTACGAGAAAGACCCTTTCTGCTATAGTGGGAGGTGAAAATTTCATGTTCTGAAGCCTCCCTGCAAAGTTGTGGCACAATGCAGAAAACACATTCTCAGCCTGAGAAAAGGTGGGTTCCGAAACGCCAAACATAAAAATGTTGATAACTTTGGAAAAACACTTCAGACAGCTTAGATTTTATGTGCAACTACTAGAGAGACCCTTTCTGCTATAGTGGGATTTGAAAATTTCATGTTCAGAAGCTTCCCTGCAAAGTTATGGCAGAATGCGTAAATCGCGTTATCAGCCTGAGATAAGGTCGATTCCGGAACGCCAAACATAAAAATGTTGATAACTTTGGAAAAACACTTCAGACAGCTTAGATTTGATGTGCAACTACTAGAAAGACCCTTTCTGGTATAGTGTGAGTTGAAAATTTCATGTTCTGAAGCTTCCCTGCAAAGTTATGAGACAATGCAGTAAACGATTTTTCATCCTGAGATAAGGTCAATTCCGGAACGCCAAACATAAAAATGTTGATAACTTTGGAAAAACACATCAGACAGCTTAGATTTGATCTGCAACTACTAGAAAGAGCCTTTCTGCTATAGTGGGAGGTTAAAATTTCATGTTCGGAAGTTTCCATGCAAAGTTATGGCACAATGCAGACAACTCGTTTTCAGCCTGAGATAAAGTCGATTCTGGAACGCCAAACATAAAAATGTTCATAACTTTCGAAAGACACTTCAGACAGCTTAGATTTGATGTGAAACTACGAGAAAGACCCTTTCTGCTATAGTGGGATGTGAACATTTCATGTTCTGAAGCTTCCCTGCAAAGTTATGGCACAATGCAGAAAACGTGTTTTCAGCCTGAGATAAGGTCGATTCTGGAACGCCAAACATAAAAATGTTGATAACTTTGGAAAAACACATCAGACAGCTTAGATTTGATCTGCAACTACTAAAAAGACCCTTTCTGCTATAGTGGGAGGAGAACATTTCATGTTCGGAAGCTTCCCTGCAAAGTTATGGCACAATGCAGACAATGCGTTTTCAGCCTGAGATAAGGTCGATTCTGGAACGCCAAACATAAAAATGTTGATAACTTTCGAAAAACACTTCAGACACCTTAGATTTGATGTGCAACTACTAGAAAGACCCTTTCTGCTATAGTGGGAGGTGAAAATTTCATGTTCTGAAGTTTCCCTGCAAAGTTATGGCACAATGTAGAAAACGCGTTTTCAGCCAGAGATAAGGTCGATTCTGGAATGCCAAACATAAAAATGTTGATAACTTTGGAAAAACACTTCAGACAGCTTAGATTTGACGTGCAACTACTAGAAAGACCCTTTCTGCTGTAGTGGGAGTTGAAAATTTCATGTTCTGAAGCTTCCCTGCAAAGTTATGGCACAATGCAGAAAACGTGTTTTCAGCCTGAGATAAGGTCGATTCAGGAACGCCAAATATAAAAATGTTGAAAACTATCGAAAAACACTTCAGACAGCTTAGATTTGATGTGGAACTACGAGAAAGACCCTTTCTGCTATAGTGGGATATGAAAATTTCGTGTCCTGAAGATTCCCTGCAAAGTTATGGCAGAATGCGTAAATCGCGTATTCAGCCTTAGATAAGGTCGATTCCGGCACGCCAAACATAAAAATGTTGATAACTTTGAAAAAACACTTCAGACAGCTTAGATTTGATGTGCAACTACTAGAAAGACCCTTTCTGCTATAGTAGGAGGTGAAAATTTTATATTCTGCAGCTTTCATGCAAAGTGATGGCACAATGCTGAAAACGCGTTTTCAGCCTGAGATATGGTTGATTCCGAAACGCCAAACATAAGAATGTTGATAACTTTGGAAAAACACTTCAGACAGCTTAGATTTGATGTGCAACTACTGGAAAAAGCCTTTCTGCTATAGTGTGAGTTGAAAATTTCATGTTCTGAAGCTTCCCTGCAAAGTTATGGCACATTGCAGAAAACACGTTTTCAGCCTGAGATAAGGTCGATTCCGGAACGCCAAACATAAAAATATGATAACTTTGAAAAAAACACTTCAGACAGCTTAGATTTGATGTGCAACTACTAGAAAGACCCTTTCTGCTATGGTGGGAGGTGAAAATTTCATGTTCTGAAGTTTCCCTGCAAAGTTGTGGCACAATGCAGAAAACGCGTTTTCAGCTTGAGGTAAGGTCGATTCTGGAATGCCAAACATAAAGATGTTGATAACTTTGGAAAAACACTTCAGACAGCTTAGATTTGACGTGCAACTACTAGAAAGACCCTTTCTGCTATAGTGGGAGGTGAAAATTTCATGTTCTGAAGTTTCCCTGCAAAGTTATGGCACAAAGCAGAAAACGCGTTTTCAGCCTGAGATGAGGTGGGTTCCGGAACGCCAAATATAAAATTGTTGATAACTTTGGAAAAACACTTCAGACAGCTTAGATTTGATGTGCAACTACTAGAGAGACCCTTTCTGCTATAGTCGGAGGTGAACATTTCATGTTCTGAAGCTTCCCTGCAAAGTTATGGCACAATGCAGAAAACACGTTTTCAGCCTGAGATAAGGTCGATTCCGGAACGCCAAACATAAAAATATGATAACTTTGAAAAAACACTTCAGACAGCTTAGATTTGATGTGCAACTACTAGAAAGACCATTTCTGCTATGGTGGGAGGTGAAAATTTCATGTTCAGATGCTTCCCTGCAAAGTTATGGCAGAATGCGTAAATCGCGTTATCAGCCTGAGATAAGGTTGATTCAGGAACGCCAAATATAAAAATGTTGAAAACTATCGAAAAACACTTCAGACAGCTTAGATTTGATGTGCAACTACTAGAAAGACCCTTTCTGCTATCGTGGGATTTGAAAATTTCATGTTCAGAAGCTTCCCTGCAAAGTTATGGCAGAATGCGTAAATCGCGTTATCAGCCTCAGATAAGGTCGATTCCGGAACGCCAAACATAAAAATATGATAACTTTGAAAAAACACTTCAGACAGCTTAGATTTGACGCGCAACTACTAGAAAGACCCTTTCTGCTATAGTGGGAGTTGAAAATTTCATGTTCTGAATCTTCCCTGCAAAGTTATGGCACAATGCAGAAAACGTGTTTTCAGCCTGAGATAAGGTCGATTCAGGAACGACAAATATAAAAATGTTGAAAACTATCGAAAAACACTACAGACAGCTTAGATTTGATGTGCAAGTAGGAGAAAAACCCTTTCTGCTTTTGTGGGAATTGAAAATTTCATGTTCTGAAGCTTTCCTGCAAAGTTATGGCACAATGCGTCAAACGCGTTTTCAGTCTGAGATAAGGTGGGTTCCGGAACGCCAAACATAAAAATGTTGATAACTTTGGAAAAACACTTCAGACAGCTTAGATTTGATGTGCAACTACTAGAGAGACCCTTTCTGCTATAGTGGGAGGTAAACATTTCATGTCATGAAGCTTCCTTGCAAAGTTATGGCACAATGCAGAAAACGCGTTTTCAGCCTGAGGTAAGGTTGATTCCGGAACGCCAAACATAAAAATGTTGATAACTTTGGAAAAACACTTCAAACAGCTTAGATTTGATGTGCAACTACTAGAAAGACCCTTTCTGCTATAGTGGGATGTTGAAATGTCATGTTCTGAAGCTTCCCTGAAAAGTTATGGCACAATGCAGAAAACGCGTTTTCAGCATGAGACAAGGTCAATTACGGAACGCCAAACATAAAAATATGATAACTTTGAAAAAACACTTCAGACAGCTTAGATTTGATGTGCAACTACTAGAAAAACCCTTTCTGCTATAGTGGGAGGTAAAAATTTCATGTTCTGGAGTTTCCCTGCAAAGTTATGGCACAATGCAGAAAACGCGTTTTCAGCCAGAGATAAGGTCGATTCCGGAATGCCAAACATAAAAATGTTGATAACTTTGGAAAAACACTTCAGACAGCTTAGATTTGATGTGCAACTACTAGAAAGACCCTTTCTGCTATAGTGGGATATGAAAATTTCGTGTTCTGAAGATTCCCTGCAAAGTTATGGCACATTGCAGAAAACACGTTTTCAGCCTGAGATAAGGTCGATTCAGGAACGCCAAACATAAAAATATGATAACTTTGAAAAAACACTTCAGACAGCTTAGATTTGATGTGCAACTACTAGAAAGACCCTTTCTGCTATAGTGGGAGGTGAAAATTTCATGTTCTGAAGTTTCCCTGCAAAGTTATGGCACAATGCAGAAAACGCGTTTTCAGCCTGAGATAAGGTCGATTCCGGACTGCCAAACATAAAAATGTTGATAACTTTGGAAGAACACTTCAGACAGCTTAGATTTGATGTGCAACTACTCGAAAGACCCTTTCTGCTACAGTGGGAGGTGAAAATTTCATGTTCTGAAGCATCCCTGCAAAGTTATGCCACAATGCAGGAAACGCGTTTTCAGCCTGAGATAAGGTCGATTCAGGAACGCCAAACATAAAAATGTTGAAAACTTTCAAAAAACACTTCAGACAGCTAAGATTTGATGTGCAAGTACGAGAAAGACCCTTTCTGCTATAATGGGCATTGAAAATTTCATGTTCTGAAGCTTTCCTCCAAAGTTATGCCACAATGCAGAAAACGCGCTCACAGCCTGAGATAAGGTGGGTTCCGGAACGCCAAACATAAAAATGTTGATAACTTTGGAAAAACACTTCAGACAGCTAAGATTTGATGTGCAACTACTAGAAAGACCCTTTCTGCTATAGTGGGAGGTGAAAATTTGATGTTCTCAACCTTCCCGGCAAAGTTATGAAACAATGTGTAAAAGGCGTTTTCAGCCTGAGATAAGGTCGATTCCGGAACGCCAAACATAAAAATGTTAATAACTTCGGAAAAACACATCAGTCAGCTTAGATTTGATGTGCAACTACTCGAAAGACCCTTTCTGCTACAGTGGGAGGTGAAAATTTCATGTTCTGAAGCATCCCTGCAAAGTTATGCCACAATGCAGGAAACGCGTTTTCAGCCTGAGATAAGGTCGATTCTGGAAAGCCAAACATAAAAATATTGATAACTTTGGAAAAACATTTCAGACAGCTTAGATTTGATGTGCAACTACTAGAAAGACCCTTTCTGCTATAGTGGGAGTTGAAAATTTCATGTTCTGAAGCTTTCCTGCAAAGTTATGGCACAATGCGTAAAACGCGTTTTCAGCCTGAGATAAGGTGGGTTCCGGAACGCCAAACATAAAAATGTTGATAACTTTCGAAAAACACTTCAGACAGCTTAGATTTGATGTGCAACTACTAGAAAGACCCTTTCTGCTATAGTGGGAGGTAAAAATTTCATGTTCTGAAGCTTCCCTGCAAAGTTATGGCACAATGCAGAAAACGCGTTTTCAGCCTGAGACTAGGTGGGTTCCAGAACGCCAAACATAAAAATGTTGATAACTTTCGAAAAACACTTCAGACAGCTTAGATTTGATGTGCAACTACTAGAAAGAACCTTTCTGCTATAGTTGGACGTCAAATTTCATGTTCTGAAGTTTCCCTGCAAAGTTATGGCACAATGCAGAAAACACGTTTTCAGTCTGCGATAAGGTTGATTCCGGAACGCCAAACATAAGAATGTTGATAACTTTGGATAAACACTTCAGACAACTTAGATTTGATGTGCAACTATTAGAAATACCCTTTCTGATATAGTGGGAGGTGAAAATTTCATGTTCTGAAGCTTCCCTGCAAAGTTTTGGCAAAATATGTAAAACGCATTTTCAGCCTGAGATTAGGTGGGTTCCAGAACGCCAAACATAAAAATGTTGATAACTTTGGAAAAACACTTCAGACAGCTTAGATTTGATGTGCAACTCCTCGACAGACCCTATCTGCTATAGTGGGAGGCGAACATTTCATGTTCTGAAGCTTTCCTGCAAAGTTATGGCACAATGCAGAAAACGCGTTTTCAGCCTGAGATAAGGTGGGTTCCAGAACGCCAAACATAAAAATGTTGATAACTTTGGAAAAAAACTTCAGACAGCTTAGATTTGATGTGCAACTCCTCGAAAGACCCGATCTGCTATAGTGGGAGGCGAACATTTCATGTTCTGAAGCATCCCTGCAAAGTTATGCAACAATGCAGGAAACGCGTTTTCAGCCAGAGATTAGGTGGGTTCCAGAACGCCAAACATAAAAATGTTGATAACTTTGGAAAAACACTTCAGACAGCTTAGATTTGATGTGCAACTACTAGAAAGACCCTTTTAGCTACAGTGGGAGGTGAAAATTCCATGTTCTGAAGCTTCCCTGCAAAGTTATGCCACAATGCAGGAAATGCGTTTTCAGCCTGAGATGAGGTCGATTCCGAAACGCCAAACATAAAAATATTGATAACTTTGGAAAAACACTTCAGACAGCTTAGATTTGATGTGCAACTACTAGAAAGACCCTTTCTGCTATAGTGGGAGTTGAAAATTTCATGTTCTGAAGCTTTCCTGCAAAGTTATGGCACAATGCGTAAAACGCGTTTTCAGCCTGAGATAAGGTGGGTTCCGGAACGCCAAACATAAAAATGTTGATAACTTTCGAAAAACACTTCAGACAGCTTAGATTTGATGTGCAACTACTAGAAAGACCCTTTCTGCTATAGTGGGAGGTAAAAATTTCATGTTCTGAAGCTTCCCTGCAAAGTTATGGCACAATGCAGAAAACGCGTTTTCAGCCTGAGACTAGGTGGGTTCCAGAACGCCAAACATAAAAATGTTGATAACTTTCGAAAAACACTTCAGACAGCTTAGATTTGATGTGCAACTACTAGAAAGAACCTTTCTGCTATAGTTGGACGTCAAATTTCATGTTCTGAAGTTTCCCTGCAAAGTTATGGCACAATGCAGAAAACACGTTTTCAGTCTGCGATAAGGTTGATTCCGGAACGCCAAACATAAGAATGTTGATAACTTTGGATAAACACTTCAGACAACTTAGATTTGATGTGCAACTATTAGAAATACCCTTTCTGATATAGTGGGAGGTGAAAATTTCATGTTCTGAAGCTTCCCTGCAAAGTTTTGGCAAAATATGTAAAACGCATTTTCAGCCTGAGATTAGGTGGGTTCCAGAACGCCAAACATAAAAATGTTGATAACTTTGGAAAAACACTTCAGACAGCTTAGATTTGATGTGCAACTCCTCGACAGACCCTATCTGCTATAGTGGGAGGCGAACATTTCATGTTCTGAAGCTTTCCTGCAAAGTTATGGCACAATGCAGAAAACGCGTTTTCAGCCTGAGATAAGGTGGGTTCCAGAACGCCAAACATAAAAATGTTGATAACTTTGGAAAAAAACTTCAGACAGCTTAGATTTGATGTGCAACTCCTCGAAAGACCCGATCTGCTATAGTGGGAGGCGAACATTTCATGTTCTGAAGCATCCCTGCAAAGTTATGCAACAATGCAGGAAACGCGTTTTCAGCCAGAGATTAGGTGGGTTCCAGAACGCCAAACATAAAAATGTTGATAACTTTGGAAAAACACTTCAGACAGCTTAGATTTGATGTGCAACTACTAGAAAGACCCTTTTAGCTACAGTGGGAGGTGAAAATTCCATGTTCTGAAGCTTCCCTGCAAAGTTATGCCACAATGCAGGAAATGCGTTTTCAGCCTGAGATGAGGTCGATTCCGAAACGCCAAACATAAAAATATTGATAACTTTGGAAAAACACTTCAGACAGCTTAGATTTGATGTGCAACTACTAGAAAGACACTTTCTGCTATAGTGGGAGGTGAAAATGTCATGTTCTGAAGCTTCCCTGCAAAGTTATGGCACAATGCAGAAAAGGCGTTTTCAATAAGGTGCGATCCGGAACGCTAAACATAAAAATGTTGATAACTTTGGAAAAACACTTCAGACAGCTTAGATTTGATGTGCAACTCCTCGACAGACCCTATCTGCTATAGTGGGAGGCGAACATTTCATGTTCTGAAGCTTTCCTGCAAAGTTATGGCACATTGCAGAAAACACGTTTTCAGCCTGAGATAAGATCGATTCAGGAACGCCAAACATAAAAATATTGAAAACTTTCAAAAAACACTTCAGACAGCTTAGATTTGATGTGCAAGTATGAGAAAGACCCTTTCTGTTATAATGGGAATTGAAAATTTCATGTTCTGAAGCTTCCCTCCAAAGTTATGGCACAATGCAAAAAAAGCGTTTACAGCCTGAGATAAGGTCGATTCCGGAATGCCAAACATAAAAATGTTGATAACTTTGGAAGAACACTTCAGACAGTATAGATTTGATGTGCAACTACTAGAAAGACCCTTTCTGCTATAGTGGGAGGTGAAAATTTCATGTTCTGAAACTTCCCTGCAAAGTTATGGCACATTGCAGAAAACGCATTTTCAACCTGAGATAAGGTCGATTCAGGAACGCCAAACATAAGAATGATGATAACTTTGGAAAAACACTTCAGACAACTTAGATTTTATGTGAAACTACTAGAAATACCCTTTCTGCTATAGTGGGAGGTGAAAATTTGATGTTCTCAACCTTCCCGGCAAAGTTATGAAACAATGTGTAAAAGGCGTTTTCAGCCTGAGATAAGGTCGATTCCGGAACGCCAAACATAGAAATGTTGATAACTCAGGAAAAACTCTACAGACAGCTCAGATTTGATGTGCAACTACTAGAAATACCCTTTCTGATGCAGTGGGAGGAGAAAATTTCATGTTCTGAAGTCGCCCTGCAAAGTTATGGCACAATGCAGAAAACACGTTTTCAGTCTGAGATAAGGTTGATTCCGGAACCCCAAACATAAGAATGTTGATAACTTTGGAAAAACACTTCAGACAACTTAGATTTGATCTGCAACTATTAGAAATACCCTTTCTGATATAGTGGGAGGTGAAAATTTCATGTTCTGAAGCTTCCCTGCAAAGTTATGGCACAATGCAGAAAACGCGATTTCAGCCTGAGATAAGGTGGGTTCCAGAACGCCAAACATAAAAATGTTGATAACTTTGGAAAAACACTTCATACAGCTTAGATTTGATGTGCAACCATTAGAAATACCCTTTCTGATATAGTGGGAGGTGAAAATTTCATGTTCTGAAGCTTCCCTGCAAAGTCATGGCACAATGCAGAAAACCTGTTTTCAGCCTGAGATAAGGTGGTTTCCAGAACGCCAAACATAAAAATGTTGATAACTTTGGAAAAACACTTCATACAGCTTAGATTTGATGTGCAACTACGAGAAAGACCCTTTCTGCTATAGTGGGAGGTGAAAATATCATGTTCTGAAGCTTCCCTGCAAAGTTATGGCACAATGCGTAAAACGCGTTTTCAGCTTGACATGAGGTTGATTTCAGAACGCCAAACCTAAAAATGTTGATAACTCAGGAAAAACTCTACAGACAGCTGAGATTTGATGTGCAACTACTAGAAAGACGGTTTCTGCTATAGTGGGTGGAGAAAATTTCATGTTCTGAAGCTTCCCTGCAAAGTTATGGCACAATGCAGAAAACGCGTTTTCGGCCTGAGATAAGGTCGATTCAGGAACACCAAAACATAAAAATGTTGAAAACTTTCGAAAAACACTTCAGACAGCTTAGATTTGATGCGCAACTACAAGAAAGACCCTTTGTGCTATAGTGGGAGGTGAAAATATCATGTTCTGAAGCTTCCCTGCAAAGTTATGGCACAATGCGTAAAATGCGTTTTCAGCCTGAGATAAGGTGGGTTACAGAACGCCAAAATAAAAATGTTGATAACTTTGGAAAAACACTTCAGACAGCTTAGATTTGATGTGCAACTACTAGAAAGACCCTTTCTGCTATAGTTGGAGGTGAAAATTTCATGTTCTGAAGTTTCCTTGCAAAGTTATCGCACAATGCAGAAAACACGTTTTCAGTCTGAGATAAGGTTGATTCGGGAACGCCAAACATAAGAATGATGATAACTTTGGAAAAACACTTCAGACAACTTAGATTTTATGTGAAACTACTAGAAATACCCTTTCTGCTATAGTGGGACGTGAAAATTTCATATTCTGAAGCTTCCCTGAAAAGTTTTGGCACAATGCAGAAAACGCGTTTTCAGCCTGAGATTAGGAGGGTTCCAGAACGCCAAACATAAAAATGTTGATAACTTTTGAAAAACACTTCAGACAGCTTAGTTTGTTGTGCAACTACTAGAAAGACCCTTTCTGCTGAAGTGGGAGGTGAAAATTTCATGTTCTAAAGCTTCCCTGCAAAGTTATGGCACAATGCAGAAAACGCGTTTTCGGCCTGAGATAAGGTGATTCAGGAACACCAAACATAAAAATGTTGAAAACTTTCGAAAAACACTTCAGACAGCCTAGATTTGATGTGCAACTACGAGAAAGACCCTTTCTGCTATAGTGGGAGGTGAAAATATCATGTTCTGAAGCTTCCCTGCAAAGTTATGGCACAATGCGTAAAACGCGTTTTCAGCCTGAGATGAGGTTGATTTCAGAACGCCAAACATAAAAATGTTGATAACTCAGGAAAAACTCTACAGACAGCTTAGATTTGATGTGCAACTACTAGAAATACCCTTTCTGATACAGTGGAAGGAGAAAATTTCATGTTCTGAAGTCGCCCTGCAAAGTTATGGCACAATGCAGAAAACACGTTTTCAGTCTGAGATAAGGTTGATTCCGGAACCCCAAACATAAGAATGTTGATAACTTTGGAAAAACACTTCAGACAACTTAGATTTGATGTGCAACTATTAGAAATACCCTTTCTGATATAGTGGGAGGTGAAAATTTCATGTTCTGAAGCATCCCTGCAAAGTTATTTCACAATGCAGGAAACGCGTTTTCAGCCTGAGATAAGGTCGATTCCGGATCGCCAAACATAAGAATGTTGATAACTTTGGAAAAACACTTCAGACAGCTTAGATTTGATGTGCAACTACTAGAAAGACCCTTTCTGCTATAGTGGGATGTTAAAATTTCATGTTCTGAAGCTTCCCTGCATAGTTATGCCAAAATATGTAAAACGCGTTTTCAGGCTGAGATAAGGTGGGTTCCGGAACGCCAAACATAAAAATGTTGATAACTTTCGAAAAACACTTCAGACAGCTTAGATTTGATGTGCAACTACTAGAAAGACCCTTTCTGCTATAGTGGGAAGTGAAAATTTCATGTTCTGAAGCTTCCCTGCAAAGTTATGGCACAATGCAGAAAACGCGTTTTCAGCCTGAGATAAGGTGGGTTCCAGAACGCCAAACATAAAAATGTTGATAACTTTGGAAAAACACTTCAGACAGCTTAGATTTGATGTGCAACTCCTCGAAAGACCCTATCTGCTATAGTGGGAGGCGAACATTTCATGTTCTGAAGCATCCCTGCAAAGTTATGCAACAATGCAGGAAACGCGTTTTCAGCCTGAGATAAGGTCGATTCCGGAACGCCAAACATAAAAATATTGATAACTTTGGAAAAACACTTCAGACAGCTTAGATTTGATGTGCAACTACGAGAAAGACCCTTTCTGCTATAGTGGGAGGTGAAAATTTCAAGTTCTGAAGCTTCGATGCAAAGTTATGGCACAATGCGTAAAACTCGTTTTCAGCCTGAGATGAGGTTGATTTCAGAACGCCAAACATAAAAATGTTGATAACTTTGGAAAAACACTTCAGACAGCTTAGATTTGATGCGCAACTACGAGAAAGACCCTTTCTGCTATAGTGGGAGGTGAAAATTTCATGTTCTGAAGCTTCGCTGCAAAGTTGTGGCACAATGCAGAAAACGCATTTTCAGCCTGAGAAAAGGTGGGTTCCGGAACGCCAAACATAAAAATGTTGATAACTTTGGAAAAACACTTCAGACAGCTTAGATTTTATTTGCAACAACTAGAGAGACCCTTTCTGCTATAGTGGGATTTGAAAATTTCATGTTCAGAAGCTTCCCTGCAAAGTTATGGCAGAATGCGTAAATCGCGTTATCAGCCTGAGATAAGGTCGATTCCGGAACGCCAAACATAAAAATGTTGATAACTTTGGAAAAACACTTCAGACAGCTTAGATTTGATGTGCAACTACTAGAAAGACCCTTTCTGGTATTGTGTGAGTTGAAAATTTCATGTTCTGAAGCTTCCCTGCAAAGTTATGAGACAATGCAGAAAACAATTTTTCATCCTGAGATAAGGTCAATTCCGGAACGCCAAACATAAAAATGTTGATAACTTTGGAAAAACACATCAGACAGCTTAGATTTGATCTGCAACTACTTGAAAGAGCCTTTCTGCTATAGTGGGAGGTTAAAATTTCATGTTCGGAAGCTTCCATGCAAAGTTATGGCACAATGCAGACAACTCGTTTTCAGCCTGAGATAAAGTCGATTCTGGAACGCCAAACATAAAAATGTTCATAACTTTCGAAAGACACTTCAGACAGCTTAGATTTGATGTGAAACTACTAAAAAGACCATTTCTGCTATAGTGGGATGTGAACATTTCATGTTCTGAAGCTTCCCTGCAAAGTTATGGCACAATGCAGAAAACGTGTTTTCAGCCTGAGATAAGGTTGATTCTGGAACGCCAAACATAAAAATGTTGATAACTTTGGAAAAACACATCAGACAGCTTAGATTTGATCTGCAACTACTAAAAAGACCCTTTCTGCTATAGTGGGAGGAGAACATTTCATGTTCGGACGCTTCCCTGCAAAGTTATGGCACAATGCAGACAATGCGTTTTCAGCCTGAGATAAGGTCGATTCTGGAACGCCAAACATAAAAATGTTGATAACTTTCGAAAAACACTTCAGACAGCTTAGATTTGATGTGCAACTACTCGAAAGACCCTTTCTGCTTTAGTGGGATGTTGAAATGTCATGTTCTGAAGCTTCCCTGCAAAGTTATGGCACACTGCAGAAAACGCGTTTTCAGCATGAGACAAGGTCAATTACGGAATGCCAAACATAAAAATATGATAACTTTGAAAAAACACTTCAGACAGCTTAGATTTGATGTGCAACTACTAGAAAGACCCTTTCTGCTATGGTGGGAGGTGAAAATTTCATGTTCTGAAGTTTCCCTGTAAAGTTGTGGCACAATGCAGAAAACGCGCTTTCAGCCAGAGATAAGGTCGATTCTGGAATGCCAAACATAAAAATGTTGATAACTTTGGAAAAACACTTCAGAGAGCTTAGATTTGACGTGCAACTACTAGAATGACCCTTTCTGCTGTAGTGGGAGTTGAAAATTTCATGTTCTGACGCTTCCCTGCAAAGTTATGGCACAATGCAGAAAACGTGTTTTCAGCCTGAGATAAGGTCGATTCAGGAACGCCAAATATAAAAATGTTGAAAACTATCGAAAAACACTTCAGACAGCTTAGATTTGATGTGCAACTACTAGAAAGACCCTTTCTGCTATAGTGGGATGTTGAAATGTCATGTTCTGAAGCTTCCCTGCAAAGTTATGGCACAATGCAGAAAACGCGTTTTCAGCATGAGACAAGGTCAATTACGGAACGCCAAACATAAAAATATGATAACTTTGAAAAAACACTTCAGACCGCTTAGATTTGGTGTGCAACTACTAGAAAGACCCTTTCTGCTATAGTGGGAGGTGAAAATTTCATGTTCTGAAGTTTCCCTGCAAAGTTATGGCACAATGTAGAAAACGCGTTTTCAGCCAGAGATAAGGTCGATTCTGGAATGCCAAACATAAAAATGTTGATAACTTTGGAAAAACACTTCAGACAGCTTAGATTTGATGTGCAACTACTAGAAAGACCCTTTCTGCTATAGTGGGATGTTAAAATTTCATGTTCTGAAGCTTCCCTGCATAGTTATGCCAAAATATGTAAAACGCGTTTTCAGGCTGAGATAAGGTGGGTTCCGGAACGCCAAACATAAAAATGTTGATAACTTTCGAAAAACACTTCAGACAGCTTAGATTTGATGTGCAACGACTAGAAAGACCCTTTCTGCTATAGTGGGATGTGAAAATGTCATGTTCTGAAGCTTCCCTGCAAAGTTATGGCACAATGCAGAAAAGGTGTTTTCAATAAGGTGCGATCCGGAACGCTAAACATAAAAATGTTGATAACTTTGGAACAACACTTCAGACAGCTTAGATTTGATTTGCAACTACTAGAAATACCCTTTCTGCTCCAGTGGGAGGTGAAAATTTCATGTTCTAAAGCTTCCCTGCAAAGTCATGGCACAATGCAGAAAACGCGTTTTCAGCCTGAGATAAGGTGGGTACCAGAACGCCAAACATAAAAATGTTGATAACTTTGGAAATACACTTCAGACAGCTTAGAATTGATGTGCAACTACTAGAAAGACCCTTTCTGCTACAGTGGGAGGTGAAAATTTCATGTTCTGAAGCTTCCCTACAAAGTTATGCCACAATGCAGGAAACGCGTTTTCAGCCTGAGATAAGTTCGATTCCGGAACGCCAAACATAAAAATTTTGATAACTTTGGAAAAACACTTCAGACAGCTTAGATTTGATGTGCAACTACTAGAAAGACCCTTTCTGCTATAGTGGGAGGTGAAAATTTCATGTTCTGAGGCTTCCATGCAAAGTTATGGCACAATGCGTAAAAAGCGTTTTCAGCCTGAGATAAGGTCGATTCCGGAACGCCAAACATAAGAATGTTGATAACTTTGCAAAAACACTTCAGACAACTTAGATTTGATGTGCAACTACTTGAAATACCCTTTCTGCTATAGTGGGAAGAGAAAATTTCATGTTCTGAAGTCTCCCTGCAAAGTTATGGCACTATCCAGAAAACGCGATTTCAGCCTGAGATGAGGTTGATTTCAGAACGCCAAACATAAAAATGTTGAGAACTTTGGAAAAACACTTCAGACAGCTTAGATTTGATGTGCAACTACTAGAAAGACCCTTTCTGCTATAGTGGGATATGAAAATTTCATGTTCTGAAGCTTCCCTGCAAAGTTGTGGCAGAATGCGTGAATCCTGTTTTCAGTCTGAGATAAGGTCGATTGCGGAACGGCAAACATAAAAGTGTTGATAACTTTGGAAAAACACTTCAGACAGCTTCGATTTGATGTGCACCTACTAGAAAGACCCTTTCTGCTATAGTGGGAGGTGAAAATTTCATGTTCTGAAGCTTCCCTGCAAAGTTATGGCACATTGCAGAAAACACGTTTTCAGCCTGAGATAAGGTCGATTCCGGAACGCCAAACATAAAAATGTTGATAACTTTCGAAAAACACTTCAAACAGCTTAGATTTGATGTGCAACTACGAGAAAGACCCTTTCTGCTATAGTGGGATGTTTAAATGTCATGTTCTGAAGCTTCCCTGCAAAGTTATGGCACAATGCAGAAAACGCGTTTTCAGCATGAGACAAGGTCAATTCCGGAACGCCAAACATAAAAATATGATAACTTTGAAAAAACAATTCAGACAGCTTAAATTTGATGTGCAACTACTAGAAAGACCCTTTCAACTATAGTGGGAGGTGAAAATTTCATGTTCTGAAGTTTCCCTGCAAAGTTATGGCACAAAGCAGAAAACGCGTTTTCAGCCAGAGATAAGGTCGATTCTGGAATGCCAAACATAAAAATGTTGATAACTTTGGAAAAACACTTCAGACAGCTTAGATTTGACGTGCACCTACTAGAAAGACCCTTTCTGCTGTAGTGGGAGGTGAAAATTTCATGTTCTGAAGATTCCCTGCAAAGTTATGGCACAATGCAGAAAACGCGTTTTCAGCCTGAGATAAGGTCGATTCCGGAACGCCAAACATAAAAATGTTGATAACTTTGGAAAAACACTTCAAACAGCTTAGATTTGATGTGCAACTACTAGAAAGACCCTTTCTGCTATAGTGGGAGGTGAAAATGTCATGTTCTCAAGCTTCCCTGCAAAGTTATGGCACAATGCAGAAAAGGTGTTTTCAATAAGGTGCGATCCGGAACGCTAAACATAAAAATGTTGATAACTTTGGAACAACACTTCAGACAGTATAGATTTGATTTGCAACTACTAGAAAGACCCTTTCTGCTACAGTGGGATGTGAAAATTTCATGTTCTGAAGCTTCCCTGCAAAGTTTTGGCACAATGCAGAAAACAAGTTTTTAGCCTGAGATAAGGTCGATTCCGGTACGCCAAACATAAAAATGTTGATAACTTTAGAAAAACACTTCAGACAGCTTAGATTTGATGTGCAACTACTAGAAAGACCCTTTCTGCTATAGTGGGAAGTGAAAATTTGATGTTCTGAAGCTTCTCTGCAAAGTTATGGCACAATGCAGAAAACTCGTTTTCAGGCTGAGATAAGGTCGATTCCGGAACGCCAAACATAAAAATGTTGATAACTTTAGAAAAACACTTCAGACAGCTTAGATTTGATGTGCAACTACTAGAAAGACCCTTTCTGCTATAGTGGGATGTGAAAATTTCATGTTCTGAAGGTTCCCTGCAAAGTTATGGCGCAATGCGTAAAACCCGTTTTCATCCTGACATAAGGTCGATTCCGGTAAGCCAAACATAAAAATGTTGATAACTTTGGAAAAACACTTCAGACACCTTAGATTTGATGTGCAACTACTAGAAAGACCCTTTCTGATACAGTGGGAGGTGAAGATTTCGTGTTCTGAAGCTTCCCAGCAAAATTATGGCACAATGCTGAAAACGCGTTTTCAGCATGAGATAAGGTGGGTTCCGGAACGCCAAACATATGAATGTTGATAACTTTTGAAAAACACTTCAGACAGCTTAGATTTGATGTGCAACTACTAGAAAGACCCGTTCTGCTATAGTGGCAAGTGAAAATTTCATGCTCTGAAGCTTTCTTTCAAATTTATGGCACAATGCGAAAAACGCGTTTTCAGCCTGAGATAAGGTCGATTCCGGAACGCCAAACATAAAAATGTTGATAACTTTGGAAAAACACTGCAGACAGCTTAGATTTGATGTGAAACTACGAGTAAAACCCTTTCTGCTATAGTAGGAAGTGAAAATTTCATGTTCTGAAGCTTCCCTGCAAATTTTGTGGCACAATGTAGAAAACGCGTTTTTAGCCCGAGAGAAGGTCGATTCTGGAACGCAAACATAAAAAAAGTTGATAACCGTGGTAAAAACACTTCAGACAGCTTAGATTTGATGTGCAACTACTATAACTACCCTTTCTGCTATAGTTGGAGGTGAAAATTTCATGTTCTGAAGCTTCCCTGCAAAGTTATGGCACAAAGCAGAAAACGCGTTTTCAGCCAGAGATAAGGTCGATTCTGGAATGCCAAACATAAAAATGTTGATAACTTTGGAAAAACACTTCAGACAGCTTAGATTTGACGTGCACCTACTAGAAAGACCCTTTCTGCTGTAGTGGGAGGTGAAAATTTCATGTTCTGAAGATTCCCTGCAAAGTTATGGCACAATGCAGAAAACGCGTTTTCAGCCTGAGATAAGGTCGATTCCGGAACGCCAAACATAAAAATGTTGATAACTTTGGAAAAACACTTCAAACAGCTTAGATTTGATGTGCAACTACTAGAAAGACCCTTTCTGCTATAGTGGGAGGTGAAAATGTCATGTTCTCAAGCTTCCCTGCAAAGTTATGGCACAATGCAGAAAAGGTGTTTTCAATAAGGTGCGATCCGGAACGCTAAACATAAAAATGTTGATAACTTTGGAACAACACTTCAGACAGTATAGATTTGATTTGCAACTACTAGAAAGACCCTTTCTGCTACAGTGGGATGTGAAAATTTCATGTTCTGAAGCTTCCCTGCAAAGTTTTGGCACAATGCAGAAAACAAGTTTTTAGCCTGAGATAAGGTCGATTCCGGTACGCCAAACATAAAAATGTTGATAACTTTAGAAAAACACTTCAGACAGCTTAGATTTGATGTGCAACTACTAGAAAGACCCTTTCTGCTATAGTGGGAAGTGAAAATTTGATGTTCTGAAGCTTCTCTGCAAAGTTATGGCACAATGCAGAAAACTCGTTTTCAGGCTGAGATAAGGTCGATTCCGGAACGCCAAACATAAAAATGTTGATAACTTTAGAAAAACACTTCAGACAGCTTAGATTTGATGTGCAACTACTAGAAAGACCCTTTCTGCTATAGTGGGATGTGAAAATTTCATGTTCTGAAGGTTCCCTGCAAAGTTATGGCGCAATGCGTAAAACCCGTTTTCATCCTGACATAAGGTCGATTCCGGTAAGCCAAACATAAAAATGTTGATAACTTTGGAAAAACACTTCAGACACCTTAGATTTGATGTGCAACTACTAGAAAGACCCTTTCTGATACAGTGGGAGGTGAAGATTTCGTGTTCTGAAGCTTCCCAGCAAAATTATGGCACAATGCTGAAAACGCGTTTTCAGCATGAGATAAGGTGGGTTCCGGAACGCCAAACATATGAATGTTGATAACTTTTGAAAAACACTTCAGACAGCTTAGATTTGATGTGCAACTACTAGAAAGACCCGTTCTGCTATAGTGGCAAGTGAAAATTTCATGCTCTGAAGCTTTCTTTCAAATTTATGGCACAATGCGAAAAACGCGTTTTCAGCCTGAGATAAGGTCGATTCCGGAACGCCAAACATAAAAATGTTGATAACTTTGGAAAAACACTGCAGACAGCTTAGATTTGATGTGAAACTACGAGTAAAACCCTTTCTGCTATAGTAGGAAGTGAAAATTTCATGTTCTGAAGCTTCCCTGCAAATTTTGTGGCACAATGTAGAAAACGCGTTTTTAGCCCGAGAGAAGGTCGATTCTGGAACGCAAACATAAAAAAAGTTGATAACCGTGGTAAAAACACTTCAGACAGCTTAGATTTGATGTGCAACTACTATAACTACCCTTTCTGCTATAGTTGGAGGTGAAAATTTCATGTTCTGAAGCTTCCCTGCAAAGTTATGGTACAATGCTTAAAACGCACTTTCAGCCTGAGATCAGGTCGATTCCGCAACGCGAACATAAAAAAAGTTGATAACCGTGGAAAAACACTTCAGACAGCTTAGATTTGATGTGCAACTACTAGAAAGACCCTTTCTGATACAGTGGGAGGTGAAAATTTCGTGTTCTGAAGCTTCCCAGCTAAATTATGGCACAGTGCAGAAAACGCGTTTTCTGCTTTGTGCCAAAACTTTGATGGGAATCTTCAAAACATGAAATTTTCACCTCCCACTATAGCAGAAAGGGTCTTTCTAGTAGTTGCACATCCAATCTAAGCTGTCTGAAATGTTTTTTCCAAAGTTATCAACATTTTTATGTTTGACGTTTCGGAACCCACCTTATCTCAGGCTGAAAACGCGTTTTCTGCATTGTTCCTTAACTTTGCAGGGAAGCATAAGAACATGAAATTTTCACCTCCGACTATAGCAGAAAGGGTCTTTCTAGTAGTTGCACATCAAATCTAAGCTGTCTGAAATGTTTTCCGAAAGTTATCAACATTTTTATGTTTGGCGTTCCGGAATCGACCTTATCTCAGGATGAAAAATCGTTTTCTGCATTGTCCCATAACTTTGCAGGGAAACTTCAGAACATGAAATGTTCACGTCCAACTATAGCAGAAAGGGTCTTTCTAGTAGTTGCACATCAAATCTAAGCTGTCTGAAGTGTTTTTCGAAAGTTATCAACATTTTTATGTTTGGCGTTCCAGAATCGACCTTATCTCAGACTGAAAACGCGTGGTCTGCATTGTGCCATAACTTTGCATGGAAGCTTCGGAACATGAAATTTTAACCCCCCACTATAGCAGAAAGGGTCTTTCTAGTAGTTGCACATCAAATCTAAGCTGTCTGAAGTGTTTTTCCAAAGTTATCAACATTGTTATGTATGGTGTTCCGGAATCGACCTTATCTCAGGCTGAAAACGCGTTTAACGCATTGTGCCCTAACTTTGCAGGGAACCTTTAGAACATGAAATTTTCACCTTCCACTATAGCAGAAAGGGTCTTTCTAGTAGTTGCACATCAAATCTAAGCTGTCTGAAGTGTTTTTCTAAAGTTATCAACATTTTTATGTTTGGCGTTCCGGAATCGACCTTATCTCAGGCTGAAAACGCGTTTTCTGCATTGTGCCATATCTTTGCAGGGAAGCTTCAGAACATGAAATTTTAACCTCCCACTATAGCAGAAAGGGTCCTTCTAGTAGTTGCACATCAAATCTAAGCTGTCTGAAGTGTTTTTCCAAAGTTATCAACATTTTTATGTTTGGCGTTCCGGAATCGACCTTATCTCAGGCGGAAAACGTTTTTTACGCTTTGTGCCATAACTTTGCAGGGAAGCTTCAGAAAATGAAATTTTCACCTCCCCCCTATCGCAGAAAGGGTTTTTCTAGTAGTTGTACATCAAATCTAAGCTGTTTGAAGTGTTTTTCCAAAGTTATCAACATTTTTATGTTTGGCGTTCCGGAATCGACCTTATCTCAGGCTGAAAACGCATTTTACGCATTGTGCCATAACTTTGCAGGGAAGCTTCAGAACATGAAATTTTCACCTCCCAGTATAGTAGAAAGGGTGTTTCTAGTAGTTGCACATGATATCTAAGCTGTCTGAAGTGTTTTTCAAAAGTTATCAACATTGTTATGTATGGTGTTCCGGAATCTACCTTATCTCAGGCTGAAAACGCGTTTAACGCATTGTGCCCTAACTTTGCAGGGAACCTTTAGAACATGAAATTTTCACCTTCCACTATAGCAGAAAGGGTCTTTCTAGTAGTTGCACATCAAATCTAAGCTGTCTGAAGTGTTTTTCTAAAGTTATCAACATTTTTATGTTTGGCGTTCCGGAATCGACCTTATCTCAGGCTGAAAACGCGTTTTCTGCATTGTGCCATATCTTTGCAGGGAAGCTTCAGAACATGAAATTTTAACCTCCCACTATAGCAGAAAGGGTCCTTCTAGTAGTTGCACATCAAATCTAAGCTGTCTGAAGTGTTTTTCCAAAGTTATCAACATTTTTATGTTTGGCGTTCCGGAATCGACCTTATCTCAGGCGGAAAACGCTTTTTACGCTTTGTGCCATAACTTTGCAGGGAAGCTTCAGAAAATGAAATTTTCACCTCCCCCCTATCGCAGAAAGGGTTTTTCTAGTAGTTGTACATCAAATCTAAGCTGTTTGAAGTGTTTTTCCAAAGTTATCAACATTTTTGTGTTTGGCGTTCCGGAATCGACCTTATCTCAGGCTGAAAACGCATTTTACGCATTGTGCCATAACTTTGCAGGGAAGCTTCAGAACATGAAATTTTCACCTCCCAGTATAGTAGAAAGGGTGTTTCTAGTAGTTGCACATGATATCTAAGCTGTCTGAAGTGTTTTTCAAAAGTTATCAACATTGTTATGTATGGTGTTCCGGAATCTACCTTATCTCAGGCTGAAAACGCGGTTAACGCATTGTGCCCTAACTTTGCAGGGAACCTTTAGAACATGAAATTTTCACCTCCCACTATAGCAGAAAGGGTCTTTCTAGTAGATGCACATCAAATCTATGCTATCTGAAGTGTTTGTCCAAAGTTGTCAACATTTTTATGTTTGGCTATCCGAAACCCACCTTATCTCAGGCTGAGAACGCATTTTTTGCATTGTGCCATATATTCTAAGGGAAGGTTCAGAACATGAAATTTTCACCTCCCACTATAGCAGAAAGGGCCTTTCTAGTAGTTTCACGTGAAATCTCAGCTGTCTGAAGTGTTTTTCCAAAGTTATCAACATTTTTATGTTTGGCGTTCCGGAACCCACCTCATCTCAAGCTGAAAACCCGTTTTCTGCATTGTGCCATAACTTTGCAGGGAAGCCTCAGAACATGAAATTTTCACCTGCCGCTATAGTAGAAAGGGTCTTTCTAGTAGTTGCACATCAAATCTAAGCTGTCTGAAGTGTTTTTACAAAGTTATCAACTTTTTTATGTTTCCCGTTCCGGAATCGACCTTATGTCAGGCTGAAAACGCGTTTTACGCATTGTGCCATAACTTTGCAAGGAAGCTTCAGAACATAAAAATTTCACATCCCACTATGGCAGAAATGGTATTTCTAGTAGTTACACTTCAAATCTAAGCAGTCTGGTGTTTTTCCAAAGTTATCAACATTTTTATGTTTCTCGTTCCTGAACCCACCTTATATCAGGCTGAAAATGCGTTTTCTGCATTGTGCCATAATTTTGCAGGGAAGCTTCAGAACATGAAATTTTCACCTCCCACTATAGCAGAAAAGGTATTTCTAGTAGTTACACTTCAAATCTAAGCTCTCTGAAGTGTTTTTTCGAAAGTTATCAACATTTTTATGTTTGGCGTTCCGGAATCGACCTTATCTCAGGCTGAAAACGCGTTTTCTGCATTGTTCCATAACTTTGCAGGGAAGCTTCAGAACATGAAATGTTCACCTCCCACTATAGCAGAAAGTGCCTTTTTAGTAGTTGCACATCAAATCTATGCTGTCTGAAGTGTTTTTCCAAAGTTGTCAAAATTTTTATGTTTGGCGTTCCGAAACCCACCTTATCTCAGGCTGAAAACATGTTTTACGCATTGTGCCATAACTTTGCATAAAGCTTCAGCACATGAAATTTTCACCTCCCACTATAGCAGAAAGGGTCTTTCTAGCAGTTGCAGATCAAATCTAAGCTGACTGAAATGTTTTTCCAAAGTTATCAACATTTTTATGTTTGGCGTTCTGGAACCCACCTTATCTCAGACTGCAAACGTGTTTTTTGCATTGTGCCATAACTTTGCAGGGAAGCCTCAGAACATGACATTTTCACCTGCCGCTATAGTAGAAAGGGTCTTTCTAGTAGTTGCACATGATATCTAAGCTGTCTGAAGTGTTTTTCGAAAGTTATCCACATTTTTATGTTTGGTGTTCCGGAATTGACCTTATCTCAGGCTGAAAATGAGTTTTCTGCATTGTGCCATAACTTTGCAGGGAAGCTTCAGAACATGAAATTTGCACCTCCCACTATAGCAGAAAGGGTATTTCTAGTAGTTGCAAATGAAATCTATGCTATCTGAAGTGTTTTTCAAAAGTTGTCAACATTTTTATGTTTGGCTTTCCGAAACCCACCTTATCTCACGCTGAGAACGCATTTTTTGCATTGTGCCATATATCCTAAGGGAAGGTTCAGAACATGAAATTTTCACCTCCCACTATAGCAGAAAGGGCCATTCTAGTAGTTTCACGTCAAATCTCAGCTGTCTGAAGTGTTTTTTCAAAAGTTATCAACATTTTTATGTTTGGCGTTCGGGAACCCACCTTATCTTAGGCTGAAAACGTGTTTTCTGCATTGTGCCATAACTTTGCAGGGAAGCCTCAGAACATGGCATTTTCACCTGCCGCTATAGTAGAAAGGGTCTTTCTAGTAGTTGCACATGATATCTAAGCTGTCTGAAGTTTTTTTCGTAAGTTATCAACATTTTTATGTTTGGCGTTCCGGAATCGACCTTATCTCTGGCTGAAAACGCGTTTTACGCATGGTGCCATAACTTTGGAGGGAAACTTCAGAACATGAAATTTTCACGTCCAACTATAGCAGAAAGGTTCTTTCTAGTAGTTGCACATCAATTCTAAGCTGTTTGAAGTGTTTTTCCAAAGTTCCAGAAACAACCTTATCTCAGGATGAAAAATCGTTTTCTGCATTTTCCCACAACTTTCCACGGGAAGCTTCAGAACATGAAATTTTGACCTCCCACTATAGCAGAAAGGGTCGTTCTAGTAGTTGCACATCAAATCTAAGCTGTCTGAAATGTTTTTCCCAAAGTTATCAACATTTTTATGTTTGGCGTTCCGGAACCCACCTTATCTCAGGCTGAAAACGTATTTTCTTCATTGTGCCATAACTTTGCAGGGAAGCTTCAGAACATGAAATGTTCACCACCCACGATAACAGAAAGGGTCTTTCTAGTAGTTGCACATCAAATCTAAGCTGTCTGAAGTGGCTTTCCAAAGTTATCAACATTTTTATGTTTGGCGTATCGGAATAGACCTTATCTCAGGCAGAAAACGCGTTTTACGCATTGTGCCATAACTTTGGAGGGAAGCTTCAGAACATCGAATTTTCACCACCCACTATATCATAAAGGGTCTTTCTAGTAGTTGCACATCAACTCTAACCTGTCTGAAGTGTCTTTTCAAAGTTTTCAACATATTTATGTTTGGCGTTCCGGAATCGACCTTATCTCAGGCTGAAAAAGCGTCTTACGCATGGTGCAATAACTTTGCAGGGATGCTTCAGAACATGAAATTTTCACTTCCCGCTATAGTAGAAAGGGTCTTTCTAGTAGTTGCACATCAAATCTAAGCTGTCTGAAGTGTTTTTCAAAAGTTCTAAACATTTTTATGTTTAGCGTTACGGAATCGAGCTTATCTCAGGCTGAAAACACGTTTTACGCATTGTGCCATAACTTTGCATAAAGCTTCAGAACATTACATTTTCACATCCTACCACAGCAGAAAGGGTCTTTCTAGTAGTTGCACATCAAATCTAAGCTGTCTGAAGTGTTTTTCCAAAGTTTTCAACATTTTTATGTTTGGCGTTCGGGAACCAACCTTATCTCAGGCTGAAAAAGCGTTTTACGCATTGTGCCATAACTCTGCATAAAGCTTCAGAACATGAAATTTTCACCTCCCACTATAGCAGAAAGGGTCTTTCTAGTAGTTGCAGATCAAATCTAAGCTGTCTGAAGTGATTTTCCAAAGTCATCAACATTTTTATGTTTGGCGTTCCGGAATCGACCTTATCTCAGGCTGAACAGGCATTTTCTGCATTGTGCCATAACTTTTCAAGGGAGCTTCAGAACATTACATTTTAAACTTCCACTATAGCAGAAAAGGTCTTTCTAGTAGTTGCACATCAAATCTAAGCTGTCTGAAGTATTTTTCCAAAGTTATCAACATTTTTATGTTTGGCGTTCCGGAATCGACCTTATCTCAGGCTGAACACGCATTTTCTGCATTGTGCCATAACTTTTCTGGGGAGCTTCAGAACATTACATTTTAAACTTCCACTATAGCAGAAAAGGTCTTTCTCGTAGTTGCACATCAAATCTAAGCTGTCTGAAGTATTTTTCCAAAGTTATCAACATTTTTATGTTTGGCGTTCCGGAATCTACCTTATCTCAGGCTGAAAACGCGTTTTACGCATTGTGCCATAACTTTGCATAAAGCTTCAGAACATCGAATGTTCGCCACCCACTATAGCAGAAAGGGTCTTTCTAATAGTTGCACATCAAATCTAACCTGTCTGAAGTATTTTTCCAAAGTTATCAACATTTTTATGTTTGGCGTTCTGGAACCCACCTTATCTCTGTCTGAAAACGTGTTTTTTGCATTGTGCCATAACTTTGCAGGGATGCCACAGAACATGAAATATTCACTTGCCGCTGTAGTAGAAAGGGTCTTTCTAGTAGTTGCACATCAAATCTAAGCTGTCTGAAGTGTTTTACCAAAGTTTTCAACACTTTTATGTTTGGCGTTCCGAAACCCACCTTATCTCAGGCTGAAAACGCAGTTTACACATTGTGCCATAACTGTGCAGGGAAGCTTCAGAACATCGAATTTTCACCACCCACTATAGCAGAAAGGGTCTTTCTAGTAGTTGCACATCAAATGTAAGCTGTGTGAAGTGTTTTTCCAAAGTTTTAAACATTTTTATGTTTGGCGTTCCAGAACCCACCTCATCTCAGGCTGAAAACGTGTTTTCTGCATTGTGCCATAACTTTGCAGAGAAGCTTTAGAACATGAAATTTTCAGCTCCCACTATATCAGAAAGGATCTTACTAGTAGTAGCACATCACATCTAAGCTGTCTGACGTGTTTTTCCAAAGTTAACAACATTTTTATGTTTGGCGTTCCGGAATCGACCTTATCTCATGCTGAAAACGCGTTTAACGCACTGTTCCATAACTTTGCAGGGAAGCCTCCGAACATCGAATTTTCACGAACCACTATAGCAGAAAGGGTCTTTCTCGTAGTTGCAAATGAAATCTAAGCTGTCTGATGTGTTTTTCCGAAGTTTTCAACATTTTTATGTTTTTCGTTCCGGAATCGACCTTATCTCAGGCTGAAAACGCGTTTTCGGAATTGTGCCATAGCTTTGCAGGGAAGCTTCAGAACATGAAGTTTTCACCTCCCACTATAGCAGAAAGGGTCTGTCTAGTAGTTACACATCAAATCTTAGCTGACTGAAGTGTTTTTCCAAAGTTATCAACATTTTTATGTTTGGCGTTCCGGAACCCACCTTATCTCAGGCTGTGAGCTCGTTTTCTGCATTGTGCCTTAACTTTGGAGGAAAGCTTCAGAACATGAAATTTTCAATTCACATTATAGCAGAAAGGGTCTTTCTCGTACTTGCACTTCAAATCTAAACTGTCTGAAGTGTTTTTTGAAAGTTTTCAACATTTTTGTGTTTGCCGTTCCTGAATCGACCTTATTTCAGGCTGAAAACACGATTTACGCATTCTGCCATAACTTTGCAGGGAATCTTCAGAACATGAAATTTTCATATCCCACTATAGCAGAAAGGGTCTTTCTAGCAGTTGCACATCAAATCTAAGCTGTCTGAAGTGTTTTTCCAAAGTTATAAACATTTTTATGTTTGGCGTTCCGAAACCCACCATATCTCAGGCTGAAAACGCGTTTTCTGCATTGTGCCATAACTTTGGAGGGAAGCTTCAGAACATGAAATTTACACCTCCCACTATAGCAGAAATGGTCCTTCTAGTCGTTGCACATCAAATCTAAGCTGTTTGAAGTGTTTTTCCAAAGTTATCAACATTTTTACGTTTGGCATTCCGGAATCGACCTTATCTCAGGCTGAAAACGCATTTTCTGCATTGTGCCATAACTTTGCAGTATAGCGTCAGAACATGAAATTTTCACCTCCCACAATAGCAGAAAGGGTCTTTCCAGTAGTTGCACATCAAATCTAAGCTGTCTGAAGTGTTTTTCCAAAGTTATCAACATTTTTATGTTTGGCGTTCCGGAACCCACCTTATCTCAGGCTGTAAACGCATTTTCTGCATTGTGCCATAACTTTGCAGTATAGCGTCAGAACATGAAATTTTCACCTCCCACAAAAGCAGAAAGGGTCTTTCTAATAGTTGCACATCAAATCTAATCTGTCTGAAGTGTTTTTCCAAAGTTATTAACATTTTTATGTTTGGCGTTCGGGAATTGACCTTATGTGAGGCTGAAAACGCGTTTTCTGCATTGTGACATAACTTTGCAGGGAAGCTTCACAACATGAAATTTTCACCTCCCACTATAGCATAAAGGGTCTTTCTAGTAGTTGCACATCAAATCTAAGCTGTCTGAAGTGTTTTTCCGAAGTTATCAACATTTTTACGTTTGGCGTTCCGGAATTCACCTTATGTGAGGCTGAAAACGCGTTTTCTGCATTGTGACATAACTTTGCAGGGAAGCTTCAGAACATGAAATTTTAACCTCCCACTATAGCAGAAAGGGTCTTTCTAGTAGTTGCACATAAAATCGAAGCTGTTTGAATTGTTTTTCCAAAGTTATCAACACTTTCATGTTTGGTGTTCCGGAATCAACCTTATCTCAGGCTGAAAACACCTTTTACGCATTGTGCCATAACTTTGCAGGAAAGCTTCAAAACATGAAAATTTCAACTCCCACTATAGCAGAAAGGGTCTTTCTAGTAGTTGCACATCAAATCTAAGCTGTCTACAGAGTTTTTCCAAAGTTATCAACACTTTCATGTTTGGTGTTCCGGAATCAACCTTATCTCAGGCTGAAAACACCTTTTACGCATTGTGCCATAACTTTGCAGGAAAGCTTCAAAACATGAAAATTTCAACTCCCACTATAGCAGAAAGGGTCTTTCTAGTAGTTGCACATCAAATCTAAGCTGTCTAAAGAGTTTTTCCAAAGTTATCAACATTTTTATGTTTGGCGTTCCGGAACCGACTTTCTCTCAGGCTGAAAACCTTTTTTTCCGCATTGTGCCATAACTTTGAAAGGAAGCTTCAGAACATGAAATTTTAAACTTCCACTATAGCAGAAAGGGTCTTTCTAGTAGGTGCTCATCAAATCTAAGCTGTCTGAAGTGTTTTTCCAAAGTTCTCAACATTTTTATGTTTGGCGTTCTGGAACCCACCTTATCTCAGCCTGAAAACGCGTTATCTGCATTGTGCCATAACTTTGCAGGAAAGCTGCAGAATATGAAATTTTCTCCTCCCACTATAGCTGAAAGGGTCTTTCTAGTACTTACACATCAAATCTAAGCTGTCTGAAGTGTTTTTCCGAAGTTATCAACATTTTTATGTTTGGCGTTCTGGAACCCACCTTATCTCAGGCTGAAAACGCCTTTTCTGCATTGTGCCATAACTTTGCAGCGAAGTTTCAGAGCATGAAATTTTAACCTGCCACAATAGCAGAAAAGGTCATTCTAGTAGTTGCACATCAAATCTAAGCTGTCTTGAAGTGTTTTTCTGCAGTTATCAACATTTTTATGTTTGGCGTTCCGGAACCCACCTTATCTCAGCCTGAAAACGCGTTTTACATATTTTGCCATAACTTTGCAGGGAAGCTTCAGAACATGAAATTTTAACATCCCACTATAGCAGAAAGGGTCTTTCTAGTAGTTGCACATCACATCTAAGCTGTCTGAAGTGTTTTTCGTAAGTTATCAACATTTTTATGTTTGGCGTTCCGGAATCGACCTTATCTCAGACTGAAAACGCGTTTTACGCATTGTGCCATAACTTTGCATAAAGCTTCAGAACATGAAAATTTCACCTCCCACTATAGCAGAAAGGGTCTTTCTAGTAGTTGCACTTCAAATCTAAGCTGTCTGAAGTCTTTTTCGAAAGTTATCAACATTTTTATGTTTGGCGTTCCGGAACCCACCTTATCTCAGGCTGAAAACGCGTTTCCTGCATTGTGGCATAACTTTGCAGGGAAGCTTCAGAACATGAAATTTTCACCTCCCACTATAGCAGAAAGGGTCTTTCTAGTAGTTGCACATCAAATCTAAGCTGTCTGAAGTGTTTTTCCAAAATTATCAACATTTTTATGTTTGGCGTTCCGGAATCGACCTTATCTCAGGCTGAAAATGCGTTTTACGCATTGTGCCATAACTTTGCAGGGAAGCTTCAGAACATCGAATTTTCAACTCCCACTATAGCAGAAAGGGTCTTTCTAGTAGTTGCACATAAAATCTAAGCTGTCTTAAGTGTTTTTCCAAAGTTATCAACATTTTTATGTTTGGCGTTCCGGAATCGACCTTATCTCAGACTGAAAACGCGTTTTACGCATTGTGCCATAACTTTGCATAAAGCTTCAGAACATGAAAATTTCACCTCCCACTATAGCAGAAAGGGTCTTTCTAGTAGTTGCAGATCAAACCTAAGCTGTCTGAAATGTTTTTCCAAAGTAATCAACATTTTTATGTTTGGCGTTCTGGAACCCACCTTATCTCAGTCTGAAATTGTGTTTTCTGCATTGTGCCGTAACTTTGCAGGGAAGCCTCAGAACATGAAATTTTCACCTCCAGCTATAGTAGAAAGGGTCTTTCTAGTAGTTGCACTTCAAATCTAAGCTCTCTGAAGTGTTTTTCGAAAGTCATCAGTATTTTTATGTTTGGCGTTTCTGAACCCACCTTATATCAGGCTTAAAATGCGTTTTCTGCATTGTGCCATAACTTTGCAAGGAAGCTTCAGATCATCGAATTTTCACCACCCACTATATCAGAAAGGGTCTTTCTAGTAGTTGCTATCTAAGCAATCTGAAGTGTTTTTCCAAAGCTATCAACATTTTTATGTTTGGCGTACCGGAATCTATCTTATCTCAGGCTGAAGACGTGTTTTCTGCATTGTGCCATAACTTTGCAGGCAAGCTTCAGAACATGAAATTTTCACATCCCACTATAGCAGAAATGGTCTTTCTAGTAGTTGCACATCAAATCTAAGCTGTCTGAAGTGTTTTTCCAAAGTTATCCACATTTTAATGTTTGGCGTTCCTGAACCCATCTTATCTCAGGCTGAAAACGCGTTTCCTGCATTGTGGCATAACTTTGCAGGGAAGCTTCAGAACATGAAATTTTCACCTCCCACTATAGCAGAAAGGGTCTTTCTAGTAGTTGCACTTCAAATCTAAGCTGTCTGAAGTCTTTTTCGAAAGTTATCAACATTTTTATGTTTGGCGTTCCGGAACCCACCTTATCTCAGGCTGAAAACGCGTTTCCTGCATTGTGGCATAACTTTGCAGGGAAGCTTCAGAACATGAAATTTTCACCTCCCACTATAGCAGAAAGGGTCTTTCTAGTAGTTGCACATCAAATCTAAGCTGTCTGAAGTGTTTTTCCAAAATTATCAACATTTTTATGTTTGGCGTTCCGGAATCGACCTTATCTCAGGCTGAAAATGCGTTTTACGCATTGTGCCATAACTTTGCAGGGAAGCTTCAGAACATCGAATTTTCAACTCCCACTATAGCAGAAAGGGTCTTTCTAGTAGTTGCACATAAAATCTAAGCTGTCTTAAGTGTTTTTCCAAAGTTATCAACATTTTTATGTTTGGCGTTCCGGAATCGACCTTATCTCAGACTGAAAACGCGTTTTACGCATTGTGCCATAACCTTGCATAAAGCTTCAGAACATGAAAATTTCACCTCCCACTATAGCAGAAAGGGTCTTTCTAGTAGTTGCAGATCAAACCTAAGCTGTCTGAAATGTTTTTCCAAAGTAATCAACATTTTTATGTTTGGCGTTCTGGAACCCACCTTATCTCAGTCTGAAATTGTGTTTTCTGCATTGTGCCGTAACTTTGCAGGGAAGCCTCAGAACATGAAATTTTCACCTCCAGCTATAGTAGAAAGGGTCTTTCTAGTAGTTGCACTTCAAATCTAAGCTCTCTGAAGTGTTTTTCGAAAGTCATCAGTATTTTTATGTTTGGCGTTTCTGAACCCACCTTATATCAGGCTGAAAATGCGTTTTCTGCATTGTGCCATAACTTTGCAAGGAAGCTTCAGATCATCGAATTTTCACCACCCACTATATCAGAAAGGGTCTTTCTAGTAGTTGCTATCTAAGCAATCTGAAGTGTTTTTCCAAAGCTATCAACATTTTTATGTTTGGCGTACCGGAATCTATCTTATCTCAGGCTGAAGACGTGTTTTCTGCATTGTGCCATAACTTTGCAGGCAAGCTTCAGAACATGAAATTTTCACATCCCACTATAGCAGAAATGGTCTTTCTAGTAGTTGCACATCAAATCTAAGCTGTCTGAAGTGTTTTTCCAAAGTTATCCACATTTTAATGTTTGGCGTTCCTGAACCCATCTTATCTCAGGCTGAAAACGCGTTTCCTGCATTGTGGCATAACTTTGCAGGGATGCTTCAGAACATGAAATTTTCACCTCCCACTATCGCAGAAAGGGTCTTTCAAGTAGTTGCACATTAAAGCTAAGCTGTCTGAAGTGTTTTTCCAAACTTATCAACATTTTTATGTTTGGCGTTCCTGAACCCATCTTATCTCAGGCTGAAAACGCGTTTCCTGCATTGTGGCATAACTTTGCAGGGATGCTTCAGAACATGAAATTTTCACCTCCCACTGTAGCAGAAAGGGTCTTTCTAGTAGTTGCACATCAAATCTAAGCTGTCTGAAGTGTATTTCAAAAGTTATCAACTTTTTTATGTTTGACGTTCCTGAATCGACCTTATCACAGGCTGAAAATGCGTTTTACGCATTGTGCCATAACTTTGCAGGGAAGCTTCAGAACATCGAATTTTCAACTCCCACTATAGCAGAAAGGGTCTTTCTAGTAGTTGCACATAAAATCTAAGCTGTCTTAAGTGTTTTTCCAAAGTTATCAACATTTTTATGTTTGGCGTTCCGGAATCGACCTTATCTCAGACTGAAAACGCGTTTTACGCATTGTGCCATAACTTTGCATAAAGCTTCAGAACATGAAAATTTCACCTCCCACTATAGCAGAAAGGGTCTTTCTAGTAGTTGCAGATCAAACCTAAGCTGTCTGAAATGTTTTTCCAAAGTAATCAACATTTTTATGTTTGGCGTTCTGGAACCCACCTTATCTCAGTCTGAAATTGTGTTTTCTGCATTGTGCCGTAACTTTGCAGGGAAGCCTCAGAACATGAAATTTTCACCTCCAGCTATAGTAGAAAGGGTCTTTCTAGTAGTTGCACTTCAAATCTAAGCTCTCTGAAGTGTTTTTCGAAAGTCATCAGTATTTTTATGTTTGGCGTTTCTGAACCCACCTTATATCAGGCTGAAAATGCGTTTTCTGCATTGTGCCATAACTTTGCAAGGAAGCTTCAGATCATCGAATTTTCACCACCCACTATATCAGAAAGGGTCTTTCTAGTAGTTGCTATCTAAGCAATCTGAAGTGTTTTTCCAAAGCTATCAACATTTTTATGTTTGGCGTACCGGAATCTATCTTATCTCAGGCTGAAGACGTGTTTTCTGCATTGTGCCATAACTTTGCAGGCAAGCTTCAGAACATGAAATTTTCACATCCCACTATAGCAGAAATGGTCTTTCTAGTAGTTGCACATCAAATCTAAGCTGTCTGAAGTGTTTTTCCAAAGTTATCCACATTTTAATGTTTGGCGTTCCTGAACCCATCTTATCTCAGGCTGAAAACGCGTTTCCTGCATTGTGGCATAACTTTGCAGGGATGCTTCAGAACATGAAATTTTCACCTCCCACTATCGCAGAAAGGGTCTTTCAAGTAGTTGCACATTAAAGCTAAGCTGTCTGAAGTGTTTTTCCAAACTTATCAACATTTTTATGTTTGGCGTTCCTGAACCCATCTTATCTCAGGCTGAAAACGCGTTTCCTGCATTGTGGCATAACTTTGCAGGGATGCTTCAGAACATGAAATTTTCACCTCCCACTGTAGCAGAAAGGGTCTTTCTAGTAGTTGCACATCAAATCTAAGCTGTCTGAAGTGTATTTCAAAAGTTATCAACTTTTTTATGTTTGACGTTCCTGAATCGACCTTATCACAGGCTGAAAATGCGTTTTACGCATTGTTCCATAACTTTGCCGTGAAGCTTCAGAACATGAAATTTTCACCTCCCACAATGGCAGAAAGGGTTTTTTTAGTAATTGCACATCAAATCTAAGCTGTCTGAAGTGTTTTTCCAAACTTTTCAACATTTTTACGTTTGGCGTTCGGGAACCCACCTTATCTCAAGTTGAAAACGCGTTTTCTGCATTGTGCCATAACTTTGCAGGAAACTTCAGAATATGAAATTTTAACCTCCCACTATTGCAGAAAGGGTCTTTCTAGTAGATGCAGATCAAATCTAAGCTGTCTGAAATGTTTTTTCCAAAGTTATCAACATTTTTATGTTTGGCGTTCTGGAACCCACCTTATCGCAGTCTGAAAATGTGTTTTCTGCATTGTCCCGAAACTTTGCAGGGATGCTTCAGAACATCAAATGTTCACCTCCCTAGTAGTTGCACATCAAATCTAAGCTGTCTGAAGTGTTTTTCCAAAGTTATCTACATTTTTATGTTAGGCGTTCCGGAATCGAACTTATCTCAGGCTGAAAACGTGTTTTCTGCATTGTGCCATAACTTTGCAGGGAAGCTTCAGAACATGAGATTTTCACATCCCACTATAGCAGAAAGGGTCTTTCTAGTAGTTGCACATTAAAGCTAAGCTGTCTGAAGTGTTTTTCCAAACTTATCAACATTTTTATGTTTGGCGTTCCTGAACCCATCTTATCTCAGGCTGAAAACGCGTTTCCTGCATTGTGGCATAACTTTGCAGGGATGCTTCAGAACATGAAATTTTCACCTCCCACTGTAGCAGAAAGGGTCTTTCTAGTAGTTGCACATCAAATCTAAGCTGTCTGAAGTGTATTTCAAAAGTTATCAACTTTTTTATGTTTGACCTTCCTGAATCGACCTTATCACAGGCTGAAAACGCGTTTTACGCATTGTTCCATAACTTTGCCGTGAAGCTTCAGAACATGAAATTTTAAACTTCCACTATAGCAGAAAAGGTCTTTCTAGTAGTTGCACATCAAATCTAAGTTGTCTGAAGTGTTTTTCCAAAGTTATCAACATTTTTATGTTTGGCGTTCCGGAATCGACTTTATCTCAGGCTGAAAACGTGTTTTACGCATTGTGCCATAACTTTGCAAGGAAGCTTCAGAACATGAAATTTTAAACTTCCACTATAGCAGAAAAGGTCTTTCTAGTAGTTGCACATCAAATCTAAGCTGTCTGAAGTGTTTTTCCAAACTTTTCAACATTTTTACGTTTGGCGTTCGGGAACCCACCTTATCTCAAGCTGAAAACGCGTTTTCTGCATTGTGCCATAACTTTGCAGGAAACTTCAGAATATGAAATTTTTACCTCCCACTATTGCAGAAAGGGTCTTTCTAGTAGTTGAACATCAAATCTAAGCTGTCTGAAGTGTTTTTCCAAAGTTAAATACATTTTCATGTTTGCCGTTCTGGAACCCACCTTATCTCAGTCTGAAAACGTGTTTTCTGCATTGTGCCATAACTTTGCAGGGAAGCCTCAGAACATGAAATTTTCACCTACCGCTATAGTAGAAAGGGTCTTTCTAGTAGTTGCACATCAAATCTAAGCAGTCTGAAGTGTCTTTCATAAGTTATCAACATTTTTATGTTCATCAATCAACCTTATCTCCGGCTGAAAACGCTTTTTCGGCATTGTGCCATAACTTTGCAGGGATGCATCTGTACATGAAATTTTCACCTCCCACATTAGCATATAGGGTCTTTCTAATAGTTGCACATCAAATCTAAGCTGTCTGAAGTGTTTTTCCAAAGTTATCAACATTTTTTTGTTTGGCGTTCCAGAATCGACCTTATCTCAGGCTGAAAACGCCTTTTACACATTGTTTCATAACTTTGCAGGGAAGCTTCAGAACATCAAATTTTCACCTCCCACTATACTAGAAATGGTCTTTCTAGTAGTTGCACATCAAATCTAAGCTGTCTGAAGTGTTTTTCCAAAGTTATCAACATTTTTATGTTTGGCGTTCCGGAATCGACCTTATCTCAGGCTGAAAACGGGTTGTCTGCATTGTGCCATCACTTTGCATGGAAGCTTCAGAACATGAAATGTTCACCTCCCACAATAGCAGAAAGGGTCTTTCTAGTAGTTGCACATCAAATCTAAGCTGTCTGAAGTGTTTTTCAAAAGTTATCAACATTTTTATGTTTGGCGTTCCAGAATCGACCTTATCTCAGCCTAAAAACTCGTTTTCTGCATTGTGCCATAACTTTGCAGGGAAGCTTCAGAACATGACATTTTCACGTCCAACTATAGCAGAAAGGGTCTTTCTAGTAGTTGCACATCAAATCTAAGCTGTCTGAAGTGTTTTTCGAAAGTTATCAACATTTTTATGTTTGGCGTTCCGGAACCCACCTTATCTCAAGCTGAAAACGCGTTTTCTGCATTGTGCCATAACTTTGCAGGGAGGCTTCAGAACATGAGATTTTCACATCCCACTATAGCAGAAAGGGTCTTTCTAGTAGTTGCACATCAAATCTAAGCTGTCTGAAGTGTTTTTCAAAAGTTATCAACATTTTTATGTTTGGCGTTCCGGAACCCACCATATCTCAAGCTGAAAACGCGTTTTCTGCATTGTGCCATAACTTTGCTGGGAAGCTTCAGAACATGAAATGTTCACCTCCCACTATAGCAGAAAGGGTCTTTCTAGTAGTTGCACATCAAATCAAAGATGTCTGAAGTATTTTTCCAAAGTTATCAACATTTTTATGTTTGGCGTTCCGGAATTTTCAGGATGAAAATGCGTTTTCTGCATTGTTCCATAACTTTCCAGGGAAGCTTCAGAACAGAAATTTTGACCTCCCACTATAGCAGAAAGGTTCTTTGTAGTAGTTGCTCATCAAATCTAAGCTGTCTGAAGTGTTTTTCGATAGTTAACATTTTTACGTTTGGCGTTTCGGAACCCACCTTATCTCAGGCTGAAAACGCGTTTTCTGCATTGTGCCATAACTTTGCAGAGAAGCTTCAGAACATGAAATTTTCACCTCCCACTATACCAGAAAGGGTCTTTCTAGTAGTTGCACTTCAAATCTAAGCTGTCTGATGTGTTTTTCCAAAGTTATCAACATTTTTACGCTTGGCGTTCCGGAACCCACCGTATCTCAGGCTGAAAACGCGTTTTCTGTATTGTGCCAAACTTCTCAGGGAAGCTTCAGAACATGACATTTTCACCTCCCACTAGAGCAGAAAGGGTCTTTCTTGTAGTTGCACATCAAATCTAAGCTGTCTGATGTGTTTTTCCAAAGTTTTCAACATTTTTATGTTTTGCGTTCCGGAACCCACCTTATCTCAGGCTGAAAACAGGTTTTCTGCATTGTGCCATAACTTTGCAGGGAAGCTTCAGAACATGAAATTTTCACATCCCACTATAGCAGAAAGGGTCTTTCTAGTAGTTGCACATCAAATCTAAGCTGTCTGAAGTGTTTTTCGAAAGTTATCAACATTTTTATGTTTGGCGTTCCAGAATCGACCTTATCTCAGGCTGAAAACGGGTTGTCTGCATTGTGCCATAACTTTGCATGGAAGCTTCAGAACATGAAATGTTCACCTCCCACAATAGCAGAAACGGTCTTTCTAGTAGTTGCACATCAAATCTAAGCTGTCTGAAGTGTTTTTCAAAAGTTATCAACATTTTTATGTTTGGAGTTCCAGAATCGACCTTATCTCAGCCTGAAAACGCGTTTTCTGCATTGTGCCATAACTTTGCAGGGAAGCTTCAGAACATGACATTTTCACGTCCCACTATAGCAGAAAGGGTCTTTCTAGTAGTTGCACATCAAATCTAAGCTGTCTGAAGTGTTTTTCGAAAGTTATCAACATTTTTATGTTTGGCGTTCCGGAACCCACCTTATCTCAAGCTGAAAACGTGTTTTCTGCATTGTGCCATAACTTTGCAGGGAGGCTTCAGAACATGAAATGTTCACCTCCCACTATAGCAGAAAGGGTCTTTCTAGTAGTTGCACATCAAGTCTAAGCTGTCTGAAGTGTTTTTCCAAAGTTATCAACATTTTTATGTTTGGCGTTCCGGAACCCACCTTATCTCAGGCTGAAAACGCATTTTCTGCATTGTGCCATAACTTTGCAAGGAAGCTTCAGATCATGGAATTTTCACCTCCCACTATAGCAGAAAAGGTCTTTCTAGTAGTTGCACATCAAATCTAAGCTGTCTGAAGTGTTTTTCGATAGTTATCAACATTTTTACGTTTGGCGTTTCGGAACCCACCTTATCTCAGGCTGAAAACGCGTTTTCTGCATTGTGCCATAACTTCTCAGGGAAGCATCAGAAAATGAAATTTTCACCTCCCTCTAAAGCAGAAAGGGTCTTTCTAGTAGTTGCACATCAAATCTAAGCTGTCTGATGTGTTTTTCCAAAGTTATCAACATTTTTATGTCTGGCGTTCCCGAATCGACCTTATCTCAGGCTGAAAACGCGTTTTACGCATTGTGCCATATCTTTGCAGGGAAGCTTCAGAACATGAAATGTTCACATCCCACTACACCAGAAAGGGTCTTTCTAGAAGTTGCACATCAAATCTAAGCTGTCTGATGTGTTTTTCCAAAGTTATCAACATTTTTATGTTCGGCGTTCCGGAATCGACCTTATTTCAGGCTGAAAACGCGTTTTACGCATTGTGCCATAACTTTGCAGGGAAGCTTCAGAACATGATATTTTCATCTCCCACTATACCAGAAAGGGTCTTTCTAGTAGTTGCACATCAAATCTAAGCTGTCTGAAGTGTTTTTCCAAAGTTATCAACATTTTTATGTTTGGCGTTCCGGAATCGACCTTATCTCAGGCTGAAAACGCGTTGTCTGCATTGTGCCATAACTTTGCATGGAAGCTTCCGAACATGAAATTTTCTCCTCCCACTATAGCAGAAAGGGTCTTTCTAGTAGTTGCCCATCAAATCTAAGCTGTCTGGTGTGTTTTACCAAATTTATCAACATTTTTATGTTTGGCGTTCCGGAATCGACCTTATCTTAGTCTAAAAACGCGTCTTACACATTGTGCAATAACTTTGCACGGAAGCTTCAGATCATGAAATGTTCACGTCCCACTATAGCAGAAAGGGTCTTTCTAGTAGTTGCACATCAAATCTAAGCTGTCTGAAGTGTTTTTCCGAAGTTATCAACATTTTCATGTTTGGCGTTCCGGAATCGACCTTATCTCAGGCTGAAAACGTGTTTTACGCATTGTGCCATAACTTTGCAAGGAAGCTTCAGATCATGAAATGTTCACCTCCCATTATAGCAGAAAGGATCTTTCTAGTAGTTGCACATCAAATCTAAGCTGTCTGAAGTGTTTTTCGAAAGTTATCAACATTTTTATGTTTGGCGTTCCGGAACCCACCTTATCTCAAGCTGAAAACGCATTTTCTGCATTGTGCCATAACTTTGCAGGGACGCTTCAGAACATGAAATTTTAACCTCCCACTATAGCAGAAAGGGTTTTTCTAGTAGTTGCCCATCAAATCTAAGCTGTCTGAAGTATTTTTCCAAAGTTATCAACATTTTTATGTTTGGCGTTCCGGAATCGACCTTATCTCAGGATGAAAATGCGTTTTCTGCATTGTCCCTCAACTTTCCAGGGAAGCTTCAGAACATGAAATTTTGACCTCCCACTATAGCAGAAAGGGTCTTTCTAGTAGTTGCACATCAAATCTAAGCTGTCTGAAGTGTTTTTCGAAAGTTATCAACATTTTTATGTTTGGCGTTCCGGAATCGACCTTATCTCTGGCTGAAAACGCGTTTTCCGCATTGTGCCATAGCTTCTCAGGGAAGCTTCAGAACATGAAATGTTCACCTCCAATTTTAGCAGAAAGGGTCTTTCTAGTAGTTGCACATCAAATCTAAGCTGTCTGAAGTGTTTTTCCAAAGTTATCAACATTTTTATGTTTGGTGTTCTGGAACCCACCTTATCTCAGGCTGAAAACGCCTTTTCTGCATTGTGCCATAACTTTGCAGGAAAGCTGCAGAATATGAAATTTTCACCTCCCACTATAGCAGAAAGGTTCTTTCTAGTAGTTGCACATCAAATCTAAGCTGTCTGAAGTGTTTTTCAAAAGTTATCAACATTTTTATGTTTGGCGTTCCAGAATCGACCTTATCTCAGCCTAAAAACTCGTTTTCTGCATTGTGCCATAACTTTGCAGGGAAGCTTCAGAACATGACATTTTCACGTCCAACTATAGCAGAAAGGGTCTTTCTAGTAGTTGCACATCAAATCTAAGCTGTCTGAAGTGTTTTTCGAAAGTTATCAACATTTTTATGTTTGGCGTTCCGGAACCCACCTTATCTCAAGCTGAAAACGCGTTTTCTGCATTGTGCCATAACTTTGCAGGGAGGCTTCAGAACATGAGATTTTCACATCCCACTATAGCAGAAAGGGTCTTTCTAGTAGTTGCACATCAAATCTAAGCTGTCTGAAGTGCTTTTCAAAAGTTATCAACATTTTTATGTTTGGCGTTCCGGAACCCACCTTATCTCAAGCTGAAAACGCGTTTTCTGCATTGTGCCATAACTTTGCTGGGAAGCTTCAGAACATGAAATGTTCACCTCCCACTATAGCAGAAAGGGTCTTTCTAGTAGTTGCACATCAAATCAAAGATGTCTGAAGTATTTTTCCAAAGTTATCAACATTTTTATGTTTGGCGTTCCGGAATTTTCAGGATGAAAATGCGTTTTCTGCATTGTTCCATAACTTTCCAGGGAAGCTTCAGAACAGAAATTTTGACCTCCCACTATAGCAGAAAGGTTCTTTGTAGTAGTTGCTCATCAAATCTAAGCTGTCTGAAGTGTTTTTCGATAGTTAACATTTTTACGTTTGGCGTTTCGGAACCCACCTTATCTCAGGCTGAAAACGCGTTTTCTGCATTGTGCCATAACTTTGCAGAGAAGCTTCAGAACATGAAATTTTCACCTCCCAATATACCAGAAAGGGTCTTTCTAGTAGTTGCACATCAAATCTAAGCTGTCTGATGTGTTTTTCCAAAGTTATCAACATTTTTACGCTTGGCGTTCCGGAACCCACCGTATCTCAGGCTGAAAACGCGTTTTCTGTATTGTGCCAAACTTCTCAGGGAAGCTTCAGAACATGACATTTTCACCTCCCACTAGAGCAGAAAGGGTCTTTCTTGTAGTTGCACATCAAATCTAAGCTGTCTGATGTGTTTTTCCAAAGTTTTCAACATTTTTATGTTTTGCGTTCCGGAACCCACCTTATCTCAGGCTGAAAACAGGTTTTCTGCATTGTGCCATAACTTTGCAGGGAAGCTTCAGAACATGAAATTTTCACATCCCACTATAGCAGAAAGGGTCTTTCTAGTAGTTGCACATCAAATCTAAGCTGTCTGAAGTGTTTTTCGAAAGTTATCAACATTTTTATGTTTGGCGTTCCAGAATCGACCTTATCTCAGGCTGAAAACGGGTTGTCTGCATTGTGCCATAACTTTGCATGGAAGCTTCAGAACATGAAATGTTCACCTCCCACAATAGCAGAAACGGTCTTTCTAGTAGTTGCACATCAAATCTAAGCTGTCTGAAGTGTTTTTCAAAAGTTATCAACATTTTTATGTATGGAGTTCCAGAATCGACCTTATCTCAGCCTGAAAACGCGTTTTCTGCATTGTGCCATAACTTTGCAGGGAAGCTTCAGAACATGACATTTTCACGTCCCACTATAGCAGAAAGGGTCTTTCTAGTAGTTGCACATCAAATCTAAGCTGTCTGAAGTGTTTTTCGAAAGTTATCAACATTTTTATGTTTGGCGTTCCGGAACCCACCTTATCTCAAGCTGAAAACGTGTTTTCTGCATTGTGCCATAACTTTGCAGGGAGGCTTCAGAACATGAAATGTTCACCTCCCACTATAGCAGAAAGGTTCTTTCTAGTAGTTGCACATCAAGTCTAAGCTGTCTGAAGTGTTTTTCCAAAGTTATCAACATTTTTATGTTTGGCGTTCCGGAACCCACCTTATCTCAGGCTGAAAACGCATTTTCTGCATTGTGCCATAACTTTGCAAGGAAGCTTCAGATCATGGAATTTTCACCTCCCGCTATAGCAGAAAAGGTCTTTCTAGTAGTTGCACATCAAATCTAAGCTGTCTGAAGTGTTTTTCGATAGTTATCAACATTTTTACGTTTGGCGTTTCGGAACCCACCTTATCTCAGGCTGAAAACGCGTTTTCTGCATTGTGCCATAACTTCTCAAGGAAGCATCAGAAAATGAAATTTTCACCTCCCTCTAAAGCAGAAAGGGTCTTTCTAGTAGTTGCACATCAAATCTAAGCTGTCTGATGTGTTTTTCCAAAGTTATCAACATTTTTATGTCTGGCGTTCCCGAATCGACCTTATCTCAGGCTGAAAACGCGTTTTACGCATTGTGCCATATCTTTGCAGGGAAGCTTCAGAACATGAAATGTTCACATCCCACTACACCAGAAAGGGTCTTTCTAGAAGTTGCACATCAAATCTAAGCTGTCTGATGTGTTTTTCCAAAGTTATCAACATTTTTATGTTCGGCGTTCCGGAATCGACCTTATTTCAGGCTGAAAACGCGTTTTACGCATTGTGCCATAACTTTGCAGGGAAGCTTCAGAAAATGAAATTTTCACCTCCCACTATACCAGAAAGGGTCTTTCTAGTAGTTGCACATCAAATCTAAGCTGTCAGATGTGTTTTTCCAAAGTTATCAACATTTTTACGCTTGGCGTTCCGGAACCCACCTTATCACAGGCTGAAAACGCGTTTTCTGTATTGTGCCATAACTTCTCAGGGAAGCTTCAGAACATGACATTTTCACCTCCCACTATAGCAGAAAGGGTCTTTCTAGAAGTTGCACATCAAATCTAAGCTGTCTGAAATGTTTTTCCAAAGTTATCAACATTTTTACGTTTGGCGTTCCGGAACCCACCTTATCTCAGGCTGAACACGCATTGTGCCATAACTTTGCAGGGAAGCTTCAGAACATGATATTTTCATCTCCCACTATACCAGAAAGGGTCTTTCTAGTAGTTGCACATCAAATCTAAGCTGTCTGAAGTGTTTTTCCAAAGTTATCAACATTTTTATGTTTGGCGTTCCGGAATCGACCTTATCTCAGGCTGAAAACGCGTTGTCTGCATTGTGCCATAACTTTGCATGGAAGCTTCCGAACATGAAATTTTCTCCTCCCACTATAGCAGAAAGAGTCTTTCTAGTAGTTGCCCATCAAATCTAAGCTGTCTGGTGTGTTTTACCAAATTTATCAACATTTTTATGTTTGGCGTTCCGGAATCGACCTTATCTTAGTCTAAAAACGCGTCTTACACATTGTGCAATAACTTTGCACGGAAGCTTCAGATCATGAAATGTTCACGTCCCACTATAGCAGAAAGGGTCTTTCTAGTAGTTGCACATCAAATCTAAGCTGTCTGAAGTGTTTTTCCGAAGTTATCAACATTTTCATGTTTGGCGTTCCGGAATCGACCTTATCTCAGGCTGAAAACGTGTTTTACGCATTGTGCCATAACTTTGCAAGGAAGCTTCAGATCATGAAATGTTCACCTCCCATTATAGCAGAAAGGATCTTTCTAGTAGTTGCACATCAAATCTAAGCTGTCTGAAGTGTTTTTCGAAAGTTATCAACATTTTTATGTTTGGCGTTCCGGAACCCACCTTATCTCAAGCTGAAAACGCATTTTCTGCATTGTGCCATAACTTTGCAGGGACGCTTCAGAACATGAAATTTTAACCTCCCACTATAGCAGAAAGGGTTTTTCTAGTAGTTGCCCATCAAATCTAAGCTGTCTGAAGTATTTTTCCAAAGTTATCAACATTTTTATGTTTGGCGTTCCGGAATCGACCTTATCTCAGGATGAAAATGCGTTTTCTGCATTGTCCCTCAACTTTCCAGGGAAGCTTCAGAACATGAAATTTTGACCTCCCACTATAGCAGAAAGGGTCTTTCTAGTAGTTGCACATCAAATCTAAGCTGTCTGAAGTGTTTTTTGAAAGTTATCAACATTTTTATGTTTGGCGTTCCGGAATCGACCTTATCTCTGGCTGAAAACGCGTTTTCCGCATTGTGCCATAGCTTCTCAGGGAAGCTTCAGAACATGAAATGTTCACCTCCAATTATAGCAGAAAGGGTCTTTCTAGTAGTTGCACATCAAATCTAAGCTGTCTGAAGTGTTTTTCCAAAGTTATCAACATTTTTATGTTTGGTGTTCTGGAACCCACCTTATCTCAGGCTGAAAACGCCTTTTCTGCATTGTGCCATAACTTTGCAGGAAAGCTGCAGAATATGAAATTTTCACCTCACACTATAGCAGAAAGGGTCTTTCTAGTAGTTGCACATCAAATCTAAGCTGTCTGAAGTGTTTTTCGAAAGTTATCAACATTTTTATGTTTGGCGTTCCGGAATCGACCTTATCTCACGATGAAAACGCGTTTTCTGCATTGTCCCATAACTTTCCAGGGAAGCTTCAGAACATGAAATTTTGACTTCACACTATAGCAGAAAGGGTCTTTCTAGTAGTTGCACATCAAATCTAAGCTGTCAGAAGTGTTGTTCCAAAGTAATCAACATTTTTACCATTGGCGTTCTGGAACATACCTTATCTCAAGCTGAAAATGCGTTTTCTGCATTGTGCCATAACTTTGCAGGGAAGCTTCAGAACATGAAATTTTCACGATACACTGTAGCAGAAAGGGTCTTTCTAGTAGTTGCACATCAAATCAAAGCTGTCTGAAGTGTTTTTCGAAAGTTATCAACATTTTTATGTTTGGCGTTCCGGAATCGACCTTATGTCACGATGAAAAATCGTTTTCTGCATTGTCCTATAACTTTCCAGGGAAGCTTCAGAATATGAAATTTTGACCTCCCACTATAGGCGAAAGAGTCTTTCTAGTAGTTGCACATCAAATCTAAGCGGTCTGAAGTGTTTTTCGAAAGTTATCAACATTTTTATGTTTGGCGTTCCGGAATCGACCTTATCTCAGGATGAAAAATCGTTTTCTGCATTGTCCCATAACTTTCCAGGGAAGCTTCAGAACATGATATTTTGACCTCCCACTATAGCAGAAAGGGTCTTTCTAGTAGTTGCACATCAAATCTAAGCTGTCTGAAGTGTTTTTCCAAAGTTATCATATTTTTTTGTTTGGCGTTCTGGAACCCACCTCCTCTCAGGCTGAAAACGAGTTTTACGCATTGTGCCATAACTTTGCAGCGAAGCTTCAGAACATGAAATTTTCAACTCCCACTACAGCAGAAAGGGTCTTTCTAGTAGTTGCACGTCAAATATAAGCTGATTGAAGTGTTTTTCCAAAGTTATCAACATTTTTATGTTTGGCATTCCAGAATCGACCTTATCTCTGGCTGAAAACGCGTTTTCTGCATTGTGCCATAACTTTGGAGGGAAGCTTCAGAACATGAAATTTTCACCTGCCACTATAGCAGAAAGGTTCCTTCTAGTAGTTGCTCATCAAATCTAACCAGTCTGAAGTGTTTTTCCACAGTTATCAACATTCCTATGTTTGGCGTTCCGGAATCAAACTTATCTCAGGCTGAAAACGCATTTTCTGCATTGTGCCATCACTTTGCAGGAAAGCTGCAGAATATGAAATTTTCACCTCCCACTATAGCAGAAAGGGTCTTTCTAGTAGTTGCATAACAAATCTAAGCTGTCTGAAGTGTTTTTCGAAAGTTATCAACATTTTTATGTTTGGCGTTCCGGATCGCACCTCATTGAAAACGCCTTTTCTGCATTGTGCCATAACTTTGCAGGGAAACTTCACAACATGACATTTAAACATCCCACTATAGCAGAAAGGGTCTTTCTAGTAGTTGCACATCAAATCTAAGCTGTCTGAAGTGTTTTTCCAAAGTTATAAACATTTTTATGTTTGGCGTTCCGAAATCGATCTTATCTCAGGCTGAAAAAGCGTTTTCTGCAATGCGCCATAACTTTGCAGGGAAGCTTCAGAACATGAAATTTTCAACTCCCATTATAGCAGAAAGGGTCTTTACAGAAGTTGCACATCAAATCTAAGCTGTCTGAAGTGTTTTTCCAAAGTTCTCAACATTTTTATGTTTGGCGTTCTGGCACCCACCTTATCTCAGGCTGAAAACGCGTTTTCTGCATTGTGCCATAACTTTTCAGGGAAGCTTTAGAACATGAAATTTTCACCTCCCACTATCGCAGAAAGGTTCCTTCTAGTAGTTGCTCATCAAATCTAACCTGTCTGAAGTGTTTTTCCACAGTTATCAACATTCCAATGTTTGGCGTTCCGGAATCAAACTTATCTCAGGCTGAAAACGCATTTTCTGCATTGTGCCATCACTTTGCAGGAAAGCTGCAGAATATGAAATTTTCACATCCCACTATAGCAGAAAGGGTCTTTCTAGTAGTTGCACATCAAATCAAAGATGTCTGAAGTGTTTTTCGAAAGTTATCAACATTTTTATGTTTGGCGTTCCGGAATCGACCTTATGTCACGATGAAAAATCGTTTTCTGCATTGTCCCATAACTTTCCAGGGAAGCTTCAGAATATGAAATTTTGACCTCCCACTATAGGCGAAAGAGTCTTTCTAGTAGTTGCACATCAAATCTAAGCGGTCTGAAGTGTTTTTCGAAAGTTATCAACATTTTTAAGTTTGGCGTTCCGGAATCGACCTTATCTCAGGATGAAAAATTGTTTTCTGCATTGTCCCATAACTTTCCAGGGAAGCTTCAGAAAATGAAATTTTGACCTCCCACTATAGCAGAAAGGGTCTTTCTAGTAGTTGCACATCAAATCTAAGCTGTCTGAAGTGTTTTTCCAAAGTTATCAACATTTTTATGTTTGGCGTTCCGGAATCGACCTTATCTCACGATGAAAAATTGTTTTCTGCATTGTCCCATAACTTTCCAGGGAAGCTTCAGAACATGATATTTTGACCTCCCACTATAGCAGAAAGGGTCTTTCTAGTAGTTGCACATCAAATCTAAGCTGTCTGAAGTGTTGTTCCAAAGTAATCAACATTTTTACGATTGGCGTTCTGGAACATACCTTATCTCAAGCTGAAAACGCGTTTTCTGCATTGTGCCATAACTTTGCAGGGAAGCTTCAGAACATGAAATTTTCACGTCCCACTGTAGCAGAAAGGGTCTTTCTAGTAGTTGCACATCAAATCTAAGCTGTCTGAAGTGTTTTTCGAAAGTTATCAACATTTTTATGTTTGGCGTTCCGGAATCGACCTTATCTCACGATGAAAAATCGTTTTCTGCATTGTCCCATAACTTTCCAGGGAAGCTTCAGATTATGAAATTTTGACCTCCCACTATAGCAGAAAGGGTCTTTCTAGTAGTTGCACATCAAATCTAAGCTGTCTGAAGTGTTTTTCCAAAGTTATCAACACTTTTATGTTTGGCGTTCCGGAACCCACCTTATCTCAAGCTGAAAACGCCTTTTCTGCATTGTGCCATAACTTTGCAGGAAAGCTTCAGAACATGAAATTTTAAACTCCCACTATAGCAGAAAGGGTCTTTCTAGTAGTTGCACATCAAATCTAAGCTGTCTGAAGTGTTTTTCGAAAGTTATCAACATTTTTACGTTTGGCGTTCTGAAATCAACCTCCTCTCAGGCTGAAAACGAGTTTTACGCATTGTGCCATAACTTTGCAGCGAAGCTTCAGAACATGAAATTTTCACCTACCACTATAGCGGAAAGGGTCTTTCTCGTAGTTGCACATCATATCTAAGCTGTCTGAAGTGTTTTTCGAAAGTTTTCAACATTTTTATGTTTGGTGTTCCTGAATCGACCTTATCTCAGGCTGAAAATGCGTTTTCTGCATTGTGCCATAACTTTGCAAGAAAGCTTCAGATCATGAAATGTTCATTTCCCACTATAGCAGAAAGGGTCTTTCTCGTAGTTGGACATCAAATCTAAGCTGTCTGAAGTGTTTTTCCGAAGTTATCAACATTTTTATGTTTGGCGTATCGGAATTGACCTTATGTGAGGCTGAAAACGCGTTTTCTGCATTGTGACATAACTTTGCAGGGAAGCTTCAGAACATGAAAATCTCACATCCCACTATAGCAGAAAGGGTCTTTCTAGTAATTGCACATCAAATCTAAGCAGTCTGAAGTGTTTTTCCAAAGTTATCAACATTCTTATGTTTGGCGTTCCGGAATCAACCTTATCTCAGGCTGAAAACGCCTTTTCTGCATTGCGCCATAACTTTGCAGGGAAGCTTCAGAAAATGAAATTTTAACCTGCCACTATAGCAGAAAGGGTCTTTCTAGTAGTTGCACATCAAATCTAAGCTGTCTGAAGTGTTTTTCCAAAGTTATCATATTTTTTTGTTTGGCGTTCCGGAACCCACCTTATCTCAGGCTGATAATGCGTTTTCTGCATTGTGCCATAACTTTGCAGGGAAGCTTCAGAACATGAAATTTTCAACTCCCACTATAGCAGAAAGGGTCTTTCTAGTAGTTGCACATCAAATCGAAGCTGTTTGACGTGTTTTTCCACAGTTATCAACATTCCTATGTTTGGCGTTCCGGAATCAAACTTATCTCAGGCTGAAAACGCATTTTCTGCATTGTGCCATCACTTTGCAGGAAAGCTGCAGAATATGAAATTTTCACCTCCCACTATAGCAGAAAGGGTCTTTCTAGTAGTTGCATAACAAATCTAAGCTGTCTGAAGTGTTTTTCGAAAGTTATCAACATTTTTATGTTTGGCGTTCCGGATCGCACCTCATTGAAAACGCCTTTTCTGCATTGTGCCATAACTTTGCAGGGAAACTTCACAACATGACATTTAAACATCCCACTATAGCAGAAAGGGTCTTTCTAGTAGTTGCACATCAAATCTAAGCTGTCTGAAGTGTTTTTCCAAAGTTATAAACATTTTTATGTTTGGCGTTCCGAAATCGATCTTATCTCAGGCTGAAAAAGCGTTTTCTGCAATGCGCCATAACTTTGCAAGGAAGCTTCAGAACATGAAATTTTCAACTCCCACTATAGCAGAAAGGGTCTTTCCAGAAGTTGCACATCAAATCTAAGCTGTCTGAAGTGTTTTTCCAAAGTTCTCAACATTTTTATGTTTGGCGTTCTGGCACCCACCTTATCTCAGGCTGAAAACGCGTTTTCTGCATTGTGCCATAACTTTTCAGGGAAGCTTTAGAACATGAAATTTTGCATTCCCATTATAGCAGAAAGGGTCTTTCTCATACTTGCACATCAAATCTAAGCTGTCTGAAGTGTTTTTCCAAAGTTATCAACATTCTTATGTTTGGTGTTCCGGAATCAACCTTTTCTCAGCCTAAAAACGCGTTTTCTGCATTTTGCCATCACTTTGCAGGAAAGCTGCAGAATATGAAATTTTCACCTCCCACTATAGCAGAAAGGGTCTTTCTAGTAGTTGCACAACAAATCTAAGCTGTCTGAAGTGTTTTTCGAAAGTTATCAACATTTTTATGTTTGGCGTTCCGGATCGCACCTTATTGAAAACGCCTTTTCTGCATTGTGCCATAACTTTGCATCGAAGCTTCAGAACATGAAATTTTCAAATCCCACTGTAGCAGAAAGGGTCTTTCTCGTAGTTGCACATCAAATCTAAGCTGTCTGAAGTGTTTTTCCAAAGTTATCAATATTTTTATGCTTGGTGTTCCGAAACCCATCTTATCTCAGGCTGTGAGCGCGTTTTCTGCATTGTGCCATAACTTTGGAGGATAGCTTCAGAACATGAAATTTTCAATTCCCATTATAGCAGAAAGGGTCTTTCTCATACTTGCACATCAAATCTAAGCTGTCTGAAGTGTTTTTTGAAAGTTTTCAACATTTTTATGTTTGGCGTTCCTGAATCGACCTTATCTCATGCTGAAAACGCGTTTTCTGCATTGTGCCATAACTTTGCAGGGAAGCTTCAGAACATGAAATTTTAACCTCCCACTATAGCAGAAAGGGTCTTTCTAAAAGTTGCACATCAAATCTAAGCTGTCTGAAGAGTTTTTCCAAAGTTATCAACATTTTTATGTTTGGCGTTCCGGAACCCACCTTATCTTAGGCTGTGAGCGCGTTTTCTGCATTGTGCCATAACTTTGGAGGAAAGCTTCAGAACATGAAATTTTCAATTCCCATTATAGCAGAAAGGGTCTTTCTCGTACTTGCACATCAAATCTAAGCTGTCTGAAGTGTTTTTTGAAAGTTTTCAACATTTTTATGTTTGGCATTCCTGAATCGACCTTATCTCAGGCTGAAAACGCGTTTTCTGCAATGTGCCATAACTTTGCAGGGAAGCTTCAGAACATGAAATTTTCAACTCCCACTATAGCAGAATGGGTCTTTCTAGTAGTTGCACATCAAATCTAAGCTGTCTGAAGTGTTTTTCCAAAGTTACCAACATATTTATGTTTGGCATTCCGGAATCAACCTTATCTCACGCTGTAAACGCTTTTTTTGCATTGTGCCATAACTTTGGAGGGAAGCTTCAGAACATGAAATTTTCAATTCCCATTATAGCAGAAAGGGTCTTTCTCATACTTCCACATCAAATCTAAGCTGTCTGAAGTGTTTTTTGAAAGTTATCAACATTTTTATGTTTGGCGTTTCGGAATCGACCTTTTCTCCGGCTGAAAACGTGTTTTCTGCATTGTGCCATAACTTTGCAGGGAAGCTTCAGAACACGAAATTTTAACCTCCCACTATAGCAGAAAGGGTCTTTCTAGTAGTTGCACATCAAATCTAACCTGTCTGATGTGTTTTTCCAAAGTTATCAACATTCTTATGTTTGGTGTTCCGGAATCAACCTTTTCTCAGGCTGAAAATGCGTTTTCTGCATTTTGCGTTCACTTTGCAGGAAAGCTGCAGAATATGAAATTTTCACCTCCCACGATAGCAGAAAGGGTCTTTCTAGTAGTTGCATTACAAATCTAAGCTGTCTGTAGTGTTTTTCGAAAGTTATCAACATTTTTATGTTTGGCGTTCCGGAATCGACCTTATCTAAAGCTGAAAACGCGTTTTCTGCATTGTGCCATAACTTTGCAGGGAGGCTTCAGTACATGAAATGTTCACCTCCCACTATAGTAGAAAGGGTCTTTCTAGTAGTTGCACATCAAATCTAAGCTGTCTGAAGTGTTTTTCGGAAGTTATCAACATTTTTATGTTTGGCGTTCCAGAATCGACCTTATCTCAGGCTGAAAACGCGTTGTCTACATTGTGCCATAACTTTGCATGGAAGCTTCCGAACAAGAAATTTTAACCTCCCACTATAGCAGAAAGGGTCTTTCTTGTAGTTGCACATCAAATCTAAGATGTCTGAGGTGTTTTCCCAAAGTTATCAACATTTTTATGTTTGGCGTTCCGGAATGGACCTTATCTCAGGCAGAAAACGCTTTTTACGCTTTGTCCCATAACTTTGCAGGGAAGCTTCAGAAAATGAATTTTTCACCTCCCACTGTACCAGAAAGGGTCTTTCTAGTAGTTGCACATCAAATCTAAGATGTCTGAAGTGTTTTCCCAAAGTTATCAACATTTTTATGTTTGGCGTTCCGGAATCGACCTTATCTCATGCAGAAAACGCTTTTTACGCTTTGTGCCATAACTTTGCAGGGAAGCTTCAGAAAATGAAATTTTCACCTCCCACTATAGCAGAAAGGGTTTTTCTAGTAGTTGCACATCAAATCTAAGCTGTCTGAAGTGTTTTTCCATAGTTATCAACATTTTTATGTTTGGCGTTCCGGAATCAACCTTATCTCAGGCTGAAAACGCATTTTCTGCATTGTGCCATAACTTTGCAAGGAAGCTTCAGAACATGAAATGTTCACCTCCCACTATAGCAGAAAGGGTCTTTCTAGTAGTTGCACATCAAATCTAAGATGTCTGAAGTGTTTTTCGAAAGTTATCAACATTTTTATGTTTGGCGTTCCGGAATCGACCTTATCTCAGGATGAAAAATCGTTTTCTGCATTGTCCCAAAACTTTGCAGGGAAGATTCAGAACATGAAATTTTCACGTCCCACTATAGCAGAAAGGGTCTTTCTAGTATTTGCACATCAAATCTAAGCTGTCTGAAGTGTTTTTCGAAAGTTGTCAACATTTTTATGTTTGGCGTTCCGGAACCCACCTTTCCTCAAGCTGAAAACGCGTTTTCTCCATTGTGCCATAACTTTGCAGGGAAGCTTCAGAACATGAAAATTTCACGTCCCACTATAACAGAAAGGGTCTTTCTAGTAGTTGGACATCAAATCTAAGCTGTCTGAAGTGTTTTTCGAAAGTTATCAGGCTGAAAACGCGTTGTCTGCATTGTGCCATAACTTTGCATGGAAGCTTCCGAACATGAAATTTTAACCCCCCACTATAGCAGAAAGGGTCTTTCTAGTAGTTGCACATTAAATCTAAGCTGTCTGATGTGTTTTTCCAAAGTTATCAACATTTTTATGCATGGCGTTCCGGAATCTACCTTATCTCAGGCTGAAAACGCGTTTTACGCATTGTGCCATAACTTTGCAGGGAACCTTTAGAACATGAAATTTTCACCTCCCACTATAGCAGAAAGGGTCTTTCTAGTAGTTGCACATCAAATCTAAGATGTCTGAAGTGTTTTCCCAAAGTTATCAACATTTTTATGTTTGGCGTTCCGGAATCGACCTTATCTCAGGCTGAAAACGCGTTTTACGCATTGTGCCATAACTTTGCAAGGAAGCTTCAGAACATGAAATGTTCACCTCCCACTATAGCAGAAAGGGTCTTTCTCGTAGTTGCACATCAAATCTAAGATGTCTGAAGTGTTTTTCGAAAGTTATCAACATTTTTATGTTTGGCGTTCCGGAATCGACCTTATCTCAGGATGAGAAATCGTTTTCTGCATTGTCCCAAAACTTTGCAGGGAAGATACAGAACATGAAATTTTCACGTCCCACTATAGCAGAAAGGGTCTTTCTAGTATTTGCACATCAAATCTAAGCTGTCTGAAGTGTTTTTCGAAAGTTGTCAACATTTTTATGTTTGGCGTTCCGGAACCCACCTTTCCTCAAGCTGAAAACGCGTTTTCTATATTGTGCCATAACTTTGCAGGGAAGCTTCAGAACATGAAATTTTCACGTCCCACTATAGCAGAAAGGGTCTTTCTAGTAGTTGGACATCAAATCTAAGCTGTCTGAAGTGTTTTTCGAAAGTTATCAGGCTGAAAACGCGTTGTCTGCATTGTGCCATAACTTTGCATGGAAGCTTCCGAACATGAAATTTTAACCTCCCACTATAGCAGAAAGGGTCTTTCTAGTAGTTGCACATTAAATCTAAGCTGTCTGATGTGTTTTTCCAAAGTTATCAACATTTTTATGCATGGCGTTCCGGAATCTACCTTATCTCAGGCTGAAAACGCGTTTTACGCATTGTGCCATAACTTTGCAAGGAACCTTTAGAACATGAAATTTTCACCTCCCACTATAGCAGAAAGGGTCTTTCTAGTAGTTGCACATCAAATCTCAGCTGTCTGAAGTGTTGTTCAAAAGTGATCAATATTTTTACGTTTGGCGTTCCGGAACCCACCTTATCTCAGGCTGAAAACGCGTTTTCTGCATTGTGCCATAACTTTGCAGGGAAGCTTCAGAACATGAAATTTTAACCTCCCACTATAGCAGAAAGGGTCTTTCTAGTAGTTGCACATAAAATCTAAGATGTCTGAAGTGTTTTTCGAAAGTTATCAACATTTTTATGTATGGCGTTCCGTAATGGACCTTATCTCAAGCTGAAAACGCGTTTTACGCATTGTGCCATAACTTTGCAGGGAACCTTTAGAACATGAAATTTTCACCTCCCACTATAGCAGAAAGGGTCTTTCTAGTAGTTGCACATCAAATCTAAGATGTCTGAAGTGTTTTCCCAAAGTTATCAACATTTTTATGTTTGGCGTTCCGGAATCGACCTTATCTCAGGCAGAAAACGCTTTTTACGCTTTGTCCCATAACTTTGCAGGGAAGCTTCAGAAAATGAATTTTTCACCTCCCACTGTACCAGAAAGGGTCTTTCTAGTAGTTGCACATCAAATCTAAGATGTCTGAAGTGTTTTCCCAAAGTTATCAACATTTTTATGTTTGGCGTTCCGGAATCGACCTTATCTCATGCAGAAAACGCTTTTTACGCTTTGTGCCATAACTTTGCAGGGAAGCTTCAGAAAATGAAATTTTCACCTCCCACTATAGCAGAAAGGGTTTTTCTAGTAGTTGCACATCAAATCTAAGCTGTCTGAAGTGTTTTTCCATAGTTATCAACATTTTTATGTTTGGCGTTCCGGAATCAACCTTATCTCAGGCTGAAAACGCATTTTCTGCATTGTGCCATAACTTTGCAAGGAAGCTTCAGAACATGAAATGTTCACCTCCCACTATAGCAGAAAGGGTCTTTCTAGTAGTTGCACATCAAATCTAAGATGTCTGAAGTGTTTTTCGAAAGTTATCAACATTTTTATGTTTGGCGTTCCGGAATCGACCTTATCTCAGGATGAAAAATCGTTTTCTGCATTGTCCCAAAACTTTACAGGGAAGATTCAGAACATGAAATTTTCACGTCCCACTATAGCAGAAAGGGTCTTTCTAGTATTTGCACATCAAATCTAAGCTGTCTGAAGTGTTTTTCGAAAGTTGTCAACATTTTTATGTTTGGCGTTCCGGATCCCACCTTTCCTCAAGCTGAAAACGCGTTTTCTCCATTGTGCCATAACTTTGCAGGGAAGCTTCAGAACATGAAATTTTCACGTCCCACTATAGCAGAAAGGGTCATTCTAGTAGTTGGACATCAAATCTAAGCTGTCTGAAGTGTTTTTCGAAAGTTATCAGGCTGAAAACGCGTTGTCTGCATTGTGCCATAACTTTGCATGGAAGCTTCCGAACATGAAATTTTAACCTCCCACTATAGCAGAAAGGGTCTTTCTAGTAGTTGCACATTAAATCTAAGCTGTCTGATGTGTTTTTCCAAAGTTATCAACATTTTTATGCATGGCGTTCCGGAATCTACCTTATCTCAGGCTGAAAACGCGTTTTACGCATTGTGCCATAACTTTGCAGGGAACCTTTAGAACATGAAATTTTCACCTCCCACTATAGCAGAAAGGGTCTTTCTAGTAGTTGCACATCAAATCTAAGATGTCTGAAGTGTTTTCCCAAAGTTATCAACATTTTTATGTTTGGCGTTCCGGAATCGACCTTATCTCAGGCAGAAAACGCTTTTTACGCTTTGTCCCATAACTTTGCAGGGAAGCTTCAGAAAATGAATTTTTCACCTCCCACTGTACCAGAAAGGGTCTTTCTAGTAGTTGCACATCAAATCTAAGATGTCTGAAGTGTTTTCCCAAAGTTATCAACATGTTTATGTTTGGTGTTCCGGAATCGACCTTATCTCATGCAGAAAACGCTTTTTACGCTTTGTGCCATAACTTTGCAGGGAAGCTTCAGAAAATGAAATTTTCACCTCCCACTATAGCAGAAAGGGTTTTTCTAGTAGTTGCACATCAAATCTAAGCTGTCTGAAGTGTTTTTCCATAGTTATCAACATTTTTATGTTTGGCGTTCCGGAATCAACCTTATCTCAGGCTGAAAACGCATTTTCTGCATTGTGCCATAACTTTGCAAGGAAGCTTCAGAACATGAAATGTTCACCTCCCACTATAGCAGAAAGGGTCTTTCTAGTAGTTGCACATCAAATCTAAGATGTCTGAAGTGTTTTTCGAAAGTTATCAACATTTTTATGTTTGGCGTTCCGGAATCGACCTTATCTCAGGATGAAAAATCGTTTTCTGCATTGTCCCAAAACTTTGCAGGGAAGATTCAGAACATGAAATTTTCACGTCCCACTATAGCAGAAAGGGTCTTTCTAGTATTTGCACATCAAATCTAAGCTGTCTGAAGTGTTTTTCGAAAGTTGTCAACATTTTTATGTTTGGCGTTCCGGATCCCACCTTTCCTCAAGCTGAAAACGCGTTTTCTCCATTGTGCCATAACTTTGCAGGGAAGCTTCAGAACATGAAATTTTCACGTCCCACTATAGCAGAAAGGGTCTTTCTAGTAGTTGGACATCAAATCTAAGCTGTCTGAAGTGTTTTTCGAAAGTTATCAGGCTGAAAACGCGTTGTCTGCATTGTGCCGTAACTTTGCATGGAAGCTTCCGAACATGAAATTTTAACCTCCCACTATAGCAGAAAGGGTCTTTCTAGTAGTTGCACATTAAATCTAAGCTGTCTGATGTGTTTTTCCGAAGTTATCAACATTTTTATGCATGGCGTTCCGGAATCTACCTTATCTCAGGCTGAAAACGCGTTTTACGCATTGTGCCATAACTTTGCAGGGAACCTTTAGAACATGAAATTTTCACCTCCCACTATAGCAGAAAGGGTCTTTCTAGTAGTTGCACATCAAATCTCAGCTGTCTGAAGTGTTGTTCCAAAGTGATCAATATTTTTACGTTTGGCGTTCCGGAACCCACCTTATCTCAGGCTGAAAACGCGTTTTCTGCATTGTGCCATAACTTTGCAGGGAAGCTTCAGAACATGAAATTTTAACCTCCCACTATAGCAGAAAGGGTCTTTCTAGTAGTTGCACATAAAATCTAAGATGTCTGAAGTGTTTTTCGAAAGTTATCAACATTTTTATGTATGGCGTTCCGGAATGGACCTTATCTCAAGCTGAAAACGTGTTTTCTGCATTGTGCCATAACTTTGCAGGGAAGCTTCAGAACATGAAATGTTCACCACCCAATATAGTAGAAAGGGTCTTTCTAGTAGTTGCACATCAAATCTAAGCTGTCTGAAGTGTTTTTCGAAAGTTATCAACATTTTTATGTATGGCGTTCCAGAATCGACCTTATCTCAGGCTGAAAACGCGTTGTCTGCATTGTCCCATAACTTTGCATGGAAGCTTCAGAGCATGAAATGTTCACCTCCCACTATAGCAGAAAGGGTCTTTCTAGTAGTTGCACATCAAATCTAAGCTGTCTGAAGTGTTTTTCGAAAGTTATCAACATTTTTGTGTTTGGTGTTCCGGAATCGACCTAATCTCAGCATGAAAATGCGTTTTCTGCATTGTGCCATAACTTTGCATGGAAGCTTCCGAACATGAAATTTTCACCTCCCACTATAGCAGAAAGGGTCTTTCTAGTAGTTGCACATCAAATCTAAGCTGTTTGAAGTGTTTTTCCAAAGTTATGAACATTTTCATGTTTGGCGTTCCGGAATCGACCATATCTCAGGCTGAATACGCGTTTTCTGCATTGTGCCATAACTTTGCAAGGAAGCTACAGAACATGAAATTTTCATCTCCCACTATAGCAGAAAAGGTCTTTCTAGTAGTTGCACATAAAATCTAAGCTGTCTGAAGTGTTTTTCGAAAGTTATCAACATTTTTGTGTTTGGTGTTCCGGAATCGACCTAATCTCAGCATGAAAATGCGTTTTCTGCATTGTGCCATAACTTTGCATGGAAGCTTCCGAACATGAAATTTTCACCTCCCACTATAGCAGAAAGGGTCTTTCTAGTAGTTGCACATCAAATCTAAGCTGTTTGAAGTGTTTTTCCAAAGTTATGAACATTTTCATGTTTGGCGTTCCGGAATCGACCATATCTCAGGCTGAATACGCGTTTTCTGCATTGTGCCATAACTTTGCAGGGAATCTTCAGAACATGAAATTTTCACCTCCCACTATAGCAGAAAGGGTCTTTCTAGTAGTTGCACGTCAAATCTAAGCTGTCTGAAGTGTTTTTCCAAAGTTATCAACATTTTCATGTTTGGCGTTCCGGAATCAACCTTATCTCAGGCTGTAAACGCCTTTTCTGCATTGTGCCATAACTTTGCAAGGAAGCTACAGAACATGAAATTTTCACCTCCCACTATAGCAGAAAAGGTCTTTCTAGTAGTTGCACATAAAATCTAAGCTGTCTGAAGAGTTTTTTGGAAAGTTATCTACATTTTTATGTTTGGCGTTCCGGAACCCACCTTATCTCAAGCTGAAAACGCGTTTTCTGCATTGTGCCATAACTTTGCAGGGAGGCTTCAGAACATGAAATGTTCACCTCCCACTATAGCAGAAAGGGTCTTTCTGGTAGTTGCACATCAAATCTAAGCTGTCTGATGTGTTTTTCCAAAGTTATAAACATTTTTATGTATGGCGTTCCGGAATCTACCTTATCTCAGGCTGAAAACGCATTTTCTGCATTGTGCCTCAACTTTGCAAGGAAGCTACAGAACATGAAATTTTCACCTCCCACTATAGCAGAAAGGGTCTTTCTAGTAGTTGCACATCAAATCTAAGCTGTCTGAAGTGTTTTTCGAAAGTTATCAACATTTTTATGTTTGGCGTTCCAGAATCGACCTTATCTTAGGCTGAAAACTGGTTGTCTGCATTGTGCCATAACTTTGCAAGGAAGCTTCAGAACATGAAATTTTCACGTCCCACTATAGCAGAAAGGGTCTTTCTAGTATTTGCACATCAAATCTAAGCTGTCTGAAGTGTTTTTCGAAAGTTGTCAACATTTTTATGTTTGGCGTTCCGGAACCCACCTTTCCTCAAGCTGAAAACGCGTTTTCTCCATTGTGCCATAACTTTGCAGGGAAGCTTCAGAACATGAAATTTTCACGTCCCACTATAGCAGAAAGGGTCTTTCTAGTAGTTGGACATCAAATCTAAGCTGTCTGAAGTGTTTTTCGAAAGTTATCAACATTTTTATGTTTGGCGTTCCAGAATCGACCTTATCTCAGGCTGAAAACGCGTTGTCTGCATTGTGCCATAACTTTGCATGGAAGCTTCCGAACATGAAATTTTAACCTCCCACTATAGCAGAAAGGGTCTTTCTAGTAGTTGCACATTAAATCTAAGCTGTCTGATGTGTTTTTCCAAAGTTATCAACATTTTTATGCATGGCGTTCCGGAATCTACCTTATCTCAGGCTGAAAACGCGTTTTACGCATTGTGCCATAACTTTGCAGGGAACCTTTGAACATGAAATTTTCACCTCCCACTGTAGCAGAAAGGGTCTTTCTAGTAGTTGCACATAAAATCTAAGATGTCTGAAGTGTTTTTCGAAAGTTATCAACATTTTTATGTTTGGCGTTCCGGAATGGACCTTATCTCAAGCTGAAAACGTGTTTTCTGCATTGTGCCATAACTTTGCAGGGAGGCTTCAGAACATGAAATGTTCACCTCCCACTATAGCAGAAAGGGTCTTTCTGGTAGTTGCACATCAAATCTAAGCTGTCTGATGTGTTTTTCCAAAGTTATAAACATTTTTATGTATGGCGTTCCGGAATCTACCTTATCTCAGGCTGAAAACGCATTTTCTGCATTGTGCCTCAACTTTGCAAGGAAGCTTCAGAACATGAAATTTTCACCTCCCACTATAGCAGAAAGGGTCTTTCTAGTAGTTGCACATCAAATCTAAGCTGTCTGAAGTGTTTTTCGAAAGTTATCAACATTTTTATGTTTGGCGTTCCAGAATCGACCTTATCTTAGGCTGAAAACTGGTTGTCTGCATTGTGCCATAACTTTGCAAGGAAGCTTCAGAACATGAAATTTTCACGTCCCACTATAGCAGAAAGGGTCTTTCTAGTATTTGCACATCAAATCTAAGCTGTCTGAAGTGTTTTTCGAAAGTTGTCAACATTTTTATGTTTGGCGTTCCGGAACCCACCTTTCCTCAAGCTGAAAACGCGTTTTCTCCATTGTGCCATAACTTTGCAGGGAAGCTTCAGAACATGAAATTTTCACGTCCCACTATAGCAGAAAGGGTCTTTCTAGTAGTTGGACATCAAATCTAAGCTGTCTGAAGTGTTTATCGAAAGTTATCAACATTTTTATGTTTGGCGTTCCAGAATCGACCTTATCTCAGGCTGAAAACGCGTTGTCTGCATTGTGCCATAACTTTGCATGGAAGCTTCCGAACATGAAATTTTAACCTCCCACTATAGCAGAAAGGGTCTTTCTAGTAGTTGCACATTAAATCTAAGCTGTCTGATGTGTTTTTCCAAAGTTATCAACATTTTTATGCATGGCGTTCCGGAATCTACCTTATCTCAGGCTGAAAACGCGTTTTACGCATTGTGCCATAACTTTGCAGGGAACCTTTGAACATGAAATTTTCACCTCCCACTGTAGCAGAAAGGGTCTTTCTAGTAGTTGCACATAAAATCTAAGATGTCTGAAGTGTTTTTCGAAAGTTATCAACATTTTTATGTTTGGCGTTCCGGAATGGACCTTATCTCAAGCTGAAAACGTGTTTTCTGCATTGTGCCATAACTTAGCAGGGAAGCTTCAGAACATGAAATGTTCACCTCCCAGTATAGTAGAAAGGGTCTTTCTAGTAGTTGCACATCAAATCTAAGCTGTCTGAAATGTTTTTCGAAAGTTATCAACATTTTTATGTATGGCGTTCCAGAATCGACCTTATCTCAGGCTGAAAACGCGTTGTCTGCATTGTCCCATAACTTTGCATGGAAGCTTCAGAGCATGAAATGTTCACCTCCCACTATAGCAGAAAGGGTCTTTCTAGTAGTTGCACATCAAATCTAAGCTGTCTGAAGTGTTTTTCGAAAGTTATCAACATTTTTGTGTTTGGTGTTCCGGAATCGACCTAATCTCAGCATGAAAATGCGTTTTCTGCATTGTGCCATAACTTTGCATGGAAGCTTCCGAACATGAAATTTTCACCTCCCACTATAGCAGAAAGGGTCTTTCTAGTAGTTGCACATCAAATCTAAGCTGTTTGAAGTGTTTTTCCAAAGTTATGAACATTTTCATGTTTGGCGTTCCGGAATCGACCATATCTCAGGCTGAATACGCGTTTTCTGCATTGTGCCATAACTTTGCAGGGAATCTTCAGAACATGAAATTTTCACCTCCCACTATAGCAGAAAGGGTCTTTCTAGTAGTTGCACATCAAATCTAAGCTGTTTGAAGTGTTTTTCCAAAGTTATCAACATTTTCATGTTTGGCGTTCCGGAATCAATCTTATCTCAGGCTGAAAACGCGTTTTACGCATTGTGCCATAACTTTGCAGGAAAGCTTCAGAACATGAGATTTTCTATTCCCACTAAGGCAGAAAGGGTCTTTCTAGCAGTTGCACGTCAAATCTAAGCTGTCTGAAGTGTTTTTCCAAAGTTTTCAACATTTTTATATTTGGCGTTCCTGAATCGACCTTATCTCTGGCTGAAAACGCGTTTTCTGCATTGTGCCATAACTTTGCAGGGAAGCATCAGAACATGACATTTAAACATCCCACTATAGCAGAAAGGGTCTTTCTAGTAGTTGCACATCAAATCAAAGCTGTTTGAAGTGTTTTTCGAAAGTTATCAACATTTTTATGATTGGCGTTCCGGAATCGATCGTATCTCAAGCTGAAAACGTAATTTACGCATTCTGCCATAAACTTGCAGGGATGCTTCTGAACATGAAATTTTCAAATCCCACTATAGCAGAAAGGGTCTTTCTAGTAGTTGCACATCAAATCTAAGCTGTCTGAAGTGTTTTTCCAAAGTTATAAACATTTTTATGTTTGGCGTTCCGGAATCGATCTTATCTCAGGCTGAAAACGCGTTCTCTGCATTGTGCCATAACTTTGCAGGGAATCTTCAGAACATGAAATTTTCACCTCCCACTATAGCAGAAAGGGTCTTTCTAGTAGTTGCACATCAAATCTAAGCTGTTTGAAGTGTTTTTCCAAAGTTATCAACATTTTCATGTTTGGCGTTCCGGAATCAACCTTATCTCAGGCTGAAAACGCGTTTTACGCATTGTGCCATAAATTTGCCGGAAAGCTTCAGAACATGAGATTTTCTATTCCCACTAAAGCAGAAAGGGTCTTTCTAGTAGTTGCACGTCAAATCTAAGCTGTCTGAAGTGTTTTTCCAAAGTTTTCAACATTTTTATATTTGGCGTTCCTGAATCGACCTTATCTCAGGCAGAAAACGCGTTTTCTGCATTGTGCCATAACTTTGCAGGGAAGCTTCAGAACATGAAATTTTCACATCCCACTATAGCAGAAAGGGTCTTTTTAGTAATTGCACATCAAATCTAAGCTGTCTGAAGTGTTTTTCCAAAGTTATCAACATTTTTATGTTTGGCGTTCCGGAATCGATCTTATCTGAGGCTGAATACGCGTTTTCTTCATTGTGACATAACTTTGCAGGGAAGCTTCAGAACATGAAATTTTCACGTCCAACTATAGCAGAAAGGGTCTTTCTAGTAGTTGCACATCAAATCGAAGCTGTTTGAAGTTTTTTTCCAAAGTTATCAACACTTTTATGTTTGGCGTTCCGGAATCGACCTTTTCTCAGGCTGAAAACACGATTTACGCATTCTGCCATAACTTTGCAGGGAAGCTTCAGAACATGAAATTTTCATGTCCCACTATAGCAGAAAGGGTCTTTCTAGCAGTTGCACATCAAATCTAAGCTGTTTGAAGTGTTTTTCCAAAGTTATCAACCTTTTTATTTTTGGCGTTTCGGAATCGACCTTATCACAGGCTGAAAACGCGTTTTCTGCATTGTGCCATAACTTTGCATGGAATCTTCAGAACATGAAATTTTCATATCCCACTAAAGCAGAAAGGGTCTTTCTCCGACTTGCTCATCAAATCTGAGCTGTCTGAAGTGTTTTTCGAAAGTTTTCAACATTTTTATATTTGGCGTTCCGGAACACACCTTATCTCAGGCTGAAAACGTGTTTTCTGCATTGTGCCATAACTTTGCAGGGAAGCTTAAGAACATGACATTTTCACCTCCCACTGTAGCAGAAAGGGTCTTTCTAGTAGTTGCACATCTAATCTAAGCTGTCTGAAGTGTTTTTCCAAAGTTATCAACATTTTTATGTTTGGCGTTCCGGAACCCACCTTATCTCAGGCTGAAAACGCGTTTTCTGCATTGCGCCATAACTTTGCAGGGAAGCTTCAGGACATGAAATTTTCAGCTCCCACCATAGCAGAAAGTGTCTTTCTAGTAGTTGCACATCAAATCTAAGCTGTCTGAAATGTTTTTTCCAAAGTTATCAACATTTTCATGTTTGGCGTTCTGGAAGCCACCTTATCTCAGGCTGAAAATGCGTTTTCTGCATTGTGCCATAACTTTGAAGGAAAGCTTCAGAACATGAAAGTTTCTCCTCCCACTATAGCAGAAAGGGTCTTTCTAGTAGTTGCACTTCAAATATAAGCTGTCTGAAGTGTTTTTCCAAAGTTATCAACACTTTTATGTTTGGCGTTCCGAAACCCACCTTATCTCAGGCTGAAAACGCGTTTTCTGCATTGTGCCATAACTTTGCAGGGAAGCTTCAGAACATGAAATTTTCAGCTCCCACTATAGCAGAAAGGGTCTTTCTAGTAGTTGCACTTCAAATATAAGCTGTCTGAAGTGTTTTTCCAAAGTTATCAACACTTTTATGTTTGGCGTTCCGAAACCCACCTTATCTCAGGCTGAAAACGCGTTTTCTGCATTGTGCCATAACTTTGCAGGGAAGCTTCAGAACATGAAATTTTCAGCTCCCACTATAGCAGAAAGGGTCTTTCTAGTAGTTGCACATCAAATCTAAGCTGTCTGATATGTTTTTTCCAAAGTTATCAACATTTTTATGTTTGGCGTTCCGGAACCCACCTTATCTCAGGCTGAAAACGCGTTTTCTGCATTGTCCGATGACTTTGCAGGAAAGCTTCAGAACATGAAATTTTCACTTCCCGCTATAGCAGAAATGGTCTTTCTAGTAGTTGCACATCAAATCTAAGCTGTCTGAAATGTTTTTTTCCAAAATTATCAACATTTTTATGTTTGGCGTTCCGGAACCCACCTTATCTCAGGCTGAAAACGCGTTTTCTGCATTGTTCCTTAACTTTGCAGGGAAGCATCAGAACATGAAATTTTCAGCTCCCACTATGTCAAACATGGTCTTTCTAATAGTTCCACAACAAATCTAATCTCTCTGAAGTGTTTTTCGAAAGTTATCAACATTTTTATGTTTGGCGTTCCGGAACACACCTTATCTCAGGCTGAAAACGTGTTTTCTGCATTGTGCCATAACTTTGCAGGGAAGCTTAAGAACATGACATTTTCACCTCCCACTGTAGCAGAAAGGGTCTTTCTAGTAGTTGCACATCTAATCTAAGCTGTCTGAAGTGTTTTTCCAAAGTTATCAACATTTTTATGTTTGGCGTTCCGGAACCCACCTTATCTCAGGCTGAAAACGCGTTTTCTGCATTGCGCCATAACTTTGCAGGGAAGCTTCAGGACATGAAATTTTCAGCTCCCACCATAGCAGAAAGTGTCTTTCTAGTAGTTGCACATCAAATCTAAGCTGTCTGAAATGTTTTTTCCAAAGTTATCAACATTTTCATGTTTGGCGTTCTGGAATCGACCTTATCTCAGGCTGAAGACGCGTTTAACGCATTGTGCCATAACTTTGCCGGGAAGTTCCAGAAAATGAAATTTTCACCTCCAACTATAGCAGAAAGTGTTTTTCTATTAGATGCAAATCAAATCTAAGCTGTCTGAAGTGTTTTTCGAAAGTTATCATCATTTTTATGTTTGGCGTTCCGGAACCCACCTTATCTCAGGCTGAAAACGCGTTTTCTGCATTGTGCCATAACTTTGCAGGGAAGCTTCAGAACATGAAATTTTCACCTCCCACTATAGCAGAAATGGTCTTTCTAGTAGTTGCACATCAAATCTAAGCTGTCTGAAGTGTTTTTCGAAAGTTATCAACATTTTTATGTTTGGCGTTCCGGAATCTACTTTATCTCAGGCTGAAAACGCGTTTTATGCATTGTCCCATAACTTTCCAGGGAAGCTTCAGAAGATGAAATTTTGACCTCCCACTATGGCAGAAAGGGTCTTTCTAGTAGTTGCACATCAAATCTAAGCTGTCTGAAGTGTTGTTCCAAAGTTATCAACATTTTTACGTTTGGCTTTCCGGAACCCACCTTATCTCAGGCTGAAAACGCGTTTTGTGCATTGTGCCATAAATTCTCAGGGAAGATTCAGAAAATGAAATTTTCACCTCCCACTATAGCAGAAAGGGTCTTTCTAGTAGTTGCACATCAAATCTAAGCTGTCTGAAGTGTTTTTCCAAAGTTATCAACATTTTTATGTTTGCCGTTCTGGAATCGACCTTATCTCAGGCTGAAAACGCTTTTTACGCATTGTGCCATAACTTTGCAGGGAAGCTTCAGAAAATGAAATTTTCAACTCCCACTATTGCAGAAAGGGTCTTTCTAGTAGTTGCACATCAAATCTAAGCCGTCTGAAGTGTTTTTCCAAAGTTATCAACATTTTTATGTTTGGCGTTCCGGAACCCACCTAATCTCAGGCTGAAAACGCGTTTTCTGCATTGTGCCATAACTTTGCAGGGAAGCTTCAGAAAATGAAATTTTAACCTCCCACTGTAGCAGAAAGGGTCGTTCTAGTAGTTGCACATCAAATATAAGCTGTCTGAAGTGTTTTTCCAAAGTTATCAACATTTTTATGTTTGGCGTTCCGGAACCCACCTTATCTCAGGCTGAAAACGCGTTTTCTGCATTGTGTCATAACTTTGCAGGGTAGCTTCAGAACATGAAATTTTCAGCTCCCACCATAGCAGAAAGTGTCTTTCTAGTAGTTGCACATCAAATCTAAGCTGTCTGATATGTTTTTTTCAAAGTTATCAACATTTTTATGTTTGGCGTTCCGGAACCCACCTTATCTCAGGCTGAAAACGCGTTTTCTGCATTGTGCCATAACTTTGCAGGGAAGCTTCAGAACATGAAATTTTAACCTCCCACTATTGCAGAAAGTATCTTTCTAGTATTTGGACATCAAATCTATGCAGTCTGATGAGTTTTTCCAAAGTTAACAACATTTTCATGTTTGGCGTTCCGGAATCGACCTTATCTCAGGCTGAAGACGCGTTTTACGCATTGTGCCATAACTTTGCAGGGAAGTTCCAGAAAATGAAATTTTCACCTCCCACTATAGCAGAAAGGGTTTTTCTAGTAGTTGCACATCAAATCTAAGCTGTCTGAAGTGTTTTTCGAAAGTTATCAACATTTTTATGTTTGGCGTCCCGGAATCGACCTTATGTCAGGTTGAAAAATTGTTTTCTGCATTGTCCCATAACTTTCCAGGGAAGCTTCAGAACATGAAATTTTGACCTCCCACTATAGCAGAAAGTGTCTTTCTAGTAGTTGCACATCAAATCTAAGCTGTCTGAAATGTTTTTTCCAAAGTTATCAACATTTTCATGTTTGGCGTTCCGGAATCGACCTTATCTCAGGCTGAAGACGCGTTTAACGCATTGTGCCATAACTTTGCCGGGAAGTTCCAGAAAATGAAATTTTCACCTCCAACTATAGCAGAAAGTGTTTTTCTATTAGATGCAAATCAAATCTAAGCTGTCTGAAGTGTTTTTCGAAAGTTATCATCATTTTTATGTTTGGCGTTCCGGAACCCACCTTATCTCAGGCTGAAAACGCGTTTTCTGCATTGTGCCATAACTTTGCAGGGAAGCTTCAGAACATGAAATTTTCACCTCCCACTATAGCAGAAATGGTCTTTCTAGTAGTTGCACATCAAATCTAAGCTGTCTGAAGTGTTTTTCGAAAGTTATCAACATTTTTATGTTTGGCGTTCCGGAATCTACTTTATCTCAGGCTGAAAACGCGTTTTATGCATTGTCCCATAACTTTCCAGGGAAGCTTCAGAAGATGAAATTTTGACCTCCCACTATGGCAGAAAGGGTCTTTCTAGTAGTTGCACATCAAATCTAAGCTGTCTGAAGTGTTGTTCCAAAGTTATCAACATTTTTACGTTTGGCTTTCCGGAACCCACCTTATCTCAGGCTGAAAACGCGTTTTGTGCATTGTGCCATAAATTCTCAGGGAAGATTCAGAAAATGAAATTTTCACCTCCCACTATAGCAGAAAGGGTCTTTCTAGTAGTTGCACATCAAATCTAAGCTGTCTGAAGTGTTTTTCCAAAGTTATCAACATTTTTATGTTTGCCGTTCTGGAATCGACCTTATCTCAGGCTGAAAACGCTTTTTACGCATTGTGCCATAACTTTGCAGGGAAGCTTCAGAAAATGAAATTTTCAACTCCCACTATTGCAGAAAGGGTCTTTCTAGTAGTTGCACATCAAATCTAAGCCGTCTGAAGTGTTTTTCCAAAGTTATCAACATTTTTATGTTTGGCGTTCCGGAACCCACCTAATCTCAGGCTGAAAACGCGTTTTCTGCATTGTGCCATAACTTTGCAGGGAAGCTTCAGAAAATGAAATTTTAACCTCCCACTGTAGCAGAAAGGGTCGTTCTAGTAGTTGCACATCAAATATAAGCTGTCTGAAGTGTTTTTCCAAAGTTATCAACATTTTTATGTTTGGCGTTCCGGAACCCACCTTATCTCAGGCTGAAAACGCGTTTTCTGCATTGTGTCATAACTTTGCAGGGTAGCTTCAGAACATGAAATTTTCAGCTCCCACCATAGCAGAAAGTGTCTTTCTAGTAGTTGCACATCAAATCTAAGCTGTCTGATATGTTTTTTTCAAAGTTATCAACATTTTTATGTTTGGCGTTCCGGAACCCACCTTATCTCAGGCTGAAAACGCGTTTTCTGCATTGTGCCATAACTTTGCAGGGAAGCTTCAGAACATGAAATTTTAACCTCCCACTATTGCAGAAAGTATCTTTCTAGTATTTGCACATCAAATCTATGCAGTCTGATGAGTTTTTCCAAAGTTAACAACATTTTCATGTTTGGCGTTCCGGAATCGACCTTATCTCAGGCTGAAGACGCGTTTTACGCATTGTGCCATAACTTTGCAGGGAAGTTCCAGAAAATGAAATTTTCACCTCCCACTATAGCAGAAAGGGTTTTTCTAGTAGTTGCACATCAAATCTAAGCTGTCTGAAGTGTTTTTCGAAAGTTATCAACATTTTTATGTTTGGCGTCCCGGAATCGACCTTATGTCAGGTTGAAAAATTGTTTTCTGCATTGTCCCATAACTTTCCAGGGAAGCTTCAGAACATGAAATTTTGACCTCCCACTATAGCAGAAAGGGTCTTTCTAGTAGTTGCACATCAAATCTAAGCTGTCTGAAGTGCTTTTCGAAAATTATCAACATTTTTATGTTTGGCGTTCCGGAACACACCTTATCTCAAGCTGAAAACGCGTTTTCTGCATTGTGCCATTACTTTGCAGGGAAGCTTCAGAACATGAAATGTTCACCTCCCACTATAGCAGAAAGAGTCTTTCTAGTAGTTGCACATCAAATCTAAGCTGTCTGAAGTGTTTTTCCAAAGTTATCAACATTTTTATGTTTGGCGTTCCGGAATCGACCTTATCTCAGGATGAAAAATCGTTTTCTGCATTGTCCCATAACTTTCCAGGGAAGCTTCAGAATATGAAATTTTGACCTCCCACTATAGCAGAAAGGGTCTTTCTAGTAGTTGCACATCAAATCTAAGCTGTCTGAAGTGTTTTTCGAAAGTTATCAACATTTTTACGTTTGGCGTTCCGGAACCCACCTTATCTCAAGCTGAAAACGCGTTTTACGCATTGTGCCATAACTTTGCATGGAAGCTTCCGAACATGAAATTTTAACCTCCCACTATAGCAGAAAGGGTCTTTCTTGTAGTTGCACATCAAATCTAAGCTGTCTGAAGTGTTTTTCCAAAGTTATCAACATTTTTATGTTTGGAGTTCCTGAATCCACCTTATCTCAGTCTGAAAACGCGTTTTACGCATTGTGCCATAACTTTGCAGGGAACCTTTAGAACATGAAATTTTCACCTCCCACAATAGCAGAAAGGGTCTTTCTAGTAGTTGCACATCAAATCTAAGCTGTCTGAAGTGTTTTTCGAAAGTTATCAACATTTTTATGTTTGGCGTTCCGGAATCGACCTTATCTCAGGATGAAAAATCGTTTTCTGCATTGTCCCATAACTTTCCAGGGAAGCTTCAGAACATGACATTTTGACCTCCCACTATGGCAGAAAGGGTCTTTCTAGTAGTTGCACATCAAATCTAAGGTGTCTGAAGTGTTTTTCGAAAGTTATCAACATTTTTATGTTTGGCGTTCCGGAATCGACCTTATCTCAGGCTGAAAACGCGTTTTCTGCATTGTGCCATAACTTCTCAGGGAAGCTTCAGAACATGAAATTTTCACCTCCCTCTAAAGCAGAAACGGTCTTTGTAGTAGTTGCACATCAAATCTAAGCTGTCTGAAGTGTTGTTCCAAAGTTATCAACTTTGGCGTTCCGGAACCCACCTTATCTCAGGCTGAAAACGCGTTTTGTGCATTGTGCCATAAATTCTCAGGGAAGCTTCAGAAAATGAAATTTTCACCTCCCACTATAGCAGACAGGGTCTTTCTAGTAGTTGCACATCAAATCTAAGCTGTCTGAAGTGTTTTTCCAAAGTTATCAACATTTTTAAGTTTGGCGTTCCGGAACCCACCTTATCTCATGCTGAAAACGCATTTTCTGCATTGTTCCTTAACGTTGCAGGGAAGCATCAGAACATGAAATTATCAGCTCCCACTATGACAAACAGGGTCTTTCTAATAGTTGCACATCAAATCTAATCTGTCTGAAGTGTTTTTCGAAAGTTATCAACATTTTTATGTTTGCCGTTCCGGAACCCACCTTGTCTCAGCCTGAAAACGCGTTTTCTGCATTGTGCCATAACTTTGAAGGAAAGCTTCAGAACATGAAAGTTTCACCTCCCTCTATAGCAGAAAGGATCTTTCTAGTAGTTGCACATCAAATCTTAGCTGTCTGAAGTGTTTTTCCAAAGTTATCAACATTTTTATGTTTGGCGTTCTGGAATCGAACTTATCTCAGGCTGAAAACGCGTTTTACGCATTGTGCCATAACTTTTCAGGGAAGCTTCAGAAAATGAAATTTTCACCTCCCTCTATAGCAGAAAGGATCTTTCTAGTAGTTGCACATCAAATCTAAGCCGTCTGAAGTGTTTTTCCACAGTTATCAACATTTTTATGTTTAGCGTTCCGGAACCCACCTTATCTCAGGATGAAAACGCGTTTTCTGCATTGTGCCATAACTTTGCAGGGAAGTTCCAGAAAATGAAATTTTCACCTCCCACTATCGCAGAAAGGGTCTTTTTCGTAGTTGCACATCAAATCTAAGCCGTCTGAAGTGTTTTTCCAAAGATATCAACATTTTTGTGTTTGGCGTTGCGGAACCCACCTTATCTCAGGCTGAAAACGCGTTTTCTGCATTGTGCCATAACTTTGCAGGGAAGCTTCAGATCATGAAATTTTCACCTCCCACTATAGCAGAAAGGGTCTTTTCTAGTAGTTGCACATCAAATCTAAGCTGTCTGAAGTGTTTTTCCAAAGTTATCAACATTTTTATGTTTGGCGTTCCGGAACCCACCTTGTGTCAGGCTGAAAATGCGTTTTCTGCATTGTGCCATAACTTTGAAGGAAAGCTTCAGAACATGAAAGTTTCACCTCCTGTTGTATACACTGGAAGTTCGAAAATATTATAATCAAAACCTGCTAAATAATATTTGATATTGTTTCTGTTTTTTATCATTAATGGACCTGCTAAATAATATTTGATATTGTTTTTGATTTTTTATCATTAATTGTTTAATGTTTCAAACTTTAGTGAACCTGTATGCGTTTGATCATGCGCGTTTGAACTCACGAACAGCTGTGTGCTTGGATCTGAGAATGACCTTGAAGGCGCGCTCATCTGAAGTCATGAGAGAGCGGCCATCTTGAACTTAGTTTGAACCTGTGCGCACGTGCTGACAAAATGGAGTGGATGTACTGACCTAATATGGTGAACCGGCTATCAGTGACGTATAAAAAATGATGTAAGTGCTGACGCAATTGACACTAATATGATCTATCACCGAACATGTATCCTTTTGAGGGAGGAACTTCAAAAGGCCACCTGGAGAAAAAACAAGATAAGTTATAGATATGACTAATTGGCTTGGCGTGAGAAAACGGATGTCGGTATGTCTTCAAAGCCGTGTGTCGCTATATAAGCGCTCGGAGATGTGACCCTGGGTTCTTGCTCTTTTTGGATCTTCGCCCGCGTCTGTCCGCCGTAAGTTTTTATCTTATCTTGGGACGGTGCTCTTGCTGTTTGCTCTCGGACCATTTGATTTTAACTCATCTTTTATTTCTCTCTTACTATTTTTGAATTAATCCTTTTTATTGAAGTAATTTTGATTATATGGTTTTGAAGTATTTTTTTGATTATATGGTTTTGAAGTATTTTTAATTATACGGTTATTGAAGTAATTTTGATTATATGATTTTGAAGTATTTTTAATTATACGGCTTTTGAAGTATTTTTGATTATATGGTTTTGAAGTATTTTTTTGATTATATGGTTTTGAAGTATTTTTAATTATACGGTTATTGAAGTAATTTTTGATTATATGATTTAAGTATTTTTAATTATACGGTTTTTGAAGTGTTTTTGATTATATGGTTTTTGAAGTATATGTACTAGTACCAGCGTCTGGCGGTACTTTTGATATTGTTGGGTATCAGCGTCTGGCAATACCCTTGAGTTTATGGATTTTATTATTTTTGGTTGACTTTGCTGTTTTTACTATTCTTTTATTAATTTTTTGAAGAAACATTTTTGTGACAAAAAACAAAATAAAATTGAGTACGAATTAAGTACTGAAAAGGCACAACGGCGTTGATCCCTGACTACTAAAGAATCAACTGGCTCCTACCTACTACCATCAATTGGGTTATAGGTGAGTTACTGTTTGATTTCCTCCTGTTGCACATTTAATGAGTGTCTCACATGGTAGCATTATTCCATCCTGAATTATTGTGTCAATGATTAGGTGGTAGTTTTAGGCATTTATGGGGAAAATGTTATTTGAAAGGAATGGATTTAGGATCCGATCATGAGTCCCTAAACGAAGTTAAGTAAAGAGACTACGGTAAGGTGTAGCATTGTAAGGTCAAGAACCTGTTTTTTAACAGGTCGGGCTAATTAAATAACCCGCTCAGTGAAGCGCCGACACTACTCACTAATATAATAAGGTATAGTTGATATGCTTATTATAGTCTTAGAACCGTGTCCGCAACAAGAGGCTGACTGAGTTGACCAACCGAGGGGCCCTTTACCAGAGAGGCAAAGGGAGGTAGTGTGCTTGGAACTAGGGACGGCTTATGTTATAGCTAATCGCCTTGTACACAAGACCTTGAAAACCTAAACCCGACGACATGGCGCCCGAACAGGGACATGATTGAAAAACGTACAATCTATTTGTGAGTAACTGGACCACAGATTAAAATTCTGGCGGGAAAAGTTCGGTAGTGAATAGATGGATCCTACAATCTCTGAGTTTTGAATCAAAGAGAAAGATTCAGGCTCTATCACTCGACAACGTACGATCGTGTTGACTCTACAATTTACCGAAAGACTGTCCCTTGGGACTGATCACCCCGAGCAGGATAGTTAAAGTATTAAGTTAATTGTAGTACAACTATATAATATAGCTGGAATACAGAAGTACAGCAAAAAGTCCCGTGAGGCCTTATAACGGGCACCCCATGGTAAAGAGTCCGCTAAGGACAACTGGGGAACTGCAGCAGGAAGCAGCGGCATAGTTCGGGAAACTGTTCATAGCCGGTAAAGTGAATTCCTTAAAAATAATTTGACTGAGATTGAAAAATGGAAATGAGCAAAGAGGTTGTGCCAAAAAGTGGTGGAGCTCTTACGAGAAGAGCTTCCATGGATAATGCCGCCATGTGTACTTCCAAGCACTTTCGTTCATGGTTGGAGCGGGAAGGGATACGACATGTCTTATCCATCCCGCATCAATCCAGCACTAGCGGAGTCCGCGGAACGTGCAGTATGCGCGGCAAAATCACAAATACTACTGTATAAGCACAGATGGCACTTACCTGAAAACCTCTTTGCCATTAACCAACAACTCAGTCTCCCCAAGTTACGGGGTTCTACCCCTGCCCACTCTCACAAGCCCTCTGTATCGTTACAGATGGGAAGTGAGGTGTGGATACTCGCCACCGGAAAATCTACCACTATAGTTAAAGTCGAAGGGAACGTACTTACGGGTAAAGATGGCCATAGGTACCACCCCAAGCAACTACGACTTAAGTATAAAAATCAGGATCGAAGCTGACCGAGACCATGTGCCAGGTTGGGTTCAGGGGGTTGGGGAGGACTATGTGAAGATGCTCCCCGACCGAGTCTTCCCAAATAATGGCCTTTTGGTCATGGCCTGGGATGGTGTTAATCATTCCTGGGAAAAAAGGGATTGTTATGCCCTATACTCACCCCACCACCAGTGTTAGATGGTCTAACTATGAGCCTGGTGACTGTGTCCTATGTGCTGCGCCATTTTTGCCCTTATTTGGTCTGGGGATGCAAAGTACAAGCATGAGCACCGTCCCAAGCGAGCCGCCTAGTGGGCCACTTTTGGTAAGCAGAACTGGCACTGTATTATGAAGACCCCAACACGAAGAGGCATAGTGTGACTGTGCCGTATGAACCGCCTCAGCTTGGCTCTCGCCATACGACCATTTTGCTGTCATACATGTGCAACAGCTCATGCATGGGGGGCATGAATCGCCGGCCTATCCTCACCATCCTTATGCTGGAAACCACTGATGGTAACGTGAAGGAGAGAAGGAACAACAAGTTAAGTTTTTTCTCTCCATACCAGAAGAGACACAATTCGACAATTATCTTTATTTGATGACAAATGGTTCTAAACCATGGTCAGCCGGAACAAAAGGAGATACCAGGAGGATGGCTTCGACCTGGACTTAACATATATATACCCGAACATCATAGCTATGGGCTTTCCAGCAGAGAGACTTGAGGGAGTGTACAGAAACAATATAGACGATGTAGTACGGTTTTTGGATTCAAAACATAAAAACCATTACAAAATCTACAACCTCTGTGCAGAAAGACACTACGATGCTGCCAAATTTAACTGCAGAGTAGCACAGTACCCCTTCGAAGACCACAACCCTCCTCAGCTGGAGCTAATTAATTGTGAAGACTTGGTTCCCCATTATAAGTAGCGTTCAATATCCACAGCTCAGATGGCAACCCCAAGACCCCGAGCATTTTAGTTTAAACGTTACAGGATACCAAGGGTGTTTCCGAGCACCTAACCTGAAGCCTAAGGCAGTTCATAGTCACGACTCTAATCCATGTGACCCACATCAGTGGGGTTATATCCCGTGTAATAGTTCTGGATGTTTTAATGGGTCCCAAGTAGCCAAACAACTGAAAAGAGAGCATGAATCCTATTTTACTACTAGGTGGGGAACACATGGTATATTGTTGAATAATAGAGAAAAAATGTGTGGACGGCTTGGAATACATGTAGCCATACCACACTGGCCGAAAGTGGCTGCTCCGATTGGGCTTTTAGAAAGTATAAATCCAGGGTTCCTCATGTATAATCGATATGAAACTTATCGAGATCAACTATGTAACAAAGACAGAGTGTATGCAAAATCACAGACACATGTTTTTGAATTGGATGATATTATCCTATCAAAGATGACATACAGTAATTCATCTCCCTGGTACATTCCAAAAGGAGAGAGAAGCTGCGTATATGAGGAATATAGTGCCCCTGAGATCAATATAACCAAGGACCCATATGCCTGTGAGAAATTAAACGATTATTGGCATGTTGTACGTGACTTTCGGAAGAAAGTACTGACGGCAGGATGGCTAGGATTTTTTGGAATGATGTCGGAAGCTATGATGTATGGAATAGGACAGGGAGTTGTAGATACAGCGGCAGCTGTGTGGGAAATTATCGAATTTATATGGTGGTACCTAAAATGGATACTGCTTGTATTAGCGATCCTCGTAGCTCTCGCCGTAATCTCTAAAGTAGTCACTTTATGTCGGTGCCTTAATAGTATATGCTGCTATCCGTGCCGTGCAGTCCAAAGACGAAAAGGAAGACAAGAGAAAGAGTTCTTGAGAAAGGCTCTTCGAGATGTCAAAGAAGAAATAAAGAAAAAGAAGCAAGAAAAGTGGAAAAAAGTCAATGGACAAAGGGTCTAGCTAAGTTTAGGTTAGGCATCCCACTTATGTATTAAGGTACCGGACACGAAAGTGCCTGAGGGGGAAGTAAATAAGGAAAATCTTAGGATGAAAATCAAAATTTTAACCTGAGTGTTAGGCATCATTTTAATAATATTAATATTACTTAACTTCAAAGTTACCCAGTTCTCCTAAAGAGAGGACTGGTGTTGAAGGATGGACAATACACCGTGTATAACGTTACTAATACATCTTAATCAGTACCAAAGTACTAGTTTACGATATCAATTCAGGATTGATTAAAATGAGAACTAAATGACACAAATTCACAGAGCAATGTACTACGCTTCATGGCTTTTACCCACAATTATATTAAAATGCCCATAAAGTGTTTAAACACAGCACGGAACCAGACAATAGTTTGGACTCTCTTCTGGATGACATGGGCGTGTATTGGAGCAGATGCACTGACGCTCCGCCTACATCAACAGGGGACTCAAGGTAACGCCTTCACCCGCAAGCACCTGCAAAGAGCAGCGCAGCAAATATCTCACGTTTAGTCGCGCTGAACATGGCAAGCAACCAGACGAACACCACCGGGTATCACCCCGAGAGTCCTCCCCAGGTAGGGGCAGATTTTATTGATCTTGCAATACTGTCCATTTTACAAGTAATATTTGTTCCTCCATTACATAAGCAAAAAACTTGTCTGGGATGCATCCTCGGATTAATAGTAGGGTGCATTCGCTTTTTCGTTAGAAAAGCATCCCCTTTACATGCCTCGTTCAGCCTCATTGGATGCGCGGGTTTAAATTTAAGCCCTCAGAGACCATGGCTTTGGCCGACCGCGGTCACCATAGTATACGTACTGGACAGTTTGTACACCGAATTGGCCCTTTTGTTTTGCATAGGTTCTCAGTGTACCTATTGCATTATAGCAGGAACGGCGATATATTTCATACTCATAGGTTTATTACTGACATTAATTTGGTCAACCCTGGGGAGGTATAAAAGGGCAGCACTTAATCTTACTGCGCAATGGATAATTCTGATGATATGGATTCTGTTCAAAAAGTTAGCTGGAGGAACTTCTTTGTATGTCTCTGTGTTTTATATAGGTTACCTGATGGGGACTTGTTACCCCATAAAGATATGGAAAACTTCGAACAGCATAAGGCTGTTTGGGATGGCGTCTACTCTTCGTAGACCTTCTCAGAATTGACATTTTGTAATGTTTCTACAGGGCTCAATTGTGATTACGGACGGGAACAACAAAGCAGATCAATGGGATCCATGGCACACGCAAAAAACGAGAGTCCTGTATGCCCTAGATGTGATCATGGAGCCCCTTGATCCCGGAACCAAAGTCCGCCCTGTAGACAGAGGAAGACATAGGATTTTTAGTTGGGGACCCTCCACCAAAATGGTTGAATATTGGAGGGGTGAGCCCCGCATGAGATTTACAGCAAAGGTGTCACGCGGTGTACTTACCCAAGATCATAAAAAGCAGGTCCAAAAATTGTGGATACCTCATGAAATCAAAGCAAAGGATCGGGTTGTGTGGTCATTCGAAAAGGAGACCCCGTTCATTCTCCAGGCATGGCCACGTTTTGTGGTAATGTGCCGGGAGAACGAGCCATTGAACCATTGGCTCCCAGTTGTTTGTGCTGAACTCTGGGAGTTTACGTTCCCCGGGGATGATAAGCTGCCCCCGTTGACCACGTACGCCATTAGGGCGTACCATTGTAAAATAGGACCTGGGCAGACATCCTGGATTGAACGCGGAGCATTCCATCCCCCGTATATGATGGAGGGAATGGTGCTGAAAACCGAACAGGTGGGAGAAATATACAACGAAGACTTGGGAAATGTTAGCCCAGCCAGACCTTGGGGGCCAGGAAACATTCAGCCAGGCTACCAACCTCCCGGAAAGCAGATTTACCTCTGCGACACAAACTTACTGATGGTGACTCAATGGCAGAAAGATGTTGTGAGTGTGTATGAGGACTGGGAGGAGTGCGTTGACAGGGAGCATGATGAATTGTGGCATGGGGGGTTTGGTACACAACATTACCAAGGAGGATATTGTCCTAGTGGTTACTATGAGTGGATCGAAAGGTTGTTGAAAGGCAGATCAGTGGTGCCCACGGCACATGGATGGCATATGCGAAGACCAGTCACTTGGGAAAAATTCGCCCGACTGGTGATGAGTGGAGCTAAGGAGGAAGCAATGGCGGTGTTGGAGGGGAATCGCGACTGGAAGCGCCCTGCCATGCTCCAACAGTACAAACGGCAACTCGGGAGGCCCGCCCCCCGGAGACCAAACCCGGCGAGACGTTGGGCAAGGAGAGCCGCGACATCCAGTAGCACAGAGGTGGCCTCTGGAGGGAGAAGCAATCTCCCGTCCAATGACGAGGCACCTGCTAGCTCGGAGTCGGTAGCTACTCCAGCCCCAAGGGCACCCAAGTGTCGGAGGGCCTCCGTGTCTGTACCGATGTACCCTGAGCCAGCGCGGTCCTCTCCCGAACCACTGCCAAATGCCCCACCACCTTCAGAAAGTGGTGCAGTTGAGGACAGCCAGGAAGAACAGCCAAATCAACAGGGAGATGCCAGCGCAGCAAATTGTGCTTATTGTAAGGGAGAATTAGTAGCCCTTAAAGATCCACTCCTTTGTAAGCACGATGGCCATATCCTGGGAAGTTGCCACCTGTGTGGGTTAAACATGAGGGACATCAGCTTTGTCTTCCCTGATGTAGGACAGTTCGTAGCAGGCCCCGTTAATGACTCTCACACGGGGACAGATGGCCCTGTGGAGATGAACCCCGGAAGCATGCTAAACCCTGTACCCCCTGCATCACCAAGACGCCAGACACCTTCTCCTCAAACTGAAGACTCCAGTGATCTGAGCCCCACATCTTCTCAATCTGCAAGCCACTCGACCCAGCGTCTGTGGATGGTGATGGAGAACCTAATGACTACACTGCCCCTTTGACGTCCAGCCCTGCGTCGCCTGGTGTGCCAAGATCGGCATCTGCGCTGATGTGGATCTGCTACTACGTGAACATGCTGAGAGAATTGGATGATCTCGAGTCCCTGATGAGACAACAAAATGATGACGACGAAGGAATCGGACCACTGGACTTTGACGAACTGGACAAATGGTGAAGGACGATATTTTCGGAGGGGGATGTTGTATACACTGGAAGTTCGAAAATATTATAATCAAAACCTGCTAAATAATATTTGATATTGTTTCTGTTTTTTATCATTAATGGACCTGCTAAATAATATTTGATATTGTTTTTGATTTTTTATCATTAATTGTTTAATGTTTCAAACTTTAGTGAACCTGTATGCGTTTGATCATGCGCGTTTGAACTCACGAACAGCTGTGTGCTTGGATCTGAGAATGACCTTGAAGGCGCGCTCATCTGAAGTCATGAGAGAGCGGCCATCTTGAACTTAGTTTGAACCTGTGCGCACGTGCTGACAAAATGGAGTGGATGTACTGACCTAATATGGTGAACCGGGCATCAGTGACGTATAAAAAATGATGTAAGTGCTGACGCAATTGACACTAATATGATCTATCACCGAACATGTATCCTTTTGAGGGAGGAACTTCAAAAGGCCACCTGGAGAAAAAACAAGATAAGTTATAGATATGACTAATTGGCTTGGCGTGAGAAAACGGATGTCGGTATGTCTTCAAAGCCGTGTGTCGCTATATAAGCGCTCGGAGATGTGACCCTGGGTTCTTGCTCTTTTTGGATCTTCGCCCGCGTCTGTCCGCCGTAAGTTTTTATCTTATCTTGGGACGGTGCTCTTGCTGTTTGCTCTCGGACCATTTGATTTTAACTCATCTTTTATTTCTCTCTTACTATTTTTGAATTAATCCTTTTTATTGAAGTAATTTTGATTATATGGTTTTGAAGTATTTTTTTGATTATATGGTTTTGAAGTATTTTTAATTATACGGTTATTGAAGTAATTTTGATTATATGATTTTGAAGTATTTTTAATTATACGGCTTTTGAAGTATTTTTGATTATATGGTTTTGAAGTATTTTTTTGATTATATGGTTTTGAAGTATTTTTAATTATACGGTTATTGAAGTAATTTTTGATTATATGATTTAAGTATTTTTAATTATACGGTTTTTGAAGTGTTTTTGATTATATGGTTTTTGAAGTATATGTACTAGTACCAGCGTCTGGCGGTACTTTTGATATTGTTGGGTATCAGCGTCTGGCAATACCCTTGAGTTTATGGATTTTATTATTTTTGGTTGACTTTGCTGTTTTTACTATTCTTTTATTAATTTTTTGAAGAAACATTTTTGTGACAAAAAACAAAATAAAATTGAGTACGAATTAAGTACTGAAAAGGCACAACGGCGTTGATCCCTGACTACTAAAGAATCAACTGGCTCCTACCTACTACCATCAATTGGGTTATAGGTGAGTTACTGTTTGATTTCCTCCTGTTGCACATTTAATGAGTGTCTCACATGGTAGCATTATTCCATCCTGAATTATTGTGTCAATGATTAGGTGGTAGTTTTAGGCATTTATGGGGAAAATGTTATTTGAAAGGAATGGATTTAGGATCCGATCATGAGTCCCTAAACGAAGTTAAGTAAAGAGACTACGGTAAGGTGTAGCATTGTAAGGTCAAGAACCTGTTTTTTAACAGGTCGGGCTAATTAAATAACCCGCTCAGTGAAGCGCCGACACTACTCACTAATATAATAAGGTATAGTTGATATGCTTATTATAGTCTTAGAACCGTGTCCGCAACAAGAGGCTGACTGAGTTGACCAACCGAGGGGCCCTTTACCAGGGAGGCAAAGGGAGGTAGTGTGCTCGGAACTAGGGACGGCTTATGTTATAGCTAATCGCCTTGTACACAAGACCTTGAAAACCTAAACCCGACGACATGGCGCCCGAACAGGGACATGATTGAAAAACGTACAATCTATTTGTGAGTAACTGGACCACAGATTAAAATTCTGGCGGGAAAAGTTCGGTAGTGAATAGATGGATCCTACAATCTCTGAGTTTTGAATCAAAGAGAAAGATTCAGGCTCTATCACTCGACAACGTACGATCGTGTTGACTCTACAATTTACCGAAAGACTGTCCCTTGGGACTGATCACCCCGAGCAGGATAGTTAAAGTATTAAGGTAATTGTAGTACAACTATATAATATAGCTGGAATACAGAAGTACAGCAAAAAGTCCCGTGAGGCCTTATAACGGGCACCCCATGGTAAAGAGTCCGCTAAGGACAACTGGGGAACTGCAGCAGGAAGCAGCGGCATAGTTCGGGAAACTGTTCATAGCCGGTAAAGTGAATTCCTTAAAAATAATTTGACTGAGATTGAAAAATGGAAATGAGCAAAGAGGTTGTGCCAAAAAGTGGTGGAGCTCTTACGAGAAGAGCTTCCATGGATAATGCCGCCATGGGATACGACATGTCTTATCCATCCCGCATCAATCCAGCACTAGCGGAGTCCGCGGAACGTGCAGTATGCGCGGCAAAATCACAAATACTACTGTATAAGCACAGATGGCACTTACCTGAAAACCTCTTTGCCATTAACCAACAACTCAGTCTCCCCAAGTTACGGGGTTCTACCCCTGCCCACTCTCACAAGCCCTCTGTATCGTTACAGATGGGAAGTGAGGTGTGGATACTCGCCACCGGAAAATCTACCACTATAGTTAAAGTCGAAGGGAACGTACTTACGGGTAAAGATGGCCATAGGTACCACCCCAAGCAACTACGACTTAAGTATAAAAATCAGGATCGAAGCTGACCGAGACCATGTGCCAGGTTGGGTTCAGGGGGTTGGGGAGGACTATGTGAAGATGCTCCCCGACCGAGTCTTCCCAAATAATGGCCTTTTGGTCATGGCCTGGGATGGTGTTAATCATTCCTGGGAAAAAAGGGATTGTTATGCCCTATACTCACCCCACCACCAGTGTTAGATGGTCTAACTATGAGCCTGGTGACTGTGTCCTTTGTGCTGCGCCATTTTTGCCCTTATTTGGTCTGGGGATGCAAAGTACAAGCATGAGCACCGTCCCAAGCGAGCCGCCTAGTGGGCCACTTTTGGTAAGCAGAACTGGCACTGTATTATGAAGACCCCAACACGAAGAGGCATAGTGTGACTGTGCCGTATGAACCGCCTCAGCTTGGCTCTCGCCATACGACCATTTTGCTGTCATACATGTGCAACAGCTCATGCATGGGGGGCATGAATCGCCGGCCTATCCTCACCATCCTTATGCTGGAAACCACTGATGGTAACGTGAAGGAGAGAAGGAACAACAAGTTAAGTTTTTTCTCTCCATACCAGAAGAGACACAATTCGACAATTATCTTTATTTGATGACAAATGGTTCTAAACCATGGTCAGCCGGAACAAAAGGAGATACCAGGAGGATGGCTTCGACCTGGACTTAACATATATATACCCGAACATCATAGCTATGGGCTTTCCAGCAGAGAGACTTGAGGGAGTGTACAGAAACAATATAGACGATGTAGTACGGTTTTTGGATTCAAAACATAAAAACCATTACAAAATCTACAACCTCTGTGCAGAAAGACACTACGATGCTGCCAAATTTAACTGCAGAGTAGCACAGTACCCCTTCGAAGACCACAACCCTCCTCGGCTGGAGCTAATTAATTGTGAAGACTTGGTTCCCCATTATAAGTAGCGTTCAATATCCACAGCTCAGATGGCAACCCCAAGACCCCGAGCATTTTAGTTTAAACGTTACAGGATACCAAGGGTGTTTCCGAGCACCTAACCTGAAGCCTAAGGCAGTTTATAGTCACGACTCTAATCCATGTGACCCACATCAGTGGGGTTATATCCCGTGTAATAGTTCTGGATGTTTTAATGGGTCCCAAGTAGCCAAACAACTGAAAAGAGAGCATGAATCCTATTTTACTACTAGGTGGGGAACACATGGTATATTGTTGAATAATAGAGAAAAAATGTGTGGACGGCTTGGAATACATGTAGCCATACCACACTGGCCGAAAGTGGCTGCTCCGATTGGGCTTTTAGAAAGTATAAATCCAGGGTTCCTCATGTATAATCGATATGAAACTTATCGAGATCAACTATGTAACAAAGACAGAGTGTATGCAAAATCACAGACACATGTTTTTGAATTGGATGATATTATCCTATCAAAGATGACATACAGTAATTCATCTCCCTGGTACATTCCAAAAGGAGAGAGAAGCTGCGTATATGAGGAATATAGTGCCCCTGAGATCAATATAACCAAGGACCCATATGCCTGTGAGAAATTAAACGATTATTGGCATGTTGTACGTGACTTTCGGAAGAAAGTACCGACGGCAGGATGGCTAGGATTTTTTGGAATGATGTCGGAAGCTATGATGTATGGAATAGGACAGGGAGTTGTAGATACAGTGGCAGCTGTGTGGGAAATTATCGAATTTATATGGTGGTACCTAAAATGGATACTGCTTGTATTAGCGATCCTCGTAGCTCTCGCCGTAATCTCTAAAGTAGTCACTTTATGTCGGTGCCTTAATAGTATATGCTGCTATCCGTGCCGTGCAGTCCAAAGACGAAAAGGAAGACAAGAGAAAGAGTTCTTGAGAAAGGCTCTTCGAGATGTCAAAGAAGAAATAAAGAAAAAGAAGCAAGAAAAGTGGAAAAAAGTCAATGGACAAAGGGTCTAGCTAAGTTTAGGTTAGGCATCCCACTTATGTATTAAGGTACCGGACACGAAAGTGCCTGAGGGGGAAGTAAATAAGGAAAATCTTAGGATGAAAATCAAAATTTTAACCTGAGTGTTAGGCATCATTTTAATAATATTAATATTACTTAACTTCAAAGTTACCCAGTTCTCCTAAAGAGAGGACTGGTGTTGAAGGATGGACAATACACCGTGTATAACGTTACTAATACATCTTAATCAGTACCAAAGTACTAGTTTACGATATCAATTCAGGATTGATTAAAATGAGAACTAAATGACACAAATTCACAGAGCAATGTACTACGCTTCATGGCTTTTACCCACAATTATATTAAAATGCCCATAAAGTGTTTAAACACAGCACGGAACCAGACAATAGTTTGGACTCTCTTCTGGATGACATGGGCGTGTATTGGAGCAGATGCACTGACGCTCCGCCTACATCAACAGGGGACTCAAGGTAACGCCTTCACCCGCAAGCACCTGCAAAGAGCAGCGCAGCAAATATCTCACGTTTAGTCGCGCTGAACATGGCAAGCAACCAGACGAACACCACCGGGTATCACCCCGAGAGTCCTCCCCAGGTAGGGGCAGATTTTATTGATCTTGCAATACTGTCCATTTTACAAGTAATATTTGTTCCTCCATTACATAAGCAAAAAACTTGTCTGGGATGCATCCTCGGATTAATAGTAGGGTGCATTCGCTTTTTCGTTAGAAAAGCATCCCCTTTACATGCCTCGTTCAGCCTCATTGGATGCGCGGGTTTAAATTTAAGCCCTCAGAGACCATGGCTTTGGCCGACCGCGGTCACCATAGTATACGTACTGGACAGTTTGTACACCGAATTGGCCCTTTTGTTTTGCATAGGTTCTCAGTGTACCTATTGCATTATAGCAGGAACGGCGATATATTTCATACTCATAGGTTTATTACTGACATTAATTTGGTCAACCCTGGGGAGGTATAAAAGGGCAGCACTTAATCTTACTGCGCAATGGATAATTCTGATGATATGGATTCTGTTCAAAAAGTTAGCTGGAGGAACTTCTTTGTATATCTCTGTGTTTTATATAGGTTACCTGATGGGGACTTGTTACCCCATAAAGATATGGAAAACTTCGAACAGCATAAGGCTGTTTGGGATGGCGTCTACTCTTCGTAGACCTTCTCAGAATTGACATTTTGTAATGTTTCTACAGGGCTCAATTGTGATTACGGACGGGAACAACAAAGCAGATCAATGGGATCCATGGCACACGCAAAAAACGAGAGTCCTGTATGCCCTAGATGTGATCATGGAGCCCCTTGATCCCGGAACCAAAGTCCGCCCTGTAGACAGAGGAAGACATAGGATTTTTAGTTGGGGACCCTCCACCAAAATGGTTGAATATTGGAGGGGTGAGCCCCGCATGAGATTTACAGCAAAGGTGTCACGCGGTGTACTTACCCAAGATCATAAAAAGCAGGTCCAAAAATTGTGGATACCTCATGAAATCAAAGCAAAGGATCGGGTTGTGTGGTCATTCGAAAAGGAGACCCCGTTCATTCTCCAGGCATGGCCACGTTTTGTGGTAATGTGCCGGGAGAACGAGCCATTGAACCATTGGCTCCCAGTTGTTTGTGCTGAACTCTGGGAGTTTACGTTCCCCGGGGATGATAAGCTGCCCCCGTTGACCACGTACGCCATTAGGGCGTACCATTGTAAAATAGGACCTGGGCAGACATCCTGGATTGAACGCGGAGCATTCCATCCCCCGTATATGATGGAGGGAATGGTGCTGAAAACCGAACAGGTGGGAGAAATATACAACGAAGACTTGGGAAATGTTAGCCCAGCCAGACCTTGGGGGCCAGGAAACATTCAGCCAGGCTACCAACCTCCCGGAAAGCAGATTTACCTCTGCGACACAAACTTACTGATGGTGACTCAATGGCAGAAAGATGTTGTGAGTGTGTATGAGGACTGGGAGGAGTGCGTTGACAGGGAGCATGATGAATTGTGGCATGGGGGGTTTGGTACACAACATTACCAAGGAGGATATTGTCCTAGTGGTTACTATGAGTGGATCGAAAGGTTGTTGAAAGGCAGATCAGTGGTGCCCACGGCACATGGATGGCATATGCGAAGACCAGTCACTTGGGAAAAATTCGCCCGACTGGTGATGAGTGGAGCTAAGGAGGAAGCAATGGCGGTGTTGGAGGGGAATCGCGACTGGAAGCGCCCTGCCATGCTCCAACAGTACAAACGGCAACTCGGGAGGCCCGCCCCCCGGAGACCAAACCCGGCGAGACGTTGGGCAAGGAGAGCCGCGACATCCAGTAGCACCGAGGTGGCCTCTGGAGGGAGAAGCAATCTCCCGTCCAATGACGAGGCACCTGCTAGCTCGGAGTCGGTAGCTACTCCAGCCCCAAGGGCACCCAAGTGTCGGAGGGCCTCCGTGTCTGTACCGATGTACCCTGAGCCAGCGCGGTCCTCTCCCGAACCACTGCCAAATGCCCCACCACCTTCAGAAAGTGGTGCAGTTGAGGACAGCCAGGAAGAACAGCCAAATCAACAGGGAGATGCCAGCGCAGCAAATTGTGCTTATTGTAAGGGAGAATTAGTAGCCCTTAAAGATCCACTCCTTTGTAAGCACGATGGCCATATCCTGGGAAGTTGGCACCTGTGTGGGTTAAACATGAGGGACATCAGCTTTGTCTTCCCTGATGTAGGACAGTTCGTAGCAGGCCCCGTTAATGACTCTCACACGGGGACAGATGGCCCTGTGGAGATGAACCCCGGAAGCATGCTAAACCCTGTACCCCCTGCATCACCAAGACGCCAGACACCTTCTCCTCAAACTGAAGACTCCAGTGATCTGAGCCCCACATCTTCTCAATCTGCAAGCCACTCGACTCCAGCCCCACGAAATGAATATTCACCCACCACTCCCCAATATGAGGTTCCAGCTCCCCCAGCGTCTGTGGATGGTGATGGAGAACCTAATGACTACACTGCCCCTTTGACGTCCAGCCCTGCGTCGCCTGGTGTGCCAAGATCGGCATCTGCGCTGATGTGGATCTGCTACTACGTGAACATGCTGAGAGAATTGGATGATCTCGAGTCCCTGATGAGACAACAAAATGATGACGACGAAGGAATCGGACCACTGGACTTTGACGAACTGGACAAATGGTGAAGGACGATATTTTCGGAGGGGGATGTTGTATACACTGGAAGTTCGAAAATATTATAATCAAAACCTGCTAAATAATATTTGATATTGTTTCTGTTTTTTATCATTAATGGACCTGCTAAATAATATTTGATATTGTTTTTGATTTTTTATCATTAATTGTTTAATGTTTCAAACTTTAGTGAACCTGTATGCGTTTGATCATGCGCGTTTGAACTCACGAACAGCTGTGTGCTTGGATCTGAGAATGACCTTGAAGGCGCGCTCATCTGAAGTCATGAGAGAGCGGCCATCTTGAACTTAGTTTGAACCTGTGCGCACGTGCTGACAAAATGGAGTGGATGTACTGACCTAATATGGTGAACCGGGCATCAGTGACGTATAAAAAATGATGTAAGTGCTGACGCAATTGACACTAATATGATCTATCACCGAACATGTATCCTTTTGAGGGAGGAACTTCAAAAGGCCACCTGGAGAAAAAACAAGATAAGTTATAGATATGACTAATTGGCTTGGCGTGAGAAAACGGATGTCGGTATGTCTTCAAAGCCGTGTGTCGCTATATAAGCGCTCGGAGATGTGACCCTGGGTTCTTGCTCTTTTTGGATCTTCGCCCGCGTCTGTCCGCCGTAAGTTTTTATCTTATCTTGGGACGGTGCTCTTGCTGTTTGCTCTCGGACCATTTGATTTTAACTCATCTTTTATTTCTCTCTTACTATTTTTGAATTAATCCTTTTTATTGAAGTAATTTTGATTATATGGTTTTGAAGTATTTTTTTGATTATATGGTTTTGAAGTATTTTTAATTATACGGTTATTGAAGTAATATTGATTATATGATTTTGAAGTATTTTTAATTATACGGCTTTTGAAGTATTTTTGATTATATGGTTTTGAAGTATTTTTTTGATTATATGGTTTTGAAGTATTTTTAATTATACGGTTATTGAAGTAATTTTTGATTATATGATTTAAGTATTTTTAATTATACGGTTTTTGAAGTGTTTTTGATTATATGGTTTTTGAAGTATATGTACTAGTACCAGCGTCTGGCGGTACTTTTGATATTGTTGGGTATCAGCGTCTGGCAATACCCTTGAGTTTATGGATTTTATTATTTTTGGTTGACTTTGCTGTTTTTACTATTCTTTTATTAATTTTTTGAAGAAACATTTTTGTGACAAAAAACAAAATAAAATTGAGTACGAATTAAGTACTGAAAAGGCACAACGGCGTTGATCCCTGACTACTAAAGAATCAACTGGCTCCTACCTACTACCATCAATTGGGTTATAGGTGAGTTACTGTTTGATTTCCTCCTGTTGCACATTTAATGAGTGTCTCACATGGTAGCATTATTCCATCCTGAATTATTGTGTCAATGATTAGGTGGTAGTTTTAGGCATTTATGGGGAAAATGTTATTTGAAAGGAATGGATTTAGGATCCGATCATGAGTCCCTAAACGAAGTTAAGTAAAGAGACTACGGTAAGGTGTAGCATTGTAAGGTCAAGAACCTGTTTTTTAACAGGTCGGGCTAATTAAATAACCCGCTCAGTGAAGCGCCGACACTACTCACTAATATAATAAGGTATAGTTGATATGCTTATTATAGTCTTAGAACCGTGTCCGCAACAAGAGGCTGACTGAGTTGACCAACCGAGGGGCCCTTTACCAGAGAGGCAAAGGGAGGTAGTGTGCTCGGAACTAGGGACGGCTTATGTTATAGCTAATCGCCTTGTACACAAGACCTTGAAAACCTAAACCCGACGACACCTCCCACTATAGCAGAAAGGGTCTTTCTAGTAGTTACACATCAAATCTAAGCTGTTTGAAGTGTTTTTCCAAAGTTATCAACATTTTTATGTTTGGCGTTCCGGAACCCACCTTATCTCTGGCTGAAAACGCGTTTTCTGCTTCATGCCAAAACTTTGCTGGGAATCTTCAGAACATGAAATTTTAACCTCCCACAATAGCACAAAGGGTCTTTCTTGTAGTTGCACATCAAATCTAAGCTGTCTGAAGTGGTTTTCCAAAGTTATCAACATTTTTATGTTTGGCGTTCCGGAACCCACCTTATCTCTGGCTGAAAACGCGTTTTCTGCTTTATGCCAAAACTTTGCTGGGAATCTTCAGAACATGAAATTATAACCTCCCACAATAGCACAAAGGGTCTTTCTTGTAGTTGCACATCAAATCTAAGCTGTCTGAAGTGGTTGTCCAAAGTTATCAACATTTTTATGTTTGGCGTTCCGGAACCCACCTTATCTCAGGCTGAAAACGCGTTTTCTGCATTGTGCCACAACTTTGCAGGGAAGCTGTAGAACATGAAATTTTAACCACCAACTGTAGCAGAAAGGCTTTTTCTAGTAGTTGCACATCAAATCTAAGCTGTCTGAAGTGTTTTTCCAAAGTTATCAACATTTTTATGTTTGGCGTTCCGGAACCCACCTTATCTCTGGCTGAAAACGCGTTTTCTGCTTTATGCCAAAATTTTGCTGGGAATCTTCAGAACATGAAATTTTAACCTCCCACAATAGCATAAAGGGTCTTTCTTGTAGTTGCACATCAAATCTAAGCTGTCTGAAGTGGTTTTCCAAAGTTATCAACATTTTTATGTTTGCGTTCCGGAACCCACCTTATCTCAGACTGAAAACGCGTTTTCTGCATTGTGCCACAACTTTGCAGGGAAGCTTCAGAACATGAAATTTTAACCACCAACTGTACCAGAAAGGCTCTTTCTAGTAGTTGCTCATCAAATCTTAGCTGTCTGAAGTGTTTTTCCAAAGTTATCAACATTTTTATGTTTGGCGTTCCGGAACCCACCTTATCTGAGGCTGAAAATGCGTTTTCTGCATTGTTCCTTAACTTTGCAGGGAAGCATCAGAACATGAAATTTTCAGCTCCCACTATGACAAACATGGTCTTTCTAATAGTTGCACATCAAATCTAATCTGTCTGAAGTGTTTTTCGAAAGTTATCAACATTTTTATGTTTGGCGTTCCGGAACCCACATTATCTCAGGCTGAAAATGCGTTTTCTGCATTGTGCCATAACTTTGAAGGAAAGCTTCAGAACATGAAAGTTTCACCTCCCACTATAGCAGAAAGGGTCTTTCTAGTAGTTGCACTTCAAATATAAGCTGTCTGAAGTGTTTTTCCAAAGTTATCAACACTTTTATGTTTGGCGTTCCGAAACCCACCTTATCTCAGGCTGAAAACGCGTTTTCTGCATTGTGCCATAACTTTGCAGGGAAGCTTCAGAACATGAAATTTTCAGCTCCCACTATAGCAGAAAGGGTCTTTCTAGTAGTTGCACATCAAATCTAAGCTGTCTGATATGTTTTTTCCAAAGTTATCAACATTTTTATGTTTGGCGTTCCGGAACCCACCTTATCTCAGGCTGAAAACGCGTTTTCTGCATTGTGCCATAACTTTGCAGGGAAGCTTCAGAACATGAAGTTTTAACCTCCCACTGTAGCAGAAAGGGTCTTTCTAGTAGTTGCACATCAAATCTAAGCTGTCTGAAGTGTTTTTCCAAAGTTATCAACATTTTTATGTTTGGCGTTCCGGAACCCACCTTATCTCAGGCTGAAAACGCGTTTTCTGCATTGTTCCTTAACTTTGCAGGGAAGCATCAGAACATGAAATTTTCAGCTCCCACTATGTCAAACATGGTCTTTCTAGTAGTTGCACTTCAAATATAAGCTGTCTGAAGTGTTTTTCCAAAGTTATCAACACTTTTATGTTTGGCGTTCCGAAGCCCACCTTATCTCTGGCTGAAAACGCGTTTTCTGCATTGTTCCTTAACTTTGAAGGAAAGCTTCAGAACATGAAAGTTTCACCTCCCACAAGAGCAGAAAGGGTCTTTCTAGTAGTTGCACATCAAATATAAGCTGTCTGAAGTGTTTTTCCAAAGTTATCAACATTTTTATGTTTGGCGTTCCGGAACCCACCTTATCTCAGGCTGAAAACGCGTTTTCTGCATTGTGTCATAACTTTGCAGGGAAGCTTCAGAACATGAAATTTTCAGCTCCCACCATAGCAGAAAGTGTCTTTCTAGTAGTTGCACATCAAATCTAAGCTGTCTGATATGTTTTTTTCAAAGTTATCAACATTTTTATGTTTGGCGTTCCGGAACCCACCTTATCTCAGGCTGAAAACGCGTTTTCTGCATTGTCCCATAACTTTGCAGGGAAGCTTCAGAACTTGAAATTTTCACTTCCCACAATAGCAGAAAGGGTCTTTCTAGTAGTTGCACATCAAATCTAATCTGTCTGAAATGTTTTTTCCAAAGTTATCAACATTTTTATGTTTGGCGTTCCGGAATCGACCTTATCTCAGGCTGAAGACGCGTTTAACGCATTGTGCCATAACTTTGCAGGGAAGTTCCAGAAAATGAAATTTTCACCTCCCACTATAGCAGAAAGGGTTTTTCTATTAGTTGCAAATCAAATCTAAGCTGTCTGAAGTGTTTTTCGAAAGTTATCAACATTTTTATGTTTGGCGTTCCGGAACCCACCTTATCTCAGGCTGAAAACGCGTTTTCTGCATTGTGCCATAACTTTGCAGGGAAGCTTCAGAACATGAAATTTTCACCTCCCACTATAGCAGAAATGGTCTTTCTAGTAGTTGCTCATCAAATCTAAGCTGTCTGAAGTGTTTTTCGAAAGTTATCAACATTTTTATGTTTGGCGTTCCGGAATCGACCTTATCTCAGGCTGAAAACGCGTTTTATGCATTGTCCCATAACTTTCCAGGGAAGCTTCAGAACATGAAATTTTGACCTCCCACTATGGCAGAAAGGGTCTTTCTAGTAGTTGCACATCAAATCTAAGCTGTCTGAAGTGTTGTTCCAAAGTTATCAACATTTTTACGTTTGGCTTTCCGGAACCCACCTTATCTCAGGCTGAAAACGCGTTTTCTGCATTGTGCCATTACTTTGCAGGGAAGCTTCAGAACATGAAATGTTCACCTCCCACTATAGCAGAAAGAGTCTTTCTAGTAGTTGCACATCAAATCTAAGCTGTCTGAAGTGTTTTTCCAAAGTTATCAACATTTTTATGTTTGGCGTTCCGGAATCGACCTTATCTCAGGATGAAAAATCGTTTTCTGCATTGTCCCATAACTTTCCAGGGAAGCTTCAGAATATGAAATTTTGACCTCCCACTATAGCAGAAAGGGTCTTTCTAGTAGTTGCACATCAAATCTAAGCTGTCTGAAGTGTTTTTCGAAAGTTATCAATATTTTTACGTTTGGCGTTCCGGAACCCACCTTATCTCAAGCTGAAAACGTGTTTTCTGCATTGTGCCATAACTTTGCAGGGAAGCTTCAGAACATGAAATTTTCACGTCCCACTATAGCAGAAAGGGTCATTCTAGTAGTTGCACATAAAATCTAAGCTGCCTGAAGTGTTTTTCGAAAGTTATCAACATTTTTATGTTTGGCGTTCCGGAATCGACCATATCTCAGGATGAAAAATCGTTTTCTGCATTGTCCCATAACTTTCCAGGGAAGCTTCAGAACATGAAATGTTCACCTCCCACAATATCAGAAAGGGTCTTTCTCGTAGTTGCACATCAAATCTAAGCTGTCTGATGTGTTTTTCCAAAGTTATCAACATTTTTATGTTTGGCGTTCCGGAATCGACCTTATCTCAGGATGAAAAATTGTTTTCTGCATTGTCCCATAACTTTCCAGGGAAGCTTCAGAACATGAAATTTTGACCTCCCACTATAGCAGATAGGGTCTTTCTAGTAGTTGCACATCAAATCTAAGCTGTCTGAAGTGTTTTTCGAAAGTTATCAACATTTTTATGTTTGGCGTTCCGGAATCGACCTTATCTCAGGATGAAAAATCGTTTTCTGCATTGTCCCATAACTTTCCAGGGAAACTTCAGAACATGAAATGTTCACCTCCCACTATAGCAGAAAGGGTCTTTCTAGTAGTTGCACATCAAATCTAAGCTCTCTGAAGTGTTTTTCGAAAGTTATCAACATTTTTATGTTTGGCGTTCCAGAATCGACCTTATCTCACAATGAAAAATCGTTTTCTGCATTGTCCCATAACTTTCCAGGGAAGCTTTCGAACATGAAATTTTAAACTCCCACTATAGCAGAAAGGGTCTTTCTAGTAGTTGCACATCAAATCTAAGCTGTCTGATGTGTTTTTCCAAAACTATCAACATTTCTATGTTTGGCGTACCGGAATCGACCTTATCTCAGGATGAAAAATCGTTTTCTGCATTGTCCCATAACTATCCAGGGAAGCTTCAGAACATGAAATTTTGACCTCCCACTATAGCAGAAAAGGTCTTTCTAGTAGTTGCACATCAAATCTAAGCTGTCTGAAGTGTTTTTCGAAAGTTATCAACATTTTTATGTTTGGCGTTACAAAATCGACCTTATCTCAGGCTGAAAACGCGTTTCACGCATTGTGCCATAACTTTGCAGGGAACCTTTAGAACATGAAATTTTCACCTCCCACTATAGCAGAAAGGGTCTTTCTAGTAGTTGCACATCAAATCTAAGCTGTCTGAAGTGTTGTTCGAAAGTTATCAACATTTTTAGTTTTGGCGTTCCGTAATCAACCTTATCTCAGGCTGAACACGTATTTTCTGCATTGTGCCATAACTTTGCAAGGAAGCTTCAGAACATGAAATTTTCACCACCCACTATAGCAGAAAGGGTCTTTCTAGTAGTTGCACATCAAATCTAAGCGGTCTGAAGTGTTTTTCGAAAGTTATCAACATTTTTATGTTTGGCGTTCCGGAATCGACCTAATCTCAGGATGAAAAATCGTTTTCTGCATTGTCCCATAACTTTCCAGGGAAGCTTCAGAACATGAAATTTTGACCTCCCACTATAGCAGAAAGGGTCTTTCTAGTAGTTGCACATCAAATCTAAGCTGTCTGATGTGTTTTTCCAAAGCTATAAACATTTTTATGTTTGGCGTTGCGGAATCGACCTTATCTCAGGCTGAAAACGCGTTTCACGCATTGTGCCATAACTTTGCAGGGAACCTTTAGAACATGAAATTTTCACCTCCCACTATTGCAGAAAGGGTCTTTCTAGTAGTTGCAAATCAAATCAAAGCTGTCTGAAGTGTTTTTCGAAAGTTATCAACATTTTTTTGTTTGGCGTTCCGGAATCGACCTAATCTCAGGATGAAATTACTTTTTCTGCATTGTCCCATAACTTTCCAGGGAAGTTTCAGAACATGAAATTTTGACGTCCTACTATAGCAGAAAGTGTCTTTCTAGTAGTTGCACATCAAATCTAAGCTGTCTGAAGTGTTTTTCCAAAGTTATCAACATTTTTAAGTTCGGCGTTCCGGAACCCATCTTATTTCAGGCTGAAAACGCGTTTTCTGCATCGTGCCATAACTTTGCAGGGAAGCTTCAGATCATGAAATTTTCACCTCCCACTATAGCAGAAATGGTCTTTCTAGTAGTTGCACATCAAATCTAAGCTGTCTGAATTGTTTTTGCAAAGTTATCAACGTTTTTATGTTTGGCGTTCCGGAACCCACCTTATCTCAGGCAGAAAACGCGTTTTCTGCATCGTGCCATAACATTGCAGGGAACCTTTAGAACATGAAATTTTAACCTCCCACAACAGCATAAAGGGTCTTTCTTGTAGTTGCACATCAAATCTAAGCTGTCTGAAGTGGCTTTCCAAAGTTATCAACATTTTATGTTTTGCGTTCCGGAATCGACCTTATCTCAGGCTGAAAACGCCTTTTTGTGCATTGTGCCATAAATTCTCAGGGAAGATTCAGAACATGAATTTTTAAACTCCCACTGTAGCAGAAAGGGTCTTTCTAATAGTTGCACATCAAATCTAATCTGTCTGAAGTGTTTTTCCAAAGTTATTAACATTTTTATGTTTGGTGTTCCAGAAACAACCTTATCTCTGGCTGAAAATGCGTTTTCTGCATTGTCCCATAACTTTGCAGGGAAGCTTCAGAACATGAAATTTTCACTTCCCACAATAGCAGAAAAGGTCTTTCTAGTAGTTGCACATCAAATCTAATCTGTCTGAAGTGTTTTTCGAAAGTTATTAACATTTTTATGTTGGCGATCCGGAACCCACCTTATCTCAGGCTGAAAATGCGTTTTCTGCATTGTCCCATAACTTTGAAGGAAAGCTCCAGAACATGAAAGATTCACCTCCCACTATAGCAGAAAGGGTCTCTCTAGTAGTTGCACATCAAATATAAGCTGTCTGAAGTGTTTTTCCAAAGTTATCAACATTTTTATGTTTGGCGTTCCGGAACCCACCTTATCTCAGGCTGAAAATGCGTTTTCTGCATTGTGTCATAACTTTGCAGGGAAGCTTCAGAACATGAAATTTTCAGCTCCCACCATAGCAGAAAGTGTCTTTCTAGTAGTTGCACATCAAATCTAAGCTGTCTGATATGTTTTTTTCAAAGTTATCAACATTTTTATGTTTGGCGTTCCGGAATCGACCTTATCTCAGGCTGAAAACGCGTTTTCTGCATTGTCCCATAACTTTGCAGGGAAGCTTCAGAACTTGAAATTTTCACTTCCCACAATAGCAGAAAGGGTCTTTCTAGTAGTTGCACATCAAATCTAAGCTGTCTGAAATGTTTTTTCCAAAGTTATCAACATTTTTATGTTTGGCGTTCCGGAATCGACCTTATCTCAGGCTGAAAACGCGTTTTCTGCATTGTGCCATAACTTTGCAGGGAAGCTTCAGAACATGAAATTTTCAGCTCCCACTATAGCAGAAATGGTCTTTCTAGTAGTTGCACATCAAATCTAAGCTGTCTGAAGTGTTTTTCGAAAGTTATCAACATTTTTATGTTTGGCGTTCCGGAATCGATCTTATCTCAGGCTGAAAATGCGTTTTATGCATTGTCCCATAACTTTCCAGGGAAGCTTCAGAACATGAAATTTTGACCTCCCACTATGGCAGAAAGGGTCTTTCTAGTAGTTGCACATCAAATCTAAGCTGTCTGAAGTGTTTTTCCAAAGTTATCAACATTTTTATGTTTGGCGTTCCGGAATCGACCTTATCTCAGGCTGAAAACGCTTTTTACGCATTGTGCCATAACTTTGCAGGGAAGCTTCAGAACATGAAATTTTAACCTCCCATTATTGCAGAAAGTGTCTTTCTAGTATTTGCACATCAAATCTATGCAGTCTGATGAGTTTTTCCAAAGTTATCAACATTTTCATTTTTGAGGTTCCGGAATCGACCTTATCTCAGGCTGAAGACGCGTTTTACATATTGTGCCATAACTTTGCAGGGAAGTTCCAGAAAATGACATTTTCACCTCCCACTATAGCAGAAAGGGTTTTTCTAGTAGTTGCACATCAAATCTAAGCTGTCTGAAGTGTTTTTCGAAAGTTATCAACATTTTTATGTTTGGCGTCCCGGAATCGACCTTATGTCAGGTTGAAAAATTGTTTTCCGCATTGTCCCATAACTTTCCAGGGAAGCTTCAGAACATGAAATTTTGACCTCCCACTATAGCAGAAAGGGTCTTTCTCGTAGTTGCACATCAAATCTAAGCTGTCTGAAGTGCTTTTCGAAAATTATCAACATTTTTATGTTTGGCGTTCCGGAACACACCTTATCTCAGGCTGAAAACGCGTTTTGTGAATTGTGCCATAAATTCTCAGGGAAGATTCAGAAAATGAAATTTTCACCTCCCTCTATAGCAGAAAGGATCTTTCCAGTAGTTGCACATCAAATCTAAGCCGTCTGAAGTGTTTTTCCAAAGTTATCAACATTTTTATGTTTGGCATTCCGGAACCCACCTTATCTCAAGCTGAAAACGCGTTTTCTGCATTGTGCCATAACTTTGCAGGGAAACTTCAGAACATGAAATTTTAACCTCCCACTATTGCAGAAAGTGTCTGTCTAGTATTTGCACATCAAATCTATGCAGTCTGAAGAGTTTTTCCAAAGTTATCAACATTTTCATGTTTGGCGTTCCGGAATCGACCTTATCTCAGGCTGAAGACGCGTTTTACGCATTGTGCCATAACTTTGCAGGGAAGTTCCTCAAAATGAAATTTTCACCTCCCACTATAGCAGAAAGGGTTTTTCTAGTAGTTGCACATCAAATATAAGCTGTCTGAAGTGTTTTTCGAAAGTTATCAACATTTTTATGTTTGGCGTCCCGGAACCGACCTTATGTCAGGTTGAAAAATTGTTTTCTGCATTGTCCCATAACTTTCCAGGGAAGCTTCAGAACATGAAATTTTGACCTCCCACTATAGCAGAAAGGGTCTTTCTAGTAGTTGCACATCAAATCTAAGCTGTCTGAAGTGCTTTTCGAAAATTATCTACATTTTTATGTTTGGCGTTCCGGAAAACACCTTATCTCAAGCTGAAAACGCGTTTTCTGCATTGTGCCATAACTTTGCAGGGAAGCTTCAGAACTTGAAATTTTCACTTCCCACCATAGCAGAAAGGGTCTTTCTAGTAGTTGCACATCAAATCTAAGCTGTCTGATATGTTTTTTTCAAAGTTATCAACATTTTTATGTTTGGCGTTCCGGAACCCACCTTATCTCAGGCTGAAAACGCGTTTTCTGCATTGTCCCATAACTTTGCAGGGAAGCTTCAGAACTTGAAATTTTCACTTCCCACAATAGCAGAAAGGGTCTTTCTAGTAGTTGCACATCAAATCTAAGCTGTCTGAAATGTTTTTTCCAAAGTTATCAACATTTTCATGTTTGGCGTTCCGGAATCGACCTTATCTCAGGCTGAAGACGCGTTTTACGCATTGTGCCATAACTTTGCAGGGAAGTTCCAGAAAATGAAATTTTCACCTCCCACTATAGCAGAAAGGGTTTTTCTAGTTGTTGCACATCAAATCTAAGCTGTCTGAAGTGTTTTTCGAAAGTTATCAACATTTTTATGTTTGGCGTTCCGGAACACACCTTATCTCAAGCTGAAAACGCGTTTTCTGCATTGTGCCATTACTTTGCAGAGAAGCTTCAGAACATGAAATGTTCACCTCCCACTATAGCAGAAAGGGTCTTTCTAGTAGTTGCACATCAAATCTAAGCTGTCTGAAGTGTTTTTCGAAAGTTATCAACATTTTTATGTTTGGCGTTCCGGAACCCACCTTATCTCAGGCTGAAAATGCGTTTTCTGCATTGTGCCATAACTTTGAAGGAAAGCTTCAGAAGATGAAAGTTTCACCTCCCACTATAGCAGAAAGGGTATTTCTACTAGATACACATCAAATCTAAGCTGTCTGAAGTGTTTTTCCAAAGTTATCAACATTTTTACGTTTGGCGTTCCGGAACCAACCTTATCTCAGGCTGAAAACGTGTTTTCTGCATTGTGCCATAACTTCTCAGGGAAGCTTCAGAACATGAAATTTTCACCTCCCACAATAGCAGAAAGGGTCTTTCTAGTAGTTGCACATCAAATCTAAGCTGTCTGAAGTGTTTATCGAAAGTTATCAACATTTTTATGTATGGCGTTCCGGAATCGAGCTTATGTCAGGCTGAAGACGCATTTTACGCATTGTGCCATAACTTTGCAGGGAAGCTTCAGAACATGAAATTTTCACCTCCCACTATAGCAGAAAGGGTCTTTCTAGTAGTTGCGCATCAAATCTAAGCTGTCTGAAGTGTTTTTCGAAAGTTATCAACATTTTTATGTTTGGCGTTCCGGAACCCACCTTATCTCAGGCTGAAAACGCGTTTTCTGCATTGTGCCATAACTTTGAAGGAAAGCTTCAGAAGATGAAAGTTTCACCTCCCACTATAGCAGAAAGGGTCTTTCTACTAGATACACATCAAATCTAAGCTGTCTGAAGTGTTTTTCCAAAGTTATCAACATTTTTACGTTTGGCGTTCCGGAACCCACCTTATCTCAGGCTGAAAACGCGTTTTGTGCATTGTGCCATAAATTCTCAGGGAAGCTTCAGAAAATGAAATTTTCACCTCCCACTATAGCAGACAGGGTCTTTCTAGTAGTTGCACATCAAATCTAAGCTGTCTGAAGTGTTTTTCCAAAGTTATCAACATTTTTAAGTTTGGCGTTCCGGAACCCACCTTGTCTCAGGCTGAAAATGCGTTTTCTGCATTGTTCCTTAACGTTGCAGGGAAGCATCAGAACATGAAATTATCAGCTCCCACTATGACAAACAGGGTCTTTCTAATAGTTGCACATCAAATCTAATCTGTCTCAAGTGTTTTTCGAAAGTTATCAACATTTTTATGTTTGCCGTTCCGGAACCCACCTTGTCTCAGCCTGAAAACGCGTTTTCTGCATTGTGCCATAACTTTGAAGGAAAGCTTCAGAACATGAAAGTTTCACCTCCCACTATAGCAGAAAGGGTCTTTTTAGTAGTTGCACATCAAATCTAAGCTGTCTGAAATGTTTTTTCCAAAGTTATCAACTTTGGCGTTCCGGAACCCACCTTATTTCAGGCCGAAAACGCGTTTTCTGCATTGTGCCATAACTTTGCAGTGAAGCTTCAGAACATGGAGTTTTAACCACCCACTGTAGCAGAAAGGCTCTTTCTAGTAGTTGCACATCAAATCTAATCTGTCTGAACTGTTTTTCGAAAGTTATCAACATTTTTATGTTTGGCATTCCGGAACCCACCTTATCTCAGGCTGAAAACGCGTTTTCTGCATTGTTCCTTAACTTTGCAGGGAAGCATCAGAACATAAAATTTTCAGCTCCCACTATGACAAACAGGGTCTTTCTAATAGTTGCACATCAAATCTAATCTGTCTGAAGTGTTTTTCGAAAGTTATCAACATTTTTATGATTGGCGTTCCGGAACCCACCTTATCTCAGGCTGAAAATGCGTTTTCTGCATTGTCCCATAACTTTGAAGGAAAGCTTCAGAACATGAAAGTTTCACCTCCCACTATAGCAGAAAGGGTCTTTCTAGTAGTTGCACATCAAATATAAGCTGTCTGAAGTGTTTTTCCAAAGTTATCAACATTTTTATGTTTGGCGTTCCGGAACCCACCACATCTCAGGCTGAAAACGCATTTTCTGCTTTGTGCCTTAACTTTCCTAGGAATCTTTAGAACATGAAATTTTAACCTCCCACAATAGCATAAAGGGTCTTTCTTGTAGTTGCACATCAAATCTAAGCTGTCTGAAGTGGTTTTCCAAAGTTATCAACATTTTTATGTTTGGCGTTCCGGAACCCACCTTATCTCATGCTGAAAACGCGTTTTCTGCATTGTGCCATAACTTTGCAGGGAAGCTTCAGAACATGAAATTTTCACCTCCCACTGTGGCAGAAAGGGTCTTTCTAGTAGTTGCACATCAAATCTAAGCTGTCTGAAATGTTTTTTCCAAAGTTATTAACATTTTTACGTTTGGGGTTTCGGAACCCACGTTATCTCAGGCTGAAAACGCGTTTTGTGAATTGTGCCATAAATTCTCAGGGAAGATTCAGAAAATGAAATTTTCACCTCCCTCTATAGCAGAAAGGATCTTTCCAGTAGTTGCACATCAAATCTAAGCTGTCTGAAGTGTTTTTCCAAAGTTATCAACATTTTTATGGTTGGCGTTCCGAAACCCACCTTATCTCAGGCTGAAAACGCGTTTTCTGCATTGTGCCATAACTTTGCATGGAAGCTTCAGAACATGAAATTTTCAACTCACACTATAACAGACAGGGTCCTTGTAGTAGTTGCACATCAAATATAAGCTGTCTGATGTGTTTTTCCAAAGTTATCAACATTTTCATGTTTGGCGTTCCGGAAACCACATTATCTCAGGCTGAAAACGCGTTTTCTGCATTGTGCCATAACTTTGCAGGGAAGCTTCAGAACATCAAATTTTCACCGCCCACTATAGCAGAAAGGGTCTTTCTAGTAGTTGCACATCAAATCTAAGCTGTCTGAAGTGTTTTTCGAAAGTTATCAACATTTTTATGTTTGCCGTTCCGGAACCCACCTTACCTCTGGCTGAAAACGTGTTTTCTGCATTATGCCATAACTTTGAAGGAAAGCTTCAGAACACGAAAGTTTCACCTACCACTATAGCAGAAATTGTCTTTCTAGTAGTTGCACATCAATTATAAGCTGTCTGAAGTGTTTTTCCAAAGTTATCAACATTTTTATGTTTAGCGTTCTGGAACCCACCTTATGTCAGGCTGGAAACGTCTTTTCTGCATTGTGCCATAACTTTGCAGGGAAGCTTCAGAACATGAAATTTTAACCTCCCACTGTAGCAGAAAGGGTCTTTCTAGTAGTTGCACATCAAATCTAAGCTGTCTGAAGTGTTTTTCCAAAGTTATCAACATTTTTATGTTTGGCGTTCCGGAACCCACCTTATCTCAGGCTGAAAACGCGTTTTCTGCATTGTGCCATAACTTTGCAGGGAAACTCCAGAACATTAAATTTTCACCTCCCACTATAGCAGAAAGGATCTTTCTAGTAGTTGCACATCAAATCTAAGCTGTCTGAAGTGTTTTTCCAAAGTTATCAACATTTTTATGTTTGTCGTTCTGGAATCGACCTTATCTCAGGCTGAAAACGCGTTTTACGCATTTTGCCATAACTTTGGAGGGAAGCTCCAGAAAATGAAATTTTCACCTCCCACTATAGCAGAAAGGGTCTTTCTAGTAGTTGCACATCAAATCTAAGCTGTCTGAAGTGTTTTTCCAAAGTTATCAACATTTTTATGTTTGGCGTTCCGGAACCGACCTTATCTCAGGCTGAAAACGTGTTTTACGCATTGTGCAATAACTTTGCAGGGAAGCTTCAGAACATGAAATTTTCACCTCCCACTATAGCTGAAAGGGTCTTTCTAGTATTTTCACATCAAATCTAAGCTGTCTGAAGTGTTTTTCCAAAGTAATCAACATTTTTATGTTTGGCGTTCCGGAATCAACCTTATCTCAGGCTGAAAACGCGTTTTCTGCATTGTGCCATAACTTTGCTGGGATGATTCAGAACATGAAATTTTCACCTCCCACTATAGCAGAAAGGGTCTTTCTAGTACTTGCACATCAAATCTAAGCTGTCGAAAGTGTTTTTCCAAAGTTATCAACATTTTTACGTTTGGCGTTCGGGAACCCACCTTATCTCAGGCTGAAAACGCGTTTTCTGCATTGTGCCATAACTTTGCAGGGAAGCTTCAGAACATGAAATTTTCACCTCCCACTTCTGCAGAAAGGGTATTTCTAGTAGTTGCACATCAAATCTAAGCTGTCTGAAGTGTTTTTCCAAAGTTATCAACATTTTTATGTTTGGCGTTCCGGAATCGACCTTATCTCAGGCTGAAAACGCGTTTTACGCATTGTGCCATAACTTTGCAGGGAAGCTTCAGAAAATGAAATTTTCACCTCCCACTATAGCAGAAAGGGTCTTTCTAGTAGTTGCACATCAAATCTAAGCTGTCTGAAGTGTTTTTCCAAAGTTATCAACATTTTTATGTTTGGCGTTCCGGAATCTACCTTATCTCAGGCTGAAAACGCTTTTTACGCTTTGTGCCATAACTTTGCAGGGAAGCTTCAGAAAATGAAAATTTCACCTCCCACTATAGAAGAAAGGGTCTTTCGAGTAGTTGCACATCAAATATAAGCTGTCTGAAGTGTTTTTCGAAAGTTATCAACATTTTTATGTTTGGCGTCCCGGAATCGACCTTATCTCAGGATGAAAAATTGTTTTCTGCATTGTCCCATAATTTTCCAGGGAAGCTTCAGAACATGAAATTTTGACCTCCCACTATGGCAGAAAGGGTCTTTCTAGTAGTTGCACATTAAATCTAAGCTGTCTGAAGTGTTGTTCCAAAGTTATCAACATTTTTACGTTTGGCGTTCCGGAACCCACCTTATCTCAGGCTGAAAACGCGTTTTGTGCATTGTGCCATAACTTCTCAGGGAAGGTTCAGAAAATGAAATTTTCACCTCCCACTATAGCAGAAAGGGTCTTTCTAGTAGTTGCACATCAAATCTAAGCCGTCTGAAGTGTTTTTCCAAAGTTATCAACATTTTTATGTTTGGCGTTCCGAAACCCACATTATCTCTGGCTGAAAACGCGTTTTCTGCTTTGTGCCATAACTTTGCATGGAAGCTTCAGAACATGAAATTTTCAACTCACACTATAACAGACAGGGTCCTTGTAGTAGTTGCACATCAAATATAAGCTGTCTGATGTGTTTTTCCAAAGTTATCAACATTTTTATGTTTGGCGTCCCGGAATCGACCTTATCTCAGGATGAAAAATTGTTTTCTGCATTGTCCCATAATTTTCCAGGGAAGCTTCAGAACATGAAATTTTGACCTCCCACTATGGCAGAAAGGGTCTTTCTAGTAGTTGCACATTAAATCTAAGCTGTCTGAAGTGTTGTTCCAAAGTTATCAACATTTTTACGTTTGGCGTTCCGGAACCCACCTTATCTCAGGCTGAAAACGCGTTTTGTGCATTGTGCCATAACTTCTCAGGGAAGGTTCAGAAAATGAAATTTTCACCTCCCACTATAGCAGAAAGGGTCTTTCTAGTAGTTGCTCATCAAATCTAAGCCGTCTGAAGTGTTTTTCCAAAGTTATCAACATTTTTATGTTTGGCGTTCCGAAACCCACATTATCTCTGGCTGAAAACGCGTTTTCTGCTTTGTGCCATAACTTTGCATGGAAGCTTCAGAACATGAAATTTTCAACTCACACTATAACAGACAGGGTCCTTGTAGTAGTTGCACATCAAATATAAGCTGTCTGATGTGTTTTTCCAAAGTTATCAACATTTTCATGTTTGGCGTTCCGGAAACCACATTATCTCAGGCTGAAAACGCGTTTTCTGCATTGTGCCATAACTTTGCAGGGAAGCTTCAGAACATCAAATTTTCACCGCCCACTATAGCAGAAAGGGTCTTTCTAGTAGTTGCACATCAAATCTAAGCTGTCTGAAGTGTTTTTCGAAAGTTATCAACATTTTTATGTTTGCCGTTCCGGAACCCACCTTACCTCTGGCTGAAAACGTGTTTTCTGCATTATGCCATAACTTTGAAGGAAAGCTTCAGAACACGAAAGTTTCACCTACCACTATAGCAGAAATTGTCTTTCTAGTAGTTGCACATCAATTATAAGCTGTCTGAAGTGTTTTTCCAAAGTTATCAACATTTTTATGTTTAGCGTTCTGGAACCCACCTTATGTCAGGCTGGAAACGTCTTTTCTGCATTGTGCCATAACTTTGCAGGGAAGCTTCAGAACATGAAATTTTAACCTCCCACTGTAGCAGAAAGGGTCTTTCTAGTAGTTGCACATCAAATCTAAGCTGTCTGAAGTGTTTTTCCAAAGTTATCAACATTTTTATGTTTGGCGTTCCGGAACCCACCTTATCTCAGGCTGAAAACGCGTTTTCTGCATTGTGCCATAACTTTGCAGGGAAACTCCAGAACATGAAATTTTCACCTCCCACTATAGCAGAAAGGATCTTTCTAGTAGTTGCACATCAAATCTAAGCTGTCTGAAGTGTTTTTCCAAAGTTATCAACATTTTTATGTTTGTCGTTCTGGAATCGACCTTATCTCAGGCTGAAAACGCGTTTTACGCATTTTGCCATAACTTTGGAGGGAAGCTCCAGAAAATGAAATTTTCACCTCCCACTATAGCAGAAAGGGTCTTTCTAGTAGTTGCACATCAAATCTAAGCTGTCTGAAGTGTTTTTCCAAAGTTATCAACATTTTTATGTTTGGCGTTCCGGAACCGACCTTATCTCAGGCTGAAAACGTGTTTTACGCATTGTGCAATAACTTTGCAGGGAAGCTTCAGAACATGAAATTTTCACCTCCCACTATAGCTGAAAGGGTCTTTCTAGTATTTTCACATCAAATCTAAGCTGTCTGAAGTGTTTTTCCAAAGTAATCAACATTTTTATGTTTGGCGTTCCGGAATCAACCTTATCTCAGGCTGAAAACGCGTTTTCTGCATTGTGCCATAACTTTGCTGGGATGATTCAGAACATGAAATTTTCACCTCCCACTATAGCAGAAAGGGTCTTTCTAGTACTTGCACATCAAATCTAAGCTGTCGAAAGTGTTTTTCCAAAGTTATCAACATTTTTACGTTTGGCGTTCGGGAACCCACCTTATCTCAGGCTGAAAACGCGTTTTCTGCATTGTGCCATAACTTTGCAGGGAAGCTTCAGAACATGAAATTTTCACCTCCCACTTCTGCAGAAAGGGTATTTCTAGTAGTTGCACATCAAATCTAAGCTGTCTGAAGTGTTTTTCCAAAGTTATCAACATTTTTATGTTTGGCGTTCCGGAATCGACCTTATCTCAGGCTGAAAACGCGTTTTACGCATTGTGCCATAACTTTGCAGGGAAGCTTCAGAAAATGAAATTTTTACCTCCCACTATAGCAGAAAGGGTCTTTCTAGTAGTTGCACATCAAATCTAAGCTGTCTGAAGTGTTTTTCCAAAGTTATCAACATTTTTATGTTTGGCGTTCCGGAATCTACCTTATCTCAGGCTGAAAACGCTTTTTACGCTTTGTGCCATAACTTTGCAGGGAAGCTTCAGAAAATGAAAATTTCACCTCCCACTATAGCAGAAAGGGTCTTTCGAGTAGTTGCACATCAAATATAAGCTGTCTGAAGTGTTTTTCAAAAGTTATCAACATTTTTATGTTTGGCGTCCCGGAATCGACCTTATCTCAGGATGAAAAATTGTTTTCTGCATTGTCCCATAATTTTCCAGGGAAGCTTCAGAACATGAAATTTTGACCTCCCACTATGGCAGAAAGGGTCTTTCTAGTAGTTGCACATTAAATCTAAGCTGTCTGAAGTGTTGTTCCAAAGTTATCAACATTTTTACGTTTGGCGTTCCGGAACCCACCTTATCTCAGGCTGAAAACGCGTTTTGTGCATTGTGCCATAACTTCTCAGGGAAGGTTCAGAAAATGAAATTTTCACCTCCCACTATAGCAGAAAGGGTCTTTCTAGTAGTTGCACATCAAATCTAAGCCGTCTGAAGTGTTTTTCCAAAATTATCAACATTTTTATGTTTGGCGTTCCGAAACCCACATTATCTCTGGCTGAAAACGCGTTTTCTGCTTTGTGCCATAACTTTGCATGGAAGCTTCAGAACATGAAATTTTCAACTCACACTATAACAGACAGGGTCCTTGTAGTAGTTGCACATCAAATATAAGCTGTCTGATGTGTTTTTCCAAAGTTATCAACATTTTCATGTTTGGCGTTCCGGAAACCACATTATCTCAGGCTGAAAACGCGTTTTCTGCATTGTGCCATAACTTTGCAGGGAAGCTTCAGAACATCAAATTTTCACCGCCCACTACAGCAGAAAGGGTCTTTCTAGTAGTTGCACATCAAATCTAAGCTGTCTGAAGTGTTTTTCGAAAGTTATCAACATTTTTATGTTTGCCGTTCCGGAACCCACCTTACCTCTGGCTGAAAACGTGTTTTCTGCATTATGCCATAACTTTGAAGGAAAGCTTCAGAACACGAAAGTTTCACCTACCACTATAGCAGAAATTGTCTTTCTAGTAGTTGCACATCAATTATAAGCTGTCTGAAGTGTTTTTCCAAAGTTATCAACATTTTTATGTTTAGCGTTCTGGAACCCACCTTATGTCAGGCTGGAAACGTCTTTTCTGCATTGTGCCATAACTTTGCAGGGAAGCTTCAGAACATGAAATTTTAACCTCCCACTGTAGCAGAAAGGGTCTTTCTCGTAGTTGCACATCAAATCTAAGCTGTCTGAAGTGTTTTTCCAAAGTTATCAACATTTTTATGTTTGGCGTTCCGGAACCCACCTTCTCTCAGGCTGAAAACGCGTTTTCTGCATTGTGCCATAACTTTGCAGGGAAACTCCAGAACATGAAATTTTCACCTCCCACTATAGCAGAAAGGATCTTTCTAGTAGTTGCACATCAAATCTAAGCTGTCTGAAGTGTTTTTTCAAAGTTATCATATTTTTATGTTTGGCGTTCCGTAATTGACCTTGTCTCAGGCTGAAAACGCGTTTTCTGCATTGTGCCATAACTTTGCAGGGAAGCTTCAGAACATGACATTTCAACATCCCACTATAGTAGAAAGGGTCTTTCTAGTAGTTGCACATCAAATCTAAGCTGTTTGAAGTGTTTTTCCAAAGTTATCAATATTTTTATGTTTGGCGTTCCGGAATCGACCTAATCTCAGGCTGAAAACGCGTTTCCTGCATTGTTGCATAAATTTGCAGGGATGCTTCAGAACATGAAATGTTCGCCTCCCACTATAGCAGATAGGGTCTTTCGAGGAGTTGCACATCAAATCTAAGCTGTCTGAAGTGTTTTTCCAAAGTTATCAGCATTTTTATGTTTGGCGTTCCGGAACCCACCTTATCTCAGGCTGTGAGCGCGTTTTCTGCATTGTGGCATAACTTTGCAGGGAAGCTTCAGAACATGAAATTTTCAACTCCCACTATAGCAGAAAGGCTTTTTCCAGTTGTTGCACATCAAATCTAAGCTGTCTGAAGTGTTTTTCCAAAGTTATCAACATTCTTATGTTTGGCGTGTCGGAATCAACCTTATCTCAGGCTGAAAACGTGTTTTCAGCATTGTGCCATCACTTTGCAGGAAAGCTGCAGAATATAAAATTTTCACCTCCCACTATAGCAGAAAGGGTCTTTCTAGTAGTTGCACATCAAATCTAAGCTGTCTGAAGTGTTTTTTCAAAGTTATCAACATTTTTATGTTTGGCGGACCGGAATCGACCTTATCTCAGGCTGAATACGCGATTTTCGCATTCTGCCATAACTTTGCAGGGAATCTTCAGAACACGAAATTTTCATATCCCACTATAGCAGAAAGGGTCTTTCTAGTAGTTCAACATCAAATCTAAGCTGTCTGAAGTGTTTTTCCAAAGTTATAAACATTTTTATGTTTGGCGTTCCTGAATCAACCTTATCTCAGGCGGAAAACGCGTTTTACGCATTGCGCCATAACTTTGCAGGAAAGCTTCAGAACATGAAATTTTCAATTCCCACTAAAGCAGAAAGGGTTTTTCTCCTACTTGCACATCAAATCTAAGCTGTCTGAAGTGTTTTTCGATAGTTTTCAACATTTTTATATTTGGCGTTCCTGAATCGACCTTATCTCAGGCTGAAATCACGTTTTCTGCATTGTGCCATAACTTTGCAGGGAAGCTTCAGAACATGAAATGTTCAACTCCCACTACAGCAGAAAGGGTCTTTCTAGTAGTTGCACGTCAAATCTAAGCTGTCTGAAGTGTTTTTCCAAAGTTATCAACATTTTTATGTTTGGCATTCCAGAATCGACCTTATCTCAGGCTGAAAACGCGTTTTCTGCATTGTGCCATAACTTTGCAGGGAAACTCCAGAACATGAAATTTTCACCTCCCACTATAGCAGAAAGGATCTTTCTAGTAGTTGCACATCAAATCTAAGCTGTCTGAAGTGTTTTTTCAAAGTTATCATATTTTTATGTTTGGCGTTCCGTAATTGACCTTGTCTCAGGCTGAAAACGCGTTTTCTGCATTGTGCCATAACTTTGCAGGGAAGCTTCAGAACATGACATTTCAACATCCCACTATAGCAGAAAGGGTCTTTCTAGTAGTTGCACATCAAATCTAAGCTGTTTGAAGTGTTTTTCCAAAGTTATCAACATTTTTATGTTTGGCGTTCCGGAACCCACCTTATCTCAGGCTGTGAGCGCGTTTTCTGCATTGTGGCATAACTTTGCAGGGAAGCTTCAGAACATGAAATTTTCAACTCCCACTATAGCAGAAAGGCTTTTTCCAGTTGTTGCACATCAAATCTAAGCTGTCTGAAGTGTTTTTCCAAAGTTATCAACATTCTTATGTTTGGCGTTTCGGAATCGACCTTATCTCAGGCTGAAAAGACGTTTTCTGCATTTTGCCATCACTTTGCAGGGAAGCTTCAGAACATGAAATTTTCAACTCCCACTACAGCAGAAAGGGTCTTTCTAGTAGTTGCATGTCAAATCTAAGCTGTCTGAAGTGTTTTTCCAAAGTTATCAACATTTTTATGTTTGGCATTCCAGAATCGACCTTATCTCAGGCTGAAAACGCGTTTTCTGCATTGTGCCACAACTTTGCAGGGAAACTTCAGAACATGAAATTTTCACCTCCCACTTTAGCAGAAAGGGTCTTTCTAGTAGTTGCACATCAAATCTAAGCTGTCTGAAGTGTTTTTTCAAAGTTATCATATTTTTATGTTTGGCGTTCCGTAATTGACCTTGTCTCATGCTGAAAACGCGTTTTCTGCATTGTGCCATAACTTTGCAGGGAAGCTTCAGAACATGACATTTCAACATCCCACTATAGCAGAAAGGGTCTTTCTAGTAGTTGCACATCAAATCTAAGCTGTCTGAAGTGTTTTTCCAAAGTTATCAACATTCTTATGTTTGGCGTGTCGGAATCAACCTTATCTCAGGCTGAAAACGTGTTTTCAGCATTGTGCCATCACTTTGCAGGAAAGCTGCAGAATATAAAATTTTCACCTCCCACTATAGCAGAAAGGGTCTTTCTAGTAGTTCCACATCAAATCTAAGCTGTCTGAAGTGTTTTTCCAAAGTTATAAACATTTTTATGTTTGGCGTTCCTGAATCAACCTTTTCTCAGGCGGAAAACGCGTTTTACGCATTGCGCCATAACTTTGCAGGAAAGCTTCAGAACATGAAATTTTCAATTCCCACTAAAGCAGAAAGGGTTTTTCTCCTACTTGCACATCAAATCTAAGCTGTCTGAAGTGTTTTTCGATAGTTTTCAACATTTTTATATTTGGCGTTCCTGAATCGACCTTATCTCAGGCTGAAATCACGTTTTCTGCATTGTGCCATAACTTTGCAGGGAAGCTTCAGAACATGAAATGTTCAACTCCCACTACAGCAGAAAGGGTCTTTCTAGTAGTTGCACGTCAAATCTAAGCTGTCTGAAGTGTTTTTCCAAAGTTATCAACATTTTTATGTTTGGCGTTCCGGAACCCACCTTATCTCAGGCTGTGAGCGCGTTTTCTGCATTGTGGCATAACTTTGCAGGGAAGCTTCAGAACATGAAATTTTCAACTCCCACTATAGCAGAAAGGCTTTTTCCAGTTGTTGCACATCAAATCTAAGCTGTCTGAAGTGTTTTTCCAAAGTTATCAACATTCTTATGTTTGGCGTGTCGGAATCAACCTTATCTCAGGCTGAAAACGTGTTTTCAGCATTGTGCCATCACTTTGCAGGAAAGCTGCAGAATATAAAATTTTCACCTCCCACTATAGCAGAAAGGGTCTTTCTAGTAGTTGCACATCAAATCTAAGCTGTCTGAAGTGTTTTTTCAAAGTTATCAACATTTTTATGTTTGGCGGACCGGAATCGACCTTATCTCAGGCTGAATACGCGATTTTCGCATTCTGCCATAACTTTGCAGGGAATCTTCAGAACACGAAATTTTCATATCCCACTATAGCAGAAAGGGTCTTTCTAGTAGTTCAACATCAAATCTAAGCTGTCTGAAGTGTTTTTCCAAAGTTATAAACATTTTTATGTTTGGCGTTCCTGAATCAACCTTATCTCAGGCGGAAAACGCGTTTTACGCATTGCGCCATAACTTTGCAGGAAAGCTTCAGAACATGAAATTTTCAATTCCCACTAAAGCAGAAAGGGTTTTTCTCCTACTTGCACATCAAATCTAAGCTGTCTGAAGTGTTTTTCGATAGTTTTCAACATTTTTATATTTGGCGTTCCTGAATCGACCTTATCTCAGGCTGAAATCACGTTTTCTGCATTGTGCCATAACTTTGCAGGGAAGCTTCAGAACATGAAATGTTCAACTCCCACTACAGCAGAAAGGGTCTTTCTAGTAGTTGCACATCAAATCTAAGCTGTCTGAAGTGTTTTTCCAAAGTTATCAACATTTTTATGTTTGGCATTCCAGAATCGACCTTATCTCAGGCTGAAAACGCGTTTTCTGCATTGTGCCATAACTTTGCAGGGAAACTCCAGAACATGAAATTTTCACCTCCCACTATAGCAGAAAGGATCTTTCTAGTAGTTGCACATCAAATCTAAGCTGTCTGAAGTGTTTTTTCAAAGTTATCATATTTTTATGTTTGGCGTTCCGTAATTGACCTTGTCTCAGGCTGAAAACGCGTTTTCTGCATTGTGCCATAACTTTGCAGGGAAGCTTCAGAACATGACATTTCAACATCCCACTATAGCAGAAAGGGTCTTTCTAGTAGTTGCACATCAAATCTAAGCTGTTTGAAGTGTTTTTCCAAAGTTATCAACATTTTTATGTTTGGCGTTCCGGAACCCACCTTATCTCAGGCTGTGAGCGCGTTTTCTGCATTGTGGCATAACTTTGCAGGGAAGCTTCAGAACATGAAATTTTCAACTCCCACTATAGCAGAAAGGCTTTTTCCAGTTGTTGCACATCAAATCTAAGCTGTCTGAAGTGTTTTTCCAAAGTTATCAACATTCTTATGTTTGGCGTTTCGGAATCGACCTTATCTCAGGCTGAAAAGACGTTTTCTGCATTTTGCCATCACTTTGCAGGGAAGCTTCAGAACATGAAATTTTCAACTCCCACTACAGCAGAAAGGGTCTTTCTAGTAGTTGCATGTCAAATCTAAGCTGTCTGAAGTGTTTTTCCAAAGTTATCAACATTTTTATGTTTGGCATTCCAGAATCGACCTTATCTCAGGCTGAAAACGCGTTTTCTGCATTGTGCCACAACTTTGCAGGGAAACTTCAGAACATGAAATTTTCACCTCCCACTTTAGCAGAAAGGGTCTTTCTAGTAGTTGCACATCAAATCTAAGCTGTCTGAAGTGTTTTTTCAAAGTTATCATATTTTTATGTTTGGCGTTCCGTAATTGACCTTGTCTCATGCTGAAAACGCGTTTTCTGCATTGTGCCATAACTTTGCAGGGAAGCTTCAGAACATGACATTTCAACATCCCACTATAGCAGAAAGGGTCTTTCTAGTAGTTGCACATCAAATCTAAGCTGTCTGAAGTGTTTTTCCAAAGTTATCAACATTCTTATGTTTGGCGTGTCGGAATCAACCTTATCTCAGGCTGAAAACGTGTTTTCAGCATTGTGCCATCACTTTGCAGGAAAGCTGCAGAATATAAAATTTTCACCTCCCACTATAGCAGAAAGGGTCTTTCTAGTAGTTCCACATCAAATCTAAGCTGTCTGAAGTGTTTTTCCAAAGTTATAAACATTTTTATGTTTGGCGTTCCTGAATCAACCTTTTCTCAGGCGGAAAACGCGTTTTACGCATTGCGCCATAACTTTGCAGGAAAGCTTCAGAACATGAAATTTTCAATTCCCACTAAAGCAGAAAGGGTTTTTCTCCTACTTGCACATCAAATCTAAGCTGTCTGAAGTGTTTTTCGATAGTTTTCAACATTTTTATATTTGGCGTTCCTGAATCGACCTTATCTCAGGCTGAAATCACGTTTTCTGCATTGTGCCATAACTTTGCAGGGAAGCTTCAGAACATGAAATGTTCAACTCCCACTACAGCAGAAAGGGTCTTTCTAGTAGTTGCACGTCAAATCTAAGCTGTCTGAAGTGTTTTTCCAAAGTTATCAACATTTTTATGTTTGGCATTCCAGAATCGACCATATCTCAGGCTGAAAACGCGTTTTCTGCATTGTGCCATAACTTTGCAGGGAAACTCCAGAACATGAAATTTTCACCTCCCACTATAGCAGAAAGGATCTTTCTAGTAGTTGCACATCAAATCTAAGCTGTCTGAAGTGTTTTTTCAAAGTTATCATATTTTTATGTTTGGCGTTCCGTAATTGACCTTGTCTCAGGCTGAAAACGCGTTTTCTGCATTGTGCCATAACTTTGCAGGGAAGCTTCAGAACATGACATTTCAACATCCCACTATAGCAGAAAGGGTCTTTCTAGTAGTTGCACATCAAATCTAAGCTGTTTGAAGTGTTTTTCCAAAGTTATCAACATTTTTATGTTTGGCGTACCGGAATCAACCTTATCTCAGGCTGAAAACGCGTTTTCTGCTTTGTGGCATAACTTTGCAGGGAAGCTTCAGAACATGACATTTTCACATCCCACTATTGCAGAAAGGGTCTTTCTAGTAGTTGCACATCAAATCTAAGCTGTCTGAAGTGTATTTCCAAAGTTATAAACATTTTAATGTTTGGCGTTCCGGAATCGACCTTATCTCAGGCTGAATATGCGTTTTCTGCATTGTGCCATAACTTTGCAGGGAATCTTCAGAACATGAAATTTTCACCTCCCACTATAGCAGAAAGGGTCTTTCTAGTAGTTCCACATCAAATCTAAGCTGTTTGAAGTGTTTTTCCAAAATTATCAACATTTTTATGTTTAGCGTTCCGGAATCAACCTTATCTCACGCTGAAAACGCGTTTGACGCATTGTGCCATAACTTTGCAGGAAAGCTTCAGAACATGACATTTCAACATCCCACTATAGCAGAAAGGGTCTTTCTAGTAGTTGGACATCAAATCTAAGCTGTTTGAAGTGTTTTTCGAAAGTTATCAACATTTTTATGTTTGGCGTTCCGGAATCGACCTTATCTCAGGCTGATAACGCGATTTACGCATTCTGCCATAACTTTGCAGGGAAGCTTCTGAACATGAAATTTTCAAATCCCACTATAGCAGAAAGGGTCTCTCTAGTAGTTGCACATAAAATCTAAGCTGTCTGAAGTGTTTTTCCAAAGTTATCAACATTTTTATGTTTGGCGTTCTGAAATCAACCTCATCTCAGGCTGAAAACGAGTTTTACGCATTGTGTCATAACTTTGCAGCGAAGCTTCAGAACTTGAAATTTTCACCTCCCACTATAGCAGAAAGGGTCTTTCTCGTAGTTGCACATCAAATCTAAGCTGTTTGAAGTGTTTTTCCAAAATTATCAACATTTTTATGTTTGGCGTTCCGGAATCAACCTTATCTCACGCTGAAAACGCGTTTGACGCATTGTGCCATAACTTTGCAGGAAAGCTTCAGAACATGACATTTCAACATCCCACTATAGCAGAAAGGGTCTTTCTAGTAGTTGCACATCAAATCTAAGCTGTTTGAAGTGTTTTTCGAAAGTTATCAACATTTTTATGTTTGGCGTTCCGGAATCGACCTTATCTCAGGCTGATAACGCGATTTACGCATTCTGCCATAACTTTACAGGGAAGCGTCTGAACATGAAATTTTCAAATCCCACTATAGCAGAAAGGGTCTTTCTAGTAGTTGCACATCAAATCTAAGCTGTCTGAAGTGTTTTTCGAAAGTTATCAACATTTTTATGTTTGGCGTTCCGGAACCCACCTTGTCTCTGGCTGAAAACGCGTTTTCTGCTTCATGCCAAAACTTTGCTGGGAATCTTCAGAACATGAAATTTTAACCTCCCACAATAGCACAAAGGGTCTTTCTTGTAGTTGCACATCAAATCTAAGCTGTCTGAAGTGGTTTTCCAAAGTTATCAACATTTTTATGTTTGGCGGACCGGAATCGACCTTATCTCAGGCTGAATACGCGATTTTCGCATTCTGCCATAACTTTGCAGGGAATCTTCAGAACACGAAATTTTCATATCCCACTATAGCAGAAAGGGTCTTTCTAGTAGTTCCACATCAAATCTAAGCTGTCTGAAGTGTTTTTCCAAAGTTATAAACATTTTTATGTTTGGCGTTCCTGAATCAACCTTTTCTCAGGCGGAAAACGCGTTTTACGCATTGCGCCATAACTTTGCAGGAAAGCTTCAGAACATGAAATTTTCAATTCCCACTAAAGCAGAAAGGGTTTTTCTCCTACTTGCACATCAAATCTAAGCTGTCTGAAGTGTTTTTCGATAGTTTTCAACATTTTTATATTTGGCGTTCCTGAATCGACCTTATCTCAGGCTGAAATCACGTTTTCTGCATTGTGCCATAACTTTGCAGGGAAGCTTCAGAACATGAAATGTTCAACTCCCACTACAGCAGAAAGGGTCTTTCTAGTAGTTGCACGTCAAATCTAAGCTGTCTGAAGTGTTTTTCCAAAGTTATCAACATTTTTATGTTTGGCATTCCAGAATCGACCTTATCTCAGGCTGAAAACGCGTTTTCTGCATTGTGCCATAACTTTGCAGGGAAACTCCAGAACAGGAAATTTTCACCTCCCACTATAGCAGAAAGGATCTTTCTAGTAGTTGCACATCAAATCTAAGCTGTCTGAAGTGTTTTTTCAAAGTTATCATATTTTTATGTTTGGCGTTCCGTAATTGACCTTGTCTCAGGCTGAAAACGCGTTTTCTGCATTGTGCCATAACTTTGCAGGGAAGCTTCAGAACATGACATTTCAACATCCCACTATAGCAGAAAGGGTCTTTCTAGTAGTTGCACATCAAATCTAAGCTGTTTGAAGTGTTTTTCCAAAGTTATCAACATTTTTATGTTTGGCGTACCGGAATCAACCTTATCTCAGGCTGAAAACGCGTTTTCTGCTTTGTGGCATAACTTTGCAGGGAAGCTTCAGAACATGACATTTTCACATCCCACTATTGCAGAAAGGGTCTTTCTAGTAGTTGCACATCAAATCTAAGCTGTCTGAAGTGTATTTCCAAAGTTATAAACATTTTAATGTTTGGCGTTCCGGAATCGACCTTATCTCAGGCTGAATACGCGTTTTCTGCATTGTGCCATAACTTTGCAGGGAATCTTCAGAACATGAAATTTTCACCTCCCACTATAGCAGAAAGGGTCTTTCTAGTAGTTCCACATCAAATCTAAGCTGTTTGAAGTGTTTTTCCAAAATTATCAACATTTTTATGTTTAGCGTTCCGGAATCAACCTTATCTCACGCTGAAAACGCGTTTGACGCATTGTGCCATAACTTTGCAGGAAAGCTTCAGAACATGACATTTCAACATCCCACTATAGCAGAAAGGGTCTTTCTAGTAGTTGGACATCAAATCTAAGCTGTTTGAAGTGTTTTTCGAAAGTTATCAACATTTTTATGTTTGGCGTTCCGGAATCGACCTTATCTCAGGCTGATAACGCGATTTACGCATTCTGCCATAACTTTGCAGGGAAGCTTCTGAACATGAAATTTTCAAATCCCACTATAGCAGAAAGGGTCTCTCTAGTAGTTGCACATAAAATCTAAGCTGTCTGAAGTGTTTTTCCAAAGTTATCAACATTTTTATGTTTGGCGTTCTGAAATCAACCTCATCTCAGGCTGAAAACGAGTTTTACGCATTGTGTCATAACTTTGCAGCGAAGCTTCAGAACTTGAAATTTTCACCTCCCACTATAGCAAAAAGGGTCTTTCTCGTAGTTGCACATCAAATCTAAGCTGTTTGAAGTGTTTTTCCAAAATTATCAACATTTTTATGTTTGGCGTTCCGGAATCAACCTTATCTCACGCTGAAAACGCGTTTGACGCATTGTGCCATAACTTTGCAGGAAAGCTTCAGAACATGACATTTCAACATCCCACTATAGCAGAAAGGGTCTTTCTAGTAGTTGCACATCAAATCTAAGCTGTTTGAAGTGTTTTTCGAAAGTTATCAACATTTTTATGTTTGGCGTTCCGGAATCGACCTTATCTCAGGCTGATAACGCGATTTACGCATTCTGCCATAACTTTACAGGGAAGCGTCTGAACATGAAATTTTCAAATCCCACTATAGCAGAAAGGGTCTTTCTAGTAGTTGCACATCAAATCTAAGCTGTCTGAAGTGTTTTTCGAAAGTTATCAACATTTTTATGTTTGGCGTTCCGGAACCCACCTTGTCTCTGGCTGAAAACGCGTTTTCTGCTTCATACCAAAACTTTGCTGGGAATATTCAGAACATGAAATTTTAACCTCCCACAATAGCACAAAGGGTCTTTCTTGTAGTTGCACATCAAATCTAAGCTGTCTGAAGTGGTTTTCCAAAGTTATCAACATTTTTATGTTTGGCGTTCCGGAACCCACCTTATCTCTGGCTGAAAACGCGTTTTCTGCTTTATGCCAAAACTTTGCTGGGAATCTTCAGAACATGAAATTTTAACCTCCCACAATAGCATAAAGGGTCTTTCTTGTAGTTGCACATCAAATCTAAGCTGTCTGAAGTGGTTTTCCAAAGTTATCAACATTTTTATGTTTGGCGTTCCGGAACCCACCTTATCTCAGGCTGAAAACGCGTTTTCTGCATTGTGCCACAACTTTGCAGGGAAGCTTCAGAACATGAAATTTTAACCACCAACTGTAGCAGAAAGGCTCTTTCTAGTAGTTGCTCATCAAATCTTAGCTGTCTGAAGTGTTTTTCCAAAGTTATCAACATTTTTATGTTTGGCGTTCCGGAACCCACCTTATCTCAGGCTGAAAATGCGTTTTCTGCATTGTTCCTTAACTTTGCAGGGAAGCATCAGAACATGAAATTTTCAGCTCCCACTATGACAAACATGGTCTTTCTAATAGTTGCACATCAAATCTAATCTGTCTGAAGTTTTTTTCGAAAGTTATCAACATTTTTATGTTTGGCGTTCCGGAACCCACCTTATCTCAGGCTGAAAACGCGTTTTCTGCATTGTGCCATAACTTTGCAGGGAAGCTTCAGAACATGAAATTTTAACCTCCCACTGTAGCAGAAAGGGTCTTTCTAGTAGTTGCACATCAAATCTAAGCTGTCTGAAGTGTTTTTCCAAAGTTATCAACATTTTTATGTTTGGCGTTCCGGAACCCACCTTATCTCAGGCTGAAAACGCGTTTTCTGCATTGTTCCTTAACTTTGCAGGGAAGCATCAGAACATGAAATTTTCAGCTCCCACTATGTCAAACATGGTCTTTCTAATAGTTGCACAACAAATCTAATCTCTCTGAAGTGTTTTTCGAAAGTTATCAACATTTTTATGTTTGGCGTTCCGGAACACACCTTATCTCAGGATGAAAACGTGTTTTCTGCATTGTGCCATAACTTTGCAGGGAAGCTTAAGAACATGAAATTTTCACCTCCCACTATAGCAGAAAGGGTCTTTCTAGTAGTTGCACATCTAATCTAAGCTGTCTGAAGTGTTTTTCCAAAGTTATCAACATTTTTATGTTTGGCGTTCCGGAACCCACCACATCTCAGGCTGAAAACGCGTTTTCTGCATTGTGCCATAACTTTGCAGGGAAGCTTCAGAACATGAAATTTTCACCTCCCACTATAGCAGAAAGGGTCTTTCTAGTAGTTGCACATCAAATCTAAGCTGTCTGAAGTGTTTTTCGAAAGTCATCAACATTTTTATGTTTGGCGTTCCGGAACCCACCTTATCTCAAGCTGAAAACGTGTTTTCTGCATTGCGCCATAACTTTGCAGGGAAGCTTAAGAACATGAAATGTTCTCCTCCCACCATAGCAGAAAGGGCCTTTCTAGTAGTTGCACATCAAATCTAAGTTGTCTGAAGTGTTTTTCGAAAGTTATCAACATTTTTATGTTTTGCGTTCCGGAACCCAACTTATCTCTAGCTGAAAACGCGTTTTCTGCATTGTGCCATAACTTTGCAGGGAAGCTTCAGAACATGAAATGCTCACCTCCCACTATAGCAGGAAGGGTCTTTCTAGTAGTTGCACATCAAATCTAAGCTGTCTGAAGTGTTTTTCCAAAGTTATCAACATTTTTCTGTTTGGCATTCCAGAATCGACCTTATCTCAGGCTGAAAACGCGTTGTCTGCATTGTGCCATTACTTTGCATGGAAGCTTCCGAACATGAAATTTTAACCTCCCACTATAGCAGAAAGGGTCTTTCGAGCAGTTGCACATCAAATCTAAGCTGTCTGAAGTGTTTTTCCAAAGTTATCAACATTTTTATGTTTGGCGTTCCGGAATCGACCTTATCTCAGGCTTAAAACGTGTTTTACGCATTGTGCCATAACTTTGCAGGAAACCTTTAGAACATGAAATTTTCACCTCCCACTATAGCAGAAAAGGACTTTCTAGTAGTTGCACATCAAATCTAATCTGTCTGAAATGTTGTTCCAAAGTTAGCAACATTTTTAAGTTTGGCGTTTCGGAACCCACCTTATCTCAGGCTGAAAACGCGTTTTCTGCATACTGCCATAACTTCTCAGGGAAGCTTCAGAACACGAAATGTTCACCTCCCATTATAGCAGAAAGGGTCTTTCTAGAAGTTGCACATCAAATCTAAGCTGTCTGAAGTGTTTTTCCAAAGTTATCAACATTTTTATGTTTGGCGTTCCGGAACCCACCTTATCTCAGGCTGAAAACGCGTTTTCTGCATTGTGCCATAACTTTGCAGGGAAGCTTCAGAACATGAAATTTTAACCTCCCACTATAGCAGAAAGGGTCCTTCTAGTAGTTGCACATCAAATCTAAGCTGTCTGAAGTGTTTTTCCAAAGTTATCAACATTTTTATGTTTGGCGTTCCGGAATCTACCTTATCGCAGGCTGAAAACGCTTTTTACACTTTGTGCCATAACTTTGCAGGGAAGCTTCAGAAAATGAAATTTTCACCTCCCACTATAGCAGAAAGGATTTTTCTCGTAGTTGCACATCAAATATAAGCTGTCTAAAGTGTTTTTCCAAAGTTATCAACATTTTTATGTTTGGCGTTCCGGAATCGACCTTATCTCAGGCTGAAAACGCGTTTTACGCATTGTGCCATAACTTTGCAGGGAACCTTTAGAAGATGAAATTTTCACCTCCCACTATAGCAGAAAGGGTCTTTCTAGTAGTTGCACATCAAATATAAGCTGTCTAAAGTGTTTTTCCAAAGTTATCAACATTTTTATGTTTGGCGTTCCAGAATCGACCTTATCTCAGGCTGAAAACGCGTTTTACGCATTTTGCCATAACTTTGGAGGGAAGCTCCAGAAAATGAAATTTTCACCTCCCACTATAGCAGAAAGGGTCTTTCTAGTAGTTGCACATCAAATCTAAGCTGTCTGAAGTGTTTTTCCAAAGTTATCAACATTTTTATTTTTGGCGTTCCGGAACCCACCTTATCTCATGCTGAAAACGCATTTTCTGCATTGTGCCATAACTTTGCAGGGAAGCTTCAGAACATGAAATTTTAACCTCCCACTATTGCAGAAAGTGTCTTTCTAGTAGTTGCACATCAAATCTAAGCTGTCTGATGAGTTTTTCCAAAGTTATCAACATTTTCATGTTTGGCGTTCCGGAATCTACTTTATCTCAGGCTGAAAACGCATTTTACGCATTGTGCCATAACTTTGCAGGGAAGCTTCAGAAAATGAAATTTTCACCTCCCACTATAGCAGAATGGGTCTTTCTAGTAGTTGCACATCAAATCTAAGCCGTCTGAAGTGTTTTTCCAATGTTATCAACATTTTTATGTTTGGCGTTCCGGAACCCAACTTATCTCATGCTGAAAACGCGTTTCCTGCATTGTGCCATAACTTTGCAGGGAAGCTTCAGAACATGAAATTTTCACCTCCCACTATAGCAGAAAGGGGTTTTCTAGTAGTTGCACATCAAATCTAAGCCGTCTGAAGTGTTTTTCCAATGTTATCAACATTTTTATGTTTGGCGTTCCGGAACCCAACTTATCTCATGCTGAAAACGCGTTTTCTGCATTGTGCCATAACTTTGCAGGGAAGCTTCAGAACATGAAATTTTCACCTCCCACTATAGCAGAAAGGGGTTTTCTAGTAGTTGCACATCAAATCTAAGCTGTCTGAAGTGTTTTTCGAAAGTTATCAAAATTTTTATGTTTGGCGTTCCAGAATCGACCTTATCTCAGGTTGAAAACGGGTTTTAAGCGTTGTGCCATAACTTTGCAGGGAAGCTTCAGAATATGAAATTTTCACCTCCCACTATAGCAGAATGGGTCTTTCTAGTAGTTGCACATCAAATCTAAGCCGTCTGAAGTGTTTTTCCAAAGTTATCAACATTTTTATGTTTGGCGTTCCGGAACCCACCTTATCTCAAGCTGAAAACGTGTTTTCTGCATTGCGCCATAACTTTGCAGGGAAGCTTAAGAACATGAAATTTTCACGTCCCACTATAGCAGAAAGGGTCTTTCTAGTAGTTGCACATCAAATCTAAGCTGTCTGATGTGTTTTTCCAAAGTTATCAACATTTTTATGTATGGCGTTCCGGAATCGACCTTATCTCAAGCTGAAAACGTGTTTTACGCATTGTGCCATAACTTTGCAGGGAAGCTTCAGAACATTAAAATTTTCAGGTCCCACTATAGCAGAAAGGGCCTTCCTAGTAGTTGCACATCAAATCTAAGTTGTCTGAAGTGTTTTTCGAAAGTTATCAACATTTTTATGTTTTGCGTTCCGGAACCCAACTTATCTCAAGCTGAAAACGCGTTTTCTGCATTGTGCCATAACTTTGCAGGGAAGCTTCAGAACATGAAATGCTCACCTCCCACTATAGCAGGAAGGGTCTTTCTAGTAGTTGCACATCAAATCTAAGCTGTCTGAAGTGTTTTTCCAAAGTTATCAACATTTTTCTGTTTGGCATTCCAGAATCGACCTTATCTCAGGCTGAAAACGCGTTGTCTGCATTGTGCCATTACTTTGCATGGAAGCTTCCGAACATGAAATTTTAACCTCCCACTATAGCAGAAAGGGTCTTTCGAGCAGTTGCACATCAAATCTAATCTGTCTGAAATGTTGTTCCAAAGTTAGCAACATTTTTAAGTTTGGCGTTTCGGAACCCACCTTATCTCAGGCTGAAAACGCGTTTTCTGCATTCTGCCATAACTTCTCAGGGAAGCTTCAGAACACGAAATGTTCACCTCCCATTATAGCAGAAAGGGTCTTTCTAGAAGTTGCACATCAAATATAAGCTGTCTGAAGTGTTTTTCCAAAATTATCAACATTTTTATGTTTGGCGTTCCGGAACCCACCTTATCGCAGGCTGAAAACGCTTTTTACACTTTGTGCCATAACTTTGCAGGGAAGCTTCAGAAAATGAAATTTTCACCTCCCACTATTGCAGAAAGGATTTTTCTCGTAGTTGCACATCAAATATAAGCTGTCTAAAGTGTTTTTCCAAAGTTATCAACATTTTTATGTTTGGCGTTCCGGAATCGACCTTATCTCAGGCTTAAAACGCGTTTTACGCATTGTGCCATAACTTTGCAGGGAACCTTTAGAACATGAAATTTTCACCTTCCACTATACCAGAAAGGGTCTTTCTAGTAGTTGCACATCAAATCTAAGCTGTCTGAAGTGTTTTTCCAAAGTTATCAACATTTTTATGTTTGTCGTTCTGGAATCGACCTTATCTCAGGCTGAAAACGCGTTTTACGCATTTTGCCATAACTTTGGAGGGAAGCTCCAGAAAATGAAATTTTCACCTCCCACTATAGCAGAAAGGGTCTTTCTAGTAGTTGCACATCAAATCTAAGCTGTCTGAAGTGTTTTTCCAAAGTTATCAACATTTTTATGTTTGGCGTTCCGGAACCGACCTTATCTCAGGCTGAAAACGTGTTTTACGCATTGTGCAATAACTTTGCAGGGAAGCTTCAGAACATGAAATTTTCACCTCCCACTATAGCTGAAAGGGTCTTTCTAGTATTTTCACATCAAATCTAAGCTGTCTGAAGTGTTTTTCCAAAGTAATCAACATTTTTATGTATGGCGTTCCGGAATCAACCTTATCTCAGGCTGAAAACGCGTTTTCTGCATTGTGCCATAACTTTGCTGGGATGATTCAGAACATGAAATTTTCACCTCCCACTATAGCAGAAAGGGTCTTTCTAGTACTTGCACATCAAATCTAAGCTGTCGAAAGTGTTTTTCCAAAGTTATCAACATTTTTACGTTTGGCGTTCGGGAACCCACCTTATCTCAGGCTGAAAACGCGTTTTCTGCATTGTGCCATAACTTTGCAGGGAAGCTTCAGAACATGAAATTTTCACCCCCCACTTCTGCAGAAAGGGTATTTCTAGTAGTTGCACATCAAATCTAAGCTGTCTGAAGTGTTTTTCGAAAGTTATCAACATTTTTATGTTTGGCGTCCCGGAATCGACCTTATCTCAGGATGAAAAATTGTTTTCTGCATTGTCCCATAATTTTCCAGGGAAGCTTCAGAACATGAAATTTTGACCTCCCACTATGGCAGAAAGGGTCTTTCTAGTAGTTGCACATTAAATCTAAGCTGTCTGAAGTGTTGTTCCAAAGTTATCAACATTTTTACGTTTGGCGTTCCGGAACCCACCTTATCTCAGGCTGAAAACGCGTTTTGTGCATTGTGCCATAACTTCTCAGGGAAGGTTCAGAAAATGAAATTTTCACCTCCCACTATAGCAGAAAGGGTCTTTCTAGTAGTTGCACATCAAATCTAAGCCGTCTGAAGTGTTTTTCCAAAGTTATCAACATTTTTATGTTTGGCGTTCCGAAACCCACATTATCTCTGGCTGAAAACGCGTTTTCTGCTTTGTGCCATAACTTTGCATGGAAGCTTCAGAACATGAAATTTTCAACTCACACTATAACAGACAGGGTCCTTGTAGTAGTTGCACATCAAATATAAGCTGTCTGATGTGTTTTTCCAAAGTTATCAACATTTTCATGTTTGGCGTTCCGGAAACCACATTATCTCAGGCTGAAAACGCGTTTTCTGCATTGTGCCATAACTTTGCAGGGAAGCTTCAGAACATCAAATTTTCACCGCCCACTATAGCAGAAAGGGTCTTTCTAGTAGTTGCACATCAAATCTAAGCTGTCTGAAGTGTTTTTCGAAAGTTATCAACATTTTTATGTTTGCCGTTCCGGAACCCACCTTATGTCAGGCTGGAAACGTCTTTTCTGCATTGTGCCATAACTTTGCAGGGAAGCTTCAGAACATGAAATTTTAACCTCCCACTGTAGCAGAAAGGATCTTTCTAGTAGTTGCACATCAAATCTAAGCTGTCTGAAGTGTTTTTTCAAAGTTATCATATTTTTATGTTTGGCGTTCCGTAATTGACCTTGTCTCAGGCTGAAAACGCGTTTTCTGCATTGTGCCATAACTTTGCAGGGAAGCTTCAGAACATGACATTTCAACATCCCACTATAGCAGAAAGGGTCTTTCTAGTAGTTGCACATCAAATCTAAGCTGTTTGAAGTGTTTTTCCAAAGTTATCAATATTTTTATGTTTGGCGTTCCGGAATCGACCTAATCTCAGGCTGAAAACGCGTTTCCTGCATTGTTGCATAAATTTGCAGGGATGCTTCAGAACATGAAATGTTCGCCTCCCACTATAGCAGATAGGGTCTTTCGAGGAGTTGCACATCAAATCTAAGCTGTCTGAAGTGTTTTTCCAAAGTTATCAACATTTTTATGTTTGGCGTTCCGGAACCCACCTTATCTCAGGCTGTGAGCGCGTTTTCTGCATTGTGGCATAACTTTGCAGGGAAGCTTCAGAACATGAAATTTTCAACTCCCACTATAGCAGAAAGGCTTTTTCCAGTTGTTGCACATCAAATCTAAGCTGTCTGAAGTGTTTTTCCAAAGTTATCAACATTCTTATGTTTGGCGTTTCGGAATCGACGTTATCTCAGGCTGAAAAGACGTTTTCTGCATTTTGCCTTCACTTTGCAGGGAAGCTTCAGAACATGAAATTTTCAACTCCCACTACAGCAGAAAGGGTCTTTCTAGTAGTTGCATGTCAAATCTAAGCTGTCTGAAGTGTTTTTCCAAAGTTATCAACATTTTTATGTTTGGCATTCCAGAATCGACCTTATCTCAGGCTGAAAACGCGTTTTCTGCATTGTGCCACAACTTTGCAGGGAAACTTCAGAACATGAAATTTTCACCTCCCACTATAGCAGAAAGGGTCTTTCTAGTAGTTGCACATCAAATCTAAGCTGTCTGAAGTGTTTTTTCAAAGTTATCATATTTTTATGTTTGGCGTTCCGTAATTGACCTTGTCTCATGCTGAAAACGCGTTTTCTGCATTGTGCCATAACTTTGCAGGGAAGCTTCAGAACATGACATTTCAACATCCCACTATAGCAGAAAGGGTCTTTCTAGTAGTTGCACATCAAATCTAAGCTGTCTGAAGTGTTTTTCCAAAGTTATCAACATTCTTATGTTTGGCGTGTCGGAATCAACCTTATCTCAGGCTGAAAACGTGTTTTCAGCATTGTGCCATCACTTTGCAGGAAAGCTGCAGAATATAAAATTTTCACCTCCCACTATAGCAGAAAGGGTCTTTCTAGTAGTTCCACATCAAATCTAAGCTGTCTGAAGTGTTTTTCCAAAGTTATAAACATTTTTATGTTTGGCGTTCCTGAATCAACCTTATCTCAGGCGGAAAACGCGTTTTACGCATTGCGCCATAACTTTGCAGGAAAGCTTCAGAACATGAAATTTTCAATTCCCACTAAAGCAGAAAGGGTTTTTCTCCTACTTGCACATCAAATCTAAGCTGTCTGAAATGTTTTTCGATAGTTTTCAACATTTTTATATTTGGCGTTCCTGAATCGACCTTATCTCAGGCTGAAATCACGTTTTCTGCATTGTGCCATAACTTTGCAGGGAAGCTTCAGAACATGAAATGTTCAACTCCCACTACAGCAGAAAGGGTCTTTCTAGTAGTTGCACGTCAAATCTAAGCTGTCTGAAGTGTTTTTCCAAAGTTATCAACATTTTTATGTTTGGCATTCCAGAATCGACCTTATCTCAGGCTGAAAACGCGTTTTCTGCATTGTGCCATAACTTTGCAGGGAAACTCCAGAACATGAAATTTTCACCTCCCACTATAGCAGAAAGGATCTTTCTAGTAGTTGCACATCAAATCTAAGCTGTCTGAAGTGTTTTTTCAAAGTTATCATATTTTTATGTTTGGCGTTCCGTAATTGACCTTGTCTCAGGCTGAAAACGCGTTTTCTGCATTGTGCCATAACTTTGCAGGGAAGCTTCAGAACATGACATTTCAACATCCCACTATAGCAGAAAGGGTCTTTCTAGTAGTTGCACATCAAATCTAAGCTGTTTGAAGTGTTTTTCGAAAGTTATCAACATTTTTATGTTTGGCGTTCCGGAATCGACCTTATCTCAGGCTGATAACGCGATTTACGCATTCTGCCATAACTTTGCAGGGAAGCTTCTGAACATGAAATTTTAACCTCCCACTATAGCAGAAAGGGTCTTTCTAGTAGTTGCACATCAAATCTAAGCTGTTTGAAGTGTTTTTCCAAAGTTATCAACATTTTTATGTTTGGCGTACCGGAATCAACCTTATCTCAGGTTGAAAACGCGTTTTCTGCTTTGTGGCATAACTTTGCAGGAAAGCTTCAGAACATGACATTTCAACATCCCACTATAGCAGAAAGGGTCTTTCTAGTAGTTGCACATCAAATCTAAGCTGTTTGAAGTGTTTTTCGAAAGTTATCAACATTTTTATGTTTGGCGTTCCGGAATCGACCTTATCTCAGGCTGATAACGCGATTTACGCATTCTGCCATAACTTTGCAGGGAAGCTTCTGAACATGAAATTTTCAAATCCCACTATAGCAGAAAGGGTCTCTCTAGTAGTTGCACATAAAATCTAAGCTGTCTGAAGTGTTTTTCCAAAGTTATCAACATTTTTATGTTTGGCGTTCTGAAATCAACCTCATCTCAGGCTGAAAACGAGTTTTACGCATTGTGTCATAACTTTGCAGCGAAGCTTCAGAACTTGAAATTTTCACCTCCCACTATAGCAGAAAGGGTCTTTCTCGTAGTTGCACATCAAATCTAAGCTGTTTGAAGTGTTTTTCCAAAATTATCAACATTTTTATGTTTGGCGTTCCGGAATCAACCTTATCTCACGCTGAAAACGCGTTTGACGCATTGTGCCATAACTTTGCAGGAAAGCTTCAGAACATGACATTTCAACATCCCACTATAGCAGAAAGGGTCTTTCTAGTAGTTGCACATCAAATCTAAGCTGTTTGAAGTGTTTTTCGAAAGTTATCAACATTTTTATGTTTGGCGTTCCGGAATCGACCTTATCTTAGGCTGATAACGCGATTTACGCATTCTGCCATAACTTTACAGGGAAGCGTCTGAACATGAAATTTTCAAATCCCACTATAGCAGAAAGGGTCTTTCTAGTAGTTGCACATCAAATCTAAGCTGTCTGAAGTGTTTTTCGATAGTTTTCAACATTTTTATATTTGGCGTTCCTGAATCGACCTTATCTCAGGCTGAAAACACGTTTTCTGCATTGTGCCATAACTTTGCAGGGAAGCTTCAGAACATGAAATTTTCAACTCCCACTACATCAGAAAGGGTATTTCTAGTAGTTGCACATCAAATCTAAGCTGTTTGAAGTGTTTTTCCAAAGTTAACACCATTCTTATGTTTGGCGTTCCAGAAACAACCTTATCTCAGGCTGAAAACGCGTTTTACACAATTTCCCATAACTTTGCAGGAAAGCTTCAGAACATGAAATTTTTACCTCCCACTATAGCAGAAAGGGTCTTTCTAGTAGTTGCACATCAAATCTAAGCTGTCTGAAGTGTTTTTCCAAAGATATCAACATTTTTATGTTTGGCGTTGTGGAACCCACCTTATCTCAGGCTGAAAACGCGTTTTCTGCATTGTGCCATAACTTTGCAGGGAAGCTTCAGAACATGAAATTTTCACCTCCCACTACAGCAGAAAGGGTCTTTCGAGTAGTTGCACATCAAATCTAAGCTGTCTGAAGTGTTTTTCGAAAGTTATCAACATTTTTATGTTTGGCGTTCCGGAACCCACCTTATCTCAGCCTGAAAACGCGTTTTACACAATTTGCCATAACTTTGCAGGAAAGCTTCAGAACATGAAATTTTTACCTCCCACTATAGCAGAAAGGGTCTTTCTAGTAGTTGCACATCAAATCTAAGCTGTCTGAAGTGTTTTTCCAAAGATATCAACATTTTTATGTTTGGCGTTCTGGAACCCACCTTATCTCAGGCTGAAAACGTGTTTTCAGCATTGTGCCATCACTTTGCAGGAAAGCTGCAGAATATAAAATTTTCACCTCCCACTATAGCAGAAAGGGTCTTTCTAGTAGTTGCACATCAAATCTAAGCTGTCTGAAGTGTTTTTCCAAAGTTATCAACATTTTTATGTTTGGCGGACCGGAATCGACCTTATTTCAGGCTGAATACGCGATTTACGCATTCTGCCATAACTTTGCAGGGAATCTTCAGAACACGAAATTTTCATATCCCACTATAGCAGAAAGGGTCTTTCTAGTAGTTCCACATCAAATCTAAGCTGTCTGAAGTGTTTTTCCAAAGTTATAAACATTTTTATGTTTGGCGTTCCTGAATCAACCTTATCTCAGGCGGAAAACGCGTTTTACGCATTGCGCCATAACTTTGCAGGAAAGCTTCAGAACATGAAATTTTCAATTCCCACTAAAGCAGAAAGGGTTTTTCTCCTACTTGCACATCAAATCTAAGCTGTCTGAAGTGTTTTTCGATAGTTTTCAACATTTTTATATTTGGCGTTCCTGAATCGACCTTATCTCAGGCTGAAAACACGTTTTCCGCATTGTGCCATAACTTTGCAGGGAAGCTTCAGAACATGAAATTTTCAACTCCCACTACAGCAGAAAGGGTTTTTCTAGTAGTTGCAGGTCAAATCTAAGCTGTCTGAAGTGTTTTTCCAAAGTTATCAACATTTTTATGTTTGGCATTCCAGAATCGACCTTATCTCTGGCTGAAAACGCATTTTCTGCATTGTGCCACAACTTTACAGGGAAACTTCAGAACATGAAATTTTCACCTCCCACTATAGCAGAAAGGGTCTTTCTCGTAGTTGCACATCAAATCTAAGCTGTTTGAAGTGTTTTTCCAAAATTATCAACATTTTATGTTTGGCGTTCCGGAATCAACCTTATCTCACGCTGAAAACGCGTTTGACGCATTCTGCCATAACTTTGCAGGGAAGCTTCTGAACATGAAATTTTCAAATCCCACTATAGCAGAAAGGGTCTTTCTAGTAGTTGCACATCAAATCTAAGCTGTCTGAAGTGTTTTTCGATAGTTTTCAACATTTTTATATTTGGCGTTCCTGAATCGACCTTATCTCAGGCTGAAAACACGTTTTCTGCATTGTGCCATAACTTTGCAGGGAAGCTTCAGAACATGAAATTTTCAACTCCCACTACAGCAGAAAGGGTTTTTCTAGTAGTTGCAGGTCAAATCTAAGCTGTCTGAAGTGTTTTTCCAAAGTTATCAACATTTTTATGTTTGGCATTCCAGAATCGACCTTATCTCTGGCTGAAAACGCATTTTCTGCATTGTGCCACAACTTTACAGGGAAACTTCAGAATATGAAATTTTCACCTCCCACTATAGCAGAAAGGGTCTTTCTAGTAGTTGCACATCAAATCTAAGCTGTCTGAAGTGTTTTTTCAAAGTTATCATATTTTTATGTTTGGCGTTCCGTAATTGACCTTGTCTCATGCTGAAAACGCGTTTTCTGCATTGTGCCATAACTTTGCAGGGAAGCTTCAGAACATGACATTTCAACATCCCACTATAGCAGAAAGGGTCTTTCTAGTAGTTGCACATCAAATCTAAGCTGTTTGAAGTGTTTTTCGAAAGGTATCAACATTTTTATGTTTGGCGTTCCGGAATCGACCTTATCTCAGGCTGATAACGCGATTTACGCATTCTGCCATAACTTTGCAGGGAAGCTTCTGAACATGAAATTTTCAAATCCCACTATAGCAGAAAGGGTCTCTCTAGTAGTTGCACATAAAATCTAAGCTGTCTGAAGTGTTTTTCCAAAGTTATCAACATTTTTACGTTTGGCGTTCCGGAACCCACCTTTTCTCAGGCAGAAAATGCGTTTTCTGCATTGTGCCACAACTTTGCAGGGAAGCTTCAGAACATGAAATTTTCACCTCCCACTATAGCAGAAAGGGTCTTTCTAGTAGTTGTGCATCAAATCTAAGCTGTCTGAAGTGTTTTTCCAAAGTTATCAACATTTTTATGTTTGGCGTTCTGAAATCAACCTCATCTCAGGCTGAAAACGAGTTTTACGCATTGTGTCATAACTTTGCAGCGAAGCTTCAGAACTTGAAATTTTCACCTCCCACTATAGCAGAAAGGGTCTTTCTCGTAGTTGCACATCAAATCTAAGTTGTCTGAAGTGTTTTTCCAAAGTTATCAATATTTTTATGTTTGGCGTTCCGGAATCGACCTTATCTCAGGCTGAAAACGCGTTTCCTGCATTGTTGCATAACTTTGCAGGGATGCTTCAGAACATGAAATGTTCGCCTCCCACTATAGCAGATAGGGTCTTTCGAGGAGTTGCACATCAAATCTAAGCTGTCTGAAGTGTTTTTCCAAAGTTATCAACATTTTTATGTTTGGCGTTCTGGAACCCACCTTATCTCAGGCTGAAAACGCGTTTTCTGCATTGTGCCATAACTTTGCAGGGAAGCTTCAGAACATGAAATTTTCACTTCCCACTATAGCAGAAAGTGTCTTTCTAGTAGTTGCACATCAAATCTAAGCTGTTTGAAGTGTTTTTCCAAAGTTAACACCATTCTTATGTTTGGCGTTCCAGAAACAACCTTATCTCAGGCTGAAAATGCGTTTTACACAATTGGCAATAACTTTGCAGGAAAGCTTCAGAACATGAAATTTTCTCCTCCGACTATAGCAGAAAGGGTCTGTCTTGTAGTTGCACATCAAATCGAAGCTGTCTGAAGTGTTTTTCAAAAGTTATCAACATTTTTATCTTTGGCGTTCCGGAACCCACCTTATCTCAGCCTGAAAACGCGTTTTACATATTTTGCCATAACTTTGCAGGGAAGCTTCAGAACATGAAATTTTCAACTCCCACTATAGCAGAAAGGGTCTTTCTAGTAGTTGCACATCAAATCTACGCTGTCTGAAGTGTTTTTCCAAAGTTATCAATATTTTTATGTTTGGCTTTCCGGAATCGACCTTATCTCAGGCTGAAAACGCGTTTCCTGCATTGTGGCATAACTTTGCAGGGATGCTTCAGAACATGAAATTTTCACCTCCCACTGCAGCAGAAAGGGTCTTTCTCGTAGTTGCACATCAAATCTAAGCTGTCTGAAGTGTTTTTCCAAAGTTATCAACATTTTTATGTTTGGCGTTCTGGAACCCACCTAATCTCAGGCTGAAAATGCGTTTTACACAATTTGCCATAACTTTGCAGGAAAGCTTCAGAACATGAAATTTTTACCTCCCACTATAGCAGAAAGGGTCTTTCTAGTAGTTGCACATCAAATCTAAGCTGTCTGAAGTGTTTTTCCAAAGTTATGAACATTTTTATGTTTGGCGTTCTGGAACCCACCTAATCTCAGGCTGAAAACGCGTTTTCTGCATTGTGCCATAACTTTGCAGGGAAGCTTCAGAACATGAAATTTTCACTTCCCACTATAGCAGAAAGTGTCTTTCTAGTAGTTGCACATCAAATCTAAGCTGTTTGAAGTGTTTTTCCAAAGTTAACACCATTCTTATGTTTGGCGTTCCAGAAACAACCTTATCTCAGGCTGAAAATGCGTTTTACACAATTGGCAATAACTTTGCAGGAAAGCTTCAGAACATGAAATTTTTACCTCCCACTATAGCAGAAAGGGTCTTTCTAGTAGTTGCACATCAAATCTAAGCTGTCTGAAGTGTTTTTCCAAAGTTATTAACATTTTTATGTTTGGCGTTCTGGAACCCACCTTATCTCAGGCTGAAAACGCGTTTTCTGCATTGTGCCATAACTTTGCAGGGAGACTTCAGAACATGAAATTTTCTCCTCCGACTATAGCAGAAAGGGTCTGTCTTGTAGTTGCACATCAAATCGAAGCTGTCTGAAGTGTTTTTCAAAAGTTATCAACATTTTTATCTTTGGCGTTCCGGAACCCACCTTATCTCAGCCTGAAAACGCGTTTTACATATTTTGCCATAACTTTGCAGGGAAGCTTCAGAACATGAAATTTTCAACTCCCACTATAGCAGAAAGGGTCTTTCTAGTAGTTGCACATCAAATCTACGCTGTCTGAAGTGTTTTTCCAAAGTTATCAATATTTTTATGTTTGGCTTTCCGGAATCGACCTTATCTCAGGCTGAAAACGCGTTTCCTGCATTGTGGCATAACTTTGCAGGGATGCTTCAGAACATGAAATTTTCACCTCCCACTGCAGCAGAAAGGGTCTTTCTCGTAGTTGCACATCAAATCTAAGATGTCTGAAGTGTTTTTCCAAAGTTATCAACATTTTTATGTTTGGCGTTCTGGAACCCACCTAATCTCAGGCTGAAAATGCGTTTTACACAATTTGCCATAACTTTGCAGGAAAGCTTCAGAACATGAAATTTTTACCTCCCACTATAGCAGAAAGGGTCTTTCTAGTAGTTGCACATCAAATCTAAGCTGTCTGAAGTGTTTTTCCAAAGTTATGAACATTTTTATGTTTGGCGTTCTGGAACCCACCTAATCTCAGGCTGAAAACGCGTTTTCTGCATTGTGCCATAACTTTGCAGGGAAACTTCAGAACATGAAATTTTCACCTCCCACTATAGCAGAAAGGGTCTTTCTAGTAGTTGCACATCAAATCTAAGCTGTCTGAAGTGTTTTTCCAAAGTTATCAACATTTTTATTTTTGGCGTTCTGGAACCCACCTTATCTCAGGCTGAAAACGCATTTTCTGCATTGTGCCATAACTTTTCAGGGAAGCTTCAGAACATGATATTTTCACCTCCCACTATAGCAGAAAGGGTCTTTCTCGTAGTTGCACATCAAATCTAAGCTGTCAGAAGTGTTTTTCGAAAGTTTTCAACATTTTTATGTTTGGTGTTCCGGAATCGACCTTATCTCAGTCAGAAAACGCGTTTTCTGCATTGTGCCATAACTTTGCAGGGAAGCTTCAGAACATGAAATTTTCTCCTCCCACTATAGCAGAAAGGGTCTTTCTAGTAGTTGCACATCAAATCTAAGCTGTCTGTTGAGTTTTTCCTGAGTTATCAACATTTTTATGTTTGGCGTTCTGAAATCAACCTCATCTCAGGCTGAAAACGCGTTTAACGCATTGTGTCATAACTTTGCAGGAAAGCTTCAGAACATGAATTTTTCACCTCCCACTATAGCAGAAAGGGTCTTTCTAGTAGTTGCACATCAAATCTAAGCTGTCTGAAGTGTTTTTCCAAAGTTATCTACATTTTGATGTTTGGCGTTCCGGAATCGACCTTATCTGAGGCTGAAAACGCGTTTTCTGCATTGTGTCATAACTTTGCAGGGAAGCTTCAGAACATGAAATTTTCACCTCCCACTATATCAGAAAGGGTATTTCTAATAGTTGCACATCAAATCTAAGTAGTCTGAAGTGTTTTTCCAAAGTTATCAACATTCTTATGTTTGGCGTTCCGGAATCAACCTTATCTCAGACTGAAAACGTGTTTTCTGCATTGTGCCATAGCTTTGCAGGGAGACTTCAGATCATGAAATGTTCACCTCCCACTGTAGCAGAAAGGGTCTTTCTAGTAGTTGCACATCAAATCTAAGATGTCTGAAGTGTTTTTCCAAAGTTATCAACATTTTTATGTTTGGCGTTCTGGAACCCACCTAATCTCAGGCTGAAAACGCGTTTTCTGCATTGTGCCATAACTTTTCAGGGAAGCTTCAGAACATGAAATTTTCACCTCCCACTATATCAGAAAGGGTATTTCTAATAGTTGCACATCAAATCTAAGTTGTCTGAAGTGTTTTTCCAAAGTTATCAACATTCTTATGTTTGGCGTTCCGGAATCAACCTTATCTCAGACTGAAAACGTGTTTTCTGCATTGTGCCATAACTTTGCAGGGAAACTTCAGAACATGAAATTTTCTCCTCCCACTATATCAGAAAGGGTATTTCTCGTAGTTGCACATCAAATCTAAGCTGTCTGAAGTGTTTTCCCAAAGTTATCAACATTTTTATGTTTGGCGTTCTGGAAACCACCTTATCTCAGGCTGAAAACAGGTTTTCTGCATTGTGCCCTGACTTTGCAGGGAGGCTTCAGAACATGAAATTTTCACCTCCCACTATAGCAGAAAGGGTCTTTCTCGTAGTTGCACATCAAATCTAAGCTGTCTGAAGTGTTTTTCCAAAGTTATCAACATTTTTATGTTTGGCGTTCTGTAATCAACCTCATCTCAGGCTGAAAACGAGTTTTACGCATTGTGCCATAACTTTGCAGGAAAGCTTCAGAACATGAAATTTTCACCTCCCACTATAGCAGAAAGGGTCTTTCTAGTAGTTGCACATCAAATCTAAGCTGTCTGAAGTGTTTTTCCAAAGTTATCTACATTTTGATGTTTGGCGTTCCGGAATCGACCTTATCTGACGCTGAAAACGCGTTTTCTGCATTGTGCCATAACTTTGCAGGGAAGCTTCAGAACATGAAATTTTCTCCTCCCACTATAGCAGAAAGGGTCTTTCTAGTAGTTGCACATCAAATCTAAGCTGTCTGTTGAGTTTTTCCTGAGTTATCAACATTTTTATGTTTGGCGTTCTGAAATCAACCTCATCTCAGGCTGAAAACGCGTTTTACGCATTGTGTCATAACTTTGCAGGAAAGCTTCAGAACATGAATTTTTCACCTCCCACTATAGCAGAAAGGGTCTTTCTAGTAGTTGCACATCAAATCTAAGCTGTCTGAAGTGTTTTTCCAAAGTTATCTACATTTTGATGTTTGGCGTTCCGGAATCGACCTTATCTGAGGCTGAAAACGCGTTTTCTGCATTGTGTCATAACTTTGCAGGGAAGCTTCAGAACATGAAATTTTCTCCTCCCACTATATCAGAAAGGGTATTTCTAATAGTTGCACATCAAATCTAAGTAGTCTGAAGTGTTTTTCCAAAGTTATCAACATTCTTATGTTTGGCGTTCCGGAATCAACCTTATCTCAGACTGAAAACGTGTTTTCTGCATTGTGCCATAGCTTTGCAGGGAAGCTTCAGAAAATGAAATTTTCACCTCCCACTATGGCAATAAGGGTTTTTCTAGTAGTTGCACATCAAATCAAAGCTGTCTGATGTGTTTTTCCAAAGTTATCAACATTTTTATGTTTGGCGTTCCGGAATCGACCTTATCTCAGGCTGAAAACGCGTTTTACGCATTGTGCCATAACTTTGCAGGAAAGCTTCAGAACATGAAATTTTCACCTCCCACTATACCAGAAAGGGTCTTTCTAGTACTTGCACATCAAATCTAAGCTGTCTGAAGTGTTTTTCCGAAGTTATTAACATTTTTATGTTTCGCGTTCCGGAATTGACCTTATGTGAGGCTGAACACGAGTTTTCTGCATTGTGCCATAACTTTGCAGGGAAGCTTCCGAACATGAAAATTTCACCTCCCACTATAGCAGAAAGGGTCTTTCTAGTAGGTGCACATCAAATCGAAGCTGTCTGAAGTGTTTTTCCAAAGTTATCAACATTTTTATGTTTGGCGTTCCGGAACCCACCTTATTTCAGCCTGAAAACGCGTTTTACATATTTTGCCATAACTTTGAGGGAAGCTTCAGAACATGAAATTTTAACATCCCACTATAGCAGAAAGGGTATTTCTAGTAGTTGCACATCAAATCTAAGTTGTCTGAAGTGTTTTTCCAAAGTGATCAACATTCTTATGTTTGGCCTTCCGGAATCGACCTTATCTCAGGCTGAAAACGCGTTTCCTGCATTGTGGCATAACTTTTCAGGGAAGCTTCAGAACATGAAATGTTCGCCTCCCATTATAGCAGATAGGGTCTTTCTAGTATTTGCACATCAAATCTAAGCTGTCTGAAGTGTTTTCCCAAAGTTATCAACATTTTTATGTTTGGCGTTCTGGAACCCACCTTATCTCAAGCTGAAAACGCGTTTTCTGCATTGTGCCATAACTTTGCAGGGAGACTTCAGAACATGAAATTTTAACCTCGCACTATAGCAGAAAGGGTCTTTCTAGTAGTTGCACATCAAATCTAGGCTGTCTGAAGTGTTTTTCCAAAGTTATCAACATTCTTATGTTTGGCGTTCCGGAATCAACCTTATCTCAGGCTGAAAACACGTTTTCTGCATTGTGCCATAACTTTTCAGGGAAGCTTCAGAACATGAAAATTTCACCTCCCACTATAGCAGAAAGGGTCTTTCTAGTAGGTGCACATCAAATCGAAGCTGTCTGAAGTGTTTTTCCAAAGTTATCAACATTTTTATGTTTGGCGTTCTGGAATCGACCTTATCTCAGGCTGAAAACGCGTTTCACGCATTGTGCCATAACTTTGCAGGGAAGCTTCAGAAAATGAAATTTTAACCTCGCACTATAGCAGAAAGGGTCTTTCTAGTAGTTGCACATCAAATCTAAGCTGTCTGAAGTGTTTTTCCAAAGTTATCAACATTCTTATGTTTGGCGTTCCGGAATCAACCTTATCTCAGGCTGAAAACGCGTTTTACGCATTGTGCCATAACTTTGCAGGGAAGCTTCAGAACATGAAATGTTCGCCTCCCACTATAGCATATAGGGTCTTTCTAGTAGTTGCACATCAAATCTAAGCTGTCTGAAGTGTTTTTCCAAAGTTATCAACATTTTTATGTTTGGCGTTCTGGAACCCACCTTATCTCAGGCTGAAAACACGTTTTCTGCATTGTGCCATAACTTTTCAGGGAAGCTTCAGAACATGAAATTTTCACCTCCCACTACAGCAGAAAGGGTCTTTCTAGTAGTTGCAGAGCAAATCTAAGCTGTCTGAAGTGTTTTTCCAAAGTTATCAACATTCTTATGTTTGGCGTTTCGGAATCGACCTTATCTCAGGCTGAAAACGCGTTTCCTGCATTGTGGCATAACTTTGCAGGGAAGCTTCAGAACATGAAATTTTCAACTCCCACTGTAGCAGAAAGGGTCTTTCTAGTAGTTGCACATCAAATCTAAGCTGTCTGAAGTGTTTTTCCAAAGTTATCAACATTTTTATGTTTGGCGTTCTGGAACCCACCTTAGCTCAAGCTGAAAACGCGTTTTCTGCATTGTGCCATAACTTTTCAGGGAAGCTTCAGAACATGACATGTTCGCCTCCCACTATAGCAGATAGGGTCTTTCTAGTATTTGCACATCAAATCTAAGCTGTCTGAAGTGTTTTTCGAAAGTTTTCAACATTTTTATGTTTGGTGTTCCTGAATCGACCTTATCTCAGGCCGAAAACGTGTTTTCTGCATTGTGCCATAACTTTGCAGGGAAGCTTCAGAACATGAAATTTTAACCTCCCACTATAGCAGAATGGGTCTTTCTAGTAGTTGCACATCAAATCTTAGCTGTCTGAAGTGTTTTTCTAAAGTTCTCAACATTTTTATGTTTGGCGTTCTGAAATCAACCTCATCTCAGGCTGAAAACGCGTTTAACGCATTGTGCCATAACTTTGCAGGGAAGCTTCAGAACATGAAAATTTAACATCCCACTATAGCAGATATGGTCTTTCTAGTAGTTGCACATCAAATCTAAGCTGTCTGAAGTGTTTTTCTAAAGTTATCAACATTTTTATGTTTGGCGTTCCGGAACCCACCTTATCTCAGTCTGAAAACGCGTTTTACATATTTTGCCATAACTTTGCAGGGAAGCTTAAGAACATGAAATTTTAACATCCCACTATAGCAGAAATGGTCTTTCTAGTAGTTGCACATCAAATCTAAGCTGTCTGAAGTGTTTTTCGAAAGTTTTCAACATTTTTATGTTTGGTGTTCCTGAATCGACCTTATCTCAGGCCGAAAACGCGTTTTCTGCATTGTGCCATAACTATGCAGGGAAGCTTCAGAACATGAAAATTTCACCTCCCACTATAGCAGAAAGGGTCTTTCTAGTAGATGCACATAAAATCTAAGCTGTCTGAAGTGTTTTTCCAAAGTTATCAACATTTTTATGTTTGGCGTTCCGGAATCGACCTTATCTCAGGCTGAAAACGCGTTTAACGCATTGTGCCATAACTTTGCAGGGAAGCTTCAGAAAATGAAATTTTAACCTCCCACTATAGCAGAAAGAGTCTTTCTAGTAGTTGCACATCAAATCTAAGCTGTCGAAAGTGTTTTGCCAAAGTTATCAACATTTTTATGTTTGGCGTTTCGGAATCGACCTTATCTCCGGCTGATAACGTGTTTTCTGCATTGTGCCATAACTTTGCAGGGAAGCTTCAGAACATGAAATTTTAACCTCCCATTATAGCAGAAAAGGTCATTCTAGTAGTTGCACATCAAATCTAAGCTGTCTGAAGTGTTTTTCCAAAGTTATCAACATTCTCATGTTTGGCGTTCCGGAATCAACCTTATCTCAGGCTGAAAACACGTTTTCTGCATTGTGCCATAACTTTGCAGGGAAGCTTCAGAACATGAAATTTTCACCTCCCACTACAGCAGAAAGGGTATTTCTAGTAGTTGCACATCAAATCTAAGTTGTCTGAAGTGTTTTTCCAAAGTTATCAATATTCTTATGTTTGGCGTTCCGGAACCCACCTTATCTCAGGCTGGACACGCGTTTTCTGCATTGTGCTATAACTTTGCAGGGAATCTTCAGGACATAAAATTTTCACCTCCCACAATAGCCGAAAGGGTCTTTCTAGTAGTTGCACATCAAATCTAAGCTGTCTGAAGTTTTTTTCTAAAGTTCTCAACATTTTTATGTTTGGCGTTCTGAAATCAACCTCATCTCTGGCTGAAAACGCGTTTAACGCATTGTGCCATAACTTTGCAGGGAAGCTTCAGAAAATGAAATTTTAACCTCCCACTATAGCAGAAAGAGTCTTTCTAGTAGTTGCAAATCAAATCTAAGCTGTCGAAAGTGTTTTTCCAAAGTTATCAACATTTTTATGTTTGGCGTTTCGGAATCGACCTTATCTCCGGCTGAAAACATGTTTCCTGCATTGTGCCATAACTTTGCAGGGAAGCTTCAGAACATGAAATTTTCACCTCCCACTACAGCAGAAAGGGTATTTCTAGTAGTTGCACATCAAATCTAAGTTGTCTGAAGCGTTTTTCCAAAGTTATCAACATTCTTATGTTTGGCGTTCCGGAACCCACCTTATCTCAGGCTGAACACGCGTTTTCTGCATTGTGCTATAACTTTGCAGGGAATCTTCAGGACATAAAATTTTCACCTCCCACAATAGCCGAAAGGGTCTTTCTAGTAGTTGCACATCAAATCTAAGCTGTCTGAAGTTTTTTTCCAAGGTTATCAACATTTTTATGTTTGGCGTTCTGGAACCCACCTAATCTCAGGCTGAAAACGCGTTTTCTGCATTGTGCCATAACTTTTCAGGGAAGGTTCAGAACATGAAATGTTCGCCTCCCACTATAGCAGATAGGGTCTTTCTAGTATTTGCACATCAAATATAAGCTGTCTAAAGTGTTTTTCCAAAGTTAACACCATTCTTATGTTTGGCGTTCCGGAACCCACCTTATCTCAGTCTGAAAACGCGTTTTACATATTTTGCCATAACTTTGCAGGGAAGCTTAAGAACATGAAATTTTAAATCCCACTATAGCAGAAATGGTCTTTCTAGTAGTTGCACATCAAATCTAAGCTGTCTGAAGTGTTTTTCCAAAGTTATCAACATTCTTATGTTTGTTATAGTTCCACGTGCCCCCCACAGTCTGAACAACATCACTCTTGCACAGGATCTTAACAACTTCTATTGTCGCTTTGAGCAGCCATTTTGCACCAACACTACTGTGGTCTCTCCAGCCCCATGTTCCACTTTCAAACAAAGGACTGTGCTGTCTCTTAGTGACACAACTAAGACCAATGATGTCACTGAGACAGCAAAGATCACAGTCACTTTTGATGAGCCACCCCCTCACCTCCCCCCTCTTTCTCTTGACATCATGGAGCAAGACGTGCGCACTCAGTTCAAGAGGCTGAACCTTCGGAAGGCGGCAGGTCCGGACAGAGTTTCCCCTGCCATCCTGAATCATTGTGCTGCTGAGCTGGCTCCAGTGTTCACGGACATCTTCAATGCTTCCTTGGTGTCCTGTCATGTTCCTGCCTGCTTTAAGTCCTCCACTATCATCCCTGTTCCCAAGAAGGCCAGGATCACAGGACTGAATGACTACAGACAGGTGGCACTGACGTCTGTGGTCATGAAGTCCTTTGAGCGCCTGGTTCTCTCTCACCTGAAATCTATCACTGCTTCTCACCTGGACTCATTGCAGTTTGCCTACAGAGCCAACAGATCTGTGGACGATGCAGTGAACCAGGCCCTTCATTTCGTTCTGGAGCATCTGGACTCCCCAGGAACCTATGCCAGGATCCTGTTTGTGGACTTCAGCTCTGCTTTTAATACAATTCTTCCAACTCTGCTTGAAGACAAGCTTCGCCAGCTGGACGTGCCTGACTCCCTCTGCAGATGGATTGCAGACTTCCTGACCAGCCGAAGTCAGCGTGTGCGGCTGGGGACGACTGTCTCCGACACTCGGACCCTCAACATTGGGTCTCCTCAGGGCTGTGTTCTCTCTCCATGGCTCTTCTCCCTGTACACTAACTGCTGCACCTCCAGCCACGAGTCCGTGAAGTTGAAGTTCAAGTTTCAAGTTTGGTGGTGTCATCCAAGTTTGCGGATGACACCACCATCATCGGGCTCATCTCAGATGGAGATGAATCGGCTTACAGGAGGGAGGTGGAGCGGCTGGTGTCCTGGTGCAGCAACAACAACCTGGAGCTCAACGCTCAGAAGACAGTGGAGATGATCATGGACTTCAGGAGAGTAACAGCTCCTCCGTCCCCTCTCATGTTGGCTGGTTCACCCATTCCTATTGTGGACTCCTTCTGCTTCCTGGGAACCACCATCACTGAGTACCTCAAATGGGAGCCGACCATCAGGTCCCTCATCAGGAAGGCCCAGCAGAGAATGTTCTTTCTGAGGCAGCTACGTAAACTACGACTGCCGACGAAGTTGCTGGTGGAGTTCTGCACGGCCATCATCCAGTCCATCCTCACCTCCTCTATCACCGTCTGGTACAACAGTGCCACCTCCAGGGACAAGAGCAGACTGCAGCGCATCGTACGTTCTGCTGAGAAGGTGATCGGTTGCAGCCTGCCACCTCTTCATGACCTGTATGCCTCTAGGACCCAGAGACGTGCAGGTCGGATCAGAGCCGACCCTTCTCACCCTGGACATAGACTGTTTGTTCCTCTTCCCTCTGGCAGGAGGCTACGGTCCATCCAGACCAGAACCTCCCGTCACAGGAACAGCTTCTTTCCTTCGGCCGTCAGACTGTTAAATTCATGAACAGCCTTGTTGTAATGTTATTTTATTTATTTTATTTTATTTGTTTTTTGTTGCACTTTATTCCAAGGCACTTTCCTAGTCAGTGGGCTCCCCACTGACCATGGCAATAAATTTGATTCTGATTCTGATTCTGATTCTGATTTCAAGCTGAAAACGCGTTTTCTGCATTGTGCCATAACTTTTCAGGGAAGCTTCAGAACATGAAATGTTCGCCTCCCACTATAGCAGATAGGGTCTTTCTAGTATTTGCACATCAAATCTAAGCTGTCTGAAGTGTTTTTCCAAAGTTATCAACATTTTTATGTTTGGCGTTCTGGAACCCACCTTATCTCAAGCTGAAAACGCGTTTTCTGCATTGTGCCATAACTTTGCAGGGAGACTTCAGAACATGAAATTTTCTCCTCCCACTACAGCAGAAAGGGTATTTCTAGTAGTTGCACATCAAATCTAAGATGTCTGAAGTGTATTTCCAAAGTTATCAACATTTTTATGTTTGGCGTTCCTGAATCAACCTTATCTCAGGCCGAAAACGCGTTTTCAGCATTGTGCCAAAACTTCTCAGGGAAGCTTCAGAACATGAAATTTTCACCTCCCACTAGAGCAGAAAGGGTCTTTCTCGTAGATGCACATCAAATCTAAGCTGTCTGAAGTGTTTTTCGAAAGTTTTCAACATTTTTATGTTTGGTGTTCCTGAATCGACCTTATCTCAGGCCGAAAAAGCGTTTTCTGCATTGTGCCATAACTTTGCAGGGAAGCTTCAGAACATGAAAATTTCACCTCCGACTATTGCAGAAAGGGTCTTTCTAGTAGATGCACATCAAATCTAAGCTGTCTGAAGTGTTTTTCCAAAGTTATCAACATTTTTATGTTTGGCGTTCCGGAATCGACCTTATCTCAGGCTGAAAACGCGTTTAACGCATTGTGCCATAACTTTGCAGGGAAGCTTCAGAAAATGAAATTTTAACTTCCCACTATAGCAGAAAGGGTCTTTCTAGTAGTTGCACATCAAATCTAAGCTGTCGAAAGTGTTTTTCCAAACATATCAACATTTTTATGTTTGGCGTTTCGGAATCGACCTTATCTCCGGCTGAAAACGCGTTTTCTGCATTGTGCCATAACTTCGCATGGAAGCTTCAGAACATGAAATTTGAACCTCCCACTATGGCAGAAAAGGTCATTCTAGTAGTTGAACATCAAATCTAAGCTGTCTTGAAGTGTTTTTCTAAAGTTATCAACATTTTTATGTTTGGCGTTCCGGAACCCACCTTATCTCACTCTGAAAACGCATTTTACATATTTTGCCATAACTTTGCAGGGAAGCTTCAGAACATGAAATTTTCACGTCCCACTATAGCAGAAAGGGTCTTTCTAGTAGTTGCATATCAAATCTAAGCTGTCTGAAGTGTTTTTCGAAAGTTATCAACATTTTTATGTTTGGCGTTTCGGAATCGACCTCATCTCAGGATGAAAAATCGTTTTCTGCATTGTCCCATAACTTTGCAGGGAAGCTTCAGAACATGAAATTTTAACCTCCCACTGTAGCAGAAAGGGTCTTTCCAGTAGTTGCACATCAAATCTAAGCTGTCTGAAGTGTTTTTCCAAAGTAATCAACATTTTTATGTTTGGCGTTCTGGAACCCACCTTATCTCAGGCTGAAAACATGTTTTCTGCATTGTGCCATAACTTTGCAGGGAAGCTTCAGAACATGAAATTTTCACCTCCCACTACAGCAGAAAGGGTATTTCTAGTAGTTGCACATCAAATCTAAGTTGTCTGAAGCGTTTTTCCAAGGTTATCAACATTTTTATGTTTGGCGTTCTGGAACCCACCTAATCTCAGGCTGAAAACGCGTTTTCTGCATTGTGTCATAACTTTTCAGGGAAGGTTCAGAACATGAAATGTTCGCCTCCCACTATAGCAGATAGGGTCTTTCTAGTAGTTTCACATCAAATCTAAGCTGTCTGAAGTGTTTTTCCAAAGTTATCAACATTTTTATGTTTGGCGTTCCGGAACCCACCTTATCTCAAGCTGAAAACGCATTTTCTGCATTGTCCCATAACTTTGCCGGGAAGCTTCAGAACATGAAATGTTCAGCTCCCACTATAGCAGAAAGGGTCTTTCGAGTAGTTGCACATCAAATCTAAGCTGTCTGAAGTGTTTTTCGAACGTTATCAACATTTTTATGTTTGGCGTTCCAGAATCGACCTTATCTCAGTCTGAAAACGCATTTTACATATTTTGCCATAACTTTGCAGGGAAGCATCAGAACATGAAATTTTCACGTCCCACTATAGCAGAAAGGGTCTTTCTAGTAGTTGCATATCAAATCTAAGCTGTCTGAAGTGTTTTTCGAAAGTTATCAACATTTTTATGTTTGGCGTTTCGGAATCGACCTCATCTCAGGATGAAAAATCGTTTTCTGCATTGTCCCATAACTTTGCAGGGAAGCTTCAGAACATGAAATTTTAACCTCCCACTGTAGCAGAAAGGGTCTTTCCAGTAGTTGCACATCAAATCTAAGCTGTCTGAAGTGTTTTTCCAAAGTAATCAACATTTTTATGTTTGGCGTTCTGGAACCCACCTTATCTCAGGCTGAAAACATGTTTTCTGCATTGTGCCATAACTTTGCAGGGAAGCTTCAGAACATGAAATTTTCACCTCCCACTACAGCAGAAAGGGTATTTCTAGTAGTTGCACATCAAATCTAAGTTGTCTGAAGCGTTTTTCCAAGGTTATCAACATTTTTATGTTTGGCGTTCTGGAACCCACCTAATCTCAGGCTGAAAACGCGTTTTCTGCATTGTGTCATAACTTTTCAGGGAAGGTTCAGAACATGAAATGTTCGCCTCCCACTATAGCAGATAGGGTCTTTCTAGTAGTTTCACATCAAATCTAAGCTGTCTGAAGTGTTTTTCCAAAGTTATCAACATTTTTATGTTTGGCGTTCCGGAACCCACCTTATCTCAAGCTGAAAACGCATTTTCTGCATTGTCCCATAACTTTGCCGGGAAGCTTCAGAACATGAAATGTTCACCTCCCACTATAGCAGAAAGGGTCGTTCGAGTAGTTGCACATCAAATCTAAGCTGTCTGAAGTGTTTTTCGAACGTTATCAACATTTTTATGTTTGGCGTTCCAGAATCGACCTTATCTCAGGCTGAAAACGCGTTGTCTGCATTGTGACATAACTTTGCGTGGAAGCTTCCGAACATGAAATTTTCACCTCCCACTATAGCAGAAAGGGTCTTTGTTGTAGTTGCACATCAAATCTTAGCTGTCTGAAGTGTTTTTCCAAAGTTCTCAACATTTTTATGTTTGTTGTTCCTGAATCTACCTTATCTCAGGCTGAAAACGCGTTTCCTGCATTGTGGCATAACTTTGCAGGGATGCTTCAGAACATGAAATTTTCACTTCCCACTGCAGCAGAAAGGGTCTTTCTAGTAGTTGCACATCAAATCTAAGCTGTCTGAAGTGTTTTTCCAAAGTCATCAACAATTTTATGTTTGGCGTTCTGGAACCCACCTAATCTCAGGCTGAAAATGCGTTTTACACAATTTGCCATAACTTTGCAGGAAAGCTTCAGAACATGAAATTTTTACCTCCCACTATAGCAGAAAGGGTCTTTCTAGTAGTTGCACATCAAATCTAAGCTGTCTGAAGTGTTTTTCCAAAGTTATGAACATTTTTATGTTTGGCGTTCTGGAACCCACCTAATCTCAGGCTGAAAACGCGTTTTCTGCATTGTGCCATAACTTTGCAGGGAAACTTCAGAACATGAAATTTTCACGTCCAACTATAGCAGAAAGGTTCTTTCTAGTAGTTGCACATCAAATCTAAGCTGTTTGAAGTGTTTTTCCAAAGTTAACACCATTTTTATGTTTGGCGTTCCAGAAACAACCTTATCTCAGGCTGAAAACGCGTTTTGCGCAATTTGCCATAACTTTGCAGGAAAGCCTCAGAACATGAAATTTTCACCTCCCACTATAGCAGAAAGGGTCTTTCTAGTAGTTGCACATCAAATCTAAGCTGCCTGAAGTGTTTTTCCAAAGTTATCAACATTTTTATTTTTGGCGTTCTGGAACCCACCTTATCTCAGGCTGAAAACGCGTTTTACACAATTTGCCATAACTTTGCAGGAAAGCTTCAGAACATGAAATTTTCACGTCCAACTATAGCAGAAAGGTTCTTTTTAGTCGTTGCACATCAAATCTAAGCTGTTTGAATTGTTTTTACAAAGTTATCAACATTCTTATGTTTGGCGTTCCGGAATCAACCTTATCTCAAGCTGAAAACGCGTTATACGCAATTTGCCATAACTTTGCAGGAAAGCCTCAGAACATGAAATTTTCACCTCCCACTATAGCAGAAAGGGTGTTTCTAGTAGTTGCACATCTAATCTAAGCTGTCTGTAGAGTTTTTCCTGAGTTATCAACATTTTTATGTTTGGCGTTCTGAAATCAACCTCATCTCAGGCTGAAAACGCGTTTTACGCATTGTGCCATAACTTTGCAGGGAAGCTTCAGAACATGATATTTTCACCTCCCACTATAGCAGAAAGGGTCTTTCTCGTAGTTGCACATCAAATCTAAGCTGTCTGAAGTGTTTTTCGAAAGTTTTCAACATTTTTATGTTTGGTGTTCCTGAATCGACCTTATCTCAGGCCGAAAACGCGTTTTCTGCATTGTGCCATAACTTTGCAGGGCAGCTTCAGAACATGAAATTTTCACCTCCCACTATAGCAGAAAGGGTCTTTCCAGTAGTTGCACATCAAATCTAAGCTGTCTGATGTGTTTTTCCAAAGTTATCAACATTTTTATGTTTGGCGTGTCGGAATCGACCTTATCTCAGTCAGAAAACGCGTTTTCTGCATTGTGCCATAACTTTGCAGGGAAGCTTTAGAACATGAAATTTTCACCTCCCACTAGAGCAGAAAGGATATTTCTAGTAGTTGCACAACAAACTAAGCTGCCTGAAGTGTGTTTCGAAAGTTATGAACATTTTTATGTTTGGCGTTCCGGAATCGACCTTATCTCAGGAAGAAAAATCGTTTTCTGCATTGTCCCATAACTTTGCAGGGAAGCTTCAGAACATGAAATTTTCTCCTCCCACTATAGCAGAAAGGGTCTTTCTAGTAGTTGCACATCAAATCTAAGCTGTCTGAAGTGTTTTTCCAAAGTTATCTACATTTTGATGTTTGGCGTTCCGGAATCGACCTTATCTGAGGCTGAAAACGCGTTTTTTTGCATTGTGTCATAACTTTGCAGGGAAGCTTCAGAACATGAAATTTTCACCTCCCACTATATCAGAAAGGGTATTTCTAATAGTTGCACATCAAATCTAAGTAGTCTGAAGTGTTTTTCCAAAGTTATCAACATTCTTATGTTTGGGGTTCCGGAATCAACCTTATCTCAGACTGAAAACGTGTTTTCTGCATTGTGCCATAACTTTGCAGGGATACTTCAGAACATGAAATTTTCACGTCCAACTATAGCAGAAAGGTTCTTTCTAGTAGTTGCACATCAAATCTAAGCTGTTTGAAATGTTTTTCCAAAGTTCCAGAAACAACCTTATCTCAGGCTGAAAACGCGTTTTGCGCAATTTGCAATAACTTTGCAGGAAAGCCTCAGAACATGAAATTTTCACCTCCCACTATAGCAGAAAGGGTCTTTCTAGTAGTTGCACATCAAATATAAGCTGTCTGAAGTTTTTTTCCAAAGTTATCAACATTTTTATTTTTGGCGTTCTGGAACCCACCTTATCTCAGGCTGAAAACGCGTTTTCTGCATTGTGCCATAACTTTGCAGGGCGACTTCTGAACATGAAATTTTCTCCTCCCACTATATCAGAAAGGGTATTTCTAGTAGTTGCATATCAAATCTAAGTTGTCTGAAGTGTTTTTCCAAAGTTATCAACATTCTTATGTTTGGCGTTCCGGAATCAACCTTATCTCAGGCTGAAAACGCGTTTTCTGCATTGTGCCATAACTTTGCAGGGCGACTTCAGAACATGAAATTTTCTCCTCCCACTATATCAGAAAGGGTATTTCAAGTAGTTGCACATCAAATCTAAGCTGTTTGAAGTGTTTTTCCAAAGTTAACACCATTCTTATGTTTGGCGTTCCAGAAACAACCTTATCTCAGGCTGAAAACGCGTTTTACACAATTTGCCATAACTTTGCAGGAAAGCTTCAGAACATGAAATTTTTACCTCCCACTATAGCAGAAAGGGTCTTTCTCGTATTTGCACATCAAATCTAAGCTGTCTGAAGTGTTTTTCCAAAGTTATCAACATTTTTATGTTTGGCGTTCCGGAACCCACCTTATCTCAGCCTGAAAACGCGTTTTACATATTTTGCCATAACTTTGCAGGGAAGCTTCAGAACATGAAATTTTAACATCCCACTATAGCAGAAAGGGTCTTTCTAGTAGTTGCACATCAAATCTAAGTTGTCTGAAGTGTTTTTCCAAAGTTATCAACATTCTTATGTTTGGCGTTCCGGAACCCACCTTATTTCAGCCTGAAAACGCGTTTTACATATTTTGCCATAACTTTGAGGGAAGCTTCAGAACATGAAATTTTAACATCCCACTATAGCAGAAAGGGTATTTCTAGTAGTTGCACATCAAATCTAAGTTGTCTGAAGTGTTTTTCCAAAGTTATCAACATTCTTATGTTTGGCGTTTCGGAATCGACCTTATCTCAGGCTGAAAACGCGTTTCCTGCATTGTGGCATAACTTTGCAGGGAAGCTTCAGAACATGAAATTTTCAACTCCCACTGTAGCAGAAAGGGTCTTTCTAGTGGTTGCACATCAAATCTAAGCTGTCTGAAGTGTTTTTCCAAAGTTATCAACATTTTTATGTTTGGCGTTCTGGAACCCACCTTAGCTCAAGCTGAAAACGCGTTTTCTGCATTGTGCCATAACTATTCAGGGAAGCTTCAGAACATGAAATGTTCGCCTCCCACTATAGCAGAATGGGTCTTTCTAGTAGTTGCACATCAAATCTTAGCTGTCTGAAGTGTTTTTCTAAAGTTCTCAACATTTTTATGTTTGGCGTTCTGAAATCAACCTCATCTCAGGCTGAAAACGCGTTTAACGCATTGTGCCATAACTTTGCAAGGAAGCTTCAGAAAATGAAATTTTAACCTCCCACTATAGCAGAAAGGGTCTTTCTAGTAGTTGCACATCAAATCTAAGCTGTCGAAAGTGTTTTTCCAAAGTTATCAACATTTTTATGTTTGGCGTTTCGGAATCGACCTTATCTCAGGCTGAAAACGTGTTTTCTGCATTGTGCCATAACTTTGCAGGGAAGCTTCAGAACATGAAATTTTAACCTCCCATTATAGCAGAAAAGGTCATTCTAGTAGTTGCACATCAAATCTAAGCTGTCTTGAAGTGTTTTTCTAAAGTTATCAACATTTTTATGTTTGGCGTTCCGGAACCCACCTTATCTCAGTCTGAAAACGCGTTTTACATATTTTGCCATAACTTTGCAGGGAAGCTTAAGAACATGAAATTTTAACATCCCACTATAGCAGAAATGGTCTTTCTAGTAGTTGCACATCAAATCTAAGCTGTCTGAAGTGTTTTTCCAAAGTAATCAACATTTTTATGTTTGGCGTTCTGGAACCCACCTTATCTCAGGCTGAAAACACGTTTTCTGCATTGTGCCATAACTTTGCAGGGAAGCTTCAGAACATGAAATTTTCACCTCCCACTACAGCAGAAAGGGTATTTCTAGTAGTTGCACATCAAATCTAAGTTGTCTGAAGCTTTTTTCCAAAGTTATCAACATTCTTATGTTTGGCGTTCCGGAACCCACCTTATCTCAGGCTGAACACGCGTTTTCTGCATTGTGCTATAACTTTGCAGGGAATCTTCAGGACATAAAATTTTCACCTCCCACAATAGCCGAAAGGGTCTTTCTAGTAGTTGCACATCAAATCTAAGCTGTCTGAAGTTTTTTTCCAAAGTTATCAACATTTTTATGTTTGGCGTTCTGGAACCCTCCTAATCTCAGGCTGAAAACGCGTTTTCTGCATTGTGCCATAACTTTTCAGGGAAGGTTCAGAACATGAAATGTTCGCCTCCCACTATAGCAGATAGGGTCTTTCTAGTATTTGCACATCAAATCTAAGCTGTCTGAAGTGTTTTTCCAAAGTTATCAACATTTTTATGTTTGGCGTTCTGGAACCCACCTTATCTCAAGCTGAAAACGCGTTTTCTGCATTGTGCCATAACTTTGCAGGGAGACTTCAGAACATGAAATTTTCTCCTCCCACTACAGCAGAAAGGGTATTTCTAGTAGTTGCACATCAAATCTAAGATGTCTGAAGTGTATTTCCAAAGTTATCAACATTTTTATGTTTGGCGTTCCTGAATCGACCTTATCTCAGGCCGAAAACGCGTTTTCTGCATTGTGCCAAAACTTCTCAGGGAAGCTTCAGAACATGAAATTTTCACCTCCCACTAGAGCAGAAAGGGTCTTTCTCGTAGATGCACATCAAATCTAAGCTGTCTGAAGTGTTTTTTGAAAGTTTTCAACATTTTTATGTTTGGTGTTCCTGAATCGACCTTATCTCAGGCCGAAAACGCGTTTTCTGCATTGTGCCATAACTTTGCAGGGAAGCTTCAGAACATGAAAATTTCACTCTCCGACTATAGCAGAAAGGGTCTTTCTAGTAGATGCACATCAAATCTAAGCTGTCTGAAGTGTTTTTCGAAAGTTATCAACATTTTTATGTTTGGCGTTTCGGAATCGACCTTATCTCAGGATGAAAAATCGTTTTCTGCATTGTCCCATAACTTTGCAGGGAAGATTCAGTTCATGAAATTTTAACGTACCACTATAGCAAAAAGGGTCTTTCCAGTAGTTGCACATCAAATCTAAGCTGTCTGAAGTGTTTTTCCAAAGTTATCAACATTTTTATGTTTGGCGTTCTGGAACCCACCTTATCTCAGGCCGAAAACGCGTTTTCTGCATTGTGCCATAACTTTGCAGGGAAGCTTCAGAACATGAAAATTTCACTCTCCGACTATAGCAGAAAGGGTCTTTCTAGTAGATGCACATCAAATCTAAGCTGTCTGAAGTGTTTTTCGAAAGTTATCAACATTTTTATGTTTGGCGTTTCGGAATCGACCTTATCTCAGGATGAAAAATCGTTTTCTGCATTGTCCCATAACTTTGCAGGGAAGATTCAGTTCATGAAATTTTAACGTACCACTATAGCAAAAAGGGTCTTTCCAGTAGTTGCACATCAAATCTAAGCTGTCTGAAGTGTTTTTCCAAAGTTATCAACATTTTTATGTTTGGCGTTCTGGAACCCACCTTATCTCAAGCTGAAAACGCGTTTTCTGCATTGTGCCATAACTTTGCAGGGAGACTTCAGAACATGAAATTTTCTCCTCCCACTATAGCAGAAAGGGTCTTTCTAGTAGATGCACATCAAATCTAAGCTGTCTGAAGTGTTTTTCGAAAGTTATCAACATTTTTATGTTTGGCGTTTCGGAATCGACCTTATCTCAGGATGAAAAATCGTTTTCTGCATTGTCCCATAACTTTGCAGGGAAGCTTCAGAACATGAAATTTTAACGTACCACTATAGCAAAAAGGGTCTTTCCAGTAGTTGCACATCAAATCTAAGCTGTCTGAAGTGTTTTTCGAAAGTTATCAACATTTTTATGTTGGGCGTTCCGGAATCGACCTTATCTCAGGCTGAATACACGTTTTCTGCATTGTGCCATAACTATGCAGGGAAGCTTCAGAACATGAAATTTTCACCTCCCACTGTAGCAGAAAGGGTCTTTCTAGTAGTTGCACATCAAATCTAAGCTGTCTGAAGTGTTTTTCCAAAGTTATCATATTTCTATGTTTTGGCGTTCCAGAATTGACCTTGTCTCATGCTGAAAACGTATTTTCTGCATTGTGCCATAACTTTGCAGGGAAGTTTCAGAACATGAAATTTACACCTCCCACTATAGCAGAAATGGTCTTTCTAGTAGTTGCACATCAAATCTAAGCTGTCTGAAGTGTTTTTCCAAAGTTATCAACATTTTTATGGTTGGCGTTCCGAAACCCACCTTATCTCAGGCTGAAAACGCGTTTTCTGCATTGTGCCATAACTTTGCAGGGAAGCTTCAGAACATAAAATTTTCACCTCCCACTATAGCAGAAAGGGTCTTACTAGTAGTTGCACATCAAATGTAAGCTGTCTGATGGGGTTTTCGAAAGTTATCAACATTTTTTTGTTTTACGTTCCGGAAACCACCTTATCACAGGCTGAAAACGCTTTTTCTGCCTTGTGCCATAACTTTGCAGGGAAGCTTCAGAACATGACATTTTCACATCCCACTATAGCAGAAAGGGTCTTTCTAGTAGTTGCACATCAAATCTAAGCTGTTGGACGTGTTTTTCCAAAGTTATCAACATTTTTATGTTTGGCGTTCCGGAATTGACCTTATGTGAGGCTGAAAACGCGTTTTCTGCATTGTGCCATAACTTTGCAGGGAAGCTTCAGAACATGAAATTTTCGCCTCCCACTACAGCATATAGTGTCTTTCTAGTAGTTGCACATCAGATCGAAGCTGTCTGAAGTGTTTGTCCAAAGTTATCAACATTCTTATGTTTGGCGTTCCGGAATCAACCATATCTCAGGCTGAAAACGTGTTTTCTGCATTGTGCCATAACTTTGCAGGGAAGCTTCAGAACATGAAATTTCCACATCACAGTATAGCAGAATATGTCTTTCTAGTAGTTGCACATCAAATCTTAGCTGTCTGAAGTGTTCTTCCAAAGTTCTCAACATTTTTATGTTTGGCGTTCTGAAATCAACCTCATCTCAGGCTGAAAACGCGTTTTCTGCATTGTGCCATAACATTGCAGGGAAGCTTCAGAGCATGAAATTTTAACATCCCACTATAGCAGAAAGGGTCTTTCTAGTAGTTGCACATTAAATCTAAGCTCTCTGAAGTGTTTTTCGAAAGTTATGAACACTTTTATGTTTGGCGTTCCGAAACCCACCTTATCTCAGGCTTAAAACGCGTTTTACGCATTGTGCCATAACTTTGCATAAAGCTTCAGAACATGAAATTTTCACCTACCACTATAGCAGAAAGGGTCTTTCTAGTAGTTGCACATCAAATCTAAGCTGTCGGAAGTGGCTTTCCAAAGTTATCAACATTTTTATTTTTGACGTTCCGGAATCAACCTTATCTCAGGCTGAACATCCGTTTTCTGCATTGTGCCATAACTTTGCAGGGATGCATCAGAAAATGACATTTTAAAGTTCCACAATAGCAGAAAAGGTCTTTATAGTAGTTGCATATCAAATCTAAGCTGCCTGAAGTGTTTTTCCAAAGTTATCAACATTTTTATGTTTGGCGTTCCGGAATCCACCTTATCTCAGGCTGAAAACGCGTTTTCTGCATTGTGCCATAACATTGCAGGGAAGCTTCAGAACATGAAATGTTCACCTCCCACTATAGCTGAAAGGGTCTTTCTCATAGTTGCAGATCAAATCTACGCTGTCTGAAGTGTTTGTCCAAAGTTATCAACATTCTTATGTTTGGCGTTCCGGAATCAACCATATCTCAGGCTGAAAACGTGCTTTCTGCATTGTGCCATAACTTTGCAGGGAAGCTTCAGAACATGAAGTTTCCACATCCCAGTATAGCAGAATATGTCTTTCTAGTAGTTGCACATCAAATCTTAGCTGTCTGAAGTGTTCTTCCAAAGTTCTCAACATTTTTATGTTTGGCGTTCTGAAATCAACCTCATCTCAGGCTGAAAACGCGTTTTCTGCATTGTGCCATAACATTGCAGGGAAGCTTCAGAGCATGAAATTTTAACATCCCACTGTAGCAGAAAGGGTCTTTCTAGTAGTTGCACATTAAATCTAATCTGTCTGAAGTGTTTTTCGAAAGTTATCAACACTTTTATGTTTGGCGTTCCGAAACCCACCTTATCTCAGGCTGAAAACGCGTTTCCTGCATAGTGGCATAACTTTGCAGGGAAGCTTCAGAACATGAAATTTTCACCTCCCACTACAGCAGAAAGGGTCTTTCTAGTAGTTTCACATGAAATCTAAGCTGTCTGAAGTGTTTTTCCAAAGTTTTCAACATTTTTTTGTTTGGCCTTCGGGAACCCACCTTATCTCAGGCTGAAAACGCGTTTTACGCATTGTGCCATAACTTTGCATAAAGCTTTAGAACATGAAATTTTCACCTCCCACTATAGCAGAAAGGGTCTTTCTAGTAGTTGCACATCAAATCTAAGCTGTCTGAAGTGGCTTTCCAAAGTCATCAACATTTTTATGTTTTACGTTCCGGAACCCACCTTATGTCAGGCTGAACACCCGTTTTCTGCATTGTGCCATAACTTTGCAGGGAAGCTTCAGAACATGAAATTTTCACCCCCCACTATAGCAGAAATGGTCTGTCTTGTAGTTGCACATCAAATCTAAGCTGTCTGAAGTGTTTTTCCAAAGTTATCAACATATTTATGTTTGGCGTTCCGGAACCCACCTTATCTCAGGCTGAAAACGCGTTTTCTCCATTGTGCCATAACTTTGCAGGGAAGCTTCAGAACATGAAATTTCTACCTGCCGCTATAGTAGAAAGGGTCTTTCTAGTAGTTGCTCATCGAATCTAAGCTGTCTTAAGTGTCTTTTCGAAGTTATCAACACTTTTATGATTGGCGTTCCAGAATCGACCATATCTCAGCCTGAAAACGCGTTTTCTGCATTGTGCCATAACTTTGCTGGGAAGCTTCAGAACATGAAATTTTCACGTCCCACTATAGCAGAAAGGGTCTTTCTAGTAGTTGCACATCAAATCTAAGCTGTCTGAAGTGTTTGTCCAAAGTTATCAACATTTTTATGTTTGGCGTTCCGGAACCCACCTTATCTCAGGCTGAAAACGCGTTTTCTCCATTGTGCCATAACTTTGCAGGGAAGCTTCAGAACATGAAATTTTCACCTCCCACTATAGCAGAAAGGGTCTTTCTAGTACCTGCACATCAAATCTAAGCTGTCTGAAGTGTATTTCAAAAGTTATCAACTTTTTTATGTTTGGCGTTCCTGAATCAACCTTATCTCAGGCTGAAAACGCGTTTAACGCATTGTTCCATAAATTTGCAGGGAAGCTTCAGAACATCGAATTTTCAACTCCCACTATAGCAGAAAGGGACTTTCTAGTAGTTGCACATCAAAGCTAAGCTGTCTGAAGTGTTTTTCCAAAGTTATTAATATTTTTATGTTTGGTGTACCGGAATCGACCTTATCTCAGGCTGAAAACGCGTTTTCTGCATTGTGCCATAACTTTGCAAGGAAGCTTCAGAACATGAAATTTTAAACTTGCGCTATAGCAGAAAAGGTCTTTCTAGTAGTTGTACATCAAATCTAAGCTGTCTGAAGTGTTTTTCCAAAGTTATCCACATTTTAATGTTTGGCGTTCCGGAATCGACCTTATCTCAGGCTGAAAACGCGTTTTACGCATTGTCCCATAACTTTGCATCAAGCTTCAGAACATGAAATTTTCACCTCCCACTATTGCAGAAAGGGTCTGTCTTGTTGTTGCACATCAAATCTAAGCTGTCTGATGTGTTTTTCCAAAGTTATCAACAGTTTTATGCTTGGCGATCCGGAATCAACCTTATCTCAGGCTGAAAACGCGTTTTACGCATTGTGCCATAACTTTGCAGGAAAGCTTCAGAACATGAAATTTTCAATTCCCACTATAGCAGAAAGGGTCTTTCTAGTAGTTGCACATCAAATCTAAGCTGTCTGAAGTGTTTTTCCAAAGTTATCAATATTTTTATGTTTGGCTTTCCGGAATCGACCTTATCTCAGGCTGAAAACGCGTTTCCTGCATTGTGGCATAACTTTGCAGGGATGTTTCAGAACATGAAATTTTCACCTCCCACTGTAGCAGAAAGGGTCTTTCTAGTAGTTGCACATCAAATCTAAGCTGTCTGAAGTGTTTTTCCAAAGTTATCAACATTTTTATGTTTGGCGTTCTGGAACCCACCTAATCTCAGGCTGAAAACGCGTTTTCTGCACTGTGCCATAACTTTGCAGGGAAGCTTCAGAACATGAAATTTTCACCTCCCACTATATCAGAAAGGGTATTTCTAATAGTTGCACATCAAATCTAAGTTGTCTGAAGTGTTTTTCCAAAGTTATCAACTTTCTTATGTTTGGCGTTCCGGAATCAACCTTATCGCAGACTGAAAACGTGTTTTCTGCATTGTGCCATAACTTTGCAGGGAAGCTTCAGAACATGAAATTTTCACGTCCAACTATAGCAGAAAGGTTCTTTCTAGTAGTTGCACATCAAATCTAAGCTGTCTGAAGTGTTTTTCGAAAGTTATCAACATTTTTATGTTTTGGCGTTCTGGAACCCACCTAATCTCAGGCTGAAAACGCGTTTTCTGCATTGTGCCATAACTTTGCAGGGAAGCTTCAGAACATGAAATTTTTACCTCCCACTATAGCAGAAAGGGTCTTTCTAGTAGTTGCACATCAAATCTAAGCTGTCTGAAGTGTTTTTCGAAAGTTATCAACATTTTTATGTTTGGCGTTCCGGAACCCACCTTATCTCAGGCTGAAAACGCGTTTTACGCATTGTGCCATAACTTTGCAGGAAAGCTTCACAACATGAAATTTTGACATCCCACTACAGCAGAAAGGGTCTTTCTAGTAGTTGCACATCAAATCTAAGCTGTCTGAAGTGTTTTTCCAAAGTTATCAACATTCTTATGTTTGGCGTTCCGGAATCGACCTTATCTCAGGCTGAAAACGCCTTTTACACATTGTTTCATAACTTTGCCAGGAAGGTTGAGAACATCAAATTTTCACCTCCCACTATAGCAGAAAGGGTTTTTCTAGTAGTTTCACATCAAATCTAAGCTGTCTGAAGTGTTTTTCCAAAGTTATCAACATTTTTATGTTTGGCGTTCCGGAACCCACCTTATCTCAGGCTGTGAGCGCGTTTTCTGCATTGTGGCATAACTTTGGAGGAAAGCTTCAGAACATGAAATTTTCAATTCCCATTATAGCAGAAAGGGTCTTTCTCGTACTTGCACATCAAATCTTAGCTGTCTGAAGTGTTTTTCCAAAGTTATCAACTTTCTTATGTTTGGCGTTCCGGAATCAACCTTATCGCAGACTGAAAACGTGTTTTCTGCATTGTGCCATAACTTTGCAGGGAAGCTTCAGAACATGAAATTTTCACGTCCAACTATAGCAGAAAGGTTCTTTCTAGTAGTTGCACATCAAATCTAAGCTGTCTGAAGTGTTTTTCGAAAGTTATCAACATTTTTATGTTTGGCGTTCTGGAACCCACCTAATCTCAGGCTGAAAACGCGTTTTCTGCATTGTGCCATAACTTTGCAGGGAAGCTTCAGAACATGAAATTTTTACCTCCCACTATAGCAGAAAGGGTCTTTCTAGTAGTTGCACATCAAATCTAAGCTGTCTGAAGTGTTTTTCGAAAGTTATGAACATTTTTATGTTTGGCGTTCCGGAACCCACCTAATCTCAGGCTGAAAACGCGTTTTCTCCATTGTGCCATAACTTTGCAGGAAAGCTTCACAACATGAAATTTTGACATCCCACTACAGCAGAAAGGGTCTTTCTAGTAGTTGCACATCAAATCTAAGCTGTCTGAAGTGTTTTTCCAAAGTTATCAACATTCTTATGTTTGGCGTTCCGGAATCGACCTTATCTCAGGCTGAAAACGCCTTTTACACATTGTTTCATAACTTTGCCAGGAAGGTTGAGAACATCAAATTTTCACCTCCCACTATAGCAGAAAGGGTTTTTCTAGTAGTTGCACATCAAATCTAAGCTGTCTGAAGTGTTTTTCCAAAGTTATCAACATTTTTATGTTTGGCGTTCCGGAACCCACCTTATCTCAGGCTGTGAGCGCGTTTTCTGCATTGTGGCATAACTATGGTTGGAAAGCTTCAGAACATGAAATTTTCAATTCCCATTATAGCAGAAAGGGTCTTTCTCGTACTTGCACATCAAATCTTAGCTGTCTGAAGTGTTTTTTGAAAGTTTTCAACATTTTTATGTTTGGCGTTCCGGAATCGACCTTATCTCAGGCTGAAAAGACGTTTTCTGCATTTTGCCATCACTTTGCAGGGAAGCTTCAGAACATGAAATTTTCAACTCCCACTACAGCAGAAAGGGTCTTTCTAGTAGTTGCAGGTCAAATCTAAGCTGTCTGAAGTGTTTTTTCAAAGTTATCATATTTTTATGTTTGGCGTTCCGTAATTGACCTTGTCTCATGCTGAAAACGCGTTTTCTGCATTGTGCCATAACTTTGCAGGGAAGCTTCAGAACATGACATTTCAACATCCCACTATAGCAGAAAGGGTCTTTCTAGTAGTTGCACATCAAATCTAAGCTGTTTGAAGTGTTTTTCGAAAGTTATCAACATTTTTATGTTTGGCGTTCCGGAATCGACCTTATCTCAGGCTGATAACGCGATTTACGCATTCTGCCATAACTTTGCAGGGAAGCTTCTGAACATGAAATTTTCAACTCCCACTACAGCAGAAAGGGTTTTTCTAGTAGTTGCAGGTCAAATCTAAGCTGTCTGAAGTGTTTTTCCAAAGTTATCAACATTTTTATGTTTGGCATTCCAGAATCGACCTTATCTCTGGCTGAAAACGCATTTTCTGCATTGTGCCACAACTTTACAGGGAAACTTCAGAACATGAAATTTTCACCTCCCACTATAGCAGAAAAGGTCTTTCTGGTAGTTGCACATCAAATCTAAGCTGTCTGAAGTGTTTTTTCAAAGTTATCATATTTTTATGTTTGGCGTTCTGTAATTGACCTTGTCTCATGCTGAAAACGCGTTTTCTGCATTGTGCCATAACTTTGCAGGGAAGCTTCAGAACATGACATTTCAACATCCCACTATAGCAGAAAGGGTCTTTCTAGTAGTTGCACATCAAATCTAAGCTGTTTGAAGTGTTTTTCGAAAGTTATCAACATTTTTATGTTTGGCGTTCCGGAATCGACCTTATCTCAGGCTGATAACGCGATTTACGCATTCTGCCATAACTTTGCAGGGAAGCTTCTGAACATGAAATTTTCAAATCCCACTATAGCAGAAAGGGTCTTACTAGTAGTTGTGCATCAAATCTAAGCTGTGTGAAGTGTTTTTCCAAAGTTATCAACATTTTTATGTTTGGCGTTCTGAAATCAACCTCATCTCAGGCTGAAAACCAGTTTTACGCATTGTGTCATAACTTTGCAGGGATGCTTCAGAACATGAAATGTTCGCCTCCCACTATAACAGATAGGGTCTTTCGAGGAGTTGCACATCAAATCTAAGCTGTTTGAAGTGTTTTTCCAAAGTTAACACCATTCTTATGTTTGGCGTTCCAGAAACAACCTTATCTCAGGCTGAAAATGCGTTTTACACAATTTGCAATAACTTTGCAGGAAAGCTTCAGAACATGAAATTTTTACGTCCCACTATAGCAGAAAGGGTCTTTCAAGTAGTTGCACATCAAATCTAAGCTGTCTGAAGTGTTTTTCCAAAGTTATCAACATTTTTATGTTTGGCGTTCTGGAACCCACCTTATCTCAGGCTGAAAACGCGTTTTCTGCATTGTGCCATAACTTTGCAGGGAGACTTCAGAACATGAAATTTTCTCCTCCCACTATAGCAGAAAGGGTCTGTCTTGTAGTTGCACATCAAATCGAAGCTGTCTGAAGTGTTTTTCAAAAGTTATCAACATTTTTATGTTTGGCGTTCCGGAACCCACCTTATCTCAGCCTGAAAACGTGTTTTACATATTTTGCCATAACTTTGCAGGGAAGCTTCAGAACATGAAATTTTCAACTCCCACTATAGCAGAAAGGGTCTTTCTAGTAGTTGCACATCAAATCTACGCTGTCTGAAGTGTTTTTCCAAAGTTATCAATATTTTTATGTTTGGCTTTCCGGAATCGACCTTATCTCAGGCTGAAAACGCGTTTCCTGCATTGTGGCATAACTTTGCAGGGATGCTTCAGAACATGAAATTTTCACCTCCCACTGCAGCAGAAAGGGTCTTTCTAGTAGTTGCACATCAAATCTAAGCTGTCTGAAGTGTTTTTCCAAAGTTATCAACATTTTTATGTTTGGCGTTCTGGAACCCACCTATTCTCAGGCTGAAAATGCGTTTTACACAATTTGCCATAACTTTGCAGGAAAGCCTCAGAACATGAAATTTTCACCTCCCACTATAGCAGAAAGGGTCTTTCTAGTAGTTGCACATCAAATCTAAGCTGTCTGAAGTGTTTTTCCAAAGTTATCAACATTTTTATTTTTGGCGTTCTGGAACCCACCTTATCTCAGGCTGAAAACGCATTTTCTGCATTGTGCCATAACTTTGCAGGGCGACTTCAGAACATGAAATTTTCTCCTCCGACTATATCAGAAAGGGTATTTCTAGTAGTTGCACATCAAATCTAAGCTGTTTGAAGTGTTTTTCCAAAGTTAACACCATTCTTATGTTTGGCGTCCCAGAAACAACCTTATCTCAGGCTGAAAACGCGTTTTACACAATTTGCCATAACTTTGCAGGAAAGCTTCAGAACATGAAATTTTTACCTCCCACTATAGCAGAAAGGGTCTTTCGAGTAGTTGCACATCAAATCTAAGCTGTCTGAAGTGTTTTTCGAAAGTTGTCAACATTTTTATGTTTGGCGTTCCGGAACCCACCTTATCTCAGCCTGAAAACGCGTTTTACACAATTTGCCATAACTTTGCAGGAAAGCTTCAGAACATGAAATTTTTACCTCCCACTATAACAGAAAGGGTCTTTCTAGTAGTTGCACATCAAATCTAAGCTGTCTGAAGTGTTTTTCCAAAGATATCAACATTTTTATGTTTGGCGTTCTGGAACCCACCTAATCTCAGGCTGAAAACGCGTTTTCTGCATTGTGCCATAACTTTTCAGGGAAGCTTCAGAACATGAAATTTTCACCTCCCACTATATCAGAAAGGGTATTTCTAATAGTTGCACATCAAATCTAAGTTGTCTGAAGTGTTTTTCCAAAGTTATCAACATTCTTATGTTTGGCGTTCCGGAATCAACCTTATCTCAGACTGAAAACGTGTTTTCTGCATTGTGCCATAACTTTGCAGGGAAACTTCAGAACATGAAATTTTCACGTCCAACTATAGCAGAAAGGTTCTTTTTAGTCGTTGCACATCAAATCTAAGCTGTTTGAAGTGTTTTTCCAAAGTTATCAACATTCTTATGTTTGGCGTTCCGGAATCAACCTTATCTCAAGCTGAAAACGCGTTATACGCAATTTGCCATAACTTTGCAGGGCAGCCTCAGAACATGAAATTTTCACCTCCCACTATAGCAGAAAGGGTGTTTCTAGTAGTTGCACATCAAATCTAAGCTGTCTGTAGAGTTTTTCCTGAGTTATCAACATTTTTATGTTTGGCGTTCTGAAATCAACCTCATCTCAGGCTGAAAACGTGTTTTACGCATTGTGCCATAACTTTGCAGGGAAGTTTCAGAACATGATATTTTCACCTCCCACTATAGCAGAAAGGGTCTTTCTAGCAGTTGCACATCAAATCTAAGCTGTCTGAAGTGTTTTTCCAAAGTTATTAACATTTTTATGTTTGGCGTTCCGGAATTGACCTTATGTGAGGCTGAACACGAGTTTTCTGCATTGTGCCATAACTTTGCAGGGAAGCTTCAGAACATGAAATTTTCACCTCCCACTACAGCAGAAAGGGTCTTTCGAGTAGTTGCACATCAAATCTAAGCTGTCTGAAGTGTTTTTCGAAAGTTGTCAACATTTTTATGTTTGGCGTTCCGGAACCCACCTTATCTCAGCCTGAAAACGCGTTTTACACAATTTGCCATAACTTTGCAGGAAAGCTTCAGAACATGAAATTTTTACCTCCCACTATAACAGAAAGGGTCTTTCTAGTAGTTGCACATCAAATCTAAGCTGTCTGAAGTGTTTTTCCAAAGATATCAACATTTTTATGTTTGGCGTTCTGGAACCCACCTAATCTCAGGCTGAAAACGCGTTTTCTGCATTGTGCCATAACTTTTCAGGGAAGCTTCAGAACATGAAATTTTCACCTCCCACTATATCAGAAAGGGTATTTCTAATAGTTGCACATCAAATCTAAGTTGTCTGAAGTGTTTTTCCAAAGTTATCAACATTCTTATGTTTGGCGTTCCGGAATCAACCTTATCTCAGACTGAAAACGTGTTTTCTGCATTGTGCCATAACTTTGCAGGGAAACTTCAGAACATGAAATTTTCACGTCCAACTATAGCAGAAAGGTTCTTTTTAGTCGTTGCACATCAAATCTAAGCTGTTTGAAGTGTTTTTCCAAAGTTATCAACATTCTTATGTTTGGCGTTCCGGAATCAACCTTATCTCAAGCTGAAAACGCGTTATACGCAATTTGCCATAACTTTGCAGGGCAGCCTCAGAACATGAAATTTTCACCTCCCACTATAGCAGAAAGGGTGTTTCTAGTAGTTGCACATCAAATCTAAGCTGTCTGTAGAGTTTTTCCTGAGTTATCAACATTTTTATGTTTGGCGTTCTGAAATCAACCTCATCTCAGGCTGAAAACGTGTTTTACGCATTGTGCCATAACTTTGCAGGGAAGTTTCAGAACATGATATTTTCACCTCCCACTATAGCAGAAAGGGTCTTTCTAGCAGTTGCACATCAAATCTAAGCTGTCTGAAGTGTTTTTCCAAAGTTATTAACATTTTTATGTTTGGCGTTCCGGAATTGACCTTATGTGAGGCTGAACACGAGTTTTCTGCATTGTGCCATAACTTTGCAGGGAAGCTTCCGAACATGAAAATTTCACCTCCCACTATAGCAGAAAGGGTCTTTCTAGTAGTTGCACATCAAATCTAAGCTGTCTGAAGTGTATTTCCAAAGTTATCAACATTCTTATGTTTGGCGTTCCGGAACCCACCTTATTTCAGCCTGAAAACGCGTTTTACATATTTTGCCATAACTTTGAGGGAAGCTTCAGAACATGAAATTTTAACATCCCACTATAGCAGAAAGGGTATTTCTAGTAGTTGCACATCAAATCTAAGTTGTCTGAAGTGTTTTTCCAAAGTGATCAACATTCTTATGTTTGGCGTTCCGGAATCGACCTTATCTCAGGCTGAAAACGCGTTTCCTGCATTGTGGCATAACTTTTCAGGGAAGCTTCAGAACATGAAATGTTCGCCTCCCATTATAGCAGAAAGGGTCTTTCTAGTATTTGCACATCAAATCTAAGCTGTCTGAAGTGTTTTCCCAAAGTTATCAACATTTTTATGTTTGGCGTTCTGGAACCCACCTTATCTCAAGCTGAAAACGCGTTTTCTGCATTGTGCCATAACTTTGCAGGGAGACTTCAGAACATGAAATTTTCTCCTCCCACTACAGCAGAAAGGGTATTTCTAGTAGTTGCACATCAAATCTAAGCTGTCTGAAGTGTATTTCCAAAGTTATCAACATTTTTATGTTTGGCGTTCTGGTACCCACCTTATCTCAGGCTGAAAACGCGTTTTCTTCATTGTGCCATAACTTTGCAGGGAAGCTTCAGAACATGAAATTTTCACGTCCCACTATAGCAGAAAGGGTCGTTCTAGTAGTTGCATATCAAATCTAAGCTGTCTGAAGCGTTTTTCGAAAGTTATCAACATTTTTATGTTTGGCGTTCCGGAATCGACCTTATCTCAGGCTGAAAACGCGTTTTCTGCATTGTGCCATAACTTTGCAGGGAAGCTTCAGAACATGAAATTTTAACCTCCCACTGTAGCAGAAAGGGTCTTTCCAGTAGTTGCACATCAAATCTAAGCTGTCTGAAGTGTTTTTCCAAAGTTATCAACATTTTTTTGTTTGGCATTCCGGAATCGACCTTATGTCAGGCTGAAAACGCGTTTTACGCATTGTGCCATAACTTTGCAGGGAAGCTTCAGAACATGAAATTTTCACGTCCCACTATAGCAGAAAGGGTCTTTCTCGTAGTTGCACATCAAATCTAAGCTGTCTGAAGTGTTTTTCGAAAGTTTTCAACATTTTTATGTTTGGTGTTCCTGAATCGACCTTATCTCAGGCCGAAAACGCGTTTTCTGCATTGTGCCATAACTTTGCAGGGAAGCTTCAGAACATGAAATTTTAACCTCCCACTATAGCAGAATGGGTCTTTCTAGTAGTTGCACATCAAATCTTAGCTGTCTGAAGTGTTTTTCTAAAGTTCTCAACATTTTTATGTTTGGCGTTCCGAAATCAACCTCATCTCAGGCTGAAAACGCGTTTCACGCATTGTGCCATAACTTTGCAGGGAAGCTTCATAACATGAAATTTTAACCTCCCACTATAGCAGAAAGGGTCTTTCTAGTAGTTGCACATCAAATCTAAGCTGTCGAAAGTGTTTTTCCAAAGTTATCAACATTTTTATGTTTGGCGTTTTGGAATCGACCTTATCTCCGGCTGAAAACGTGTTTTCTGCATTGTGCCATAACTTTGCAGGGAAGCTTCATAACATGAAATTTTAACCTCCCACTATAGCAGAATGGGTGTTTCTCGTAGTTGCACATCAAATCTAAGCTGTCTGAAGTGTTTTTCCAAAGTTATCAACATTTTTATGTTTGGCGTTCTGGAACCCACGTTATCTCAGGCTGAAAACGCGTTTTCTGCATTGTGCCATAACTTTGCAGGGCGACTTCAGAACATCAAATTTTCTCCTCCCACTATATCAGAAAGGGTATTTCTCGTAGTTGCACATCAAATCTAAGCTGTCTGAAGTGTTTTCCCAAAGTTATCAACATTTTTATGTTTGGCGTTCTGGAAACCACCTTATCTCAGGCTGAAAACAGGTTTTCTGCATTGTGCCATGACTTTGCAGGGAGGCTTCAGAACATGAAATTTTCACCTCCCACTATAGCAGAAAGGGTCTTTCTCGTAGTTGCACATCAAATCTAAGCTGTCTGAAGTGTTTTTCCAAAGTTATCAACATTTTTATGTTTGGCGTTCTGAAATCAACCTCATCTCAGGCTGAACACGAGTTTCACGCATTGTGCCATAACTTTGCAGCGAAGCTTCAGAACATGAAATTTTCACCTCCCACTATAGCAGAAAGGGTCTTTCTCGTAGTTGCACATCAAATCTAAGCTGTCTGAAGTGTTTTTCGAAAGTTTTCAACATTTTTATGTTTGGTGTTCCTGAATCGACCTTTTCTCAGGCTGAAAACGCATTTTACACATTGTGCCATACCTTTGCAGGAAAGCTTCAGAACATGAAATTTTCACCTCCCACTATAGCAGAAAGGGTCTTTCTAGTAGTTGCACATCAAATCTAAGCTGTCTGAAGTGTTTTTCCAAAGTTATCTACATTTTGATGTTTGGCGTTCCGGAATCGACCTTATGTGAGGCTGAACACGAGTTTTCTGCATTGTGCCATAACTTTGCAGGGAAGCTTCCGAACATGAAAATTTCACCTCCCACTATAGCAGAAAGGGTCTTTCTAGTAGGTGCACATCAAATCGAAGCTGTCTGAAGTGTTTTTCCAAAGTTATCAACATTTTTATGTTTGGCGTTCTGGAACCCACCTTATCTCAGGCTGAAAACGCGTTTTCTGCATTGTGCCATAACTTTGCAGCGAGACTTCAGAACATGAAATTTTTTCCTCCCACTATAGCAGAAAGGGTATTTCTAGTAGTTGCACATCAAATCTAAGTTGTCTGAAGTGTTTTTCCAAAGTTATCAACATTCTTATGTTTGGCGTTCCGGAACCCACCTTATTTCAGCCTGAAAACGCGTTTTACATATTTTGCCATAACTTTGAGGGAAGCTTCAGAACATGAAATTTTAACATCCCACTATAGCAGAAAGGGTATTTCTAGTAGTTGCACATCAAATCTAAGTTGTCTGAAGTGTTTTTCCAAAGTGATCAACATTCTTATGTTTGGCGTTCCGGAATCGACCTTATCTCAGGCTGAAAACGCGTTTCCTGCATTGTGGCATAACTTTTCAGGGAAGCTTCAGAACATGAAATGTTCGCCTCCCATTATAGCAGATAGGGTCTTTCTAGTATTTGCACATCAAATCTAAGCTGTCTGAAGCGTTTTTCGAAAGTTATCAACATTTTTATGTTTGGCGTTCCGGAATCGACCTTATCTCAGGATGAAAAATCGTTTTCTGCATTGTCCCATAACTTTGCAGGGAAGCTTCAGAACATGAAATGTTCATCTCCCACTATAGCAGAAAGGGTCTTTCTAGTAGTTGCACATCAAATCTAAGCTGTCTGTACTGTATTTCGAAAGTTATCAACATTTTTATGTTTGGCGTTCCGGAACCCCCCTTATCTCAGGCTGAAAACGCGTTTTCTGCATTGTGCCATAACTTTGCAGGGAAGCTTCAGAACATGAAATTTTAACCTCCCACTATAGCAGAAAGGGTCTTTCTAGTAGTTGCACATCAAATCTAAGCTGTCGAAAGTGTTTTTCCAAAGTTATCAACATTTTTATGTTTGGCGTTTCGGAATCGACCTTATCTCCGGCTGAAAACGTGTTTTCTGCATTGTGCCATAACTTTGCAGGGAAGCTTCATAACATGAAATTTTAACCTCCCACTATAGCAGAATGGGTGTTTCTCGTAGTTGCACATCAAATCTAAACTGTCTGAAGTGTTTTTCCAAAGTTATCAACATTTTTATGTTTGGCGTTCTGGAACCCACGTTATCTCAGGCTGAAAACGCGTTTTCTGCATTGTGCCATAACTTTGCAGGGCGACTTCAGAACATCAAATTTTCTCCTCCCACTATATCAGAAAGGGTATTTCTCGTAGTTGCACATCAAATCTAAGCTGTCTGAAGTGTTTTCCCAAAGTTATCAACATTTTTATGTTTGGCGTTCTGGAAACCACCTTATCTCTGGCTGAAAACAGGTTTTCTGCATTGTGCCATGACTTTGCAGGGAGGCTTCAGAACATGAAATTTTCACCTCCCACTATAGCAGAAAGGGTCTTTCTCGTAGTTGCACATCAAATCTAAGCTGTCTGAAGTGTTTTTCCAAAGTTATCAACATTTTTATGTTTGGCGTTCTGAAATCAACCTCATCTCAGGCTGAACACGAGTTTCACGCATTGTGCCATAACTTTGCAGCGAAGGTTCAGAACATGAAATTTTCACCTCCCACTATAGCAGAAAGGGTCTTTCTCGTAGTTGCACATCAAATCTAAGCTGTCTGAAGTGTTTTTCGAAAGTTTTCAACATTTTTATGTTTGGTGTTCCTGAATCGACCTTTTCTCAGGCTGAAAACGCATTTTACACATTGTGCCATACCTTTGCAGGAAAGCTTCAGAACATGAAATTTTCACCTCCCACTATAGCAGAAAGGGTCTTTCTAGTAGTTGCACATCAAATCTAAGCTGTCTGAAGTGTTTTTCCAAAGTTATCTACATTTTGATGTTTGGCGTTCCGGAATCGACCTTATCTGAGGATGAAAACGCGTTTTCTGCATTGTGCCAAAACTTTGTAGGTAAGCTCCAGAACATGAAATTTTCACCTCCCACTATAGCAGAAAGGGTCTTTCTAGTAGTTGCACATCAAATCTAAGCTGTTTGAAGTGTTTTTCCAAAGTTATCAACATTTTTATGTTTGGCGTTCCGGAATCGACCTTATCTCAGGCTGAAAACGCGTTTTACGCATTGTGCCATAACTTTGCAGGAAAGCTTCAGAACATGAAATTTTCACCTCCCACTATACCAGAAAGGGTCTTTCTAGTACTTGCACATCAAATCTAAGCTGTCTGAAGTGTTTTTCCGAAGTTATTAACATTTTTATGTTTGGCGTTCCGGAATTGACCTTATGTGAGGCTGAACACGAGTTTTCTGCATTGTGCCATAACTTTGCAGGGAAGCTTCCGAACATGAAAATTTCACCTCCCACTATAGCAGAAAGGGTCTTTCTAGTAGGTGCACATCAAATCGAAGCTGTCTGAAGTGTTTTTCCAAAGTTATCAACATTTTTATGTTTGGCGTTCTGGAACCCACCTTATCTCAGGCTGAAAACGCGTTTTCTGCATTGTGCCATAACTTTGCAGGGAGACTTCAGAACATGAAATTTTTTCCTCCCACTATAGCAGAAAGGGTATTTCTAGTAGTTGCACATCAAATCTAAGTTGTCTGAAGTGTTTTTCCAAAGTTATCAACATTTTTATGTTTGGCGTTCCGGAATCGACCTTATCTCAGGATGAAAAATCGTTTTCTGCATTGTCCCATAACTTTGCAGGGAAGCTTCAGAACATGAAATGTTCATCTCCCACTATAGCAGAAAGGGTCTTTCTAGTAGTTGCACATCAAATCTAAGCTGTCTGTACTGTATTTCGAAAGTTATCAACATTTTTATGTTTGGCGTTCCGGAACCCCCCTTATCTCAGGCTGAAAACGCGTTTTCTGCATTGTGCCATAACTTTGCAGGGAAGCTTCAGAACATGAAATTTTAACCTCCCACTGTAGCAGAAAGGGTCTTTCCAGTAGTTGCACATCAAATCTAAGCTGTCTGAAGTGTTTTTCCAAAGTTATCAACATTTTTTTGTTTGGCATTCCGGAATCGACCTTATGTCAGGCTGAAAACGCGTTTTACGCACTGTGCCATAACTTTGCAGGGAAGCTTCAGAACATGACATTTTCACCTCCCACAATAGCCGAAAGGGTCTTTCTAGTAGTTGCACATCATATCTAAGCTGTCTGAAGTGTTTTTCCAAAGTTATCAACATTTTTATGTTTGGTGTTCCGGAACCCACCTTATCTCAGGCTGAAAACAGGTTTTCTGCATTGTGCCATAACTTTGCAGGGAAGCTTCAGAACATGAAATTTTAACCTCCCACTATAGCAGAATGGGTCTTTCTAGTAGTTGCACATCAAATCTTAGCTGTCTGAAGTGTTTTTCTAAAGTTCTCAACATTTTTATGTTTGGCGTTCTGAAATCAACCTCATCTCAGGCTGAAAACGCGTTTCACGCATTGTGCCATAACTTTGCAGGGAAGCTTCAGAAAATGAAATTTTAACCTCGCACTATAGCAGAAAGGGTCTTTCTAGTAGTTGCACATCAAATCTAAGCTGTCGAAAGTGTTTTTCCAAAGTTATCAACATTTTTATGTTTGACGTTTCGGAATCGACCTTATCTCCGGCTGAAAACGTGTTTTCTGCATTGTGCCATAACTTTGCAGGGAAGCTTCATAACATGAAATTTTAACCTTCCATTATAGCAGAAAAGGTCATTCTAGTAGTTGCACATCAAATCTAAGCTGTCTTGAAGTGTTTTTCTAAAGTTATCAACATTTTTATGTTTGGCGTTCCGGAACCCACCTTATCTCAGTCTGAAAACGCGTTTTACATATTTTGCCATAACTTTGCAGGGAAGCTTAAGAACATGAAATTTTAACATCCCACTATAGCAGAAATGGTCTTTCTAGTAGTTGCACATCAAATCTAAGCTGTCTGAAGTGTTTTTCCAAAGTTATCAACATTCTTATGTTTGGCGTTCCGGAATCAACCTTATCTCAGGCTGAAAACGCGTTTTACGCATTGTGCCATAACTTTGCAGGGAAGCTTCAGAACATGAAATGTTGGCCTCCCACTATAGCAGATAGGGTCTTTCTAGTAGTTGCACATCAAATCTAAGCTGTCTGAAGTGTTTTTCCAAAGTTATCAACATTTTTATGTTTGGCGTTCTGGAACCCACCTTATCTCAGGCTGAAAACACGTTTTCTGCATTGTGCCATAACTTTTCAGGGAAGCTTCAGAACATGAAATTTTCACCTCCCACTACAGCAGAAAGGGTTTTTCTAGTAGTTGCAGAGCAAATCTAAGCTGTCTGAAGTGTTTTTCCAAAGTTATCAACATTTTTATGTTTGGCGTTCTGGAACCCACCTTATTTCAGCCTGAAAACGCGTTTTACATATTTTGCCATAACTTTGAGGGAAGCTTCAGAACATGAAATTTTAACATCCCACTATAGCAGAAAGGGTATTTCTAGTAGTTGCACATCAAATCTAAGTTGTCTGAAGTGTTTTTCCAAAGTTATCAACATTCTTATGTTTGGCGTTTCGGAATCGACCTTATCTCAGGCTGAAAACGCGTTTCCTGCATTGTGGCATAACTTTGCAGGGAAGCTTCAGAACATGAAATTTTCAACTGCCACTGTAGCAGAAAGGGTCTTTCTAGTAGTTCCACATCAAATCTAAGCTGTCTGAAGTGTTTTTCCAAAGTTATCAACATTTTTATGTTTGGCGTTCTGGAACCCACCTTATCTCAAGCTGAAAACGCGTTTTCTTCATTGTGCCATAACTTTGCAGGGAAGCTTCAGAACATGAAATTTTCACCTCCCACAAGAGCAGAAAGGGTCTTTCTCGTAGATGCACATCAAATCTAAGCTGTCTGAAGTGTTTTTCGAAAGTTTTCAACATTTTTATGTTTGGTGTTCCTGAATCGACCTTATCTCAGGCCGAAAACGTGTTTTCTGCATTGTGCCATAACTTTGCAGGGAAGCTTCAGAACATGAAATTTTAACCTCCCACTATAGCAGAATGGGTCTTTCTAGTAGTTGCACATCAAATCTTAGCTGTCTGAAGTGTTTTTCTAAAGTTCTCAACATTTTTATGTTTGGCGTTCTGAAATCAACCTCATCTCAGGCTGAAAACGCGTTTAACGCATTGTGCCATAACTTTGCAGGGAAGCTTCAGAACATGAAAATTTAACATCCCACTATAGCAGAAATGGTCTTTCTAGTAGTTGCACATCAAATCTAAGCTGTCTGAAGTGTTTTTCTAAAGTTATCAACATTTTTATGTTTGGCGTTCCGGAACCCACCTTATCTCAGTCTGAAAACGCGTTTTACATATTTTGCCATAACTTTGCACGGAAGCTTAAGAACATGAAATTTTAACATCCCACTATAGCAGAAATGGTCTTTCTAGTAGTTGCACATCAAATCTAAGCTGTCTGAAGTGTTTTTCGAATGTTTTCAACATTTTTATGTTTGGTGTTCCTGAATCGACCTTATCTCAGGCCGAAAACGCGTTTTCTGCATTGTGCCATAACTTTGCAGGGAAGGTTCAGAACATGAAAATTTCACCTCCCACTATAGCAGAAAGGGTCTTTCTAGTAGATGCACATAAAATCTAAGCTGTCTGAAGTGTTTTTCCAAAGTTATCAACATTTTTATGTTTGGCGTTCCGGAATCGACCTTATCTCAGGCTGAAAACGCGTTTTCTGCATTGTGCCATAACTTTGCAGGGAAGCTTCAGAACATGAAATTTTAACCTCCCACTATAGCAGAATGGGTCTTTCTAGTAGTTGCACATCAAAAATTAGCTGTCTGAAGTGTTTTTCTAAAGTTCTCAACATTTTTATGTTTGGCGTTCTGAAATCAACCTCATCTCAGGCTGAAAACGCGTTTTACATATTTTGCCATAACTTTGCAGGGAAGCTTAAGAACATGAAATTTTAAATCCCACTATAGCAGAAATGGTCTTTCTAGTAGTTGCACATCAAATCTAAGCTGTCTGAAGTGTTTTTCCAAAGTTATCAACATTCTTATGTTTGGCGTTCCGGAATCAACCTTATCTCAGGCTGAAAACACGTTTTCTGCATTGTGCCATAACTTTGCAGGGAAGCTTCAGAACATGAAATTTTCACCTCCCACTACAGCAGAAAGGGTATTTCTAGTAGTTGCACATCAAATCTAAGTTGTCTGAAGTGTTTTTCCAAAGTTATCAATATTCTTATGTTTGGCGTTCCGGAACCCACCTTATCTCAGGCTGGACACGCGTTTTCTGCATTGTGCTATAACTTTGCAGGGAATCTTCAGGACATAAAATTTTCACCTCCCACAATAGCCGAAAGGGTCTTTCTAGTAGTTGCACATCAAATCTAAGCTGTCTGAAGTTTTTTTCTAAAGTTCTCAACATTTTTATGTTTGGCGTTCTGAAATCAACCTCATCCCTGGCTGAAAACGCGTTTAACGCAGTGTGCCATAACTTTGCAGGGAAGCTTCAGAAAATGAAATTTTAACCTCCCACTATAGCAGAAAGAGTCTTTCTAGTAGTTGCACATCAAATCTAAGCTGTCGAAAGTGTTTTTCCAAAGTTATCAACATTTTTATGTTTGGCGTTTCGGAATCGACCTTATCTCCGGCTGAAAACATGTTTTCTGCATTGTGCCATAACTTTGCAGGGAAGCTTCAGAACATGAAATTTTAACCTCCCATTATAGCAGAAAAGGTCATTCTAGTAGTTGCACATCAAATCTAAGCTGTCTTGACGTGTTTTTCTAAAGTTATCAACATTTTTATGTTTGGCGTTCCGGAACCCACCTTATCTCAGTCTGAAAACGCGTTTTATATATTTTGCCATAACTTTGCAGGGAAGCTTAAGAACATGAAATTTTAACATCCCACTATAGCAGAATGGGTCTTTCTAGTAGTTGCACATCAAATCTAAGCTGTCTGAAGTGTTTTTCCAAAGTTATCAACATTCTTATGTTTGGCGTTCCGGAATCAACCTTATCTCAGGCTGAAAACGCGTTTTACGCATTGAGCCATAACTTTGCAGGGAAGCTTCAGAACATGAAATGTTCGCCTCCCACTATAGCAGATAGGGTCTTTCTAGTAGTTGCACATCAAATCTAAGCTGTCTGAAGTGTTTTTCCAAAGTAATCAACATTTTTATGTTTGGCGTTCTGGAACCCACCTTATCTCAGGCTGAAAACACGTTTTCTGCATTGTGCCATAACCTTGCAGGGAAGCTTCAGAACATGAAATTTTAACCTCCCACTATAGCAGAAAGGGTCTTTCTAGTAGTAGCACATCAAATCTAAGCTGTCGAAAGTGTTTTTCCAAAGTTATCAACATTTTTATGTTTGGCGTTTCGGAATCGACCTTATCTCCGGCTGAAAACGCGTTTTCTGCATTGTGCCATAACTTTGCAGGGAAGCTTCAGAACATGAAATTTTTACATCCCACTATAGCACAAAGGGTATTTCTAGTAGTTGCACATCAAATCTAAGTTGTCTGAAGTTTTTTTCCAAAGTGATCAACATTCTTATGTTTGGCGTTCCGGAATCGACCTTATCTCAGGCTGAAAACGCGTTTCCTGCATTGTGGCATAACTTTCCAGGGAAGCTTCAGAACATGAAATGTTCGCCTCCCACTATAGCAGATAGGGTCTTTCTAGTATTTGCACATCAAATCTAAGCTGTCTGAAGTGTTTTCCCAAAGTTATCAACATTTTTATGTTTGGCGTTCTGGAACCCACCTTATCTCAGGCTGAAAACGCGTTTTCTTCATTGTGCCATAACTTTGCAGGGAAGCTTCAGAACATGAAATTTTCACCTCCCACTAGAGCAGAATGGGTCTTTCTCGTAGTTGCACATCAAATCTTAGCTGTCTGAAGTGTTTTTCCAAAGTTCTCACATTTTTATGTTTGGCGTTCTGAAATCAACCTCATCTCAGGCTGAAAACGCGTTTTACGCATTGTGCCATAACTTTGCAGGGAAGCTTCAGAAAATGAAATGTTCACCTCCCACTATAGCAGAAAGGGTCTTTCTAGTAGTTGCACATCGAATCTAAGCTGTCGAAAGTGTTTTTCCAAAGTTATCAACATTTTTATGTTTGGCGTTTCGGAATCGACCTTATCTCCGGCTGAAAACGCGTTTTCTGCATTGTGCCATAACTTTGCAGGGAAGCTTCAGAACATGAAATTTTAACCTCCCACTATGGCAGAAAAGGTCATTCTCGTAGTTGCACATCAAATCTAAGCTGTGTTGAAGTGTTTTTCTAAAGTTATCAACATTTTTATGTTTGGCGTTCCGGAACCCACCTTATCTCAGTCTGAAAACGCGTTTTACATATTTTGCCATAACTTTGCAAGGAAGCTTCAGAACATGAAATTTTCACGTCCCACTATAGCAGAAAGGGTCGTTCTAGTAGTTGCATATCAAATCTAAGCTGTCTGAAGCGTTTTTCGAAAGTTATCAACATTTTTATGTTTGGCGTTCCGGAATCGACCTTATCTCAGGATGAAAAATCGTTTTCTGCATTGTCCCATAACTTTGCAGGGAAGCTTCAGAACATGAAATGTTCATCTCCCACTATAGCAGAAAGGGTCTTTCTAGTAGTTGCACATCAAATCTAAGCTGTCTGTAGTGTTTTTCCAAAGTTATCAACATTTTTATGTTTGGCGTTCTGGAACCCACCTTATCTCAGGCTGAAAACGCGTTTTCTGCATTGTGCCATAACTTTGCAGGGAGACTTCAGAACAAGAAATTTTCTCCTCCCACTATAGCAGAAAGGGTATTTCTAGTAGTTGCACATCAAATCTAAGTTGTCTGAAGTGTTTTTCCAAAGTTATCAACATTCTTATGTTTGGCGTTCCGGAACCCACCTTATTTCAGCCTGAAAACGCGTTTTACATATTTTGCCATAACTTTGAGGGAAGCTTCAGAACATGAAATTTTAACATCCCACTATAGCAGAAAGGGTATTTCTAGTAGTTGCACATCAAATCTAAGTTGTCTGAAGTGTTTTTCCAAAGTGATCAACATTCTTATGTTTGGCATTCCGGAATCGACCTTATCTCAGGCTGAAAACGCGTTTCCTGCATTGTGGCATAACTTTTCAGGGAAGCTTCAGAACATGAAATGTTCGCCTCCCACTATAGCAGATAGGGTCTTTCTAGTATTTGCACATCAAATCTAAGCTGTCTGAAGTGTTTTCCCAAAGTTATCAACATTTTTATGTTTGGCGTTCTGGAACCCACCTTATCTCAAGCTGAAAACGCGTTTTCTGCATTGTGCCATAACTTTGCAGGGAGACTTCAGAACATGAAATTTTCTCCTCCCACTACAGCAGAAAGGGTATTTCTAGTAGTTGCACATCAAATCTAAGCTGTCTGAAGTGTATTTCCAAAGTTATCAACATTTTTATGTTTGGCGTTCCGGAATCGACCTTATCTCAGGCTGAAAACGCGTTTAACGCATTGTGCCATAACTTTGCAGGGAAGCTTCAGAAAATGAAATTTTAACCTCCCACTATAGCAGAAAGGGTCTTTCTAGTAGTAGCACATCAAATCTAAGCTGTCGAAAGTGTTTTTCCAAAGTTATCAACATTTTTATGTTTGGTGTTCCTGAATCGACCTTATCTCAGGCCGAAAACGCGTTTTCTGCATTGTGCCATAACTTTGCAGGGAAGCTTCCGAACATGGAAATTTCACCTCCCACTATAGCAGAAAGGGTCTTTCTAGTAGATGCACATCAAATCTAAGCTGTCTGAAGTGTTTTTCCAAAGTTATCAACATTTTTATGTTTGGCGTTCCGGAATCGACCTTATCTCAGGCTGAAAACGCGTTTTCTGCATTGTGCCATAACTTTGCAGGGAAGCTTCAGAACATGAAATTTTAACCTCCCACTATAGCAGAATGGGTCTTTCTAGTAGTTGCACATCAAATCTTAGCTGTCTGAAGTGTTTTTCTAAAGTTCTCAACATTTTTATGTTTGGCGTTCTGAAATCAACCTCATCTCAGGCTGAAAACGCGTTTAACGCATTGTGCCATAACTTTGCAGGGAAGCTTCAGAAAATGAAATTTTAACCTCCCACTATAGCAGAAAGGGTCTTTCTACTAGTTGCACATCAAATCTAAGCTGTCGAAAGTGTTTTTCCAAAGTTATCAACATTTTTATGTTTGGCGTTTCGGAATCGACCTTATCTCAGGCTGAAAACGTGTTTTCTGCATTGTGCCATAACTTTGCAGGGAAGCTTCAGAACATGAAATTTTAACCTCCCATTATAGCAGAAAAGGTCATTCTAGTAGTTGCACATCAAATCTAAGCTGTCTTGAAGTGTTTTTCTAAAGTTATCAACATTTTTATGTTTGGCGTTCCGGAACCCACCTTATCTCAGTCTGAAAACGCGTTTTACATATTTTGCCATAACTTTGCAGGGAAGCTTAAGAACATGAAATTTTAACATCCCACTATAGCAGAAAGGGTATTTCTAGTACTTGCACATCAAATCTAAGTTGTCTGAAGCGTTTTTCCAAAGTTATCAACATTCTTATGTTTGGCGTTCCGGAACCCACCTTATCTCAGGCTGAACACGCGTTTTCTGCATTGTGCTATAACTTTGCAGGGAATCTTCAGGACATAAAATTTTCACCTCCCACAATAGCCGAAAGGGTCTTTCTAGTAGTTGCACATCAAATCTAAGCTGTCTGAAGTGTATTTCCAAAGTTATCAACATTTTTATGTTTGGCGTTCCTGAATCGACCTTATCTCAGGCCGAAAACGCGTTTTCTGCATTGTGCCAAAACTTCTCAGGGATGCTTCAGAACATGAAATTTTCACCTCCCACTAGAGCAGAAAGGGTCTTTCTCGTAGATGCACATCAAATTTAAGCTGTCTGAAGTGTTTTTCGAAAGTTTTCAACATTTTTATGTTTGGTGTTCCTGAATCGACCTTATCTCAGGCCGAAAACGCGTTTTCTGCATTGTGCCATAACTTTGCAGGGAAGCTTCAGAACATGAAAATTTCACCTCCGACTATAGCAGAAAGGGTCTTTCTAGTAGATGCACATCAAATCTAAGCTGTCTGAAGTGTTTTTCGAAAGTTATCAACATTTTTATGTTTGGCGTTTCGGAATCGACCTTATCTCAGGATGAAAAATCGTTTTCTGCATTGTCCCATAACTTTGCAGGGAAGCTTCAGAACATGAAATTTTAACGTACCATTATAGCAAAAAGGGTCTTTCTACTAGTTGCACATCAAATCGAAGCTGTCTGAAGTGTTTTTCCAAAGTTATCAACATTTTTATGTTTAGCTTTCCGGAATCGACCTTATCTCAGGCTGAAAACGCGTTTTTACGCATTGTGCCATAACTTTGCAGGGAGTCTTCAGAACAAGAAATTTTGACCTCCCACTATAGCAGAAAGGTTCTTTCTAATAGTTGCACATCAAATCTAAGCTGTCTGAAGTGTTTTTCGAACGTTATCAACATTTTTATGTTTGGCGTTCCAGAATCGACCTTATCTCAGGCTGAAAACGCGTTGTCTGCATTGTGACATAACTTTGCATGGAAGCTTCCGAACATGACATTTTCACCTCCCACTATAGCAGAAAGGGTCTTTGTTGTAGTTGCACATCAAATCTAAGCTGTCTGAAGTCTTTTTCCAAAGTTATCAACATTTTTATGTTTTGCGTTCCGTAATCGACCTTATCTCAGGCTGAAAACGCGTTTAACGCATTGTGCCATAACTTTGCATGGAAGCTTCAGAACATGAAATTTTAACCTCCCACTATAGCAGAATGGGTCTTTCTAGTAGTTGCACATCAAATCTTAGCTGTCTGAAGTGTTTTTCCAAAGTTCTCAACATTTTTATGTTTGGTGTTCCTGAATCGACCTTATCTCAGGCCGAAAACGCGTTTTCTGCATTGTGCCATAACTTTGAGGGAAGCTTCAGAACATGAAAATTTCACCTCCCACTATAGCAGAAAGGGTCTTTCTAGTAGATGCACATCAAATCTAAGCTGTCTGAAGTGTTTTTCCAAAAGTATCTACATTTTTATCTTTGGCGTTCCGGAATCGACCTAATCTCAGGCTGAAAACGCGTTTTCTGCATTGTGCCATAACTTTGCAGGGAAGCTTCAGAACATGAAATTTTAACCTCCCACTATAGCAGAATGGGTCTTTCTAGTAGTTGCACATCAAATCTTAGCTGTCTGAAGTGTTTTTCCAAAGTTCTCAACATTTTTATGTTTGGCGTTCTGAAATCAACCTCATCTCAGGCTGAAAACGCGTTAAACGCATTGTGCCATAACTTTGCAGGGAAGCTTCAGAAAATGAAATTTTAACCTCCCACTATAGCAGAAAGGGTCTTTCTAGTAGTTGCACATCAAATCTAAGCTGTCGAAAGTGTTTCTCCAAAGTTATCAACGTTTTTATGTTTGGCGTTTCGGAATCGACCTTATCTACGGCTGAAAACGCGTTTTCTGCATTGTGCCATAACTTTGCAGGGAAGCTTCAGAACATGAAATTTTAACCTCCCACTATAGCAGAATGGGTCTTTCTAGTAGTTCCACATCAAATCTAAGCTGTCTGAAGTGTTTTTCTAATGTTATCAACATTTTTATGTTTGGCGTTCCGGAACCCACCTTATCTCAGTCTGAAAACGCGTTTTACATATTTTGCCATAACTTTGCAGGGAAGCTTCAGAACATGAAATGTTCGCCTCCCACTGCAGCAGATAGGGTCTTTCTAGTAGTTGCACATCAAATCTAAGCTGTCTGAAGTGTTTTTCCAAAGTTATCAACATTTTTATGTTTGGCCTTCTGGAACCCACCTTATCTCAGGCTGAAAACGCGTTTTCTGCATTGTGCCATAACTTTGCAGGGAAGCCTCAGAACATGAAATTTTCACCTCCCACTACAGCAGAAAGGGTCTTTGTAGTAGTTGCAGAGCAAATCTAAGCTGTCTGAAGTGTTTTTCGAAAGTTATCAACATTTTTACGTTTGGCGTTCCGGAATCGACTTTATCTCAGGATGAAAAATCGTTTTCTGCATTGTCCCATAACTTTGCAGGGAAGCTTCAGAACATGAAATTTTCACCTCCCACTATAGCAGAAAGGGTCTTTCTGGTAGTTGCATATCAAATCTAAGCTGTCTGAAGTGTTTTTCGAAAGTTATCAACATTTTTACGTTTGGCGTTCCGGAATCGACTTTATCTCAGGATGAAAAATCGTTTTCTGCATTGTCCCATAACTTTGCAGGGAAGCTCCAGAACATAAAATTTTCACCTCCCACTATAGCAGAAAGGGTCTTTCTAGTAGTTGCACATCAAATCTAAGCTGTCTGAAGTGTTTTTCGAAAGTTATGAACATTTTTATGTTTCGCGTTCCGTAATCGACCTTATCTCAGGATGAAAAACCGTTTTCTGCATTGTCCCATAACTTTCCACGGGAAGCTTCAGAACATGAAATTTTGACCTCCCACTATAGCAGAAAGGGTCTTTCTAGTAGTTGCACATCAAATCTAAGCTGTCTGAAGTGTTTTTCGAAAGTTATCAACATGTTTATGTTTGGCGTTCCGGAATCGACCTTATCTCAGGCTGAAAAAGCGTTTTCTGCATTGTGCCGTAACTTTGCAGGGAGACTTCAGAACATGAAATCTTCTCCTCCCACTATAGCAGAAAGGGTATTTCTAGTAGTTGCACATCAAATCATAGCAGTCTGAAGTGTTTTTCCAAAGTTCTGAACATTTTTATGTTTGGCCTACTGAAATCAATCTTATCTCAGGCTGAAAACGCGTTTTACGCACTGTGCCATAACTTTGCAGGGAAGCTTCAGAACATGATATTTTCACCTCCCACTATAGCAAAAAGGGTCTTTCCAGTAGTTGCACATCAAATCTAAGCTGTCTGAAGTGTTTTTCCAAAGCTATCAACATTTTTATGTTTGGCGTTCTGGAACCCACCTTATCTCAGGCTGAAAACGCGTTTTCTGCATTGTGCCATTACTTTGCAGGGAAGCTTCAGAACATGAAATTTTCACCTCCCACTACAGCAGAAAGGGTCTTTGTAGTAGATGCACATCAAATTTAAGCTGTCTGAAGTGTTTTTCGAAAGTTTTCAACATTTTTATGTTTGGTGTTCCTGAATCGACCTTATCTCAGGCCGAAAACGCGTTTTCTGCATTGTGCCATAACTTTGCAGGGAAGCTTCAGAACATGAAAATTTCACCTCCGACTATAGCAGAAAGGGTCTTTCTAGTAGATGCACATCAAATCTAAGCTGTCTGAAGTGTTTTTCGAAAGTTATCAACATTTTTATGTTTGGCGTTTCGGAATCGACCTTATCTCAGGATGAAAAATCGTTTTCTGCATTGTCCCATAACTTTGCAGGGAAGCTTCAGAACATGAAATTTTAACGTACCATTATAGCAAAAAGGGTCTTTCTACTAGTTGCACATCAAATCGAAGCTGTCTGAAGTGTTTTTCCAAAGTTATCAACATTTTTATGTTTAGCTTTCCGGAATCGACCTTATCTCAGGCTGAAAACGCGTTTTTACGCATTGTGCCATAACTTTGCAGGGAGTCTTCAGAACAAGAAATTTTGACCTCCCACTATAGCAGAAAGGTTCTTTCTAATAGTTGCACATCAAATCTAAGCTGTCTGAAGTGTTTTTCGAACGTTATCAACATTTTTATGTTTGGCGTTCCAGAATCGACCTTATCTCAGGCTGAAAACGCGTTGTCTGCATTGTGACATAACTTTGCATGGAAGCTTCCGAACATGACATTTTCACCTCCCACTATAGCAGAAAGGGTCTTTGTTGTAGTTGCACATCAAATCTAAGCTGTCTGAAGTCTTTTTCCAAAGTTATCAACATTTTTATGTTTTGCGTTCCGTAATCGACCTTATCTCAGGCTGAAAACGCGTTTAACGCATTGTGCCATAACTTTGCATGGAAGCTTCAGAACATGAAATTTTAACCTCCCACTATAGCAGAATGGGTCTTTCTAGTAGTTGCACATCAAATCTTAGCTGTCTGAAGTGTTTTTCCAAAGTTCTCAACATTTTTATGTTTGGTGTTCCTGAATCGACCTTATCTCAGGCCGAAAACGCGTTTTCTGCATTGTGCCATAACTTTGAGGGAAGCTTCAGAACATGAAAATTTCACCTCCCACTATAGCAGAAAGGGTCTTTCTAGTAGATGCACATCAAATCTAAGCTGTCTGAAGTGTTTTTCCAAAAGTATCTACATTTTTATCTTTGGCGTTCCGGAATCGACCTAATCTCAGGCTGAAAACGCGTTTTCTGCATTGTGCCATAACTTTGCAGGGAAGCTTCAGAACATGAAATTTTAACCTCCCACTATAGCAGAATGGGTCTTTCTAGTAGTTGCACATCAAATCTTAGCTGTCTGAAGTGTTTTTCCAAAGTTCTCAACATTTTTATGTTTGGCGTTCTGAAATCAACCTCATCTCAGGCTGAAAACGCGTTAAACACATTGTGCCATAACTTTGCAGGGAAGCTTCAGAAAATGAAATTTTAACCTCCCACTATAGCAGAAAGGGTCTTTCTAGTAGTTGCACATCAAATCTAAGCTGTCGAAAGTGTTTCTCCAAAGTTATCAACGTTTTTATGTTTGGCGTTTCGGAATCGACCTTATCTACGGCTGAAAACGCGTTTTCTGCATTGTGCCATAACTTTGCAGGGAAGCTTCAGAACATGAAATTTTAACCTCCCACTATAGCAGAATGGGTCTTTCTAGTAGTTCCACATCAAATCTAAGCTGTCTGAAGTGTTTTTCTAATGTTATCAACATTTTTATGTTTGGCGTTCCGGAACCCACCTTATCTCAGTCTGAAAACGCGTTTTACATATTTTGCCATAACTTTGCAGGGAAGCTTCAGAACATGAAATGTTCGCCTCCCACTGCAGCAGATAGGGTCTTTCTAGTAGTTGCACATCAAATCTAAGCTGTCTGAAGTGTTTTTCCAAAGTTATCAACATTTTTATGTTTGGCCTTCTGGAACCCACCTTATCTCAGGCTGAAAACGCGTTTTCTGCATTGTGCCATAACTTTGCAGGGAAGCCTCAGAACATGAAATTTTCACCTCCCACTACAGCAGAAAGGGTCTTTGTAGTAGTTGCAGAGCAAATCTAAGCTGTCTGAAGTGTTTTTCGAAAGTTATCAACATTTTTACGTTTGGCGTTCCGGAATCGACTTTATCTCAGGATGAAAAATCGTTTTCTGCATTGTCCCATAACTTTGCAGGGAAGCTTCAGAACATGAAATTTTCACCTCCCACTATAGCAGAAAGGGTCTTTCTGGTAGTTGCATATCAAATCTAAGCTGTCTGAAGTGTTTTTCGAAAGTTATCAACATTTTTACGTTTGGCGTTCCGGAATCGACTTTATCTCAGGATGAAAAATCGTTTTCTGCATTGTCCCATAACTTTGCAGGGAAGCTCCAGAACATAAAATTTTCACCTCCCACTATAGCAGAAAGGGTCTTTCTAGTAGTTGCACATCAAATCTAAGCTGTCTGAAGTGTTTTTCGAAAGTTATGAACATTTTTATGTTTCGCGTTCCGTAATCGACCTTATCTCAGGATGAAAAACCGTTTTCTGCATTGTCCCATAACTTTCCACGGGAAGCTTCAGAACATGAAATTTTGACCTCCCACTATAGCAGAAAGGGTCTTTCTAGTAGTTGCACATCAAATCTAAGCTGTCTGAAGTGTTTTTCGAAAGTTATCAACATGTTTATGTTTGGCGTTCCGGAATCGACCTTATCTCAGGCTGAAAAAGCGTTTTCTGCATTGTGCCGTAACTTTGCAGGGAGACTTCAGAACATGAAATCTTCTCCTCCCACTATAGCAGAAAGGGTATTTCTAGTAGTTGCACATCAAATCATAGCAGTCTGAAGTGTTTTTCCAAAGTTCTGAACATTTTTATGTTTGGCCTACTGAAATCAATCTTATCTCAGGCTGAAAACGCGTTTTACGCACTGTGCCATAACTTTGCAGGGAAGCTTCAGAACATGATATTTTCACCTCCCACTATAGCAAAAAGGGTCTTTCCAGTAGTTGCACATCAAATCTAAGCTGCCTGAAGTGTTTTTCCAAAGCTATCAACATTTTTATGTTTGGCGTTCTGGAACCCACCTTATCTCAGGCTGAAAACGCGTTTTCTGCATTGTGCCATTACTTTGCAGGGAAGCTTCAGAACATGAAATTTTCACCTCCCACTACAGCAGAAAGGGTCTTTGTAGTAGTTGCAGAGCAAATCTAAGCTGTCTGAAGTGTTTTTCGAAAGTTATCAACATTTTTACGTTTGGCGTTCCGGAATCGACTTTATCTCAGGATGAAAAATCGTTTTCTGCATTGTCCCATAACTTTGCAGGGAAGCTTCAGAACATGAAATTTTCACCTCCCACTATAGCAGAAAGGGTCTTTCTGGTAGTTGCATATCAAATCTAAGCTGTCTGAAGTGTTTTTCGAAAGTTATCAACATTTTTACGTTTGGCGTTCCGGAATCGACTTTATCTCAGGATGAAAAATCGTTTTCTGCATTGTCCCATAACTTTGCAGGGAAGCTCCAGAACATGAAATTTTCACCTCCCACTATAGCAGAAAGGGTCTTTCTAGTAGTTGCACATCAAATCTAAGCTGTCTGAAGTGTTTTTCGAAAGTTATGAACATTTTTATGTTTCGCGTTCCGTAATCGACCTTATCTCAGGATGAAAAACCGTTTTCTGCATTGTCCCATAACTTTCCACGGGAAGCTTCAGAACATGAAATTTTGACCTCCCACTATAGCAGAAAGGGTCTTTCTAGTAGTTGCACATCAAATCTAAGCTGTCTGAAGTGTTTTTCGAAAGTTATCAACATGTTTATGTTTGGCGTTCCGGAATCGACCTTATCTCAGGCTGAAAAAGCGTTTTCTGCATTGTGCCGTAACTTTGCAGGGAGACTTCAGAACATGAAATCTTCTCCTCCCACTATAGCAGAAAGGGTATTTCTAGTAGTTGCACATCAAATCATAGCAGTCTGAAGTGTTTTTCCAAAGTTCTGAACATTTTTATGTTTGGCCTACTGAAATCAATCTTATCTCAGGCTGAAAACGCGTTTTACGCACTGTGCCATAACTTTGCAGGGAAGCTTCAGAACATGATATTTTCACCTCCCACTATAGCAAAAAGGGTCTTTCCAGTAGTTGCACATCAAATCTAAGCTGTCTGAAGTGTTTTTCCAAAGCTATCAACATTTTTATGTTTGGCGTTCTGGAACCCACCTTATCTCAGGCTGAAAACGCGTTTTCTGCATTGTGCCATTACTTTGCAGGGAAGCTTCAGAACATGAAATTATAACCTCCCACTATAGCAGAAAAGGTAATTCTAGTAGTTGCACATCAAATCTAAACTGTCTTGAATTGTTTTTCTAAAGTTATCAACATTTTTATGTTTGGCGTTCCGGAACCCACCTTATCTCAGCCTTAAAACGCGTTTTACATATTTTGCCATAAGTTTGCAGGGAAGCTTCAGAACATGAAATTTTAACATCCCACTATAGCAGAAAGGATCTTTCTAGTAGTTGCACATCAAATCAAAGCTGTCTGAATTGTTTTTCCAAAGTTATCAACATTCTTATGTTTGGCGTTCCGGAATCAACCTTATCTCAGGCTGAAAACGCGTTTTACGCATTGTGCCTTAACTTTGCAGGGAAGCTTCAGAACATGAAACGTTCGCTTCCCACTATAGCAGATAGGGTCTTTCGAGGAGTTGCACATCAAATCTAAGCTGTCTGAAGTGTTTTTCCAAAGTTATCAACATTTTTATGTTTGGCGTTCTGGAACCCACCTTATCTCAACCTGAAAACGCGTTTTACATATTTTGCCATAACTTTGCAGGGAAGCTTCAGAAGATGAAATTTTAACATCCCACTATAGCAGAAAGGGTCTTTCTAGTAGTTGCACATCAAATCTAAGCTGTCTGAAGTGTTTTTCGAAAGTTATCAACATTTTTATGTTTGGCGTTCCGGAACCCACCTTATCTCAGGCTGAAAACGCATTTTCTGCATTGTGCCATAACTTTGCCTGTAGATTTCAGAACATGAAATTTTCTCCTCCCACTATAGCAGAAAGGGTATTTCTAGTAGTTGCACATCAAATCTAAGTTGTCTGAAGTGTTTTTCCAAAGTTAACACCATTTTTATGTTTGGCGTTCCAGAAACAACCTTATCTCAGGCTGAAAACCCGTTTTACGCAATTTGCCATAACTATGCAGGGAAACTTCAGAACATGAAATTTTCACCTCCCACTATAGCAGAAAGGGTATTTTTAGTAGTTGCACATCAAATCTAAGCTGTTTGAAGTGTTTTTCCAAAGTTAACACCATTTTTATGTTTGGCGTTCCAGAAACAACCTTATCTCAGGCTGAAAACCCGTTTTACGCAATTTGCCATAACTTTGCAGGAAAGCTTCACAACATGAAATTTTTACCTCCCACTATTGCAGAAAGGGTCTTTCTAGTAGTTGCACATCAAATCTAAGCTGTCTGAAGTGTTTTTCCAAAGTTATCAACATTTTTATGTTTGGCGTTCTGGAACCCACCTTATCTCAGGATGAAAAATCGTTTTCTGCATTGTCCCATAACTTTGCAGGGAAGCTCCAGAACATGAAATTTTCACCTCCCACTATAGCAGAAAGGGTCTTTCTAGTAGTTGCACATCAAATCTAAGCTGTCTGAAGTGTTTTTCGAAAGTTATGAACATTTTTATGTTTCGCGTTCCGTAATCGACCTTATCTCAGGATGAAAAACCGTTTTCTGCATTGTCCCATAACTTTCCACGGGAAGCTTCAGAACATGAAATTTTGACCTCCCACTATAGCAGAAAGGGTCTTTCTAGTAGTTGCACATCAAATCTAAGCTGTCTGAAGTGTTTTTCGAAAGTTATCAACATTTTTATGTTTGGCGTTCCGGAATCGACCTTATCTCAGGCTGAAAAAGCGTTTTCTGCATTGTGCCGTAACTTTGCAGGGAGACTTCAGAACATGAAATCTTCTCCTCCCACTATAGCAGAAAGGGTATTTCTAGTAGTTGCACATCAAATCATAGCAGTCTGAAGTGTTTTTCCAAAGTTCTGAACATTTTTATGTTTGGCCTACTGAAATCAATCTTATCTCAGGCTGAAAACGCGTTTAACGCATTGTGCCATAACTTTGCAGGGAAGCTTCAGAAAATGAAATTTTAACCTCCCACTATAGCAGAAAGGGTCTTTCTAGTAGTTGCACATCAAATCTAAGCTGTCGAAAGTGTTTTTCCAAAGTTATCAACATTTTTATGTTTGGCGTTTCGGAATCGACCTTATCTCCGGCTGAAAACGCGTTTTCTGCATTGTGCCATAACTTTGCAGGGAAGCTTCAGAACATGAAATTTTTACATCCCACTATAGCACAAAGGGTATTTCTAGTAGTTGCACATCAAATCTAAGTTGTCTGAAGTTTTTTTCCAAAGTGATCAACATTCTTATGTTTGGCGTTCCGGAATCGACCTTATCTCAGGCTGAAAACGCGTTTCCTGCATTGTGGCATAACTTTCCAGGGAAGCTTCAGAACATGAAATGTTCGCCTCCCACTATAGCAGAAAGGGTCTTTCTAGTATTTGCACATCAAATCTAAGCTGTCTGAAGTGTTTTCCCAAAGTTATCAACATTTTTATGTTTGGCGTTCTGGAACCCACCTTATCTCAGGCTGAAAACGCGTTTTCTTCATTGTGCCATAACTTTGCAGGGAAGCTTCAGAACATGAAATTTTCACCTCCCACTAGAGCAGAATGGGTCTTTCTCGTAGTTGCACATCAAATCTAAGCTGTCTGAAGTGTTTTTCCAAAGTTATCAACATTTTCATGTTTGGCGTTCCGGAATCGACCTTATCTCAGGCTGAAAACGCGTTTTCTGCATTGTGCCATAACTTTGCAGGGAAGCTTCAGAACATGAAATTTTAACCTCCCACTATAGCAGAATGGATCTTTCTAGTAGTTGCACATCAAATCTTAGCTGTCTGAAGTGTTTTTCTAAAGTTCTCAACATTTTTATGTTTGGCGTTCTGAAATCAACCTCATCTCAGGCTGAAAACGCGTTTCACGCATTGTGCCATAACTTTGCAGGGAAGCTTCAGAAAATGAAATTTTAACCTCCCACTATAGCAGAAAGGGTCTTTCTAGTAGTTGCACATCAAATCTAAGCTGTCGAAAGTGTTTTTCCAAAGTTATCAACATTTTTATGTTTGGCGTTTCGGAATCGACCTTATCTCCGGCTGAAAACGTGTTTTCTGCATTGTGCCATAACTTTGCAGGGAAGCTTCATAACATGAAATTTTAACCTTCCATTATAGCAGAAAAGGTCATTCTAGTAGTTGCACATCAAATCTAAGCTGTCTTGAAGTGTTTTTCTAAAGTTATCAACATTTTTATGTTTGGCGTTCCGGAACCCACCTTATCTCAGTCTGAAAACGCGTTTTACATATTTTGCCATAACTTTGCAGGGAAGCTTAAGAACATGAAATTTTAACATCCCACTATAGCAGAAATGGTCTTTCTAGTAGTTGCACATCAAATCTAAGCTGTCTGAAGTGTTTTTCCAAAGTTATCAACATTTTTATGTTTGGCGTTCTGGAACCCACCTTATCTCAGGCTGAAAACACGTTTTCTGCATTGTGCCATAACTTTTCAGGGAAGCTTCAGAACATGAAATTTTCACCTCCCACTACAGCAGAAAGGGTCTTTCTAGTAGTTGCAGAGCAAATCTAAGCTGTCTGAAGTGTTTTTCCAAAGTTATCAACATTTTTATGTTTGGCGTTCTGGAACCCACCTTATCTCAGTCTGAAAACGCGTTTTACATATTTTGCCATAACTTTGCAGGGAAGCTTAAGAACATGAAATTTTAACATCCCACTATAGCAGAAATGGTCTTTCTAGTAGTTGCACATCAAATCTAAGCTGTCTGAAGTGTTTTTCGAAAGTTTTCAACATTTTTATGTTTGGTGTTCCTGAATCGACCTTATCTCAGGCCGAAAACGCGTTTTCTGCATTGTGCCATAACTTTGCAGGGAAGCTTCAGAACATGGAAATTTCACCTCCCACTATAGCAGAAAGGGTCTTTCTAGTAGATGCACATCAAATCTAAGCTGTCTGAAGTGTTTTTCCAAAGTTATCAACATTTTTATGTTTGGTGTTCCTGAATCGACCTTATCTCAGGCCGAAAACGCGTTTTCTGCATTGTGCCATAACTTTGCAGGGAAGCTTCAGAACATGGAAATTTCACCTCCCACTATAGCAGAAAGGGTATTTCTAGTAGTTGCACATCAAATCATAGCAGTCTGAAGTGTTTTTCCAAAGTTCTGAACATTTTTATGTTTGGCCTACTGAAATCAATCTTATCTCAGGCTGAAAACGCGTTTTACGCACTGTGCCATAACTTTGCAGGGAAGCTTCAGAACATGATATTTTCACCTCCCACTATAGCAGAAAGGGTCTTTCCAGTAGTTGCACATCAAATCTAAGCTGTCTGAAGTGTTTTTCCAAAGTTATCAACATTTTTATGTTTGGCGTTCTGGAACCCACCTAATCTCAGGCTGAAAACGCCTTTTCTACATTGTGCCTTAACTTTTCAGGGAAGCTTCAGAACATGAAATGATTGCCTCCCACTATAGCAGACAGGGTCTTTCTAGTAGTTGCACATAAAATCTAAGCTGTCTGAAGTGTTTTTCCAAAGCTATCAACATTTTTATGTTTGGCGTTCTGGAACCCACCTTATCTCTGGCTGAAAACGCGTTTTCTGCATTGTGCCATTACTTTGCAGGGAAGCTTCAGAACATGAAATTATAACCTCCCACTATAGCAGAAAAGGTAATTCTAGTAGTTGCACATCAAATCTAAACTGTCTTGAATTGTTTTTCTAAAGTTATCAACATTTTTATGTTTGGCGTTCCGGAACCCACCTTATCTCAGCCTTAAAAAGCGTTTTACATATTTTGCCATAAGTTTGCAGGGAAGCTTCAGAACATGAAATTTTAACATCCCACTATAGCAGAAAGGATCTTTCTAGTAGTTGCACATCAAATCAAAGCTGTCTGAATTGTTTTTCCAAAGTTATCAACATTCTTATGTTTGGCGTTCCGGAATCAACCTTATCTCAGGCTGAAAACGCGTTTTACGCATTGTGCCTTAACTTTGCAGGGAAGCTTCAGAACATGAAATGTTCGCTTCCCACTATAGCAGATAGGGTATTTCGAGGAGTTGCACATCAAATCTAAGCTGTCTGAAGTGTTTTTCCAAAGTTATCAACATTTTTATGTTTGGCGTTCCGGAACCCACCTTATCTCAGGCTGAAAACGCATTTTCTGCATTGTGCCATAACTTTGCCTGTAGATTTCAGAACATGAAATTTTCTCCTCCCACTATAGCAGAAAGGGTATTTCTAGTAGTTGCACATCAAATCTAAGTTGTCTGAAGTGTTTTTCCAAAGTTAACACCATTTTTATGTTTGGCGTTCCAGAAACAACCTTATCTCAGGCTGAAAACCCGTTTTACGCAATTTGCCATAACTATGCAGGGAATCTTCAGAACATGAAATTTTCACCTCCCACTATAGCAGAAAGGGTATTTCTAGTAGTTGCACATCAAATCTAAGCTGTTTGAAGTGTTTTTCCAAAGTTAACACCATTTTTATGTTTGGCGTTCCAGAAACAACCTTATCTCAGGCTGAAAACCCGTTTTACGCAATTTGCCATAACTTTGCAGGAAAGCTTCACAACATGAAATTTTTACCTCCCACTATTGCAGAAAGGGTCTTTCTAGTAGTTGCACATCAAATCTAAGCTGTCTGAAGTGTTTTTCCAAAGTTATCAACATTTTTATGTTTGGCGTTCTGGAACCCACCTTATCTCAGCCTGAAAACGCGTTTTACATATTTTGCCATAACTTTGCAGGGAAGCTTCAGAACATGAAATTTTCAACTCCCACTATAGCAGAAAGGGTCTTTATAGTAGTTGCACATCAAATCTAAGCTGTCTGAAGTGTTTTTCCAAAGTTATCAATATTTTTATGTTTGGCTTTCCGGAATCGACCTTATCTCAGGCTGAAAACACGTTTTCTGCATTGTGCCATAACTTTTCAGGGAAGCTTCAGAACATGAAATTTTCACCTCCCACTACAGCAGAAAGGGTCTTTCTAGTAGTTGCAGAGCAAATCTAAGCTGTCTGAAGTGTTTTTCCAAAGTTATCAACATTTTTATGTTTGGCGTTCTGGAACCCACCTTATCTCAGTCTGAAAACGCGTTTTACATATTTTGCCATAACTTTGCAGGGAAGCTTAAGAACATGAAATTTTAACATCCCACTATAGCAGAAATGGTCTTTCTAGTAGTTGCACATCAAATCTAAGCTGTCTGAAGTGTTTTTCGAAAGTTTTCAACATTTTTATGTTTGGTGTTCCTGAATCGACCTTATCTCAGGCCGAAAACGCGTTTTCTGCATTGTGCCATAACTTTGCAGGGAAGCTTCAGAACATGGAAATTTCACCTCCGACTATAGCAGAAAGGGTCTTTCTAGTAGATGCACATCAAATCTAAGCTGTCTGAAGTGTTTTTCCAAAGTTATCAACATTTTTATGTTTGGTGTTCCTGAATCGACCTTATCTCAGGCCGAAAACGCGTTTTCTGCATTGTGCCATAACTTTGCAGGGAAGCTTCAGAACATGGAAATTTCACCTCCCACTATAGCAGAAAGGGTATTTCTAGTAGTTGCACATCAAATCATAGCAGTCTGAAGTGTTTTTCCAAAGTTCTGAACATTTTTATGTTTGGCCTACTGAAATCAATCTTATCTCAGGCTGAAAACGCGTTTTACGCACTGTGCCATAACTTTGCAGGGAAGCTTCAGAACATGATATTTTCACCTCCCACTATAGCAGAAAGGGTCTTTCCAGTAGTTGCACATCAAATCTAAGCTGTCTGAAGTGTTTTTCCAAAGTTATCAACATTTTTATGTTTGGCGTTCTGGAACCCACCTAATCTCAGGCTGAAAACGCCTTTTCTACATTGTGCCTTAACTTTTCAGGGAAGCTTCAGAACATGAAATGATTGCCTCCCACTATAGCAGACAGGGTCTTTCTAGTAGTTGCACATAAAATCTAAGCTGTCTGAAGTGTTTTTCCAAAGCTATCAACATTTTTATGTTTGGCGTTCTGGAACCCACCTTATCTCTGGCTGAAAACGCGTTTTCTGCATTGTGCCATTACTTTGCAGGGAAGCTTCAGAACATGAAATTATAACCTCCCACTATAGCAGAAAAGGTAATTCTAGTAGTTGCACATCAAATCTAAACTGTCTTGAATTGTTTTTCTAAAGTTATCAACATTTTTATGTTTGGCGTTCCGGAACCCACCTTATCTCAGCCTTAAAACGCGTTTTACATATTTTGCCATAAGTTTGCAGGGAAGCTTCAGAACATGAAATTTTAACATCCCACTATAGCAGAAAGGATCTTTCTAGTAGTTGCACATCAAATCAAAGCTGTCTGAATTGTTTTTCCAAAGTTATCAACATTCTTATGTTTGGCGTTCCGGAATCAACCTTATCTCAGGCTGAAAACGCGTTTTACGCATTGTGCCTTAACTTTGCAGGGAAGCTTCAGAACATGAAATGTTCGCTTCCCACTATAGCAGATAGGGTATTTCGAGGAGTTGCACATCAAATCTAAGCTGTCTGAAGTGTTTTTCCAAAGTTATCAACATTTTTATGTTTGGCGTTCCGGAACCCACCTTATCTCAGGCTGAAAACGCATTTTCTGCATTGTGCCATAACTTTGCCTGTAGATTTCAGAACATGAAATTTTCTCCTCCCACTATAGCAGAAAGGGTATTTCTAGTAGTTGCACATCAAATCTAAGTTGTCTGAAGTGTTTTTCCAAAGTTAACACCATTTTTATGTTTGGCGTTCCAGAAACAACCTTATCTCAGGCTGAAAACCCGTTTTACGCAATTTGCCATAACTATGCAGGGAATCTTCAGAACATGAAATTTTCACCTCCCACTATAGCAGAAAGGGTATTTCTAGTAGTTGCACATCAAATCTAAGCTGTTTGAAGTGTTTTTCCAAAGTTAACACCATTTTTATGTTTGGCGTTCCAGAAACAACCTTATCTCAGGCTGAAAACCCGTTTTACGCAATTTGCCATAACTTTGCAGGAAAGCTTCACAACATGAAATTTTTACCTCCCACTATTGCAGAAAGGGTCTTTCTAGTAGTTGCACATCAAATCTAAGCTGTCTGAAGTGTTTTTCCAAAGTTATCAACATTTTTATGTTTGGCGTTCTGGAACCCACCTTATCTCAGCCTGAAAACGCGTTTTACATATTTTGCCATAACTTTGCAGGGAAGCTTCAGAACATGAAATTTTCAACTCCCACTATAGCAGAAAGGGTCTTTATAGTAGTTGCACATCAAATCTAAGCTGTCTGAAGTGTTTTTCCAAAGTTATCAATATTTTTATGTTTGGCTTTCCGGAATCGACCTTATCTCAGGCTGAAAACGCGTTTTCTGCATTGTGTCATAACTTTTCAGGGAAGCTTCAGAACATGAAATGTTAGCCTCCCACTATAGCAGATAGAGTCTTTCTAGTAGTTGCACATCACATCTAAGCTTTCTGAAGTGTTTTTCCAAAGTTATCAACATTCTTATGTTTGGCTTTCCGGAATCAACCTTATCTCAGACTGAAAACGTGTTTTCTGCATTGTGCCATAACTTTGCAGGGAAACTTCAGAACATGAAATTTTCACGTCCAACTATAGCAGAAAGGTAATTTCTAGTAGTTGCACATCAAATCTAAGCTGTCTGAAGTGTTTTTCCAAAGTTAACACCATTTTTATGTTTGGCGTTCTGGAACCCACATTATCTCAGGCTGAAAACGCGTTTTCTGCATTGTGCCATAACTTTGCAGGGCGACTTCAGAACATGAAATTTTCTCCTCCCACTATATCAGAAAGGGTTTTTCTAGTAGTTGCACATCAAATCTAAGTTGTCTGAAGTGTTTTTCCAAAGTTATCAACATTCTTATGTTTGGCGTTTCGGAATCAACCTTATCTCAAGCTGAAAACGCGTTTTACGCTATTTGCCATAACTTTGCAGGAAAGCCTCAGAACATGAAATTTTCACCTCCCACTATAGCAGAAATGGTCTTTCTAGTAGTTGCACATCAAATCTAAGCTGTCTGTAGAGTTTTTCCTGAGTTATCAACATTTTTATGTTTGGCGTTCTGAAATCAACCTCATCTCAGGCTGAAAACGAGTTTTACGCATTGTGCCATAACTTTGCACCGAAGCTTCAGAAAATGAAATTTTAACCTCCCACTATAGCAGAATGCGTCTTTCTAGTAGTTGCACATCAAATCTTAGCTGTCTGAAGTGTTTTTCCAAAGTTCTCAACATTTTTATGTTTGGCGTTCTGAAATCGACCTTATCTGAGGATGAAAATTTGTTTTCTGCATTGTGCCAAAACTTTGTAGGTAAGCTCCAGAACATGAAATTTTCACCTCCCACTATAGCAGAAAGGGTCTTTCTAGTAGTTGCACATCAAATCTAAGATGTCTGAAGTGTTTTTCGAAAGTTATCAACATTTTTATGTTTGGCGTTCTGGAACCCACCTTATCACAAGCTGAAAACGCGTTTTCTGCATTGTGCCATAAATTTGCAGGGAAGCTTCAGAACATGACATTTTCACGTCCCACTATACCAGAAAGGGTCTTTCTAGTAGTTGCACATCAAATCTAAGCTGTCTGAAGTGTTTTTCCAAAGTTATCAGCATTTTTATGTTTGGCGTTCCGGAACCCACCTTATCTCAGGCTGAAAACGCGTTTTCGGCATTGTGCCATAACTTTGCTGGGAAGCTTCAGAACATGAAATTTTCACGTCCCACTATAGCAGAAAGGGTCTTTCTAGTAGTTGCACATCAAATCTAAGCTGTCTGAAGTGTTTTTCGAAAGTTATCAACATTTTTACGTTTGGCGTTCCGGAATCGACTTTATCTCAGGATGAAAAATCGTTTTCTGCATTGTCCCATAACTTTGCAGGGAAGCTTCAGAACATGAAATTTTCACCTCCCACTATAGCAGAAAGGGTCTTTCTAGTAGTTGCACATCAAATCTAAGATGTCTGAAGCGTTTTTCGAAAGTTATCAACATTTTTATGTTTGGCGTTCTGGAATCGACCTTATCTCAGGCTGAAAACGCGTTTTACGCATTGTGCCATAACTTTGCAGGGAAGCTTCAGAAAATGAAATGTTCACCTCCCACTATAGCAGAAAGGGTCTTTCTAGTAGTTGCACATCAAATCTAAGCTGTCTGAAGTGTTGTTCCAAAGTTATCAACATTTTTATGTTTGGCGTTCCGGAACCCACCTTATCTCAGGCTGAAAACGCGTTTTCGGCATTGTGCCATAACTTTGCAGGGAAGCTTCTGACATGAAATTTTGACGTCCCACTATAGCAGAAAGGGTCTTTCTAGTAGTTGCACATCAAATCTAAGCTGTCTGAAGTGTTTTTCGAAAGTTATCAACATTTTTATGTTTGGCGTTCCGGAATCGACCTTATCTCAGGCTGAAAACGCGTTTTACGCATTGTGCCATAACTTTGCAGGGAAGCTTCAGAAAATGAAATTTTCACCTCCCACTATAGCAGAAAGGGTCTTTCTAGTAGTTGCACATTAAATCTAAGCTGTCAAAAGTGTTGTTCCAAAGTTATCAACATTTTTACGTTTGGCGTTTTGGAAACCACCTTATCTCAGGCTGAAAACGCGTTTTCTGCATTGTGCCATAACTTTGCAGGGAAGCTTCAGAACATGAAATTTTCACCTCCCACTATAGCAGAAAGGGTCTTTCTGGTAGTTGAACATCAAATCTAAGCTGTCTGAAGTGTTTTTCCAAAGTTATCAACATTTTTATGTTTGGCGTTCCGGAACCCACCTTATCTCAGGCTGAAAACGCGTTTTCGGCATTGTGCCATAACTTTGCAGGGAAGCTTCAGACATGAAATTTTGACGTCCCACTATCGCAGAAAGGGTCTTTCTAGTAGTTGCACATCAAATCTAAGCTGTCTGAAGTGTTTTTTGAAAGTTATCAACATTTTTATGTTTGGCGTTCCGGAACCCACCTTATCTCAAGCTGAAAACGCATTTTCTGCATTGTCCCATAACTTTGCCGGGAAGCTTCAGAACATGAAATTTTCACGTCCCACTATAGCAGAAAGGGTCTTTCTAGTATTTGCCCATCAAATCTAAGCTGTCTGAAGTGTTTTTCGAAAGTTATCAACATTTTTATGTTTGGCGTTCCAGAATCGACCTTATCTTGGGCTGAAAACGCGATGCCTGCATTGTGCCATAACTTTGCAGGGAAGCTTCAGAACATGAAATTTTAACGTACCACTATAGCAAAAAGGGTCTTTCTAGTATTTGCACATCAAATCTAAGCTGTCTGAAGTGTTTTTCGAAAGTTATCAACATTTTTATGTTTGGCGTTCTGGAACCCACCTTATCACAAGCTGAAAACGCATTTTCTGCATTGTGCCATAACTTTGCAGGGAAGCTTCAGAACATGAAATTTTGACCTCCCACTATGGCAGAAAGGGTCTTTCTAGTAGTTGCACATCAAATCGAAGCTGTTTGAAGTGTTTTTCCAAAGTTATCAACATTTTTACGTTTAGCGTTTCGGAACCCACCTTATCTCAGGCTGAAAACGCGTTTTCTGCCTTGTGCCATAACTTCTCAGGGAAGCTTCAGAACATGAAATGTTCACCTCCCACTATAGCAGAAAGGGTCTTTCTAGTAGTTGCACATCAAATCTAAGCTGTCGAAAGTGTTTTTCCAAAGTTATCAACATTTTTATGTTTGGCGTTTCGGAATCGACCTTATCTCCGGCTGAAAACGCGTTTTCTGCATTGTGCCATAACTTTGCAGGGAAGCTTCAGAACATGAAATGTTCGCCTCCCACTGTAGCAGATAGGGTCTTTCTAGTAGTTGCACATCAAATCTAAGCTGTCTGAAGTGTTTTTCCAAAGTTATCTACATTTTTATGTTTGGTGTTCCGGAATCGACCTAATCTCAGGCTGAAAACGCGTTTTCTGCATTGTGCCATAACTTTGCAGGGAAGCTTCAGAACATGAAATTTTAACCTCCCACTATAGCAGAATGGGTCTTTCTAGTAGTTGCACATCAAATCTTAGCTGTCTGAAGTGTTTTTCGAAAGTTCTCAACATTTTTATGTTTGGCGTTCTGAAATCAACCTCATCTCAGGCTGAAAACGCGTTAAACGCATTGTGCCATAACTTTGCAGGGAAGCTTCAGAAAATGAAATTTTAACCTCCCACTATAGCAGAAAGGGTCTTTCTAGTAGTTGCACATTAAATCTAAGCTGTCAGAAGTGTTGTTCCAAAGTTATCAACATTTTTACGTTTGGCGTTTTGGAAACCACCTTATCTCAGGCTGAAAACGCGTTTTCTGCATTGTGCCATAACTTTGCAGGGAAGCTTCAGAACATGAAATTTTCACCTCCCACTATAGCAGAAAGGGTCTTTCTGGTAGTTGAACATCAAATCTAAGCTGTCTGAAGTGTTTTTCCAAAGTTATCAACATTTTTATGTTTGGCGTTCCGGAACCCACCTTATCTCAAGCTGAAAACGCATTTTCTGCATTGTCCCATAACTTTGCCGGGAAGCTTCAGAACATGAAATTTTCACGTCCCACTATAGCAGAAAGGGTCTTTCTAGTATTTGCCCATCAAATCTAAGCTGTCTGAAGTGTTTTTCGAAAGTTATCAACATTTTTATGTTTGGCGTTCCAGAATCGACCTTATCTTAGGCTGAAAACGCGATGCCTGCATTGTGCCATAACTTTGCAGGGAAGCTTCAGAACATGAAATTTTAACGTACCACTATAGCAAAAAGGGTCTTTCTAGTATTTGCACATCAAATCGAAGCTGTCTGAAGTGTTTTTCCAAAGTTATCAACATTTTTACGTTTAGCGTTTCGGAACCCACCTTATCTCAGGCTGAAAACGCGTTTTCTGCCTTGTGCCATAACTTCTCAGGGAAGCTTCAGAACATGAAATGTTCACCTCCCACTATAGCAGAAAGGGTCTTTCTAGTAGTTGCACATCAAATCTAAGCTGTCGAAAGTGTTTTTCCAAAGTTATCAACATTTTTATGTTTGGCGTTTCGGAATCGACCTTATCTCCGGCTGAAAACGCGTTTTCTGCATTGTGCCATAACTTTGCAGGGAAGCTTCAGAACATGAAATGTTCGCCTCCCACTGTAGCAGATAGGGTCTTTCTAGTAGTTGCACATCAAATCTAAGCTGTCTGAAGTGTTTTTCCAAAGTTATCTACATTTTTATGTTTGGCGTTCCGGAATCGACCTAATCTCAGGCTGAAAACGCGTTTTCTGCATTGTGCCATAACTTTGCAGGGAAGCTTCAGAACATGAAATTTTAACCTCCCACTATAGCAGAATGGGTCTTTCTAGTAGTTGCACATCAAATCTTAGCTGTCTGAAGTGTTTTTCCAAAGTTCTCAACATTTTTATGTTTGGCGTTCTGAAATCAACCTCATCTCCGGCTGAAAACGCGTTAAACGCATTGTGCCATAACTTTGCAGGGAAGCTTCAGAAAATGAAATTTTAACCTCCCACTATAGCAGAAAGGGTCTTTCTAGTAGTTGCACATCAAATCTAAGCTGTCGAAAGTGTTTTTCCAAAGTTATCAACATTTTTATGTTTGGCGTTTCGGAATCGACCTTATCTCCGGCTGAAAACGCGTTTTCTGCATTGTGCCATAACTTTGCAGGGAAGCTTCAGAACATGAAATTTTCGCCTCCCACTGTAGCAGATAGGGTCTTTCTAGTAGTTGCACATCAAATCTAAGCTGTCTGAAGTGTTTTTCCAAAGTTATCAACATTTTTATGTTTGGCCTTCTGGAACCCACCTTATCTCAGGCTGAAAACGCGTTTTCAGCATTGTGCCATAACTTTGCAGGGAAGCCTCAGAACATGAAATTTTCACCTCCCACTACAGCAGAAAGGGTCTTTGTAGTAGTTGCAGAGCAAATCTAAGCTGTCTGAAGTGTTTTTCGAAAGTTATCAACATTTATACGTTTGGCGTTCCGGAATCGACTTTATCTCAGGATGAAAAATCGTTTTCTGCATTGTCCCTTAACTTTGCAGGGAAGCTTCAGAACATGAAATTTTCACCTCCCACTATAGCAGAAAGGGTCTTTCTGGTATTTGCACATCAAATCTAAGCTGTCTGAAGTGTTTTTCGAAAGTTATCAACATTTTTATGTTTGGCGTTCTGGAACCCACCTTATCACAAGCTGAAAACGCATTTTCTGCATTGTGCCATAACTTTGCAGGGAAGCTTCAGAACATGAAATTTTCACCTCCCACTATGGCAGAAAGGGTCTTTCTAGTAGTTGCACATCAAATCGAAGCTGTCTGAAGTGTTTTTCCAAAGTTATCAACATTTTTACGTTTAGCGTTTCGGAACCCACCTTATCTCAGGCTGAAAACGCGTTTTCTGCCTTGTGCCATAACTTCTCAGGGAAGCTTCAGAACATGAAATGTTCACCTCCCACTATAGCAGAAAGGGTCTTTCTAGTAGTTGCACATCAAATCTAAGCTGTCGAAAGTGTTTTTCCAAAGTTATCAACATTTTTATGTTTGGCGTTTCGGAATCGACCTCATCTCCGGCTGAAAACGCGTTTTCTGCATTGTGCCATAACTTTGCAGGGAAGCTTCAGAACATGAAATGTTCGCCTCCCACTGTAGCAGATAGGGTCTTTCTAGTAGTTGCACATCAAATCTAAGCTGTCTGAAGTGTTTTTCCAAAGTTATCTACATTTTTATGTTTGGCGTTCCGGAATCGACCTAATCTCAGGCTGAAAACGCGTTTTCTGTATTGTGCCATAACTTTGCAGGGAAGCTTCAGAACATGAAATTTTAACCTCCCACTATAGCAGAATGGGTCTTTCTAGTAGTTGCACATCAAATCTTAGCTGTCTGAAGTGTTTTTCCAAAGTTCTCAACATTTTTATGTTTGGCGTTCTGAAATCAACCTCATCTCAGGCTGAAAACGCGTTAAACGCATTGTGCCATAACTTTGCAGGGAAGCTTCAGAAAATGAAATTTTAACCTCCCACTATAGCAGAAAGGGTCTTTCTAGTAGTTGCACATCAAATCTAAGCTGTCGAAAGTGTTTTTCCAAAGTTATCAACATTTTTATGTTTGGCGTTTCGGAATCGACCTTATCTCCGGCTGAAAACGCGTTTTCTGCATTGTGCCATAACTTTGCAGGGAAGCTTCAGAACATGAAATTTTCGCCTCCCACTGTAGCAGATAGGGTCTTTCTAGTAGTTGCACATCAAATCTAAGCTGTCTGAAGTGTTTTTCCAAAGTTATCAACATTTTTATGTTTGGCCTTCTGGAACCCACCTTATCTCAGGCTGAAAACGCGTTTTCAGCATTGTGCCATAACTTTGCAGGGAAGCCTCAGAACATGAAATTTTCACCTCCCACTACAGCAGAAAGGGTCTTTGTAGTAGTTGCAGAGCAAATCTAAGCTGTCTGAAGTGTTTTTCGAAAGTTATCAACATTTTTACGTTTGGCGTTCCGGAATCGACTTTATCTCAGGATGAAAAATCGTTTTCTGCATTGTCCCTTAACTTTGCAGGGAAGCTTCAGAACATGAAATTTTCACCTCCCACTATAGCAGAAAGGGTCTTTCTGGTAGTTGCACATCAAATCTAAGCTGTCTGAAGTGTTTTTCGAAAGTTATCAACATTTTTACGTTTGGCGTTCCGGAATCGACTTTATCTCAGGATGAAAAATCGTTTTCTGCATTGTCCCATAACTTTGCAGGGAAGCTCCAGAACATGAAATTTTCACCTCCCACTATACCAGAAAGGGTCTTTCTAGTAGTTGCACATCAAATCTAAGCTGTCTGAAGTGTTTTTCGAAAGTTATGAACATTTTTATGTTTCGCGTTGCGTAATCGACCTTATCTCAGGATGAAAAACCGTTTTCTGCATTGTCCCATAACTTTCCATGGGAAGCTTCAGAACATGAAATTTTGACCTCCCACTATAGCAGAAAGTGTCTTTCTAGCAGTTGCACATCAAATCTAAGCTGTCTGAAGTGTTTTTCCAAAGTTATCAACATTTTTATGTTTGGCGTTCTGGAACCCACCTTATCTCAACCTGAAAACGCGTTTTACATATTTTGCCATAACTTTGCAGGGAAGCTTCAGAAAATGAAATGTTCACCTCCCACTATCGCAGAAAGGGTCTTTCTAGTAATTGCACATCAAATCTAAACTGTCTGAAGTGTTTTTCCAAAGTTATCAACATTTTTATGTTTAGCGTTCCGGAATCGACCTTATCTCAGGCTGAAAACGCGTTGTCTGCATTGTGACATAACTTTGCATGGAAGCTTCAGAACATGAAATTTTAACCTCCCACTATAGCAGCATGGGTCTTTCTAGTAGTTGCACATCAAATCTTAGCTGTCTGAAGTGTTTTTCCAAAGCTCTCAACATTTTTATGTTTGGTGTTCCTGAATCGACCTTATCTCAGGCCGAAAACGCGTTTTCTGCATTGTGCCATAACTTTGCAGGGAAGCTTCAGAACATGAAAATGTCACCTCCCACTATAGCAGAAAGGGTCTTTCTAGTAGATGCACATCAAATCTAAGCTGTCTGAAGTGTTTTTCCTAAATTATCTACATTTTTATGTTTGGCGTTCCGGAATCGACCTAATCTCAGGCTGAAAACGCGTTTTCTGCATTGTGCCATAACTTTGCAGGGAAGCTTCAGAACATGAAATTTTAACCTCCCACTATAGCAGAATGGGTCTTTCTAGTAGTTGCACATCAAATCTTAGCTGTCTGAAGTGTTTTTCCAAAGTTCTCAACATTTTTATGTTTGGCGTTCTGAAATCAACCTCATCTCAGGCTGAAAATGCGTTAAACGCATTGTGCCATAACTTTGCAGGGAAGCTTCAGAAAATGAAATTTTAACCTCCCACTATAGCAGAAAGGGTCTTTCTAGTAGTTGCACATCAAATCTAAGCTGTCGAAAGTGTTTTTCCAAAGTTATCAACATTTTTATGTTTGGCGTTTCGGAATCGACCTTATCTCCGGCTGAAAACGCGTTTTCTGCATTGTGCCATAACTTTGCAGGGAAGCTTCAGAACATGAAATGTTCGCCTCCCACTGTAGCAGAATGGGTCTTTCTAGTAGTTGCACATCAAATCTTAGCTGTCTGAAGTGTTTTTCCAAAGTTCTCAACATTTTTATGTTTGGCGTTCTGAAATCAACCTCATCTCAGGCTGAAAACGCGTTAAACGCATTGTGCCATAACTTTGCAGGGAAGTTTCAGAAAATGAAATTTTAACCTCCCACTATAGCAGAAAGGGTCTTTCTAGTAGTTGCACATCAAATCTAAGCTGTCTGAAGTGTTTTTCCAAAGTTATCAACATTTTTATGTTTGGCCTTCTGGAACCCACCTTATCTCAGGCTGAAAACGCGTTTTCAGCATTGTGCCATAACTTTGCAGGGAAGCCTCAGAACATGAAATTTTCACCTCCCACTACAGCAGAAAGGGTCTTTGTAGTAGTTGCAGAGCAAATCTAAGCTGTCTGAAGTGTTTTTCGAAAGTTATCAACATTTTTACGTTTGGCGTTCCGGAATCGACTTTATCTCAGGATGAAAAATCGTTTTCTGCATTGTCCCTTAACTTTGCAGGGAAGCTTCAGAACATGAAATTTTCACCTCCCACTATAGCAGAAAGGGTCTTTCTGGTAGTTGCACATCAAATCTAAGCTGTCTGAAGTGTTTTTCGAAAGTTATCAACATTTTTACGTTTGGCGTTCCGGAATCGACTTTATCTCAGGATGAAAAATCGTTTTCTGCATTGTCCCATAACTTTGCAGGGAAGCTCCAGAACATGAAATTTTCACCTCCCACTATAGCAGAAAGGGTCTTTCTAGTAGTTGCACATCGAATCTAAGCTGTCTGAAGTGTTTTTCGAAAGTTATGAACATTTTTATGTTTCGCGTTCCGTAATCGACCTTATCTCAGGATGAAAAACCGTTTTCTGCATTGTCCCATAACTTTCCATGGGAAGCTTCAGAACATGAAATTTTGACCTCCCACTATAGCAGAAAGTGTCTTTCTAGTAGTTGCACATCAAATCTAAGCTGTCTGAAGTGTTTTTCCAAAGTTATCAACATTTTTATGTTTGGCGTTCTGGAACCCACCTTATCTCAACCTGAAAACGCGTTTTACATATTTTGCCATAACTTTGCAGGGAAGCTTCAGAAAATGAAATGTTCACCTCCCACTATCGCAGAAAGGGTCTTTCTAGTAATTGCACATCAAATCTAAACTGTCTGAAGTGCTTTTCGAAAGTTATCAACATTTTTATGTTTGGCGTTCCAGAATCGACCTTATCTCAGGCTGAAAACGCGTTCTCTGCATTGTGCCATAACTTTGCATGGAAGCTTTCGAACATGAAATTTTAACGTCCCACTATAGCAGAAAGCGTCTTTCTAGTAGTTGCACATCAAATCTAAGCTGTCTGAAGTGTTTTTCGAAAGTTATCAACATTTTTATGTTTGGTGTTCCGGAACCCACCTTATCTCAGGCTGAAAACGCGTTTTCGGCATTGTGCCATAACTTTGCAGGGAAGCTTCAGAACATGAAATTTTCACGTCCCACTGTAGCAAAAAGGGTCTTTCTAGTATTTGAACATCAAATCTAAGCTGTCTGAAGTGTTTTTCGAAAGTTATCAACATTTTTATGTTTGGCGTACTGGAACCCACCTTATCACAAGCTGAAAACGCGTTTTCTGCATTGTGCCATAACTTTGCAGGGAAGCTTCAGAACATGAAATTTTCACGTCCCACTATACCAGAAAGGGTCTTTCTAGTAGTTGCACATCAAATCTAAGCTGTCTGATGTGTTTTTCCAAAGATATTAACATTTTTATGTATGGCGTTCCGGAATCGACCTTATCTCAGGCTGAAAACGCGTTTTACGCATTGTGCTATAACTTTGCAGGGAACCTTTAGAACATGAAATTTTCACCTCCTACTATAGCAGAAAGGGTCTTTCTAGGAGTTGCACATCAAATCAAAGCTGTCTGAAGTGTTTTTCTGAAGTTATCAACATTTTTACGTTTGGCGTTCCGGAATCGACATTATCTCAGGCTGAAAACGCATTTTCTGCATTGTGCCATAACTTTGCAAGGAAGCTTCAGAACATGAAATTTTGACCTCCCACTATAGCAGAAAGGGTCTTTCTAGTAGTTGCACATCAAATCTAAGCTGTCTGAAGTGTTTTTCGAAAGTTATCAACATTTTTACGATTGGCGTTCCGGAACCCACCTTATCTCATGTTGAAAACGCGTTTTCTGCATTGTGTCATAGCTTCTCAGGGAAAGTTCAGAACATGAAATGTTCACCTCCCACTATAGCAGAAAGGGTCTTTCTAGTAATTGCACATCAAATCTAAGGTGTCTGAAGTGTTTTTTGAAAGTTATCAACATTTTTATGTGTGGCGTTCCGGAATCTACCTTATCTCAGGATGAAAATGCATTTTTTGCATTGTCCCATAACTTTCCAGTGAAGCTTCAGAACATGAAATTTTGACCTCCCACTATAGCAGAAAGGTTCTTTCTAATAGCTACACATCAAATCTAAGCTGTCTGAAGTGTTTTTCCAAAGTTATCAACATTTTTATGTTTGGCGTTCCAGAATCGACCTTATCTCAGGCTGAAAACGCGTTGTCTGCATTGTGCCATAACTTTGCATGGAAGCTTCCGAACATGAAATTTTAACCTCCCACTATAGCAGAAAGGGTCTTTCTAGTAGTTGCACATCAAATCTAAGCTGTCTGAAGTGTTTTTCCAAAGTTATCAACATTTTTATGTTTGGCGTTCCGGAACCCACCTTATCTCTGGCTGAAAACGTATTTTCTGCTTTGTACCATAAATTTGCGGGGAATCTTTAGAACATGGAATTTTAACCTCCCACAACAGCATAAAGGGTCTTTCTTGTAGTTGCACGTCAAATCTAAGCTGTCTGAAGTGGTTTTCCAAAGTTATCAACATTTCTATGTTTGGCGTTCGGGAACCCACCTTATCTCAGGCTGAAAACGCGTTTTTTGCATTGTGCCATAACTTTGCAGGGAAGCTTCAGAACATGAAATTTTCACCTCCCTCTAAAGCAGAAAGTGTCTTTCTTATAGTTGCACATCAAATTTAAGCTGTCTGAAGTGTTGTTCCAAAGTTATCAGCATTTTTACGTTTGGCGTTCCGGAACCCAACTTGTCTCAGGCTGAAAACGTGTTTTCTGCATTGTGCCATAACTTTGTAGGGAAGCTTCAGACCATGAAATGTTCACCTCCCACTATAGCAGAAAGGGTCTTTTTAGCAGTTGCACATCAAATCTAAGCTGTCTGAAATGTTTTTTCCAAAGTTATCAACATTTTTATGTTTGGCGTTCCGGAACCCACCTTATCTCTGGCTGAAAACGTATTTTCTGCTTTGTGCCATAACTTTGCTGGGAATCTTTAGAACATGAAATTTTAACCTCCCACAATAGCATAAAGGGTCATTCTTGTAGTTGCACGTCAAATCTAAGCTGTCTGAAGTGGTTTTCCAAAGTTATCAACATTTTTATGTTTGGCGTTCGGGAACCCACCTTATCTCAGGCTGAAAACGTGTTTTCTGCATTGTGCCATAACTTTGTAGGGAAGCTTCAGAACATGAAATGTTCACCTCCCACTATCGCAGAAAGGGTCTTTCTAGTAGTTGCACATCAAATCTAAGCTGTCTGAAGTGTTTTTCCAAAGTTATCAACATTTTTATGTTTGGCGTTCCGGAACTCACCTTATCTCAGGCTGAAAACGCGTTTTCTGCATTGTTCCTTAACTTTGCAGAGAAGCTTCAGAACATGAAATTTTCAACTCCCACTATAAGAGACAGGGTCATTCGAGTAGTTGCACATCAAATATAAGTTGTCTGAAGTATTTCTCGAAAGCTATCAACATTTTTATGTTTGGCGTTCCGGAAACGACCTTATCTCGGGCTGAAAACGCGTTTTCTGCATTGTGCCATAACTTTGCAGGGAAGCTTCAGAAGCATCAGAACATGAAATTTTCAGCTCCCACTATGACAAACAGGGTCTTTCTAATAGTTGCACATCAAATCTAATCTGTCTGAAGTGTTTTTCGAAAGTTATCAACATTTTTCTGCTTGGCGTTCCGGAACCCACCTTGTCTCAGGCTGAAAACGCGTTTTCTGCATTGTGCCGTAACTTTGCAGGGAATTTTCTGAACATGAAATTTTCACCTCCCACTATAACAGACAGGGTCTTTCTAGTAGTTGCACATCAAATCTAAGTTGTCTGAAGTGTTTTTCCAAAGTTCTCAACATTTTTATGTTTGGCGTTCTGGAACCCACCTTATCTCAGGCTGAAAACGCGTTTTCTGCATTGTGCCATAACTTTGCAGGAAAGCTGCATAATATGAAATTTTCACCTCCCACTATAGCAGATAGGGTCTTTCTAGTAGTTGCACATCAAATCTAAGCTGTCTGAAGTTTTTGTCCAAAGTTATCAACATTTTTATGTTTGGCGTTCCGGAATCAACCTTATCTCAGGCTGAAAACGAGTTTTACGCATTGTGCCATAACTTTGCAGCGAAGGTTCAGAACATGAAATTTTCACCTCCCACTATAGCAGAAAGGGTCTTTCTCGTAGTTGCACATCAAATCTAAGCTGTCCGAAGTGTTTGTCCAAAGTTATCAACATTTTTATGTTTGGCGTTCCGGAATCAACCTTATCTCAGGCTGAAAACGCGTTTTCTGCATTGTGCCATAACTTTGCAGGGAAGATTCAGAACATGACATTTTCACCTCCCACTATAGCATAAAGGGTCTCTCTAGTAGTTGGACATCTAAGCTGTCTGAAGTGTCTTTCGGTAGTTATCAACATTTTTATATTTGGCGTTCCGGAATCGACCTTATGTGAGGTTGAAAACGCGTTTTCTGCATTGTGCCATAACTTTGCAGGAAAGCTGCATAATATGAAATTTTCACCTCCCACTATAGCAGATAGGGTCTTTCTAGTAGTTGCACATCAAATCTAAGCTGTCTGAAGTTTTTGTCCAAAGTTATCAACATTTTTATGTTTGGCGTTCCGGAATCAACCTTATCTCAGGCTGAAAACGAGTTTTACGCATTGTGCCATAACTTTGCAGCGAAGGTTCAGAACATGAAATTTTCACCTCCCACTATAGCAGAAAGGGTCTTTCTCGTAGTTGCACATCAAATCTAAGCTGTCTGAAGTGTTTGTCCAAAGTTATCAACATTTTTATGTTTGGCGTTCCGGAATCAACCTTATCTCAGGCTGAAAACGCGTTTTCTGCATTGTGCCATAACTTTGCAGGGAAGATACAGAACATGACATTTTCACCTCCCACTATAGCATAAAGGGTCTCTCTAGTAGTTGGACATCTAAGCTGTCTGAAGTGTTTTTCGGTAGTTATCAACATTTTTATATTTGGCGTTCCGGAATCGACCTTATGTGAGGTTGAAAACGCGTTTTCTGCATTGTGCCATAACTTTGCAGGGAAGCTTCAGAACAAAAAAATTTCACCTCCCACTATAGCAGAAAGGGTCTTTCTAGTAGTTGCACATCAAATCTAAGCTGTCTGAAGTGTTTTTCCAAAGTTATCAACATTTTTATGTTTAGCGTTCCGGAATCGACCTTATCTAAGGCTGAAAACGCGTTTTTACGCATTGTGCCATAACTTTGCAGGGAAGCTTCAGAACATGAAATTTTAACCTCCCACTATAGCAGAAAGGGTCTTTCTAGTAGTTGCACATCAAATCTAAGCTGTCTGAAGTGTTTTTCGAAAGTTATCAACATTTTTATGTGTGGCGTTCCGGAATCTACCTTATCTCAGGATGAAAATGCATTTTCTGCATTGTGCCATAACTTTGCGTGGAAGCTTCCGAACATGAAATTTTAACTTCCCACTATAGCAGAAAGGGACTTTCTAGTAGTTGGACATCAAATCTAAGCTGTCTGAAGTGTTTTTCCAAAGTTATCAACATTTTTATGTTTGGCGTTCCGGAATCGACCTAATCTCAGTCTGAAAACGCGTTTTACACATTGTGCCATAACTTTGCAGGGAACCATTAGAAAATGAAATTTTCACCTCCCACTATAGCAGAAAGGGTCTTTCTAGTAGTTGCACATCAAATCTAAGCTGTCTGAAGTGTTGTTCCAAAGTCATCAACAATTTTACGTTTGGCGTTTCGGAACCCACCTTATGTCAGGCTGAAAACGCGTTTTCTGAATTGTGCCATAACTTCTCAGGGAAGCTTCAGAACATGAAATGTTCACCTCCCACTATAGCAGAAAGGGTCTTTCTAGTAGTTGCACATCAAATCTAAGCTGTCTGAAGTGTTTTTCCAAAGTTATCAACATGTTTATGTTCAGCGTTCCGGAATCGACCTTATCTCAGGCTGAAAACGCGTTTTACGTATTGTGCCATAACTTTGCAGGGAAGCTTCAGAACATGAAATGTTCACCTCCCACTTTCGCAGAAAGGGTCTTTCTAGCAGTTGCACATCAAATCTAAGCTGTCTGAAGTGTTGTTCCAAAGTTATCAGCATCTTTACGTTTGGCGTTCCGGAACCCAACTTGTCTCAGGCTGAAAACGCGTTTTCTGAATTGTGCCATAACTTCTCAGGGAAGCTTCAGAACATGAAATGTTCACCTCCCACTATAGCAGAAAGGGTCTTTCTAGTAGTTGCACATCAAATCTAAGCTGTCTGAAGTGTTTTTCCAAAGTTATCAACATGTTTATGTTCAGCGTTCCGGAATCGACCTTATCTCAGTCTGAAAACGCGTTTTACGCATTGTGCCATAACTTTGCAGGGAAGCTTCAGAACATGAAATGTTCACCTCCCACTATCGCAGAAAGGGTCTTTCTAGTAGTTGCACATCAAATCAAAGCTGTCTGAAGTGTTTTTCCAAAGTTATCAACATTTTTATGTTTGGCGTTCCGGAATCGACCTAATCTCAGTCTGAAAACGCCTTTTACACATTGTGCCATAACTTTGCAGGGAACCATTGGAACATGAAATGTTCACCTCCCACTATAGCAGAAAGGGTCTTTCTGGTAGTTGCACATCAAATCTAAGCTGTCTGAAGTGTTTTTCCAAAGTTATCAACATTTTTATGTTTGGCGTTCCGGAATCGACCTTGTCTCATGCTGAAAACGCATTTTCTGCATTGTGCCATAACTTTGCAAGGAAGCTTTGGAACATGAAATTTTCACCTCCCACTATAGCAGAAAGGGTCTTTCTAGCAGTTGCACATCAAATCTAAGCTGTCTGAAATGTTTTTTCCAAAGTTATGAACATTTTTATGTTTGGCGTTCGGGAACCCACCTTATCTCAGGCTGAAAACGCGTTTTTTGCATTGTGCCATAACTTTGCAGGGAAGCTTCAAAACATGAAATTTTCACCTTCCTCTAAAGCAGAAAGGGTCTTTCTAGTAGTTGCACATCAAATCTAAGCTGTCTGAAGTGTTGTTCCAAAGTTATCAGCATTTTTACGTTTGGTGTTCCGGAACCCACCTTATCTCAGGCTGAAAACGTGTTTTCTGCATTGTGCCATAACTTTGTAGGGAAGCTTCAGAACATGAAATGTTCACCTCCCACTATAGCAGAAAGGGTCTTTCTGGTAGTTGCACATCAAATCAAAGCTGTCTGAAGTGTTTTTCCAAAGTTATCAACATTTTTACGTTTGGCGCTCTGGAACCCACATTACCTCAGGCTGGAAACGCTTTTTCTGCATTGTGCCATAACTTTGCAGGGAAGCTTCAGAACATGAAATTTTCAACTCCCACTATGACAAACAGGGTCTTTCCAATAGTTGCACATCAAATCTAATCTGTCTGATGTGTTTTTCGAAAGCTATCAACATTTTTTAGGTTGGTGTTCCGGAAACGACCTTATCTCGGGCTGAAAACGCGTTTTCTGCATTGTGCCATAACTTTGCAGGGAAGCTTCAGAACATGAAATTTTCAACTCCCACTACAACAGACAGGGTCTTTGTAGTAGTTGCACATCAAATCTAAGCTGTCTGAAGTGTTTTTCCAAAGTTATCAACATTTTTATGTTTGGCGTTCCGGAACCCACCTTATCTCTGGCTGAAAACGCATTTTCTGCTTTGCGCCATAACTTTACTGGGAATCTTTAGAACATGAAATTTTAACCTCCCACAATAGCATCAAGGGTCTTTAATGTAGTTGCACATCAAATCTAAGCTGTCTGAAATGTTTTTTTCCAAAGTTATCAATATTTTTATGTTTGGCGTTCCGGAACCCTCCTTATCTCAGGCTGAAAAAGCGTTTTCTGCATTGTGCCATAACTTTGCAGGGAAGCTTCAGAACATGAAATTTTAACCTCCCACTGTAGCAGAAAGGTGCTTTCTAGTAGTTGCACATCAAATCTGAGCTGTCTGAAGTGTTTTTCCAAAGTTATAAACATTTTTATGTTTGGCGTTCCGGAACCCACCTTATCTCAGGCTGAAAACGCGGTTTCTGCATTGTTCCTTAACTTTGCAGGGAAGCTTCAGAACATGAAATTGTCAACTCCCACTATAGCAGAAAGAGTCTTTTTAGTAGTTACACATCAAATCTAAGCTGTCTGAAGTGTTTTTCCAAAGTTATCAACATTTTTAAGTTTGGCGTTCCGGAACCCACCTTATCGCAAGCTGAAAACGCGTTTTCTGCATTGTTCCTCAACTTTGCAGGGAAGCATCAGAGCATGAAATTTTCAGCTCCCACTATGACAAACAGGGTCTTTCTAACAGTTGCACATCAAATCTAATCTGTCTGAAGTGTTTTTTGAAAGTTATCAACATTTTTCTGATTGGCGTTCCGGAACCCACCTTGTCTCAGGCTGAAAACGCGTTTTCTGCATTGTGCCATAACTTTGACGGAAAGCTTCAGAACATGAAAGTTTCACCTCCCACTATAGCAGAAAGAGTCTTTTTAGTAGTTACACATCAAATCTAAGCTGTCTGAAATGTTTTTTTCCAAATTATCAACATTTTTATGTTTGGCGTTCCGGAACCCTCCTTATCTCAGCCTGAAAACGTGTTTTCTGCATTGTGCCATAACTTTGCAGGGAAGCTTCAGAACATGAATTTTGAACCTCCCACTGTAGCAGAAAGGGTCTTTCTAGTAGTTGCACATCAAATCTAAGCTGTCTGAAGTGTTTGTCCAAAGTTATCAACATTTTTATGTTTGGCGTTCCGGAATCAACCTTATCTCAGGCTGAAAACGCATTTTACTCATTGTGCCATAACTTTGCAGGAAAGCTTCAGAACATGAAATTTTCACCTCCCACTATAGCAGAAACGGTCTTTCTAGTAGTTGCACATCAAATCTAAGCTGTCTGAAGTGTTTTTCCAAAGTTATCAACATTTTTATGTTTGCCGTTCTGAAATCAACCTCATCTCAGGCTGAAAACGAGTTATACGCATTGTGCCAAAACTTTGCAGCGAAGGTTCAGAACATGAAATTTTCACCTCCCACTATAGCAGAAAGGGTCTTTCTCGTAGTTGCACATCAAATCTAAGCTGTCTGAAGTGTTTGTCCAAAGTTATCAACGTTTTTATGTTTGGCGTTCCGGAATCAACCTTATCTCAGGCTGAAAACGCGTTTTCTGCATTGTGCCATAACTTTGCAGGGAAGCTTCAGAACATGACATTTTCACCTCCCACTATAGCATAAAGGGTCTCTCTAGTAGTTGCACATCAAATCTAAGCTGTCTGAAGTGTTTTTCGGAAGTTATCAACATTTTTATATTTGGCGTTCCGGAATTGACCTTATGTGAGGCTGAAAACGCGTTTTCTGCATTGTGCCATAACTTTGCAGGGAAGCTTCAGAACAAATAAATTTCACCTCCCACTATAGCAGAAAGGGTCTTTCTAGTAGTTGCACATCAAATCTAAGCTGTCTGAAGTGTTTTTCCAAAGTTATCAACATTTTTATGTTTGGCATTCTGGAATTGACCTTATGTGTGGCTGAAAACGCGTTTTCTGCATTGTGACATAACTTTGCAGGGCAGCTTCAGAACATGAAATTTTCACCTCCCACTATAGCAGAAACGGTCTTTCTAGTACTTGTACATCAAATCTAAGCTGTCTGAAGTGTTTTTCCGAAGTAATGAACATTTTTATGTTTGGCGTTCCGGAATTGACCTTATGTGAGGCTGAAAACGCGTTTTCTGCATTGTGACATAACTCTGCAGGGACGTTTCAGAACATGAAATTTTAACCTCCCACGATAGCAGAAAGGGTCTTTCTAGTAGTTGCACATCAAATCGAAGCTGTTTGAATTGTTTTTCCAAAGTTATCAACACTTTTATGTTTGGTTTTCCGGAATCACCCTAATCTCAGCCTGAAAACGCGTTTTACGCATTGTGACATAACTTTGCAGGGCAGCTTCAGAACATGAAATGTTCACCTCCCATTATAGCAGAAAGGGTCTTTCTAGTAGTTGCACATCAAATCTAAGCTGTATGAAGTGTTTTTCCAAAGTTATCAACATTTTTATGTTTGGCGTATCAGAATTGACCTTATGTGTGTCTGAAAACGCGTTTTCTGCATTGTGACATAACTTTGCAGGGAAGCTTCAGAACATGAAATTTTCACCTGCCGCTATAGTAGAAAGGGTCTTTCTAGTAGTTGCACATCAAATCTAAGCTGTCTGAAGTGTTTTTCCAAAGTTATCAACATTTTTATGTTTGGCGTTCGGGAATCGACCTTATCTCAGGCTGAAAATGCGTTTTCTGCATTGTGCCATAACTTTGCCAAGACGCTTCAGAACATGAAATTTTCACCTCCCACTGTAGCAGAAAGGTTCTTACTAGTAGTTGCACATCAAATCTAAGCTGTCTGAAGTGTTTTCCCAAAGTTATCAACATTTTTATGTTTGGCGTTCCGTAACCCACCTTATCTCTGGCTGAAAACGCCTTTTCTGCATTGTGCCATTACTTTGCAGGGAAGCTTGAGAACATGGAATGTTCACCTCCCACTATAGCAGAAATGGTCTTTCTAGTAGTTGCACATCAATTCTATGCAGTCTGAAGTGTTTTTCCAAAGTTATCAACATTTTTATGTTTGGCGTTCCGTAACCCACCTTATCTGAGGCTGAAAACGCCTTTTCTGCATTGTGCCATTACTTTGCAGGGAAGCTTGAGAACATGGAATGTTCACCTCCCACTATAGCAGAAAGGGTCTTTCTGGTAGTTGCACATCAAATCAAAGCTGTCTGAAGTGTTTTTCCAAAGTTATCAACATTTTTATTTTTGGCGTTCTGGAACCCACCTTATCTCAGGCTGAAAACGCGTTTTCTGCAATGTGCCATAACTTTGCAGGGAAGCTTCAGAACATAAAATTTTCAACTCCCACTATAGCAGAAAGGCTTTTTCCAGTAGTTGCACATCAAATCTAAGCTGTCTGAAGTGTTTTTCCAAAGTTATCAACATTTTTATGTTTGGCTTTCCGGAATCCACCTTATCTCAGGCTGTAAAAGCGTTTTCTGCATTGTGCCATAACTTTGCAGGGAAGCTTCAGAACATGACATTTAAACATCCCACTATAGCAGAAAGGGTCTTTCTAGTAGTTGCACATCAAATATAAGCTGTTTGTAGTGTTTTTCGAAAGTTATCAACATTTTTATATTTGGCGTTCCTGAATCGACCTTATCTCAGGCTGAAAACACGTTTTCTGCATTGTGCCATAACTTTGCAGGGAAGCTTCAGAACATGAAATTTTCAACTCCCACTACAGCAGAAAGGGTCTTTCTAGTAGTTGCACATCAAATATAAGCTGTCTGAAGTTTTTTTCCAAAGTTATCAACATTTTTACGTTTGGCGTTCTGGAACCCACCTTATCTCAGGCTGAAAACGCGTTTTCTGCATTGTGCCATAACTTTGCAGGAAAGCTTCAGAACATGAAATTTTCACATCCCACTATAGCAGAAAGGGTCTTTCTAGTAGTTGCACATCAAATCTAAGTTGTATGAAGTGTTTTTCCAAAGTTATCAACATTTCTATGTTTGGCGTTCTGAAATCAACCTCATCTCAGGCTGAAAACGCGTTTTCTGCATTGTGTCATAACTTTGCAGCGAAGCTTCAGAACATGAAATTTTCACCTCCCACAATAGCAGAAAGGGTCTTTCTAGTAGTTGCACATCAAATCTAAGCTGTCTGAAGTGTTTTTCCAAAGTTATCAACATTCTTATGTTTGGCGTTCCGGAATCAACCTAATCTCAGGCTGAAAACGCGTTTTACGCATTGTGGCATAACTTGCAGGGAAGCTTCAGAACATGAAATTTTCACCTCCCACTGTAGCAGAAAGGGTCTTTCTAGTAGTTGTACATCAAATCAAAGCTGTCTGAAGTGTTTTTCCAAAGTTATCAACATTTTTATGTTTGGCGTTCTGGAACCCACCTTATCTCAGGCTGAAAACGCGTTTTATGCATTGTGCCATAACTTTGCAGGGAAGCTTCAGAACATGAAATTTTCAGCTCCCACTATAGCAGAAAGGGTCTTTCTCGTAGTTGCACATCAAATCTAAGCTGTCTGAAGTGTTTTTCCAAAGTTATCAATATTTTTATGTTTGGCGTTCCTGAATCGACCTTATCTCAGGCTGAAAACATGTTTTCTGCATTGTGCCATAACTTTGCAGGGAAGCTTCAGAAAATGAACTTTTCACCTCCTACTATAGCAGAAAGGGTCTTCCTAGTAGTTGCACATCAAATCTAAGCTGTCTAAAGTGTTGTTTCAAAGTCATCATCATTTTTACGCTTGGCGTACCGGAACCCACCTTATCTCAGGCTGAAAACGCGTTTTCTGCATTGTGCCATAACTTCTCAGGGAAGCTTCAGAACATGAAATTTTGACCTCCCACTATAGCAGAAAGGGTCTTTCTAGTAGTTGCACATCAAATCTAAGCTGTCTGAAGTGTTTTTCGAAAGTTATCATCATTTTTATGTTTGGCGATCCGGAACCCACCTTATCTCAAGCTGAAAACGCATTTTCTGCATTATGCCATAACTTTGCAGGGAAGCTTCGGAACATGAAATGTTCACCTCCCACTATAGCAGAAAGGGTCTTTCTAGTAGTTGCACATCAAATCTTAGCTGTCTGAAGTGTTGTTCCAAAGTTATCAACATTTTTATGTTTGGCGTTCCGGAACCCACCTTATCTCACGCTGAAAACGTGTTTTCTGCATTGTGCCATAACTTTGCAGGGAAGCTTCAGAACATGAAATTTTAACCTCCCACAATAGCAGAAAGGGTCCTTCTAGTAGTTGCACATCAAATCTAAGCTGTCTGAAGTGTTTTTCCAAAGTTATCAACATTTTTATGTTTGGCGTTCCGGAATCTACCTTATCTCAGGCTGAAAACGCTTTTTACGCTTTGCGCCATAACTTTGCAGGGAAGCTTCAGAAAATGAAATTTTCACCTCCCACTATAGCAGAAAAGGGATTTTCTCGTAGTTGCATATCAAATCTCAGCTTTCTGAAGTGTTTTTCCAAAGTTATCAACATTTCTATGTTTGGCGTTCCGGAATCAACCTTATCTCAGGCTGAAAACGCATTTTCTGCATTGTGCCATAACTTTGCAGGGAAGCTTCAGAACACGAAATTTTCACCTCCCACTATAGCAGAAAGGATCTTTCTAGTAGTTACACATCAAATCTAAGCTGTCTGAAGTGTTTTTCGAAAGTTATCAACATTTTTATGTTTGGCGTTCCGGAACCCACCTTATCTCAGGCTGAAAACGCGTTTTCTGCATTGTGCCAAAACTTTGTAGGTAAGCTCCAGAACATGAAATGTTCACCTCCCACTATAGCAGAAAGGGTCTTTCTAGTAGTTGCACATCAAATCTAAGCTGTCTGAAGTGTTTTTCCAAAGTTATCAACATTTTTATGTTTGGCGTTCCGGAATGGACCTTATCTCAGGCTGAAAACGTTCACCTCCCACTATAGCTGAAAGGGTTTTTCTAATAGTTGCACATCAAATCCAAGCTGTTTGAAGTGTTTTTCGAAAGTTATCAACATTTTTATGGTTGGCGTTCCGGAATCGACCTTATCTCAGGCTGAAAACGCGATTTACGCATTCTGCCATAACTTTGCAGGGAATCTTCAGAACACGAAATTTTCATATCCCACTATAGCAGAAAGGGTCTTTCTAGTAGTTGCACATCAAATCTAAGCTGTTTGAAGTGTTTTTCCAAGGTTATCAACATTTTTATGTTTGGCGTTCCGGAATCAACCTTATCTCAGGCTGAAAACGCGTTTTCTGCATTTTGCCATAACTTTGCAGGGAAGCTTCAGAACATGAAATGTTCACCTCCCACTATAGCAGAAAGGGTCTCTCTAGTAGTTGCACATCAAATCTAAGCTGTCTGAAGTGTTTTTCCAAAGTTATCAACATTTTTATGTTTGGCGTTCCGGAATCGACCTTATCTCAGGCTGAAAACGCCTTTTACACATTGTTTCATAACTTTGCAGGGAAGGTTCAGAACATCAAATTTTCACCTCCCACTATAGGAGAAATGGTCTTTCTAGTAGTTGCACATCAAATCTAAGCTGTCTGAAGTGTTTTTCCAAAGTAATCAACATTTTTATGTTTGGCGTTCGGGAACCCACCTTATCTCAGGCTGTGAGCGCGTTTTCTGCATTGTGGCATAACTTTGGAGGAAAGCTTCAGAACATGAAATTCTCAATTCCCATTATAGCAGAAAGGGTCTTTCTCGTACTTGCACATCAAATCTAAGCTGTCTGAAGTGTTTTTCCAAAGTTATCAACATTTTTATGTTTGGCGTTCCGGAATCAACCTTATCTCAGGCTGAAAACGCGTTTTCTGCATTGTGCCATAACTTTGCAGGGAAGCTTCAGAACATGAAATGTTCACCTCCCACTATAGCAGAAAGGGTCTTTCTAGTAGTTGCACATCAAATCTAAGCTGTCTGAAGTTTTTTTTCCAAAGTTATCAACATTTTTATGTTTGGCATTCCAGAATCGACCTTATCTCCGGCTGAAAATGCGTTTTCTGCATTGTGCCGTAACTTTGCAGGGAAGCTTGAGAACATGAAGTTTTAACCTCCCACTATAGCAGAAAGGGTCATTCTAGTAGTTGCACATCAAATCTAAGCTGTCGAAAGTGTTTTTCCAAAGTTATCAACATTTTTATTTTTGGCGTTTCGGAAGCGAACTTATCTCCGGATGAAAACGCGTTTTCTGCATTGTGCCATAACTTTGCAGGGAAGCTTCAGAACATGAAATTTTAACCTCCCACTATAGCAGAAAAGGTCATTCGAGAAGTTGCACATCAAATCTAAGCTGTCTTGAAGTGCTTTTCTGAAGTTATCAACATTTTTATGTTTGGCGTTCCGGAACCCACCTTATCTCAGCCTGAAAACGTGTTTTACATATTGTGCCATAACTTTGCAGGGAAGCTTCAGAACATGAAAATTTCAACTCCCACTACAGCAGAATTGGTCTTTCTAGTAGTTGCACGTCAAATCTAAGCTATCTGAAGTGTTTTTTCAAAGTTATCATATTTTTATGTTTGGCGTTCCGTAATTGACCTTGTCTCATGCTGAAAACGCGTTTTCTGCATTGTGCCATAACTTTGCAGGGAAGCTTCAGAACATGACATTTCAACATCCCACTATAGCAGAAAGGGTCTTTCTAGTAGTTGCACATCAAATCTAAGCTGTTTGAAGTGTTTTTCGAAAGTTATCAACATTTTTATGTATGGCGTTCCGGAATCGACCTTATCTCAGGCTGATAACGCGATTTACGCATTCTGCCATAACTTTGCAGGGAAGCTTCTGAACATGAAATTTTCAAATCCCACTATAGCAGAAAGGGTCTTTCTAGTAGTTGCACATCAAATCTAAGCTGTTTGAAGTGTTTTTCCAAGGTTATAAACATTTTTATGTTTGGCGTTCCGGAATCGACCTTATCTCAGGCTGATAACGCGATTTACGCATTCTGCCATAACTTTGCAGGGAAGCTTCTGAACATGAAATTTTCAAATCCCACTATAGCAGAAAGTGTCTTTCTAGTAGTTGCACATCAAATCTAAGCTGTTTGAAGTGTTTTTCCAAGGTTATCAACATTTTTATGTTTGGCGTTCCGGAATCAACCTTATCTCAGGCTGAAAACGCGTTTTCTGCATTTTGCCATAACTTTGCAGGGAAGCTTCAGAACATGAAATGTTCACCTCCCACTATAGCAGAAAGGGTCTCTCTAGTAGTTGCACATCAAATCTAAGCTGCCTGAAGTGTTTTTCCAAAGTTATCAACATTTTTATGTTTGGCGTTCCGGAATCGACCTTATCTCAGGCTGAAAACGCCTTTTACACATTGTTTCATAACTTTGCAGGGAAGGTTCAGAACATCAAATTTTCACCTCCCACTATAGGAGAAATGGTCTTTCTAGTAGTTGCACATCAAATCTAAGCTGTCTGAAGTGTTTTTCCAAAGTAATCAACATTTTTATGTTTGGCGTTCGGGAACCCACCTTATCTCAGGCTGTGAGCGCGTTTTCTGCATTGTGGCATAACTTTGGAGGAAAGCTTCAGAACATGAAATTCTCAATTCCCATTATAGCAGAAAGGGTCTTTCTCGTACTTGCACATCAAATCTAAGCTGTCTGAAGTGTTTTTCCAAAGTTATCAACATTTTTATGTTTGGCGTTCCGGAATCAACCTTATCTCAGGCTGAAAACGCGTTTTCTGCATTGTGCCGTAACTTTGCAGGGAGACTTCAGAACATGAAATTTTCTCCTCCCACTATAGCAGAAAGGGTCTTTCGAGGAGTTGCACATCAAATCTAAGCTGTCTGATGTGTTTTTCCAAAGTTATCAACATTTTTATGTTTGGCGTTCTGGAACCCACCTTATGTCAGGCTGAAAACGCGTTTTCTGCATTGTGCCATAACTTTGCAGGGAAGCTTCAGAACATGAAATTTTCACCTCCCACTATAGCAGAAAGTGTCTTTCTAGTAGTTGCACATCAAATCTAAGCTGTCGAAAGTGTTTTTCCAAAGTCATCAACATTTTTATTTTTGGCGTTTCGGAAGCGAACTTATCTCCGGATGAAAACGCGTTTTCTGCATTGTGCCATAACTTTGCAGGGAAGCTTCAGAACATGAAATTTTAACCTCCCACTTTAGCAGAAAAGGTCATTCGAGAAGTTGCACATAAAATCTAAGCTGTCTTGAAGTGTTTTTCTGAAGTTATTAACATTTTTATGTTTGGCGTTCCGGAACCCACCTTATCTCAGGCTGAAAACGCGTTTTACATATTTTGCCATAACTTTGCAGGGAAGCTTCAGAACACGAAATTTTAACATCCCACTATGGCAGAAAGGGTCTTTCTAGTAGTTGCACATCAAATCTAAGCTGTCTGAAGTGTTTTTCCAAAGTTATCAATATTTTTATGTTTGGCGTTCTGGAACCCACCTTATCTCAGGCTGAAAACGCGTTTTCTGCATTGTGCCATAACTTTGCAGGGAAGCTTCAGAACATGAAATTTTCACCTCCCACTATATCAGAAAGGGTATTTCTAATAGTTGCACATCAAATCTAAGTTGTCTGAAGTGTTTTTCCAAAGTTATCAACATTCTTATGTTTGGCGTTCCGGAATCAACCTTATCTCAGACTGAAAACGTGTTTTCTGCATTGTGCCATAACTTTGCAGGGATGCTTCACAACATGAAATGTTCGCCTCCCACTATAGCAGATAGGGTCTTTCGAGGAGTTGCACATCAAATCTAAGCTGTCTGAAGTGTTTTTCCAAAGTTATCAACATTTTTATGTGTGGCGTTCCGGAACCCACCTTATCTCTGCCTGAAAACGCGTTTTACATATTTTGCCATAACTTTGCAGGGATGCTTCAGAAGATGAAATTTTAACATCCCACTATAGCAGAAAGGGTCTTTCTAGTAGTTGCACATCAAATCTAAGTTGTCTGAAGTGTTTTTCCAAAGTTATCAACATTCTTATGTTTGGCGTTCCGGAATCAACCTTATCTGAGGCTGAAAACGCGTTTTACGCATTGTGCCATAACTTTGCAGGAAAGCTTCAGAACATGAAATTTTCAACTCCCACTATAGCAGAAAGGGTCTTTCTCGTAGTTGCACATCAAATCTAAGCTGAAGTGTTTTTCCAAAGTTATCAATATTTTTATGTTTGGCTTTCCGGAATCGACCTTATCTCAGCCTGAAAACGCGTTTCCTGCATTGTGGCATAACTTTGCAGGGATGCTTCAGAAAATGAAATTTTCACCTCCCACTGTAGCAGAAAGGGTCTTTCTAGTAGTTGCACATCAAATCTAAGCTGTCTGAAGTGTTTTTCCAAAGTTATCAACATTTTTATGTTTGGCGTTCTGGAACCCACCTTATCTCAGGCTGAAAACGTGTTTTCTGCATTGTGCCATAACTTTGCAGGGAAGCTTATGTTTGGCGTTCCAGAAACAACCTTATCTCAGGCTGAAAATGCGTTTTACATATTTTGCCATAACTTTGCAGGGAAGCTTCAGAACATGAAATTTTGACATCCCACTATAGCAGAAAGGGTCTTTCTAGTAGTTGCACATCAAATCTAAGCTGTCTGAAGTGTTTTTCCAAAGTTATCAACATTCTTATGTTTGGCGATCCGGAATCAACCTTATCTCAGGCTGAAAACGCGTTTTACGCATTGTGCCATAACTTTGCAGGAAAGCTTCAGAACATGAAATTTTCAACTCCCACTATAGCAGAAAGGGTATTTCTAGTAGTTGCACATCAAATCTAAGTTGTCTGAAGTGTTTTTCCAAAGTTATCAACATTCTTATGTTTGGCGTTCCGGAATCAACCTTATCGCAGACTGAAAACGTGTTTTCTGCATTGTACCATAACTTTGCAGGGAAACTTCAGAACATGAAATTTTCACGTCCAACTATAGCAGAAAGGTTCTTTCTAGTAGTTGCACATCAAATCTAAGCTGTCTGAAGTGTTTTTCGAAAGTTATCAACATTTTTATGTTTGGCGTTCTGGAACCCACCTAATCTCTGATTGAAAACGCGTTTTCTGCATTGTGCCATAACTTTGCAGGGAAGCTTCAGAACATGAAATTTTTACCTCCCACTATAGCAGAAAGGGTCTTTCTGGTAGTTGCACATCAAATCTAAGCTGACTGATGTGTTTTTCCGAAGTTATTAACATTTTTATGTTTGGCGTTCCGGAATCGACCTTATCTCAGGCTGAAAACGCCTTTTACACATTGTTTCATAACTTTGCCGGGAAGGTTGAGAACATCAAATTTTCACCTCCCACTATAGCAGAAAGGGTTTTTCTAGTAGTTGCACATCAAATCTAAGCTGTCTGAAGTGTTTTTCCAAAGTTATCAACATTTTTATGTTTGGCGTTCCGGAACCCACCTTATCTCAGGCTGTGAGCGCGTTTTCTGCATTGTGGCATAACTTTGGAGGAAAGCTTCAGAACATGAAATTTTCAATTCCCATTATAGCAGAAAGGGACTTTCTCGTACTTGCACATCAAATCTTAGCTGTCTGAAGTGTTTTTTGAAAGTTTTCAACATTTTTATGTTTGGCGTTCCTGAATCGACCTTATCTCAGGCTGAAAATGCGTTTTCTGCAATGTGCCATAACTTTGCAGGGAAGTTTCAGAACATGAAATTTTCATCTCCCACTATAGCAGAATGAGTCTTTCTAGTAGTTGCACATCAAATCTAAGCTGTCTGAAGTGTTTTTCCAAATTTATCAAAATTTTTATGTTTGGCATTCCGGAATCGACCTTATCTCAGGCTGAAAACACGTTTTCTGCATTGTGCCATAACTTTGCAGGGAAGCTTCAGAACATGACATTTTCACCTCCCACTATAGCAGAAAGGGTCTTTCTCGTAGTTGCACATCAAATCTAAGCTGAAGTGTTTTTCCAAAGTTATCAATATTTTTATGTTTGGCTTTCCGGAATCGACCTTATCTCAGCCTGAAAACGCGTTTCCTGCATTGTGGCATAACTTTGCAGGGATGCTTCAGAACATGAAATTTTCATATCCCACTGTAGCAGAAAGGGTCTTTCTAGTAGTTGCACATCAAATCTAAGCTGTCTGAAGTGTTTTTCCAAAGTTATCAACATTTTTATGTTTGGCGTTCTGGAACCCACCTTATCTCAGGCTGAAAACGTGTTTTCTGCATTGTGCCATAACTTTGCAGGGAAGCTTATGTTTGGCGTTCCAGAAACAACCTTATCTCAGGCTGAAAATGCGTTTTACATATTTTGCCATAACTTTGCAGGGAAGCTTCAGAACATGAAATTTTGACATCCCACTATAGCAGAAAGGGTCTTTCTAGTAGTTGCACATCAAATCTAAGCTGTCTGAAGTGTTTTTCCAAAGTTATCAACATTCTTATGTTTGGCGATCCGGAATCAACCTTATCTCAGGCTGAAAACGCGTTTTACGCATTGTGCCATAACTTTGCAGGAAAGCTTCAGAACATGAAATTTTCAACTCCCACTATAGCAGAAAGGGTATTTCTAGTAGTTGCACATCAAATCTAAGTTGTCTGAAGTGTTTTTCCAAAGTTATCAACATTCTTATGTTTGGCGTTCCGGAATCAACCTTATCGCAGACTGAAAACGTGTTTTCTGCATTGTACCATAACTTTGCAGGGAAACTTCAGAACATGAAATTTTCACGTCCAACTATAGCAGAAAGGTTCTTTCTAGTAGTTGCACATCAAATCTAAGCTGTCTGAAGTGTTTTTCGAAAGTTATCAACATTTTTATGTTTGGCGTTCTGGAACCCACCTAATCTCTGGTTGAAAACGCGTTTTCTGCATTGTGCCATAACTTTGCAGGGAAGCTTCAGAACATGAAATTTTTACCTCCCACTATAGCAGAAAGGGTCTTTCTGGTAGTTGCACATCAAATCTAAGCTGACTGATGTGTTTTTCCGAAGTTATTAACATTTTTATGTTTGGCGTTCCGGAATCGACCTTATCTCAGGCTGAAAACGCCTTTTACACATTGTTTCATAACTTTGCCGGGAAGGTTGAGAACATCAAATTTTCACCTCCCACTATAGCAGAAAGGGTTTTTCTAGTAGTTGCACATCAAATCTAAGCTGTCTGAAGTGTTTTTCCAAAGTTATCAACATTTTTATGTTTGGCGTTCCGGAACCCACCTTATCTCAGGCTGTGAGCGCGTTTTCTGCATTGTGGCATAACTTTGGAGGAAAGCTTCAGAACATGAAATTTTCAATTCCCATTATAGCAGAAAGGGTCTTTCTCGTACTTGCACATCAAATCTTAGCTGTCTGAAGTGTTTTTTGAAAGTTTTCAACATTTTTATGTTTGGCGTTCCTGAATCGACCTTGTCTCAGGCTGAAAATGCGTTTTCTGCAATGTGCCATAACTTTGCAGGGAAGTTTCAGAACATGAAATTTTCATCTCCCACTATAGCAGAATGAGTCTTTCTAGTAGTTGCACATCAAATCTAAGCTGTCTGAAGTGTTTTTCCAAATTTATCAAAATTTTTATGTTTGGCATTCCGGAATCGACCTTATCTCAGGCTGAAAACACGTTTTCTGCATTGTGCCATAACTTTGCAGGGAAGCTTCAGAACATGACATTTTCACCTCCCACTATAGCAGAAAGGGTCTTTCTAGTAGTTGCACATCAAATCTAAGCTGTCTGAAGTGTTTTTCCAAAGTTATCAATATTTTTATGTTTGGCGTTTCGGAATCGACCTTATCTCAGGCTGAAAACGCATTTCCTGCATTGTGGCATAACTTTGCAGGGAAGCTTCAGAACATGAAATTTTCACCTCCCACTGTAGCTAAAAGGGTCTTTCTAGTAGTTGCACATCAAATCTAAGCTGTCTGAAGTGTTTTTCCAAAGTTATCAACATTTTTATGTTTGGCGTTCTGGAACCCACCTAATCTCGGGCTGAAAACGCGTTTCCTGCATTGTTGCATAACTTTGCAGGGATGCTTCACAACATGAAATGTTCGCCTCCCACTATAGCAGATAGGGTCTTTCGAGGAGTTGCACATCAAATCTAAGCTGTCTGAAGTGTTTTTCCAAAGTTATCAACATTTTTATGTTTGGCGTTCTGGAACCCACCTTATCTCAGGCTGAAAACACGTTTTCTGCATTGTGCCATAACTTTGCAGGGAAGCTTCAGAACATGAAATTTTCACCTCCCACTATAGCAGAAAGTGTCTTTCTAGTAGTTGCACATCAAATCTAAGCTGTCTGAAGTGTTTTTCCAAAGTTATCAACATTTTTATGTGTGGCGTTCCGGAACCCACCTTATCTCAGCCTGAAAACGCGTTTTACATATTTTGCCATAACTTTGCAGGGATGCTTCAGAAGATGAAATTTTAACATCCCACTATAGCAGAAAGGGTCTTTCTAGTAGTTGCTCATCAAATCTAAGCTGTCTGAAGTGTTTTTCCAAAGTTATCAACATTCTTATGTTTGGCGTTCCGGAATCAACCTTATCTGAGGCTGAAAACGCGTTTTACGCATTGTGCCATAACTTTGCAGGAAAGCTTCAGAACATGGAATTTTCAACTCCCACTATAGCATAAAGGGTCTTTCTAGTAGTTTCACATCAAATCTAAGCTGTCTGAAGTGTTTTTCCAAAGTTATCAATATTTTTATGTTTGGCGTTCCGGAATCGATCTAATCTCAGGCTGAAAACGCGTTTCCTGCATTGTTGCATAACTTTGCAGGGATGCTTCAGAACATGAAATGTTCGCCTCCCACTATAGCAGATAGGGTCTTTCGAGGAGTTGCACATCAAATCTAAGCTGTCTGAAGTGTTTTTCCAAAGTTATCAATATTTTTATGTTTGGCTTTCCGGAATCGACCTTATCTCAGGCTGAAAACGCGTTTTACATATTTTGCCATAACTTTGCAGGGAAGCTTCAGAAGATGAAATTTTAACATCCCACTATAGCAGAAAGGGTCTTTCTAGTAGTTGCACATCAAATCTAAGCTGTCTGAAGTGTTTTTCCAAAGTTATCAACATTTTTATGTTTGGTGTTCTGGAACCCACCTTATCTCAGGCTGAAAACGCATTTTCTGCATTGTGCCATAACTTTGCAGGGAGACTTCAGAACATGAAATTTTCTCCTCCCACTATAGCAGAAAGGGTATTTCTAGTAGTTGCACATCAAATCTAAGTTGTCTGGAGTGTTTTTCCAAAGTTATCAACATTCTTATGTTTGGCGTTCCGGAATCAACCTTATCTCAGACTGAAAACGTGTTTTCTGCATTGTGCCATAACTTTGCAGGGAAACTTCAGAACATGAAATTTTCACCTCCAACTATAGCAGAAAGAGTCTTTCTAGTAGTTGCACATCAAATCTAAGCTGTCTGAAGTGTTTTTCCAAAGTTATCAATATTTTTATGTTTGGCTTTCCGGAATCGACCTTATCTCAGGCTGAAAACGCGTTTCCTGCATTGTGGCATAACTTTGCAGGGATGCTTCAGAACATGAAATTTTCACCTCCCACTGTAGCAGAAAGTGTCTTTCTAGTAGTTGCACATCAAATCTAAGCTGTCTGAAGTGTTTTTCCAAATTTATCAACATTTTTATGTTTGGCGTTCTGGAACCCACCTAATCTCAGGCTGAAAACGCGTTTTCTGCACTGTGCCATAACTTTGCAGGCAAGCTTCAGAACATGAAATTTTCACCTCCCACTATATCAGAAAGGGTATTTCTAATAGTTGCACATCAAATCTAAGTTGTCTGAAGTGTTTTTCCAAAGTTATCAACATTCTTATGTTTGGCGTTCCGGAATCAACCTTATCGCAGACTGAAAACGTGTTTTCTGCATTGTGCCATAACTTTGCAGGGAAACTTCAGAACATGAAATTTTCACGTCCAACTATAGCAGAAAGGTTCTTTCTAGTAGTTGCACATCAAATCTAAGCTGTCTGAAGTGTTTTTCGAAAGTTATCAACATTTTTATGTTTGGCGTTCCTGAATCGACCTTATCTCAGGCTGAAAACACGTTTTCTGCATTGTGCCATAACTTTGCAGGGAAGCTTCAGAACATGAAATTTTCAACTCCCACTACAGCAGAAAGGGTCTTTCTAGTAGTTGCACGTCAAATCTAAGCTGTCTGAAGTGTTTTTCCAAAGTTATCAACATTTTTATGTTTGGCATTCCAGAATCGACCTTATCTCTGGCTGAAAACGCGTTTTCTGCATTGTGCCATAACTTTGCAGGGAAACATCAGAACATGAAATTTTCACCTCCCACTATAGCAGAAAGGGTCTTTCTAGTAGTTGCACATCAAATCTAAGCTGTCTGAAGTGTTTTTTCAAAGTTATCATATTTTTATGTTTGGCGTTCCGTAATTGACCTTGTCTCATGCTGAAAACGCGTTTTCTGCATTGTGCCATAACTTTGCAGGGAAGCTTCAGAACATGACATTTCAACATCCCACTATAGCAGAAAGGGTCTTTCTAGTAGTTGCACATCAAATCTAAGCTGTTTGAAGTGTTTTTCCAAAGTTATCAACATTTTTATGTTTGGCGTTCCGGAATCAACCTTATCTTAGGCTGAAAACGCGTTTTCTGCATTGTGCCATAACTTTGCAGGGAAGCTTCAGAACATGAAATTTTCACCTCCCACTATAGCAGAAAGGGTCTTTCTAGTAGTTGCACATCAAATCTAAGCTGTCTGAAGTGTTTTTCCAAAGTTATCAATATTTTTATGTTTGGCGTTCCGGAATCGACCTTATCTCAGGCTGAAAACGCGTTTCCTGGATTGTTGCATAACTTTGCAGGAATGCTTCAGAACATGAAATGTTCGCCTCCCACTATAGCAGAAAGGGTCTTTCTAGTAGTTGCACATCAAATCTAAGCTGTCTGAAGTGTTGTTCCAAAGTTATCAATATTTTTATGTTTGGCTTTCCGGAATCGACCTTATCTCAGGCTGAAAACGCGTTTTACATATTTTGCCATAACTTTGCAGGGAAGCTTCAGAAGATGAAATTTTAACATCCCACTATAGCAGAAAGTGTCTTTCTAGTAGTTGCACATCAAATCTAAGCTGTCTGAAGTGTTTTTCCAAAGTTATCAACATTTTTATGTTTGGTGTTCTGGAACCCACCTTATCTCAGGCTGAAAACGCATTTTCTGCATTGTGCCATAACTTTGCAGGGAAACTTCAGAACATGAAATTTTCACCTCCAACTATAGCAGAAAGGGTCTTTCTAGTAGTTGCACATCAAATCTAAGCTGTTTGAAGTGTTTTTCCAAAGTTATCAATATTTTTATGTTTGGCTTTCCGGAATCGACCTTATCTCAGGCTGAAAACGCGTTTCCTGCATTGTGGCATAACTTTGCAGGGATGCTTCAGAACATGCAATTTTCACCTCCCACTGTAGCAGAAAGGGTCTTTCTAGTAGTTGCACATCAAATCTAAGCTGTCTGAAGTGTTTTTCCAAAGTTATCAACATTTTTATGTTTGGCATTCCAGAATCGACCTTATCTCTGGCTGAAAACGCGTTTTCTGCATTGTGCCATAACTTTGCAGGGAAACTTCAGAACATGAAATTTTCACCTCCCACTATAGCAGAAAGGGTCTTTCTAGTAGTTGCACATCAAATCTAAGCTGTTTGAAGTGTTTTTCCAAAATTATCAACATTTTTATGTTTGGCGTTCCGGAATCAACCTTGTCTCAGGCTGAAAACGCGTTTGACGCATTGTGTCATAACTGTGCAGGAAAGCTTCAGAACATGAAATTTTCAACTCCCACTATAGCAGAAAGGCTTTTTCCAGTAGTTGCACATCAAATCTAAGCTGTCTGAAGTGTTTTTCTAAACTTATCAACATTTTTATGTTTTGCGTTCCGGAATCGATCTTATCTCAGGCTGAAAACGCGTTTTACGCATTGTGCCATAACTTCTCAGGGAAGCTTCAGAACATGAAATGTTCACCTCCCACTATAGCTGAAAGGGTTTTTCTAATAGTTGCACATCAAATCTAAGCTGTCTGAAGTGTTTTTCCAAAGTTATCAACATTCTTATGTTTGGCGTTTCGGAATCAATCTTATCTCAGGCTGAAAACGCGTTTTCAGCATTGTGCCATCACTTTGCAGGAAAGCTGCAGAACATGAAATGTTCACCTCCCACTATAGCTGAAAGGGTTTTTCTAATAGTTGCACATCAAATCTAAGCTGTCTGAAGTGTTTTTTCAAAGTTATCAACATTTTTATGTTTGGCGTGCCGGAATCGATCTTATCTCAAGCTGAATACGCGATTTACGCATTCTGCCATAACTTTACAGGGAATCTTCAGAACACGAAATTTTCATATCCCACTATAGCAGAAAGGGTCTTTCTAGTAGTTGCACATAAAATCTAAGCTGTCTGAAGTGTTTTTCCAAAGTTATAAACATTTTTATGTTTGGCGTTCCTGAATCAACCTTATCTCAGGCTGAAAACGCGTTTTACGCATTGCGCCATAACTTTGCAGGAAAGCTTCAGAACATGAAATTTTCAATTCCCACTAAAGCAGAAAGGGTTTTTCTCCTACTTGCACATCAAATCTAAGCTGTCTGAAGTGTTTTTCGATAGTTTTCAACATTTTTATATTTGGCGTTCCTGAATCGACCTTATCTCAGGCTGAAAACACGTTTTCTGCATTGTGCCATAACTTTGCAGGGAAGCTTCAAAACATGAAATTTTCAACTCCCACTACAGCAGAAAGGGTCTTTCTAGTAGTTGCTCGTCAAATCTAAGCTGTCTGAAGTGTTTTTCCAAAGTTATCAACATTTTTATGTTTGGCATTCCAGAATCGACCTTATCTCTGGCTGAAAACGCGTTTTCTGCATTGTGCCATAACTTTCCAGGGAAACTTCAGAACATGAAATTTTCACCTCCCACTATAGCAGAAAGGGTCTTTCTAGAAGTTGCACATCAAATCTAAGCTGTCTGAAGTGTTTTTTCAAAGTTATCATATTTTTATGTTTGGCGTTCCGTAATTGACCTTGTCTCATGCTGAAAACGCGTTTTCTGCATTGTGCCATAACTTTGCAGGGAAGCTTCAGAACATGACATTTCAACATCCCACTATAGCAGAAAGGGTCTTTCTAGTAGTTGCACATCAAATCTAAGCTGTTTGAAGTGTTTTTCCAAAGTTATCAACATTTTTATGTTTGGCGTTCCGGAATCAACCTTATCTCAGGCTGAAAACGCGTTTTCTGCATTGTGCCACAACTTTGCAGGGAAGCTTCAGAACATGAAATTTTCACCTCCCACTATAGCAGAAAGGGTCTTTCTAGTAGTTGCACATCAAATCTAAGCTGTCTGAAGTGTTTTTCCAAAGTTATCAACATTTTTATGATTGGCGTTCCGGAATCAACCTTATCTCAGGCTGAAAACGCGTTTTCTGCATTGTGCCATAACTTTGCAGGGAAGCTTCAGAACATGAAATGTTCACCTCCCACTATAGCAGAAAGGGTCTCTCTAGTAGTTGCACATCAAATCTAAGCTGTCTGAAGTGTTTTTCCAAAGTTATCAACATTTTTATGTTTGGCGTACCGGAATCGACCTTATGTGAGGCTGAAAACGCATTTTCTGCATTGTGCCATAACTTTGCAGGGAAGCGTCAGAACAAGAAATTTTCACCTCCCACTAGAGCAGAAAGGGTCTTTATAGTAGTTGCACATCAAATCTAAGCTGTCTGAAGTGTTTTTCCAAAGATATCAACATTTTTATGTGTGGCGTTCCGGAACCCACCTTATCTCAGCCTGAAAACGCGTTTTACATATTTTGCCATAACTTTGCAGGGATGCTTCAGAAGATGAAATTTTAACATCCCAATATAGCAGAAAGGGTCTTTCTAATAGTTGCACATCAAATCTAAGTTGTCTGAAGTGTTTTTCCAAAGTTATCAACATTCTTATGTTTGGCGTTCCGGAATCAAACTTATCTCAGACTGAAAACGTGTTTTCTGCATTGTGCCATAACTTTGCAGGGAAACTTCAGAACATGAAATTTTCACGTCCAACTATAGCAGAAAGGTTCTTTCTAGTAGTTGCACATCAAATCTAAGCTGTCTGAAGTGTTTTTCCAAAGTTATCAACATTTTTATGTTTGGCGTTCTGGAACCCACCTTATCTCAGGCTGAAAACGCGTTTTCTGCATTGTGCCGTAACTTTGCAGGGAGACTTCAGAACATGAAATTTTCTCCTCCCACTATAGCAGAAAGGGTATTTCTAGTAGTTGCACATCAAATCTTAGCAGTCTGAAGTGTTTTTCCAAAGTTCTGAACATTTTTATGTTTGGCGTTCTGAAATCAATCTTATCTCAGGCTAAAAACGTGTTTTACGTACTGTGCCATAACTTTGCAGGGAAGCTTCAGAACATGAAATTTTAACCTCCCACTATAGCAGAAAAGGTCCTTCCAGTATTTGCACATCAAATCTAAGCTGTCTGAAGTGTTTTTCCAAAGTTATCAACATTTTTATGTTTGGCGTTCTGGAACCCACCTTATCTCAGGCTGAAAACGCGTTTTCTGCATTGTGCCATAACTTTGCAGGGAAGCTTCAGAACATGAAATTTTCACTTCCCACTACAGCAGAAAGTGTCTTTCTAGTAGTTGCACATCAAATCTAAGCTGTCGAAAGTGTTTTTCCAAAGTTATCAACATTTTTATTTTTGGCGTTTCGGAAGCTAACTTATCTCCGGATGAAAACGCGTTTTCTGCATTGTGCCATAACTTTGCAGGGAAGCTTCAGAACATGAAATTTTAACCTCCCACTATGGCAGAAAAGGTCATTCTAGTAGTTGCACATCAAATCTAAGCTGTCTGAAGTGTTTTTCTGAAGTTATTAACATTTTTATGTTTGGCGTTCCGGAACCCACCTTATCTCAGCCTGAAAACGCGTTTTACATATTTTGCCATAACTTTGCAGGGAAGCTTCAGAACATGAAATTTTAACATCCCACTATGGCAGAAAGGGTCTTTCCAGTAGTTGCACATCAAATCTAAGCTGTCTGAAGTGTTTTTCCAAAGTTATCAATATTTTTATGTTTGGCGTTCCGGAATCGACCTTATCTCAGGCTGAAAACGCCTTTTACACATTGTTTCATAACTTTGCCGGGAAGGTTGAGAACATCAAATTTTCACCTCCCACTATAGCAGAAAGGGTTTTTCTAGTAGTTGCACATCAAATCTAAGCTGTCTGAAGTGTTTTTCCAAAGTTATCAACATTTTTATGTTTGGCGTTCCGGAACCCACCTTATCTCAGGCTGTGAGCGCGTTTTCTGCATTGTGGCATAACTTTGGAGGAAAGCTTCAGAACATGAAATTTTCAATTCCCATTATAGCAGAAAGGGTCTTTCTCGTACTTGCACATCAAATCTTAGCTGTCTGAAGTGTTTTTTGAAAGTTTTCAACATTGTTATGTTTGGCGTTCCTGAATCGACCTTATCTCAGGCTGAAAATGCGTTTTCTGCAATGTGCCATAACTTTACAGGGAAGTTTCAGAACATGAAATTTTCAACTCCCACTATAGCAGAATGGGTCTTTCTAGTAGTTGCACATCAAATCTAAGCTGTCTGAAGTGTTTTTCCAAATTTATCAAAATTTTTATGTTTGGCATTCCGGAATCGACCTTATCTCAGGCTGAAAACACGTTTTCTGCATTGTGCCATAACTTTGCAGGGAAGCTTCAGAACATGACATTTTCACCTCCCACTATAGCAGAAAGGGTCTTTCTAGTAGTTGCACATCAAATCTAAGCTGTCTGAAGTGTTTTTCCAAAGTTATCAATATTTTTATGTTTGGCGTTTCGGAATCGACCTTATCTCAGGCTGAAAACGCATTTCCTGCATTGTGGCATAACTTTGCAGGGAAGCTTCAGAACATGAAATTTTCACCTCCCACTGTAGCTAAAAGGGTCTTTCTAGTAGTTGCACATCAAATCTAAGCTGTCTGAAGTGATTTTCCAAAGTTATCAACATTTTTATGTTTGGCGTTCTGGAACCCACCTAATCTCTGGCTGAAAACGCGTTTCCTGCATTGTTGCATAACTTTGCAGGGATGCTTCAGAACATGAAATGTTCGCCTCCCACTATAGCAGATAGGGTCTTTCGAGGAGTTGCACATCAAATCTAAGCTGTCTGAAGTGTTTTTCCAAAGTTATCAACATTTTTATGTTTGGCGTTCTGGAACCCACCTTATCTCAGGCTGAAAACGCGTTTTCTGCATTGTGCCATCACTTTGCAGGGAGGCTTCAGAACGTGAAATTTTCACCTCCCACTATAGCAGAAAGTGTCTTTCTAGTAGTTGCACATCAAATCTAAGCTGTCTGAAGTGTTTTTCCAAAGTTATCAACTTTTTTATGTGTGGCGTTCAGGAACCCACCTTATCTCAGCCTGAAAACGCGTTTTACATATGTTGCCATAACTTTGCAGGGAAGCTTCAGAAGATGAAATTTTAACATCCCACTATAGCAGAAAGGGTCTTTCTAGTAGTTGCACATAAAATCTAAGTTGTCTGAAGTGTTTTTCCAAAGTTATCAACATTCTTATGTTTGGCGTTCCGGAATCAACCTTATCTCAGACTGAAAAGGTGTTTTCTGCATTGTGCCATAACTTTGCAGGGATGCTTCAGAACATGAAATTTTCACCTCCAACTATAGCAGAAAGGGTCTTTCTAGTAGTTGCACATCAAATCTAAGCTGTCTGAAGTGTTTTTCCAAAGTTATCAACATTCTTATGTTTGGCGTTCCGGAATGAACCTTATCTGAGACTGAAAACGCGTTTTACGCATTGTGCCATAACTTTGCAGGAAAGCTTCAGAACATTAAATTTTCAACTCCCACTATAGCAGAAAGGGTCTTTCGAGGAGTTGCACATCAAATCTAAGCTGTCTGAAGTGTTTTTCCAAAGTTATCAACATTTTTATGTTTGGCGTTCTGGAACCCACCTTATCTCAGGCTGAAAACGCCTTTTCTGCATTGTGCCATAACTTTGCAGGGAAGCTTATGTTTGGCGTTCCAGAAACAACCTTATCTCAGGCTGAAAATACGTTTTACATATTTTGCCATAACTTTGCAGGGAAGCTTCAGAACATTAAATTTTCACCTCCCACTATAGCAGAAAGGGTCTTTCTCGTAGTTGCACATCAAATCTAAGAACATGAAATTTTCACCTCCCACTAGAGCAGAAAGGATATTTCTAGTAGTTGCAGAACAAACTAAGCTGTCCGAAGTGTTTTTCGAAAGTTATCAACATTTTTATGTTTGGCGTTTCGGAATCGACCTTATCTCAGGATGAAAAATCGTTTTCTGCATTGTCCCATAACTTTGCAGGGAAGCTTCAGAACATGAAATTTTCTCCTCCCACTACAGCAGAAAGGGTCTTTCTAGTAGTTGCACATCAAATCTAAGCTGTCTGTAGAGTTTTTCCTGAGTTATCAACATTTTTATGTTTGGCGTTTCGGAATCGACCTTATCTCAGGCTGAAAACGCGTTTTACGCATTGTGCCATAACTTTGCAGGGAAGCTTCAGAACATGATATTTTCGCCTCCCACTATAGCAGAAAGGGTCTTTCTCGTAGTTGCACATCAAATCTAAGCTGTCTGAAGTGTTTTTCCAAAGTTATCAACATTTTTATGTTTGGCGTTCTGGAAACCACCTTATCTCAGGCTGAAAACAGGTTTTCTGCATTGTGCCATGACTTTGCAGGGAAGCTTCAGAACATGAAATTTTCACCTCCCACTATAGCAGAAAGGGTCTTTCTCGTAGTTGCACATCAAATCTAAGCTTTCTGTAGAGTTTTTCCTGAGTTATCAACATTTTTATGTTTGGCGTTCTGAAATCAACCTCATCTCAGGCTGAAAACGCGTTTTCTGCATTGTGCCATAACTTTGCAGGGAAGCTTTAGAACATGAAATTTTCACCTCCCACTTCAGCAGAAAGGGTCTTTCTAGTAGTTGCACATCAAATCTAAGCTGTCTGTAGAGTTTTTCCTGAGTTATCAACATTTTTATGTTTGGCGTTCCGGAATCGACCTTATCTCAGGCAGAAAACGCGTTTTCTGCATTGTGCCATAACTTTGCAGGGAAGCTTTAGAACATGAAATTTTCACTTCCCACTAGAGCAGAAAGGGTATTTCTAGTAGTTGCACATCAAATCTAAGCTGTCTGTAGAGTTTTTCCTGAGTTATCAACATTTTTATGTTTGGCGTTCTGAAATCAACCTCATCTCAGGCTGAAAACGCGTTTTACGCATTGTGCCATAACTTTGCAGGGAAGCTTCAGAACATGATATTTTCTCCTCCCACTATATCAGAAAGGGTCTTTCTCGTAGTTGCACATCAAATCTAAGCTGTCTGAAGTGTTTTTCCAAAGTTATCTACATTTTGATGTTTGGCGTTCCGGAATCGACCTTATCTGAGGATGAAAACGCGTTTTCTGCATTGTGCCAAAACTTTGTAGGTAAGCTCCAGAACATGAAATTTTCACCTCCCACTATAGCAGAAAGGGTCTTTCTAGTAGTTGCACATCAAATCTAAGCTGTCGAAAGTGTTTTTCCAAAGTTTTCAACATTTTTATGGTTGGCGTTTCGGAATCGACCTTATCTCAGCCTGAAAACGCGCTTTACATATTTTACCATAACTTTGCAGGGAAGCTTCAGAACATGACATTTTCACCTCCCACTATAGCAGAAAGGGTCTTTCTAGTAGTTGCACATCAAATCTAAGCTGTCTGAAGTGTTTTTCCAAAGTTATCAACATTTTTATGTTTGGCGTTCTGGAACCCACCTTATCTCAGGATGAAAACGCGTTTTCTGCATTGTGCCATAACTTTGTAGGGAGACTTCAGAACATGAAATTTTCTCCTCCCACTATAGCAGAAAGGGTATTTCTAGTAGTTGCACATCAAATCTAAGCTGTCTGAAGTGTTTTTCGAAAGTTTTCAACATTTTTATGTTTGGTGTTCCTGAATCGACCTTAACTCAGGCCGAAAACGCGTTTTCTGCATTGTGCCATAACTTTGCAGGGAAGCTTCAGAACATGAAAATTTCACCTCCCACTATAGCAGAAAGGGTCTTTCGAGTAGGTGCACATCAAATCAAAGCTGTTTGAAGTGTTTTTCCAAAGTTATCAACACTTTTACGTTTGGCGTTCCGGAATCGACCTTATCTCAGGCTGAAAACACGATTTACGCATTCTGCCATAACTTTGCAGGGAAGCTTCAGAACATGAAATTTTTACCTCCCACTATAGCAGAAACGGTCTTTCTTAGTTGCACATCAAATCTAAGCTGTCTGTAGAGTTTTTCCAAAGTTATCAACATTTTTATGTTTGGCGATTTGAAATCTACCTCATCTCAGGCTCAAAATGCGTTTAACGCATTGTGCCATAACTTTGCAGGGAAGCTTCAGAAAATGAAATTTTAACCTCCCACTATAGCAGAAAGGGTCTTTCTAGTAGTTGCACATCAAATATAAGCTGTCTGTAGAGTTTTTCCTGAGTTAACAACATTTTTATGTTTGGCGTTCTGAAATCAACCTCATCTCAGGCTGAAAACGTGTTTCACGCATTGTGCCATAACTTTGCAGGGAAGCTTCAGAACATGATATTTTCACCTCCCACTATAGCAGAAAGGGTCTTTCTAGTAGTTGCACATCAAATCTAAGCTGTCGAAAGTGTTTTTCCAAAGTTATGAACATTTTTATGTTTGGCGTTCCGGAACCCGCCTTATCTCAGGCTGAAAACGCGTTTTCTGCATTGTGCCATAACTTTGCAGGGAAGCTTCAGAACATGAAATTTTAACCTCCCATTATAGCAGAAAAGGTCATTCTAGTAGTTGCACATCAAATCTAAGCTGTCTTGAAGTGTTTTTCTAAAGTTATCAACATTTTTATGTTTGGCGTTCCGGAACCCACCTTATCTCAGTCTGAAAACGGGTTTTACATATTTTGCCATAACTTAGCAGGGAAGCTTAAGAACATGACATTTTAACATCCCACTATAGCAGAAATGGTCTTTCTAGTAGTTGCACATCAAATCTAAGTTGTCTGAAGTGTTTTTCCAAAGTGATCAACATTCTTATGTTTGGCGTTCCGGAATCGACCTTATCTCAGGCTGAAAACGCGTTTCCTGCATTGTGGCATAACTTTTCAGGGAAACTTCAGAACATGAAATGTTCGCCTCCCACTATAGCAGATAGGGTCTTTCTAGTATTTGCACATCAAATCTAAGCTGTCTGAAGTGTTTTTCCAAAGTTATCAACATTTTTATGTTTGGCGTTCTGGTACCCACCTTATCTCAGGCTGAAAACGCGTTTTCTTCATTGTGCCATAACTTTGCAGGGAAGCTTCAGAACATGAAATTTTCACCTCCCACTAGAGCAGAATGGGTCTTTCTCGTAGTTCCACATCAAATCTAAGCTGTCTGAAGTGTTTTTCCAAAGTTATCAACATTTTTATGTTTGGCGTTCCGGAATCGACCTTATCTCAGGCTGAAAACGCGTTTTCTGCATTGTGCCATAACTTTGCAGGGAAGCTTCAGAACATGAAATTTTCACGTCCCACTATAGCAGAAAGGGTCGTTCTAGTAGTTGCATATCAAATCTAAGCTGTCTGAAGCGTTTTTCGAAAGTTATCAACATTTTTATGTTTGGCGTTCCGGAATCGACCTTATCTCAGGATGAAAAATCGTTTTCTGCATTGTCCCATAACTTTGCAGGGAAGCTTCAGAACATGAAATGTTCATCTCCCACTATAGCAGAAAGGGTCTTTCTAGCAGTTGCACATCAAATCTAAGCTGTCTGTAGTGTTTTTCGAAAGTTATCAACATTTTTATGTTTGGCGTTCCGGAACCCCCCTTATCTCAGGCTGAAAACGCGTTTTCTGCATTGTGCCATAACTTTGCAGGGAAGCTTCAGAACATGAAATTTTAACCTCCCACTGTAGCAGAAAGGGTCTTTCCAGTAGTTGCACATCAAATCTAAGCTGTCTGAAGTGTTTTTCCAAAGTTATCAACATTTTTTTGTTTGGCATTCCGGAATCGACCTTATGTCAGGCTGAAAACGCGTTTTACGCATTGTGCCATAACTTTGCAGGGAAGTTTCAGAACATAAAATTTTCACGTCCCACTATAGCAGAAAGGGTCTTTCTCGTAGTTGCACATCAAATCTACGCTGTCTGAAGTGTTTTTCGAAAGTTTTCAACATTTTTATGTTTGGTGTTCCTGAATCGACCTTATCTCAGGCTGAAAACGCGTTTTCTGCATTGTGCCATAACTTTCCAGGGAAGCTTCAGAACATGAAATTTTAACCTCCCACTATAGCAGAATGGGTCTTTCTAGTATTTGCACATCAAATCTAAGCTGTCTGAAGTGTTTTTCCAAAGTTATCAACATTTTTATGTTTGGCGTTTCGGAATCGACCTTATCTCCGGCTGAAAACGTGTTTTCTGCATTGTGCCATAACTTTGCAGGGAAGCTTCATAACATGAAATTTTAACCTTCCATTATAGCAGAAAAGGTCATACTAGTAGTTGCACATCAAATCTAAGCTGTCTTGAAGTGTTTTTCTAAAGTTATCAACATTTTTATGTTTGGCGTTCCGGAACCCACCTTATCTCAGGCTGAAAATGCGTTTTACGCATTGTGCCATAACTTTGCAGGGAAGCTTCAGAACATGAAATGTTCGCCTCCCACTATAGCAGATAGGGTATTTCTAGTAGTTGCACATCAAATCTAAGCTGTCTGAAGTGTTTTTCCAAAGTTATCAACATTTTTATGTTTGGCGTTCTGGAACCCACCTTAGCTCAAGCTGAAAACGCGTTTTCTGCATTGTGCCATAACTATTCAGGGAAGCTTCAGAACATGAAATGTTCGCCTCCCACTATAGCAGATAGGGTCTTTCTAGTATTTGCACATCAAATCTAAGCTGTCTGAAGTGTTTTTAGAAAGTTATCAACATTTTTATGTTTGGCGTTCTGGAACCCACCTTATCTCAAGCTGAAAACGCGTTTTCTTCATTGTGCCATAACTTTGCAGGGAAGCTTCAGAACATGAAATTTTCACCTCCCACTAGAGCAGAAAGGGTCTTTCTCGTAGATGCACATCAAATCTAAGCTGTCTGAAGTGTTTTTCGAAAGTTTTCTACATTTTTATGTTTGGTGTTCCTGAATCGACCTTATCACAGGCCGAAAACGCGTTTTCTGCATTGTGCCATAACTTTGCAGGGAAACTTCAGAACATGAAAATTTCACCTCCCACTATAGCAGAAAGGGTCTTTCTAGTAGATGCACATCAAATCTAAGCTGTCTGAAGTGTTTTTCCAAAGTTATCAACATTATTATGTTTGGCGTTCCGGAATCGACCTTATCTCAGGCTGAAAACGCGTTTTCTGCATTGTGCCATAACTTTGCAGGGGAGCTTCAGAACATGAAATTTTAACCTCCCACTATAGCAGAATGGGTCTTTCTAGTAGTTGCACATCAAATCTTAGCTGTCTGAAGTGTTTTTCTAAAGTTCTCAACATTTTTATGTTTGGCGTTCTGAAATCAACCTCATCTCAGGCTGAAAACGCGTTTAACGCATTGTGCCATAACTTTGCAGGGAAGCTACAGAAAATGAAATTTTAACCTCCCACTATAGCAGAAAGGGTCTTTCTAGTAGTTGCACATCAAATCTAAGCTGTCGAAAGTGTTTTTCCAAAGTTATCAACATTTTTATGTTTGGCGTTCCGGAATCGACCTTATCTCAGGCTGAAAACGCGTTTTCTGCATTGTGCCATAACTTTGCACGGAAGCTTCAGAACATGAAATTTTCACGTCCCACTATAGCAGAAAGGGTCGTTCTAGTAGTTGCATATCAAATCTAAGCTGTCTGAAGCGTTTTTCGAAAGTTATCAACATTTTTATGTTTGGCGTTCCGGAATCGACCTTATCTCAGGATGAAAAATCGTTTTCTGCATTGTCCCATAACTTTGCAGGGAAGCTTCAGAACATGAAATGTTCATCTCCCACTATAGCAGAAAGGGTCTTTCTAGCAGTTGCACATCAAATCTAAGCTGTCTGTAGTGTTTTTCGAAAGTTATCAACATTTTTATGTTTGGCGTTCCGGAATCGACCTTATGTCAGGCTGAAAACGCGTTTTACGCATTGTGCCATAACTTTGCAGGGAAGTTTCAGAACATAAAATTTTCACGTCCCACTATAGCAGAAAGGGTCTTTCTCGTAGTTGCACATCAAATCTACGCTGTCTGAAGTGTTTTTCGAAAGTTTTCAACATTTTTATGTTTGGTGTTCCTGAATCGACCTTATCTCAGGCTGAAAACGCGTTTTCTGCATTGTGCCATAACTTTGCAGGGAAGCTTCAGAACATGAAATTTTAACCTCCCACTATAGCAGAATGGGTCTTTCTAGTATTTGCACATCAAATCTAAGCTGTCTGAAGTGTTTTTCCAAAGTTATCAACATTTTTATGTTTGGCGTTTCGGAATCGACCTTATCTCCGGCTGAAAACGTGTTTTCTGCATTGTGCCATAACTTTGCAGGGAAGCTTCATAACATGAAATTTTAACCTTCCATTATAGCAGAAAAGGTCATTCTAGTAGTTGCACATCAAATCTAAGCTGTCTTGAAGTGTTTTTCTAAAGTTATCAACATTTTTATGTTTGGCGTTCCGGAACCCACCTTATCTCAGGCTGAAAACGCGTTTTACGCATTGTGCCATAACTTTGCAGGGAAGCTTCAGAACATGAAATGTTCGCCTCCCACTATAGCAGATAGGGTATTTCTAGTAGTTGCACATCAAATCTAAGCTGTCTGAAGTGTTTTTCCAAAGTTATCAACATTTTTATGTTTGGCGTTCTGGAACCCACCTTAGCTCAAGCTGAAAACGCGTTTTCTGCATTGTGCCATAACTATTCAGGGAAGCTTCAGAACATGAAATGTTCGCCTCCCACTATAGCAGATAGGGTCTTTCTAGTATTTGCACATCAAATCTAAGCTGTCTGAAGTGTTTTTAGAAAGTTATCAACATTTTTATGTTTGGCGTTCTGGAACCCACCTTATCTCAAGCTGAAAACGCGTTTTCTTCATTGTGCCATAACTTTGCAGGGAAGCTTCAGAAAATGAAATTTTAACCTCCCACTATAGCAGAAAGGGTCTTTCTAGTAGTTGCACATCAAATCTAAGCTGTCGAAAGTGTTTTTCCAAAGTTATCAACATTTTTATGTTTGGCGTTTCGGAATCGACCTTATCTCCGGCTGAAAACGTGTTTTCTGCATTGTGCCATAACTTTGCAGGGAAGCTTCAGAACATGAAATTTTAACCTCCCATTATAGCAGAAAAGGTCATTCTAGTAGTTGCACATCAAATCTAAGCTGTCTTGAAGTGTTTTTCTAAAGTTATCAACATTTTTATGTTTGGCGTTCCGGAACCCACCTTATCTCAGTCTGAAAACGCGTTTTACATATTTTGCCATAACTTTGCAGGGAAGCTTAAGAACATGAAATTTTAACATCCCACTATAGCAGAAATGGTCTTTCTAGTAGTTGCACATCAAATCTAAGCTGTCTGAAGTGTTTTTCCAAAGTTATCAACATTTTTATGTTTGGCGTTCTGGAACCCACCTAATCTCAGGCTGAAAACGCGTTTTCTGCATTGTGCCATAACTTTTCAGGGAAGGTTCAGAACGTGAAATGTTCGCCTCCCACTATAGCAGATAGGGTCTTTCTAGTATTTGCACATCAAATCTAAGCTGTCTGAAGTGTTTTTCCAAAGTTTTCAACATTTTTATGTTTGGTGTTCCTGAATCGACCTTATCACAGGCCGAAAACGCGTTTTCTGCATTGTGCCATAACTTTGCAGGGAAGCTTCAGAACATGAAAATTTCACCTCCCACTATAGCAGAAAGGGTCTTTCTAGTAGATGCACATCAAATCTAATCTGTCTGAAGTGTTTTTCCAAAGTTATCAACATTATTATGTTTGGCGTTCCGGAATCGACCTTATCTCAGGCTGAAAACGCGTTTTCTGCATTGTGCCATAACTTTGCAGGGGAGCTTCAGAACATGAAATTTTAACCTCCCACTATAGCAGAATGGGTCTTTCTAGTAGTTGCACATCAAATATTAGCTGTCTGAAGTGTTTTTCTAAAGTTCTCAACATTTTTATGTTTGGCGTTCTGAAATCAACCTCATCTCAGGCTGAAAACGCGTTTAACGCATTGTGCAATAACTTTGCAGGGAAGCTTCAGAAAATGAAATTTTAACCTCCCACTATAGCAGAAAGGGTCTTTCTAGTAGTTGCACATCAAATCTAAGCTGTCTGAAGTGTTTTTCCAAAGTTATCAACATTTTTATGTTTGGCGTTCCGGAACCCACCTTATCTCAGGCTGTGAGCGCGTTTTCTGCATTGTGGCATAACTTTGGAGGAAAGCTTCAGAACATGAAATTTTCAATTCCCATTATAGCAGAAAGGGTCTTTCTCGTACTTGCACATCAAATCTTAGCTGTCTGAAGTGTTTTTTGAAAGTTTTCAACATTGTTATGTTTGGCGTTCCTGAATCGACCTTATCTCAGGCTGAAAATGCGTTTTCTGCAATGTGCCATAACTTTGCAGGGAAGTTTCAGAACATGAAATTTTCAACTCCCACTATAGCAGAATGGGTCTTTCTAGTAGTTGCACATCAAATCTAAGCTGTCTGAAGTGTTTTTCCAAATTTATCAAAATTTTTATGTTTGGCATTCCGGAATCGACCTTATCTCAGGCTGAAAACACGTTTTCTGCATTGTGCCATAACTTTGCAGGGAAGCTTCAGAACATGACATTTTCACCTCCCACTATAGCAGAAAGGGTCTTTCTAGTAGTTGCACATCAAATCTAAGCTGTCTGAAGTGTTTTTCCAAAGTTATCAATATTTTTATGTTTGGCGTTTCGGAATCGACCTTATCTCAGGCTGAAAACGCATTTCCTGCATTGTGGCATAACTTTGCAGGGAAGCTTCAGAACATGAAATGTTCGCCTCCCACTATAGCAGATAGGGTCTTTCGAGGAGTTGCACATCAAATCTAAGCTGTCTGAAGTGTTTTTCCAAAGTTATCAACATTTTTATGTTTGGCGTTCTGGAACCCACCTTATCTCAGGCTGAAAACGCGTTTTCTGCATTGTGCCATCACTTTGCAGGGAAGCTTCAGAACATTAAATTTTCAACTCCCACTATAGCAGAAAGGGTCTTTCTAGTAGTTGCACATAAAATCTAAGTTGTCTGAAGTGTTTTTCCAAAGTTATCAACATTCTTATGTTTGGCGTTCCGGAATCAACCTTATCTCAGACTGAAAAGGTGTTTTCTGCATTGTGCCATAACTTTGCAGGGATGCTTCAGAACATGAAATTTTCACCTCCAACTATAGCAGAAAGGGTCTTTCTAGTAGTTGCACATCAAATCTAAGCTGTCTGAAGTGTTTTTCCAAAGTTATCAACATTCTTATGTTTGGCGTTCCGGAATGAACCTTATCTGAGACTGAAAACGCGTTTTACGCATTGTGCCATAACTTTGCAGGAAAGCTTCAGAACATTAAATTTTCAACTCCCACTATAGCAGAAAGGGTCTTTCGAGGAGTTGCACATCAAATCTAAGCTGTCTGAAGTGTTTTTCCAAAGTTATCAACATTTTTATGTTTGGCGTTCTGGAACCCACCTTATCTCAGGCTGAAAACGCCTTTTCTGCATTGTGCCATAACTTTGCAGGGAAGCTTATGTTTGGCGTTCCAGAAACAACCTTATCTCAGGCTGAAAATACGTTTTACATATTTTGCCATAACTTTGCAGGGAAGCTTCAGAACATTAAATTTTCACCTCCCACTATAGCAGAAAGGGTCTTTCTCGTAGTTGCACATCAAATCTAAGCTGTCTGTAGAGTTTTTCCTGAGTTATCAACATTTTTATGTTTGGCGTTCTGAAATCAACCTCATCTCAGGCTGAAAACGCGTTTTCTGCATTGTGCCATAACTTGGCAGGGAAGCTTTAGAACATGAAATTTTCACCTCCCACTTCAGCAGAAAGGGTCTTTCTAGTAGTTGCACATCAAATCTAAGCTGTCTGTAGAGTTTTTCCTGAGTTATCAACATTTTTATGTTTGGCGTTCCGGAATCGACCTTATCTCAGTCAGAAAACGCGTTTTCTGCATTGTGCCATAACTTTGCAGGGAAGCTTTAGAACATGAAATTTTCACCTCCCACTAGAGCAGAAAGGATATTTCTAGTAGTTGCAGAACAAACTAAGCTGTCCGAAGTGTTTTTCGAAAGTTATCAACATTTTTATGTTTGGCGTTTCGGAATCGACCTTATCTCAGGATGAAAAATCGTTTTCTGCATTGTCCCATAACTTTGCAGGGAAGCTTCAGAACATGAAATTTTCTCCTCCCACTACAGCAGAAAGGGTCTTTCTAGTAGTTGCACATCAAATCTAAGCTGTCTGTAGAGTTTTTCCTGAGTTATCAACATTTTTATGTTTGGCGTTTCGGAATCGACCTTATCTCAGGCTGAAAACGCGTTTTACGCATTGTGCCATAACTTTGCAGGGAAGCTTCAGAACATGATATTTTCGCCTCCCACTATAGCAGAAAGGGTCTTTCTCGTAGTTGCACATCAAATCTAAGCTGTCTGAAGTGTTTTTCCAAAGTTATCAACATTTTTATGTTTGGCGTTCTGGAAACCACCTTATCTCAGGCTGAAAACAGGTTTTCTGCATTGTGCCATGACTTTGCAGGGAAGCTTCAGAACATGAAATTTTCACCTCCCACTATAGCAGAAAGGGTCTTTCTCGTAGTTGCACATCAAATCTAAGCTTTCTGTAGAGTTTTTCCTGAGTTATCAACATTTTTATGTTTGGCGTTCTGAAATCAACCTCATCTCAGGCTGAAAACGCGTTTTCTGCATTGTGCCATAACTTTGCAGGGAAGCTTTAGAACATGAAATTTTCACCTCCCACTTCAGCAGAAAGGGTCTTTCTAGTAGTTGCACATCAAATCTAAGCTGTCTGTAGAGTTTTTCCTGAGTTATCAACATTTTGATGTTTGGCGTTCCGGAATCGACCTTATCTCAGGCAGAAAACGCGTTTTCTGCATTGTGCCATAACTTTGCAGGGAAGCTTTAGAACATGAAATTTTCACTTCCCACTAGAGCAGAAAGGGTATTTCTAGTAGTTGCACATCAAATCTAAGCTGTCTGTAGAGTTTTTCCTGAGTTATCAACATTTTTATGTTTGGCGTTCTGAAATCAACCTCATCTCAGGCTGAAAACGCGTTTTACGCATTGTGCCATAACTTTGCAGGGAAGCTTCAGAACATGATATTTTCTCCTCCCACTATATCAGAAAGGGTCTTTCTCGTAGTTGCACATCAAATCTAAGCTGTCTGAAGTGTTTTTCCAAAGTTATCTACATTTTGATGTTTGGCGTTCCGGAATCGACCTTATCTGAGGATGAAAACGCGTTTTCTGCATTGTGCCAAAACTTTGTAGGTAAGCTCCAGAACATGAAATTTTCACCTCCCACTATAGCAGAAAGGGTCTTTCTAGTAGTTGCACATCAAATCTAAGCTGTCGAAAGTGTTTTTCCAAAGTTTTCAACATTTTTATGGTTGGCGTTTCGGAATCGACCTTATCTCAGCCTGAAAACGCGCTTTACATATTTTACCATAACTTTGCAGGGAAGCTTCAGAACATGACATTTTCACCTCCCACTATAGCAGAAAGGGTCTTTCTAGTAGTTGCACATCAAATCTAAGCTGTCTGTAGAGTTTTTCCTGAGTTATCAACATTTTTATGTTTGGCGTTTCGGAATCGACCTTATCTCAGGCTGAAAACGCGTTTTACGCATTGTGCCATAACTTTGCAGGGAAGCTTCAGAACATGATATTTTCGCCTCCCACTATAGCAGAAAGGGTCTTTCTCGTAGTTGCACATCAAATCTAAGCTGTCTGAAGTGTTTTTCCAAAGTTATCAACATTTTTATGTTTGGCGTTCTGGAAACCACCTTATCTCAGGCTGAAAACAGGTTTTCTGCATTGTGCCATGACTTTGCAGGGAAGCTTCAGAACATGAAATTTTCACCTCCCACTATAGCAGAAAGGGTCTTTCTCGTAGTTGCACATCAAATCTAAGCTTTCTGTAGAGTTTTTCCTGAGTTATCAACATTTTTATGTTTGGCGTTCTGAAATCAACCTCATCTCAGGCTGAAAACGCGTTTTCTGCATTGTGCCATAACTTTGCAGGGAAGCTTTAGAACATGAAATTTTCACCTCCCACTTCAGCAGAAAGGGTCTTTCTAGTAGTTGCACATCAAATCTAAGCTGTCTGTAGAGTTTTTCCTGAGTTATCAACATTTTTATGTTTGGCGTTCCGGAATCGACCTTATCTCAGGCAGAAAACGCGTTTTCTGCATTGTGCCATAACTTTGCAGGGAAGCTTTAGAACATGAAATTTTCACTTCCCACTAGAGCAGAAAGGGTATTTCTAGTAGTTGCACATCAAATCTAAGCTGTCTGTAGAGTTTTTCCTGAGTTATCAACATTTTTATGTTTGGCGTTCTGAAATCAACCTCATCTCAGGCTGAAAACGCGTTTTACGCATTGTGCCATAACTTTGCAGGGAAGCTTCAGAACATGATATTTTCTCCTCCCACTATATCAGAAAGGGTCTTTCTCGTAGTTGCACATCAAATCTAAGCTGTCTGAAGTGTTTTTCCAAAGTTATCTACATTTTGATGTTTGGCGTTCCGGAATCGACCTTATCTGAGGATGAAAACGCGTTTTCTGCATTGTGCCAAAACTTTGTAGGTAAGCTCCAGAACATGAAATTTTCACCTCCCACTATAGCAGAAAGGGTCTTTCTAGTAGTTGCACATCAAATCTAAGCTGTCGAAAGTGTTTTTCCAAAGTTTTCAACATTTTTATGGTTGGCGTTTCGGAATCGACCTTATCTCAGCCTGAAAACGCGCTTTACATATTTTACCATAACTTTGCAGGGAAGCTTCAGAACATGACATTTTCACCTCCCACTATAGCAGAAAGGGTCTTTCTAGTAGTTGCACATCAAATCTAAGCTGTCTGAAGTGTTTTTCCAAAGTTATCAACATTTTTATGTTTGGCGTTCTGGAACCCACCTTATCTCAGGATGAAAACGCGTTTTCTGCATTGTGCCATAACTTTGTAGGGAGACTTCAGAACATGAAATTTTCTCCTCCCACTATAGCAGAAAGGGTATTTCTAGTAGTTGCACATCAAATCTAAGCTGTCTGAAGTGTTTTTCGAAAGTTTTCAACATTTTTATGTTTGGTGTTCCTGAATCGACCTTAACTCAGGCCGAAAACGCGTTTTCTGCATTGTGCCATAACTTTGCAGGGAAGCTTCAGAACATGAAAATTTCACCTCCCACTATAGCAGAAAGGGTCTTTCGAGTAGGTGCACATCAAATCAAAGCTGTTTGAAGTGTTTTTCCAAAGTTATCAACACTTTTATGTTTGGCGTTCCGGAATCGACCTTATCTCAGGCTGAAAACACGATTTACGCATTCTGCCATAACTTTGCAGGGAAGCTTCAGAACATGAAATTTTTACCTCCCACTATAGCAGAAACGGTCTTTCTAGTAGTTGCACATCAAATCTAAGCTGTCTGTAGAGTTTTTCCAAAGTTATCAACATTTTTATGTTTGGCGATTTGAAATCTACCTCATCTCAGGCTCAAAATGCGTTTAACGCATTGTGCCATAACTTTGCAGGGAAGCTTCAGAAAATGAAATTTTAACCTCCCACTATAGCAGAAAGCGTCTTTCTAGTAGTTGCACATCAAATCTAAGCTGTCGAAAGTGTTTTTCCAAAGTTATCAACATTTTTATGTTTTGCGTTTCGGAATTGACCTTATCTCCGGCTGAAAACGCGTTTTCTGCATTGTGCCATAACTTTGCAGGGAAGCTTAAGAACATTAAATTTTCACCTCCCACTAGAGCAGAAAGGGTATTTCTAGTAGTTGAACATCAAATATAAGCTGTCTGTAGAGTTTTTCCTGAGTTAACAACATTTTTATGTTTGGCGTTCTGAAATCAACCTCATCTCAGGCTGAAAACGTGTTTCACGCATTGTGCCATAACTTTGCAGGGAAGCTTCAGAACATGATATTTTCACCTCCCACTATAGCAGAAAGGGTCTTTCTAGTAGTTGCACATCAAATCTAAGCTGTCGAAAGTGTTTTTCCAAAGTTATGAACATTTTTATGTTTGGCGTTCCGGAACCCGCCTTATCTCAGGCTGAAAACGCGTTTTCTGCATTGTGCCATAACTTTGCAGGGAAGCTTCAGAACATGAAATTTTAACCTCCCATTATAGCAGAAAAGGTCATTCTAGTAGTTGCACATCAAATCTAAGCTGTCTTGAAGTGTTTTTCTAAAGTTATCAACATTTTTATGTTTGGCGTTCCGGAACCCACCTTATCTCAGTCTGAAAACGGGTTTTACATATTTTGCCATAACTTAGCAGGGAAGCTTAAGAACATGACATTTTAACATCCCACTATAGCAGAAATGGTCTTTCTAGTAGTTGCACATCAAATCTAAGTTGTCTGAAGTGTTTTTCCAAAGTGATCAACATTCTTATGTTTGGCGTTCCGGAATCGACCTTATCTCAGGCTGAAAACGCGTTTCCTGCATTGTGGCATAACTTTTCAGGGAAACTTCAGAACATGAAATGTTCGCCTCCCACTATAGCAGATAGGGTCTTTCTAGTATTTGCACATCAAATCTAAGCTGTCTGAAGTGTTTTTCCAAAGTTATCAACATTTTTATGTTTGGCGTTCTGGTACCCACCTTATCTCAGGCTGAAAACGCGTTTTCTTCATTGTGCCATAACTTTGCAGGGAAGCTTCAGAACATGAAATTTTCACCTCCCACTAGAGCAGAATGGGTCTTTCTCGTAGTTGCACATCAAATCTAAGCTGTCTGAAGTGTTTTTCCAAAGTTATCAACATTTTTATGTTTGGCGTTCCGGAATCGACCTTATCTCAGGCTGAAAACGCGTTTTCTGCATTGTGCCATAACTTTGCAGGGAAGCTTCAGAACATGAAATTTTCACGTCCCACTATAGCAGAAAGGGTCGTTCTAGTAGTTGCATATCAAATCTAAGCTGTCTGAAGCGTTTTTCGAAAGTTATCAACATTTTTATGTTTGGCGTTCCGGAACCCCCCTTATCTCAGGCTGAAAACGCGTTTTCTGCATTGTGCCATAACTTTGCAGGGAAGCTTCAGAACATGAAATTTTAACCTCCCACTGTAGCAGAAAGGGTCTTTCCAGTAGTTGCACATCAAATCTAAGCTGTCTGAAGTGTTTTTCCAAAGTTATCAACATTTTTTTGTTTGGCATTCCGGAATCGACCTTATGTCAGGCTGAAAACGCGTTTTACGCATTGTGCCATAACTTTGCAGGGAAGTTTCAGAACATAAAATTTTCACGTCCCACTATAGCAGAAAGGGTCTTTCTCGTAGTTGCACATCAAATCTACGCTGTCTGAAGTGTTTTTCGAAAGTTTTCAACATTTTTATGTTTGGTGTTCCTGAATCGACCTTATCTCAGGCTGAAAACGCGTTTTCTGCATTGTGCCATAACTTTGCAGGGAAGCTTCAGAACATGAAATTTTAACCTCCCACTATAGCAGAATGGGTCTTTCTAGTATTTGCACATCAAATCTAAGCTGTCTGAAGTGTTTTTCCAAAGTTATCAACATTTTTATGTTTGGCGTTTCGGAATCGACCTTATCTCCGGCTGAAAACGTGTTTTCTGCATTGTGCCATAACTTTGCAGGGAAGCTTCATAACATGAAATTTTAACCTTCCATTATAGCAGAAAAGGTCATACTAGTAGTTGCACATCAAATCTAAGCTGTCTTGAAGTGTTTTTCTAAAGTTATCAACATTTTTATGTTTGGCGTTCCGGAACCCACCTTATCTCAGGCTGAAAATGCGTTTTACGCATTGTGCCATAACTTTGCAGGGAAGCTTCAGAACATGAAATGTTCGCCTCCCACTATAGCAGATAGGGTATTTCTAGTAGTTGCACATCAAATCTAAGCTGTCTGAAGTGTTTTTCCAAAGTTATCAACATTTTTATGTTTGGCGTTCTGGAACCCACCTTAGCTCAAGCTGAAAACGCGTTTTCTGCATTGTGCCATAACTATTCAGGGAAGCTTCAGAACATGAAATGTTCGCCTCCCACTATAGCAGATAGGGTCTTTCTAGTATTTGCACATCAAATCTAAGCTGTCTGAAGTGTTTTTAGAAAGTTATCAACATTTTTATGTTTGGCGTTCTGGAACCCACCTTATCTCAAGCTGAAAACGCGTTTTCTTCATTGTGCCATAACTTTGCAGGGAAGCTTCAGAACATGAAATTTTCACCTCCCACTAGAGCAGAAAGGGTCTTTCTCGTAGATGCACATCAAATCTAAGCTGTCTGAAGTGTTTTTCGAAAGTTTTCTACATTTTTATGTTTGGTGTTCCTGAATCGACCTTATCTCAGGCCGAAAACGCGTTTTCTGCATTGTGCCATAACTTTGCAGGGAAACTTCAGAACATGAAAATTTCACCTCCCACTATAGCAGAAAGGGTCTTTCTAGTAGATGCACATCAAATCTAAGCTGTCTGAAGTGTTTTTCCAAAGTTATCAACATTATTATGTTTGGCGTTCCGGAATCGACCTTATCTCAGGCTGAAAACGTGTTTTCTGCATTGTGCCATAACTTTGCAGGGGAGCTTCAGAACATGAAATTTTAACCTCCCACTATAGCAGAATGGGTCTTTCTAGTAGTTGCACATCAAATCTTAGCTGTCTGAAGTGTTTTTCTAAAGTTCTCAACATTTTTATGTTTGGCGTTCTGAAATCAACCTCATCTCAGGCTGAAAACGCGTTTAACGCATTGTGCCATAACTTTGCAGGGAAGCTTCAGAAAATGAAATTTTAACCTCCCACTATAGCAGAAAGGGTCTTTCTAGTAGTTGCACATCAAATCTAAGCTGTCGAAAGTGTTTTTCCAAAGTTATCAGCATTTTTATGTTTGGCGTTCCGGAATCGACCTTATCTCAGGCTGAAAACGCGTTTTCTGCATTGTGCCATAACTTTGCACGGAAGCTTCAGAACATGAAATTTTCACGTCCCACTATAGCAGAAAGGGTCGTTCTAGTAGTTGCATATCAAATCTAAGCTGTCTGAAGCGTTTTTCGAAAGTTATCAACATTTTTATGTTTGGCGTTCCGGAATCGACCTTATCTCAGGATGAAAAATCGTTTTCTGCATTGTCCATTAACTTTGCAGGGAAGCTTCAGAACATGAAATGTTCATCTCCCACTATAGCAGAAAGGGTCTTTCTAGCAGTTGCACATCAAATCTAAGCTGTCTGTAGTGTTTTTCGAAAGTTATCAACATTTTTATGTTTGGCGTTCCGGAATCGACCTTATGTCAGGCTGAAAACGCGTTTTACGCATTGTGCCATAACTTTGCAGGGAAGTTTCAGAACATAAAATTTTCACGTCCCACTATAGCAGAAAGGGTCTTTCTCGTAGTTGCACATCAAATCTACGCTGTCTGAAGTGTTTTTCGAAAGTTTTCAACATTTTTATGTTTGGTGTTCCTGAATCGACCTTATCTCAGGCTGAAAACGCGTTTTCTGCATTGTGCCATAACTTTGCAGGGAAGCTTCAGAACATGAAATTTTAACCTCCCACTATAGCAGAATGGGTCTTTCTAGTATTTGCACATCAAATCTAAGCTGTCTGAAGTGTTTTTCCAAAGTTATCAACATTTTTATGTTTGGCGTTTCGGAATCGACCTTATCTCCGGCTGAAAACGTGTTTTCTGCATTGTGCCATAACTTTGCAGGGAAGCTTCATAACATGAAATTTTAACCTTCCATTATAGCAGAAAAGGTCATTCTAGTAGTTGCACATCAAATCTAAGCTGTCTTGAAGTGTTTTTCTAAAGTTATCAACATTTTTATGTTTGGCGTTCCGGAACCCACCTTATCTCAGGCTGAAAACGCGTTTTACGCATTGTGCCATAACTTTGCAGTGAAGCTTCAGAACATGAAATGTTCGCCTCCCACTATAGCAGATAGGGTATTTCTAGTAGTTGCACATCAAATCTAAGCTGTCTGAAGTGTTTTTCCAAAGTTATCAACATTTTTATGTTTGGCGTTCTGGAACCCACCTTAGCTCAAGCTGAAAACGCGTTTTCTGCATTGTGCCATAACTATTCAGGGAAGCTTCAGAACATGAAATGTTCGCCTCCCACTATAGCAGATAGGGTCTTTCTAGTATTTGCACATCAAATCTAAGCTGTCTGAAGTGTTTTTAGAAAGTTATCAACATTTTTATGTTTGGCGTTCTGGAACCCACCTTATCTCAAGCTGAAAACGCGTTTTCTTCATTGTGCCATAACTTTGCAGGGAAGCTTCAGAAAATGAAATTTTAACCTCCCACTATAGCAGAAAGGGTCTTTCTAGTAGTTGCACATCAAATCTAAGCTGTCGAAAGTGTTTTTCCAAAGTTATCAACATTTTTATGTTTGGCGTTTCGGAATCGACCTTATCTCCGGCTGAAAACGTGTTTTCTGCATTGTGCCATAACTTTGCAGGGAAGCTTCAGAACATGAAATTTTAACCTCCCATTATAGCAGAAAAGGTCATTCTAGTAGTTGCACATCAAATCTAAGCTGTCTTGAAGTGTTTTTCTAAAGTTATCAACATTTTTATGTTTGGCGTTCCGGAACCCACCTTATCTCAGTCTGAAAACGCGTTTTACATATTTTGCCATAACTTTGCAGGGAAGCTTAAGAACATGAAATTTTAACATCCCACTATAGCAGAAATGGTCTTTCTAGTAGTTGCACATCAAATCTAAGCTGTCTGAAGTGTTTTTCCAAAGTTATCAACATTTTTATGTTTGGCGTTCTGGAACCCACCTAATCTCAGGCTGAAAACGCGTTTTCTGCATTGTGCCATAACTTTTCAGGGAAGGTTCAGAACGTGAAATGTTCGCCTCCCACTATAGCAGATAGGGTCTTTCTAGTATTTGCACATCAAATCTAAGCTGTCTGAAGTGTTTTTCCAAAGTTTTCAACATTTTTATGTTTGGTGTTCCTGAATCGACCTTATCACAGGCCGAAAACGCGTTTTCTGCATTGTGCCATAACTTCGCAGGGGAGCTTCAGAACATGAAATTTTAACCTCCCACTATAGCAGAATGGGTCTTTCTAGTAGTTGCACATCAAATCTTAGCTGTCTGAAGTGTTTTTCTAAAGTTCTCAACATTTTTATGTTTGGCGTTCTGAAATCAACCTCATCTCAGGCTGAAAACGCGTTTAACGCATTGTGCAATAACTTTGCAGGGAAGCTTCAGAAAATGAAATTTTAACCTCCCACTATAGCAGAAAGGGTCTTTCTAGTAGTTGCACATCAAATCTAAGCTGTCGGAAGTGTTTTTCCAAAGTTATCAACATTTTTATGTTTGGCGTTTCGGAATCGACCTTATCTCCGGCTGAAAACGTGTTTTCTGCATTGTGCCATAACTTTGCAGGGAAGCTTCAGAACATGAAATTTTAACCTCCCATTATAGCAGAAAAGGTCATTCTAGTAGTTGCACATCAAATCTAAGCTGTCTTGACGTGTTTTTCTAAAGTTATCAACATTTTTATGTTTGGCGTTCCGGAACCCACCTTATCTCAGTCTGAAAACGCGTTTTACATATTTTGCCATAACTTTGCAGGGAAGCTTAAGAACATGAAATTTTAACATCCCACTATAGCAGAAATGGTCTTTCTAGTAGTTGCACATCAAATCTAAGCTGTCTGAAGTGTTTTTCCAAAGTTATCAACATTTTTATGTTTGGCGTTCCGGAATCGACCTTATCTCAGGCTGAAAACGCGTTTTCTGCATTGTGCCATAACTTTGCAGGGAAGCTTCAGAACATGAAATTTTAACCTCCCACTATAGCAGAATGGGTCTTTCTTGTAGTTGCACATCAAATCTTAGCTGTCTGAAGTGTTTTTCTAAAGTTCTCAACATTTTTATGTTTGGCGTTCTGAAATCAACCTCATCTCAGGCTGAAAACGGGTTTAACGCATTGTGCCATAACTTTGCAGGGAAGCTTCAGAAAATGAAATTTTAACCTCCCACTATAGCAGAAAGGGTCTTTCTAGTAGTTGCACATCAAATCTAAGCTGTCGAAAGTGTTTTTCCAAAGTTATCAACATTTTTATGTTTGGCGTTTCGGAATCGACCTTATCTCCGGCTGAAAACGTGTTTTCTGCATTGTGCCATAACTTTGCAGGGAAGCTTCAGAACATGAAATTTTAACCTCCCATTATAGCAGAAAAGGTCATTCTAGTAGTTGCACATCAAATCTAAGCTGTCTTGAAGTGTTTTTCTAAAGTTATCAACATTTTTATGTTTGGCGTTCCGGAACCCACCTTATCTCAGTCTGAAAACGCGTTTTACATATTTTGCCATAACTTTGCAGGGAAGCTTAAGAACATGACATTTTAACATCCCACTATAGCAGAAATGGTCTTTCTAGTAGTTGCACATCAAATCTAAGCTGTCTGAAGTGTTTTTCCAAAGTTATCACCATTTTTATGTTTGGCGTTCTGGAACCCACCTAATCTCAGGCTGAAAACGCGTTTTCTGCATTGTGCCATAACTTTTCAGGGAAGGTTCAGAACGTGAAATGTTCGCCTCCCACTATAGCAGATAGGGTCTTTCTAGTATTTGCACATCAAATCTAAGCTGTCTGAAGTGTTTTTCCAAAGTTATCAACATTTTTATGTTTGGCGTTCTGGAACCCACCTTAGCTCAAGCTGAAAACGCGTTTTCTGCATTGTGCCATAACTATTCAGGGAAGCTTCAGAACATGAAATGGTCGCCTCCCACTATAGCAGATAGGGTCTTTCTAGTATTTGCACATCAAATCTAAGCTGTCTGAAGTGGTTTTCCAAAGTTATCAACATTTTTATGTTTGGCGTTCTGGAACCCACCTTATCTCAAGCTGAAAACGCGTTTTCTTCATTGTGCCATAACTTTGCAGGGAAGCTTCAGAACATGAAATTTTCACCTCCCACTAGAGCAGAAAGGGTCTTTCTCGTAGATGCACATCAAATCTAAGCTGTCTGAAGTGTTTTTCCAAAGTTATCAACATTTTTATGTTTGGTGTTCCGGAATCGACCTTATCTCAGGCTGAAAACGCGTTTTCTGCATTGTGCCATAACTTTGCAGGGAAGCTTCAGAACATGAAATTTTAACCTCCCACTATAGCAGAAATGGTCTTTCTAGTAGTTGCACATCAAATCTAAGCTGTCTGAAGTGTTTTTCGAAAGTTTTCAACATTTATATGTTTGGTGTTCCTGAATCGACCTTATCTCAGGCCGAAAATGCGTTTTCTGCATTGTGCCATAACTTTGCAGGGAAGCTTCAGAACATGAAAATTTCACCTCCCACTATAGCAGAAAGGGTCTTTCTAGTAGATGCACATCAAATCTAAGCTGTCTGAAGTGTTTTTCCAAAGTTATCAACATTATTATGTTTGGCGTTCCGGAATCGACCTTATCTCAGGCTGAAAACGCGTTTTCTGCATTGTGCCATAACTTTGCAGGGGAGCTTCAGAACATGAAATTTTAACCTCCCACTATAGCAGAATGGGTCTTACTAGTAGTTGCACATCAAATCTTAGCTGTCTGAAGTGTTTTTCTAAAGTTCTCAACATTTTTATGTTTGGCGTTCTGAAATCAACCTCATCTCAGGCTGAAAACGGGTTTAACGCATTGTGCCATAACTTTGCAGGGAAGCTTCAGAAAATGAAATTTTAACCTCCCACTATAGCAGAAAGGGTCTTTCTAGTAGTTGCACATCAAATCTAAGCTGTCGAAAGTGTTTTTCCAAAGTTATCAACATTTTTATGTTTGGCGTTTCGGAATCGACCTTATCTCCGGCTGAAAACGTGTTTTCTGCATTGTGCCATAACTTTGCAGGGAAGCTTCAGAACATGAAAATTTCACCTCCCACAATAGCAGAAAGGGTCTTTCTAGTAGATGCACATCAAATCTAAGCTGTCTGAAGTGTTTTTCCAAAGTTATCAACATTTTTATGTTTGGTGTTCCGGAATCGACCTTATCTCAGGCTGAAAACGCGTTTTCTGCATTGTGCCATAACTTTGCAGGGAAGCTTCAGAACATGAAATTTTAACCTCCCACTATAGCAGAAATGGTCTTTCTAGTAGTTGCACATCAAATCTAAGCTGTCTGAAGTGTTTTTCGAAAGTTTTCAACATTTATATGTTTGGTGTTCCTGAATCGACCTTATCTCAGGCCGAAAACGCGTTTTCTGCATTGTGCCATAACTTTGCAGGGAAGCTTCAGAACATGAAAATTTCACCTCCCACTATAGCAGAAAGGGTCTTTCTAGTAGATGCACATCAAATCTAAGCTGTCTGAAGTGTTTTTCCAAAGTTATCAACATTATTATGTTTGGCGTTCCGGAATCGACCTTATCTCAGGCTGAAAACGCGTTTTCTGCATTGTGCCATAACTTTGCAGGGGAGCTTCAGAACATGAAATTTTAACCTCCCACTATAGCAGAATGGGTCTTTCTAGTAGTTGCACATCAAATCTTAGCTGTCTGAAGTGTTTTTCTAAAGTTCTCAACATTTTTATGTTTGGCGTTCTGAAATCAACCTCATCTCAGGCTGAAAACGCGTTTAACGCATTGTGCCATAACTTTGCAGGGAAGCTTCAGAACATGAAAATTTCACCTCCCACTATAGCAGAAAGGGTCTTTCGAGTAGATGCACATCAAATCTAAGCTGTCGAAAGTGTTTTTCCAAAGTTATTAACATTTTTATGTTTGGCGTTTCGGAATCGACCTTATCTCCGGCTGAAAACGTGTTTTCTGCATTGTGCCATAACTTTGCAGGGAAGCTTCAGAACATGAAATTTTAACCTCCCATTATAGCAGAAAAGGTCATTCTAGTAGTTGCACATCAAATCTAAGCTGTCTTGAAGTGTTTTTCTAAAGTTATCAACATTTTTATGTTTGGCGTTCCGGAACCCACCTTAGAGAGAGGAAGGAAACCACTATCTGTCAAACCTGTAATGATTTATTGATTTATGACTCCGGAAGTAATAAACCCCAACCCTTCCGGAAGTAATAAAGCCCCTCCCCCTTTTTATATCAAAAAGAAATTAAAATAATAACCCTCCCCTTTTTTATATCAACAGGAAATTAAAATAATAACCCTCCCCCCTTGTTTATGACAGGAAGTAAAATAACGAAGGGAGTGGGGCGGACAGCTGTATAAACATCACCCTGTGTGTATATATATATACGCACCCTTCAGACTGTAGCCAGGAGCAAGGACCCGACGAGCACAACCAACCGACAATGTCTGTCCCTACATCGATGCGTGGATCACCAGTGATCAGTGAGACGGCTGTGACTGTTATTGAGGACCCGTGGATGGGCGTCGGGGCTCCCCGTAAATCTGTAATGTACCTACGACGTACGCAGGCACCGCCGGGGGAATCTTTGCAGGAAGAGTGGTCTCTAGAGCCTTACGGACGCCGAGGAAGATGGGGGTACACGTTTAAGTACGAAACAGCCGAATTGTACATTTACCAGCTGGAGGATGACGAAACCCTGAGTGCCTGTACGGAGATGGCTGTGCTATCGTCTAACGACTGGGGTGTGCTGAGAGAGGTGAAGCCGGAAAATCTTCCCTGGACCGGAGAAGAAGAAGAACAACGTCAGAAGGTCGGAGTCGTTTCTAACAAACCCGAGCATATGGAGAGGAAACCGTCCTTCATGGCTATATGGTTGGCTAAAATGTCAGGATCAGGACGATGGTCCTTCAGGGCCATCCATAAAGTATCAACAGGAGTCACAGGCGAAGAAGAAGAAGATTTCGTCCTGGAGTATTTTAATTCCGATTGTGGCGTTTTTCGTACTCTGTTAACCATACCGATGGATGCTTGGAGTGAGAAAATCCAGGAGATTTCTCCAAAAATCGACGGTCTCTTCTACCATAGCCGCTTATGGAATGATGCCCTTGTGTTGAAAAAAGCACTGACCTTTTAGGACCGCCCCACTCTGGACCGCCTACTTGTTGATGGTTGTTATAAAGAGGATTTTTTCCAGAGCAACACCATGCAGACGTGTCTGTTGGAACAAGACCATCCAAGACAACGATGAGGCCGGAAGGTGTTCCGAGACGTATCGTCACTACCTTCCTCGGAGCTGCTACAGGCGGTCCCGGGTACGGGATGAACAACTCCATGCCGTCACCTCTACTTCCTGCGGTAGAACACGTTGCGGCTGACGATCATAAGTACGAGGGTTCTAACGACGACACGACAGACGGAGCCCGTCCTTCATTGGACGTCAAAGACAACACAGTCGACTCTGTTGCAACTGAAATGCAAGATGTGGATGACGAGGAGGAACCCGTAGGGAAGACGGCAACCACCTGCACCGGGAACGAAACTGTCGACGTGCATCCGACCGTTTTATCCCCTGCTTCTCAAGACCTAGAACCAGCAGCTAATGATGAAACGGACGGATGGATAAGCGGTTTGTTCCTGAAAGCTGTAAAGACAGTTGTATTTCATCTACTAGGTAAAACCATGCGCCGGTATTGGAGGGAGATCTGCTACGGTTGCCAAGTAGACCATCCCAGCCAACTACAACACAGCTGTCTTGAAGAAATGGAGGATGATTTCTACAGGCTTAACTTCCACCCGTTGATGAAGAGACTCTGTAACAAGAACTTTCTGCCTGCTATACAGCATTACTTGACTCTGAATGATGTACAACCAGAGAAAATGAGAATCAAGGCTACAGCCGAGACAGTCTTGCTCGAAATGAGGTCTCCAAAATCAAGTGTATGGACTGAATACATCAAAAATGAGCCAGAGGATCTTCTAATTGAACGTCTGGAATCAGCAAGTAGAATCTGGAATAGAACGCCGGTCCTGGTCGATGTCACAAACACGAGATTCCCTCGTCTGTGATTTACTTTTTTTTTAACTCTTTTACTCTCTTTGTATAACATTACGATTGAATCCTGACATAACTGTTTAATAAAAACATTAAGAAGCATATTCGGATCTCACCTCGTTCATTTCTCGTTTAACATGTCGGTGAAACACATCATTAAAAGAGTTTATTACAATCCTCTTCACCCTGGGAGCTATGGAGGCGTGGATCGCCTCCGTCGCGGGGTGCAGGTCGAGACTGGAAAACCTGTCAGTTCTAAATCTATTAAAGATTTTTTATCAAAACAGGATGCTTACACCCTGCATAAACCGACCAGAGTAAACTTTCCGAGAAACAGAGTATTTGTTCACAGGCCTCTTCAACAATTCCAGGCCGACCTATGCGACATGCAGGCATTGGCTAGATATAACGACGATCAAAATTACTTGTTGACCGTTATAGATGTATTTTCAAAGAAGGCCTATGTACGCGTTTTAAAAAGAAAGACTGCGATCGAGACAGTGAAGGCGTTCGAATCAGTGTTGGAGGAGAGCGGGACGCCTGTAAAGCTACAGACGGATGACGGGAAAGAATTTTTTAACAAGAGTTTCAGGGCTTTGATGGAAAGGAAGGGTATTAATCATTTTTCAACAGCGAGTGACGTTAAGGCCTCTGTGGTTGAGAGATTTAACCGCACTCTTAAAAATCGGATGTGGAGATATTTCACGGCTAAAAACACACTACGTTACATCGAGGTTTTACAGGATCTAGTAAAGAGTTATAATCACAGCTATCACAGCAGTATAAAAATGACACCGATGGAAGTAACTAAAGAAAATACTCTGCAAGTGTTTGACAATCTTTACATTAGACCGTCAAAAGATCGGCAGAAGCCAAAATTTAAGGAGGGCGATCATGTTAGAATATCGAAACTACGAGGTGTATTTGACAAAAAGTATGAGCAGAGTTTTACAGATGAGATATTTACGGTAACTGAATGTATTCAGCGCACCCCGCCTGTGTATAAATTGAAAGATTTCGACGGCGAGCCCATCCAAGGATCATTTTATGATCAAGAATTACAAAAAGTACAACTCGTAAAGGATAAAGTATTTCACGTTGAAAAGATTCTCAAGGAACGCTGCGTTAAAGGAGAGAGGCAGGTCTTTTTCCAATGGAAGAACTGGCCTGAAAAATTCAACAGCTGGGTAAAAGCTTCGGATATAAAAAATATATAACAAGGTCCTTCTTTACATCAGGCATCATATCACCATGTACGACTCAAAGAATGCAGGCTTCTATGTGACTTTACCATCAAACGCCAGCGCAAAAGTTTTTAAAGACAACTCGATCGGTACTTTCCGCGTCGATTTAGCACAACATATTGATTTAAACGGAAAATGGGAGGTCGCTTTGACGGAGATTACATACCCACACACGTGGCATAATATTCCGGAGGATACGGCATCATTTTACTGGAAACCGAACCATAGAGTACCTGATTCCAACACAAACACGGCTCCCCCAGAGGATCAGATTCGGAGGCTAACACGACACGACGGTATAAAGATGAATTTCATAGAGCCATGGCTCGTCTTAGGGCTCCGGATCCCGATGCCAGTGCCTCTGCTCAGAGGAAAAAAGACGAATCACGTGGGATTGATCGACATTTCAAAGCGGCTGGAACAGATATTTCCAGACTGAAGTTTAAGGGAGGATATTACAGCTCTATTAATCAGATTACAACCGAGTTGGCACAAACCTTTAAAAAAACCAATAACGACATACGCTTCCTGTTTGACAGTGCACGGCAAAAAATTGATCTTCAAGGAGACGGGCAGAACCTAGTGCTTTTTAACTCGCCTTTGGCTTACATGCTAGGTGTAGAGCCTGGTCATTGGATCAATTTTTGCGACTACAGAGCGCCCCATCCAGTTGATTTAAAAGTGGGGTTTTACCATCTTTACTGTTACAGCGATGTTGTAAGACCGCAGCTTGTAGGGGATGCATATGCACCGCTTTTAAGAACTGTGGAAATCAAGGGTAGCTACTCAGATATAATCACACAACATTTTAACCCTGCTTACTATTTACCGGTGGCCAAGAACCATATTGAAAATATTCAGATACAAATTAAATCGGATCTTAACAAACCAGTCAATTTTACCTTTGGAAAGGTGGTGGTGACTCTACACTTTAGACCTGTTACTTGAGAGGATATTATATAACCCTTGTATCGTCATGTGGAAATTCATTCACCAGCACAACACCGGAGAGAGATAACCAGTCTTTGCAGACCAAGTCGTAAACAAACACAATGGTTCACGCAGGCTTAAGAGACGACCCTCACAGATTTGTACAATATTATGAAAAACAGGTGGGTGGAGATCTACCGGGTTTCTACGGTGCCCCTGTTATGTACGGACGAGGCATAGGTTCCCTCTTCTCGAAAATGTTTCGGTTTGTATCACCTCTGTTAAAAAGAGGTATTGCCATCGCGAAACCCCATCTCAAATCAGCAGTGGGTAACATAGCCACAGATATGTTCACCCGCACCGTGAGAGGTATGAGCGATCAACAGAGACAGGAAGGGTCAGGAGGTATAGCCGTCTTATCACGAAGGACAAAGAGACGCCCACCAGGACGGCGTGTAACACAGAGCTCTAATAAACGTACAAACAAAAAAAGAAAGAAGTCAGTTGACAGAAGCAGACGGGCCAAGAGGAAGTCCAGAGGGAGCTCTGATATATTTTAAAAAACCTTATATACGGTAACATGGCGCTCCTACACCAGAAATCTGCTGAATGCACATTGGCAGAACTGGATTTATTCACGCCCCCAATGACGCAACTTTCCATCGAAGACAAAATTTACACTGAAATTGCGCCAGTAGCCGCTATCAGCGAAGGAGGACCGATTGAGTTTTTTATACCGGGAGACGGTGAAAAGTATCTAGACCTAAACGACACCCTTCTACACGTGCGTGTAAGAATTACGAACGCCGATGGCACACCGCTGGCTAACGACGCAGCAGTCGGCCTCATCAATTACCCTCTAAACACAATCTTTGACCAGTGTGATGTGGTTCTGGGCGATCGGATGATTTCGCAATCCAGTTCCACACATCCGTACAGAGCTATGATTGAAACACTTCTCAACTTTTCAGGCGACACTCTTAAAACACAGTTTAGCGCCGGTCTTTTTTACCAAGACACACCTGGGTCAGTTGACTCGATCGTCACAGTAAACGGTCCCAACGCAGGTCTTAATAAGAGGGCCGAGTTCACGAGCAGATCCAGAGAAGTACATCTTCTAGGGCCTCTCCACAGCGACATATTTTTCTGCGAGAGACTGTTATTAAACTCTGTCGATTTAAGAATTAAACTCACCAGAGCGAATGATGCCTTCTGCCTGACCGGACCCCGCGACTCCACCTTCCGTCTGAAAATCCTTGGCGCATCTCTGTTTGTGAAGAAAGTCACTGTTTCGCCAGCTGTGAGAATAGGTCATGCGGCGGGTTTGTTAAAAGGAAATGCTCTCTACCCGCTCTCGCGAGTCAATGTAAAAACATACTCCATTCCAGAAAACTCAAGAATATGTACCCAGGAGAATTTGTTTCTGGGTTCAATACCTAAATACGTGGTTTTAGGGTTGGTACATCACGAGGCGTTTACCGGTAGGAGAGATCTCTCCCCGTTCAATTTTCATCATTACAACACTGAATATCTAGCCCTCTGTCAGGATGGCCGACAGATCCCCGCTAAAGCTTTTCAACCTCAGTTTAATAACGGTATGGCGGTCAGAGAGTTTTATAACATGATTCTAGCTACAGGAAGACATTTGAAGGATCTGCCTCTAAGCATTGACCGTGAAGGTTTTAACAGCGGTTATTCGTTGTTTGCATTTAATCTCAATCCAGCCGACGACAACGACGCTCTCTCTCCTGTCTCAAATGGGAATTTAAGACTGGAGATGAGATTCAGAGTACCCTTACCGAACACCGTAACACTGATTGTATACGCTTGTTATGATTCCATTCTGGAGATTGATGCAAAAAGACAAGTGTTGGTGGACTATTATTAAAAAGTTATGGATAGTCTCCAGTTACAGAGGCTGCTGAGAGGTCTCTTGGGTGACACATTTTACGGTGTATGGCCGTCGGACAGGCTGCCTCAATCGGCACAACACCTCAGACTGCCTGCATATTTCATCGTCAACACACATCCGTCGCATAAACCAGGAGAGCACTGGTTGGCTTTAACTCTCGAAGAAGACGGTAGAACAACTTTCTTTGACTCGTTTGGAATGGGGCCCTACTTTGCACATTACCCTGAAAATATTTTAAAGTTTCTCAAAAAACATTCAGTCGGCATCAAGTACAACAATGGTCAACTACAGCACCCCCTATCATTTGTATGTGGTCATCACTGCGTCTTCTACCTCTGTCATCGCGCTAGAGGGCTGTCTATCGAAGAAGTATTAAGTCTATACAGCGGCGATACCTTAAAAAATGACCTCATGGTATACAACTTTGTGAAAGAACATCAACAATGTCTAAAAAGATGCGCGCACTGTCCGTGGAAACAACAAAACTGTTCTCTTCTGTATTTTAAAGACTATTGTAACGTGTGACTAATCTTATTTTGTTTGTGCGTGTGTTAAAAAGAAAATCTGTAATCTTATAGTAATTCAATAAAACATTTTATTGATGAAAAGACAATAACCGTGTACAAGGTAATTATTCATGAAACCCATCGAGGTGTTAGAGACAATTTCTTCCCTTTGGTCGCTACATGCGTTAAGCGTCGTCGAGGTGTCACTTTAGAGTCCTTAGGGTCGGGAGACCAGCCCTCGGCTATACTTTTCTTTCGCGAGGTAGAATTCGATTTAAGTCTCTGATATTGAGCCCTCGCTTCAGGATTGGACAGCAGTGTGAGAGGGATGTTTAGCTTTAATAATGTGACGAGAAACTCGGACCACCCCTCAGGTAATGAAGAACTTGTTTTCTTATACGGTAGGGAAAGGTACTTGAATATATCAATCACATGAGAGCCTTTTACAGCATTTCCTTCATACATAAATTCACCATTCATATTCCAACCGTCGCCATTTTTGGATATCCTCTGGATAATGTATTCAGCATTTCTTCGAGCTTTTGACGGAAGGCTATTTAGAATATCCTTACCCACAACGTCCGTTACAGAGGGTGTTTTTAGAACGCTTTCGTCGCGACTGTCAGAGTCGAGGGGATGATCTCCGTCTCGCTGTAAAGTCAGAGTTACTCTCCTTTGGTCTCTCTGATCCTGTTTTGTAAAGGTTAAATATCTCTGCAATAGAGCATCATACTTTTTAATCTTCTCATACGAGTTTAACTGAGAATCATTTAGAACAGTCCTCATCTTCTCATTCAATTCATCTTCGGCTGTTTCACGGATGTCAGTGGATGGGCGTGATAACTGGTTAATTTGCTGAGGAGAGACGAGATACATTTTCTGGACAGTCTTCATGGCGTTTTACTTCTTTACAAGTCCGCCTATTAGATTTCCAATGATTGGAACGGCAGCCGCTAGCAACGGCAACAGGAATCCACCCGACTGTTTTTTAAGAATCCTTCGTTTACGCTTCACGCACGCTTTTTTATTAGCCAAGAGTCTGATGTTTTTCTTCTGTTTTTTTAGTTTTTTGAACTGAGCTTGCGACAATGGTACATTCCCCTTCAAAACATTCAGGGCAATCTCGCCAAGAGCTTGAATAAAGTCCCGAGAACTACGCATCAAAATGTCTTTACGTTTCTTTGACGGAGCGTGGTATAGTTCCTTAAGTAAAACAGCGTTTCTTTTTATACGCTCTGACATAACTTAAACAGACGTTTTTGGTATGTACACAGTGTGACGCTGGTGAGGAAGTATCCCAGTCCTTAGTCTGTAGCGTTCTGGACATGAGGGTGTTAGATCAACAATTAAGTACCCGTGAGCGTCGGTTGTAGCATCTTCAAAGCTTTCTAGAAAGAAAGCTCTTTGAGACGGGTAAATCTGTTGAGCAAGAACTTTTATCTGCATTTTATCGCGAGGATTCTTAAACAATACAAAGTAATTGCTATTCAGACTAATAGTACGACTATATTTACCACGATGAAATAAGTTTTGCGTCAGCATTATAACACTCATATTTTTATGATGTCTATACTGTGTAAAAACACGGACAACCTCTGGGTTTTCAGAAGCTTCAAAAATAACATCATCAAAAATAATCAAATGTTTTCTATCAGAAGGAAATACATCTTCATTTTCAAAAGATTCAGGTAAACCTTCAATGAATTTGATATTTTTATTCATCTTTTGCAATTCAGTGTACATAGGTTGAAAAGAAGTATAAATCCACACAATATTTACATTGACATCATCCATAACATGTTCACAATTTTCAAGCATACATTTTACAAAATGGGTCTTTCCTGACCCCGATGGTCCCACCACTAGACATGAAAATGGTGTTTTCAAACGAGGATCGAAATTAATTCCTTCCATAATGACCCCTCATCCACTCAAAACTCAGAATCCGAAAGGTTTGGTTGTGCCGTCCGAAAACAATCGCCTCTTATCGTACACGACCCGGAGTTTTTTAATAACTGACCTGTTTTTTACGGTGATGTTTTTTTTATCCCTCACGATGTTGTGTTGGAGGGTCTCAAGCACCCCATCAGGTGAATTCTGCAAATACCCCTCTACAAGATCTCTGACGGAGTCAAAGTTTATCCGCTGACAAGATTCTTTTGTTTGTGTGATACCTTTAACCTTCATCACAACCTTCTTCTGTCCTTTGGTCCTATAAGCATACGTCTTAGGACCTGCCGAAACAAAGTCCTCGATGCTATCCCCGTCGAGTTCATCAGTCAGATCACCGAGATAGTTACCTAATTTTAAAGGTGTCTCACCGTCTTTCACCACATATATCAAGCTGTCTGTGTCGACATAGAGAACATTCTCCTGCAATTTCTCCATGTAACTGTACAACTTCAGACGAGCATAAGCAGTGGTAAAAGCACCGATAAAAACATTGCTGCTTTTACCAGGAGGGTAGAGACCCTTGTAACGCCACTGGATCACAACTTTTTTCTCATCCAGCACGTTAAAGTAGCTGACCTCGTATTTCCCTGAAAACAAGAAACTAAAAAACTCGTTGGGGTCTGACACTACAGAAACCTGAGACATGTTCTCCCTCTGGCAGAACTTGCCCCACAGGCTATTAAGACAAGCTTTAGCCACCTGTCTCTTTGCTGGGTTGTGACAAATCTTATCAGCACAAAGCAAAATCCCCTGATGGGCTTGATAATCCTGAATGTATTTGTCGCGGCTTTCCTGATCAACGGCCTCAGCAGGGTAACCAGAAGCCTCCTGCTTCCCCTTCAGGAATGTACGGATGTAACCCGCGAAAATACAATCGCTAGATCTATCAAAATGCCATACTTCGATAATCTTGGCCACCTTGTATCCCTTGTCCAGAGCCTTGTTGAACTCAACGGTGACCCACACCCCTGTCAAAGCACGCTCATCATCATTATGCGTACAGTCACTGTCCTGAACATTACGACTCGAACAGATACTGCATAATGTGAAGTGTAATTTACCCCCTGGTCCTCTATAGGGTAAAACGGGTACATATAAACCCCTAGGAGGATAGACAACCGCCTTGATCAGACCGAAGTACTGTCTAGGATCACCAAAGTCCTTGTGGATTATTCGGGGATGCCCTAGAGGGTAGGAGCATGTGCTGTTGACGTAAGGATACAGAGAGGTGACGTCAGCGTAATAAACTTTTTCACCAGGCTTGGTCGTGTAACGTAGCTTTAAAGCACTGGTTCTACCGCCGTAGAGGGCATTACGAGGGTTGAGAGGCTCAGGGGTGTCAAAATCTAAGAGAAAATCTCTGAGATCATCACACGATTGTCGAAGCGAACGCCATTCGTGCTCCCAGATGGTAACAAGTCGCACCCCATGATCAGACTTTAACGTCTGCTCTCTCCCCACCGTAGCAGAGTAGAATTCACCATAGGGTCTACCTCTTAATGGGCAGACTGCATGAGGATCAACACACGAAGGACACCCGTGGAAGAAACATCCGTAAAACTCCCAGACCTGCTTAACACCGTCAACTTCTGCATAACCGTCAACAAAATACTGGCCAAACGACATCTCCCCACGATTCAAGGCATGCTGGATGAAAATACCCTGTCTGTGTGATTCCCACTGCAGCCATTGGATGGAAGCATCTGAGAACCTCTTGGTGCCTCTTGTCATGTAATTGTAGGGACACGGTATGGCCAATGTGTCTGGTTTTAAAAAGTTGGTCCTGAAAACAGCCATACACGCAGAGGCGATTGTTACGGATGAGAGTGCATCAACACCTGTTTCTTTAAAAAACTCCTCTCTAAATATTGTGCATCCTCTGGCCAGAATGTCGACATCATTTTTACAATAACGAATAGCTTCACTCCTGAAATCGAAAGAATTCTCACGCACAGATTCATACCAGCTGTAAAAATCTCTCTGTTCAGGGTCTGACATGCTCTCAACGCCATAGTCTGAGGGAGGAGGATAGGCCCCGATGTAATGCAGGCGCTCTTTTGAGCTAAACTTGTGTGGAAAAAAACCCTTGCAATGGTCTGTGAAACCTAGAGCTTTAGGCATGGAGCTGAGTCGCATGGTTAGGAATGAGAGAGAGTCAATGAATTTTAGCTTGTAGTGAGGATCCTCAAGACAAAGTATCTTACTACCTGTCATGATTATCCTCTTGGGTATTAACCCTTCGTCAAGCATACCTCTCAAGACAATGATGCTGTCAAAACCCCTGGCATTATGCGCAACAAAAACACAGCCTCTAAACCGGTTCTTTCTGAAATATAAAAGAAACGCTCTAACACAATCGAGACCGTAAAACACCCTCTCTTCACCTTTCTGCGTCTTCACACACACTAAAAAAGGGACATGTCTACCTTGGTCGTCTGTAAACGTTTCAAAATCATAAAAAACCAGATCAGGATGCTCTGTCTTCCTGGCAACGGTTTGAATGTAGCACTGGTGGACCTCATTTGTCGTCGATAATTTTACACCGCAGATGTTACATTTAAGCACAACGCAACAGTGGTTGGGTTTACCCTGTTTTAACGGGATATACCGGCACCTTCCGCATTTTTCACATTTTTTGTATCTCTGACACAGACTCGACCCATTAGCACCAATCGCTTTGTGTCTCGCAATGCAGGAAGGCGTTCTACAAACCCTGCGGCAGTCCTCGCAAGTTACAGGGTTTGGAACCTCTGTAGGGCAAACAGGATCGTGACAAACACTACAGTGACCTTTACATATGTGTTTTGATTTATCTTCATACCCCTTATGACAGCTGCTGCAGAAGTAACGTGTTCCTAAAAAACCTTTTGGGTTCTTCACCCCGTAATAGTGTCCCTGAAGCAGAAACAAGTATAAGGGTTCCGAACTATCAGCAAAACCGGTGGCATAATGCGCTAATGGCTGGTTTGCTGTCGTTTTATGAAACACGACGATTTTACGCTTCACTATCTGTTCGAACAGGGGTATATCTGTAAATGTGATCTGTGTTTGAGAATCTAAACCAGCTTTGTTTTGTAATTCTCTTCCCAACTCAACACAATCTTGATACGTACGCTTAGGGTTAAGGAGACAAGAAAGGCTGATTGCGAAGCAAAGCTGATCAGTTCCATCACCACCAACTACATAGAGATGCCGTCTTTTTTTACCAATAATTTCGGCATCCAGTGTCTTCTCGAGCTTGCGTTTAGCGCCTCCTCGAGGGTTATGCACAATTTGAACCGTTAATTCGATTCTCTTGCCCATAGCGATGACTCTGTCAGACTGCACTGTGTTGCTGAGGAGGTCCTCAAAAGCAGGGTAGATATTTCCGCCGTCACCTTCAACCACAACATTAACGTGTTCTTGAACATCTTCGCCAACCACTTCAAGCTGAACCACGTCCTCCCGTTCTGCTAGTCTCTGCGCTTCGTCAGCTAGCTCTCTGACCTGTTCCATCAAGCCTCTGTAGAAAGTAGCTAAATCAGGAGTGTCTGGTACAGCAGGACGTGTTAGCACCCTTCTTATCCTGTCGGTGTTAAAAGGCTCTATGACTTCTGAATCAATACCGGTACCACCAATGCAGCATCCTTCCTGAACCGAATCAACGTCATCGTCAACAACGTCGTCGCTACGGCTAGAGCAGGGTACATCTATCAGAGGGTCAAGAGCAGGTGTCCCTGAATCAGCCGTCTGTAGATTATCAACAAACCTTTCTAACCAATCGTCATTGTCTAAAGAGGTATCAGCCCTACCCTCACGAGATGATGCAGGAACCATATTAAAAATACGATTATCCTCTCTCTCACCAAAAAAAATTGACTCCATGTTTTCGTTTATACTCGGGTCGTAGACCTGCACTACATCCTCCTCAGACATGTCGTCAAACAAGTCAGCCAGAAACATACGTGTCGGTGAAGCACTCTGGCCAATGGGGTGTGGTGTAGTGTACTGGTTGTGGGTGGATTCAGGGTCAGAACCGGAAGGAAAACCATCATGGTCGGCCATAACGTAATAATAACAATAACAATAACAATAAAATAATAATTTAAAAATTTAATAAACAAAACAACAGTCTCAAAACACAAAACCGTGGTGTAACAACAATCTCAAAACACAATCACCCACGATGTAACAGCAACTTCAAAACACAATCGTCCCGCGGTGCAACAGCAACCTCAAAACACAATCATCCAGCACTGCTTTTAAATAATGAGGCTCCAAATGGACCTTACTGTGGTTGAACTTCAGATCAGTCCACGACGTCTGTTACCACCAGGTCCTTGACGTTTTAGGAGCCTCAGAACTTCGGCCACCAGAGCTTTATTTGTGACGTCCTTAGCGATGAGTTCTGTAACAGCGGTAATAATATATAAGACATATGCATCCCAGCTGATTACTCATTGAAATAGTTGTTAATCTTACCTTCACGTAGATTTCGCGCCAACCGTCGGTATCTACGTGCTTGACGTGCTTGCCTGGCTAGACGTCGACTCTGTATTTCGATCTGATGTAGACGCCGTTCAAGCGTACGCACTCTCTGCTCGGCGGTAGGGGGTAGAGGCAGGGGTTGGTCGAGGGGCGATGTGATGTAAGACGGCGTCGGTATCCGGGGTGCTGTCCGTGGGCTGTCCGAGGTCGTTGCTGGTGTTGATGGCGGCGGCGTCGATGGCTGTGTTGATGACGGCGGTGACGGTAGCGGTGCTGATGACGGCGGTGACGGTGGCAGTGGAGGTGCAGGTTCCTCGGTTGTCGATGTCGAGTCCTCCGCAGGGAACGATCCAGATAGCAAATCCAGAGGTACTGCTAAAACCGGTGTCGATGTCTCCCACAAAGGCCAAGACCCCGGAGGGAGATCTGAAACAGAATATTGACAACAATGCAAATGTAAATACAATCGGAAAGCAAGACCTCCGGTCGCAGTTAATACCGTATAAATATAAGTAGAGTAGTATGGAAATAACCTGAGTAAAATATGAAAAAATACGACCTGCAAAAAACACAATTACGTAATCATATAACCGGTGTAGAGACGTGTTGTTTTCTAACAATGACGATAATAAAACAACAACATGTGTAGCATCCATATCAAAAAATCCATCATCACAACAGAACCAGATCCTTAAGAGCATTAAAAAATAAATAAATAAATAAAAAGAATAAAATAAAATAATAAATAAACGTAGGGATCTACTAAGGTTCAACATTTAAAGCATAAAAACAAATAGTAAATCACTAGTGTATACTGTCATTAAAGCACATTACAATTAGTAAAATCACGACCTCTAGTGGTCAACGACGTTAAAGCATAGTGTAAATAGTAACCACGACCTCTAGTGGTCAACGACGTTAAAGCATAGTGTAAAGAGTAACCACGACCTCTAGTGGCTATCGTCGTTAGAGCATAGTGTAAATAGTAATCACGACCTCTAGGGGTCATAACCATTAAAAGCATAGTAATAAAATTACAACGACGTTTAGCTGTAACAGTTACTCAAACACCTTCAATAATAAAATCACACTGTCTAAAAGCATATAGCCTGAACATAGATAAACCAAATTACAGATAACAGACAGCTTGATGCTCTAACACACCAAATAGACGCATCATTAAACCACAAGTATAATACTGAACATACAACCATTCATCTGATACTGAACGGTAGAGATGTGTGTTGAAAAAAATTGAGATTCGCATCTTACCAAACGTTGGAGGTTGCGTTGAAGCGATGGGTAGAAGACACGGCGTGCTCGACGCCTTTGTATCTGTTTTTTATGTGAAAAAAATAAATAAATAAATACAGCAGTGAAACGTAAACTATCACTCTAAATGTTTTTTTCTCACCCCCAATCAGTTGCGGTGTCTGCTGAGTGAAAGAATCCACGTGTGAATGATCTACTCCTTCGACCTCTGACTGAACATCTGTTTTTATACGCACAGGCATTGAATAAAACAAAAAACATAGGTAGTTAAACATAAAACACATCGACAGGATGTGGTTAAAATACTTTTTCTTTTTTTTTTGATTGAACTGAATGTTTTGCTCTCACCGACGAACAGTTGGAGCGACCCCTCCAATAAATGATCAGCCACCGCAGGGTCCTGCCGACTTCCCGGGCGTGTCTGATTTCCGGGTTCCGATTGATCTTTTCATGCACACACACACGTATACACACACACACACACACACACACACACACACACACACACACATATGCACGTATATACACTTAATAAATATTGTTATTCTTTACCTAGTTATCGTAATTATGTTTAGAATTGCTGTCTCCTTCTCACCAATGACTCGCGACGGTCCTGTCTTCCGTGTCGAATTATACCGCCGTTTCCGACTCAGAGAGCGCTGGTTACTCCCCTTCGGTCGATTTCCTGTACTCGGCTCAGGCCGAGGTGCGGTAAACTCGTCCTCACTGTCGATTATTATAACACACGGGGTGTTCGGATCCTCAACGCTGCTCACTCGAAGACTCGCTCTCGGATTCGCCGACGACGGATCCGTGTGGACGCCTCCGTGTGGACGCCTCCGTCTTCAAAAGTTCCCCGCATTAACCGCTCAAGCTCCTCAGCGTCAATCAGCGTCTCCGGAAAGTTATCCGCGGAGGCGATAATATCTGAAAAATAGAAGAGCGGTTGTTGTAGCGCTTAATAGTAGAGGTATTAACAACGAATTATAAAATAATTAAATATTTTTTACCTGTATCACTCTGTGTTAAATGAACATCACACAGATGAGTGACGATATCTGTGAATGAAAAGAGATGTGGTACGTGATAAACATGACATAACGTTTTTATTATACTTATATATGTAAATGTAGATACATAGATATACATATATGTATATACATATATGTATACTGTACATAGATAGATAGATAGACAAATAGATAGATTGATATTCACCTACGCTGTGCGGAGGAAGAGGCATCCATGGTAGGCCTGGAGTCGTTTGGAGAGGCGGCTAAGGTTCTGGGAGGTCTGGTCAACAGCAAAGGTTACCCCTGAACTGATGTAAAATGTGGTCTGAACCAGGGTCACCTAAATACTCCGTTTGTGTGGGCAGGGCCTAGGTGACGCCTTTGTTGATTTGAATACTTCAAAACAACACAGGAAGAGACCCGTGTCTGCTAGGTAGCTCAGAGGTGTGAACCGACCCTCCACCAAATGGCGTAATTTGAAAAGGAAGGTCTACAGGTGGGGTGTCCTGGGTGTGAACACGGTCTAAACAACGTTGTCTGAAAGTCAATGAGCTCTGCCTTCAAATTGTCCTTTTTGAAGATTCAATCGTGTGGGAAAGAACTCACGTCTCCCCTGTAAATTAACCAATTATCGCAGACTCTGTTTCAGTGTCTGAGAAAGAGTCAGGCATAATACCAGTTGTCACCCCAGCTGTTTGAAAGTATTTCCTGAATAAGTAAAAATGCATTGTTTCAAACAGGGGTATAAAATTAAATAGACTGATTCAGCAGAAAGTCATATGAGTTGAATAGCTGTGGCGTCTGAACTAATGCTGAAAAACTAAAAGTATTTCTTTCTTTTGTTTTACTCTTGTTCACTCAACCTTATTTTCTGAAAAAACTAAAAGTATTTCTTTCTTTTGTTTTACACTTGTTCACTCAACCTTATTTTCTGAAAAACTAAAAGTATTTCTTTCTTTTGTTTTACCCTTGTTCGCTCAACCTTATTTTCTGAAAAACTAAAAGTATTTCTTTCTTTTGTTTTACCCTTGTTCGCTCAACCTTATTTTCTGAAAAACTAAAAGTATTTCTTTCTTTTGTTTTACCCTTGTTCGCTCAACCTTATTTTCTGAAAAACTAAAAGTATTTCTTTCTTTTGTTTTACCCTTGTTCGCTCAACCTTATTTTCTGAAAAACTAAAAGTATTTCTTTCTTTTGTTTTACCCTTGTTCACTCAACCTTATTTTCTGAAAAACTAAAAGTATTTCTTTCTTTTGTTTTACTCTTGTTCACTCAACCTTATTTTCTGAAAAACTAAAAGTATTTCTTTCTTTCGTTTTACTCTTGTTCACTCAACCTTATTTTCTGAAAAACTAAAAGTATTTCTTTCTTTCGTTTTACTCTTGTTCACTCAACCTTATTTTCTGAAAAACTAAAAGTATTTCTTTCTTTTGTTTTACTCTTGTTCACTCAACCTTATTTTCTGAAAACTAAAAGTATTTCTCAGACATGTACAAATTATCTGTTTTAAACACATTTTGAATAATGGTGCATGAGTTGGTGGCTGTGTCATTTGAACTATGAGTGAAGACTTTAAAAAAAAAAAAAAGTGTTTTCTTTCTACTGTTTTATCTTTAAGAAATATTTCAAGAATGAAAAACTGCTTCATAAGCTGTTAAATAACTTCTAGAATGTTTAAACCAGAAATAATATCGCAGCTTTTACCCACATCCTCAAGGTAATCCACGAAGCCTCATCACACCCCTTCCTCCCACAGACCCTACCTGGCCCTCCTGCCGTGTCTAACCATTTGTTGCGTCTGTGAGGATGTAGCCGACACCCCCCACCCCTCCTTCTCGCAGACCCTACCTGGCCCCCCCTGCCGTGTCTAACCATTTGTTGCGTCTGAGAGGATGCAACCGATCCCCCACACCCCACCCTCCCACGGATCCTTCCTGACGCCCCCCGCCATGCTTAACCATTTGTTGCGTCTGTGAGGATGTAACCGACCCCCGCCCTTGTATCACACAAGGGTGAAGCTTCCCCTCTCAACCACCGTTATTTTCCTTCCCGTCATAAAACAAGGGGAGGTTATTATTTTAATTTCCTGTTGATATAAAAACTGGCGTGGGTTATTATTTTAATTTCTTTTTGATATAAAAAGGGGGAGGGGCTTTATTACTTCCGGAAGGGTTGGGGTTTATTACTTCCGGAGTCCTAAATCAATAAATCATTACAGGTTTGACAGATAGTGGTTTCCTTCCTCTCTCTCACCTTATCTCAGTCTGAAAACGCGTTTTACATATTTTGCCATAACTTTGCAGGGAAGCTTAAGAACATGAAATTTTAACCTCCCATTATAGCAGAAAAGGTCATTCTAGTAGTTGCACATCAAATCTAAGCTGTCTTGAAGGGTTTTTCTAAAGTTATCAACATTTTTATGTTTGGCGTTCCGGAACCCACCTTATCTCACGCTGAAAACGCGTTTTCGGCATTGTGCCATAACTTTGCAGGGAAGCTTCAGAACATGAAATATTCACCTCCCACTATAGCAGAAAGGGTCTTTCTAGTAGTTGCACATCAAATCTAAGCTGTCTGAAATGTTTTTCCAAAGTTATCAACATTTTTACGTTTGGTGTTCCGGAACCCACCTTATCTCAAGCTGAACACGCGTTTTCTGCATTGTGCTATAACTTTGCAGGGAATCTTCAGGACATAAAATTTTCACCTCCCACAATAGCCGAAAGGGTCTTTCTAGTAGTTGCACATCAAATCTAAGCTGTCTGAAGTTTTTTTCCAAGGTTATCAACATTTTTATGTTTGGCGTTGCGGAATCGACCTTATCTTAGGCTGAAAACGCGTTTTACACATTGTGCAATAACTTTGCAGGGAAGCTTCAGAACATGAAATGTTCACATCCCACTATAGCAGAAAGGGTCTTTCTAGTAGTTGCACATCAAATCTAAGCTATCTGAAGTGTTTTTCCAAAGTTATCAACATTTTTATGTTTGGCGTTCCGGAATTGACCTTATCTCAGGATGAAAAATCGTTTTCTGCATTGTCTCATAACTTTGCAGGGAAGCTTCAGAACATGAAATTTTCAACTCCCACTATACCAGAAAGGGTCTTTCTAGTAGTTGCACATCAAATCTAAGCTGTCTGAAGTGTTTTTCCAAAGTTATGAACATTTTCATGTTTGGCGTTCGGGAATCAACCATATCTCAGGCAGAAAAGGCGTTTTCTGCATTGAGCCATAACTTTGCAGGGAAGCTTCAGAACATGAAATTTCACCTCCCACTATAGCAGAAATGGTCTTTCTAGTAGTTGCACATCAAATCTAAGCTGTCTGAAGTGTTTTTCCAAAGTTATCAACATTCTTATGTTTGGCGTACCGGAATCAACCTTATCTCAGGCTGAAAACGCGTTTTACGCATTGTGCCATAACTTTGCAGGGAAGCTTCAGAACATGAAATGTTCGCCTCCCACTATAGCAGATAGGGTCTTTCTGGTAGTTGCACATCAAATCTAAGCTGTCTGAAGTGTTGTTCCAAAGTTATCAACATTTTTACGTTTGGTGTTTCGGAAACCACCTTATCTCAGGCTGAAAACGCGTTTTCTGCATTGTGCCATAACTTCTCAGGGAAGCTTCAGAACATGAAATGTTCACCTCCCACTATAGCAGAGAGGGTCTTTCTAGTAGTTGCTCATCAAATCTAAGCTGTCTGAAGTGTTTTTCCAAAGTTATCAACATTTTTATGTTTGGCGTTCCGGAACCCACCTTATCTCAGTCTGAAAACGCGTTTTACATATTTTGCCATAACTTTGCAGGGAAGCTTCAGAACATGAAATTTTCACGTCCCACTATAGCAGAAAGGGTCTTTCTAGTACTTGCACATTAAATCTAAGCTGCCAGAAGTGTTTTTCGAAAGTTATCAACATTTTTACGTTTGGCGTTCCGGAATCGACTTTATCTCAGGATGAAAAATCGTTTTCTGTATTGTCCCATAACTTTGCAGGGAAGCTTCAGAACATGAAATTTTCACCTCCCACTATAGCAGAAAGGGTCTTTCTAGTAGTTGCACATCAAATCTAAGCTGTCTGAAGTGTTTTTCGAAAGATATGAACATTTTTATGTTTCGCGTTCCGTAATCAACCTTATCTCAGGATGAAAAATCGTTTTCTGCATTGTCCCATAACTTTCCATGGGAAGCTTCAGAACATGAAATTTTGACCTCCCACTATCACAGAAAGGGTCTTTCTAGTACTTGCACATCAAATCTAAGCTGTCTGAAGTGTTTTTCCAAAGTGATCAACATTTTTACGTTTGCCGTTTCGGAACCCACCTTATCTCAGGCTGAAAACGCGTTTTCTGCATTGTCCCATAACTTTCCAGGGAAGCTTTACAACATGAAATTTTGACCTCCGACTATAGCAGAAAGGGTCTTTATCAACATTTTTATGTTTGGCGTTCCAGAATCGACCTTATCTCAGGCTGAAAACGCGTTTTACGCATTGTGCCATAACTTTGCAGGGAAGCTTCGGAAAATTAAATTTTCACCTCTCACTAAAGCAGAAAGGATCTTTCTAGTAGTTGCACATCAAATCTAAGCTGTCTGAAGTGTTTTTCGAAAGTTATCAACATTTTCATGTATGGCGTTCCAGAATCAACCTTATCTCAGGCTGAAAACGCGTTTTACGCATTGTGCCATAACTTTGCAGGGAACCTTTAGAACATGAATTTTTCACCTCCCACTATAGCAGAAAGGGTCTTTCTCGGAGTTGCACATCAAATCTAAGCTGTCTGAAGTGTTTTTCCAAAGTTATCAACATTTTTATGTTTGGCGTTCTGGAATCAACCTTATCTCAGGCTGAAAACGCATTTTCTGCATTGTGCCATAACTTTGCAAGGAAGCTTCAGAACATGAAATTTTCACCTCCCACTATAGCAGAAAGGGTCTTTCTAGTAGTTGCACGTCAGATCTAAGCTGTCTGAAGTGTTTTTCGAAAGTTATCAACATTTTTATGTTTGGCGTTTCGGAACCCACCTTGTCTCAGGCTGAAAAATCATTTTCTGCATTGTCCCACAACTTCTCAGGGAAGCTTCAGAACATGAAATTTCGACCTCCCACTATAGCAGAAAGGGTCTTTCTAGTAGTTGCACATCAAATCTAAGCTGTCTGAAGTGTTTTTCCATAGTTATCAACATTTTTATGTTTGGCGTTCCGGAATTGACCTTATCTCAGGCTGAAAACGCGTTTTACGCATTGTGCCATAACTTTGCAGGGAAGGTTCAGAAAATGAAATTTTCACCTCCCACTATAGCAGAAAGGGTCTTTCTAGTAGTTGCACATCAAATCTAAGCTGTCTGAAGTGTTGTTCCAAAGTCATCATCATTTTTACGCTTGGTGTTCCGGAATCGACCTTATCTCAGGATGAAAAATCGTTTTCTGCATTGTCCCATAACTTTCCAGGGAAGCTTCAGAACATGAAATTTTGACCTCCCACTATAGCAGAAAGGCTCTTTCTAGTAGTTGCACATCAAATCTAAGCTGTCTGAAGTGTTTTTCGAAAGTTATCAACATTTTTATGTTTGGCGTTCCGGAACCCACCTTATCTCAAGCTGAAAACGCGTTTTCTGCATTGTGCCATAACTTTGCAGGGAAGCTTCAGAACATGAAATGTTCACCTCCCACTATAGCAGGAAGGGTCTTTCTAGTAGTTGCACATCAAATCTAAGCAGTCTGAAGTGTTTTTCGAAAGTTATCTACATTTTTATGTTTGGCGTTCCAGAATCGACCTTATCTCAGGCTGAAAACGCGTTGTCTGCATTGTGCCATAACTTTGCATGGAAGCTTCCGAACATGAAATTTTAACCTCCCACTATAGCAGAAAGGGTCTTCCTAGTAGTTGCACATCAAATCTAAGCTGTCTGAAGTGTTTTTCCAAAGTTATCAACATTTTTATGTATGGCGTTCCGGAATCCACCTTATCTCTGGCTGAAAACGCTTTTCACGCTTTGTGCCATAACTTTCCAGGGAAGCTTCAGAAAATGAAATTTTCACCTCCCACTATAGCAGAAAGGGTCTTTCTAGTAGTTGCACATCAAATCTAAGCTCTCTGAAGTGTTTTTCCAAAGTTATCAACATTTTTACGTTTGGCGTTCCGGAACACACCTTATCTCAGGCTGAAAACGCGTTTTGTGCATTGTGCCATAACTTCTCAGGGAAGCTTCAGAACATGAAATGTTCACCTCCCACTATAGCAGAAAGGGTCTTTCTAGTAGTTGCACATCAAATCTAAGCTGTCTGAAGTGTTTTTCCAAAGTTATCAACATTTTTATGTTTGGCGTCCCGGAACCCACCTTATCTCAGGCTGAAAATGCGTTTTCCGCATTGTTCCATAACTTTGCAGGGAAGCTTCAGAACATGAAATTTTCAACTCCCACTATAACAGACAGCGTCTTTCTAGTAGTTGCACATCAAATATAAGTTGTCTGAAGTGTTTCTCGAAAACTATCAACATTTTTATGTTTGGCGTTCCGGAAACGAACTTATCTCGGGCTGAAAACGCGTTTTCATCATTGTGCCATAACTTTGCAGGGAAGCTTCAGAACATGAAATTTTCACCTCCCACTATAGCAGAAACGGTCTTTCTAGTCGTTGTACATCAAATCTAAGCTGTCTGAAGTGTTTTTCTAAAGTTATCAACATTTTTATGTTTGGCGTTCCGGAACCCATCTTACCTCAGGCTGAAAACGCGTTTTCTGCATTGTTCCTTAACTTTGCAGGGAAGCTTCAGAACATGAAAGTTTCAACTCCCACTATAACAGACAGGGTCTTTCTAGTAGATGCACATCAAATCTAAGTTGTCTGAAGTGTTTTTCGAAAGCTATCAACATTATTATGTTTGGCGTTCCGGAAACGACCTTATCTCGGGCTGAAAACGCGTTTTCCGCATTGTGCCATAACTTTGCAGGGAAGCTTCAGAACATGAAATTTTCACCTCCCACTGTAGCAGAAAGGGTCTTTCTAATAGTTGCACATCAAATCTAAGCTCTCTGAAGTGTTTTTCCAAAGTTATCAACATTTTTAAGTTTGGCGTTCCGGAACCCACCTTATCTCAGGCTGAAAACGTGTTTTCTGCATTGTGCCATAACTTTGCAGGGAAGCTTCAGAACATGAAATTTTAACCTCCCACTGTTGCAGAAAGGGTCTTTCTAGTAGTTGCACATCAAATCTAAGCTGTCTGATGAGTTTTTCCAAAGTTATCAACATTTTCATGTTTGGCGCTCCGGAACCCACATTATCATAGGCTAAAAACGCGTTTTTTGCATTGTGCCATAACTTTGCAGGGAAGCTTCAGAACATGAAATTTTCACCTCCCACTATAGCAGAAAGGGTCTTTCTAGTCGTTGTACATCAAATCTAAGCTATCTGAAATGTTTTTCCCAAAGTTATCAACATTTTTATGTTCGGCGTTCCGGAACCCACCTTATCTCAGGCTGAAAACGCGTTTTCTGTGTTGTGCCATAACTTTGCAGGAATGCTTCAAAAATGAAATTGTCACCTCCCACTATAGAAGAAAGGGTCTTTCTAGTAGTTGTACCTCAAATCTAAGCTGTCTGAAGTGTTTTTCCAAAGTTATCAACATTTTTTTTTTTGGCGTTCCGGAAAACATCTTATCTCAGGCTGAAAACGCGTTTTCTGCATTGTGCCATAACTTTGAAGGAGAGCTTCAGAACACGAAAGTTTCATCTACCACTATAGCAGAAATTGTCTTTCTAGTAGTTGCACATCAAATCTAAGCTGTCTGAAGTGGTTTTCCAAAGTTATCAACATTGTTATGTTTGGCGTTCTGGAACCCACCTTTTTTCAGGCTGAAAACGGGTTTTCTGCATTGTGCCATAACTTTGCAGGGAAGCTTCAGAACATGAAATTTTTACCTCCCACTATAACAGACAGGGTCCTTGTAGTAGTTGCACATCAAATCCAAGCTGTCTGAAGTGTTTTTCCAAAGTTATCAACATTTTTATGTTTGGCGTTCCGGAACCCACCTTATCTCAGGCTGAAAACGCATTTTCTGCATTGTGCCATAACTTTGAAGGAAAGCTTCAGAACATGAAAGTTTCACCTCCCACTATAGCACGAAGGGTCTTTCGAGTAGTTGCATATCAAATATAAGCTGTCTGATGTGTTTTTCCAAAGTTATCAACATTTTTATGTTTGGCGTTCCGGAACCCACCTTATCTCAGGCTGAAAACGCGTTTTCTGCGTTGCGCCATAACTTTGCAGGAAAGCTTCAAAAATTAAATTTTCACCTCCCACTATAGCAGAAAGGGTCTTTCTAGTAGTTGCACCTCAAATATAAGCTGTCTGAAGTGTTTTTCCAAAGTTATCAACATTTTTATTTTTGGCGTTCCGGAAAACATCTTATCTCAGGCTGAAAACGCGTTTTCTGCATTGTGCCATAACTTTGAAGGAAAGCTTCAGAACACGAAAGTTTCACCTACCACTATAGCAGAAATTGTCTTTCTAGTAGTTGCACATCAAATCTAAGCTGTCTGAAGTGTTTTTCGAAAGTTATCAACATTTTTATGTATGGCGTTCCGGAATCGACCTTATCTCAGGCTGAAAACGCGTTTTACGCATTGTGCCATAACTTTGCAGGGAACCTTTAGAACATGAATTTTTCACCTCCCACTATAGCAGAAAGGGTCTTTCTCGGAGTTGCACATCAAATATAAGCTGTCTGAAGTGTTTTTCCAAAGTTATCAACATTCTTATGTTTGGCGTTCCGGAATCAACCTTATCTCAGACTGAAAACGTGTTTTCTGCATTGTTCCATAACTTTGCAAGGAAGCTTCAGAACATGAAATTTTCACCTCCCACTATAGCAGAAAGGGTCTTTCTAGTACTTGCACATCAAATCTAAGCTGTCTGAAGTGTTTTTCCAAAATTATCAACATTTTTATGTTTGGCGTTCCCGAATCGACCTTATCTCAGACTGAAAACGCGTTTTCGGAATTGAGCCATAACTTGGCAGGGAAGCTTCAGAACATGAAATTTTCACCTCCCACTATAGCAGAAAGGGTCTTACTAGTAGTTGCACATCAAATCTAAGCTGTCTGAAGTGTTTTTCCAAAGTTATCTACTTTTTTATGTTTGGCGTTCTGGAACCCACCTTATCTCTGTCTGAAAATGTGTTTTCTGCTTTGTGCCGTGACTTTGCCGGGAAGCCTCAGAACATGAAATTTTCACCTCCCACTATAGCAGAAAGGGTCTTTCTAGTAGTTGCACTTCAAATCTAAGCTGTCTGAAATGTTTTTTCAAAGTTATCACACTTTTATGTTTGGCGTTCCGGAATCAACCTTATCTCAGGTTGAAAACGCGTTTTACGCATGGTGCCATAACTTTGCAGGGAAGCTTCAGAACATCGAAGTTTCACCTCCCACAATGGCTGAAAGGGTCTATCTAGTAGTTGCACATCAAATCTAAGCTGTCTGAAGTGTTTTTCCAGAATTATCAACATTTTTATGTTTGGCGTTCCGGAATCGACCTTATCTCTGGCTGAAAACGCGTTTTACGCATGGTGCCATAACTTTGCAGTGAAGCTTCAGAACATCGAATTTTCACCTCCCACTATAGCAGAAAGGGTCTTTCTAGTAGTTGCAGATCAAATCTAAGCTGTCTGAAATGTTTTTCCAAAGTTATCAACATTTTTATGTTTGGCATTCTGGAACCCACCTTATCTCAGTCTGAAAACGTGTTTTACGCATTGTGCCATAACTTGGCAGGGATGCCACAGAACATGAAATATTCACTTGCCGCTATAGTAGAAAGGGTCTTTCTAGTAGTTGCACATCAAATCTAAGCTGTCTGAAGTGGCTTTCCAAAGTTATCAACATTTTTATGTTTGGCGTTCCGGAATCGACCTAATCTCAAGCTGAAAACGCGTTTTACGCATTGTGCCATAACTTTGGAGGGAAGCTTCAGAACATCGAATTTTGACCACCCGCTATATCAGAAAGGGTCTTTCAAGTAGTTGCACATCAAATCTAAGCTGTCTGAAGTGTTTTTCCAAAGTTATCAACATTCTTATGTTTGGCGTTTCGGAATCGACCTAATCTCAGGCTGAAAACGTGTTTTACGCATGGTGCCATAACTTTGCAGGGAAGCTTCAGAACATGAAATTTTCACCTCCCACTATAGCAGAAAGGGTCTTTCTAGTAGTTGGACATCAAATCCAAGCAGCCTGAAGTGTTTTTCCAAAGTCATCAACATTTTTATGTCTGGAGTTCCGGAAACGACCTTATCTCAGGCTGAAAACGCGTTTTACGCATTGTGCCACAACTTTGCAGGGAAGCTTCAAACATGACATTTTCACCTCCCACAATAGCATATAGGGTCTTTCAAATAGTTGCACATCAAATCTAAGCTGTCTGAAGTGTTTTTCCAAAGTTCTCAACATTTTTATGTTTAGCGTTACGGAATCGAGCTTATCTCAGGCTGAAAACGCGTTTTATGCATTGTGCCATAACTTTGCATAAAGCTTCAGAACATTACATTTTCACATCCTACTACAGCAGAAAGGGTCTTTCTAGCAGTTGCACATCAAATCTAAGCTGTCTGAAGTGTTGTTCCAAAGTTATCATATTTTTTTGTTTGGCGTTCCGGAACCCACCTTATCTCAGGCTGAAAACGCGTTTTCGGAATTGTGCCATAACTTTGCAGGGAAGCTTCAGAACATGAAATTTTAAATTTGCGCTATAGCAGAAAGGGTCTTTCTAGTAGTTGTACATCAAATCTAAGCTGTCTGAAGTGTTTTTCCAAAGTTATCAACATTTCAATGTTTGCCGTTCCGGAATCGACCTTATCTCAGGCTGAAAACGCGTTTTACGCATTGTGCCATAACTTTGCATAAAGCTTCAGAACATGAAATTTTCACCTCCCACTATAGCAGAAAGGGTCTTTCTAGTAGTTGCAGATCAAACCTAAGCTGTCTGAAGTGTTTTTCCAAAGTTATCAACATTTTTATGTTTAGCGTTCCGGAACCCACCTTATCTCAGGCTGAAAACGCGTTTTCATCATTGTGCCATAACTTTGCATAAAGCTTTAGAACATGAAATTTTCACCTCCCACTATAGCAGAAAGGGTCTTTCTAGTAGTTGCAGATTAAATCTAAGCTGTCTGAAATGTTTTTCCAAAGTTTTCAACTTTTTTATGTTTGGCGTTCTGGAACCCACCTTATCTCAGTCTGAAAACGTGTTTTTTGCATTGTGCCATAACTTTGCAGGGAAGCCACAGGACATGAAATTTTCACCTGCCGCTATAGTAGAAAGGGTCTTTCTAGTAGTTGCACATCAAATCTAAGCTGTCTGAAGTGTTTTTCCAAAGTTATCAACATTTTTATGTTTGGCGTTCCGGAATAGACCTTATCTCAGGCTGAAAACGCGTTTTACGCATTGTGCCATAACTTTGCAGGGAAGCTTCAGAACATGAAATTTTCAAATCCCACTATAGCACAAAGGGTCATTCTCATACTTGCACATCAAATCTAAGCTGTCTGAAGTGTTTTTTGAAAGTTTTCAACATTTTTAGTTTGGCATTCCTGAATCGATCTTATCTCATGCTGAAAACGCGTTTTCTGCAATGTGCCATAACTTTGCAGGGAAGCTTCAGAACATGAAATTTTCACCTCCCACTATAGCAGAAAGGGTCTTTCTAGTAGTTGCACATCAAATCTAAGATGTCTGAAGTGTTTTTTCAATGTTATCATATTTTTATGTTTGGCGTTCCGGAATTGACCTTGTCTCATGCTGAAAACGCATTTTCTGCATTGTGCCACAACTTTGCAGGCAAGCTTCAGAACATGAAATATTCACATGCCACTATAGCAGAAAGGGTCTTTCTAGTAGTTGCACATCAAATCTAAGCTGTTTGAAGTGTTTTTCCAAAGTTATCAACATTTTTATGTTTGGCGTTCAGGAATCGACCTTATCTCAGGCTGAAAACGCGATTTACGCATTCTGCCATAACTTTGCAGGGAATCTTCAGAACATGAAATTTTCATATTCCGCTATAGCAGAAAGGGTCTTTCTAGTAGTTGCACATCAAATCTAAGCTGTCTGAAGTGTTTTTCCAAAGTTATAAACATTTTTATCTTTGGCGTTACGGAATCGACCTTATCTCAGGCTGAATACGCGTTTTCTGCATTGTGCCGTAACTTTGCAGGGAATCTTCAGAACATGAAATTTTCACCTCCCATAATAGCAGAAAGGGTCTTTTTAGTAGTTGCACATCAAATCTAAGCTGTTTGAAGTCTTTTTCCAAAGTTATCAACATTTTTATGCTTGGCGTTCCGAAACCCACCTTATCTCAGGCTGAAAACGCGTTTTCTGCATTGTGCCATAACTTTGCAGAGAAGATTCAGAACATGAAATTTTCACCTCCCACTATAGCAGAAAGGGTCTTTCTAGTAGTTGCACATCAAATCTAAGGTGTCTGAAGTGTTGTTCCAAAGTTATCATATTTTTTTGTTTGGCGTTCCGGAACCCACCTTATCTCAGGCTGAAAACGCGTTTTCGGAATTGTGCCATAACTTTGCAGGGAAGCTTCAGAACATGAAATTTTAAACTTGCGCTATAGCAGAAAGGGTCTATCTAGTAGTTGTACATCAAATCTAAGCTGTCTGAAGTGTTTTTCCAAAGTTATCAACATTTTAATGTTTGCCGTTCCGGAATCGACCTTATCTCAGGCTGAAAACGCGTTTTACGCATTGTGCCATAACTTTGCATAAAGCTTCAGAACATGAAATTTTCACCTCCCACTATAGCAGAAAGGGTCTTTCTAGTAGTTATAGATCAAACCTAAGCTGTCTGAAATGTTTTTCCAAAGTTATCAACATTTTTATGTTTGGCGTTCCGGAACCCACCTTATCTCAGGCTGAAAACGCGTTTTCATCATTGTGCAATAACTTTGCATAAAGCTTTAGAACATGAAATTTTCACCTCCCACTATAGCAGAAAGGGTCTTTCTAGTAGTTGCAGATGAAATCTAAGTTGTCTGAAATGTTTTTCCAAAGTTTTCAACTTTTTTATGTTTGGCGTTCTGGAACCCACCTTATCTCAGGCTGAAAACGTGTTTTTTGCATTGTGCCATAACTTTGCAGGGATGCCACAGAACATGAAATTTTCACCTGCCGCTATAGTAGAAAGGGTCGTTCTTGTAGTTGCACATCAAATCCAAGCTGTCTGAAGTGGCTTTCCAAAGTTATCAACATTTTTATGTTTGGAGTTCCGGAATCAACCTTATCTCAGGCTGAACACCCGTTTTCTGCATTGTGCCATAACTTTGCAGGGATGCTTCAGAACATGAAATTTCCACCTCTCACTATAGCAGAAAGGGTCTTTCTAGTAGTTGCACGTGAAATCTAAGCTGTCTGAAGTGTTTTTCCAAAGTTATCAACATTTTTATGTTTGGCATTCCAGAATCGACCTTATCTCAGGCTGAAAACGCGTTTTCTGCATTGTGACATAACTTTGCAGGGAAACGTCAGAACATGAAATTTTCACCTCCCACTATAGCAGAAAGGGTCTTTCTAGTAGTTGCACATCAAATCTAAGATGTTTGAAGTGTTTTTCCAAAGTTATCAACATTTTTATGTTTGGCGTTCCGGAATCAACCTTATCTCAGGCTGAAAACGCGTTTTACGCATTGTGGCATAACTTGCAGGGAAGCTTAAGAACATGAAATTTTCTCCTCCCACTATAGCAGAAAGGGTATTTCTAGTAGTTGCATATCAAATCTAAGCTGTCTGAAGTGTTTTTCGAAAGTTTTCAACATTTTTTTGTTTGGTGTTCCTGAATCGACCTTATCTCAGGCCGAAAACGCGTTTTCTGCATTGTGCCATAACTTTGCAGGGAAGTTTTAGAACATGAAATTTTCACCTCCCACTTCAGCAGAAAGGGTATTTCTAGTAGTTGCACATCAAATCTAAGCTGTCTGTAGAGTTTTTCCTGAGTTATCAACATTTTTATGTTTGGCGTTCCGGAATCGACCTTATCTCAGGATGAAAAATTGTTTTCTGCATTGTCCCATAACTTTGCAGGGAAGCTTCAGAACATGAAATGTTCACCTCCCAATATAGCAGAAAGGGCCTTTCTAATAGTTGCACATCAAATCTAAGCTGTCTGAAGTGTTTTTCCAAAGTTATCAACATTTTTATGTTTGACGTTCCGGAATTGACCTTATGTGAGGCTGAACACGAGTTTTCTGCATTGTGCCATAACTTTGCAGGGAAGCTTCAGAACATGAAATTTTAACCTCCCACTATAGCAGAATGCGTCTTTATAGTAGTTGCACATCAAATCTTAGCTGTCTGAAGTGTTTTTCCAAAGTTATCAACATTTTTATGTTTGGCGTTTCGGAATCGACCTTATCTCAGCCTGAAATCGCGCTTTACATATTTTGCCATAACTTTGCAGGGAAGCTTCAGAACACGACATTTTCACCTCCCACTATAGCAGAAAGGGTTTTTCTAGTAGTTGCACATCAAATCTAAGCTGTCTGAAGTGTTTTTCCAAAGTTATCAACATTCTTATGTTTGGCGTTCCGGAATCAACCTTATCTCAGGCTGAAAACGCGTTTTACGCATTGTGGCATAACTTGCAGGGAAGCTTCAGAACATGAAATTTTCTCCTCCCACTATAGCAGAAAGGGTATTTCTAGTAGTTGCATATCAAAGCTAAGCTGTCTGAAGTGTTTTTCGAAAGTTTTCAACATTTTTTTGTTTGGTGTTCCTGAATCGACCTTATCTCAGGCCGAAAACGCGTTTTCTGCATTGTGCCATAACTTTGCAGGGAAGTTTTAGAACATGAAATTTTCACCTCCCACTTCAGCAGAAAGGGTATTTCTAGTAGTTGCACATCAAATCTAAGCTGTCTGTAGAGTTTTTCCTGAGTTATCAACATTTTTATGTTTGGCGTTCCGGAATCGACCTTATCTCAGGATGAAAAATTGTTTTCTGCATTGTCCCATAACTTTGCAGGGAAGCTTCAGAACATGAAATTCTGACCTGCCAATATAGCAGAAAGGGCCTTTCTAATAGTTGCACATCAAATCTAAGCTCTCTGATGTGTTTTTCCAAAGTTATCAACATTTTTATGTATGGCGTTCTGGAACCCACCTAATCTCAAGCTGAAAACGCGTTTTCTGCATTGTGCCAAAACTTTTCAGGGAAGCTTCAGAACATGAAATGTTCGCCTCCCACTATAGCAGAAAGGGTCTTTCTAGTAGTTGCACATCAAATCTAAGCTCTCTGAAGTGTTTTTCCAAAGTTATCACCATTTTTATGTTTGGCGTTCCAGAAACAACCTTGTCTCAGGCTGAAAACGCGTTTTACGCAATTTGCCATAACTTTGCAGGAAAGCCTCAGAACATGAAATTTTCACCTCCCACTATAGCAGAAAGGGTCTTTCTAGTAGTTGCACATCAAATCTAAGCTGTCTGAAGTGTATTTCCAAAGTTATCAACATTTTTATGTTTGGCGTTCCGGAATTGACCTTATGTGAGGCTGAACACGAGTTTTCTGCATTGTGCCATAACTTTGCAGGGAAGCTTCAGAACATGAAATTTTAACCTCCCACTATAGCAGAATGCGTCTTTCTAGTAGTTGCACATCAAATCTAAGCTGTTTGAAGTGTATTTCCAAAGTTATCAACATTTTTATGTTTGGCTTTCCTGAATCGACCTTATCTCAGGCTGAAAACGCGTTTTCTGCAATGTGCCATAACTTTGCTTGGAAACTTCAGAACATGAAATTTTCACCTCCAACTATAGCAGAAAGGGTCTTTCTAGTAGTTGCACATCAAATCTAAGCTGTTTGAAGTGTTTTTCCAAAGTTAAACCCATTTTTATGTTTGGCGTTCCAGAAACAACCTTATCTCAGGCTGAAAACGCGTTTTACGCAATTTGCCATAACTTTGCAGGAAAGCTTCAGAACATGAAATTTTCACCTCCCACTATAGCAGAAAGGGTCTTTCTAGTAGTTGCACATCAAATCTAAGCTGTTTGAAGTGTTTTTCCAAAGTTATCAACATTTTTATGTTTGGCGTTCCGGAATAAACCTTATCTCAGGCTGAAAACGCGTTTTCTGCATTGTGCCATAACTTTGCTTGGAAACTTCAGAACATGAAATTTTCACCTCCAACTATAGCAGAAAGGGTCTTTCTAGTAGTTGCACATCAAATCTAAGCTGTTTGAAGTGTTTTTCCAAAGTTATCAACATTTTTATGTTTGGCGTTCCGGAATAAACCTTATCTCAGGCTGAAAACGCGTTTTCTGCATTGTGCCATAACTTTGCAGGGAGACTTCAGAACATGAAATTTTCTCCTCCCACTATAGCAGAAAGGGTATTTCTAGTAGTTGCATATCAAATCTAAGTTGTCTGAAGTGTTTTTCGAAAGTTTTCAACATTTTTATGTTTGGCGTTCCTGAATCGACCTTATCTCAGCCTGAAAACGCGTTTTCTGCAATGTGCCATACCTTGGCAGGGAAGCTTCAGAACATGACATTTTCAACTTCCACTATAGCAGAAAGGCTCTTTCCAGCAGTCGCACATCAAATCTAAGCTGTTTGAAGTGTTTTTCCAAAGTTAACCCCATTTTTATGTTTGGCGTTCCAGAAACAACCTTATCTCAGGCTGAAAACGCGTTTTTCTGCATTGTGCCATAACTTTGCATGGAAACTTCAGAACATGAAAATTTCACCTCCAACTATAGCAGAAAGGGTCTTTCTAGTAGTTGCACATCAAATCTAAGCTGTTTGAAGTGTTTTTCCAAAGTTATCAACATTTTTATGTTTGGCGTTCCTGAATCGACCTTATCTCAGGCTGAAAACGCGTTTTCTGCATTGTGCCATAACTTTGCAGGGAGACTTCAGAACATGAAATTTTCTCCTCCCACTATAGCAGAAAGGGTATTTCTAGTAGTTGCATATCAAATCTAAGTTGTCTGAAGTGTTTTTCGAAAGTTTTCAACATTTTTATGTTTGGCGTTCCTGAATCGACCTTATCTCAGCCTGAAAACGCGTTTTCTGCAATGTGCCATACCTTGGCAGGGAAGCTTCAGAACATGAAATTTTCAACTTCCACTATAGCAGAAAGGCTCTTTCCAGCAGTCGCACATCAAATCTAAGCTGTTTGAAGTGTTTTTCCAAAGTTAACCCCATTTTTATGTTTGGCGTTCCAGAAACAACCTTATCTCAGGCTGAAAACGCGTTTTTCTGCATTGTGCCATAACTTTGCATGGAAACTTCAGAACATGAAAATTTCACCTCCAACTATAGCAGAAAGGGTCTTTCTAGTAGTTGCACATCAAATCTAAGCTGTTTGAAGTGTTTTTCCAAAGTTATCAACATTTTTATGTTTGGCGTTCCGGAATAAACCTTATCTCAGGCAGAAAACGCGTTTTCTGCATTGTGCCATAACTTTGCAGGGAAGCTTCAGAACATGAAATTTTCACCTCCCACTATAGCAGAAAGGGTCTCTCTAGTAGTTGCACATCAAATCTAAGCTGTTTGAAGTGTTTTTCCAAAGTTATCAACATTTTTATGTTTGGCGTTCCGGAATCAACCTTATCTCAGACTGAAAACGTGTTTTCTGCATTGTGGCATAACTTTGCATGGAAACTTCAGAACATGAAAATTTCACCTCCAACTATGGCAGAAAGGGTCTTTCTAGTAGTTGCACATCAAATCTAAGCTGTTTGAAGTGTTTTTCCAAAGTTATCAACATTCTTATGTTTGGCGTTCCGGAATCGACCTTTTCTCAGGCTGAAAACGCGTTTTTCTGCATTGTGCCATAACTTTGCAGGGAAGCTTTAGAACATGAAAATTTCACGTCCCACTAGAGCAGAAAGGGTATTTCTAGTAGTTGCACATCAAATCTAAGCTGTCTGAAGTGTTTTTCGAAAGTTATCAACATTTTTATGTTTGGCGTTCCGGAATCGACCTTATCTCAGGCTGAAAACGCGTTTTCTGCATTGTGTCATAACTTTGCAGGAAAGCTGCAGAATATGAAATTTTCACCTCCCACTATAGCAGAAAGGGTCTTTCTAGTAGTTGCACAACAAATCTAAGCTGTCTGAACTGTTTTTCGAAAGTTATCAACATTTTTATGTTTGGCGTTCCGGATCGCACCTTATTGAAAACGCATTTTCTGCATTGTGCCATAACTTTGCAGGGAAACTTCAGAACATGAAATTTTCACCTCCCACTATAGCAGAAAGGGTCTCTCTAGTAGTTGCACATCAAATCTAAGCTGTTTGAAGTGTTTTTCGAAAGTTTTCAACATTTTTATGTTTGGCGTTCCTGAATCGACCTTATCTCAGGCTGAAAACGCGTTTTACGCATTGTGCCATAACTTTGCAGGGAACATTTAGAACATGAAATTTTCACCTCCCACTATAGCAGAAAGGGTGTTTCTAGTAGTTGCACATCAAATCTAAGCTGTCTGAAGTGTTTTTCCAAAGTTATCAACATTTTTATGTTTGGCGTTCCAGAATCGACCTTATCTCAGGCTGAAAACGCGATTTACGCATTTTGCCATAACTGTGGAGGGAATCTTCAGAAAATGAAATTTTCACCTCCCACTATAGCAGAAAGGGTCTTTCTAGTAGTTGCACATCAAATCTAAGCTGTTTGAAGTGTTTTTCCAAAGTTATCAACATTTTTATGTTTGGCGTTCCGGAATAAACCTTATCTCCGGCAGAAAACGCGTTTTCTGCATTGTGCCATAACTTTGCAGGGAAGCTTCAGAACATGAAATTTTAACCTCCCACTATAGCAGAAAGGGTCTTTCCAGTAGTTGCATAACAAATCTAAGCTGTCTGAAGTGTTTTTCCGAAGTTATCAACATTTTTATGTTTGGCGTTCCGGAATCAACCTTATCTCAGACTGAAAACGTGTTTTCTGCATTGTGCCATAACTTTGCATGGAAACTTCAGAACATGAAAATTTCACCTCCAACTATAGCAGGAAGGGTCTTTCTAGTAGTTGCACATCAAATCTAAGCTGTTTGAAGTGTTTTTCCAAAGTTATCAACATTCTTATGTTTGGCGTTCTGGAATCAACCTTTTCTCAGGCTGAAAACGCGTTTTTCTGCATTGTGCCATAACTTTGCAGGGAAGCTTTAGAACATGAAAATTTCACGTCCCACTAGAGCAGAAAGGGTATTTCTAGTAGTTGCACATCATATCTAAGCTGTCTGAAGTGTTTTTCGAAACTTATCAACATTTTTATGTTTGGCGTTCCGGAACCCACCTTATCTGAGGCTGAAAACGCGTTTTCTGCATTGTGCCCTTACTTTTCTGGGGAGCTTCAGAACATGGAATTTTCACATCCCACGATAACAGAAAGGGTCCTTCTAGTAGTTGCATATCAAATCTAAGCAGTCTGAAGTGTTTTTCCAAAGTTATCAACATTTTTTCGTTTGGCGTTCCGTAACCCACCTTATCTCAGGCTGAAAACGTATTTTCTGAAATGTGCCATAACTTTTGTGGGAAGCTTCAGATCATGAAATTTTCACCTCCCACTGTAGCAGAAAGGGTCTTTCTAGTAGTTGCACATCAAATCTAAGCTGTCTGAAGTGTTTTTCCAAAGTTATCAACATTTTTATGTTCGGTGTTCTGAAATCAACCTCATCTCAGGCTGAAAACGAGTTTTACGCATTGTGCCATAACTTTGCAGTGAAGCTTCAGAACATGAAATTTTCACCTCCCACTATAGCAGAAAGGGTCTTTCTCGTAGTTGCACATCAAATCTAAGCTGTCTGAAGTGTTTTTCGAAAGTTTTCAACATTTTTATGTTTGGTGTTCCTGAATCGACCTTTTCTCAGGCTGAAACCGCATTTTACACATTGTGCCATACCTTTGCAGGAAAGCTTCAGAACATGAAATTTTCACCTCCCACTATAGCAGAAAGGGTCTTTCTAGTAGTTGCACATCAAATCTAAGCTGTCTGAAGTGTTTTTCCAAAGTTATCTACATTTTGATGTTTGGCGTTCCGGAATCGACCTTATCTGACGCTGAAAACGCGTTTTCTGCATTGTGCCATAACTTTGCAGGGAAGCTTCAGAACATGAAATTTTCACCTCCCATGATAGCAGAAAGGGTCTTTCGAGTAGTTGCACATCAAATCTATGCTGTCTGAAGTGTTTTTCCAAAGTTATCAACATTTTGATGTTTGGCGTTCCGGAATCGACCTTATCTGAGGATGAAAACGCGTTTTCTGCATTGTGCCAAAACTTTGTAGGTAAGCTCCTGAACATGAAATTTTCACCTCCCACTATAGCAGAAAGGGTCTTTCTAGTAGTTGCACATCAAATCGAAGCTGTCTGAAGTTGTTTTCCAAAGTTATCAACATTTTTATGTTTGGCGTTCTGGAACCCACCTTATCTCAGGCTGAAAACGCGTTTCCTGCATTGTGGCATAACTTTGTAGGGAAGCTTCAGAACATGAAATTTTCACCTCCCACTGTAGCAGAAAGGGTCTTTCTAGTAGTTGCACATCAAATCTAAGCTGTCTGAAGTGTTTCTCCAAAGTTATCAACATTTTTATGTTTGGCGTTCAGGAACCCACCTTATCTCAGGATGAAAACGCGTTTTCTGCATTGTGCCATAACTTTGCAGGGAGACTTCAGAACATGAAATTTTCTCCTCCCACTATAGCAGAAAGGGTATTTCTAGTAGTTGCACATCAAATCTAAGCTGTCTGAAGTGTTTTTCGAAAGTTTTCAACATTTTTATGTTTGGTGTTCCTGAATCGACCTTATCTCAGGCCGAAAACGCGTTTTCTGCGTTGTGCCATAACTTTGCAAGGAAGCTTCAGAACATGAAAATTTCACCTCCCACTATAGCAGAAAGGGTCTTTCTAGTAGATGCACATCAAATCTAAGCTGTCTGAAGTGTTTTTCTAAAGTTATCAACATTTTTATGTTTGGCGTTCCGGAACCCACCTTATCTCAGTCTGAAAACGCGTTTTACATATTTTGCCATAACTTTGCAGGGAAGCTTAAGAACATGAAATTTTAACATCCCACTATAGCAGAAATGGTCTTTCTAGTAGTTGCACATCAAATCTAAGCTGTCTGAAGTGTTTTTCCAAAGTTATAAACATTTTTATGTTTGGCGTTCTGAAATCAACCTCATCTCAGTCTGAAAACGTGTTTAACGCATTGTGCCATAACTTTGCAGGGAAGCTTCAGAAAATGAAATTTTAACCTCCCATTATAGCAGAAAAGGTCATTCTAGTAGTTGCACATCAAATCTAAGCTGTCTTGAAGTGTTTTTCTAAAGTTATCAACATTTTTATGTTTGGCGTTCCGGAACCCACCTTATCTCAGTCTGAAAACGGGTTTTACATATTTTGCCATAACTTAGCAGGGAAGCTTAAGAACATGACATTTTAACATTCCACTATAGCAGAAATGGTCTTTCTAGTAGTTGCACATCAAATCTAAGCTGTCTGAAGTGTTTTTCCAAAGTTATCAACATTTTTATGTTTGGCGTTCTGGAACCCACCTTATCTCAGGCTGAAAACACGTTTTCTGCATTGTGCCATCACTTTGCAGGGAAGCTTCAGAACATGAAATTTTCACCTCCCACTACAGCAGAAAGGGTCTTTCTAGTAGTTGCAGAACAAATCTAAGCTGTCTGAAGTGTTTTTCCAAAGTTATCAACATTCTTATGTTTGGCGTTCCGGAATCAACCTTATTTCAGCCTGAAAACGCGTTTTACATATTTTGCCATAACTTTGAGCGAAGCTTCAGAACATGAAATTTTAACATCCCACTATAGCAGAAAGGGTATTTCTAGTAGTTGCACATCAAATCTAAGTTGTCTGAAGTGTTTTTCCATAGTGATCAGCATTCTTATGTTTGGAGTTCCGGAATCGACCTTATCTCAGGCTGAAAACGCGTTTCCTGCATTGTGGCATAACTTTTCAGGGAAGCTTCAGAACATGAAATGTTCGCCTCCCACTATAGCAGATAGGGTCTTTCTAGTATTTGCACATCAAATCTAAGCTGTCTGAAGTGTTTTCCCAAAGTTATCAACATTTTTATGTTTGGCGTTCTGGAACCCACCTTATCTCAAGCTGAAAACGCGTTTTCTGCATTGTGCCATAACTTTGCAGGGAGACTTCAGAACATGAAATTTTCTCCTCCCACTACAGCAGAAAGGGTATTTCTAGTAGTTGCACATCAAATCTAAGCTGTCTGAAGTGTATTTCCAAAGTTATCAACATTTTTATGTTTGGCGTTCTGGTACCCACCTTATCTCCGGCTGAAAACGCGTTTTCTCCATTGTGCCATAACTTTGCAGGGAAGCTTCAGAACATGAAATTTTAACCTCCCACTATGGCAGAAAAGGTCATTCTAGTAGTTGCACATCAAATCTAAGCTGTCTTGAAGTGTTTTTCTAAAGTTATCAACATTTTTATGTTTGGCGTTCCGGAACCCACCTTATCTCAGTCTGAAAACGCGTTTTACATATTTTGCCATAACTTTGCAGGGAAGCTTCAGAACATGAAATTTTCACGTCCCACTATAGCAGAAAGGGTCGTTCTAGTAGTTCCATATCAAATCTAAGCTGTCTGAAGCGTTTTTCGAAAGTTATCAACATTTTTATGTTTGGCGTTCCGGAATCGACCTTATCTCAGGATGAAAAATCGTTTTCTGCATTGTCCCATAACTTTGCAGGGAAGCTTCAGAACATGAAATGTTCATCTCCCACTATAGCAGAAAGGGTCTTTCTAGTAGTTGCACATCAAATCTAAGCTGTCTGTAGTGTTTTTCGAAAGTTATCAACATTTTTATGTTTGGCGTTCCGGAACCCCCCTTATCTCAGGCTGAAAATGCGTTTTCTGCATTGTGCCATAACTTTGCAGGGAAGCTTCAGAACATGAAATTTTAACCTCCCACTGTAGCAGAAAGGGTCTTTCCAGTAGTTGCACATCAAATCTAAGCTGTCTGAAGTGTTTTTCCAAAGTTATCAACATTTTTTTGTTTGGCATTCCGGAATCGACCTTATGTCAGGCTGAAAACGAGTTTTACGCATTGTGCCATAACTTTGCAGGGAAGCTTCAGAACATGACATTTTCACCTCCCACAATAGCCGAAAGGGTCTTTCCAGTAGTTGCACATCATATCTAAGCTGTCTGAAGTGTTTTTCCAAAGTTATCAACATTTTTATGTTTGGTGTTCCGGAACCCACCTTATCTCAGGCTGAAAACAGGTTTTCTGCATTGTGCCATAACTTTGCAGGGAAGCTTCAGAACATGAAATTTTCACGTCCCACTATAGCAGAAAGGGTCTTTCTCGTAGTTGCACATCAAATCTAAGCTGTCTGAAGTGTTTTTCGAAAGTTTTCAACATTTTTATGTTTGGTGTTCCTGAATCGACCTTATCTCAGGCCGAAAACGCGTTTTCTGCATTGTGCCATAACTTTGCATTGAAGCTTCAGAACATGAAAATTTCACCTCCCACTATAGCAGAAAGGGTCTTTCTAGTAGATGCACATCAAATCTAAGCTGTCTGAAGTGTTTTTCCAAAGTTATCAACATGTTTATGTTTGGCGTTCCGGAATCGACCTTATCTCAGGCTGAAAACGCGTTTTCTGCATTGTGCCATAACTTTGCAGGGAAGCTTCAGAACATGAAATTTTAACCTCCCACTATAGCAGAATGGGTCTTTCTAGTAGTTGCACATCAAATCTAAGCTGTCGAAAGTGTTTTTCCAAAGTTATCAAGATTTTTATGTTTGGCGTTTCGGAATCGACCTTATCTCCGACTGAAAACGTGTTTTCTGCATTGTGCCATAACTTTGCAGGGAAGCTTCATAACATGAAATTTTATCCTTCCATTATAGCAGAAAAGGTCATTCTAGTAGTTGCACATCAAATCTAAGCTGTCTGAAGTGTTTTTCCAAAGTTATCAACATTTTTATGTTTGGCGTTCTGGAACCCACCTTATCTCAGTCTCAAAACGCGTTTTACATATTTTGCCATAACTTTGCAGGGAAGCTTAAGAACATGAAATTTTAACATCCCACTATAGCAGAAATGGTCTTTCTAGTAGTTGCACATCAAATCTAAGCTGTCTGAAGTGTTTTTCCAAAGTTATCAACATTCTTATGTTTGGCGTTCCGGAATCAACCTTATCTCAGGCTGAAAACGCGTTTTACGCATTGTGCCATAACTTTGCAGGGAAGCTTCAGAACATGAAATGTTCGCCTCCCACTACAGCAGATAGGGTCTTTCTAGTAGTTGCACATCAAATCTAAGCTGTCTGAAGTGTTTTTCCTAAGTTATCAACATTTTTATGTTTGGCGTTCTGGAACCCACCTTATCTCAGGCTGAAAACACGTTTTCTGCATTGTGCCATAACTTTTCAGGGAAGCTTCAGAACATGAAATTTTCACCTCCCACTACAGCAGAAAGGGTCTTTCTAGTAGTTGCAGAGCAAATCTAAGCTGTCTGAAGTGTTTTTCCAAAGTTATCAACATTTTTATGTTTGGCGTTCTGGAACCCACCTTATCTCAGGCTGAAAACGCGTTTTCTGCATTGTGCCATAACTTTGCAGGGAGACTTCAGAACATGAAATTTTCTCCTCCCACTATAGCAGAAAGGGTATTTCTAGTAGTTGCACATCAAATCTAAGTTGTCTGAAGTGTTTTTCCAAAGTTATCAACATTCTTATGTTTGGCGTTCCGGATTCGACCTTATCTCAGGCTGAAAACGCGTTTCCTGCATTGTGGCATAACTTTGCAGGGAAGCTTCAGAACATTAAATTTTCAACTCCCACTGTAGCAGAAAGGGTCTTTCTAGTAGTTGCACATCAAATCTAAGCTGTCTGAAGGGTTTTTCCAAAGTTATCAACATTTTTATATTTGGCGTTCTGGAACCCACCTAATCTCAGGCTGAAAACGCGTTTTCTGCATTGTGCCATAACTTTTCAGGGAAGGTTCAGAACATGAAATGTTCGCCTCCCACTATAGCAGATAGGGTCTTTCTAGTATTTGCACATCAAATCTAAGCTGTCGAAAGTGTTTTTCCAAAGTTATCAACATTTTTATGTTTGGCGTTTCGGAATCGACCTTATCTCCGACTGAAAACGTGTTTTCTGCATTGTGCCATAACTTTGCAAGGAAGCTTCATAACATGAAATTTTAACCTTCCATTATAGCAGAAAAGGTCATTCTAGTAGTTGCACATCAAATCTAAGCTGTCTGAAGTGTTTTTCCAAAGTTATCAACATTCTTATGTTTGGCGTTCCGGAATCAACCTTATCTCAGGCTGAAAACGCGTTTTACGCATTGTGCCATAACTTTGCAGGGAAGCTTCAGAACATGAAATGTTCGCCTCCCACTACAGCAGATAGGGTCTTTCTAGTAGTTGCACATCAAATCTAAGCTGTCTGAAGTGTTTTTCCAAAGTTATCAACATTTTTATGTTTGGCGTTCTGGAACCCACCTTATCTCAGGCTGAAAATGCGTTTTCTGCATTGTGCCATAACTTTTTAGGGAAGGTTCAGAACATGAAATGTTCGCCTCCCACTATAGCAGATAGGGTCTTTCTAGTATTTGCACATCAAATCTAAGCTGTCTGAAGTGTTTTTCCAAAGTTATCAACATTTTTATGTTTGGCGTTCTGGAACCCACCTTAGCTCAAGCTGAAAACGCGTTTTCTGCATTGTGCCATAACTATTCAGGGAAGCTTCAGAACATGAAATGTTCGCCTCCCACTATAGCAGATAGGGTCTTTCTAGTATTTGCACATCAAATCTAAGCTGTCTGAAGTGTTTTTCCAAAGTTATCAACATTTTTATGTTTGGCGTTCTGGAACCCACCTTATCTCAAGCTGAAAACACGTTTTCTTCATTGTGCCATAACTTTGCAGGGAAGCTTCAGAACATGAAATTTTCACCTCCCACTAGAGCAGAAAGGGTCTTTCTCGGAGATGCACATCAAATCTAAGCTGTCTGAAGTGTTTTTCGAAAGTTTTCAACATTTTTATGTTTGGTGTTCCTGAATCGACCTTATCTCAGGCCGAAAACGCGTTTTCTGCATTGTGCCATAACTTTGCAGGGAAGCTTCAGAACATGAAATTTTAACCTCCCACTATAGCAGAATGGGTCTTTCTAGTAGTTGCACATCAAATCTTAGCTGTCTGAAGTGTTTTTCTAAAGTTCTCAACATTTTTATGTTTGGCGTTCTGAAATCAACCTCATCTCAGGCTGAAAACGCGTTTAACGCATTGTGCCATAACTTTGCAGGGAAGCTTCAGAACATGAAATTTTAACCTCCCATTATAGCAGAAAAGGTCATTCTAGTAGTTGCACATCAAATCTAAGCTGTCTTGACGTGTTTTTCTAAAGTTATCAACATTTTTATGTTTGGCGTTCCGGAACCCACCTTATCTCAGTCTGAAAACGCGTTTTACATATTTTGCCATAACTTTGCAGGGAAGCTTAAGAACATGAAATTTTAACATCCCACTATAGCAGAAATGGTCTTTCTAGTAGTTGCACATCAAATCTAAGCTGTCTGAAGTGTTTTTCCAAAGTTATCAACATTTTTATGTTTGGCGTTCCGGAATCGACCTTATCTCAGGCTGAAAACGTGTTTTCTGCATTGTGCCATAACTTTGCAGGGAAGCTTCAGAACATGAAATTTTAACCTCCCACTATAGCAGAATGGGTCTTTCTAGTAGTTGCACATCAAATCTTAGCTGTCTGAAGTGTTTTTCTAAAGTTCTCAACATTTTTATGTTTGGCGTTCTGAAATCAACCTCTTCTCAGGCTGAAAACTCGTTTAACGCATTGTGCCATAACTTTGCAGGGAAGCTTCAGAACATGAAATGTTCGCCTCCCACTATAGCAGATAGGGTCTTTCTAGTAGTTGCACATCAAATCTAAGCTGTCTGAAGTGTTTTTCCAAAGTAATCAACATTTTTATGTTTGGCGTTCTGGAACCCACCTTATCTCAGGCTGAAAACAAGTTTTCTGCATTGTGCCATAACTTTGCAGGGAAGCTTCAGAACATGAAATTTTCACCTCCCACTACAGCAGAAAGGGTATTTCTAGTAGTTGCACATCAAATCTAAGTTGTCTGAAGTGTTTTTCCAAAGTTATCAACATTCTTATGTTTGGCGTTCCGGAACCCACCTTATCTCAGGCTGAACACGCGTTTTCTGCATTGTGCTATAACTTTGCAGGGAATCTTCAGGACATAAAATTTTCACCTCCCATTATAGCAGAAAAGGTCATTCTAGCAGTTGCACATCAAATCTAAGCTGTCTTGAAGTGTTTTTCTAAAGTTATCAACATTTTTATGTTTGGCGTTCCGGAACCCACCTTATCTCAGTCTGAAAACGCGTTTTACATATTTTGCCATAACTTTGCAGGGAAGCTTAAGAACATGAAATTTTAACATCCCACTATAGCAGAAATGGTCTTTCTAGTAGTTGCACATCAAACCTAAGCTGTCTGAAGTGTTTTTCCAAAGTTATCAACATTCTTATGTTTGGCGTTCCGGAATCAACCTTATCTCAGGCTGAATACGCATTTTACGCATTGTGCCATAACTTTGCAGGGAAGCTTCAGAACATGAAATGTTCGCCTCCCACTATAGCAGATAGGGTCTTTCTAGTAGTTGCACATCAAATCTAAGCTGTCTGAAGTGTTTTTCCAAAGTAATCAACATTTTTATGTTTGGCGTTCTGGAACCCACCTTATCTCAGGCTGAAAACACGTTTTCTGCATTGTGCCATAACTTTGCAGGGAAGCTTCAGAACATGAAATTTTCACCTCCCACTACAGCAGAAAGGGTATTTCTAGTAGTTGCACATCAAATCTAAGTTGTCTGAAGTGTTTTTCCAAAGTTATCAACATTCTTATGTTTGGCGTTCCGGAACCCACCTTATCTCAGGCTGAACACGCGTTTTCTGCATTGTGCTATAACTTTGCAGGGAATCTTCAGGACATAAAATTTTCACCTCCCACAATAGCCGAAAGGGTCTTTCTAGTAGTTGCACATCAAATCTAAGTTGTCTGAAGTTTTTTTCTAAAGTTCTCAACATTTTTATGTTTGGCGTTCTGAAATTAACCTCATCTCCGGCTGAAAACGTGTTTTCTGCATTGTGCCATAACTTTGCAGGGATGCTTCAGAACATGAAATTTTAACCTCCCATTAGAGCAGAAAAGGTCATTCTAGTAGTTGCACATCAAATCTAAGCTGTCTTAAGTGTTTTTCCAAAGTTATCAACATTTTTATGTTTGGTGTTCCGGAACCCACCTTATCTCAGTCTCAAAACGCGTTTTTCATATTTTGCCAAAACTTTGCAGGGAAGCTTAAGAACATGAAATTTTAACATCCCACTATAGCAGAAAGGGTCTTTCTAGTAGTTGCACATCAAATCTAAGCTGTCTGAAGTGTTTTTCCAAAGTTATCAACATTCTTATGTTTGGCGTTCCGGAATCAACCTTATCTCAGGCTGAAAACGCGTTTTACGCATTGTGCCATAACTTTGCAGGGAAGCTTCAGAACATGAAATGTTCGCCTCCCACTACAGCAGATAGGGTCTTTCTAGTAGTTGCACATCAAATCTAAGCTGTCTGAAGTGTTTTTCCAAAGTTATCAACATTCTTATGTTTGGCGTTCCGGAATCAACCTTATCTCAGGCTGAAAACGCGTTTTCTGCATTGTGCCATAACTTTGCAGGGAGACTTCAGAACATGAAATTTTCTCCTCCCACTATAGCAGAAAGGGTATTTCTAGTAGTTGCACATCAAATCTAAGTTGTCTGAAGTGTTTTTCCAAAGTTATCAACATTCTTATGTTTGGCGTTCCGGAACCCACCTTATTTCAGCCTGAAAACGCGTTTTACATATTTTGCCATAACTTTGAGGGAAGCTTCAGAACATGAAATTTTAACATCCCACTATAGCAGAAAGGGTATTTCTAGTAGTTGCACATCAAATCTAAGTTGTCTGAAGTGTTTTTCCAAAGTTATCAACATTCTTATGTTTGGCGTTTCGGAATCGACCTTATCTCAGGCTGAAAACGCGTTTCCTGCATTGTGGCATAACTTTGCAGGGAAGCTTCAGAACATGAAATTTTCAACTCCCACTGTAGCAGAAAGGGTCTTTCTAGTAGTTGCACATCAAATCTAAGCTGTCTGAAGTGTTTTTCCAAAGTTATCAACATTTTTATGTTTGGCGTTCTGGAACCCACCTAATCTCAGGCTGAAAACGCGTTTTCTGCATTGTGCCATAACTTTTCAGGGAAGGTTCAGAACATGAAATGTTCGCCTCCCACTATAGCAGATAGGGTCTTTCTAGTATTTGCACATCAAATCTAAGCTGTCTGAAGTGTTTTTCCAAAGTTATCAACATTTTTATGTTTGGCGTTCTGGAACCCACCTTAGCTCAAGCTGAAAACGCGTTTTCTGCATTGTGCCATAACTATTCAGGGAAGCTTCAGAACATGAAATGTTCGCCTCCCACTATAGCAGATAGGGTCTTTCTAGTATTTGCACATCAAATCTAAGCTGTCTGAAGTGTTTTTCGAAAGTTTTCAACATTTTTATGTTTGGTGTTTCTGAATCGACCTTATCTCAGGCCGAAAACGCGTTTTCTGCATTGTGCCATAACTTTGCAGGGAAGCTTCAGAACATGAAATTTTAACCTCCCACTATAGCAGAATGGGTCTTTCTAGTAGTTGCACATCAAATCTTAGCTGTCTGAAGTGTTTTTCTAAAGTTCTCAACATTTTTATGTTTGGCGTTCTGAAATCAACCTCATCTCAGGCTGAAAACGCGTTTAACGCATTGTGCCATGACTTTGCAGGGAAGCTTCAGAACATGAAATTTTAACCTCCCATTATAGCAGAAAAGGTCATTCTAGTAGTTGCACATCAAATCTAAGCTGTCTTGACGTGTTTTTCTAAAGTTATCAACATTTTTATGTTTGGCGTTCCGGAACCCACCTTATCTCAACCTGAAAACGCGTTTTACATATTTTGCCATAACTTTGCAGGGAAGGTTAAGAACATGAAATTTTAACATCCCACTATATCAGAAATGGTCTTTCTAGTAGTTGCACATCAAATCTAAGCTGTCTGAAGTGTTTTTCCAAAGTTATCAACATTTTTATGTTTGGCGTTCCGGAATCGACCTTATCTCAGGCTGAAAACGTGTTTTCTGCATTGTGCCATAACTTTGCAGGGAAGCTTCAGAACATGAAATTTTAACCTCCCACTATAGCAGAATGGGTCTTTCTAGTAGTTGCACATCAAATCTTAGCTGTCTGAAGTGTTTTTCTAAAGTTCTCAACATTTTTATGTTTGGCGTTCTGAAATCAACCTCTTCTCAGGCTGAAAACGCGTTTAACGCATTGTGGCATAACTTTGCAGGGAAGCTTCAGAAAATGAAATTTTAACCTCCCACTATAGCAGAAAGGGTCTTTCTAGTAGTTGCACATCAAATCTAAGCTGTCGAAAGTGTTTTTCCAAAGTTATCAACATTTTTATGCTTGGCGTTTCGGAATCGACCTTATCTCCGGCTGAAAACGTGTTTTCTGCATTGTGCCATAACTTTGAGGGAAGCTTAAGAACATGAAATTTTAACATCCCACTATAGCAGAAATGGTCTTTCTAGTAGTTGCACATCAAATCTAAGCTGTCTGAAGTGTTTTTCCAAAGTTATCAACATTCTTATGTTTGGCGTTCCGGAATCAACCTTATCTCAGGCTGAAAACGCATTTTACGCATTGTGCCATAACTTTGCAGGGAAGCTTCAGAACATGAAATGTTCGCCTCCCACTATAGCAGATAGGGTCTTTCTAGTAGTTGCACATCAAATCTAAGCTGTCGAAAGTGTTTTTCCAAAGTTATCAACATTTTTACGTTTGGCGTTTCGGAATCGACCTTATCTCCGGCTGAAAACGTGTTTTCTGCATTGTGCCATAACTTTGCAGGGATGCTTCAGAACATGAAATTTTAATCTCCCATTATAGCAGAAAAGGTCATTCTAGTAGTTGCACATCAAATCTAAGCTGTCTTGACGTGTTTTTCTAAAGTTATCAACATTTTTATGTTTGGCGTTCCGGAACCCACCTTATCTCAGTCTGAAAACGCGTTTTCTGCATTGTGCCATAACTTTGCAGGGAAGCTTCAGAACATGAAAATTTCACCTCCCACTATAGCAGAATGGGTCTTTCTAGTAGTTGCACATCAAATCTTAGCTGTCTGAAGTGTTTTTCTAAAGTTCTCAACATTTTTATGTTTGGCGTTCTGAAATCAACCTCATCTCAGGCTGAAAACGCGTTTAAGGCATTGTGCCATAACTTTGCAGGGAAGCTTCAGAAAATGAAATTTTAAGCTCCCACTATAGCAAAAAGGGTCTTTCTAGTAGTTGCACATCAAATCTAAGCTGTCGAAAGTGTTTTTCCAAAGTTATCAACATTTTTATGTTTGGCGTTTCGGAATCGACCTTTTCTCCGGCTGAAAACGTGTTTTCTGCATTGTGCCATAACTTTGCAGGGAAGCTTCAGAACATGAAATTTTAACCTCCCATTATAGCAGAAAAGGTCGTTCTAGTAGTTGCACATCAAATCTAAGCTGTCTTGAAGTGTTTTTCTAAAGTTATCAACATTTTTATGTTTGGCGTTCCGGAACCCAAATTATCTCAGTCTGAAAACGCGTTTTACATATTTTGCCATAACTTTGCAGGGAAGCTTAAGAACATGAAATTTTAACATCCCACTATAGCAGAAATGGTCTTTCTAGTAGTTGCACATCAAATCTAAGCTGTCTGAAGTGTTTTTCCAAAGTTATCAACATTCTTATGTTTGGCGTTCCGGAAACAACCTTATCTCAGGCTGAAACCGCGTTTTACGCATTGTGCCATAACTTTGCAGGGAAGCTTCAGAACATGAAATGTTCGCCTCCCATTATAGCAGATAGGGTCTTTCTAGTAGTTGCACATCAAATCTAAGCTGTCTGAAGTGTTTTTCCAAAGTAATCAACATTTTTATGTTTGGCGTTCTGGAACCCACCTTATCTCAGGCTGAAAACGCGTTTTCTGCATTGTGCCATAACTTTGCAGGGAAGCTTCAGAACATGAAATTTTAACCTCCCATTATAGCAGAAAAGGTCATTCTAGTAGTTGCACATCAAATCTAAGATGTCTGTAGTGTATTTCCAAAGTTATCAACATTTTTATGTTTGGCGTTCCTGAATCGACCTTATCTCAGGCCGAAAACGCGTTTTCTGCATTGTGCCAAAACTTCTCAGGGAAGCTTCAGAACATAAAATTTTCACCTCCCACTAGAGCAGAAAGGGTCTTTCTCGTAGATGCACATTAAATCTAAGCTGTCTGAAGTGTTTTTCGAAAGTTTTCAACATTTTTATGTTTGGTGTTCCTGAATCGACCTTATCTCTGGCTGAAAACGCGTTTTCTGCATTGTGCCACAACTTTGCAGGGAAACTTCAGAAAATGAAATTTTCACATCCCACTATAGCAGAAAGGGTCTTTCTAATAGTTGCACATCAAATCTAAGCTGTCTGAAGTGTTTTTCCAAAGTTATCAACATTTTTATGTTTGGCGTTCCGGAATCGACCTTATCTCAGGCTGAAAACGCCTTTTACACATTGTTCCATAACTTTGCAGGGAAGGTTCAGAACATCAAATTTTCACCTGCCACTATAGGAGAAAGGGTCTTTCTAGTAGTTGCACATCAAATCTAAGCTGTCTGAAGTGTTTTTCCAAAGTAATCAACATTTTTATGTTTGGCGTTCCGGAACCCACCTTATCTCAGGCTGTGAGCGCGTTTTCTGCAATGTGCCATAACTTTGCAGGGAAGTTTCAGAACATGAAATTTTCAACTCCCACTATAGCAGAATGGGTCTTTCTCGTAGTTGCACATCAAATCTAAGCTGTCTGAAGTGTTTTTCCAAAGTTATCAGCATTTTTATGTTTGGCGTTCAGGAATCGACCTTATCTCAGGCTGAAAACGCGTTTTCTGCATTGTGCCATAACTTTGCCGGGAAGCTTCAGAACATGAAATTTTCACCTCCCACTATAGCAGGAAGGGTCTTTCTAGTAGTTGCACATCAAATCTAAGCTGTCTGAAGTGTTTTTCCAAAGTTATCAGCATTTTTATGTTTGGCGTTCCGGAACCCACCTTATCTCAGGCTGTAAACGCTTTTTTTGCATTGTGCCATAACTTTGGAGGGAAGCTTCAGAACATGAACTTTTCAATACCCATTATAACAGAAGGGGTCTTTCTCATACTTGCACATCAAATCTAAGCTGTCTAAGTGTTTTTTGAAAGTTTTCAACATTTTTATGTTTGGCGTTCCTGAATCGATCTTATCTCAGGCTGAAAACGCGTTTTCTGCAATGTGCCATAACTTTGCAGAGAAGCTTCAGAACATGAAATTTTCAACTCCCACTATAGCAGAAAGGCTTTTTCCAGTAGTTGCACATCAAATCTAAGCTGTCTGAAGTGTTTTTCTGAAGTTATCAACATTTTTATATTTGGCTTTCCGGAATCGACCTTATCTCAGGCTGAAAACGCGTTTTACGCATTGTGCCATAACTTCTCAGGAAAGCTTCAGAACATGAAATGTTCACCTCCCACTATAGCTGAAAGGGTTTTTCTAATAGTTGCACATCAAATCGAAGCTGTCTGAAGTTTTTTTTCCAAAGTTATCAACATTTTTATGTTTGGCATTCCAGAATCGACCTTATCTCCGGCTGAAAATGCGTTTTCTGCATTGTGCCATAACTTTGCAGGGAAGCTTGAGAACATGAAGTTTTAACCTCCCACTATAGCAGAAAGGGTCATTCTAGTAGTTGCACATCAAATCTAAGCTGTCTTGAAGTGTTTTTCTGAAGTTATCTACATTTTTATGTTTGGCGTTCCGGAACCCACCTTATCTCAGCCTGAAAACGTGTTTTACATATTTTGCCATAACTTTGCAGGGAAGCTTCAGAACATGAAATTTTAACATCCCACTATGGCAGAAAGGGTCTTTCTAGTAGTTGCACATCAAATCTAAGCTGTCTGAAGTGTTTTTCCAAAGTTATCAATATTTTTATGTTTGGCGTTTCGGAATCGACCTTATCTCAGGCTGAAAACGCATTTCCTGCATTGTGGCATAACTTTGCAGGGAAGCTTCAGAACATGAAATTTTCACCTCCCACTGTAGCTAAAAGGGTCTTTCTAGGAGTTGCACATCAAATCTAAGCTGTCTGAAGTGTTTTTCCAAAGTTATCAACATTTTTATGTTTGGCGTTCTGGAACCCACCTAATCTCAGGCTGAAAACGCGTTTCCTGCATTGTTGCAAAACTTTGCAGGGATGCTTCAGAACATGAAATGTTCGCCTCCCACTATAGCAGATAGGGTCTTTCGAGGAGTTGCACATCAAATCTAAGCTGTCTGAAGTGTTTTTCCAAAGTTATCAACATTTTTATGTTTGGCGTTCTGGAACCCACCTTATCTCAGGCTGAAAACGCGTTTTCTGCATTGTGCCATAACTTTGCAGGGAAGCTTCAGAACATGAAATTTTCACCTCCCACTATAGCAGAAAGGGTCTTTCTAGTAGTTGCACATCAAATCTAAGCTGTCTGAAGTGTTTTTCCAAAGTTATCAACATTTTTATGTTTGGCGTTCCGGAACCCACCTTATCTCAGCCTGAAAACGCGTTTTACATATTTTGCCATAACTTTGCAGGGAAGCTTCAGAAGATGAAATTTTAACATCCCACTATAGCAGAAAGGGTCTTTCTAGTAGTTGCACATCAAATCTAAGCTGTCTGAAGTGTTTTTCCAAAGTTAGCAACATTCTTATGTTTGGCGATCCGGAATCAACCTTATATAAGGCTGAAAACGCGTTTTACGCAATGTGCCATAACTTTGCAGGAAAGCTTCAGAACATGAAATTTTCAACTCCCACTATAGCAGAAAGGGTCTTTCTAGTAGTTGCACATCAAATCTAAGCTGTCTGAAGTGTTTTTCCAAACTTATCAATATTTTTATGTTTGGCGTTCTGGAACCCACCTAATCTCTGGCTGAAAACGCGTTTCCTGCATTATTGCATAACTTTGCAGGGATGCTTCAGAACATGAAATGTTCGCCTCCCACTATAGCAGATAGGGTCTTTCGAGGAGTTGCACATCAAATCTAAGCTGTCTGAAGTGTTTTTCCAAAGTTATCAACATTTTTATGTGTGGCGTTCCGGAACCCACCTTATCTCAGCCTGAAAACGCGTTTTACATATTTTGCCATAACTTTGCAGGGAAGCTTCAGAAGATGAAATTTTAACATCCCACTATAGCAGAAAGGGTCTTTCTAGTAGTTGCACATAAAATCTAAGTTGTCTGAAGTGTTTTTCCAAAGTTATCAACATTCTTATGTTTGGCGTTCCGGAATCAACCTTATCTCAGGCTGAAAACACGTTTTCTGCATTGTGCCATAACTTTGCAGGGAAGCATCAGAACATGAAATTTTCAACTCCCACTGTAGCAGAAAGGCTTTTTCCAGTAGTTGCACATCAAATCTAAGCTGTCTGAAGTGTTTTTCCAAAGTTATCAACATTCTTATGTTTGGCGTTTCGGAATCAACCTTATCTCAGGCTGAATACGCGATTTACGCATTCTGCCATAACTTTGCAGGGAATCTTCAGAACACGAAATTTTCATATCACACTATACCAGAAGGGTCTTTCTAGTAGTTCCACATAAAATCTAAGCTGTCTGAAGTGTTTTTCCAAAGTTATAAACATTTTTATGTTTGGCGTTCCTGAATCGACCTTATCTCAGGCTGAAATCACGTTTTCTGCATTGTGCCATAACTTTGCAGGGAAGCTTCAGAACATGAAATTTTCAACTCCCACTACAGCAGAAAGGGTCTTTCTAGTAGTTGCACGTCAAATCTAAGCTGTCTGAAGTGTTTTTCCAAAGTTATCAACATTTTTATGTTTGGCATTCCAGAATCGACCTTATCTCAGGCTGAAAACGCATTTTCTGCATTGTGCCATAACTTTGCAGGGAAACTCCAGAACATGAAATTTTCACCTCCCACTATAGCAGAAAGGGTCTTTCTAGTAGTTGCACATCAAATCTAAGCTGTCTGAAGTGTTTTTTCAAAGTTATCATATTTTTATGTTTGGCGTTCCGTAATTGACCTTGTCTCATGCTGAAAACGCGTTTTCTGCATTGTGCCATAACTTTGCAGGGAAGCTTCAGAACATGACATTTCAACATCCCACTATAGCAGAAAGGGTCTTTCTAGTAGTTGCACATCAAATCTAAGCTGTTTGAAGTGTTTTTCGAAAGTTATCAACATTTTTATGTTTGGCGTTCCGGAATCGACCTTATCTCAGGCTGATAACGCGATTTACGCATTCTGCCATAACTTTGCAGGGAAGCTTCTGAACATGAAATTTTCAAATCCCACTATAGCAGAAAGGGTCTTTCTAGTAGTTGCACATCAAATCTAAGCTGTCTGAAGTGTTTTTCGATAGTTTTCAACATTTTTATATTTGGCGTTCCTGAATCGACCTTATCTCAGGCTGAAAAGACGTTTTCTGCATTGTGCCATAACTTTGCAGGGAAGCTTCAGATCATAAAATTTTCAACTCCCACTACAGCCGAAAGGGTCTTTCTAGTAGTTGCGCGTCAAATCTAAGCTGTCTGAAGTGTTTTTCCAAAGTTATCAACATTTTTATGTTTGGCATTCCAGAATCGACCTTATCTCTGGCTGAAAACGCGTTTTCTGCATTGTGCCATAACTTTACAGGGAAACTTCAGAACATGAAATTTTCGCCTCCCACTAAAGCAGAAAGGGTCTTTCTAGTAGTTGCACATCAAATCTAAGCTGTCTGAAGTGTTTTTTCAAAGTTATCATATTTTTATGTTTGGCGTTCCGTAACTGACCTTGTCTCATGCTGAAAACGCGTTTTCTGCATTGTGCCATAACTTTGCAGGGAAGCTTCAGAACATGAAGTTTTAACCTCCCACTATAGCAGAAAGGGTCATTCTAGTAGTTGCACATCAAATCTAAGCTGTCTTGAAGTGTTTTTCTGAAGTTATCTACATTTTTATGTTTGGCGTTCCGGAACCCACCTTATCTCAGCCTGAAAACGTGTTTTACATATTTTGCCATAACTTTGCAGGGAAGCTTCAGAACATGAAATTTTAACATCCCACTATGGCAGAAAGGGTCTTTCTAGTAGTTGCACATCAAATCTAAGCTGTCTGAAGTGTTTTTCCAAAGTTATCAATATTTTTATGTTTGGCGTTTCGGAATCGACCTTATCTCAGGCTAAAAACGCATTTCCTGCATTGTGGCATAACTTTGCAGGGAAGCTTCAGAACATGAAATTTTCACCTCCCACTGTAGCTAAAAGGGTCTTTCTAGGAGTTGCACATCAAATCTAAGCTGTCTGAAGTGTTTTTCCAAAGTTATCAACATTTTTATGTTTGGCGTTCTGGAACCCACCTAATCTCAGGCTGAAAACGCGTTTCCTGCATTGTTGCAAAACTTTGCAGGGATGCTTCAGAACATGAAATGTTCGCCTCCCACTATAGCAGATAGGGTCTTTCGAGGAGTTGCACATCAAATCTAAGCTGTCTGAAGTGTTTTTCCAAAGTTATCAACATTTTTATGTTTGGCGTTCTGGAACCCACCTTATCTCAGGCTGAAAACGCGTTTTCTGCATTGTGCCATAACTTTGCAGGGAAGCTTCAGAACATGAAATTTTCACCTCCCACTATAGCAGATAGGGTCTTTCGAGGAGTTGCACATCAAATCTAAGCTGTCTGAAGTGTTTTTCCAAAGTTATCAACATTTTTATGTGTGGCGTTCCGGAACCCACCTTATCTCAGCCTGAAAACGCGTTTTACATATTTTGCCATAACTTTGCAGGGAAGCTTCAGAAGATGAAATTTTAACATCCCACTATAGCAGAAAGGGTCTTTCTAGTAGTTGCACATAAAATCTAAGTTGTCTGAAGTGTTTTTCCAAAGTTATCAACATTCTTATGTTTGGCGTTCCGGAATCAACCTTATCTCAGGCTGAAAACACGTTTTCTGCATTGTGCCATAACTTTGCAGGGAAGCATCAGAACATGAAATTTTCAACTCCCACTATAGCAGAAAGGCTTTTTCCAGTAGTTGCACATCAAATCTAAGCTGTCTGAAGTGTTTTTCCAAAGTTATCAACATTTTTATGTTTGGCGTTTCGGAATCAACCTTATCTCAGGCTGAATACGCGATTTACGCATTCTGCCATAACTTTGCAGGGAATCTTCAGAACACGAAATTTTCATATCACACTATACCAGAAGGGTCTTTCTAGTAGTTCCACATAAAATCTAAGCTGTCTGAAGTGTTTTTCCAAAGTTATAAACATTTTTATGTTTGGCGTTCCTGAATCGACCTTATCTCAGGCTGAAATCACGTTTTCTGCATTGTGCCATAACTTTGCAGGGAAGCTTCAGAACATGAAATTTTCAACTCCCACTACAGCAGAAAGGGTCTTTCTAGTAGTTGCACGTCAAATCTAAGCTGTCTGAAGTGTTTTTCCAAAGTTATCAACATTTTTATGTTTGGCGATCCGGAATCGACCTTATCTCAGGCTGATAACGCGATTTACGCATTCTGCCATAACTTTGCAGGGAAGCTTCTGAACATGAAATTTTCAAATCCCACTATAGCAGAAAGGGTCTTTCTAGTAGTTGCACATCAAATCTAAGCTGTCTGAAGTGTTTTTCGATAGTTTTCAACATTTTTATATTTGGCGTTCCTGAATCGACCTTATCTCAGGCTGAAAAGACGTTTTCTGCATTGTGCCATAACTTTGCAGGGAAGCTTCAGATCATAAAATTTTCAACTCCCACTACAGCCGAAAGGGTCTTTCTAGTAGTTGCGCGTCAAATCTAAGCTGTCTGAAGTGTTTTTCCAAAGTTATCAACATTTTCATGTTTGGCATTCCAGAATCGACCTTATCTCTGGCTGAAAACGCGTTTTCTGCATTGTGCCATAACTTTACAGGGAAACTTCAGAACATGAAATTTTCGCCTCCCACTAAAGCAGAAAGGGTCTTTCTAGTAGTTGCACATCAAATCTAAGCTGTCTGAAGTGTTTTTTCAAAGTTATCATATTTTTATGTTTGGCGTTCCGTAACTGACCTTGTCTCATGCTGAAAACGCGTTTTCTGCATTGTGCCATAACTTTGCAGGGAAGCTTCAGAACATGACATTTCAACATCCCACTATAGCAGAAAGGGTCTTTCTAGTAGTTGCACATCAAATCCAAGCTGTTTGAAGTGTTTTTCGAAAGTTATCAACATTTTTATGTTTGGCGTTCCGGAATCGACCTTATCTCAGGCTGATAACGCGATTTACGCATTCTGCCATAACTTTGCAGGGAAGCTTCTGAACATGAAATTTTCAAATCCCACTATAGCAGAAAGGGTCTTTCTAGTAGTTGCACATCAAATCTAAGCTGTTTGAAGTGTTTTTCCAAGGTTATCAACATTTTTATGTTTGGCGTTCCGGAATCAACCTTACCTCAGGCTGAAAACGCGTTTTCTTCATTGTGCCATAACTTTGCAGGGAAGCCTCAGAACACGAAATGTTCACCTCCCACTATAGCAGAAAGGGTCTCTCTAGTAGTTGCACATCAAATCTAAGCTGTCTGAAGTGTTTTTCCCAAGTTATCAACATTTTTATGTTTGGCGTTCCGGAATCGACCTTATCTCAGGCTGAAAACGCGTTTTACGCATTGTGCCATAACTTTGCATAAAGCTTCAGAACATTACATTTTCACATCCCACTAAAGCAGAAAGGGTCTTTCTCGTAGTTGCACGTCAAATCTAAGCTGACTGATGTGTTTTTTCGAAGTTATCAACATTTTTATGTTTGGCGTTCCGGAATCGACCTTATCTCAGGCTGAAAACGCCTTTTACACATTGTTTCATAACTTTGCAGGGAAGCTTCAGAACATGAAATTTTCACCTCCCACTATAGCAGAAAGGGTCTTTCTCGTAGTTGCACATCAAATCTAAGCTGTCTGAAGTGTTTTTCCAAAGTTATCAATATTTTTATGTTTGGCGTTCCGGAATCGACCTTATCTCAGGCTGAAAACGCGTTTCCTGCATTGTTGCATAACTTTGCAGGGATGCTTCAGAACATGAAATGTTCGCCTCCCACTATAGCAGATAGGGTCTTTCGAGGAGTTGCACATCAAATCTAAGCTGTCTGAAGTGTTTTTCCAAAGTTATCAACATTTTTATGTTTGGCGTTCTGGAACCCACCTTATCTCAGGCTGAAAACGCGTTTTCTGCATTGTGCCATAACTTTGCAGGGAAGCTTCAGAACATGAAATTTTCACTTCCCACTATAGCCGAAAGTGTCTTTCTAGTAGTTGCACATCTAATCTAAGCTGTTTGAAGTGTTTTTCCAAAGTTAACACCATTCTTATGTTTGGCGTTCCAGAAACAACCTTATCTCAGGCTGAAAATGCGTTTTACACAATTTGCAATAACTTTGCAGGAAAGCTTCAGAACATGAAATTTTTACCTCCCACTATAGCAGAAAGGGTCTTTCTAGTAGTTGCACATCAAATCTAAGCTGTCTGAAGTGTTTTTCCAAAGTTATCAACATTTTTATGTTTGGCGTTCTGGAACCCACCTTGTCTCAGGCTGAAAACGCGTTTTCTGCATTGTGCCATAACTTTGCAGGGAGACTTCAGAACATGAAATTTTCTCCTCCCACTATAGCAGAAAGGTTCTTTCTAGTAGTTGCACATCAAATCTAAGCTGTCTGAAGTGTTTTTCGAAAGTTATCAACATTTTTATGTTTGGCGTTCCGGAACCCACCTTATCTCAGCCTGAAAACGCGTTTTACATATTTTGCCATAACTTTGCAGGGAAGCTTCAGAACATGAAATTTTCAACTCCCACTATAGCAGAAAGGGTCTTTCTAGTAGTTGCACATCAAATCTAAGCTGTCAGAAGTGTTTTTCCAAAGTTATCAACATTTTTATGTTTGGCTTTCCGGAATCGACCTTATCTCAGGCTGAAAACGCGTTTTCTGCATTGTGCCATAACTTTGCAGGGAAGCTTCAGAACATGACATTTCAACATCCCACTATAGCAGAAATGGTCTTTCTAGTAGTTGCACATCAAATCTAAGCTGTTTGAAGTGTTTTTCGAAAGTTATCAACATTTTTATGTTTGGCGTTCCTGAATCGACCTTATCTCAGGCTGATAACGCGATTTACGCATTCTGCCATAACTTTGCAGGGAAGCTTCAGAATATGAAATTTTCACCTCCCACTATAGCAGAAAGGGTCTTTCTCGTAGTTGCACATCAAATCTAAGCTGTCTGAAGTGTTTTTCCAAAGTTATCAATATTTTTATGTTTGGCATTCCGGAATCGACCTTATCTCAGGCTGAAAACGCGTTTCCTGCATTGTTGCATAACTTTGCAGGGATGCTTCAGAACATGAAATGTTCGCCTCCCACTATAGCAGATAGGGTCTTTCGAGGAGTTGCACATCAAATCTAAGCTGTCTGAAGTGTTTTTCCAAAGTTATCAACATTTTTATGTTTGGCGTTCTGGAACCCACCTTATCTCAGGCTGAAAACGCGTTTTCTGCATTGTGCCATAACTTTGCAGGGAAGCTTCAGAACATGACATTTTCACTTCCCACTATAGCAGAAAGTGTCTTTCTAGTAGTTGCACATCTAATCTAAGCTGTTTGAAGTGTTTTTCCAAAGTTAACACCATTCTTATGTTTGGCGTTCCAGAAACAACCTTATCTCAGGCTGAAAATGCGTTTTACACAATTTGCAATAACTTTGCAGGAAAGCTTCAGAACATGAAATTTTTACCTCCCACTATAGCAGAAAGGGTCTTTCTAGTAGTTGCACATCAAATCTAAGCTGTCTGAAGTGTTTTTCGAAAGTTATCAACATTTTTATGTTTGGCGTTCCGGAACCCACCTTATCTCAGCCTGAAAACGCGTTTTACATATTTTGCCATAACTTTGCAGGGAAGCTTCAGAACATGAAATTTTCAACTCCCACTATAGCAGAAAGGGTCTTTCTAGTAGTTGCACATCAAACCTAAGCTGTCTGAAGTGTTTTTCCAAAGTTATCAATATTTTTATGTTTGGCTTTCCGGAATCGACCTTATCTCAGGCTGAAAACGCGTTTCCTGCATTGTGGCATAACTTTGCAGGGATGCTTCAGAACATGAAATTTTCACCTCCCACTGCAGCAGAAAGGGTCTTTCTAGTAGTTGCACATCAAATCTAAGCTGTCTGAAGTGTTTTTCCAAAGTTATCAACATTTTTATGTTTGGCGTTCTGGAAACAACCTTATCTCAGGCTGAAAACGCGTTTTGCGCAATTTGCCATAACTTTGCAGGAAAGCCTCAGAACATGAAATTTTCACCTCCCACTATATCAGAAAGGGTGTTTCTAGTAGTTGCACATCAAATCTAAGCTGTCTGAAGTGTTTTTCCAAAGATATCAACATTTTTATGTTTGGCGCTCTGGAACCCACCTTATCTCAGGCTGAAAACGCGTTTTCTGCATTGTGCCATAACTTTGCAGGGAAGCTTCAGAACATGAAATTTTCACCTCCCACTACAGCAGAAAGGTTCTTTCGAGTAGTTGCACATCAAATCTAAGCTGTCTGAAGTGTTTTTCGAAAGTTATCAACATTTTTATGTTTGGCGTTCCGGAACCCACCTTATCTCAGCCTGAAAACGCGTTTTACATATTTTGCCATAACTTTGCGGGGAAGCTTCAGAACATGAAATTTTAACATCCCACTATAACAGAAAGGGTCTTTCTAGTAGTTGCACATCAAATCTAAGCTGTCTGAAGTGTTTTTCCAAAGTTATCAACATTCTTATGTTTGGCGTTCCGGAACCCACCTTATCTCAGCCTGAAAACGCGTTTTACATATTTTGCCATAACTTTGCAGGGAAGCTTCAGAACATGAAATTTTCACCTCCCACTATAGCAGAAAGGGTCTTTCTCGTAGTTGCACATCAAATCTAAGCTGTCTGAAGTGTTTTTCGAAAGTTTTCAACATTTTTATGTTTGGTGTTCCTGAATCGACCTTTTCTCAGGCTGAAAACACATTTTAACATTGCGCCATAACTTTGCAGGAAAGCTTCAGAACATGAATTTTTCACCTCCCACTATAGCAGAAAGGGTCTTTCTAGTAGTTGCACATCAAATCTAAGCTGTCTGAAGTGTTTTTCCAAAGTTATCAACATTCTTATGTTTGGCGATCCGGAATCAACCTTATCTCAAGCTGAAAACGCGTTATACGCAATTTGCCATAACTTTGCAGGAAAGCCTCAGAACATGAAATTTTCACCTCCCACTATAGCAGAAAGGGTGTTTCTAGTAGTTGCACATCAAATCTAAGCTGTCTGTAGAGTTTTTCCTGAGTTATCAACATTTTTATGTTTGGCGTTCTGAAATCAACCTCATCTCAGGCTGAAAACGCGTTTAACGCATTGTGCCATAACTTTGCAGGGAAGCTTCAGAACATGATATTTTCACCTCCCACTATAGCAGAAAGGGTCTTTCTAGTAGTTGCACATCAAATCTAAGCTGTCTGTAGTGTTTTTCCAAAGTTATCTACATTTTGATGTTTGGCGTTCCGGAATCGACCTTATCTGAGGCTGAAAACGCTTTTTCTGCATTGTGTCATAACTTTGCAGGGAAGCTTCAGAACATGAAATTTTCACCTCCCACTATATCAGAAAGGGTATTTCTAATAATGCACATCAAATCTAAGTAGTCTGAAGTTTTTTTCCAAAGTTATCAACATTCTTATGTTTGGCGTTCCGGAATCAACCTTATCTCAGACTGAAAACGTGTTTTCTGCATTGTGCCATAACTTTGCAGGGAAACATAAGAACATGAAATTTTCACGTCCAACTATAGCAGAAAGGTTCTTTCTAGTAGTTGCACATCAAATCTAAGCTGTTTGAAGTGTTTTTCCAAAGTTCCAGAAACAACCTTATCTCCGGCTGAAAACGCGTTTTGCGCAATTTGCCATAACTTTGCAGGAAAGCCTCAGAACATGAAATTTTCACCTCCCACTATAGCAGAAAGGGTCTTTCTAGTAGTTGCACATCAAATATAAGCTGTCTGAAGTGTTTTTCTAAAGTTATCAACATTTTTATTTTTGGCGTTCTGGAACCCACCTTATCTCAGGCTGAAAACGCGTTTTCTGCATTGTGCCATAACTTTGCAGGGCGACTTCTGAACATGAAATTTTCTCCTCCCACTATATCAGAAAGGGTATTTCTAGTAGTTGCACATCAAATCTAAGTTGTCTGAAGTGTTTTTCCAAAGTTATCAACATTCTTATGTTTGGCGTTCCGGAATCAACCTTATCTCAAGCTGAAAACGCGTTTTACGCAATTTGCCATAACTTTGCAGGAAAGCCTCAGAACATGAAATTTTCACCTCCCACTATAGCAGAAAGGGTCTTTCTGGTAGTTGCACATCAAATCTAAGCTGTCTGAAGTGTTTTTCCAAAGTTATCAACATTTTTATTTTTGGCGTTCTGGAACCCACCTTATCTCAGGCTGAAAACGCGTTTTCTGCATTGTGCCATAACTTTGCAGGGCGACTTCTGAACATGAAATTTTCTCCTCCCACTATATCAGAAAGGGTATTTCTAGTAGTTGCACATCAAATCTAAGCTGTTTGAAGTGTTTTTCCAAAGTTAACACCATTCTTATGTTTGGCGTTCCAGAAACAACCTTATCTCAGGCTGAAAACGCGTTTTACACAATTTGCCATAACTTTGCAGGAAAGCTTCAGAACATGAAATTTTTACCTCCCACTATAGCAGAAAGGGTCTTTCTCGTAATTGCACATCAAATCTAAGCTGTCTGAAGTGTTTTTCCAAAGTTATCAACATTTTTTTGTTTGGCGTTCTGGAACCCACCATATCTCAGGCTGAAAACGCGTTTTCTGCATTGTGCCATAACTTTGCAGGGAGACTTCAGAACATGAAATTTTCACCTCCAACTATAGCAGAAAGGGTATTTCTAATAGTTGCACATCAAATCTAAGCTGTCTGTAGAGTTTTTCCTGAGTTATCAACATTTTTTTGTTTGGCGTTCTGAAATCAACCTCATCTCAGGCTGAAAACGCGTTTCACGCATTGTGCCATAACTTTGCAGGGAAGGTTCAGAACATGATATTTTCACCTCCCACTATAGCAGAAAGGGTCTTTCTCGTAGTTGCACATCAAATCTAAACTGTCTGAAGTGTTTTTCCAAAGTTATCAACATTTTTATGTTTGGCGTTCTGGAACCCACCTTATCTCAGGCTGAAAACGCGTTTTCTGCATTGTGCCATAACTTTGCAGGGCGACTTCAGAACATGAAATTTTCTCCTCCCACTATATCAGAAAGGGTATTTCTCGTAGTTGCACATCAAATCTAAGCTGTCTGAAGTGTTTTTCCAAAGTTATCAACATTTTTATGTTTGGTGTTCCTGAATCGACCTTTTCTCAGGCTGAAAACGCATTTTACACATTGTGCCAAACCTTTGCAGGAAAGCTTCAGAACATGAAATTTTCACCTCCCACTATAGCAGAAAGGGTCTTTCTAGTAGTTGCACATCAAATCCATGCTGTCTGAAGTGTTTTTCCAAAGTTATCAACATTTTGATGTTTGGCGTTCCGGAATCGACCTTATCTGAGGATGAAAACGCGTTTTCTGCATTGTGCCAAAACTTTGTAGGTAAGCTCCAGAACATGAAATTTTCACCTCCCACTATAGCAGAAAGGGTCTTTCTAGTAGTTGCACATCAAATCTAAGCTGTTTGAAGTGTTTTTCCAAAGTTATCAACATTTTTATGTATGGCGTTCCGGAATCGACCTTATCTCAGGCTGAAAACGCGTTTTACGCATTGTGCCATAACTTTGCAGGAAAGCTTCAGAACATGAAATTTTCACCTCCCACTATACCAGAAAGGGTCTTTCTAGTACTTGCACATCAAATCTAAGCTGTCTGAAGTGTTTTTCCGAAGTTATTAACATTTTTATGTTTGGCGTTTCGGAATTGACCTTATGTGAGGCTGAACACGAGTTTTCTGCATTGTGCCATAACTTTGCAGGGAAGCTTCAGAACATGAAAATTTCACCTCCCACTATAGCAGAAAGGGTCTTTCTAGTAGGTGCACATCAAATCGAAGCTGTCTGAAGTGTTTTTCCAAAGTTATCAACACTTTTATGTTTGCCGTTCCGGAATCGACCTTATCTCAGGCTGAAAACACGATTTACGCATTCTGCCATAACTTTGCAGGGAAGCTTCAGAACATGAAATTTTAACCTCCCACTATAGCAGAAAGGGTCTTTCTAGTAGTTGCACATCAAATCTAAGCTGTCTGAAGTGTTTTTCGAAAGTTATCAACATTTTTATGTTTGGCGTTCCGGAACCCACCTTATCTCAGCCTGAAAACGCGTTTTACATATTTTGCCATAACTTTGCAGGGAAGCTTCAGAACATGAAATTTTCAACTCCCACTATAGCAGAAAGGGTCTTTCTAGTAGTTGCACATCAAACCTAAGCTGTCTGAAGTGTTTTTCCAAAGTTATCAATATTTTTATGTTTGGCTTTCCGGAATCGACCTTATCTCAGGCTGAAAACGCGTTTCCTGCATTGTGGCATAACTTTGCAGGGATGCTTCAGAACATGAAATTTTCACCTCCCACTGCAGCAGAAAGGGTCTTTCTAGTAGTTGCACATCAAATCTAAGCTGTCTGAAGTGTTTTTCCAAAGTTATCAACATTTTTATGTTTGGCGTTCTGGAAACAACCTTATCTCAGGCTGAAAACGCGTGTTGCGCAATTTGCCATAACTTTGCAGGAAAGCCTCAGAACATGAAATTTTCACCTCCCACTATAGCAGAAAGCGTCTTTCTAGTAGTTGCACATCAAATCTAAGCTGTCTGAAGTGTTTTTCCAAAGTTATCAACATTTTTATTTTTGGCGTTCTGGAACCCACCTTATCTCAGGCTGAAAACGCATTTTCTGCATTGTGCCATAACTTTGCAGGGCGACTTCAGAACATGAAATTTTCTCCTCCCACTATATCAGAAAGGGTGTTTCTAGTAGTTGCACATCAAATCTAAGCTGTCTGAAGTGTTTTTCCAAAGATATCAACATTTTTATGTTTGGCGCTCTGGAACCCACCTTATCTCAGGCTGAAAACGCGTTTTCTGCATTGTGCCATAACTTTGCAGGGAAGCTTCAGAACATGAAATTTTCACCTCCCACTACAGCAGAAAGGTTCTTTCGAGTAGTTGCACATCAAATCTAAGCTGTCTGAAGTGTTTTTCGAAAGTTATCAACATTTTTATGTTTGGCGTTCCGGAACCCACCTTATCTCAGCCTGAAAACGCGTTTTACATATTTTGCCATAACTTTGCAGGGAAGCTTCAGAACATGAAATTTTAACATCCCACTATAACAGAAAGGGTCTTTCTAGTAGTTGCACATCAAATCTAAGCTGTCTGAAGTGTTTTTCCAAAGTTATCAACATTCTTATGTTTGGCGTTCCGGAACCCACCTTATCTCAGCCTGAAAACGCGTTTTACATATTTTGCCATAACTTTGCAGGGAAGCTTCAGAACATGAAATTTTCACCTCCCACTATAGCAGAAAGGGTCTTTCTCGTAGTTGCACATCAAATCTAAGCTGTCTGAAGTGTTTTTCCAAAGTTTTCAACATTTTTATGTTTGGTGTTCCTGAATCGACCTTTTCTCAGGCTGAAAACACATTTTACACATTGCGCCATAACTTTGCAGGAAAGCTTCAGAACATGAATTTTTCACCTCCCACTATAGCAGAAAGGGTCTTTCTAGTAGTTGCACATCAAATCTAAGCTGTCTGAAGTGTTTTTCCAAAGTTATCTACATTTTGATGTTTGGCGTTCCGGAATCGACCTTATCTGAGGCTGAAAACGCGTTTTCTGCATTGTATCATAACTTTGCAGGGATGCTTCAGAACATGAAATTTTCACCTCCCACTATATCAGAAAGGGTATTTCTAATAGTTGCACATCAAAACTAAGCTGTCTGAAGTGTTTTTCCAAAGTTATCAACATTCTTATGTTTGGCGATCCGGAATCAACCTTATCTCAAGCTGAAAACGCGTTATACGCAATTTGCCATAACTTTGCAGGAAAGCCTCAGAACATGAAATTTTCACCTCCCACTATAGCAGAAAGGGTGTTTCTAGTAGTTGCACATCAAATCTAAGCTGTCTGTAGAGTTTTTCCTGAGTTATCAACATTTTTATGTTTGGCGTTCTGAAATCAACCTCATCTCAGGCTGAAAACGCGTTTAACGCATTGTGCCATAACTTTGCAGGGAAGCTTCAGAACATGATATTTTCACCTCCCACTATAGCAGAAAGGGTCTTTCTCGTAGTTGCACATCAAATCTAAGCTGTCTGAACTGTTTTTCGAAAGTTTTCAACATTTTTATGTTTGGTGTTCCTGAATCGACCTTATCTCAGGCCGAAAACGCGTTTTCTGCATTGTGCCATAACTTTGCAGGGCAGCTTCAGAACATGAAATTTTCACCTCCCACTATAGCAGAAAGGGTCTTTCCAGTAGTTGCACATCAAATCTAAGCTGTCTGATGTGTTTTTCCAAAGTTATCAACATTTTTATGTTTGGCGTTCCGGAACTCACCTTATCTCACGCTTAAAACGCGTTTTCTGCATTGTGCCATAACTTTGCAGGGAAGCTTCAGAACATGAAATTTTCACCTCCCACTATAGCAGAAAGGGTCTTTCTAGTAGTTGCACATCAAATCTAAGCTGTCTGTAGTGTTTTTCCAAAGTTATCTACATTTTGATGTTTGGCGTTGCGGAATCGACCTTATCTGAGGCTGAAAACGCGTTTTCTGCATTGTGTCATAACTTTGCAGGGAAGCTTCAGAACATGAAATTTTCACCTCCCACTATATCAGAAACGGTATTTCAAATAATGCACATCAAATCTAAGTAGTCTGAAGTTTTTTTCCAAAGTTATCAACATTCTTATGTTTGGCGTTCCGGAATCAACCTTATCTCAGACTGAAAACGTGTTTTCTGCATTGTGCCATAACTTTGCAGGGAAACTTAAGAACATGAAATTTTCACGTCCAACTATAGCAGAAAGGTTCTTTCTCGTAGTTGCACATCAAATCTAAGCTGTTTGAAGTGTTTTTCCAAAGTTCCAGAAACAACCTTATCTCCGGCTGAAAACGCGTTTTGCGCAATTTGCCATAACTTTGCAGGAAAGCCTCAGAACATGAAATTTTCACCTCCCACTATAGCAGAAAGGGTCTTTCTAGTAGTTGCACATCAAATATAAGCTGTCTGAAGTGTTTTTCCAAAGTTATCAACATTTTTATTTTTGGCGTTCTGGAACCCACCTTATCTCAGGCTGAAAACGCGTTTTCTGCATTGTGCCATAACTTTGCAGGGCGACTTCTGAACATGAAATTTTCTCCTCCCACTATATCAGAAAGGGTATTTCTAGTAGTTGCACATCAAATCTAAGTTGTCTGAAGTGTTTTTCCAAAGTTATCAACATTCTTATGTTTGGCGTTCCGGAATAAACCTTATCTCAAGCTGAAAACGCGTTTTACGCAATTTGCCATAACTTTGCAGGAAAGCCTCAGAACATGAAATTTTCACCTCCCACTATAGCAGAAAGGGTCTTTCTGGTAGTTGCACATCAAATCTAAGCTGTTTGAAGTGTTTTTCCAAAGTTAACACCATTCTTATGTTTGGCGTTCCAGAAACAACCTTATCTCAGGCTGAAAACGCGTTTTACACAATTTGCCATAACTTTGCAGGAAAGCTTCAGAACATGAAATTTTTACCTCCCACTATAGCAGAAAGGGTCTTTCTCGTAATTGCACATCAAATCTAAGCTGTCTGAAGTGTTTTCCAAAGTTATCAACATTTTTTTGTTTGGCGTTCTGGAACCCACCATATCTCAGGCTGAAAACGCGTTTTCTGCATTGTGCCATAACTTTGCAGGGAGACTTCAGAACATGAAATTTTCACCTCCCACTATAGCAGAAAGGGTCTTTCTAGTAGTTGCACATCAAATCTAAGCTGTCTGAAGTGTTTTTCCAAAGTTATCAACATTCTTATGTTTGTCGTTCCGGAATCAACCTTATCTCAGGCTGAAAACGCGTTTCACGCATTGTGCCATAACTTTGCAGGGAAGGTTCAGAACATGATATTTTCACCTCCCACTATAGCAGAAAGGGTCTTTCTCGTAGTTGCACATCAAATCTAAACTGTCTGAAGTGTTTTTCCAAAGTTATCAACATTTTTATGTTTGGCATTCCGGAATCGACCTTATGTCAGGCTGAAAACGCGTTTTACGCATTGTGCCATAACTTTGTAGGGAAGCTTCAGAACATGAAATTTTCACCTCCCACTGTAGCAGAAAGGGTCTTTCTAGTAGTTGCACATCAAATCTAAGCTGTCTGAAGTGTTTTTCCAAAGTTATCAACATTTTTATGTTTGGCGTTCTGGAACCCACCTTATCTCAGGATGAAAACGCGTTTTCTGCATTGTGCCATAACTTTGCAGGGAGACTTCAGAACATGAAATTTTCTCCTCCCACTATAGCAGAAAGGGTATTTCTAGTAGTTGCACATCAAATCTAAGCTGTCTGAAGTGTTTTTCGAAAGTTTTCAACATTTTTATGTTTGGTGTTCCTGAATCGACCTTATCTCAGGCCGAAAACGCGTTTTCTGCATTGTGCCATAACTTTGCAGGGAAGCTTCAGAACATGAAAATTTCACCTCCCGCTATTGCAGAAAGGGTCTTTCGAGTAGGTGCACATCAAATCAAAGCTGTTTGAAGTGTTTTTCCAAAGTTATGAACACTTTTATGTTTGGCGTTCCGGAATCGACCTTATCTCAGGCTGAAAACACGATTTACGCATTCTGCCATAACTTTGCAGGGAAGCTTCAGAACATGAAATTTTCACCTCCCACTATAGCAGAAACGGTCTTTCTAGTAGTTGCACATCAAATCTAAGCTGTCTGTATAGTTTTTCCAAAGTTATCAACATTTTTATGTTTGGCGATTTGAAATCAACCTCATCTCAGGCTGAAAATGCGTTTAACGCATTGTGCCATAACTTTGCAGGGAAGCTTCAGAAAATGAAATTTTTACCTCCCACTATAGCAGAAAGGGTCTTTCTAGTAATTGCACATCAAATCTATGCTGTCGAAAGTGTTTTTCCAAAGTTATCAACATTTTTATGTTTGGCGTTTCGGAATTGACCTTATCTCCGGCTGAAAACGCGTTTTCTGCATTGTGCCATAACTTTGCAGGGAAGCTTAAGAACATGAAATTTTCACCTCCCACGAGAGCAGAAAGGGTATTTCTAGTAGTTGCACATCAAATCTAAGCTGTCTTGAAGTGTTTTTCTAAAGTTATCAACATTTTTATGTTTGGCGTTCCGGAACCCACCTAATCTCAGTCTGAAAACGCGTTTTACATATTTTGCCATAACTTTGCAGGGAAGCTTCAGAACATGAAATTTTCACGTCCCACTATAGCAGAAAGGGTCGTTCTAGTAGTTGCATATCAAATCTAAGCTGTCTGAAGCGTTTTTCGAAAGTTATCAACATTTTTATGTTTGGCGTTCCGGAATCGACCTTATCTCAGGCTGAAAACGCGTTTTCTGCATTGTGCCATAACTTTGCAGGGAAGCTTCAGAACATGAAATTTTAACCTCCCACTGTAGCAGAAAGGGTCTTTCTAGTAGTTGCACATCAAATCTAAGCTGTCTGAAGTGTTTTTCCAAAGTTATCAACATTTTTTCGTTTGGCATTCCGGAATCGACCTTATGTCAGGCTGAAAACGCGTTTTACGCATTGTGCCATAACGTTGCAGGGAAGCTTCAGAACATAACATTTTCACCTCCCACAATAGCCGAAAGGGTCTTTCTAGTAGTTGCACATCATATCTAAGCTGTCTGAAGTGTTTTTCCAAAGTTATCAACATTTTTATGTTTGGTGTTCCGGAACCCACCTTATCTCAGGCTGAAAACAGGTTTTCTGCATTGTGCTATAACTTTGCAGGGAAGCTTCAGAACATGAAATTTTCACGTCCCACTATAGCAGAAAGGGTCTTTCTCGTAGTTGCACATCAAATCTAAGCTGTCTGAAGTGTTTTTCGAAAGATTTCAACATTTTTATGTTTGGTGTTCCTGAATCGACCTTATCTCAGGCCGAAAACGCGTTTTCTGCATTGTGCCATAACTTTGCAGGGAAGCTTCAGAACATGAAAATTTCACCTCCCACTATAGCAGAAAGGGTCTTTCTAGTAAATGCACATCAAATCTAAGCTGTCTGAAGTGTTTTTCCAAAGTTATCAACATTTTTATGTTTGGCGTTCCGGAATCGACCTTATCTCAGGCTGAAAACGCGTTTTCTGCATTGTGCCATAACTTTGCAGGGAAGCTTCAGAACATGAAATTTTAACATCCCACTATAGCAGAATGGGTCTTTCTAGTAGTTGCACATCAAATCTTAGCTGTCTGAAGTGTTTTTCTAAAGTTCTCAACATTTTTATGTTTGGCATTCTGAAATCAACCTCATCTCAGGCTGAAAACGCGTTTCACGCATTGTGCCATAACTTTGCAGGGAAGCTTCAGAAAATGAAATTTTAACCTCCCACTATAGCAGAAAGGGTCTTTCTAGTAGTTGCACATCAAATCTAAGCTGTCGAAAGTGTTTTTGCAAAGTTATCAACATTTTTATGTTTGGCGTTTCGGAATCGACCTTATCTTCGGCTGAAAACGTGTTTTCTGCATTGTGCCATAACTTTGCAGGGAAGCTTCACAACATGAAATTTTAACCTTCCATTATAGCAGAAAAGGTCATTCTAGTAGTTGCACATCAAATCTAAGCTGTCTTGAAGTGTTTTTCTAAAGTTATCAACATTTTTATGTTTGGCGTTCCGGAACCCACCTTATCTCAGTCTGAAAACGCGTTTTACATATTTTGCCATAACTTTGCAGGGAAGCTTCAGAACATGAAATTTTCACGTCCCACTATAGCAGAAAGGGTCGTTCTAGTAGTTGCATATCAAATCTAAGCTGTCTGAAGCGTTTTTCGAAAGTTATCAACATTTTTATGTTTGGCGTTCCGGAATCGACCTTATCTCAGGATGAAAAATCGTTTTTTGCATTGTGCCATAACTTTGCAGGGAAGCTTCAGAACATGAAATTTTAACCTCCCACTGTAGCAGAAAGGCTCTTTCCAGTAGTTGCACATCAAATCTAAGCTGTCTGAAGTGTTTTTCCAAAGTTATCAACATTTTTTTGTTTGGCATTCCGGAATCGACCTTATGTCAGGCTGAAAACGCGTTTTACGCATTGTGCCATAACTTTGCAGGGAAGCTTCAGAACATGACATTTTCACCTCCCACAATAGCCGAAAGGGTCTTTCTAGTAGTTGCACATCATATCTAAGCTGTCTGAAGTGTTTTTCCAAAGTTATCAACATTTTTATGTTTGGTGTTCCGGAACCCACCTTATCTCAGGCTGAAAACAGGTTTTCTGCATTGTGCCATAACTTTGCAGGGAAGCTTCAGAACATGAAATTTTCACGTCCCACTATAGCAGAAAGGGTCTTTCTCGTAGTTGCACATCAAATCTAAGCTGTCTGAAGTGTTTTTCGAAAGTTTTCAACATTTTTATGTTTGGTGTTCCTGAATCGACCTTATCTCAGGCCGAAAACGCGTTTTCTGCATTGTGCCATAACTTTGCAGGGAAGCTTCAGAACATGAAAATTTCACCTCCCACTATAGCAGTAAGGGTCTTTCTAGTAGATGCACATCAAATCTAAGCTGTCTGAAGTGTTTTTCCAAAGTTATCAACATTTTTATGTTTGGCGTTCCGGAATCGACCTTATCTCAGGCTGAAAACGCGTTTTCTGCATTGTGCCATAACTTTGCAGGGAAGCTTCAGAACATGAAATTTTCACCTCCCACTACAGCAGAAAGGGTCTTTCTAGTAGTTGCAGAGCAAATCTAAGCTGTCTGAAGTGTTTTTCCAAAGTTATCAACATTTTTATGTTTGGCGTTCTGGAACCCACCTTATCTCAGGCTGAAAACGCGTTTTCTGCATTGTGCCATAACTTTGCAGGGAGACTTCAGAACATGAAATTTTCTCCTCCCACTATAGCAGAAAGGGTATTTCTAGTAGTTGCACATCAAATCTAAGTTGTCTGAAGTGTTTTTCCAAAGTTATCAACATTCTTATGTTTGGCGTTCCGGAACCCACCTTATTTCAGCCTGAAAACGCGTTTTACATATTTTGCCATAACTTTGAGGGAAGCTTCAGAACATGAAATTTTAACATCCCACTATAGCAGAAAGGGTCTTTCCAGTAGTTGCACATCAAATCTAAGCTGTCTGATGTGTTTTTCCAAAGTTATCAACATTTTTATGTTTGGCGTTCCGGAACTCACCTTATCTCACGCTTAAAACGCGTTTTCTGCATTGTGCCATAACTTTGCAGGGAAGCTTTAGAACATGAAATTTTCACCTCCCACTAGAGCAGAAAGGATATTTCTAGTAGTTGCACAACAAACTAAGCTGTCTGAAGTGTTTTTCGAAAGTTATCAACATTTTTATGCTTGGCGTTCCGGAATCGACCTGATCTCAGGATGAAAAATCGTTTTCTGCATTGTCCCATAACTTTGCAGGGAAGCTTCAGAACATGAAATTTTCTCCTCCCACGATAGCAGAAAGGGTCTTTCTCGTAATTGCACATCAAATCTAAGCTGTCTGAAGTGTTTTTCGAAAGTTTTCAACATTTTTATGTTTGGTGTTCCTGAATCGACCTTTTCTCAGGCTGAAAACACATTTTACACATTGTGCCATAACTTTGCAGGAAAGCTTCAGAACATGAATTTTTCACCTCCCACTATAGCAGAAAGGGTCTTTCTAGTAGTTGCACATCAAATCTAAGCTGTCTGTAGTGTTTTTCCAAAGTTATCTACATTTTGATGTTTGGCGTTCCGGAATCGACCTTATCTGAGGCTGAAAACGCGTTTTCTGCATTGTGTCATAACTTTGCAGGGAAGCTTCAGAACATGAAATTTTCACCTCCCACTATATCAGAAAGGGTATTTCTAATAGTTGCACATCAAATCTAAGTAGTCTGAAGTGTTTTTCCAAAGTTATCAACATTCTTATGTTTGGCGTTCCGGAATCACCCTTATCTCAGACTGAAAACGTGTTTTCTGCATTGTGCCATAACTTTGCAGGGAAACTTAAGAACATGAAATTTTCACGTCCAACTATAGCAGAAAGGTTCTTTCTAGTAGTTGCACATCAAATCTAAGCTGTTTGAAGTGTTTTTCCAAAGTTCCAGAAACAACCTTATCTCCGGCTGAAAACGCGTTTTGCGCAATTTGTCTTAACTTTGCAGGAAAGCCTCAGAACATGAAATTTTCACCTCCCACTATAGCAGAAAGGGTCTTTCTAGTAGTTGCACATCAAATATAAGCTGTCTGAAGTGTTTTTCCAAAGTTATCAACATTTTTATTTTTGGCGTTCTGGAACCCACCTTATCTCAGGCTGAAAACGCGTTTTCTGCATTGTGCCATAACTTTGCAGGGCGACTTCTGAACATGAAATTTTCTCCTCCCACTATATCAGAAAGGGTATTTCAAGTAGTTGCACATCAAATCTAAGTTGTCTGAAGTGTTTTTCCAAAGTTATCAACATTCTTATGTTTGTCGTTCCGGAATCAACCTTATCTCAAGCTGAAAACGCGTTTTACGCAATTTGCCATAACTTTGCAGGAAAGCCTCAGAACATGAAATTTTCACCTCCCACTATAGCAGAAAGGGTCTTTCTGGTAGTTGCACATCAAATCTAAGCTGTCTGAAGTGTTTTTCCAAAGTTATCAACATTTTTTTGTTTGGCGTTCTGGAACCCACCATATCTCAGGCTGAAAAGGCGTTTTCTGCATTGTGCCATAACTTTGCAGGGAGACTTCAGAACATGAAATTTTCACCTCCAACTATAGCAGAAAGGGTATTTCTAATAGTTGCACATCAAATCTAAGCTGTCTGTAGAGTTTTTCCTGAGTTATCAACATTTTTTTGTTTGGCGTTCTGAAATCAACCTCATCTCAGGCTGAAACTGCGTTTCACGCATTGTGCCATAACTTTGCAGGGAAGGTTCAGAACATGAAATTTTCACCTCCCACTATAGCAGAAAGGGTCTTTCTAGTAGTTGCACATCAAATCTAAGCTGTTTGAAGTGTTTTTCCAAAGTTATCAACATTTTTATGTATGGCGTTCCGGAATCGACCTTATCTCAGGCTGAAAACGCGTTTTACGCATTGTGCCATAACTTTGCAGGAAAGCTTCAGAACATGAAATTTTCACCTCCCACTATACCAGAAAGGGTCTTTCTAGTACTTGCACATCAAATCTAAGCTGTCTGAAGTGTCTTTCCGAAGTTATTAACATTTTTATGTTTGGCGTTCCGGAATTGACCTTATGTGAGGCTGAACACGAGTTTTCTGCATTGTGCCATAACTTTGCAGGGAAGCTTCAGAACATGAAATTTTAACCTCCCACTATAGCAGAAAGGGTCTTTCTAGTAGTTGCACATCAAATCTAAGCTGTCGAAAGTGTTTTTCCAAAGTTTTCAACATTTTTATGGTTGGCGTTTCGGAATCGACCTTATCTCAGCCTGAAAACGCGCTTTACATATTTTGCCATAACTTTGCAGGGAAGCTTCAGAACATGACATTTTCACCTCCCACTATAGCAGAAAGGGTCTTTCTAGTAGTTGCACATCAAATATAAGCTGTCTGAAGTGTTTTTCGAAAGTTTTCAACATTTTTATGTTTGGTGTTCCTGAATCGACCTTATCTCAGGCCGAAAACGCGTTTTCTGCATTGTGCCATAACTTTGCAGGGAAGCTTCAGAACATGAAAATTTCACCTCCCACTATAGCAGAAAGGGTCTTTCGAGTTGGTGCACATCAAATCAAAGCTTTTTGAAGTGTTTTTCCAAAGTTATGAACACTTTTATGTTTGGCGTTCCGGAATCGACCTTATCTCAGGCTGAAAACACGATTTACGCATTCTGCCATAACTTTGCAGGGAGGCTTCAGAATATGAAATTTTTACCTCCCACTATAGCAGAAACGGTCTTTCTAGTAGTTGCACATCAAATCTAAGCTGTCTGTATAGTTTTTCCAAAGTTATCAACATTTTTATGTTTGGCGATTTGAAATCAACCTCATCTCAGGCTGAAAATGCGTTTAACGCATTGTGCCATAACTTTGCAGGGAAGCTTCAGAAAATGAAATTTTAACCTCCCACTATAGCAGAAAGGGTCTTTCTAGTAATTGCACATCAAATCTATGCTGTCGAAAGTGTTTTTCCAAAGTTATCAACATTTTTATGTTTGGCGTTTCGGAATTGACCTTATCTCCGGCTGAAAACGCGTTTTCTGCATTGTGCCATAACTTTGCAGGGAAGCTTAAGAACATGAAATTTCCACCTCCCACTAGAGCAGAAAGGGTATTTCTAGTAGTTGCACATCAAATCTAAGCTGTCTTGAAGTGTTTTTCTAAAGTTATCAACATTTTTATGTTTGGCGTTCCGGAACCCACCTTATCTCAGTCTGAAAACGCGTTTTACATATTTTGCCATAACTTTGCAGGGAAGCTTCAGAACATGAAATTTTCACGTCCCACTATAGCAGAAAGGGTTTTTCTCGTAGTTGCACATCAAATCTAAGCTGTCTGAAGTGTTTTTCGAAAGTTTTCAACATTTTTATGTTTGGTGTTCCTGAATCGACCTTATCTCAGGCCGAAAACGCGTTTTCTGCATTGTGCCATAGCTTTGCAGGGAAGCTTCAGAACATGAAAATTTCACCTCCCACTATAGCAGAATGGGTCTTTCTAGTAGTTGCACATCAAATCTTAGCTGTCTGAAGTGTTTTTCTAAAGTTCTCAACATTTTTATGTTTGGCGTTCTGAAATCAACCTCATCTCAGGCTGAAAACGCGTTTCACGCATTGTGCCATAACTTTGCAGGGAAGCTTCAGAAAATGAAATTTTAACCTCCCACTATAGCAATAAGGGTCTTTCTAGTAGTTGCACATCAAATCTAAGCTGTCGAAAGTGTTTTTGCAAAGTTATCAACATTTTTATGTTTGGCGTTCCGGAATCGACCTTATCTCAGGATGAAAAATCGTTTTCTGCATTGTCCCATAACTTTGCACGGAAGCTTCAGAACATGAAATGTTCATCTCCCACTATAGCAGAAAGGGTCTTTCTAGTAGTTGCACATCAAATCTAAGCTGTCTGTAGTGTTTTTCGAAAGTTATCAACATTTTTATGTTTGGCGTTCCGGAACCCCCCTTATCTCAGGCTGAAAACGCGTTTTCTGCATTGTGCCATAACTTTGCAGGGAAGCTTCAGAACATGAAATTTTAACCTCCCACTGTAGCAGAAAGGGTCTTTCCAGTAGTTGCACATAAATCTAAGCTGTCTGAAGTGTTTTTCCAAAGTTATCAACATTTTTTCGTTTGGCATTCCGGAATCGACCTTATGTCAGGCTGAAAACGCGTTTTACGCATTGTGCCATAACGTTGCAGGGAAGCTTCAGAACATGACATTTTCACCTCCCACAATGGCCGAAAGGGTTTTTCTAGTAGTTGCACATCATATCTAAGCTGTCTGAAGTGTTTTTCCAAAGTTATCAACATTTTTATGTTTGGTGTTCCGGAACCCACCTTATCTCAGGCTGAAAACAGGTTTTCCTCATTGTGCCATAACTTTGCAGGGAAGCTTCAGAACATGAAATTTTCACGTCCCACTATAGCAGAAAGGGTCTTTCTCGTAGTTGCACATCAAATCTAAGCTGTCTGAAGTGTTTTTCGAAAGATTTCAACATTTTTATGTTTGGTGTTCCTGAATCGACCTTATCTCAGGCCGAAAACGCGTTTTCTGCATTGTGCCATAACTTTGCAGGGAAGCTTCAGAACATGAAAATTTCACCTCCCACTATAGCAGAAAGGGTCTTTCTAGTAAATGCACATCAAATCTAAGCTGTCTGAAGTGTTTTTCCAAAGTTATCAACATTTTTGCGTTTGGCGTTCCGGAATCGACCTTATCTCAGGCTGAAAACGCGTTTTCTGCATTGTGCCATAACTTTGCAGGGAAGCTTCAGAACATGAAATTTTAACCTCCCACTATAGCAGAATGGGTCTTTCTAGTAGTTGCACATCAAATCTTAGCTGTCTGAAGTGTTTTTCTAAAGTTCTCAACATTTTTATGTTTGGCGTTCTGAAATCAACCTCATCTCAGGCTGAAAACGCGTTTCACGCATTGTGCCATAACTTTGCAGGGAAGCTTCAGAAAATGAAATTTTAACCTCCCACTATAGCAGAAAGGGTCTTTCTAGTAGTTGCACATCAAATCTAAGCTGTCGAAAGTGTTTTTGCAAAGTTATCAACATTTTTATGTTTGGCGTTTCGGAATCGACCTTATCTCCGGCTGAAAACGTGTTTTCTGCATTGTGCCATAACTTTGCAGGGAAGCTTCACAACATGAAATTTTAACCTTCCATTATAGCAGAAAAGGTCATTCTAGTAGTTGCACATCAAATCTAAGCTGTCTTGAAGTGTTTTTCTAAAGTTATCAACATTTTTATGTTTGGCGTTCCGGAACCCACCTTATCTCAGTCTGAAAACGCGTTTTACATATTTTGCCATAACTTTGCAGGGAAGCTTCAGAACATGAAATTTTCACGTCCCACTATAGCAGAAAGGGTCGTTCTAGTAGTTGCATATCAAATCTAAGCTGTCTGAAGCGTTTTTCGAAAGTTATCAACATTTTTATGTTTGGCGTTCCGGAATCGACCTTATCTCAGGATGAAAAATCGTTTTCTGCATTGTCCCATAACTTTGCAGGGAAGCTTCAGAACATGAAATGTTCATCTCCCACTATAGCAGAAAGGGTCTTTCTAGTAGTTGCACATCAAATCTAAGCTGTCTGTAGTGTTTTTCGAAAGTTATCAACATTTTTATGTTTGGCGTTCCGGAACCCCCCTTATCTCAGGCTGAAAACGCGTTTTTTGCATTGTGTCATAACTTTGCAGGGAAGCTTCAGAACATGAAATTTTAACCTCCCACTGTAGCAGAAAGGGTCTTTCCAGTAGTTGCACATCAAATCTAAGCTGTCTGAAGTGTTTTTCCAAAGTTATCAACATTTTTTTGTTTGGCATTCCGGAATCGACCTTATGTCAGGCTGAAAACGCGTTTTACGCATTGTGCCATAACTTTGCAGGGAAGCTTCAGAACATGACATTTTCACCTCCCACAATAGCCGAAAGGGTCTTTCTAGTAGTTGCACATCATATCTAAGCTGTCTGAAGTGTTTTTCCAAAGTTATCAACATTTTTATGTTTGGTGTTCCGGAACCCACCTTATCTCAGGCTGAAAACAGGTTTTCTGCATTGTGCCATAACTTTGCAGGGAAGCTTCAGAACATGAAATTTTCACGTCCCACTATAGCAGAAAGGGTCTTTCTCGTAGTTGCACATCAAATCTAAGCTGTCTGAAGTGTTTTTCGAAAGTTTTCAACATTTTTATGTTTGGCGTTCCGGAATCGACCTTATCTCAGGATGAAAAATCGTTTTCTGCATTGTCCCATAACTTTGCAGGGAAGCTTCAGAACATGAAATGTTCATCTCCCACTATAGCAGAAAGGGTCTTTCTAGTAGTTGCACATCAAATCTAAGCTGTCTGTAGTGTTTTTCGAAAGTTATCAACATTTTTATGTTTGGCGTTCCGGAACCCCCCTTATCTCAGGCTGAAAACGCGTTTTTTGCATTGTGTCATAACTTTGCAGGGAAGCTTCAGAACATGAAATTTTAACCTCCCACTGTAGCAGAAAGGGTCTTTCCAGTAGTTGCACATCAAATCTAAGCTGTCTGAAGTGTTTTTCCAAAGTTATCAACATTTTTTTGTTTGGCATTCCGGAATCGACCTTATGTCAGGCTGAAAACGCGTTTTACGCATTGTGCCATAACTTTGCAGGGAAGCTTCAGAACATGACATTTTCACCTCCCACAATAGCCGAAAGGGTCTTTCTAGTAGTTGCACATCATATCTAAGCTGTCTGAAGTGTTTTTCCAAAGTTATCAACATTTTTATGTTTGGTGTTCCGGAACCCACCTTATCTCAGGCTGAAAACAGGTTTTCTGCATTGTGCCATAACTTTGCAGGGAAGCTTCAGAACATGAAATTTTCACGTCCCACTATAGCAGAAAGGGTCTTTCTCGTAGTTGCACATCAAATCTAAGCTGTCTGAAGTGTTTTTCGAAAGTTTTCAACATTTTTATGTTTGGTGTTCCTGAATCGACCTTATCTCAGGCCGAAAACGCGTTTTCTGCATTGTGCCATAGCTTTGCAGGGAAGCTTCAGAACATGAAAATTTCACCTCCCACTATAGCAGAATGGGTCTTTCTAGTAGTTGCACATCAAATCTTAGCTGTCTGAAGTGTTTTTCTAAAGTTCTCAACATTTTTATGTTTGGCGTTCTGAAATCAACCTCATCTCAGGCTGAAAACGCGTTTCACGCATTGTGCCATAACTTTGCAGGGAAGCTTCAGAAAATGAAATTTTAACCTCCCACTATAGCAATAAGGGTCTTTCTAGTAGTTGCACATCAAATCTAAGCTGTCGAAAGTGTTTTTGCAAAGTTATCAACATTTTTATGTTTGGCGTTTCGGAATCGACCTTATCTCAGTCTGAAAACGCGTTTTACATATTTTGCCATAACTTTGCAGGAAAGCTTAAGAACATGAAATTTTAACATCCCACTATAGCAGAAATGGTCTTTCTAGTAGTTGCACATCAAATCTAAGCTGTCTGAAGTGTTTTTCCAAAGTTATCAACATTCTTATGTTTGGCGTTCCGGAATCAACCTTATCTCAGGCTGAAAACGCGTTTTACGCATTGTGCCATAACTTTGCAGGGAAGCTTCAGAACATGAAATGTTCGCCTCCCACTATAGCAGATAGGGTCTTTCTAGTAGTTGCACATCAAATCTAAGCTGTCTGAAGTGTTTTTCCAAAGTTATCAACATTTTTATGTTTGGCGTTCTGGAACCCACCTTATCTCAGGCTGAAAACACGTTTTCTGCATTGTGCCATAACTTTTCAGGGAAGCTTCAGAACATGAAATTTTCACCTCCCACTACAGCAGAAAGGGTCTTTCTAGTAGTTGCAGAGCAAATCTAAGCTGTCTGAAGTGTTTTTCCAAAGTTATCAACATTCTTATGTTTGGCGTTTCGGAATCGACCTTATCTCAGGCTGAAAACGCGTTTCCTGCATTGTGGCATAACTTTGCAGGGCAGCTTCAGAACATGAAATTTTCACCTCCCACTATAGCAGAAAGGGCCTTTCCAGTAGTTGCACATCAAATCTAAGCTGTCTGATGTGTTTTTCCAAAGTTATCAACATTTTTATGTTTGGCGTTCCGGAACTCACCTTATCTCACCCTTAAAACGCGTTTTCTGCATTGTGCCATAACTTTGCAGGGAAGCTTTAGAAAAATGAAATTTTCACCTCCCACTAGAGCCGAAAGGGTCTTTCTAGTAGTTGCACATCATATCTAAGCTGTCTGAAGTGTTTTTCCAAAGTTATCAACATTTTTATGTTTGGTGTTCCGGAACCCACCTTATCTCAGGCTGAAAACAGGTTTTCTGCATTGTGCCATAACTTTGCAGGGAAGCTTCAGAACATGAAATTTTCACGTCCCACTATAGCAGAAAGGGTCTTTCTCGTAGTTGCACATCAAATCTAAGCTGTCTGAAGTGTTTTTCGAAAGTTTTCAACATTTTTATGTTTGGTGTTCCTGAATCGACCTTATCTCAGGCTGAAAACGCGTTTTCTGCATTGTGCCATAGCTTTGCAGGGAAGCTTCAGAACATGAAAATTTCACCTCCCACTATAGCAGAATGGGTCTTTCTAGTAGTTGCACATCAAATCTTAGCTGTCTGAAGTGTTTTTCTAAAGTTCTCAACATTTTTATGTTTGGCGTTCTGAAATCAACCTCATCTCAGGCTGAAAACGCGTTTCACGCATTGTGCCATAACTTTGCAGGGAAGCTTCAGAAAATGAAATTTTAACCTCCCACTATAGCAATAAGGGTCTTTCTAGTAGTTGCACATCAAATCTAAGCTGTCGAAAGTGTTTTTGCAAAGTTATCAACATTTTTATGTTTGGCGTTTCGGAATCGACCTTATCTCAGTCTGAAAACGCGTTTTACATATTTTGCCATAACTTTGCAGGAAAGCTTAAGAACATGAAATTTTAACATCCCACTATAGCAGAAATGGTCTTTCTAGTAGTTGCACATCAAATCTAAGCTGTCTGAAGTGTTTTTCCAAAGTTATCAACATTCTTATGTTTGGCGTTCCGGAATCAACCTTATCTCAGGCTGAAAACGCGTTTTACGCATTGTGCCATAACTTTGCAGGGAAGCTTCAGAACATGAAATGTTCGCCTCCCACTATAGCAGATAGGGTCTTTCTAGTAGTTGCACATCAAATCTAAGCTGTCTGAAGTGTTTTTCCAAAGTTATCAACATTTTTATGTTTGGCGTTCTGGAACCCACCTTATCTCAGGCTGAAAACACGTTTTCTGCATTGTGCCATAACTTTTCAGGGAAGCTTCAGAACATGAAATTTTCACCTCCCACTACAGCAGAAAGGGTCTTTCTAGTAGTTGCAGAGCAAATCTAAGCTGTCTGAAGTGTTTTTCCAAAGTTATCAACATTCTTATGTTTGGCGTTTCGGAATCGACCTTATCTCAGGCTGAAAACGCGTTTCCTGCATTGTGGCATAACTTTGCAGGGCAGCTTCAGAACATGAAATTTTCACCTCCCACTATAGCAGAAAGGGTCTTTCCAGTAGTTGCACATCAAATCTAAGCTGTCTGATGTGTTTTTCCAAAGTTATCAACATTTTTATGTTTGGCGTTCCGGAACTCACCTTATCTCACCCTTAAAACGCGTTTTCTGCATTGTGCCATAACTTTGCAGGGAAGCTTTAGAAAAATGAAATTTTCACCTCCCACTAGAGCAGAAAGGATATTTCTAGTAGTTGCACAACAAACTAAGCTGTCTGAAGTGTTTTTCGAAAGTTATCAACATTTTTATGCTTGGCGTTCCGGAATCGACCTTATCTCAGGATGAAAAATCGTTTTCTGCATTGTCCCATAACTTTGCAGGGAAGCTTCAGAACATGAAATTTTCTCCTCCCACTATAGCAGAAAGGGTCTTTCTAGTAGTTGCACATCAAATCTAAGCTGTCTGTAGAGTTTTTCCTGTGTTATCAACATTTTTATGTTTGGCGTTCTGGAAACCACCTTATCTCAGGCTGAAAACAGGTTTTCTGCATAGTGCCATGACTTTGCAGGGAAGCTTCAGAACATGAAATTTTCACCTCCCACTATGGCAGAAAGGGTCTTTCTCGTAGTTGCACATCAAATCTAAGCTGTCTGAAGTGTTTTTCGAAAGTTTTCAACATTTTTATGTTTGTTGTTCCTGAATCGACCTTTTCTCAGGCTGAAAACACATTTTACACATTGTGCCATAACTTTGCAGGAAAGCTTCAGAACATGAATTTTTCACGTCCAACTATAGCAGAAAGGTTCTTTCTAGTAGTTGCACATCAAATCTAAGCTGTTTTAAGTGTTTTTCCAAAGTTCCAGAAACAACCTTATCTCCGGCTGAAAACGCGTTTTGCGCAATTTGCCATAACTTTGCAGGAAAGCCTCAGAACATGAAATTTTCACCTCCCACTATAGCAGAAAGGGTCTTTCTAGTAGTTGCACATCAAATATAAGCTGTCTGAAGTGTTTTTCCAAAGTTATCAACATTTTTATTTTTGGCGTTCTGGAACCCACCTTATCTCAGGCTGAAAACGCGTTTTACGCAATTTGCCATAACTTTGCAGGGAGACTTCAGAACATGAAATTTTCTCCTCCCACTATATCAGAAAGGGTATTTCTAGTAGTTGCACATCAAATCTAAGTTGTCTGAAGTGTTTTTCCAAAGTTATCAACATTCTTATGTTTGGCGTTCCGGAATCAACCTTATCTCAAGCTGAAAACGCGTTTTACGCAATTTGCCATAACTTTGCAGGGAGACTTCAGAACATGAAATTTTCTCCTCCCACTATAGCAGAAAGGGTCTTTCTAGTAGTTGCACATCAAATCTAAGCTGTCTGATGTGTTGTTCCAAAGTTATCAACATTTTTATGTTTGGCATTCCGGAACTCACCTTATCTCACGCTTAAAACGCGTTTTCTGCATTGTGCCATAACTTTGCAGGGAAGCGTTAGAACATGATATTTTCACCTCCCACTATAGCAGAAAGGGTCTTTCTCGTAGTTGCACATCAAATCTAAGCTGTCTGAAGTGTTTTTCGAAAGTTTTCAACATTTTTATGTTTGGTGTTCCTGAATCGACCTTATCTCAGGCCGAAAACGCGTTTTCTGCATTGTGCCATAACTTTGCAGGGCAGCTTCAGAACATGAAATTTTCACCTCCCACTATAGCCGAAAGGGTCTTTCTAGTAGTTGCACATCATATCTAAGCTGTCTGAAGTGTTTTTCCAAAGTTATCAACATTTTTATGTTTGGTGTTCCGGAACCCACCTTATCTCAGGCTGAAAACAGGTTTTCTGCATTGTGCCATAACTTTGCAGGGAAGCTTCAGAACATGAAATTTTCACGTCCCACTATAGCAGAAAGGGTCTTTCTCGTAGTTGCACATCAAATCTAAGCTGTCTGAAGTGTTTTTCGAAAGTTTTCAACATTTTTATGTTTGGCGTTCCGGAATCGACCTTATCTCAGGATGAAAAATCGTTTTCTGCATTGTCCCATAACTTTGCAGGGAAGCTTCAGAACATGAAATGTTCATCTCCCACTATAGCAGAAAGGGTCTTTCTAGTAGTTGCACATCAAATCTAAGCTGTCTGTAGTGTTTTTCGAAAGTTATCAACATTTTTATGTTTGGCGTTCCGGAACCCCCCTTATCTCAGGCTGAAAACGCGTTTTTTGCATTGTGTCATAACTTTGCAGGGAAGCTTCAGAACATGAAATTTTAACCTCCCACTGTAGCAGAAAGGGTCTTTCCAGTAGTTGCACATCAAATCTAAGCTGTCTGAAGTGTTTTTCCAAAGTTATCAACATTTTTTTGTTTGGCATTCCGGAATCGACCTTATGTCAGGCTGAAAACGCGTTTTACGCATTGTGCCATAACTTTGCAGGGAAGCTTCAGAACATGACATTTTCACCTCCCACAATAGCCGAAAGGGTCTTTCTAGTAGTTGCACATCATATCTAAGCTGTCTGAAGTGTTTTTCCAAAGTTATCAACATTTTTATGTTTGGTGTTCCGGAACCCACCTTATCTCAGGCTGAAAACAGGTTTTCTGCATTGTGCCATAACTTTGCAGGGAAGCTTCAGAACATGAAATTTTCACGTCCCACTATAGCAGAAAGGGTCTTTCTCGTAGTTGCACATCAAATCTAAGCTGTCTGAAGTGTTTTTCGAAAGTTTTCAACATTTTTATGTTTGGTGTTCCTGAATCGACCTTATCTCAGGCCGAAAACGCGTTTTCTGCATTGTGCCATAGCTTTGCAGGGAAGCTTCAGAACATGAAAATTTCACCTCCCACTATAGCAGAATGGGTCTTTCTAGTAGTTGCACATCAAATCTTAGCTGTCTGAAGTGTTTTTCTAAAGTTCTCAACATTTTTATGTTTGGCGTTCTGAAATCAACCTCATCTCAGGCTGAAAACGCGTTTCACGCATTGTGCCATAACTTTGCAGGGAAGCTTCAGAAAATGAAATTTTAACCTCCCACTATAGCAATAAGGGTCTTTCTAGTAGTTGCACATCAAATCTAAGCTGTCGAAAGTGTTTTTGCAAAGTTATCAACATTTTTATGTTTGGCGTTTCGGAATCGACCTTATCTCAGTCTGAAAACGCGTTTTACATATTTTGCCATAACTTTGCAGGAAAGCTTAAGAACATGAAATTTTAACATCCCACTATAGCAGAAATGGTCTTTCTAGTAGTTGCACATCAAATCTAAGCTGTCTGAAGTGTTTTTCCAAAGTTATCAACATTCTTATGTTTGGCGTTCCGGAATCAACCTTATCTCAGGCTGAAAACGCGTTTTACGCATTGTGCCATAACTTTGCAGGGAAGCTTCAGAACATGAAATGTTCGCCTCCCACTATAGCAGATAGGGTCTTTCTAGTAGTTGCACATCAAATCTAAGCTGTCTGAAGTGTTTTTCCAAAGTTATCAACATTTTTATGTTTGGCGTTCTGGAACCCACCTTATCTCAGGCTGAAAACACGTTTTCTGCATTGTGCCATAACTTTTCAGGGAAGCTTCAGAACATGAAATTTTCACCTCCCACTACAGCAGAAAGGGTCTTTCTAGTAGTTGCAGAGCAAATCTAAGCTGTCTGAAGTGTTTTTCCAAAGTTATCAACATTCTTATGTTTGGCGTTTCGGAATCGACCTTATCTCAGGCTGAAAACGCGTTTCCTGCATTGTGGCATAACTTTGCAGGGCAGCTTCAGAACATGAAATTTTCACCTCCCACTATAGCAGAAAGGGTCTTTCCAGTAGTTGCACATCAAATCTAAGCTGTCTGATGTGTTTTTCCAAAGTTATCAACATTTTTATGTTTGGCGTTCCGGAACTCACCTTATCTCACCCTTAAAACGCGTTTTCTGCATTGTGCCATAACTTTGCAGGGAAGCTTTAGAAAAATGAAATTTTCACCTCCCACTAGAGCCGAAAGGGTCTTTCTAGTAGTTGCACATCATATCTAAGCTGTCTGAAGTGTTTTTCCAAAGTTATCAACATTTTTATGTTTGGTGTTCCGGAACCCACCTTATCTCAGGCTGAAAACAGGTTTTCTGCATTGTGCCATAACTTTGCAGGGAAGCTTCAGAACATGAAATTTTCACGTCCCACTATAGCAGAAAGGGTCTTTCTCGTAGTTGCACATCAAATCTAAGCTGTCTGAAGTGTTTTTCGAAAGTTTTCAACATTTTTATGTTTGGTGTTCCTGAATCGACCTTATCTCAGGCTGAAAACGCGTTTTCTGCATTGTGCCATAGCTTTGCAGGGAAGCTTCAGAACATGAAAATTTCACCTTCCACTATAGCAGAATGGGTCTTTCTAGTAGTTGCACATCAAATCTTAGCTGTCTGAAGTGTTTTTCTAAAGTTCTCAACATTTTTATGTTTGGCGTTCTGAAATCAACCTCATCTCAGGCTGAAAACGCGTTTCACGCATTGTGCCATAACTTTGCAGGGAAGCTTCAGAAAATGAAATTTTAACCTCCCACTATAGCAATAAGGGTCTTTCTAGTAGTTGCACATCAAATCTAAGCTGTCGAAAGTGTTTTTGCAAAGTTATCAACATTTTTATGTTTGGCGTTTCGGAATCGACCTTATCTCAGTCTGAAAACGCGTTTTACATATTTTGCCATAACTTTGCAGGAAAGCTTAAGAACATGAAATTTTAACATCCCACTATAGCAGAAATGGTCTTTCTAGTAGTTGCACATCAAATCTAAGCTGTCTGAAGTGTTTTTCCAAAGTTATCAACATTCTTATGTTTGGCGTTCCGGAATCAACCTTATCTCAGGCTGAAAACGCGTTTTACGCATTGTGCCATAACTTTGCAGGGAAGCTTCAGAACATGAAATGTTCGCCTCCCACTATAGCAGATAGGGTCTTTCTAGTAGTTGCACATCAAATCTAAGCTGTCTGAAGTGTTTTTCCAAAGTTATCAACATTTTTATGTTTGGCGTTCTGGAACCCACCTTATCTCAGGCTGAAAACACGTTTTCTGCATTGTGCCATAACTTTTCAGGGAAGCTTCAGAACATGAAATTTTCACCTCCCACTACAGCAGAAAGGGTCTTTCTAGTAGTTGCAGAGCAAATCTAAGCTGTCTGAAGTGTTTTTCCAAAGTTATCAACATTCTTATGTTTGGCGTTTCGGAATCGACCTTATCTCAGGCTGAAAACGCGTTTCCTGCATTGTGGCATAACTTTGCAGGGCAGCTTCAGAACATGAAATTTTCACCTCCCACTATAGCAGAAAGGGTCTTTCCAGTAGTTGCACATCAAATCTAAGCTGTCTGATGTGTTTTTCCAAAGTTATCAACATTTTTATGTTTGGCGTTCCGGAACTCACCTTATCTCACCCTTAAAACGCGTTTTCTGCATTGTGCCATAACTTTGCAGGGAAGCTTTAGAAAAATGAAATTTTCACCTCCCACTAGAGCAGAAAGGATATTTCTAGTAGTTGCACAACAAACTAAGCTGTCTGAAGTGTTTTTCGAAAGTTATCAACATTTTTATGCTTGGCGTTCCGGAATCGACCTTATCTCAGGATGAAAAATCGTTTTCTGCATTGTCCCATAACTTTGCAGGGAAGCTTCAGAACATGAAATTTTCTCCTCCCACTATAGCAGAAAGGGTCTTTCTAGTAGTTGCACATCAAATCTAAGCTGTCTGTAGAGTTTTTCCTGTGTTATCAACATTTTTATGTTTGGCGTTCTGGAAACCACCTTATCTCAGGCTGAAAACAGGTTTTCTGCATAGTGCCATGACTTTGCAGGGAAGCTTCAGAACATGAAATTTTCACCTCCCACTATGGCAGAAAGGGTCTTTCTCGTAGTTGCACATCAAATCTAAGCTGTCTGAAGTGTTTTTCGAAAGTTTTCAACATTTTTATGTTTGTTGTTCCTGAATCGACCTTTTCTCAGGCTGAAAACACATTTTACACATTGTGCCATAACTTTGCAGGAAAGCTTCAGAACATGAATTTTTCACGTCCAACTATAGCAGAAAGGGTCTTTCTCGTAGTTGCACATCAAATATAAGCTGTCTGAAGTGTTTTTCCAAAGTTATCAACATTTTTATTTTTGGCGTTCTGGAACCCACCTTATCTCAGGCTGAAAACGCGTTTTCTGCATTGTGCCATAACTTTGCAGGGCGACTTCTGAACATGAAATTTTCTCCTCCCACTATATCAGAAAGGGTATTTCTAGTAGTTGCACATCAAATCTAAGTTGTCTGAAGTGTTTTTCCAAAGTTATCAACATTCTTATGTTTGGCGTTCCGGAATCAACCTTATCTCAAGCTGAAAACGCGTTTTACGCAATTTGCCATAACTTTGCAGGGAGACTTCAGAACATGAAATTTTCTCCTCCCACTATAGCAGAAAGGGTCTTTCTAGTAGTTGCACATCAAATCTAAGCTGTCTGATGTGTTGTTCCAAAGTTATCAACATTTTTATGTTTGGCATTCCGGAACTCACCTTATCTCACGCTTAAAACGCGTTTTCTGCATTGTGCCATGACTTTGCAGGGAAGCGTTAGAACATGATATTTTCACCTCCCACTATAGCAGAAAGGGTCTTTCTCGTAGTTGCACATCAAATCTAAGCTGTCTGAAGTGTTTTTCGAAAGTTTTCAACATTTTTATGTTTGGTGTTCCTGAATCGACCTTATCTCAGGCCGAAAACGCGTTTTCTGCATTGTGCCATAACTTTGCAGGGCAGCTTCAGAACATGAAATTTTCACCTCCCACTATAGCCGAAAGGGTCTTTCTAGTAGTTGCACATCATATCTAAGCTGTCTGAAGTGTTTTTCCAAAGTTATCAACATTTTTATGTTTGGTGTTCCGGAACCCACCTTATCTCAGGCTGAAAACAGGTTTTCTGCATTGTGCCATAACTTTGCAGGGAAGCTTCAGAACATGAAATTTTCACGTCCCACTATAGCAGAAAGGGTCTTTCTCGTAGTTGCACATCAAATCTAAGCTGTCTGAAGTGTTTTTCGAAAGTTTTCAACATTTTTATGTTTGGCGTTCCGGAATCGACCTTATCTCAGGATGAAAAATCGTTTTCTGCATTGTCCCATAACTTTGCAGGGAAGCTTCAGAACATGAAATGTTCATCTCCCACTATAGCAGAAAGGGTCTTTCTAGTAGTTGCACATCAAATCTAAGCTGTCTGTAGTGTTTTTCGAAAGTTATCAACATTTTTATGTTTGGCGTTCCGGAACCCCCCTTATCTCAGGCTGAAAACGCGTTTTTTGCATTGTGTCATAACTTTGCAGGGAAGCTTCAGAACATGAAATTTTAACCTCCCACTGTAGCAGAAAGGGTCTTTCCAGTAGTTGCACATCAAATCTAAGCTGTCTGAAGTGTTTTTCCAAAGTTATCAACATTTTTTTGTTTGGCATTCCGGAATCGACCTTATGTCAGGCTGAAAACGCGTTTTACGCATTGTGCCATAACTTTGCAGGGAAGCTTCAGAACATGACATTTTCACCTCCCACAATAGCCGAAAGGGTCTTTCTAGTAGTTGCACATCATATCTAAGCTGTCTGAAGTGTTTTTCCAAAGTTATCAACATTTTTATGTTTGGTGTTCCGGAACCCACCTTATCTCAGGCTGAAAACAGGTTTTCTGCATTGTGCCATAACTTTGCAGGGAAGCTTCAGAACATGAAATTTTCACGTCCCACTATAGCAGAAAGGGTCTTTCTCGTAGTTGCACATCAAATCTAAGCTGTCTGAAGTGTTTTTCGAAAGTTTTCAACATTTTTATGTTTGGTGTTCCTGAATCGACCTTATCTCAGGCCGAAAACGCGTTTTCTGCATTGTGCCATAGCTTTGCAGGGAAGCTTCAGAACATGAAAATTTCACCTCCCACTATAGCAGAATGGGTCTTTCTAGTAGTTGCACATCAAATCTTAGCTGTCTGAAGTGTTTTTCTAAAGTTCTCAACATTTTTATGTTTGGCGTTCTGAAATCAACCTCATCTCAGGCTGAAAACGCGTTTCACGCATTGTGCCATAACTTTGCAGGGAAGCTTCAGAAAATGAAATTTTAACCTCCCACTATAGCAATAAGGGTCTTTCTAGTAGTTGCACATCAAATCTAAGCTGTCGAAAGTGTTTTTGCAAAGTTATCAACATTTTTATGTTTGGCGTTTCGGAATCGACCTTATCTCAGTCTGAAAACGCGTTTTACATATTTTGCCATAACTTTGCAGGAAAGCTTAAGAACATGAAATTTTAACATCCCACTATAGCAGAAATGGTCTTTCTAGTAGTTGCACATCAAATCTAAGCTGTCTGAAGTGTTTTTCCAAAGTTATCAACATTCTTATGTTTGGCGTTCCGGAATCAACCTTATCTCAGGCTGAAAACGCGTTTTACGCATTGTGCCATAACTTTGCAGGGAAGCTTCAGAACATGAAATGTTCGCCTCCCACTATAGCAGATAGGGTCTTTCTAGTAGTTGCACATCAAATCTAAGCTGTCTGAAGTGTTTTTCCAAAGTTATCAACATTTTTATGTTTGGCGTTCTGGAACCCACCTTATCTCAGGCTGAAAACACGTTTTCTGCATTGTGCCATAACTTTTCAGGGAAGCTTCAGAACATGAAATTTTCACCTCCCACTACAGCAGAAAGGGTCTTTCTAGTAGTTGCAGAGCAAATCTAAGCTGTCTGAAGTGTTTTTCCAAAGTTATCAACATTCTTATGTTTGGCGTTTCGGAATCGACCTTATCTCAGGCTGAAAACGCGTTTCCTGCATTGTGGCATAACTTTGCAGGGCAGCTTCAGAACATGAAATTTTCACCTCCCACTATAGCAGAAAGGGTCTTTCCAGTAGTTGCACATCAAATCTAAGCTGTCTGATGTGTTTTTCCAAAGTTATCAACATTTTTATGTTTGGCGTTCCGGAACTCACCTTATCTCACCCTTAAAACGCGTTTTCTGCATTGTGCCATAACTTTGCAGGGAAGCTTTAGAAAAATGAAATTTTCACCTCCCACTAGAGCAGAAAGGATATTTCTAGTAGTTGCACAACAAACTAAGCTGTCTGAAGTGTTTTTCGAAAGTTATCAACATTTTTATGCTTGGCGTTCCGGAATCGACCTTATCTCAGGATGAAAAATCGTTTTCTGCATTGTCCCATAACTTTGCAGGGAAGCTTCAGAACATGAAATTTTCTCCTCCCACTATAGCAGAAAGGGTCTTTCTAGTAGTTGCACATCAAATCTAAGCTGTCTGTAGAGTTTTTCCTGTGTTATCAACATTTTTATGTTTGGCGTTCTGGAAACCACCTTATCTCAGGCTGAAAACAGGTTTTCTGCATAGTGCCATGACTTTGCAGGGAAGCTTCAGAACATGAAATTTTCACCTCCCACTATGGCAGAAAGGGTCTTTCTCGTAGTTGCACATCAAATCTAAGCTGTCTGAAGTGTTTTTCGAAAGTTTTCAACATTTTTATGTTTGTTGTTCCTGAATCGACCTTTTCTCAGGCTGAAAACACATTTTACACATTGTGCCATAACTTTGCAGGAAAGCTTCAGAACATGAATTTTTCACGTCCAACTATAGCAGAAAGGTTCTTTCTAGTAGTTGCACATCAAATCTAAGCTGTTTTAAGTGTTTTTCCAATGTTCCAGAAACAACCTTATCTCCGGCTGAAAACGCGTTTTGCGCAATTTGCCATAACTTTGCAGGAAAGCCTCAGAACATGAAATTTTCACCTCCCACTATAGCAGAAAGGGTCTTTCTAGTAGTTGCACATCAAATATAAGCTGTCTGAAGTGTTTTTCCAAAGTTATCAACATTTTTATTTTTGGCGTTCTGGAACCCACCTTATCTCAGGCTGAAAACGCGTTTTCTGCATTGTGCCATAACTTTGCAGGGCGACTTCTGAACATGAAATTTTCTCCTCCCACTATATCAGAAAGGGTATTTCTAGTAGTTGCACATCAAATCTAAGTTGTCTGAAGTGTTTTTCCAAAGTTATCAACATTCTTATGTTTGGCGTTCCGGAATCAACCTTATCTCAAGCTGAAAACGCGTTTTACGCAATTTGCCATAACTTTGCAGGGAGACTTCAGAACATGAAATTTTCTCCTCCCACTATAGCAGAAAGGGTCTTTCTAGTAGTTGCACATCAAATCTAAGCTGTCTGATGTGTTGTTCCAAAGTTATCAACATTTTTATGTTTGGCATTCCGGAACTCACCTTATCTCACGCTTAAAACGCGTTTTCTGCATTGTGCCATAACTTTGCAGGGAAGCGTTAGAACATGATATTTTCACCTCCCACTATAGCAGAAAGGGTCTTTCTCGTAGTTGCACATCAAATCTAAGCTGTCTGAAGTGTTTTTCGAAAGTTTTCAACATTTTTATGTTTGGTGTTCCTGAATCGACCTTATCTCAGGCCGAAAACGCGTTTTCTGCATTGTGCCATAACTTTGCAGGGCAGCTTCAGAACATGAAATTTTCACCTCCCACTATAGCAGAAAGGGTCTTTCCAGTAGTTGCACATCAAATCTAAGCTGTCTGATGTGTTGTTCCAAAGTTATCAACATTTTTATGTTTGGCATTCCGGAACTCACCTTATCTCACGCTTAAAACGCGTTTTCTGCATTGTGCCATAACTTTGCAGGGAAGCTTTAGAACATGAAATTTTCACCTCCCACTTCAGCAGAAAGGGTCTTTCTAGTAGTTGCACATCAAATCTAAGCTGTCTGTAGAGTTTTTCCGGAGTTATCAACATTTTTATCTTTGGCGTTCTGAAATCAACCTCATCTCAGGCTGAAAACGGGTTTTACGCATTGTGCCATAACTTTGCAGGGAAGTTTCAGAACATGATATTTTCACGTCCCACTATAGCAGAATGGGTGTTTCTCGTAGTTGCACATCAAATCTAAACTGTCTGAAGTGTTTTTCCAAAGTTATCAACATTTTTATGTTTGGCGTTCTGGAACCCACCTTATCTCAGGCTGAAAACGCGTTTTCTGTATTGTGCCATAACTTTGCAGGGCGACTTCAGAACATGAAATTTTCTCCTCCCACTATATCAGAAAGGGTATTTCTCGTAGTTGCACATCAAATCTAAGCTGTCTGAAGTGTTTTTCCAAAGTTATCAACATTTTTATGTTTGGCGTTCTGGAAACCACCTTATCTCAGGCTGAAAACAGGTTTTCTGCATTGTGCCATGACTTTGCAGGGAGGCTTCAGAACATGAAATTTTCACCTCCCACTATAGCAGAAAGGGTCTTTCTCGTAGTTGCACATCAAATCTAAGCTGTCTGAAGTGTTTTTCGAAAGTTTTCAACATTTTTATGTTTGGTGTTCCTGAATCGACCTTTTCTCAGGCTGAAAACGCATTTTACACATTGTGCCATACCTTTGCAGGAAAGCTTCAGAACATGAAATTTTCATATCCCACTATAGCAGAAAGGGTCTTTCTAGTAGTTGCACATCAAATCTAAGCTGTCTGAAGTGTTTTTCCAAAATTATCAACATTTTTATGTTTGGCGTTCCGGAATCGACCTTATCTCAGGCTGAAAATGCGTTTTATGCATTGTGCCATAACTTTGCAGGGAAGCTTCAGAACATCGAATTTTCAACTCCCACTATAGCAGAAAGGGTCTTTCTAGTAGTTGCACATCAAATCTATGCTGTCTGAAGTGTTTTTCCAAAGTTATCAACATTTTGATGTTTGGCGTTCCGGAATCGACCTTATCTGAGGATGAAAACGTGTTTTCTGCATTGTGCCAAAACTTTGTAGGTGAGCTCCAGAACATGAAATTTTCACCTCCCACTATAGCAGAAAGGGTCTTTCTAGTAGTTGCACATCAAATCTAAGCTGTTTGAAGTGTTTTTCCAAAGTTATCAACATTTTTATGTATGGCGTTCCGGAATCGACCTTATCTCAGGCTGAAAACGCGTTTTACGCATTGTGCCATAACTTTGCAGGAAAGCTTCAGAACATGAAATTTTCACCTCCCACTATACCAGAAAGGGTCTTTCTAGTACTTGCACATCAAATCTAAGCTGTCTGAAGTGTCTTTCCGAAGTTATTAACATTTTTATGTTTGGCGTTCCGGAATTGACCTTATGTGAGGCTGAACACGAGTTTTCTGCATTGTGCCATAACTTTGCAGGGAAGCTTCAGAACATGAAATTTTAACCTCCCACTAGAGCAGAAAGGGTCTTTCTAGTAGTTGCACATCAAATCTAAGCTGTCGAAAGTGTTTTTCCAAAGTTTTCAACATTTTTATGGTTGGCGTTTCGGAATCGACCTTATCTCAGCCTGAAAACGCGCTTTACATATTTTTCCATAACTTTGCAGGGAAGCTTCAGAACATGACATTTTCACCTCCCACTATAGCAGAAAGGGTCTTTCTAGTAGTTGCACATCAAATCTAAGCTGTCTGAAGTTGTTTTCCAAAGTTATCAACATTTTTATGTTTGGCGTTCTGGAACCCACCTTATCTCAGGCTGAAAACGCGTTTCCTGCATTGTGGCATAACTTTGTAGGGAAGCTTCAGAACATGAAATTTTCACCTCCCACTGTAGCAGAAAGGGTCTTTCTAGTAGTTGCACATCAAATCTAAGCTGTCTGAAGTGTTTTTCCAAAGTTATCAACATTTTTATGTTTGGCGTTCTGGAACCCACCTTATCTCAGGATGAAAACGCGTTTTCTGCATTGTGCCATAACTTTGCAGGGAGACTTCAGAACATGAAATTTTCTCCTCCCACTATAGCAGAAAGGGTATTTCTAGTAGTTGCACATCAAATCTAAGCTGTCTGAAGTGTTTTTCGAAAGTTTTCAACATTTTTATGTTTGGTGTTCCTGAATCGACCTTATCTCAGGCCGAAAACGCGTTTTCTGCATTGTGCCATAACTTTGCAGGGAAGCTTCAGAACATGAAAATTTCACCTCCCACTATAGCAGAAAGGGTCTTTCGAGTAGGTGCACATCAAATCAAAGCTGTTTGAAGTGTTTTTCCAAAGTTATGAACACTTTTATGTTTGGCGTTCCGGAATCGACCTTATCTCAGGCTGAAAACACGATTTACGCATTCTGCCATAACTTTGCAGGGAAGCTTCAGAACATGAAATTTTTACCTCCCACTATAGCAGAAACGGTCTTTCTAGTAGTTGCACATCAAATCTAAGCTGTCTGAAGCGTTTTTCGAAAGTTATCAACATTTTTATGTTTGGCGTTCCGGAATCGACCTTATCTCAGGATGAAAAATCGTTTTCTGCATTGTCCCATAACTTTGCACGGAAGCTTCAGAACATGAAATGTTCATCTCCCACTATAGCAGAAAGGGTCTTTCTAGTAGTTGCACATCAAATCTAAGCTGTTTTAAGTGTTTTTCCAAAGTTCCAGAAACAACCTTATCTCCGGCTGAAAACGCGTTTTGCGCAATTTGCCATAACTTTGCAGGAAACCCTCAGAACATGAAATTTTCACCTCCCACTATAGCAGAAAGGGTCTTTCTAGTAGTTGCACATCAAATATAAGCTGTCTGAAGTGTTTTTCCAAAGTTATCAACATTTTTATTTTTGGCGTTCTGGAACCCACCTTATCTCAGGCTGAAAACGCGTTTTCTGCATTGTGCCATAACTTTGCAGGGCGACTTCTGAACATGAAATTTTCTCCTCCCACTATATCAGAAAGGGTATTTCTAGTAGTTGCACATCAAATCTAAGTTGTCTGAAGTGTTTTTCCAAAGTTATCAACATTCTTATGTTTGGCGTTCCGGAATCAACCTTATCTCAAGCTGAAAACGCGTTTTACGCAATTTGCCATAACTTTGCAGGGAGACTTCAGAACATGAAATTTTCTCCTCCCACTATAGCAGAAAGGGTCTTTCTAGTAGTTGCACATCAAATCTAAGCTGTCTGATGTGTTGTTCCAAAGTTATCAACATTTTTATGTTTGGCATTCCGGAACTCACCTTATCTCACGCTTAAAACGCGTTTTCTGCATTGTGCCATAACTTTGCAGGGAAGCTTTAGAACATGATATTTTCACCTCCCACTATAGCAGAAAGGGTCTTTCTCGTAGTTGCACATCAAATCTAAGCTGTCTGAAGTGTTTTTCGAAAGTTTTCAACATTTTTATGTTTGGTGTTCCTGAATCGACCTTATCTCAGGCCGAAAACGCGTTTTCTGCATTGTGCCATAACTTTGCAGGGCAGCTTCAGAACATGAAATTTTCACCTCCCACTATAGCAGAAAGGGTCTTTCCAGTAGTTGCACATCAAATCTAAGCTGTCTGATGTGTTGTTCCAAAGTTATCAACATTTTTATGTTTGGCATTCCGGAACTCACCTTATCTCACGCTTAAAACGCGTTTTCTGCATTGTGCCATAACTTTGCAGGGAAGCTTTAGAACATGAAATTTTCACCTCCCACTTCAGCAGAAAGGGTCTTTCTAGTAGTTGCACATCAAATCTAAGCTGTCTGTAGAGTTTTTCCGGAGTTATCAACATTTTTATCTTTGGCGTTCTGAAATCAACCTCATCTCAGGCTGAAAACGGGTTTTACGCATTGTGCCATAACTTTGCAGGGAAGTTTCAGAACATGATATTTTCACCTCCCACTATAGCAGAATGGGTGTTTCTCGTAGTTGCACATCAAATCTAAACTGTCTGAAGTGTTTTTCCAAAGTTATCAACATTTTTATGTTTGGCGTTCTGGAACCCACCTTATCTCAGGCTGAAAACGCGTTTTCTGCATTGTGCCATAACTTTGCAGGGCGACTTCAGAACATGAAATTTTCTCCTCCCACTATATCAGAAAGGGTATTTCTCGTAGTTGCACATCAAATCTAAGCTGTCTGAAGTGTTTTTCGAAAGTTATCAACATTTTTATGTTTGGCGTTCTGGAAACCACCTTATCTCAGGCTGAAAACAGGTTTTCTGCATTGTGCCATGACTTTGCAGGGAGGCTTCAGAACATGAAATTTTCACCTCCCACTATAGCAGAAAGGGTCTTTCTCGTAGTTGCACATCAAATCTAAGCTGTCTGAAGTGTTTTTCGAAAGTTTTCAACATTTTTATGTTTGGTGTTCCTGAATCGACCTTTTCTCAGGCTGAAAACGCATTTTACACATTGTGCCATACCTTTGCAGGAAAGCTTCAGAACATGAAATTTTCATATCCCACTATAGCAGAAAGGGTCTTTCTAGTAGTTGCACATCAAATCTAAGCTGTCTGAAGTGTTTTTCCAAAATTATCAACATTTTTATGTTTGGCGTTCCGGAATCGACCTTATCTCAGGCTGAAAATGCGTTTTATGCATTGTGCCATAACTTTGCAGGGAAGCTTCAGAACATCGAATTTTCAACTCCCACTATAGCAGAAAGGGTCTTTCTAGTAGTTGCACATCAAATCTATGCTGTCTGAAGTGTTTTTCCAAAGTTATCAACATTTTGATGTTTGGCGTTCCGGAATCGACCTTATCTGAGGATGAAAACGCGTTTTCTGCATTGTGCCAAAACTTTGTAGGTAAGCTCCAGAACATGAAATTTTCACCTCCCACTATAGCAGAAAGGGTCTTTCTAGTAGTTGCACATCAAATCTAAGCTGTTTGAAGTGTTTTTCCAAAGTTATCAACATTTTTATGTATGGCGTTCCGGAATCGACCTTATCTCAGGCTGAAAACGCGTTTTACGCATTGTGCCATAACTTTGCAGGAAAGCTTCAGAACATGAAATTTTCACCTCCCACTATACCAGAAAGGGTCTTTCTAGTAGTTGCACATCAAATCTAAGCTGTCGAAAGTGTTTTTCCAAAGTTTTCAACATTTTTATGGTTGGCGTTTCGGAATCGACCTTATCTCAGCCTGAAAACGCGCTTTACATATTTTGCCATAACTTTGCAGGGAAGCTTCAGAACATGACATTTTCACCTCCCACTATAGCAGAAAGGGTCTTTCTAGTAGTTGCACATCAAATCTAAGCTGTCTGAAGTTGTTTTCCAAAGTTATCAACATTTTTATGTTTGGCGTTCTGGAACCCACCTTATCTCAGGCTGAAAACGCGTTTCCTGCATTGTGGCATAACTTTGTAGGGAAGCTTCAGAACATGAAATTTTCACCTCCCACTGTAGCAGAAAGGGTCTTTCTAGTAGTTGCACATCAAATCTAAGCTGTCTGAAGTGTTTTTCGAAAGTTTTCAACATTTTTATGTTTGGTGTTCCTGAATCGACCTTATCTCAGGCCGAAAACGCGTTTTCTGCATTGTGCCATAACTTTGCAGGGAAGCTTCAGAACATGAAAATTTCACCTCCCACTATAGCAGAAAGGGTCTTTCGAGTAGGTGCACATCAAATCAAAGCTGTTTGAAGTGTTTTTCCAAAGTTATGAACACTTTTATGTTTGGCGTTCCGGAATCGACCTTATCTCAGGCTGAAAACACGATTTACGCATTCTGCCATAACTTTGCAGGGAAGCTTCAGAACATGAAATTTTTACCTCCCACTATAGCAGAAACGGTCTTTCTAGTAGTTGCACATCAAATCTAAGCTGTCTGAAGCGTTTTTCGAAAGTTATCAACATTTTTATGTTTGGCGTTCCGGAATCGACCTTATCTCAGGATGAAAAATCGTTTACTGCATTGTCCCATAACTTTGCACGGAAGCTTCAGAACATGAAATGTTCATCTCCCACTATAGCAGAAAGGGTCTTTCTAGTAGTTGCACATCAAATCTAAGCTGTCTGTAGTGTTTTTCGAAAGTTATCAACATTTTTATGTTTGGCGTTCCGGAACCCCCCTTATCTCAGGCTGAAAACGCGTTTTCTGCATTGTGCCATAACTTTGCAGGGAAGCTTCAGAACATGAAATTTTAACCTCCCACTGTAGCAGAAAGGGTCTTTCCAGTAGTTGCACATCAAATCTAAGCTGTCTGAAGTGTTTTTCCAAAGTTATCAACCTTTTTTCGTTTGGCATTCCGGAATCGACCTTATGTCAGGCTGAAAACGCGTTTTACGCATTGTGCCGTAACGTTGCAGGGAAGCTTCAGAACATAACATTTTCACCTCCCACAATAGCCGAAAGGGTCTTTCTAGTAGTTGCACATCATATCTAAGCTGTCTGAAGTGTTTTTCCAAAGTTATCAACATTTTTATGTTTGGTGTTCCGGAACCCACCTTATCTCAGGCTGAAAACAGGTTTTCTGCATTGTGCCATAACTTTGCAGGGAAGCTTCAGAACATGAAATTTTCACGTCCCACTATAGCAGAAAGGGTCTTTCTCGTAGTTGCACATCAAATCTAAGCTGTCTGAAGTGTTTTTCGAAAGATTTCAACATTTTTATGTTTGGTGTTCCTGAATCGACCTTATCTCAGGCCGAAAACGCGTTTTCTGCATTGTGCCATAACTTTGCAGGGAAGCTTCAGAACATGAAAATTTCACCTCCCACTATAGCAGAAAGGGTCTTTCTAGTAAATGCACATCAAATCTAAGCTGTCTGAAGTGTTTTTCCAAAGTTATCAACATTTTTATGTTTGGCGTTCCGGAATCGACCTTATCTCAGGCTGAAAACGCGTTTTCTGCATTGTGCCATAACTTTGCAGGGAAGCTTCAGAACATGAAATTTTAACCTCCCACTATGGCAGAATGAGTCTTTCTAGTAGTTGCACATCAAATCTTAGCTGTCTGAAGTGTTTTTCTAAAGTTCTCAACATTTCTATGTTTGGCGTTCTGAAATCAACCTCATCTCAGGCTGAAAACGCGTTTCACGCATTGTGCCATAACTTTGCAGGGAAGCTTCAGAAAATGAAATTTTAACCTCCCACTATAGCAGAAAGGGTCTTTCTAGTAGTTGCACATCAAATCTAAGCTGTCGAAAGTGTTTTTGCAAAGTTATCAACATTTTTATGTTTGGCGTTTCGGAATCGACCTTATCTCCGGCTGAAAACGTGTTTTCTGCATTGTGCCATAACTTTGCAGGGAAGCTTCACAACATGAAATTTTAACCTTCCATTATAGCAGAAAAGGTCATTCTAGTAGTTGCACATCAAATCTAAGCTGTCTTGAAGTGTTTTTCTAAAGTTATCAACATTTTTATGTTTGGCGTTCCGGAACCCACCTTATCTCAGTCTGAAAACGCGTTTTACATATTTTGCCATAACTTTGCAGGGAAGCTTCAGAACATGAAATTTTCACGTCCCACTATAGCAGAAAGGGTCGTTCTAGTAGTTGCATATCAAATCTAAGCTGTCTGAAGCGTTTTTCGAAAGTTATCAACATTTTTATGTTTGGCGTTCCGGAATCGACCTTATCTCAGGATGAAAAATCGTTTTCTGCATTGTCCCATAACTTTGCAGGGAAGCTTCAGAACATGAAATGTTCATCTCCCACTATAGCAGAAAGGGTCTTTCTAGTAGTTGCACATCAAATCTAAGCTGTCTGTAGTGTTTTTCGAAAGTTATCAACATTTTTATGTTTGGCGTTCCGGAACCCCCCTTATCTCAGGCTGAAAACGCGTTTTTTGCATTGTGCCATAACTTTGCAGGGAAGCTTCAGAACATGAAATTTTAACCTCCCACTGTAGCAGAAAGGGTCTTTCCAGTAGTTGCACATCAAATCTAAGCTGTCTGAAGTGTTTTTCCAAAGTTATCAACATTTTTTTGTTTGGCATTCCGGAATCGACTTTATGTCAGGCTGAAAGCGCGTTTTACGCATTGTGCCATAACTTTGCAGGGAAGCTTCAGAACATGACATTTTCACCTCCCACAATAGCCGAAAGGGTCTTTCTAGTAGTTGCACATCATATCTAAGCTGTCTGAAGTGTTTTTCCAAAGTTATCAACATTTTTATGTTTGGTGTTCCGGAACCCACCTTATCTCAGGCTGAAAACAGGTTTTCTGCATTGTGCCATAACTTTGCAGGGAAGCTTCAGAACATGAAATTTTCACGTCCCACTATAGCAGAAAGGGTCTTTCTCGTAGTTGCACATCAAATCTAAGCTGTCTGAAGTGTTTTTCGAAAGTTTTCAACATTTTTATGTTTGGTGTTCCTGAATCGACCTTATCTCAGGCCGAAAACGCGTTTTCTGCATTGTGCCATAACTTTGCAGGGAAGCTTCAGAACATGAAAATTTCACCTCCCACTATAGCAGTAAGGGTCTTTCTAGTAGCTGCACATCAAATCTAAGCTGTCGAAAGTGTTTTTGCAAAGTTATCAACATTTTTATGTTTGGCGTTTCGGAATCGACCTTATCTCAGTCTGAAAACGCGTTTTACATATTTTGCCATAACTTTGCAGGAAAGCTTAAGAACATGAAATTTTAACATCCCACTATAGCAGAAATGGTCTTTCTAGTAGTTGCACATCAAATCTAAGCTGTCTGAAGTGTTTTTCCAAAGTTATCAACATTCTTATGTTTGGCGTTCCGGAATCAACCTTATCTCAGGCTGAAAACGCGTTTTACGCATTGTGCCATAACTTTGCAGGGAAGCTTCAGAACATGAAATGTTCGCCTCCCACTATAGCAGATAGGGTCTTTCTAGTAGTTGCACATCAAATCTAAGCTGTCTGAAGTGTTTTTCCTAAGTTATCAACATTTTTATGTTTGGCGTTTCGGAATCGACCTTATCTCAGTCTGAAAACGCGTTTTACATATTTTGCCATAACTTTGCAGGAAAGCTTAAGAACATGAAATTTTAACATCCCACTATAGCAGAAATGGTCTTTCTAGTAGTTGCACATCAAATCTAAGCTGTCTGAAGTGTTTTTCCAAAGTTATCAACATTCTTATGTTTGGCGTTCCGGAATCAACCTTATCTCAGGCTGAAAACGCGTTTTACGCATTGTGCCATAACTTTGCAGGGAAGCTTCAGAACATGAAATGTTCGCCTCCCACTATAGCAGATAGGGTCTTTCTAGTAGTTGCACATCAAATCTAAGCTGTCTGAAGTGTTTTTCCAAAGTTATCAACATTTTTATGTTTGGCGTTCTGGAACCCACCTTATCTCAGGCTGAAAACACGTTTTCTGCATTGTGCCATAACTTTTCAGGGAAGCTTCAGAACATGAAATTTTCACCTCCCACTAAAGCAGAAAGGGTCTTTCTAGTAGTTGCAGAGCAAATCTAAGCTGTCTGAAGTGTTTTTCCAAAGTTATCAACATTTTTATGTTTGGCGTTCTGGAACCCACCTTATCTCAGGCTGAAAACGCGTTTTCTGCATTGTGCCATAACTTTGCAGGGAGACTTCAGAACATGAAATTTTCTCCTCCCACTATAGCAGAAAGGGTATTTCTAGTAGTTGCACATCAAATCTAAGTTGTCTGAAGTGTTTTTCCAAAGTTATCAACATTCTTATGTTTGGCGTTCCGGAACCCACCTTATTTCAGCCTGAAAACGCGTTTTACATATTTTGCCATAACTTTGAGGGAAGCTTCAGAACATGAAATTTTAACATCCCACTATAGCAGAAAGGGTATTTCTAGTAGTTGCACATCAAATCTAAGTTGTCTGAAGTGTTTTTCCAAAGTTATCAACATTCTTATGTTTGGCGTTTCGGAATCGACCTTATCTCAGGCTGAAAACGCGTTTCCTGCATTGTGGCATAACTTTGCAGGGCAGCTTCAGAACATGAAATTTTCACCTCCCACTATAGCAGAAAGGGTCTTTCCAGTAGTTGCACATCAAATCTAAGCTGTCTGATGTGTTTTTCCAAAGTTATCAACATTTTTATGTTTGGCGTTCCGGAACTCACCTTATCTCACGCTTTAAAACGCGTTTTCTGCATTGTGCCATAACTTTGCAGGGAAGCTTTAGAACATGAAATTTTCACCTCCCACTAGAGCAGAAAGGATATTTCTAGTAGTTGCACAACAAACTAAGCTGTCTGAAGTGTTTTTCGAAAGTTATCAACATTTTTATGCTTGGCGTTCCGGAATCGACCTTATCTCAGGATGAAAAATCGTTTTCTGCCTTGTCCCATAACTTTGCAGGGAAGCTTCAGAACATGAAATTTTCACCTCCCACTAGAGCAGAAAGGGTCTTTCTCTTAGATGCACATCAAATCTAAGCTGTGTGAAGTGTTTTTCGAAAGTTTTCAACATTTTTATGTTTGGTGTTCCTGAATCGACCTTATCTCAGGCCGAAAACGCGTTTTCTGCATTGTGCCATAACTTTGCAGGGAAGCTTCAGAACATGAAAATTTCACCTCCCACTATAGCAGAAAGGGTCTTTCTAGTAGATGCACATCAAATCTAAGCTGTCTGAAGTGTTTTTCCAAAGTTATCAACATTTTTCTGTTTGGCGTTCCGGAATCGACCTTATCTCAGGCTGAAAACGCGTTTTCTGCATTGTGCCATAACTTTGCAGGGAAGCTTCAGAACATGAAATTTTAACCTCCCACTATAGCAGAATGGGTCTTTCTAGTAGTTGCACATCAAATCTTAACTGTCTGAAGTGTTTTTCTAAAGTTCTCCACATTTTTATGTTTGGCGTTCTGAAATCAACCTCATCTCAGGCTGAAAACGCGTTTAACGCATTGTGCCATAACTTTGCAGGGAAGCTTCAGAAAATGAAATTTTAACCTCCCACTATAGCAGAAAGGGTCTTTCTAGTAGTTGCACATCAAATCTAAGCTGTCGAAAGTGTTTTTCCAAAGTTATCAACATTTTTATGTTTGGTGTTCCTGAATCGACCTTATCTCAGGCCGAAAACGCGTTTTCTGCATTGTGCCATAACTTTGCAGGGAAGCTTCAGAACATGAAATTTTAACCTCCCATTATAGCAGAAAAGGTCATTCTAGTAGTTGCACATCAAATCTAAGCTGTCTTGACGTGTTTTTCTAAAGTTATCAACATTTTTATGTTTGGCGTTCCGGAACCCACCTTATCTCAGTCTGAAAACGCGTTTTACATATTTTGCCATAACTTTGCAGGGAAGCTTAAGAACATGAAATTTTCACCTCCCACTATAGCAGAAAAGGTCTTTCTAGTAGTTGCACATCAAATCTAAGCTGTCTGAAGTGTTTTTCGAAAGTTTTCAACATTTTTATGTTTGGTGTTCCTGAATCGACCTTATCTCAGGCCGAAAACGCGTTTTCTGCATTGTGCCATAACTTTGCAGGGAAGCTTCAGAACATGAAAATTTCACCTCCCACTATAGCAGAAAGGGTCTTTCTAGTAGTTGCACATCAAATCTAAGCTGTCTGAAGTGTTTTTCCAAAGTAATCAACATTTTTATGTTTGGCGTTCTGGAACCCACCTTATCTCAGGCTGAAAACACGTTTTCTGCATTGTGCCATAACTTTGCAGGGAAGCTTCAGAACATGAAATTTTCATATCCCACTATAGCAGAAAGGGTCTTTCTAGTAGTTGCACATCAAATCTAAGCTGTCTGAAGTGTTTTTCCAAAGTTATCAACATTTTTATGTTTGGCGTTCTGGAACCCACCTAGGCTGAAAACGCGTTTTAAGGGTCTTTCTAGTAGTTGCACATCAAATCTAAGCTGTCTGAAGTGTTTTTCCAAAATTATCAACATTTTTATGTTTGGCGTTCCGGAATCGACCTTATCTCAGGCTGAAAATGCGTTTTATGCATTGTGCCATAACTTTGCAGGGAAGCTTCAGAACATCGAATTTTCAACTCCCACTATAGCAGAAAGGGTCTTTCTAGTAGTTGCACATCAAATCTAAGCTGTCTTAAGTGTTTTTCCAAAGTTATCAACATTTTTATGTTTGGCAATCCGGAATCGACCTTATCTCTGGCTGAAAACGCGTTTTCTGCATTGTCCCATAACTTTGCAGGGAAGCTTCAGAACATGAAAATTTGACCTCCCAATATAGCAGAAAAGGTCTTTCTAGTAGATGCACATCAAATCTAAATGTCTGAAGTGTTTTTCCAAAGTTATCAACATTTTTTTGTTTGGCGTTCTGGAACCCACCTTATCTCAGGCTGAAAACGCGTTTTCTGCATTGTGCCATAACTTTGCAGGGAAGCTTCAGAACATGAAATTTTCACCTCCCAGTGCAGCAGAAATTGTCTTTCTAGTAGTTGCACATGAAATCTAAGCTGTCTGAAATGTTTTTCCAAAGTTATCAACATTTTTATGTTTGGCGTACCGAAACCCCCCTTATCTCAGGCTGAAAACGCGTTTTCTGCATTGTGCCATAACTTTGCAGGGAAGCTTCAGAACATGAAATGTTCACCTCCCACTATAGCAGAAAGGGTCTTTCTAGTAGTTGCACATCCAATCTAAGCTGTCTGAAATGTTTTTTCCAAAGTTATCAACATTTTTATGTTTGACGTTTCGGAACCCACCTTATCTCAGGCTGAAAACGCGTTTTCTGCATTGTTCCTTAACTTTGCAGGGAAGCATAAGAACATGAAATTTTCAACTCCCACTATAACAGACAGGGTCCTTGTAGTAGTTGCACATCAAATCCAAGCTGTCTGATGTGTTTTTCCAAAGTTATCAACATTTTTAAGTGTGGCGTTCCGGATCCCACCTTATCTCAGGCTGAAAACGTTTTTTCTGCATTGTGCCATAACTTTGAATGAAAGCTTCAGAACATGAAATTTTCACATCCCACTATAGCAAAAAGGGTCTTTCAAGTAGTTGCAGATCAAATCTAAGCTGTCTGAAGTGATTTTCCAAAGTCATCAACATTTTTTAGGTTGGCGTTCCGGAACCCACCTTATCTCAGGCTGAAAACGCATTTTACACATTGTGACATAACTTTGCAGGGAAGCTTCAGAACATCAAATTTTCAACTCCCACTATAGCAGAAAGGGTCTTTCTAGTAGTTGCACATCAAATCTAAGCTGTCTGAAGTGTTTTTCCAAAGTTATCAACATTTTTATGTTTGGCGTTCTGGAACCCACCTAGGCTGAAAACGCGTTTTAAGGGTCTTTCTAGTAGTTGCACATCAAATCTAAGCTGTCTGAAGTGTTTTTCCAAAATTATCAACATTTTTATGTTTGGCGTTCCGGAATCGACCTTATCTCAGGCTGAAAATGCGTTTTATGCATTGTGCCATAACTTTGCAGGGAAGCTTCAGAACATCGAATTTTCAACTCCCACTATAGCAGAAAGGGTCTTTCTAGTAGTTGCACATCAAATCTAAGCTGTCTTAAGTGTTTTTCCAAAGTTATCAACATTTTTATGTTTGGCAATCCGGAATCGACCTTATCTCTGGCTGAAAACGCGTTTTCTGCATTGTCCCATAACTTTGCAGGGAAGCTTCAGAACATGAAAATTTGACCTCCCAATATAGCAGAAAAGGTCTTTCTAGTAGATGCACATCAAATCTAAATGTCTGAAGTGTTTTTCCAAAGTTATCAACATTTTTTTGTTTGGCGTTCTGGAACCCACCTTATCTCAGGCTGAAAACGCGTTTTCTGCATTGTGCCATAACTTTGCAGGGAAGCTTCAGAACATGAAATTTTCACCTCCCAGTGCAGCAGAAATTGTCTTTCTAGTAGTTGCACATGAAATCTAAGCTGTCTGAAATGTTTTTCCAAAGTTATCAACATTTTTATGTTTGGCGTACCGAAACCCCCCTTATCTCAGGCTGAAAACGCGTTTTCTGCATTGTGCCATAACTTTGCAGGGAAGCTTCAGAACATGAAATGTTCACCTCCCACTATAGCAGAAAGGGTCTTTCTAGTAGTTGCACATCCAATCTAAGCTGTCTGAAATGTTTTTTCCAAAGTTATCAACATTTTTATGTTTGACGTTTCGGAACCCACCTTATCTCAGGCTGAAAACGCGTTTTCTGCATTGTTCCTTAACTTTGCAGGGAAGCATAAGAACATGAAATTTTCAACTCCCACTATAACAGACAGGGTCCTTGTAGTAGTTGCACATCAAATCCAAGCTGTCTGATGTGTTTTTCCAAAGTTATCAACATTTTTAAGTGTGGCGTTCCGGATCCCACCTTATCTCAGGCTGAAAACGTTTTTTCTGCATTGTGCCATAACTTTGAATGAAAGCTTCAGAACATGAAATTTTCACATCCCACTATAGCAAAAAGGGTCTTTCAAGTAGTTGCAGATCAAATCTAAGCTGTCTGAAGTGATTTTCCAAAGTCATCAACATTTTTTAGGTTGGCGTTCCGGAACCCACCTTATCTCAGGCTGAAAACGCATTTTACACATTGTGACATAACTTTGCAGGGAAGCTTCAGAACATCAAATTTTCAACTCCCACTATAGCAGAAAGGGTCTTTCTAGTAGTTGCACATCAAATCTAAGCTGTCTGAAGTGTTTTTCCAAAGTTATCAACATTTTTACGTTTGGCATTCCGGAATCGACCTTATCTCAGGCTGAAAACGCATTTTCTGCATTGTGCCATAACTTTGCAGTATAGCGTCAGAACATGAAATTTTCACCTCCCACTATAGCAGAAAGGGTCTTTCTAGTAGTTGCACATCAAATCTAAGCTGTCTGAAGTGTTTTTCCAAAGTTATCAACATTTTTATGTTTGGCGTTCCGGAATCGACCTTATCTCAGGCTGAAAACCGTTTTTGTGAATTGTGCGATAACTTTTCAGGGAAGCTTCAGAACATGAAATTTTAACCTCCCACTATAGCAGAAAGGGTCTTTCTAGTAGTTGCACATCAAATCTAAGCTGTCTGAAGTGTTTTTCGAAAGTTATCAACACTTTTATGTTTGGCGTTCCAGAAACAACCTTATCTCAGGCTGAAAACGCGTTTTCTGCATTGTTCCTTAACTTTGCAGGGAAGCATAAGAACATGAAATTTTCAACTCCCACTATAACAGACAGGGTCCTTGTAGTAGTTGCACATCAAATCCAAGCTGTCTGATGTGTTTTTCCAAAGTTATCAACATTTTTAAGTGTGGCGTTCCGGATCCCACCTTATCTCAGGCTGAAAACGTTTTTTCTGCATTGCGCCATAACTTTGAAGGAAAGCTTCAGAACATTAAATTTTCACCTCCCACAATAGCAGAAAGGGTCTTTCTTGTAGTTTCACGTGAAATCTAGTTAAGTTAAGTTATCAACATTTTTATGTTTGGCGTTCCGGAATCGACTTTATCTCAGGCTGAAAACGTGTTTTCCGCATAGTGCCATAACTTTGCAAGGAAGCTTCAGAACATGAAATTTTAAACTTCCACTATAGCAGAAAGGGTCTTTCTGGGAGTTGCACATCAAATCTGAGCTGTCTGAAGTGTTTTTACAAAGTTTTCAACATTTTTATGTTTGGCGTTCGGGAACCCACCTTATGTCAGGCTGAAAACACGTTTTACGCATAGTGCCATAACTTTGCAGGAAACTTCAGAATATGAAATTTTAACCTCCCACTATGGCAGAAAGGGTCTGTCTTGTAGTTGCACATCAAATCTAAGCTTTCTGAAGTGTTTTTCCAAAGTTAGCAGCATTTTCATGTTTGGCCTTCCGGAATCGACCTTATCTCAGGCTGAAAACGCATTTTACGCATTGTGCCATAACTTTGCATAAAGCTTCAGAACATGAAATTTTCAGCTCCCACTATAGCAGAAAGGGTCTTTCTATTAGTTGCACATCAAATCTAAGCTGTCTGAAATGTTTTTCCAAAGTTGTCAACATTTTTATGTTTGGCGTTCCGGAACCCACCTTATCTCAGGCTGAAAACGCGTTTTACGCATTGTGCCATGACTTTGCATAAAGCTTCAGAACATTACATTTTCACATCCTACTACAGCAGAAAGGGTCTTTCTAGTAGTTGCACATCAAATCTAAGCTGTCTGAAGTGTTTTTCCAAAGTTTTCTACATTTTTACGTTTGGCGTTCGGGAACCCACCTTATCTCAGGCTGAAAAAGCGTTTTACGCATTGTGCCATAACTCTGCATAAAGCTTCAGAACATGAAATTTTCACATCCCACTATAGCAGAAAGGGTCTTTCAAGTAGTTGCAGATCAAATCTAAGCTGTCTGAAGTGATTTTCCAAAGTCATCAACATTTTTTAGGTTGGCGTTCCGGAACCCACCTTATCTCAGGCTGAAAACGCATTTTACACATTGTGACATAACTTTGCAGGGAAGCTTCAGAACATCAAATTTTCAACTCCCACTATAGCAGAAAGGGTCTTTCTAGTAGTTGCACATCAAATCTAAGCTGTCTGAAGTGTTTTTCCAAAGTTATCAACATTTTTACGTTTGGCATTCCGGAATCGACCTTATCTCAGGCTGAAAACGCATTTTCTGCATTGTGCCATAACTTTGCAGTATAGCGTCAGAACATGAAATTTTCACCTCCCACTATAGCAGAAAGGGTCTTTCTAGTAGTTGCACATCAAATATAAGTTGTCTGAAGTGTTTTTCCAAAGTTATCAACATTCTTATGTTTGGCGTTTCGGAATCCACCTTATCTCAGGCTGTAAACGCTTTTTTTGCATTGTGCCATAACTTTACAGGGAAGCTTCAGAACATGAAATTTTCACCTCCCACTATAGCAGAAAGGGTCTTTCTAGTAGTTGCACATCAAACCTAAGCTGTCTGATGGGTTTTTCGAAAGTTATCATATTTCTATGTTTGGCGTTCCAGAATTGACCTTGTCTCATGCTGAAAACGTGTTTTCTGCATTGTGCCATAACTTTGCTGGGAAGTTTCAGAACATGAAATTTACACCTCCCACTATAGCAGAAATCGTCTTTCTAGTAGTTGCCCATCAAATCTAAGCTGCCTGAGGTGTTTTTCGAAAGTTAACAACATTTTTTTGTTTGGCGTTCCGAAACCCACCTTATCTCAGGCTGAAAACGCGTTTTCTGCATTGTGCCATAACTTTACAGGGAAGCTTCAGAACATGAAATTTTCACCTCCCACTATAGCAGAAAGGGTCTTTCTAGTAGTTGCACATCAAACCTAAGCTGTCTGATGGGTTTTTCGAAAGTTATCAACATTTTTTTGTTTTGCATTCCGGAACCCACCTTATCTCAGGCTGAAAACGCTTTTTCTGCCTTGTGCCATAACTTTGCAGGGAAGCTTCAGAACATGACATTTTCACATCCCACTATAGCAGAAAGGGTCTTTCTAGTAGTTGCACATCAAATCTAAGCTGTTTGAAGTGTTTTTCCAAAGTTCTCAACATTTTTATGTTTAGCGTTACGGAATCGAGCTTATCTCAGGCTGAAAACGCGTTTTACGCATTGTGCCATAACTTTGCATAAAGCTTCAGAACATTACATTTTCACATCCTACTACAGCAGAAAGGGTCTTTCTAGTAGTTGCACATCAAATCTAAGCTGTCTGAAGTATTTTTCCAAAGTTATCAACATTTTTATGTTTGGCGTTCCGGAATCGACCTTATCTCAGGCTGAAAACGCGTTTTCTGCATTGTGCCATAACTTTGCTGGGACGCTTCAGAAGATGAAATTTTCACCTCCCACAATAGCATAAAGGATCTTTCTAGTAGTTGCACATCAAATCTAAGCTGTCTGAAGTGTTTTTGCAAAGTCATCAACATTTTTATGTTTGACGTTACGGAATCGACCTTATTACAGGCTGAAAACGCGTTTAACGCACTGTTCCATAACTTTGCAGGGAAGCTTCCGAACATCGAATTTTCACGAACCACTATAGCAGAAAGGGTCTTTCTCGTAGTTGCAAATGAAATCTAAGCTGTCTGATGTGTTTTTCCGAAGTTATCAACATTTTTACGTTTGGCATTCCGGAATCGACCTTATCTCAGGCTGAAAACGCATTTTCTGCATTGTGCCATAACTTTGCAGTATAGCGTCAGAACATGAAATTTTCACCTCCCACTATAGCAGAAAGGGTCTTTCTAGTAGTTGCACATCAAATCTAAGCTGTCTGAAGTGTTTTTCCAAAGTTATCAACATTCTTATGTTTGGCGTTCCGGAACCCACCTTATCTCAGGCTGTAAACGCATTTTCTGCATTGTGCCATAACTTTGCAGTATAGCGTCAGAACATGAAATTTTCACATCCCACTATAGCAGAAAGGGTTTTTCTAGTACTTGTACATCAAATCCTAGCTGTCTGAAGTGTTTTTCCGAAGTTATGAACATTTTTATGTTTGGCGTTCCGGAATCGACCTTATCTCAGGCTGAAAACGCGTTTTACGCATGGTGCCATAACTTTGCAGGGAAGCTTCAGAACATCGAATTTTCACCTCCCACTATAGCAGAAACGGTCTTTCTCATAGTTGCACATCAAATCTAAGCTGTCTGAAGTGTTTTTCCTAAGTTATCAACATTTTTATGTTTGGCGTTCCTGAATCAACCTTATCTCAGGCTGAAAACGCATTTTCTGCATTGTGCCATAACTTTGCAGGGAAGCTTCAGAACATGAAATTTTCACCTCCCACGATAGCAGAAAGGGTCTTTCTAGTAGTTGCACATCAAATCGAAGCTGTTTGAATTGTTTTTCCAAAGTTATCAACATTTTTATGTTTGGCGTTCCGGAATCGACCTTATCTCAGGCTGAAAACGCGTTTTACGCATGGTGCCATAACTTTGCAGGGAAGCTTCAGAACATGAAATTTTAAACTTGCGCTATAGCAGAAAAGGTCTTTCTAGTAGTTGTACATCAAATTTATGCTGTCTGAAGTGTTTTTCCAAAGTTATCCACATTTTAATGTTTGGCGTTCTGGAATCGACCTTATCTCAGGCTGAAAACGCGTTTTATGCATTGTGCCATAACTTTCCATAAAGCTTCAGAACATGAAATTTTCACCTCCCACTATAGCAGAAAGGGTCTTTCTAGTAGTTGCAGATAAAATCTAAGCTGTCTGAAATGTTTTTCCAAAGTTATCAACAATTTTTTGTTTGGCGTTCTGGAACCCACCTTATCTCAGTCTGAAAATGTGTTTTCTGCATTGTGCCGTATCTTTGCAGGGAAGCCTCAGAACATGAAATTTTCACCTCCCGCTATAGTACAAAGGGTCTTTCTAGTAGTTGCACATCGAATCTAAGCTGTCTCAAGTGTCTTTTCAAAATTATCAACACTTTTTGTTTGGCGTTCCGGAATCGACCTTATCTCAGACTGAAAACGCGTTTTACGCATGGTGCCATAACTTTGCAAGGAAGCTTCAGAACATGAATTTTGCACCTCCCACAATGGCAGAAAGGGTCTTTCTAGTAGTTGCACATCAAATCTAAGCTGTCTGAAGTGTTTTTCCAAAATTATCAACAGTTTTATGTTTGGCATTCCGGAATCGACCTTATCTCAGGCTGTTAACGCGTTTTACGCATGGTGCCATAACTTTGCAGGGAAGCTTCAGAACATCGAATTTTCACCTCCCACTATAGCAGAAACGGTCCTTCGAGTAGTTGCACATCACATCTAAGCTGTCTGAAGTGTTTTTCCAAAGTTATCTACATATTTATGTTTGCCGTTCCGGAATCGACCTTATCTCAGGCTGAAAACGTTTTTTCTGCATTGTGCCATAACTTTGCAGGGAAGCTTCAGAACATGAAATTTTCACATCCGACAATAGCAGAAAGGGTCTTTCTCGTAGTTGCACATTAAAGCTAAGCTGTCTGAAGTGTTTTTCCAAAGTTATCAACATTTTTATGTTTGGCATTCCGGAATTGACCTTATGTGAGGCTGAAAACGCGTTTTCTGCATTGTGCCATAACTTTGCAGGGAAGCTTCAGAACATGAAATTTTCACCTCCCACTATAGCAAAAAGGGTCTTTCTAGTAGTTGCAGATCAAATCTACGCTGTCTGAAGTGTTTGTCCAAAGTTATCAACATTCTTATGTTTGGCGTTCCGGAATCAACCATATCTCAGGCTGAAAACGCATTTTACGCATTGTACCATAACTTTGCAGGAAAGCTTCAGAAGATAAAATTTTCACCTCCCACTATAGCAGAAAGGGTCTTTCTAGTAGTTGCTCATCAAATCTTAGCTGTCTGAAGTGTTCTTCCAAAGTTCTCAACATTTTTATGTTTGGTGTTCTGATATCAACCTCATCTCAGGCTGAAAACGCGTTTTACGCATTGTGCCATAACTTTGCAGGGAAGTTTCAGAGCATGAAATTTTAACCTGCCACTACAGCAGAAAGCGTCTTTCTAGTACTTTCACATGAAATCTAAGCTGTCTGAAGTGTTTTTCCAAAGTTTTCAACATTTTTTTGTTTGGCCTTCGGGAACCCACCTAATCTCAGGCTGAAAACGCGTTTTACGCATTGTGCCATAACTTTGCATGAAGCTTTTGAACATGAAATTTTCACCTCCCACTATAGCAGAAAGGGTCTTTCTAGTAGTTGCACATCAAATCTAAGCTGTCTGAAGTGGCTTTCCAACGTTATCAACATTTTTATGTTTGACGTTCCGGAATCAACTGAACACCCCGTTTTCTGCATTGTGCCACAACTTTGCAGGGATGCATCAGAAAAGGACATTTTAAAGTTCCACAATAGCAGAAAAGGTCTTTATAGTACTTGCACATCAAATCTAAGCTGTCTGAAGTGTTTTTCCAAAGTTTTCAACATTTTTATGTTTGGCGTTCCTGAATCGACCTTATCTCAGGCTGAAAACGCGTTTTCTGCAATGTGCCATAACTTTGCAGGGAAGCTTCATAACATGAAATGTTCACCTCCTACTATAGCAGAAAGGGTCTTTCTAGTAGTTGCACATCAAATCTAAGCTGTCTGAAGTGTTTTTCGAAAGTTATCAACATTTTTATGTTTGGCGTTCCAGAATCGACCTTATCTCAGACTCAAAACGCGTGGTCTGCATTGTGCCATAACTTTGCATGGAAGCTTCCGAACATGAAATTTTAACCTCCCACTATAGCAGAAAGGGTCTTTCTAGTAGTTGCACTTCAAATCTAAGCTGTCTGAAGTGTTTTTCCAAAGTGATCAACATTTTTATGTTTTGCGTTTCGGAACCCACCTTATCTCAGGCTGAAAACGCGTTCAACGCATTGTGCCCTAACTTTGCAGGGAACCTTTAGAACATGAAATTTTAACCTCCCACTATAGCAGAAAGGGTCTTTCTAGTAGTTGCACATCAAATCTAAGCTGTCTGAAGTGTTTTTCCAAAGTGATCAACATTTTTATGTTTGGCGTTCCAGAAACAACCTTATCTCAGGCTGAAAATGCGTTTTACGCTATTTGCCATAACTTTGCAGGAAAGCTTCAGAACATGAAATTTTCACCTCCCACTATAGCAGAAAGGGTCTTTCTAGTAGTTGTACATCAAATCTAAGCTGTCTGAAGTGTTTTTCCAAAGTTATCAACATTTTTATGTTTGGCATTCCGGAATCGACCTTATCTCAGGCTTAAAACGCGTTTTACGCATTGTGCCATAACTTTCCAGGGAAGCTTCAGAACATGAAATTTTGACCTCCCACTATGGCAGAAAGGGTCTTTCTAGTAGTTGCACATTAAATCTAAGCTGTCTGAAGTGTTGTTCCAAAGTTATCAACATTTTTACGTTTGGCGTTCCGGAACCCACCTTATCTCAGGCTGAAAACGCGTTTTGTGCATTGTGCCATAACTTCTCAGGGAAGCTTCAGAAAATGAAATTTTCACCACCCACTATAGCAGAAACGGTCTTTCTAGTAGTTGCACATCAAATATAAGCTGTCTGAAGTGTTTTTCCAAAGTTATCAACATTTTTATGTTTGGCGTTCTGGAATCGACCTTATCTCAGGCTGAAAACGTGTATTACGCATTGTGCCATAACTTTGCAGGGAAGCTTCAGAAAATGAAATGTTCACCTCCCACTATCGCAGAAAGGTACTTTCTAGTTGTTGCACATCAAATCTGAGCCGTCTGAAGTGTTTTTCCAAAGTTATCAACATTTTTATGTTTGGCGTTCCGGAACCCACGTTATCTCAGGCTGAAAACGCGTTTTCTGCATTGTGCCATAACTTTGCAGGGAAGCTTCAAAACATGAAATTTTCACCTCCCACTATTGCAGAACGTGTCTTTCTAGTAGTTGCACATCAAATCTAAGCTGTCTGATGAGTTTTTCCAAAGTTATCAACATTTTCAAGTTTGGCGTCCCGGAACCCACCTTATCTCAGGCTGAAAACGCGTTTTCTGCATTGTGCCATAACTTTGCAGGGAAGCTTCAGAACATGAAATTTTCAACTCCCACTATGACAGACAGGGTCTTTGTAGTAGTTGCACCTCAAAACTAAGCTGTCTGAAGTGTTTTTCTAAAGTTATCAACATTTTTATTTTTGGCGTTCCGGAAAACATCTTATCTCAGGCTGAAAACGCGTTTTCTGCATTGTGCCATAACTTTGCAGGGAAACTTCAGAACATGAAATGTTCACGTCCAACTATAGCAGAAAGGGTCTTTCTAGTAGTTGCACATCAAATCTAAGCTCTCTGAAGTGTTTTTCCAAAGTTATCAACATTTTAATGTTTGGCGTTCCGGAATCGACCTTATCTCAGGCTGAAAACGCGTTTTACGCATTGTGCCAAAACTTCTCAGGGAAGCTTCAGAACATGAAATGTTCACCTCCCACTATAGCAGAAAGGGTCTTTCTAGTAGTTGCACATCAAATCTAAGCTGTCTGAAATGTTTTTCCAAAGTTATCAACATTGTTATGTATGGCGTTCCGGAATCGACCTTATCTCAGGCTGAAAACGCGTTTAACGCATTGTGCCCTAACTTTGCAGGGAACCTTTAGAACATGAAATTTTCACCTCCCACTATAGCAGAAAGGGTCTTTCTAGTAGTTGCACTTCAAATCTAAGCTGTCTGAAGTGTTTTTCCAAAGTGATCAACATTTTTACGTTTTGCGTTTCGGAACCCACCTTATCTCAGGCTGAAAACGCGTTTTCTGCATTGTGCCATATCTTTGCAGGGAAGCTTCAGAACATGAAATTTTCACCTCCCACTATAGCAGAAAGGGTCTTTCTAGTAGTTGCACATCAAATCTAAGCTGTCTGAAGTGTTTTTCCAAAGTTATCAACATTTATATGTTTGGCGTTCCGGAATCGACCTTATCACAGGCTGAAAACGCTTTTTACGCTTTGTGCCATAACTTTTCAGGGAAGCTTCAGAAAATGAAATTTTGACCTCCCACTGTTGCAGAATGGGTCTTTCTAGTAGTTGCACATCAAATCTAAGCTGTCTGAAGTGTTTTTCCAAAGTTATCAACATTTATATGTTTGGCGTTCCGGAATCGACCTTATCTCAGGCTGAAAACGCGTTTTACGCATTGTGCCAAAACTTTGCAGGGAAGCTTCAGAACATGAAATTTTCACCTCCCACTATAGCAGAAAGGGTCCTTCTAGTAGTTGCACATCAAATCTAAGCTGTCTGAAGTGTTTTTCCAAAGTTATCAACATTTTTATGTTTGGCGTTCCGGAATCGACCTTATCTCAGGCTGAAAACGCTTTTTACGCTTTGTGCCATAACTTTGCAGGGAAGCTTCAGAAAATGAAATTTTCACCTCCCCCCTATCGCAGAAAGGGTTTTTCTAGTAGTTGCACATCAAATCTAAGCTGTTTGAAGTGTTTTTCCAAAGTTATCAACATTTTTATGTTTGGCGTTCCGGAACCCACGTTATCTCAGGCTGAAAACGCGTTTTCTGCATTGTGCCATAACTTTGCAGGGAAGCTTCAAAACATGAAATTTTCACCTCCCACTATTGCAGAACGTGTCTTTCTAGTAGTTGCACATCAAATCTAAGCTGTCTGATGAGTTTTTCCAAAGTTATCAACATTTTCAAGTTTGGCGTCCCGGAACCCACCTTATCTCAGGCTGAAAACGCGTTTTCTGCATTGTGCCATAACTTTGCAGGGAAGCTTCAGAACATGAAATTTTCAACTCCCACTATGACAGACAGGGTCTTTGTAGTAGTTGCACCTCAAAACTAAGCTGTCTGAAGTGTTTTTCTAAAGTTATCAACATTTTTATTTTTGGCGTTCCGGAAAACATCTTATCTCAGGCTGAAAACGCGTTTTCTGCATTGTGCCATAACTTTGAAGGAAAGCTTCAGAACACGAAAGTTTCACCTACCACTATAGCAGAAATTGTCTTTCTAGTAGTTGCACATCAAATCTAAGCTGTCTGAAATGTTTTACGAAAGTTATCAACATTTTTATGTTTGGCGTTCCGGAATTGACCTTATCTCAGGATGAAAAATCGTTTTCTGCATTGTCCCATAACTTTGCAGGGAAACTTCAGAACATGAAATGTTCACGTCCAACTATAGCAGAAAGGGTCTTTCTAGTAGTTGCACATCAAATCTAAGCTCTCTGAAGTGTTTTTCCAAAGTTATCAACATTTTAATGTTTGGCGTTCCGGAATCGACCTTATCTCAGGCTGAAAACGCGTTTTACGCATTGTGCCAAAACTTCTCAGGGAAGCTTCAGAACATGAAATGTTCACCTCCCACTATAGCAGAAAGGGTCTTTCTAGTAGTTGCACATCAAATCTAAGCTGTCTGAAATGTTTTTCCAAAGTTATCAACATTGTTATGTATGGCGTTCCGGAATCGACCTTATCTCAGGCTGAAAACGCGTTTAACGCATTGTGCCCTAACTTTGCAGGGAACATTTAGAACATGAAATTTTCACCTCCCACTATAGCAGAAAGGGTCTTTCTAGTAGTTGCACTTCAAATCTAAGCTGTCTGAAGTGTTTTTCCAAAGTGATCAACATTTTTACGTTTTGCGTTTCGGAACCCACCTTATCTCAGGCTGAAAACGCGTTTTCTGCATTGTGCCATATCTTTGCAGGGAAGCTTCAGAACATGAAATTTTAACCTCCCACTATAGCAGAAAGGGTCTTTCTAGTAGTTGCACATCAAATCTAAGCTGTCTGAAGTGTTTTTCCAAAGTTATCAACATTTATATGTTTGGCGTTCCGGAATCGACCTTATCACAGGCTGAAAACGCTTTTTACGCTTTGTGCCATAACTTTTCAGGGAAGCTTCAGAAAATGAAATTTTGACCTCCCACTGTTGCAGAATGGGTCTTTCTAGTAGTTGCACATCAAATCTAAGCTGTCTGAAGTGTTTTTCCAAAGTTATCAACATTTATATGTTTGGCGTTCCGGAATCGACCTTATCTCAGGCTGAAAACGCGTTTTACGCATTGTGCCAAAACTTTGCAGGGAAGCTTCAGAACATGAAATTTTCACCTCCCACTATAGCAGAAAGGGTCCTTCTAGTAGTTGCACATCAAATCTAAGCTGTCTGAAGTGTTTTTCCAAAGTTATCAACATTTTTATGTTTGGCGTTCCGGAATCGACCTTATCTCAGGCTGAAAACGCTTTTTACGCTTTGTGCCATAACTTTGCAGGGAAGCTTCAGAAAATGAAATTTTCACCTCCCCCCTATCGCAGAAAGGGTTTTTCTAGTAGTTGCACATCAAATCTAAGCTGTTTGAAGTGTTTTTCCAAAGTTATCAACATTTTTATGTTTGGCGTTCCGGAATCAACCTTATCTCAGGCTGAAAACGCATTTTCTGCATTGTGCCATAACTTCTCAGGGAAGCTTCAGAACATGAAATGTTCACCTCCCACGATAGCAGAAAGGGTCTTTCTAGTAGTTGCACATCAGATCTAAGCTGTCCGTAGTGTTTTTCGAAAGTTATCAACATTTTTATGTTTGGTGTTCCAGAATCGACCTTATCTCAGGCTGAAAACGCGTTTTACGCATTGTGCCATAACTTTGCAGGGAAGCTCCAGAAAATGAAATTTCCACCTCCCACTATAGCAGAAAGGGTCTTTCTAGTAGTTGCACATCAAATCGAAGCTGTCTGAAGTGTTTTTCCAAAGTTATCAACATTTTTATGTTTGGCGTTCTGGAACCCACCTTATCTCAGGCTGAAAACGCGTTTTCTGCATTGTCCCATAACTTTGCAGGTCGACTTCAGAACATGAAATTTTCTCCTCCCACTATATCAGAAAGGGTATTTCTAGTAGTTGCACATCAAACCTAAGCTGTTTGAAGTGTTTTTCCAAAGTTAACACCATTTTTATGTTTGGCGTTCCAGAAACAAACTTATCTCAGGCTGAAAACGCGTTTTACGCATTGTGCCATAACTTTGCAGGAAAGCTTCAGAACATGAAATTTTCAACTCCCACAATAGCAGAAAGGGTCTTTCTAGTAGTTGCACATCAAATCTAAGCTGTCTGAAGTGTTTTTCCAAAGTTATCAACAGTTTTATGTTTGGCGTTCCGGAACCCACCTTATCTCAGGCTGAAAACGTGTTTTCTGCAATGTTCCTTAACTTTGCAGGGAAGAATCAGAACATAAAATTTTCAGCTCCCACTATGACAAACAGGGTCTTTCTAATAGTTGCACATCAAATCCAATCTGTCTGAAGTGTTTTTCGAAAGTTATCAACATTTTTATGTTTGGCGTTCCGGAACCCACCTTATCTCAGGCTGAAAATGCGTTTTCTGCATTGTCCCATAACTTTGAAGGAAAGCTTCAGAACATGAAAGTTTCACCTCCCACTATAGCAGAAAGAGTCTTTCTAGTAGTTGCACATGAAATCTAAGCTGTCTGAAGTGTTCTTCCAAAGTTATCAACATTTTTACGTTTGGCGTTCCGGAATCAACCTTATCTCACGCTGAAGACGCGTTTTACGCATTGTGCCATAACTTTGCAGGGAAGTTCCAGAAAATGAAATTTTCACCTCCCACTATAGCAGAAAGGGTCTTTCTAGTAGTTGCACATCAAATCTAAGCTGTCTGAAGTGCTTTTCCAAAGTTATCAACATTTTTATGTTTGGCGTTCCGGAACCCATCTTATCTCAGGCTGTGAGCGCGTTTTCTGCATTGTGCCATAACTTTGGAGGAAAGCTTCAGAACATGAAATTTTCAATTCCCATTATAGCAGAAAGGGTCTTTCTCGTACTTGCACTTCAAATCTAAACTGTCTGAAGTGTTTTTTGAAAGTTTTCAACATTTTTGTGTTTGGCATTACGGAATCGACCTTATCTCAGGCTGAATACGCGTTTTCTGCATAGTGCCATATCTTTGCAGGGAATCTTCAGAACATGAAATTTTCACCTCCCACTATAGCAGAAAGGGTCTTTCTAGTAGTTGCACATCAAATCTAAGCTGTTTGAAGTGTTTTTCCAAAGTTATCTGTCACGGGAACGAAGGGACGAGGGAGCTAAAGCCACGTAGGAGGACGTGGTGTAGAACCCAAGTGCAAGTGGTTATAGGCACAGGAGGCAGGAGGGAATTATAAATAATATTTAATAATTAAACAAACTAAAACAGAACAGAAAACGTCACCGAACCGGGAGAAACAGAGCGAACACAGAATGTAAAAACAGAGTAACCAATACTAACGGAAGTGCACAAACATGAGTAAAAAGTCAAAACAGAAAGCGTCACCGAACCGGGAGTTAAATGAACTTAAATCACAAATGAGACCGAGAATAAACTACAAAAGAAACCAAGAAACACGGCAAACAGCAAGAAACCAAAAACACTAACTCAAGGCAGCAGGGTTAAACAGTGTAACAAAAGAACTAGCAAGCGCACAGAACAAGAGAACGAAAACAAAGAGAGCCACGAGTTCAATTAACTTGTTAGCAAACAGAACTAAAAGCCGAACACAGGAAGAGACACGAGAACCAGGAGAGCTAGCAAATGGAACGAAAGAAGCCTTAACACAGGGAAAGACACGAGAACCAGGAGAGCTAACAAATGGAACAAAAGAAGCCGGACACAGGGAGAGACACGAGAACCAGGAGAGCTAGCAAATGGAACAAAAGAAGCCGAACACAGGGAGAGACACGAGAACCAGGAGAGCTAGCAAATGGAACAAAAGAAGCCGAACACAGGGAGAGACACGAGAACCAGGAGTTACCACGGGGGAACGAGAGGAGTCCAGAAGCACAGGAACCAGAGGAAACATCACAGGGGACGTGGAAACACACAGGGACTAGGAGAACTGGCAGGAAACAAAGACAACGATCTGGCACACGTTGCTGGAGCCCAGGTGTTCTTGAAGACCGTAATCAGGGGGTAATCGGCTCCAGCCGTGTGCCAAAGGAACAGAGGGAGAGAAGCAAAACCAGGACTCGGAGCCTGTAAGCGGAGCCATGAAAGTACCCCCCCCTTAAAGAACACCTCTTGGTGTTACCAGTCCTGGATGGACGGTCGTCGTAGACGAGGGGGGAGGAGGCCCATTGGAGCGACTGGAAGAGCCGGGCTGCAGCGACCCGAAAGACAAGCTGGGGTACTGGGGAGGTGGCGGGTGGGAAGTTGCGGCTGGGGTCTTCGGGAGGACGCGGCGGCGGCTTGGGAGCCACGCAGGAGACGTGGGGAGGCCGTGGCGGCGGCTTGGAAGCCATGCTGGAGACGTCGGGAGGCGGCGGCGGCGGCTTGGGAGCCACGCTGGAGACGTCGGGAGGCGGCGGCGGCTTGGGAGCCACGCTGGAGACGTCGGGAGGCGGCGGCGGCGGCTTGGGAGCCACGCTGGAGACGTTCGGGAGACGGCGGCCTAGGAGCCGCGCAGGAAGGTTCGGGAGGCGACGGGCCGGAGTTTTTGGGAGGCAGCGGCCTGACCAGGGGAGGCGCCGGCTGGAGAGCCGCGCCGGAGAACAGGGGAGGCGCCGGCTGGAGAGCCGCGCCGGAGACCAGGGAAGGCGCCGGCTGGAGAGCCGCGCCTGAGACCAGGGAAGGCGTCGGCTGGAGAGCCGCGCCGGAATACACGGGAGGTGCCGGCTGGAGAGCCGCGCCGGAACACAGGGGAGGCGCCGGCTGGAGAGCCGCGCCGGAAAACAGGGGAGGCGCCGGCTGGAGAGCCGCGCCAGAGACCAGGGAAGGCGCCGGCTGGAGAGCCGCGCCTGAGACCAGGGAAGGCGTCGGCTGGAGAGCCGCGCCGGAATACACGGGAGGCGCCGGCTGGAGAGCCGCGCCGGAACACAGGGGAGGCGCCGGCTGGAGAGCCGCGCCGGAAAACAGGGGAGGCGCCGGCTGGAGAGCCGCGCCAGAGACCAGTGAAGGCGCCGGCTGGAGAGCCGTGCCGGAGACCAGGGAAGGCGCCGGCGGGAGAGCCGCGCCGGAGACCAGAGAAGGCGCCGGCTGGAGAGCCGCGCCAGAGACCAGGGAAGGCGCCGGCTGGAGAGCCGCGCCGGAAAACATGGGAGGCGCCGGCTGGAGAGCCGCGCCGGAAAACACGGGAGGCGCCGGCTGGGGAGGCGCCGGCTGGAGAGCCGCTGGCTTGAGGGCCGCGCCGGAGACCACGGGAGGCGCCGTCTGGAGAGCAGCGCCGGAGACCACGGGAGGCGCCGTCTGGAGAGCAGCGCCGGAGACCACAGGAGGCACCGGCTTGAGAGCAGCGCCGGAGACCACGGGAGGCGCCGGCTTGAGAGCTGCGCCGGAGACCACGGGAGACGCCGGCTTGAGAGCTGCGCCGGAGACCACGGGAGGCGAAGACGGGGAAACACAAGAGTCTCGAAAAAAAATATCACGGACGGGAACCGACAGAATTGGCTCCGACGGATGAGCAGAGGAAGCAAGCGCAACACCGGACAGAGCAGAGTGGGAGGAAAGCCGCGCGACTGATTGAGATATTGAGTCCAACACCTCAAAAATGGACAGAGTCATCCTCTCCACATTACCTATACTGGTGGCCTGAGCGTCTAGTTCCTCCTGCCAGCCTTTCACCACTGCTGGGTCCATAATTATGGCCAGATCGTTTCTGTCACGGGAACGAAGGGACGAGGGAGCTAAAGCCACGTAGGAGGACGTGGTGTAGGACCCAAGTGCAAGTGGTTATAGGCACAGGAGGCAGGAGGGAATTATAAATAATATTTAATAATTAAACAAACTAAAACAGAACAGAAAGCGTCACCGAACCGGGAGAAACAGAGCGAACACAGAATGTAAAAACAGAGTAACCAATACTAACGGAAGTGCACAAACATCAGTAAAAAGTCAAAACAGAAAGCGTCACCGAACCGGGAGTTAAATGAACTTAAATCACAAATGAGACCGAGAATAAACTACAAAAGAAACCAAGAAACACGGCAAACAGCAAGAAACCAAAAACACTAACTCAAGGCAGCAGGGTTAAACAGTGTAACAAAAGAACTAGCAAGCGCACAGAACAAGAGAACGAAAACAAAGAGAGCCACGAGTTCAATTAACTTGTTAGCAAACAGAACTAAAAGCCGAACACAGGAAGAGACACGAGAACCAGGAGAGCTAGCAAATGGAACAAAAGAAGCCGTACACAGGGAGAGACACGAGAACCAGGAGAGCTAGCAAATGGAACAAAAGAAGCCGAACACAGGGAGATACACGAGAACCAGGAGTTACCACGGGGGAACGAGAGGAGTCCAGAAGCACAGGAACCAGAGGAAACATTACAGGGGACTAGGAGAACTGGCAGGAAACAAAGACAACGATCTGGCACACGTTGCTGGAGCCCAGGTGTTCTTGAAGACCGTAATCATGGGGTAATCGGCTCCAGCCGTGTGCCAAAGGAACAGAGGGAGAGAAGCAAAACCAGGACTCGGAGCCTGGAAGCGGAGCCATGACATTATCAACATTATTATGTTTGGCGTTCCGGAATCAACCTTATCTCAGGCTGAAAACGCCTTTTCTGCATTGTGCCATAACTTTGCACGGAAGATTCAGAACATGAAATTTCCACCTCCCACTGTAGCAGAAAGGGTCTTTCTAGTAGTTGCACATCAAATCTAAGCTGTCTGAAGTGTTTTTCAAAGGTTATCATATTTTTATATTTGGCGTTCCGGAATTGACCTTGCCTCATGCTGAAAACGCGTTTTCTGCATTGTGCCGTAACTTTGCAGGGAAGTTTCAGAACTTGAAATTTACACCTCCCAGTATAGCAGAAATGGTCCTTCTAGACGTTGCACATCAAATGTAAGCTGTGTGAAGTGTTTTTCCAAAGTTATCAACATTTTTATGCTTGGCGTTCCGGAATCAACCTTATCTCAGGCTGAAAACGCGTTTTCTGCATTGTGCCATAACTTTGCAGGGAAGCTTCAGAACAAAAATTTTCCACCTCCCACTATAGCAGAACGGGTCTTTCTAATAGTTGCACATCAAATCTAAGCTGTCTGAAGTGTTTTTCCAAAGTTATCAATATTTTAATGCTTGGCGTTCTGAAACCCACCTTATCTCAGGCTAAAAAAAGGTGTTTCCTGCATTGTGCCATAACATTGCAGGGAAGCTTCAGAACATGAAATTTTCACCTCCCACCATAGCAGAAAGGGTCTTTCGAGTAGTTGCACATCAAATCTAAGCTGTCTGAAGTGTTTTTCAAAGGTTATCATATTTTTATATTTGGCGTTCCGGAATTGACCATGTCTCATGCTGAAAACGCGTTTTCTGCATTGTGCCATAACTTTGCAGGGAAGTTTCAGAACTTGAAATTTACTCCTCCCACTATAGCAGAAAGGGTCTTTCTAGTAGTTGCACATCAAATCTGAGCTGTTTGAAGTGTTTTTCCAAAGTTATCAACATTTTTATGTTTGGCGTTCCGGAATCAACCTTATCTCAGGCTGAAAACACGTTTTCTGCATTGTGCCATAACTTTGCAGGGAAGCTTCAGAACATGAAATTTTCTCCTCCCACTATAGCATAAAGGGTCTCTCTAGTAGTTGCACATCAAATCTAACCTGTCTGAAGTGTTTTTCCAAAGTTATCAACATTTTTATGTTTGGCGTTCCGTAACCCACCTTTTGTCAGGCTGAAGACGCGTTTTCTGCATTGTGCCATAACTTTGCAGGAAAGCTGCAGAATATGAAATTTTCATCTCCCACTATAGCAGAAAGGGTCTTTCTAGTAGTTGCACATCAAATCTGAGCTGTTTGAAGTGTTTTTCCAAAGTTATCAACATTTTTATGTTTGGCGTTCCGGAATCAACCTTATCTCAGGCTGAAAACGCGTTTCCTGCATTGTGCCATAACTTTGCAGCGAAGCTTCAGAACATGAAATTTTAACCCCCCACTATACCAGAAAGGGTCTTTCTAGTAGTTGCACATCAAATCTAAGCTGTCTGACGTGTTTTTCCAAAATTTAGCAACTTTTTTATGTTTGTCGTTCTGAAATCAACCTCATCTCAGGCTGAAAACGAGTTTTACGCATTGTGCCAGAACTTTGCAGCGAAGCTTCAGAACATGAAATTTTCACCTCCCACTATAGCAGAAAGGGTCTTTCTCGTAGTTGCACATCAAATCTAAGCTGTCTGAAGTGTTTTTCGAAACTTTTCAACATTTTTATGTTTGGTGTTCCTGAATCGACCTTATCTCAGGCTGAAAACGCGTTTTCTGCATTGTGCCATAACTTTGCAGGGAAGCTTCAGATCATGAAATGTTCATTTCCCACTATAGCAGAAAGGGTCTTTCTCGTAGTTGCACATCAAATCGAAGCTGTCAGAAGTGTTTGTCCAAAGTTATCAACATTTTTATGTTTGGCGTTCCGGAATCAACCTTATCTCAGACTGAAAACGCGTTTTCTGCATTGTGCCATAACTTTGCAGGGAAGCTTCAGAACATGACATTTTCACCTCCCACTATAGCATAAAGGGTCTCTCTAGTAGTTGCACATCAAATCTAAGCTGTCTGAAGTGTTTTTCCAAAGTTATCAACATTTTTATGTTTGGCGTTCCGGAATCGACCTTATCTCAGGCTGAAAACGCGTTTTACGCATGGTGCCATAACTTTGCAGGGAAGCTTCAGAACATGAAATTTTCAACCTCCAGCTATAGTAGAAAGGGTCTTTCTAGTAGTTGCACATCAAATCTAAGCTGTCTGAAGTGTCTATTCAAAGTTATCAACACTTTTATGTTTGGCGTTCCGGAATCGACCTTATCTCAGACTGAAAACGCGTTTTACGCATTATGCCATAACATTGCAGGGAAGCTTCATGACATGAAATTTTCAACCTCCCACTATATCAGAAAGGGTCTTTCTAGTAGTTGCACATCAAATCTAAGCAGTCTGAAGTGTTTTTCCAAAGTTATCAACATTTTTATGTTTGGCGTTCCGGAATCGACCTTATCTCAGGCTGAAAACGCGTTTTCTGCATTGTGCCATAACTTTGCAGGGAAGCTTCAGAACAAAAATTTTCCACATCCCACTATAGCAGAAAGGGTCTTTCTCGTAGTTGCACATCAAATCTAAGCTGTCTGAAGTCTTTTTCCAAAATTATCAACAGTTTTATGTTTGGCATTCCGGAATCGACCTTATCTCAGGCTGTAAACGCGTTTTACGCATGGTGCCATAACTTTGCAGGGAAGCTTCAGAACATGACATTTTCACATCCCACAATAGCATAAATGGTCTCTCTAGTAGTTGCACATCAAATCTAAGCTGTCTGAAGTGTTTTTCCAAAGTTATCAACATTTTTATGTTTGGCGTTCCGGAATCGACCTTATCTCAGGCTGAAAACGCGTTTTCTGGATAGTGCCAAAACTTTGCAGGGAGACTTCAGAACATGAAATTTTCTCCTCCCATTATAGCAGAAAGGGACTTTCTAGTAGTTGCACATCAAATCTAAGCTGTCTGTAGAGTTTTTCCTGAGTTATCAACATTTTTATGTTTGGGGTTCTGAAATCAACCTCATCTCAGGCTGAAAACGCGTTTTACGCATTGTGCCATAACTTTGCAGTGAAGCTTCAGAACATGAAATTTTCAACTCCCGCTATAGCAGAAAGGGTCTTTCTAGTAGTTGCACGTCAAATATAAGCTGTCTGAAGTGTTTTTCCAAAGTTATCAACATTTTTATGTTTGGCGTTCCGAAACCCACCTTATCTCACTCTGTAAGCGCGTTTTCTGCATTGTGCCATACCTTTGGAGGACAGCTTCAGAAGATGAAATTTTAACCTGCCACCATAGCAGAAAGGGTCCTTCTAGTAGTTGCACATCAAATCTAACCTGTCTGAAGTGTTTTTCCAAAGTTATCAACAGTCTTATGTTTGGCGTTCCGTAATCAACCTTATCACAGGCTCAAAACGCGTTCTCTGCATTGTGCCATCACTTTGCAGGAAAGCTGCAGAATATGAAATTTTCACCTCCCACTATAGCAGAAAGGGTCTTTCTAGTAGTTGCACATCAAATCTAAGCTGTCTAAAGAGTTTTTCCAAAGTTATCAACATTTTTATGTTTGGCGTTCTGGAACCCACCTTATCTCAGTCTGAAAACGTGTTTTTTTTAGCATTGTGCCATAACTTTGCAGGGATGCCACAGAACATGGAATTTTCACCTCCCACTATAGTAGAAAGTGTCTTTCTAGTAGTTGCACATCAAATCTAAGCTGTCTGAAGTGTTTTTCCAAAGTTAGCAACATTTTTATGTTTGCCGTTCTGAAATCGACCTTATCTCAGGCTGAAAACGCGTTTTACGCATTGTGCCATAACTTTGCAGGAAAGCTTCAGAACATGAAATTTTCACCTCCCACTAGAGCAGAAAGGGTCTTTCTAGTAGTTGCACATCACATCTAAGCTGTCTGTAGAGTTTTTCCTGAGTTATCAACATTTTTATGTTTGGCGTTCCGGAATCGACCTTATCTCAGGCTGAAAACGCGTTTTCTGCATTGTGCCATAACTTTGCAGGGAAGCTTCAGAACATGACATTTTCACCTCCCACTAAAGCAGAAAGGGTCTTTCTAGTAGTTGCACATCAAATCTAAGCTGTCTGAAGTGTTTTTCGAAAGTTATCAACATTTTTATGTTTGGCGTTCCGGAATCGACCTTATCTCAGGCTCAAAATGCGTTTTCTGCATTGTGCCATAACTTTGCAGAGAAGCTTCAGAACATGACATTTTCACCTCCCACTACAACAAAAATGGTGTTTGTAGCAGTTGCACATCAAATCTAAGCTGTCTGAAGTGTTTTTCAAAAGTTATCAACATTTTTATGTTTGGTGTTCCGGAATCGACCTTATCTCAGGCTCAAAACGCGTTTTACGCATTGTGCCAAAACTTTACAGGGAAGCTTCAGAACATGAAATGTTCTCCTCCCACTATAGCAGAAAGGGTCTTTCTCTTAGTTGCACATCAAATCTAAGCTGTCTGAAGTGTTTTTCAAAAGTTATCAACATTTTTATGTTTGGCGTTCCGGAATCGACCTTATCTCAGGCTAAAAATGCGTTTTCTGCATTGTGCCATAACTTTGCAGAGAAGCTTCAGAACATGACATTTAAACCTCCTACTATAGCAGAAATGGTCTTTCTAGTAGTTGCACATCAAATCTAAGCTGTCTGAAGTGTTTTTCCAAAGTTATCAACATTTTTATGTTTGGCGTTCCGGAACCCACCTTATCTCTGGCTGAAAACGCGTTTTACGCATTGTGCCATAACTTTGCAGGGAAGCTTCAGAACATGAAATTTTCACCTCCCACTATAGCAGAAAGGGTCTTTCTAGTAGTTGCACATCAAATCTACGCTGTCTGAAATGTTTTTCCAAAGTTATCAACATTTTTATGTTTGGCGTTCCGGAATCGACCTTATCTCAGGCTTAAAACGCGTTTTACGCATTGTGCCATAACTTTGCAGGGAACCTTTAGAACATGAAATTTTCACCTCCCACGATAGCAGAAAGGGACTTTCTAGTAGTTGCACATCAAATCTAAGCTGTCTGATGAGTTTTTCCAAAGTTATCAACATTTTCAAGTTTGGCGTCCCGGAACCCACCTTATCTCAGGCTGAAAACGCGTTTTCTGCATTGTGCCATAACTTTGCAGGGAAGCTTCAGAACATGACATTTTCACCTCCCACTATAGCATAAAGGGTCTCTCTAGTAGTTGCACATCAAATCTAAGCTGTCCGAGGTGTTTTTCCGAAGTTATCAACATTTTTATGTTTTTCGTTCCGGAATCAACCTTATCTCAGGCTGTAAACGCTTTTTTTGCATTGTGCCATAACTTTGGAGGGAAACTGCAGAATATGAAATTTTAACCTCCCACTATAGGAGAAAGGGTCTTTCTAGTAGTTGCACATCAAATCTAAGCTGTCTGATGGGTTTTTCGAAAGTTATCAACATTTTTTTGTTTTGCATTCCGGAACCCACCTTATCTCAGGCTGAAAACGCTTTTTCTGCCTTGTGCCATAACTTTGCAGGGAAGCTTCAGAACATGACATTTTCACATCCCACGATAGCAGAAAGGGTCTTTCTAGTAGTTGCACATCAAATCGAAGCTTTTTGAATTGTTTTTCCAAAGTTATCAACACTTTTATCTTTGGTGTTCCGGAATCAACCTTATCTGAGGCTGAAAACGCGTTTTACGCATTGTGCCATAACTTTGCAGGAAAGTTTCAGAACATGAAATTTTCAACTCCCACTATAGCAGAAAGGCTCTTTCTAGTAGTTGCACATCAAATCTAAGCTGTCTAAAGAGTTTTTCCAAAGTTATCAATATTTTTATGTTTGGCGTTCCGGAATCGACCTTATCTCAGGCTGAAAACGCGTTTTACGCATGGTGCCATAACTATGCAGGGAAGCTTCAGAACATCGAATTTTCACCTCCCACTATAGTAGAAACGGTCTTTCTCGTAGTTGCACATCAAATTTATGCTGTCTGAAGTGTTTTTCCAAAGTTATCCACATTTTAATGTTTGGCGTTCTGGAATCGACCTTATCTCAGGCTGAAAACGCATTTTACGCATTGTGCCATAACTTTGCAGAGAAGCTTCAGAACATGACATTTTCACCTCCCACAGTGGCAGAAAGGGTCTTTCTAGTAGTTGCACATCAAATCTAAGCTGTCTGAAGTGTTTTTCCAAAATTATCAACAGTTTTATGTTTGGCAATCCGGAATCAACCTTATCTCAGGCTGTAAACGCGTTTTACGCATGGTGCCATAACTTTGCAGGGAAGCTTCAGAACATCGAATTTTCACCTCCCACAATAGCAGAAACGGTCTTTCGAGTAGTTGCACATCACATCTAAGCTGTCTGAAGTGTTTTTCCATGGTTATCTACATTTTTATGTTTGGCGTTCCGGAGTCGACCTTATCTCAGGCTGAAAACGCTTTTTACGCATTGTGCCACAACTTTGCATAAAGCTTCAGAACATGAAATTTTCACCTCCCACTATAGCAGAAAGGGTCTTTCTAGTAGTTGCACATCAAATCTAAGCGGTCTGATGTGTTGTTCCAAAGTTATCAACATTTTTATGTTTGGCGTTCCGGAACTCTCCTTATCTCACGCTTAAAACGCGTTTTCTGCATTGTGCCATAACTTTGCAGGGAAGCTTTAGAACATGACATTTTCACCTCCCACTTCAGCAGAAAGGGTCTTTCTAGTAGTTGCACATCAAATCTAAGCTGTCTGAAGTGTTTTTTCAAAGTTATCAACATTCTTATGTTTGGCGTTCCGGAATCGACCTTTTCTCAGGCTGAAAACGCGTTTTACGCATTGTGCCATAACTTTGCAGGGAAGCTTTAGAACATGAAATTTTCATGTCCCACTAGAGCAGAAAGGGTATTTCTAGTAGTTGCACATTAAATCTAAGCTGTCAGAAGTGTTGTTCCAAAGTAATCAACATTTTTACGTTTGGCGTTTTGGAAACCACCTTATCTCAGGATGAAAAATCGTTTTCTGCATTGTCCCATAACTTTGCAGGGAAGCTTCAGAACATGAAATTTTCACGTCCCACTATGGCAGAAAGGGTCTTTCTAGTATTTGCACATCAAATCTAAGCAGTCTAAAGTGTTTTTCGAAAGTTATCAACATTTTTATGTTTGACGTTCCGGAATCAACCTTATCTCAGGCTGAACACCTCGTTTTCTGCATTGTGCCATAACTTTGCAGGGATGCATCAGAAAATGACATTTCAAAGTTCCACAATAGCAGAAAAGGTCTTTATAGTAGTTGCACATCAAATCTAAGCTGTCTGAAGTGTTTTTCCAAAGTTATCAACTTTTTTATGTTTCTCATTCCTGAACCCACCTGAAATCAGGCTGAAAATGTGTTTTCTGCATTGTGCCATAACTTTGCAAGGAAGCTTCAGAACATGAAATTTTCACATCCCACTATAGCAGAAAGGGTCGTTCTAGTAGTTGCACCATCAAAGCTAAGCTGTCTGAAGTGTTTTTCCAAAGTTATCAACATTTTAATGTTTGGAGTTCCGGAATCGACCTTATCTCAGGCTGAAAATGCGTTTTACGCATTGTGCCATAACTTTGGAGGGAAGCTTCAGAACATCGAATTTTCACCACCCACTATAGCAGAAAGGGTCTTTCTAGTAGTTGCACATCAAATCTAAGCTGTCTGAAGTGTTTTTCCAAAATTATCAACAGTTTTATGTTTGGCATTCCGGAATCAACCTTATCTCAGGCTGTAAACGCGTTTTACGCATGGTGCCATAACTTTGCAGGGAAGCTTCAGAACATCGAATTTTCACCTCCCACAATAGCAGAAACGGTCTTTCGAGTAGTTGCACATCACATCTAAGCTGTCTGAAGTGTTTTTCCATGGTTATCTACATTTTTATGTTTGGCGTTCCGGAGTCGACCTTATCTCAGGCTGAAAACGCTTTTTACGCATTGTGCCACAACTTTGCATAAAGCTTCAGAACATGAAATTTTCACCTCCCACTATAGCAGAAAGGGTCTTTCTAGTAGTTGCACATCAAATCTAAGCGGTCTGATGTGTTGTTCCAAAGTTATCAACATTTTTATGTTTGGCGTTCCGGAACTCTCCTTATCTCACGCTTAAAACGCGTTTTCTGCATTGTGCCATAACTTTGCAGGGAAGCTTTAGAACATGACATTTTCACCTCCCACTTCAGCAGAAAGGGTCTTTCTAGTAGTTGCACATCAAATCTAAGCTGTCTGAAGTGTTTTTTCAAAGTTATCAACATTCTTATGTTTGGCGTTCCGGAATCGACCTTTTCTCAGGCTGAAAACGCGTTTTACGCATTGTGCCATAACTTTGCAGGGAAGCTTTAGAACATGAAATTTTCATGTCCCACTAGAGCAGAAAGGGTATTTCTAGTAGTTGCACATTAAATCTAAGCTGTCAGAAGTGTTGTTCCAAAGTAATCAACATTTTTACGTTTGGCGTTTTGGAAACCACCTTATCTCAGGATGAAAAATCGTTTTCTGCATTGTCCCATAACTTTGCAGGGAAGCTTCAGAACATGAAATTTTCACGTCCCACTATGGCAGAAAGGGTCTTTCTAGTATTTGCACATCAAATCTAAGCAGTCTAAAGTGTTTTTCGAAAGTTATCAACATTTTTATGTTTGACGTTCCGGAATCAACCTTATCTCAGGCTGAACACCTCGTTTTCTGCATTGTGCCATAACTTTGCAGGGATGCATCAGAAAATGACATTTCAAAGTTCCACAATAGCAGAAAAGGTCTTTATAGTAGTTGCACATCAAATCTAAGCTGTCTGAAGTGTTTTTCCAAAGTTATCAACTTTTTTATGTTTCTCATTCCTGAACCCACCTGAAATCAGGCTGAAAATGTGTTTTCTGCATTGTGCCATAACTTTGCAAGGAAGCTTCAGAACATGAAATTTTCACATCCCACTATAGCAGAAAGGGTCGTTCTAGTAGTTGCACCATCAAAGCTAAGCTGTCTGAAGTGTTTTTCCAAAGTTATCAACATTTTAATGTTTGGCGTTCCGGAATCGACCTTATCTCAGGCTGAAAATGCGTTTTACGCATTGTGCCATAACTTTGGAGGGAAGCTTCAGAACATCGAATTTTCACCACCCACTATAGCAGAAAGGGTCTTTCTAGTAGTTGCACATCAAATCTAAGCAGTCCGAGGTGTTTTACCAAAGTTATCAACATTTTTGTGTTTGGCGTTCCGGAATCGACCATATCTCAGGCTGAAAACGAGTTTTCTGCATTGTGCCATAACTTTGCAGGGAAGCTTCAGAACATGAAATTTTCATCTCCCACTATAGCAGAAACGGTCTTTCTAGTAGTTGCAGATAAAATCTAAGCTGTCTGAAGTGTTTTTCCAAAATTATCAACAGTTTTATGTTTGGCATTCCGGAATCGACCTTATCTCAGGCTGTAAACGCGTTTTACGCATGATGCCATAACTTTGCAGGGAAGCTTCAGAACATCGAATTTTCACCTCCCACAATAGCAGAAAGGGTCTTTCTAGTAGTTTCACGTGAAATCTAAGCTGTCTGAAGTGTTTTGACAAAGTTATCAAAACTGTTATGTTTGGCGTTCCGGAATCGACTTTATCTCAGGCTGAAAACGTGTTTTCCCCATTGTGCCATAACTTTGCAAGGGAGCTTCAGAACATGAAATTTTATACTTCCACTATAGCAGAAAAGGTCTTTCTGGTAGTTGCACATCAAATCTAAGCTGTCTGAAGTGTTTTTCCAAAGTTTTCAACATTTTTATGTTTGGCGTTCGGGAACCCACCTTATCTCAAGCTGAAAACGCGTTTTCTGCATTGTGCCATAACTTTGCAGGAAACTTCAGAATATGAAATTTTAACCTCCCACTATTGCACAAAGGGTCTGTCTTGTAGTTGCACATCAATTGTAAGCGGTCTGAAGTGTATTTCAAAAGTTATCAACTTTTTTATGTTTGACGTTCCTGAATCGACCTGATCACAGGCTGAAGACGCGTTTCACGCATTGTTCCATAACTTTGCCGTGAAGCTTCAGAACATGAAATTTTCACCTTCCACAATGGCAGAAAGGGTCTTTCTAGTAGTTTCACGTGAAATCTAAGCTGTCTGAAGTGTTTTTCCAAAGTTATCAACATTTTTATGTTTGGCGTTCCGGAATCGACCTTATCTCAGGCTGAAAACGCGTTTTAAGTATTGTGCCACAACTATGCATAAAGCTTAAGAACATGAAATTTTCACCTCCCACTATAGCAGAAAGGGTCTTTCTAGTAGTTTCACGTGAAATCTAAGCTGTCTGAAGTGTTTTTCCAAAGTTATCAACATTTTTATGTTTCGCGTTCCGGAATCGACTTTATCTCAGGCTGAAAACCTTTTTTTCCGCATTGTGCCATAACTTTGCAGGAAACTTCAGAATAAGAAATTTTAACCTCCCACTGTTGCAGAAAGGGTCTGTCTTGTAGTTGCACATCAAATCGAAGCTGTCTGAAGTGTTTTTCCAAAGTTATCAACATTTTCATGTTTGGCGTTCCGGAATCGACCTTATCTCAGGCTGAAAACGCATTTTCTGCATTGTGCCTTAACTTTGCAGGGAAGATTCAGAACATGAAATTTTCACCTCCCACTATAGCAGAAATGGTCTTTCTAGTAGTTGCACGTCAAATCTAAGCTGTCTGAAGTGTTTTTCCAAAGTTTTCAACATTTTTATGTTTGGCGTTCCGGAACCCACCTCATCTCAGGCTGAAAACGTGTTTTCTGCATTGTGCCATAACTTTGCAGGGAAGCTTCAGAACATGAAATTTTCACCTCCCACTATATCAGAAAGGGTCTTTTTAGTAGTTGCACATCAAATCTAAGCTGTCTGAAGTGTTTTTCCGAAGCTATCAACATTTTTATGTTTGGCGTTCCGGAATCGACCTTATCTCAGGCTGAAAACGCGTTTTACGCATGGTGCCATAACTTTGCAAGGAAGCTTCAGAACATGAATTTTTCACCTCCCACAATGGCAAAAAGGGTCTTTCTAGTAGTTGCACATCAAATCTAAGCTGTCTGAAGTGTTTTTCCAAAATTATCAACAGTTTTATGTTTGGTGTTCCTGAATCGACCTTATCTCAGGGTGAAAACGCGTTTTCTGCATTGTGCCATAACTTTGCAGGGAAGCTTCAGATCATGAAATGTTCATTCCCCACTATAGCAGAAAGTGTCTTTCTCGTAGTTGCACATCAAATCTAAGCTGTTTGAAGTGTTTTTCCAAAGTTATCAACATTTTTATGTTTGGCGTTCTGAAATCAACCTCATCTCAGGCTGAAAACGCGTTTTACGCATTGTGCCATAACTTTGCCGGGAAGCTTCAGAACATGATATTTTCAACTCCCACTATAGCAGAAAGGGTCTTTCTAGTAGTCTCACATCAAATCTAAGCTGTCTGAAGTGTTTTTCCAAAGTTATCAACATTTTTATGTTTGGCGTTCCGGAATCAACCTTATCTCAGGCTGAAAACGCGTTTTACGCATTGTTCCATAACTTTGCAGGAAAGCTTCAGAACATGAAATTTTCAACTCCCACTATAGCAGAAAGGGTCTTTCTAGTAGTTGCACATCAAATCTAAGCTGTCTGAAGTGTTTTTCCAAAATGATCAACACTTTTATGCTTGGCGTTCCGGAATCGACCTTATCTCAGGCTGAAAAAGCGTTTTCTGCATTGTGCCATAACTTTGCAGGGAAGCTTCAGAACATGAAATTTTCACCTCCCACTATAGCAGAAAGGGTCTTTCTAGTAGTTGCACATCAAATCTAAGCTGTCTGAAGTGTTTTTCGAAAGTTTTCAACATTTTTATGTTTGGTGTTCCTGAATCGACCTTATCTCAGGCTGAAAACACGATTTACGCATTCTGCCATAACTTTGCAGGGAAGCTTCAGAACATGAAATTTTCATATCCCACTATAGCAGAAAGGGTCTTTCTAGTAGTCTCACATCAAATCTAAGCTGTCTGAAGTGTTTTTCCAAAGTTATCAACATTTTTATGTTTGGCGTTCCGGAATCAACCTTATCTCAGGCTGAAAACGCGTTTTACGCATTGTTCCATAACTTTGCAGGAAAGCTTCAGAACATGAAATTTTCAACTCCCACTATAGCAGAAAGGGTCTTTCTAGTAGTTGCACATCAAATCTAAGCTGTCTGAAGTGTTTTTCCAAAATGATCAACACTTTTATGCTTGGCGTTCCGGAATCGACCTTATCTCAGGCTGAAAAAGCGTTTTCTGCATTGTGCCATAACTTTGCAGGGAAGCTTCAGAACATGAAATTTTCACCTCCCACTATAGCAGAAAGGGTCTTTCTAGTAGTTGCACATCAAATCTAAGCTGTCTGAAGTGTTTTTCCAAAGTTATCAATATTTTTATGTTTGGCGTTCCGGAATCGACCTTATTTCAGGCTGACAACGCGTTTCCTGCATTGTGGCATAACTTTGTAGGGAAGCTTCAGAACATGAAATTTTCACCTCCCACTGTAGCAGAAAGGGTCTTTCTAGTAGTTGCACATCAAATCTAAGCTGTCTGTAGAGTTTTTCCTGAGTTATCAACATTTTTATGTTTGGGGTTCTGAAATCAACCTCATTTCAGGCTGAAAACGCGTTTTGCGCATTGAGCCATAACTTTGCAGGGAAGCTTCAGAACATGATATTTTCAACTCCCACTATGGCAGAAAGGGTCTTTCTCGTAGTTACACATCAAATCTAAGCTGTCTGAAGTGTTTTTCCAAAATTATCAACAGTTTTATGTTTGGTGTTCCTGAATCGACCTTATCTCAGGCTGAAAACTCGTTTTCTGCATTGTGCCATAACTTTGCAGGGAGGCTTCAGAACATTAAATTTTCACCTCCCGCTATAGCAGAAAGGGTCTTTCGAGTAGTTGCACAACAAATCTAAGCTGTCTGAAGTGTTTTTCGAAAGTTATCAACATTTTTATGTTTGGCGTTCCGGACCACACCTTATTGAAAACGCCTTTTCTGCATTGTGCCATAACTTTGCAGGGAAACTTCAGAACATGAAATTTTCTCCTCCCACTATAGCAGAAAGGGTCTTTCTAGTAGTTGCACATCAAATCTAAGCTGTCTGAAGTGTTTTTCCAAAGTTAGCAACATTTTTATGTTTGCCGTTCTGAAATCGACCTTATCTCGGGCTGAATACGCGTTTTCTTCATTGTGCCATAACTTTGCAGGGTATTTTCAGAACATGAAATTTTCACCTTCCACTATAGCATAAAGGGTCTCTCGAGTAGTTGCACATCAAATCTAAGGTGTCTGAAATGTTTTTCCGAAGTTATCAACACTTTCATGTTTGGTGTTCCGGAATCAACATTATCTCAGGCTGAAAACGCGTTTTACTCATTGTGCCATAACTTTGCAGGAAAGCTTCAGAATAAGAAATTTTAACCACCCCCTGTTGCAGAAAGGGTCTGTCTTGTAGTTGCACATCAAATCGAAGCTGTCTGAAGTGTTTTTCCAAAGTTATCAACATTTTCATGTTTGGCGTTCCGGAATCGAACTTATCTCAGGCTGAAAACACGTTTTACGCATTGTGCCATAACTTTGCATAAAGCTTCAGAACATGAAATTGTCACCTCCCACTATAGCAGAAAGGGTCTTTCTAGTAGTTGCAGATCAAATCTAAGCTGTCTGAAATGTTTTTCAAAAGTTATCAACATTTTTATGTTTGCCGTTCTGGAACCCACATCATCTCAGGCTGAAAACGTGTTTTCTGCTTTGTGCCATAACTTTGCAGGGAAGCTTCAGAACATGACATTTTCACCTCCCACTATATCAGAAAGGACCTTTCTAGTAGTTGCACATCAAATCTAAGCTGTCTGAAGTGTTTTTCCAAAGTTTTCAACATTTTTATGTTTTGCGTTCCGGAATCGACCATATCTCAGGCTGAAAACGCGTTTTCTGCACTGCGCCTTAACTTTGCAGGGAAGCTTCAGAACATGAAATTTTCACCTCCCACTATAGCAGAAATGGTCTTTCTAGTAGTTGCACATCAAATCTAAGCTGTCTGAAGTGTTTTTCCAAAGTTATCTACTTTTTTCTGTTTGGCGTTCTGGAACCCACCTTATCTCAGTCTGAAAACGCGTTTTCTGCATTGTGCCATAACTTTGCAGGGAAGCTTCAGAACATGAAATTTTCACATCCCACTTTAGCAGAAAGGGTTTTTCTCGTAGTTGCACATCAAATCAAAGCTGTCTGAAGTGTTTTTCCAAAGTTATCAACATTTTTATGTTTGGCGTTCCGGAATCGACCTTATCTCAGACTGAAAACGCGTTTTACGCATTGTGCCATAACTTTGGAGGGAAGCTTCAAAACATCGAATTTTCACCACCCACTATATCAGAAAGGGTCTGTCTAGTAGCTGCACATCAAATCTAAGCAGTCTGAAGTGTTTTTCCAAAGTTATCAACATTTTTATCTTTGGCGTTCCGGAATCGACCTCATCTCAGGCTGAAAACGCGTTTTGCGTATTGTGCCATAACTTTGGTGGGAAGCTTCAGATCATCGAATTTTCACCACCCACTATATCAGAAAGGGTCTTTCTAGTAGTTGCTATCTAAGCAGTCTGAAGTGTTTTTCCAAAGTTATCAACATTTTTATGTTTGGCGTACCGGAATCTATCTTATCTCAGGCTGAAGACGTGTTTTCTGCATTGTGCCATAACTTTGCAGGCAAGCTTCAGAACATGAAATTTTCACATCCCACTATAGCAGAAATGGTCTTTCTCGTAGTTGCTCGTCAAATCTAAGCTGTCTGAAGTGTTTTTCCAAAGTTTTCAACATTTTTATGTTTGGCGTTCCGGAACCCACCTCATCTCAGGCTGAAAACGTGTTTTCTGCATTGTGCCATAACTTTGCAGGGAAGCTTCAGAACATGAAATTTTCACCTCCCACTATAGCAGAAAGGAACTTTCTAGTAGTTGCACATCTAAGCTGTCTGAAGTGTTTTCCCGAAGTTATCTACTTTTTTCTGTTTGGCGTTCTGGAACCCACCTTATCTCAGTCTGAAAACGCGTTTTCTGCATTGTGCCATAACTTTGCAGGGAAGCTTCAGAACATGAAATTTTCACATCCCACTTTAGCAGAAAGGGTTTTTCTCGTAGTTGCACATCAAATCTAAGCTGTCTGAAGTGTTTTTCCAAAGTTATCAACATTTTTATGTTTGGCGTTCCGGAATCGACCTTATCTCAGACTGAAAACGCGTTTTACGCATTGTGCCATAACTTTGGAGGGAAGCTTCAAAACATCGAATTTTCACCACCCACTATATCAGAAAGGGTCTGTCTAGTAGTTGCACATCAAATCTAATCTGTCTGAAGTGTTTTTCCAAAGTTATCAACATTTTTCTGTTTGGCGTTCCAGAACCCACCTTGTCTAAGGCTGAAAACGCGTTTTCTGCATTGTGCCATAACTTTGACGGAAAGCTTCAGAACATGAAAGTTTCACCTCCCACTATAGCAAAAAGGGTCTTTCTAGTAGTTGCAGATCAAATCTACGCTGTCTGAAGTGTTTGTCCAAAGTTATCAACATTTTTATGTTGTATACACTGGAAGTTCGAAAATATTATAATCAAGACCTGCTAAATAATATTTGATATTGTTTCTGATTTTTTATCATTAATTGTTTAATGTTTCGAACTTTAGTGAACCTGTATGCTTTTGATCGTGCGCGTTTGAACTCACGAACAGCTGTGTGCTTGGATCTGAGAATGACCTTGAAGGCGCGCTCATTTGAAGTCATGAGAAAGTGGCCATCTTGAACTTAGTTTGAACCTGTGCGCACGTGCTGACAAAATGGAGTGGATGTACTGACCTAATATGGTGAACCGGGCATCAGTGACGTAAAAAATGATGTAAGTGCTGACGCAATTGACACTAATATGATCTATCACCGAACATGTATCCTTTTGAGGGAAGGACTTCAAAAGGCCACCTGGAGAAAAACAAGATAAGTTATAGATATGACTAATTGGCTTGGCGTGAGAAAACGGATGTCGGTATGTCTTCAAAGCCGTGTGTGGCTATATAAGCGCTCGGAGATGTGACCCTGGGTTCTTGCTCTTTTTGGATCTTCGCCCGCGTCTGTCCGCCGTAAGTTTTTATCTTATCTTGGGACGGTGCTCTTGCTGTTTGCTCTCGGACCATTTGATTTTAACTCATCTTTTATTTCTCTCTTACTATTTTTGAATTAATCCTTTTTATTGAAGTAATTTTGATTATATGATTTAAGTATTTTTAATTATACGGTTTTTGAAGTGTTTTTGATTATATGGTTTTGAAGTATTCTTAATTATACGGTTTTTGAAGTGTTTTTGATTATATGGTTTTGAAGTATTCTTAATTATACGGTTTTTGAAGTATTTTTGATTATATGGCTTTTGAAGTATATGTACTAGTACCAGCGTCTGGCGGTACTTTTGATATTGTTGGGTATCAGCGTCTGGCAATACCCTTGAGTTTATGGATTTTATTATTTTTGGTTGACTTTGCTGTTTTTACTATTCTTTTATTAATTTTTTGAAGAAACATTTTTGTGACAAAAAACAAAATAAAATTGAGTACGAATTAAGTACTGAAAAGGCACAACGGCGTTGATCCCTGACTACTAAAGAATCAACTGGCTCCTACCTACTACCATCAATTGGGTTATAGGTGAGTTATTGTTTGATTTCCTCCTGTTGCACATTTAATGAGTGTCTCACATGGTAGCATCATTCCATCCTGAATTATTGTGTCAATGATTAGGTGGTAATTTTAGGCATTTATGGGGAAAATGTTATTTGAAAGGAATGGATTTAGGATCCGATCATGAGTCCCTAAACGAAGTTAAGTAAAGAGACTACGGTAAGAGGTGTAGCATTGTAAGGTCAAGAACCTGTTTTTTAACAGGTCGGGCTAATTAAATAACCCGCTCAGTGAAGCGCCGACACTACTCACTAATATAATAAGGTATAGTTGATATGCTTATTATAGTTTTAGAACCGTGTCCGCAACAAGAGGCTGACTGAGTTGACCAACCGAGGGGCCCTTTACCAGAGAGGCAAAGGGAGGTAGTGTGCTCGGAACTAGGGACGGCTTATGTTATAGCTAATCGCCTTGTACACAAGACCTTGAAAACCTAAACCCGACGACATTTTATGTTTGGCGTTCCTGAACCCACCTTATCTCTGGCTGAAAACGCGTTTTCTGCTTTATGCCATAACTTTGCTGGGAATCTTCAGAACATGAAATTTTAACCTCCCACTATAGCAGAAAGGGTCTTTCTAGTAGTTGCACATCAAATCTAAGCTGTCTGAAATGTTTTTTCCAAAGTTATCAACATTTTTATGTTTGGCGTTCCGGAACCCACCTTATCTCAGGCTGAAAACACGATTTCTGCATTGGGCCATAACTTTGCAATGAAGCTTCAGAACATGAAATTTTCACCTCCCACTATAGCAGAAAGGGTCTTTCTAGTAGTTGCACATCAAATCTAAGCTGTCTGAAGTGTTTTTGGAAAGTTATCAACATTTTTATGTTTGGCGTTCCGGAATCGACCTTATCTCAGGCTGAAAACGCGTTTCACGCATTGTCCCATAACTTTCCAGGGAAGCTTCAGAACATGAAATTTTGACCTCCCACTATAGCAGAAAGGGTCTTTCTAGTAGTTGCACATCAAATCTAAGCTGTCTGAAGTGTTTTTCCAAAGATATCAACATTTTTGTGTTTGGCGTTCCGGAACCCACCTTATCTCAGGCTGAAAACGTGTTTTCTGCATTGTGCCATAACTTTGCAGGGAAGCTTCAGAACATGAAATGTTCACCTCCCACGATAGCAGATAGGGTATTTCTAGTAGTTGCACATCAAATCTAAGCTGTCTGAAATGTTTTTTCCAAAGTTATCAACATTTTTATGTTTGGCGTTCCGGAATCGACCTTATCTCAGGCTGAAAACGCGTTTCACGCATTGTCCCATAACTTTGCAGGGAAGCTTCAGAACATGAAATTTTCACCTCCCACTATAGCAGAAAGGGTCTTTCTAGTAGTTGCACATCAAATCTAAGCTGTCTGAAGTGTTGTTCCAAAGTTATCAACATTTTTACGTTTGGCGTTCCGGAACCCACCTTATCTCAGGCTGAAAACGTGTTTTCTGCATTGTGCCATAACTTCTCAGGGAAGCTTCAGAACATGAAATGTTCACCTCCCACTATCGCAGAAAGGGTCTTTCTAGTAGTTGCACATCAAATCTAAGCTGTCTGAAGTGTTTTTCGAAAGATATCAACATTTTTGTGTTTGGCGTTCCGGAATCAACCTTATCTCAGGCTGAAAACGCGTTTTCTGCATTGTGCCATAACTTTGCAGGGAAGCTTCAGAACATGAAATGTTCACCTCCCACTATAGCAGAAAGGGTCTTTCTAGTAGTTGCACATCAAATCTAAGCTGTCTGAAGCGTTTTTCGAAAATTATCAACATTTTTATGTTTGGCGTACCGGAACACACCTTATCTCAAACTGAAAACGCGTTTTCTGCATTGTGCAATTACTTTGCAGGGAAGCTTCGGATCATGAAATTTTCACGTCCCACTATAGCAGAAAGGGTCTTTCTAGTAGTTGCACATCAAATCTAAGCTGTATGAAGTTTTTTTCCAAAGTTATCAACATTTTTATGTTTGGCGTTCCGGAATCAACCTTATCTCAGGCTGAAAACGCGTTTTCTGCATTTTGCCATAACTTTGCAAGGAAGTTTCACAACATGAAATTTTCACCTCCCACTATAGCAGAAAGGGTCTTTCTAGTAGTTGCACATCAAATCTAAGCTGTCCGATGTGTTTTTCCAAAGTTATCAACATTATTATGTTTGGCGTTCCGGAACCCACCTTATGTCAGGGTGAAAACGCGTTTTCTGCATTGTTCCTTAACTTTGCAGGGAAGCTTCAGAAAATGAAAGTTTCACCTCCCACTATAGCAGAAAGGGTCTTTCTCGTAGTTGCACATCAAATCTAAGCTGTCTGATGTGTTTTTCCAAAGTTATCAACATTTTTATGTTTGGCGTTCCGGAACCCACCTTATCTCTGGCTGAAAACGCGTTTTCTGCATTGTGCCACAACTTTGCAGGGAAGCTTCAGAACATGAAATTTTAACCACCCACTGTAGCAGAAAGGCTCTTTCTAGTAGTTGCACATCAAATCTAAGCTGTCTGAAGTGTTTTTCTGAAGTTATCAACATTTTTATGTTTGGCGTTCCGGAACCCACCTTATCTCAGGCTGAAAACGCGTTTTCTGCATTGTTCCTTAACTTTGCAGGTAAGCATCAGAACATGAAATTTTCAGCTCCCACTATGACAAACAGGGTCTTTCTAATAGTTGCACATCAAATCTAATCTGTCTGAAGTGTTTTTCGAAAGTTATCAACATTTTTATGTTTGGCGTTCTGGAACCCACCTTGTCTCAGGCTGAAAACGCGCTTTCTGCATTGTGCCATAACTTTGAAGGAAAGCTTCAGAACATGAAAGTATCACCTCCCACTATAGCAGAAAGGGTATTTCAAGTAGTTGCACATCAAATCTAAGTTGTCTGAAGTGTTTTTCGAAATTTATCAACATTTTTACGTTTGCCGCTCCGGAACCCATATTATCTCGGGCTGAAAACGCGTTTTCTGCATTGTGCCATAACTTTGCAGGGAAGCTTCCGAACATGAAATTTTCACCTCCCACGATGGCAGAAAGGGTCTTTCTAGTAGTTGCACATCAAATCTATGCTGTCTGAAGTGTTGTTCCAAAGTTATTAACATTTTTACGTTTGGCGTTCCGGAACCCACCTTATCTCAGGCTGAAAACACGTTTTGTGCATTGTGCCATAAATTCTCAGGGAAGCTTCAGAACATGACATTTTCAACTCCCACTATAACAGACAGGATCTTTCTAGTAGTTGCACATCAAATCTAAGTTGTCTGAAGTGTTTTTCGAAAGCTATCAACATTTTTTAGGTTGGCGTTCCAGAAACGACCTTATCTCGGGCTGAAAACGCGTTTTCTGCATTGTGCCATAACTTTGCAGGGAAGCTTCAGAACATGAAATTTTAACCTCCCACTATAGAAGAAAGGGTCTTTCAAGTCGTTGCACATCAAATCTAATCTATCTGAAGTGTTTTTCGAAAGTTATCAACATTTTTATGTTTGGCGTTCCGGAATCGACCTTATCTCAGGCTGAAAACGTGTTTTACGCATTGTCCCATAACTTTCCAGGGAAGCTTCAGAACATGAAATTTTGACCTCCCACTATGGCAGAAAGGGTCTTTCTAGTTGTTGCACATCAAATCTAAGCTGTCTGAAGTGTTGTTCCAAAGTTATTAACATTTTTACGTTTGGCGTTCCGGAACCCACCTTATCTCAGGCTGAAAACACGTTTTGTGCATTGTGCCAGAAATTCTCAGGGAAGATTCAGAAAATGAAATTTTCACCTCCCACTATAGCATAAAGGGTCTTTCGAGTAGTTGCACATCAAATCTAAGCTGTCTGAAGTATTTTTCCAAAGTTATCAACATTTTTATGTTTGGCGTTCCTGAACCCACCTTATCTCTGGCTGAAAACGCATTTTCTGCTTTATGCCATAACTTTGCTGGGAATCTTCAGAACATGAAATCAAATCTAAGCTGTCTGAAGTGTTGTTCCAAAGTTATCAACATTTTTACGTTTGGCTTTCCGGAACCCACCTTATCTCAGGCTGAAAACGCGTTTTCTGCATTGTGCCATAACTTTGCAGGGAAGCTACAGAACATGAAATGTTCACCTCCCACTATAGCAGAAAGGGTCTTTCTAGTAGTTGCACATCAAATCTAAGCTGTCTGAAGTGTTTTTCCAAAGTTATCAACATTTTTATGTTTGGCGTTCCTGAACCCACCTTATCTCTGGCTGAAAACGCATTTTCTGCTTTATGCCATAACTTTGCTGGGAATCTTCAGAACATGAAATCAAATCTAAGCTGTCTGAAGTGTTGTTCCAAAGTTATCAACATTTTTACGTTTGGCTTTCCGGAACCCACCTTATCTCAGGCTGAAAACGCGTTTTCTGCATTGTGCCATAACTTTGCAGGGAAGCTACAGAACATGAAATGTTCACCTCCCACTATAGCAGAAAGGGTCTTTCTAGTAGTTGCACATCAAATCTAAGCTGTCTGAAATGTTTTTTCCAAAGTTATCAAAATTTTTATGTTTGGCGTTCCGGAATCAACCTTATCTCAGGCTGAAAACGCGTTTTCTGCATTGTGCCATAACTTTGCAGGGAATCTTCAGATCATGAAAGTTTCACCTCCCACAATAGCAGAAAGGGTCTTTCTAGTAGTTGCGCATCAAATCTAAGCTGTCTGAAGTGTTTTTCGAAAGTTATCAACATTTTTATGTTTGGCGTTCCGGAACCCACCTTATGTCAGGGTGAAAACGCGTTTTCTGCATTGTTCCTTAACTTTGCAGGGAAGCTTCAGAAAATGAAAGTTTCACCTCCCACTATAGCAGAAAGGGTCTTTCTAGTAGTTGCACATCAAATCTAAGCTGTCTGATGTGTTTTTCCAAAGTTATCAACATTTTTATGTTTGGCGTTCTGGAATCAACCTTATCTCAGGCTGAAAACGCGTTTTCTGCATTGTGCCATAACTTTGAAGGAAAGCTTCAGAACATGAAAGTTTCACCTCCCACTATAGCAGAAAGGGTCTTTCTCATAGATACACACCAAATCTAAGCTGTCTGAAGTGTTTTTCCAAAGTTATCAACATTTTTTTGTTTGGTGTTCCGGAATCCACCTTATCTCAGGCTGAAAACGCGTTTTACGCATGGTGCCATAACCTTGCATAAAGCTTCAGAACATTACATTTTCACATCCCACTACAGCAGAAAGGGTCTTTCTCGTAGTTGCACGTCAAATCTAAGCTGACTGATGTGTTTTTCCGAAGTTATCAACATTTTTATGTTTGGCGTTCCTGAATCGACCTTATCTCATGCTGAAAACGCGTTTTCTGCATTGTGCCATAACTTTGCAGGGAAGCTTCAGAACATGAAATTTTCAACTCCCACTATAGCAGAAAGGCTTTTTTCAGTAGTTGCACATCAAATCTAAGCTGTCTGAAGTGTTTTTCCAAAGTTATCAACATTTTTATGTTTGGCGTTCTGGAACCCACCTTATCTCAGGCTGAAAACGTGTTTTCTGGATAGTGCCATAACTTTGCAGGGAGACTTCAGAACATGAAATTTTCTCCTCCCACTATAGCAGAAAGGGTATTTCAAGTAGTTGCACATCAAATCTAAGTTGTCTGAAGTGTTTTTCCAAAGTTATCAACATTCTTATGTTTGGCGTTCCGGAATCAACCTTATCTCAGGCTGAAAACGCGTTTTACGCATTGTGCCATAACTTTCCAGGGAAGCTTCAGAACATGAAATTTTGACCTAACACTATAGCAGAAAGGGTCTTTCTCGTAGTTGCACATCAAATCGAAGCTGTCTGAAGTGTTTTTCCAAAGTTATCAACATTTTTATGTTTGGCGTTCCGGAACCCACCTTGTCTCAGGCTGAAAAATCGTTTTCTGCATTGTCCCATAACTTCTCAGGGAAGCTTCAGAACATGAAATTTCGACCTCCCACTATAGCAGAAAGGGTTTTTCTAGTAGTTGCACATCAAATCTAAGCTTTTGAAGTGTTTTTCCAAAGTTATCAACATTTTTATGTTTGGCGTTCCGGAATCAACCTTATCTCAGGCTGAAAACGCATTTTCTGCATTGTGCCATAACTTTGCAAGAAAGCTTCAGAACATGAAATTTTCACCTCCCACTATAGCAGAAAGGGTCTTTCTAGTAGTTGCACATCAGATCTAAGCTGTCCGAAGTGTTTTTCGAAAGTTATCAACATTTTTATGTTTGGCGTTTCGGAACCCACCTTGTCTCAGGCTGAAGAATCGTTTTCTGCATTGTCCCATAACTTCTCAGGGAAGCTTCAGAACATGAAATTTCGACCTCCCACTATAGCAGAAAGGGTCGTTCTAGTTGTTGCACTTCAAATCTAAGCTGTCTGAAGTGTTTTTCCAAAGTTATCAACATTTTAATGTTTGGCGTTACAGAATCGACCGTATCTCAGGATGAAAAATTGTTTTCTGCATTGTCCCATAACTTTGCAGGGAAGCTTCAGAACATAAAATTTCGACCTAACACTATAGCCGAAAGGGTCTTTCTAGTAGTTGCACATCAAATCTAATCTGTCTGAAGTGTTGTTCCAGAGTTATAAACATTTTTACGTTTGGCGTTTCGGAATCGACCTTATCTCAGGCTGAAAACGCGTTTTACGCATTGTACCATAACTTTCCAGGGAAGCTTAAGAGCATCGAATTTTCACCACCCACTATAGCAGAAAGGGTCTTTCTAGTAGTTTCACATCAAATCGAAGCTGTCTGAAGTGTATTTCAAAAGTTATCAACATTTTTTATGTTTGGCGTTCCGGAATCGACCTTATCTCAGGCTGAAAACGCATTTTACGCATTGTGGCATAACTTTGCAGGGAAGCTTCAGAACATGAAATTTTCACCTCCCAGTATAGTAGAAAGGGTCTTTCTAGTAGTTGCACATGATATCTAAGCTGTCTGAAGTGTATTTCGAAAGTTATCAACATTTTAATGTTTGGCGTTCCGGAATTGACCTTATCTCAGGCTGAAAACGCGTTTTCTGCATTGTGCCATAACTTTGCAGGGAAGCTTCAGAACATGAAATTTGCACCTCCCACTATAGGAGAAAGGGTCTTTCTAGTAGTTGCACATCAAATCTATGCTATCTGAAGTGTTTTTCCAAAGTTGTCAACATTTTTATATTTGGCTTTCCGAAACCCACCTTATCTCAGGCTGAGAACGCATTTTTTGCATTGTGCCATATATTCTAAGGGAAGGTTCAGAACATGAAATTTTCACCTCCCACTATAGCAGAAAGGGTCTTTCTAGTAGTTTCACGTGAAATCGAAGCTGTATGAAGTGTTTTTTCAAAGTTATCAACATTTTTATGTTTCTCGTTTCTGAACCCACCTTAGATCAGGCTGAAAATGCGTTTTCTGCATTGTGCCATAATTTTGCAGGGAAGCTTCAGAACATGAAATGTTCACCTGCCGCTATAGTAGAAGGGGTCTTTCTAGTGGTTGCACATCAAATCTAAGCTGTCTGAAGTGTTTTTCCAAAGTTATCAACATTTTTATGTTTGGCGTTCCGGAATCGACCTTATCTCAGTCTGAAAACGCGTTTTACGCATTTTGCCATAACTTTGCATAAAGCTTCAGAACATGAAATTTTCACCTCCCAGTATAGTCGAAATGGTCTTTCTAGTAGTTGCACATCAAATCTAAGCTGTCTGAAGTTTTTTTCGAAAGTTATCAACATTTTTATGGTTGGCGTTCCGGAATCGACCTTGTCCCAGGCTGAAAACGCTTTTTACGCAATTTGCTATAACTTTGCAGGAAAGCCTCAGAACATGAAATTTTCACCTCCCACTATAGCAGAAAGGGTCTTTCTAGTAGTTGCACATCAAATCTAAGCTGTCTGAAGTGTATTTCCAACGTTATCAACATTTTTATGTTTGGCGTTCTGGTATCCACCTTATCTCAGGCTGAAAACGCGTTTTCTGCATTGTGCCATAACTTTGCAATGAAGCTTTAGAACATGAAATTTTCACCTCCAACTATAGCAGAAAGGGTCTTTCTAGTAGTTACGCATCAAATCTAAGCTGTCTGAAGTGTATTTCCAAAGTTATCAACATTCTTATGTGTGGCGTTCCGGAATCAACCTTACCTCAGGCTGAAAACGCGTTTTCTGCATGGTGTCATCACTTTGCAGGGAATTTTCAGAACATGACATTTTCACCTCCCACGATAGCAGAAAGGGTCTTTCTAGTAGTTGCACAACAAATCTAAGCTGTCTGAAGTGCTTTTCGAAAGTTATCAACATTTTTATGTTTGGCGTTCCGGATCGCACCTTATTGAAAACGCATTTTCTGCATTGTGCCATAACTTTGCAGGGAAACTTCAGAACATGAAATTTTCACCTCCCACTATAGCAGAAAGTGTCTTTCTAGTAGTTGCACATCAAATCTAAGCTGTTTGAAGTGTTTTTCGAAAGTTATAAACATTTTTATGTTTGGCGTTCCGGAATCGACCTTATCTCAGGCTGAAAACGCGATTTACGCATTCTGCCATAACTTTGCAGGGAAGCTTCTGAACACGAAATTTTCAAATCCCTCTATAGCAGAAAGGGTCTTTCTAGTAGTTGCATATCAAATCTAAGCTGTCTGAAGTGTTTTTCGAAAGTTTTCAACATTTTTATGTTTGGCGTTCTGAAATCAACCTCATCTCAGGCTGAAAATGCGTTTTACGCATGGTGCCATAACTTTGCAGGGAATTTTCAGAACATGAAATTTTCACCTCCCACGATAGCAGAAAGGGTCTTTCTAGTAGTTGCAGATCAAATCTAAGCTGTCTGAAGTGTTTTTCCAAAGTTATCAACACTTTTATGTTTGCCATTCTTAAATCAACCTCATCTCAGGCTGAAAACGCGTTTTACGCATTGTGCCATAACTTTGCAGGGAAGCTTCAGAACATGAAATTTTAACTTCCCACTATAGCAGAAAGGGTCTTTCTAGTAGTTGCACATCAAATCTAAGCTGTCGAAATAGTTTTTCCAAAGTTATCAACATTTTTATGTTTGGCGTTCTGGAACCCACCTTATCTCAGGCTAAAAACGCGTTGTCTGCATTGTGCCATAACTTTGCATGGAAGCTTCCGAACATGAAAATTTAACCTCCCACTATAGCAGAAAGGGTCTTTCTAGTAGTTGCACATCAAATCTAAGCTGTCTGAAGTGTTTTTCCAAAGTTATCAACATTTTTATGTTTGGCGTTCTGGAACCCACCTTATCTCAGGCTGAAAACGCATTTTCTGTATTGTGCCATAACTTTGCAGGGAAGCTTCAGAACATGAAATTTTCAGCTCCCACTATAGCAGAAAGGGTCTTTCTAGTAGTTGCACATCAAATCTAAGCTGTCGAAATTTTTTTTCCAAAGTTATCAACATTTTTATGGTTGGCGTTCTGGAACCCACCTTATCTCAGGCTAAAAACGCGTTTTCTGGATAGTGCCATAACTTTGCAGGGAGACTTCAGAACATGAAATTTTAACACCCCACTATAGCAGAAAGGGTCTTTCTAGTGGTTGCACATCAAATCTAAGCTGTCTGAAGTGTTTTTCCAAAGTTATCAACATTTTTATGTTTGGCGTTCCGGAATCGACCTTATATCAGCCTGAAAACGCGCTTTATATATTTTGCCATAACTTTGCAGGGAAGCTTCAGAACTTGACATTTTAAGCTCCCACTATAGCAGAAAGGGTCTTTCTAGTAGTTGCACATCAAATATAAGCTGTCTGAAGTGTTTTTCCAAAGTTATCAACATTTTTATGTTTGGCGTTCTGGAACCCACCTTATCTCAGGCTGAAAACGTGTTTTCTGGATAGTGCCATAACTTTGCAGGGAGACTTCAGAACATTAAATTTTCATATCCCACTATAGCAGAAAGGGTCTTTCTAGTAGTTGCACATCAAATCTAAGCTGTCTGAAGTGTTTTTCCAAAGTTATCAACACTTTTATGTTTGGCGTTCCGGAATCGACCTTATCTCAGGCTGAAAACACGATTTACGCATTCTGCCATAACTTTGCTGGGAAGCTTCAGAACATTAAATTTTCATATCCCACTATAGCAGAAAGGGTCTTTCTAGTAGTTGCACATCAAATCTAAGCTGTCTGAAGTGTTTTTCCAAAGTTATCAACATTTTTACGTTTGGCGTTCCGGAATCGACCTTATCTCAGGCTTAAAACGGGTTTTCTGCATTGTGCCATAACTTTGCAGGGAAGCTTCAGAACATGAAATTTTAACCTCCCACTATAGCAGAATGCGTCTTTCTAGTAGTTGCACATCAAATCTTAGCTGTCTGAAGTGTTTTTCCAAAGTTATCAATATTTTTATGTTTGGCGTTCCTGAATCGACCTTATCTCAGGCTGAAAACGCGTTTTATGCATTGTGCCATAACTTTGCAGGGAAGCTTCAGAACATGAAATTTTCAGCTCCCACTATAGCAGAAACGGTCTTTCTCGTAGTTGCACATCAAATCTAAGCTGTCTGAAGTGTTTTTCCAAAGTTATCAATATTTTTATGTTTGGCGTTCCGGAATCGACCTTATCTCAGGCTGAAAACGCGTTTCTTGCATTGTGGCATAACTTTACAGGGAAGCTTCAGAACATGAAATTTTCACCTCCCACTGTAGCAGAAAGGGTCTTTCTAGTAGTTGCACATCAAATCTAAGCTGTCTGAAGTGTTTTTCCAAAGTTATCAACACTTTTATGTTTGGCGTTCCGGAATCGACCTTATCTCAGGCTGAAAACACGATTTACGCATTCTGCCATAACTTTGCTGGGAAGCTTCAGAACATGAAATTTTCATATCCCACTATAGCAGAAAGGGTCTTTCTAGTAGTTGCACATCAAATCTAAGCTGTCTGAAGTGTTTTTCCAAAGTTATCAACATTTTTATGTTTGACGTTCCGGAATCAACCTTATCTCAGGCTGAACACCCCGTTTTCTGCATTGTGCCATAACTTTGCAGGGATGCATCAGAAAATGACATTTAAAAGTTCCACAATAGCAGAAAAGGTCTTTTTAGTAGTTGCACTTCAAATCTAAGCTGTCTGAAGTGTTTTTCCAAAGTTATTAACACTTTTATGTTTGGCGTTCCGGAACCCACCTTATCTAAGGCTGAACACCCGTTGTTGTGAATTGTGCCATAACTTTTCAGGGAAGCATCAGAACATGAAATTTTGACCTTCCACTATAGCAGAAAGGGTCTTTCTAGTAGTTGCACATCAAATCTAAGCTGTCTGAAGTGTTTTTCCAAAATTATCAACATTTTTATGTTTGGCGTTCCGGAATCGACCTTATCTCAGGCTGAAAATGCGTTTTACGCATTGTGCCATAACTTTGCAGGGAAGCTTCAGAACATCGAATTTTCAACTCCCACTATAGCAGAAAGGGTCTTTCTAGTAGTTGCACATCAAATCTAAGCTGTCTGAAGTGTTTTTCCAAAGTTATCAACATTTTTATGTTTGGCGTTCCGGAACCGACTTTATCTCATGCTGAAAACCTTTTTTTTCGCATTGTGCCATAACTTTGCAAGGAAGCTTCAGAACATGAAATTTTAAACTTCCACTATAGCAGAAAGGGTCTTTCTAGTAGTTGCACATCAAATCTAAGCTGTCTGAAGTGTTTTTCCAAAGTTTTCAACATTTTTATGTTTGGCGTTCCGGAACCCACCTCATCTCAGGCTGAAAACGTGTTTTCTGCATTGTGCCAAAACTTTGCAGGGAAGCTTCAGAACATAAAATTTTCACCTCCCACTATATCAGAAAGGATCTTTCTAGTAGTTGCACATCACATCTAAGCTGTCTGAAGTGTTTTCCCGAAGTTATAAACATTTTTCTGTTTGGTGTTTCGGAATCGACCTAATCTCAGGCTGAAAACGCGTTTTCTGCATTGTGCCATAACTTTGCAGGGAAGCTTCAGAACATGAAGTTTTCACCTCCCACTATAGCAGAATGGGTCTTTCTAGTAGTTGCTCGTCAAATCTAAGCTGTCTGAAGTTTTTTTCCAAAGTTATCAACATTTTTATGTTTGGCGTTCCGGAACCCACCTTATCTCAGGCTGTAACCGCGTTTTCTGCTTTGTGCCATAACTTTGGAGGGAAGCTTCAGAACATGAAATTTTAACCTGCCACTATAGCAGAAAGGGTCCTTCTAGTAGTTGCACATCAAATCTAACCTGTCTGAAGTGTTTTTCCAAAGTTATCAACATTTTTATGTTTGGCGTTCCGGATCGCACCTTATTGAAAACGCCTTTTCTGCATTGTGCCATAACTTTGCTGGGAAGCTTCAGAACATGAAATTTTCAGGTCCCATGATAGCAGAAAGGGTCTTTCTAGTAGTTGCACATCAAATCTAAGCTGTCTGAAGTGTTTTTCGAAAGTTATCAACATTTTTATGTTTGGCGTTCCAGAATCGACCTTATCTCAGGCTGAAAACGCGTTGTCTGCATTGTGCCATAACTTTGCAGGGAGACTTCAGAACATGAAATTTTCTCCTACCACTATAGCAGAAAGGGTCTTTCTAATAGTTGCACATCAAATCTAAGCTGTCTGAAGTGTTTTTCGAAAGTTATCAACATATTTATGTTTGGCGTTCCGGAACCCAGGTCATCTCAGGATGAAAAATCGTTTTCTGCATTGTCCCATAACTTTCCATGGGAAGCTTCAGAACATGAAATTTTGACCTCCCACTATAGCAGAAAGGGTCTTTCTAGTAGTTGCACATCAAATCTAAGCTGTCTGAAGTGTTTTTCGAAAGTTATCAACATTTTTATGTTTGGCGTTCTGGAACCCACCTTATCACAAGCTGAAAACGTGTTTTCTGCATTGTGCCATTACTTTGCAGGGAAGCTTCAGAACATGAAATTTTCACGTCCCACTATACCAGAAAGGGTCTTTCTAGTAGTTGCACATCAAATCTAAGCTGTCTGAAGTGTTTTTCGAAAGTTATCAACATTTTTATGTTTGGCGTTCTGGAATCTACCTTATCTCAGGATGAAAATGCATTTTCTGCATTGTCCCATAACTTTCCAGGGAAGCTTCAGAATATGAAATTTTCACCTGCCACTAAAGCAGAATTGGTCTTTCCAGTAGTTGCACATCAAATCTAAGCTGTCTGAAGTGTTTTTCAAAAGTTAAAAACATTTTTAAGTTTGGCGTTCCGGAATCGACCTTATCTCAGACTGAAAACGTGTTTTACGCATTGTGCCATATATTTGCAGGGAAGCTTCAGAACATGACATTTTCACCTCCCACTATAGCAGAAAGGGTCTTTCTAGTAGTTGCACATCAAATCTAAGCTGTCTGAAGTGTTTTTCCAAAGCTATCAACATTTCTATGTTTGGCGTTTCGGAATCGACCTTATCTCAGGCTGAAAACGCGTTTTCTGCATTGTGCCATAACTTTGCAGGGAAGCTTCTGAACATGAAATTTTCAAATCCCACTATAGCAGAAAGGGTCTTTCTAGTAGTTGCACATCAAATCTAAGCTTTTTGAAGTGTTTTTCCAAAGTTATCAACATTTTTATGTTTGGCGTTCTGAAATCAACCTCTTCTCAGGCTGAAAACGGGTTTTACGCATTGTGTCATAACTTTGCAGCGAAGCTTCAGAACTTGAAATTTTCACCTCCCACTATAGCAGAAAGGGTCTTTCTCGTAGTTGTACATCAAATCTAAGCTGTCTGAAGTGTTTTTCGAAAGTTTTCAACATTTTTATGTTTGGTGTTCCTGAATCGATCTTATCTCAGGCTGAAAACGCGTTTTCTGCATTGTGCCATAACTTTGCAGGGAACCTTCAGATCATGAAATGTTAATTTTCCACTATAGCAGAAAGGGTCTTTCTAGTAGTTGCACATCAAATCTAAGCTGTCTGAAGTTTTTTTTTCAAAGTTATCAACATTTTGATGTTTGGCGTTCTGGAATCGACCTTGTCTGAGAATGAAAACGCGTTTTCTGCATTGTGCCATAACTTTGCAGGGAAGCTTCAGAACATGAAATTTTCTCCTCCCACTATAGCAGAAAGGGTATTTCTAGTAGTTGCACATCAAATCTAAGCTGTCGAAAGTGTTTTTCCAAAGTTATCAACATTTTTATGTTTGGCGTTCTGGAACCCACCTTATCTCAGGCTGAAAACGCGTTTTCTGCATTGTGCCATAACTTTGCAGGGAGACTTCAGAACATGAAATTTTCTCCTCCCACTATATCAGAAAGGGTATTTCTAGTAGTTGCACATCAAATCTAACTTGTCTGAAGTGTTTTTCCAAAGTTATCAACATTCTTATGTTTGGCGTTCCGGAATCAACCTTATCTCAGACTGAAAACGTGTTTTCTGCATTGTGCCATAACTTTGCAGGAAGACTTCAGAACATGAAATTTTCTCCTCCCACTATAGCAGAAAGGGTCTTTCTAGTAGTTGCACATCAAATCTAAGCTGTGGAAAGTGTTTTTCCAAAGTTATCAACATTTTTATGTTGGCGTTACGGAATCGACCTTATCTCCAGCTGAAAACGCGTTTTCTGCATTGTGCCGTAACTTTGCAGGGAGACTTCAGAACATGAAATTTTCTCCTCCCACTATAGCAGAAAGGGTATTTCTAGTAGTTGCACATCAAATCTAAGCTGTCGAAAGTGTTTTTCCAAAGTTATCAACATTTTTATGTTTGGCGTTCTGGAACCCACCTTATCTCAGGCTGAAAACGCGTTTTCTGCATTGTGCCATAACTTTGCAGGGAGACTTCAGAACATGAAATTTTCTCCTCCCACTATATCAGAAAGGGTATTTCTAGTAGTTGCACATCAAATCTAACTTGTCTGAAGTGTTTTTCCAAAGTTATCAAAATTCTTATGTTTGGCGTTCCGGAATCAACCTTACCTCAGGCTGAAAACGCGTTTTCTGCATGGTGTCATCACTTTGCAGGAAAGCTGCAGAATATGAAATTTTCACCTCCCACTATAGCAGAAAGGGTCTTTCTAGTAGTTGCACATAAAATCTAAGCTGTCTGAAGTGTTTTTCCAAAGTTATCAACATTTTTACTTTGGCGTCCCGGAATCGACCTTATCTCAGGCTGAAAACGCGTTTTCTGCATTGTGCCATAACTTTGCAGGGAAGGTTCAGAACATCATATTTTCACCTCCCACTATAGCAGAAAGGGTCTTTCTAGTAGTTGCACATAAAATATAAGTTGACTGAAGTGTTTTTCCAAAGTTATCAACATTTTTATGTTTGGCGTACTGGAACCCACCTTATCTCAGGCTGAAAACGCGTTTTCTGCATTGTGCCATAACTTTGCAGGAAAGCTTCAGAACATGAAATTTTCAACTCCCACTATAGCAGAAAGGGACTTTCTCGTAGTTGCACATCAAATCTAAGCTGTCTGAAGTGTTTTTCCAAAGTTATCAACATTCCTTTGTTTGGCGTTCCGGAATCAACCATATCTCAGGCTGAAAACATGTTTTCTGCATTGTGCCATAACTTTGCAGGCAAGCTTCAGAACATGAAATTTTCACCTCCCACTATACCAGAAAGGGTCTTTCTAGTGCTTGCACATCAAATCTAAGCTGTCTGAAGTGTTTTTCCGAAGTTATTAACATTTTTATGTTTGGCGTTCCGGAATTGACCTTATGTGAAGCTGAACACGAGTTTTCTGCATTGTGCCATAACTTTGCAGGGAAGCTTCAGAACATGAAAATTTCACCTCCCACTATAGCAGAAAGGGTCTTTCTAGTAGGTGCACATCAAATCGAAGCTGTCTGAAGTGTTTTTCGAAAGTTATCAACACTTTTATGTTTGGCGTTCCTGAATCGACCTTATCTCAGGCTGAAAACACGTTTTATGCATTGTGCCATAACTTTGCAGGGAAGCTTCAGAACATGAAATTTACAGCTCCCACTATAGCAGAAAGGGTCTTTCTCGTAGTTGCACATCAAATCTAAGCTGTCTGAAGTATTTTTCCAAAGTTATCAACATTCTTATGTTTGGAGTTCCGGAATCAACCATATCTTAGGCTGAAAACATGTTTTCTGCATTGTGCCATAACTTTGCAGGGAAGCTTCAGAACATGAAGTTTTCATATCCCACTATAGCAGAAAGGGTCTTTCTAGTAGTTGCACATCAAATCTAAGCTGTCTGAAGTGTTTTTCCAAAGTTATCAACATTCTTATGTTTGGCGTTCCGGAATCAACCTTATCTCAGACTGAAAACGTGTTTTCTGCATTGTGCCATAACTTTGCAGGGAGACTTCAGAACATGAAATTTTCTCCTCCCACTATAGCAGAAAGGGTCTTTCGAGTAGTTGCAAATCAAATCAAAGCTGTTTGAAGTGTATTTCCAAAGTTATCAACACTTTTATGTTTGGCGTTCCGGAATCGACCTTATCTCAGGCTGAAAACACGATTTACGCATTCTGCCATAACTTTGCAGGGAAGCTTCAGAACATGAAATTTTCATATCCCACTATAGCAGAAAGGGTCTTTCTAGTAGTCTCACATCAAATCTAAGCTGTCTGAAGTGTTTTTCCAAAGTTATCAACATTTTTATGTTTGGCGCTCGGAATCGACCTTATCTCAGGCTGAAAACGCGTTTTCTGCATTGTGCCATAACTTTGCAGGGAAGCTTCAGAACATGAAATTTACAGCTCCCACTATAGCAGAAAGGGTCTTTCTAGTAGGTGCACATCAAATCTAAGCTGTCTGAAGTATTTTTCCAAAGTTATCAACATTCTTATGTTTGGAGTTCCGGAATCAACCATATCTTAGGCTGAAAACATGTTTTCTGCATTGTGCCATAACTTTGCAGGGAAGCTTCAGAACATGAAGTTTTCATATCCCACTATAGCAGAAAGGGTCTTTCTAGTAGTTGCACATCAAATCTAAGCTGTCTGAAGTGTTTTTCCAAAGTTATCAACATTTTTACGTTTGGCGTTCCGGAATCGACCTTATCTCAGGCTGAAAACGCGTTTTACGCATTGTGCCATAACTTTGCAGGGAAGCTTCCGAACATGAAATTTTCAGCTCCCACTATAGCAGAAAGGATCTTTCTAGTAGGTGCACATCAAATCGAAGCTGTCTGAAGTGTTTTTCCAAAGTTATCAACACTTTTATGTTTGCCGTTCCGGAATCGACCTTATCTCAGGCTGAAATCAGGATTTACGCATTCTGCCATAACTTTGCAGGGAAGCTTCAGAACATGAAATTTTCACTTCCCACTATAGCAGAAAGGGTCTTTCTAGTAGTTGCACATCAAATCTAAGCTGTCTGAAGTGTTTTTCCAAAGTTATCAACATTTTTATGTTTGGCGTTCTGGAACCCACCTTATCTCAGGCTGAAAACGCGTTTTCTGCATTGTGCCATAACTTTGCAGGGAGACTTCAGAACATGAAATTTTCTCCTCCCACTATAGCAGAAAGGGTATTTCTAGTAGTTGCACATCAAATCTAAGCTGTCTGAAGTGTTTTTCCAAAGATATCAACATTTTTATGTTTGGCGTTCCAGAATCGACCTTATCTCAGGCTGAAAACGCGTTTTCTGCATTGTGCCATAACTTTGCAGGGAGACTTCAGAACATGAAATTTTCTCCTCCCACTATAGCAGAAAGGGTATTTCTAGTAGTTGCACATCAAATCTAAGCTGTCTGAAGTGTTTTTCCAAAGATATCAACATTCTTATGTTTGGCGTTCCGGAACCCACCTTATCTCAGCCAGAAAACGCGTTTTACATATTTTGCCATAACTTTGCAGGGAAGCTTGAGAACATGAAATTTTAACATCCCACTATAGCAGAAAGGGTCTTTCTAGTAGTTGCACATCAAATCTAAGCTGTCTGAAGTGTTTTTCTAAAGTCATCAACATTCTTATGTTTGGCGTTCCAGAATCAACCTTATCTCAGGCTGAAAACGCGTTTTACGCATTGTGCCATAACTTTGCAGGGAAGCTTCAGAACATGAAATTTTTACCTCCCACTATAGCAGAAAGGGTCTTTCTAGTAGTTGCACATCAAATCTAAGCTGTCTGTAGAGTTTTTCCTGAGTTATCAACATTTTTATGTTTGGCGTTATGAAATCAACCTCATCTCAGGCCAAAAACGCGTTTTCTGCATTGTGCCATAACTTTGCAGGGAAGCTTCAGAACATGAAATTTTCATATCCCACTATAGCAGAAAGGGTCTTTCTAGTAGTCTCACATCAAATCTAAGCTGTCTGAAGTGTTTTTCCAAAGTTATCAACATTTTTATGTTTGGCGCTCGGAATCGACCTTATCTCAGGCTGAAAACGCGTTTTCTGCATTGTGCCATAACTTTGCAGGGAAGCTTCAGAACATGAAATTTTTACCTCCCACTATAGCAGAAAGGGTCTTTCTAGTAGTTGCACATCAAATCTAAGCTGTCTGTAGAGTTTTTCCTGAGTTATCAACATTTTTATGTTTGGCGTTCTGAAATCAACCTCATCTCAGGCTGAAAACGCGTTTTACGCATTGTGCCATAACTTTGCAGGAAAGCTTCAGAACATGAAATTTTCAACTCCCAATATAGCAGAAAGGGTCTTTCTTGTAGTTGCACATCAAATCTAAGCTGTCTGAAGTGTTTTTCCAAAGTTATCAACATTTTTATGTTTGGCCTTCCGGAATCGACCTTATCTCGGGATGAAAAATCGTTTTCTGCATTGTCCCATAACTTTGCAGGGAAGCTTCAGAACATGAAATGTTCACCTCCCACTATAGCAGAAAGGGTCTTTCTAGTAGTTGCACATCAAATGTAAGCGGTCTGAAGTGTTTTTCCAAAGTTATCAACATTTTTACGTTTGGCGTTCCAGAATCGACCTTATCTCAGGCTGAAAACGCGTTGTCTGCATTGTGCCATAACTTTGCATGGAAGCTTCCGAACATGAAAATTTAACCTCCCACTATAGCAGAAAGGGTCTTTCTAGTAGTTGCAGATCAAATCTTAGCTGTCTGAAATGTTTTTCCAAAGTTATCAACATTTTTACGTTTGGCGTTCCAGAATCGACCTTATCTCAGGCTGAAAACGCGTTTTCTGCATTGTGCCATAACTTTGCAGGGAGACTTCAGAACATGAAATTTTCTCCTCCCACTATAGCAGAAAGGGTATTTCTAGTAGTTGCACATCAAATCTAAGCTGTCTGAAGTGTTTTTCCAAAGATATCAACATTTTTATGTTTGGCGTTCCGGAATCGACCTTATCTCAGGCTGAAAACGCTTTTTCTGCATTGTGCCATAACTTTGCAGGGAGACTTCAGAACATGAAATTTTCTCCTCCCACTATAGCAGAAAGGGTATTTCTAGTAGTTGCACATCAAATCTAAGCTGTCTGAAGTGTTTTTCCAAAGATATCAACATTCTTATGTTTGGCGTTCCGGAACCCACCTTATCTCAGCCAGAAAACGCGTTTTACATATTTTGCCATAACTTTGCAGGGAAGCTTGAGAACATGAAATTTTAACATCCCACTATAGCAGAAAGGGTCTTTCTAGTAGTTGCACATCAAATCTAAGCTGTCTGAAGTGTTTTTCTAAAGTCATCAACATTCTTATGTTTGGCGTTCCAGAATCAACCTTATCTCAGGCTGAAAACGCGTTTTACGCATTGTGCCATAACTTTGCAGGGAAGCTTCAGAACATGAAATTTTTACCTCCCACTATAGCAGAAAGGGTCTTTCTAGTAGTTGCACATCAAATCTAAGCTGTCTGTAGAGTTTTTCCTGAGTTATCAACATTTTTATGTTTGGCGTTATGAAATCAACCTCATCTCAGGCCAAAAACGCGTTTTCTGCATTGTGCCATAACTTTGCAGGGAAGCTTCAGAACATGAAATTTTCATATCCCACTATAGCAGAAAGGGTCTTTCTAGTAGTCTCACATCAAATCTAAGCTGTCTGAAGTGTTTTTCCAAAGTTATCAACATTTTTATGTTTGGCGCTCGGAATCGACCTTATCTCAGGCTGAAAACGCGTTTTCTGCATTGTGCCATAACTTTGCAGGGAAGCTTCAGAACATGAAATTTTTACCTCCCACTATAGCAGAAAGGGTCTTTCTAGTAGTTGCACATCAAATCTAAGCTGTCTGTAGAGTTTTTCCTGAGTTATCAACATTTTTATGTTTGGCGTTCTGAAATCAACCTCATCTCAGGCTGAAAACGCGTTTTACGCATTGTGCCATAACTTTGCAGGAAAGCTTCAGAACATGAAATTTTCAACTCCCAATATAGCAGAAAGGGTCTTTCTTGTAGTTGCACATCAAATCTAAGCAGTCTGAAGTGTTTTTCCAAAGTTATCAACATTTTTATGTTTGGCCTTCCGGAATCGACCTTATCTCGGGATGAAAAATCGTTTTCTGCATTGTCCCATAACTTTGCAGGGAAGCTTCAGAACATGAAATGTTCACCTCCCACTATAGCAGAAAGGGTCTTTCTAGTAGTTGCACATCAAATGTAAGCGGTCTGAAGTGTTTTTCCAAAGTTATCAACATTTTTACGTTTGGCGTTCCAGAATCGACCTTATCTCAGGCTGAAAACGCGTTGTCTGCATTGTGCCATAACTTTGCATGGAAGCTTCCGAACATGAAAATTTAACCTCCCACTATAGCAGAAAGGGTCTTTCTAGTAGTTGCACATCAAATCTTAGCTGTCTGAAGTGTTTTTCCAAAGTTATCAACATTTTTATGTTTGGCGTTCTGAAATCAACCTCATCTCAGCCTGAAAACGCGTTTTACGCATTGTGCCATAACTTTGCAGGGAAGCTTCAGAACATGAAATTTTTACCTCCCACTATAGCAGAAAGGGTCTTTCTAGTAGTTGCACATCAAATCTAAGCTGTCTGAAGTGTTTTTCCAAAGTTATCAACATTTTTATGTTTGGCGTTCCGGAATCGACCTTATCTCGGGATGAAAAATCGTTTTCTGCATTGTCCCATAACTTTGCAGGGAAGCTTCAGAACATGAAATGTTCACCTCCCACTATAGCAGAAAGGGTCTTTCTAGTAGTTGCACATCAAATGTAAGCGGTCTGAAGTGTTTTTCCATAGTTATCAACATTTTTACGTTTGGCGTTCCAGAATCGACCTTATCTCAGGCTGAAAACGCGTTGTCTGCATTGTGCCATAACTTTGCATGGAAGCTTCCGAACATGAAAATTTAACCTCCCACTATAGCAGAAAGGGTCTTTCTAGTAGTTGCAGATCAAATCTTAGCTGTCTGAAATGTTTTTCCAAAGTTATCAACATTTTTACGTTTGGCGTTCCAGAATCGACCTTATCTCAGGCTGAAAACGCGTTTTCGGCATTGTGCCATGACTTTGCAGGGAAGCTTCAGAACATGAAATTTTCACGTCCCACTATAGCAGAAAGGGTCTTTCTAGTATTTGAACATCAAATCTAAGCTGTCTGAAGTGTTTTTCGAAAGTTATCAACATTTTTATGTTTGGCGTTCTGGAACCCACCTTATCACAAGCTGAAAACGCGTTTTCGGCATTGTGCCATAACTTTGCAGGGAAGCTTCAGCACATGAAATTTTCACGTCCCACTATACCAGAAAGGGTCTTTCTAGTAGTTGCACATCAAATGTAAGCTGTCTGAAGTGTTTTTCGAAAGTTATCAACATTTTTATGTTTGGCGTTCCGGAATCGACCTTATCTCAGGCTGAAAACGCGTTTTACGCATTGTGCCATAACTTTGCAGGGAAGCTTCAGAACATGAAATTTTCACCTCCCACTATAGCAGAAAGGGTCTTTCTAGTAGTTGCACATCAAATCTAAGCGGTCTGAAGTGTTTTTCGAAACTTATGAACATTTTTATGTTTCGCGTTCCGTAATCGACCTTATCTCAGGTTGAAAAATCGTTTTCTGCATTGTCCCATAACTTTCCATGGGAAGCTTCAGAACATGAAAGTTTGACCTCCCACTATAGCAGAAAGGGTCTTTCTAGTAGTTGCACATCAAATCTAAGCTGTCTGAAGTGTTTTTCGAAAGTTATCAACATTTTTATGTTTGGCGTTCCGGAATCGACCTTATCTCAGGCTGAAAACGCGTTTTACGCATTGTGCCATAACTTTGCAGGGAAGCTTTAGAAAATGAAATTTTCACCTCCCACTATAGCAGAAAGGGTCTTACTAGTAGTTGGACATTAAATCTAAGCTGTCAGAAGTGTCGTTCCAAAGTAATCAACATTTTTGCGTTTGGCGTTTTGGAAACCACCTTATCTCAGGCTGAAAACGCGTTTTCTGCATTGTGCCATAACTTTGCAGGGAAGCTTCAGAACATGAAATGTTCACCTCCCGCTATAGCAGAAAGGGTCTTTCTAGTAGTTGCACATCAAATCTAAGCTGTCTGAAATGTTTTTCCAAAGTTATCAACATTTTTATGTTTGGCGTTCCGGAACCCACCTTATCTCAGGCTGAAAACGGGTTTTCGGCATTGTGCCATAACTTTGCTGGGACGCTTCAGAACATGAAATTTTCACGTCCCACTATAGCAGAAAGGGTCTTTCTAGTAGTTGCACATCAAATCTAAGCTGTCTGAAGTGTTTTTCGAAAGTTATCAACATTTTCACCTTTGGCGTTCCGGAATCGACTTTATCTCAGGATGAAAAATCGTTTTCTGCATTGTCCCATAACTTTGCAGGGAAACTTCAGAACATGAAATTTTCACCTCCCACTATAGCAGAAAGGGTCTTTCTAGTAGTTGCACATCAAATCGAAGCTGTCTGAAGTGTTGTTCCAAAGTTATCAACATTTTTACGTTTGGCGTTCCGGAATCGACCTTATCTCAGGCTGAAAACACGTTTGACGCATTGTGCCATAACTTTGCAGGGAACCTTCAGAACATGAAATTTTCACCTCCCACTATAACAGAAAGGATCTTTCTAGTACTTGCACATCAAATCTAAGCTGTCTGAAGTGTTGTTCCAAAGTGATCAACATTTTTACGTTTGGCGTTTCGGAACCCACCTTATCTCAGGCTGAAAACGCATTTTCTGCATTGTGCCATAACTTCTCAGGCAAGCTTCAGAACATGAAATGTTCACCTCCCACGATAGAAGAAAGGGTCTTTCTAGTAGTTGCACATCTGATCTAAGTTGTGCGAAGTGTTTTTCGAAAGTTATCAACATTTTTATGTTTGGTGTTCCGGAATCGACCTTATCTCAGGATGAAAAATCGTTTTCTGCATTGTCCCATGACTTTCCAGGGAAGCTTCAGAACATGAATTTTCGACCTCCCACTATAATAGAAAGGGTCTTTCGAGTAGTTGCACATCAAATCTAAGATGTCTGAAGTGTTTTTCGAAAGTTATCAACATTTTTATGTTTGGCCTTCCGGAATCGACCTTATCTCGGGATGAAAAATCGTTTTCTGCATTGTCCCATAACTTTGCAGGGAAGCTTCAGAACATGAAATGTTCACCTCCCACTATAGCAGAAAGGGTCTTTCTAGTAGTTGCACATCAAATCTAAGCTGTCTGAAGTGTTTTTCCAAAGTTATCAACATTTTTATGTTTGACGTTCTGGAATCGACCTTATCTCAGGCTGAAAACGCGTTTTCGGCAATGTGCCATAACTTTGCTGGGAAGCTTCAGAACATGAAATTTTAACCTCCCACTATAGCAGAAAGGGTCTTTCTAGTAGTTGCACATCAAATCTAAGCTGTCTGAAGTATTTTTCGAAAGTTATCAACATTTTTATGTTTGGCGTTCCGGAACCCACCTTATCTCAGGCTGAAAACGCGTTTTACGCATTGTGCCATAACTTTGCAGGGAAGCTTCAGAACATGAAATGTTCACCTCCCACTAATGCAGAAAGGGTCTTTCTAGTAGTTGCACATTAAATCTAAGCTGTCTGAAGTGTTTTTCCAAAGTTATCAACATTTTTACGTTTGGCGTTCCGGAATCAACTTCATCACAGGATGAAAAATCGTTTTCTGCATTGTCCCATAACTTTGCAGGGAAGCTTCAGAACATGGAATTTTCACCTCCCACTATAGCAGAAAGGGTCTTTATAGTAGTTGCACATCAAATCTAAGCGGTCTGAAGTGTTTTTCGAAACTTATGAACATTTTTATGTTTCGCGTTCCGTAATCGACCTTATCTCAGGTTGAAAAATCGTTTTCTGCATTGTCCCATAACTTTCCATGGGAAGCTTCAGAACATGAAATTTTGACCTCCCACTATAGCAGAAAGGGTCTTTCTAGTAGTTGCACATCAAATCTAAGCTGTCTGAAGTGTTTTTCGAAAGTTATCAACATTTTTATGTTTGGCGTTCCGGAATCGACCTTATCTCAGGCTGAAAACGCGTTTTACGCATTGTGCCATAACTTTGCAGGGAAGCTTCAGAAAATGAAATTTTCACCTCCCACTATAGCAGAAAGGGTCTTACTAGTAGTTGCACATCAAATCTAAGCTGTCTGAAATGTTTTTCCAAAGTTATCAACATTTTTATGTTTGGCGTTCCGGAACCCACCTTATCTCAGGCTGAAAACGTGTTTTCGGCATTGTGCCATAACTTTGCTGGGAAGCTTCAGAACATGAAATTTTCACCTCCCACTATAGCAGAAAGGGTCTTTCTAGCTGGTGCACATCAAATCAAAGCTGTTTGAAGTGTTTTTCCAAAGTTATCAACATTTTTATGTTTGGCGTTCCGGAACCCACCTTATCTCAGGCTGAAAACGCGTTTTACGCATTGTGCCATAACTTTGCAGGGAAGCTTCAGAACATGAAATGTTCACCTCCCACTATAGCAGAAAGGGTCTTTCTAGTAGTTGCACATCAAATCTAAGCTGTCTGAAGTGTTTTTCGAAAGTTATCAACATTTTCACCTTTGGCGTTCCGGAATCGACTTTATCTCAGGATGAAAAATCGTTTTCTGCATTGTCCCATAACTTTGCAGGGAAGCTTCAGAACATGAAATTTTCACCTCCCACTATAGCAGAAAGGGTCTTTCTAGTAGTTGCACATCAAATCTGAGCTGTCTGAAGTGTTGTTCCAAAGTTATCAACATTTTTATGTTTGGCGTTCCGGAATCGACCTTATCTCAGGCTGAAAACACGTTTGACGCATTGTGCCATAACTTTGCAGGGAAGCTTCAGAACATGAAATTTTCACCTCCCACTATAACAGAAAGGATCTTTCTAGTACTTGCACATCAAATCTAAGCTGTCTGAAGTGTTGTTCCAAAGTGATCAACATTTTTACGTTTGGCGTTTCGGAACCCAACTTATCTCAGGCTGAAAACGCATTTTCTGCATTGTGCCATAACTTCTCAGGCAAGCTTCAGAACATGAAATGTTCACCTCCCACGATAGAAGAAAGGGTCTTTCTAGTAGTTGCACATCTGATCTAAGCTGTGCGAAGTGTTTTTCGAAAGTTATCAACATTTTTATGTTTGGTGTTCCGGAATCGACCTTATCTCAGGATGAAAAATCGTTTTCTGCATTGTCCCATGACTTTCCAGGGAAGCTTCAGAACATGAATTTTCGACCTCCCACTATAATAGAAAGGGTCTTTCGAGTAGTTGCACATCAAATCTAAGATGTCTGAAGTGTTTTTCGAAAGTTATCAACATTTTTATGTTTGGCGTTCCAGAATCGACCTTATCTCAGGCTGAAAACGCGTTGTCTGCATTGTGCCATAACTTTGCATGGAAGCCTCCGAAAATTAAATTTTTACCTCCCACTCTAGCAGAAAGGGTCTTTTTAGTAGTTGCACATCAAATCTAAGCTGTCTGAAGTGTTTTTCGAAAGTTATCAACATTTTTATGTTTGGCGTTCCGGAACCCACCTTATCTCGGGCTGAAAACGCGTTTTCTGCATTGTGCCAAAACTTTGTAGGTAAGCTCAGGAACATGAAATTTTCACCTCCCACTATAGCAGAATGCGTCTTTCTAGTAGTTGCACATCAAATCTTAGCTGTCTGAAGTGTTTTTCCAAAGTTCTCAACATTTTTATGTTTGGCGTTCTAAAATCAACCTCATCTCAGGCTGAAAACGCGTTTTACGCATTGTGCCATAACTTTGCAGGGAAGCTTCAGAACATGAAATTTTAACCTCCCACTATAGCAGAAAGGGTCTTTCTAGTAGTTGCACATCAAATCTAAGCTTTCGAAAGTGTTTTTCCAAAGTTATCAACATTTTTATGTTTGGCGTTTCGGAATCGACCTTATCTCAGCCTGAAAACGCGCTTTACATATTTTGCCAAAACTTTGCAGGAAAGCTTCAGAACATGAAATTTTCAACTCCCACTATAGCAGAAAGGGTCTTTCTAGTAGTTGCACATCAAATCTAAGCTGTCTGAAGTGTTTTTCCAAAGTTATCAGTATTTTTATGTTTTGCGTTCCGGAATCGACCTTATCTCAGGCTGAAAACGTGTTTTCTGCATTGTGCCATAACTTTGCAGTGAAGCTTCAGAACATGAAATTTTCACCTCACACTGTAGCAGAAAGGGTCTTTCTCGTAGTTGCACATCAAATCTAAGCTGTCTGAAGTGTTTTTCGAAAGTTTTCAACATTTTTATGTTTGGTGTTCCTGAACGACCTTATCTCAGGCCGAAAACGCGTTTTCTGCATTGTGCCATTACTTTTCAGGGAAGCTTCAGAACATGAAATATTCGCCTCCCACTATAGCAGAAAGGGTCTTTCTAGTAGTTGCACATCAAATCTAAGCTGTCTGAAGTGTTTTTCCAAAGTTATCAACATTTTTATGTTTGGCGTTCTGGAACCCACCTTATCTCAGGCTGAAAACGCGTTTTCTGCATTGTGCCATAACTTTGCAGGGAAGCTTCAGAACATGAAATTTTCACCTCCCACTATAGCAGAAAGGGTCTTTCTAGTAGTTGCACATCAAATCTAAGCTGTCTGAAGTGTTTTTCCAAAGTTATCAACATTCTTATGTTTGGCGTTCCGGAATCAACCTTATCTCAGGCTGAAAACGAGTTTTACGCATTGTGCCATAACTTTGCAGGAAAGCTTCAGAACATGAAATTTTCAACTCCCACTATAGCAGAAAGGGTCTTTCTAGTAGTTGCACATCAAATCTAAGCTGTCTTAAGTGTTTTTCCAAAGTTATCAACATTTTTATGTTTGGCGTTCCGGAATCGACCTTATCTCAGGCTGAAAACGCGTTTTCGGAATTGTGCCATAACTTTGCAGGGAAGCTTCGGAACATGAAATTTTCACATCCCACTATAGCAGAAAGGGTCGTTCTAGTAGTTCCACCATCAAAGCTAAGCTGTCTGAAGTGTTTTTCCAAAGTTATCAACATTTTAATGTTTGGCGTTCCGGAATCGACCTTATCTCTGGCTGAAAATGCGTTTTACGCATTGTGCCATAACTTTGGTGGGAAGCTTCAGAACATCGAATTTTCACCACCCACTATATCAGAAAGGGTCTTTCTAGTAGTTGCACATCAAATCTAAGCAGTCTGAGGAGTTTTCCCAAAGTTATCAACATTTTTGTGTTTGGCGTTCCGGAATAGACCTTATCTCAGGCTGAAAACGCGTTTTACGCATTGTGCCATAACTTTGCAGGAAAGCTTCAGAACATGAAATTTTCAACTCCCACTATAGCAGAAAGGGTCTTTCTAGTAGTTGCACATCAAATCTAAGCTGTCTAAAGAGTTTTTCCAAAGTTATCAACATTTTTATGTTTGGCGTTCCGGAATCGACCATATCTCAGGCTGAAAACGCGTATTCTGCACTGTGCCTTAACTTTGCAGGGAAGCTTCAGAACATGAAATTTTCACCTCCCACTATAGCAGAAAGGGTCTTTCTAGTAGTTGCACGTCAAATCTAAGCTGTCTGAAGTGTTTTTCCAAAGTTTTCAACATTTTTATGTTTGGCGTTCCGGAACCCACCTCATCTCAGGCTGAAAACGCGTATTCTGCACTGTGCCATAACTTTGCAGGAAAGCTGAAGAATATGACATTTTCACCTCTCACTATAGCAGAAAGGGTCTTTTTAGTAGTTGCACAACAAATCTAAGCTGTCTGAAGTGTTTTTCCAAAGTTATCAACATTTTTATGTATGGCGTTCTGGAACCCAATTTATCTCATGCTAAAAACGCGTTTTCTGCATTGTGCCATAACTTTGCAGGGAAGCTTCAGAACATGACATTTAAACATCCTACTATAGCCGAAAGGGTCTTTCTAGTACTTACACATCAAATCTAAGCTGTCTGAAGTGTTTTTCTGCAGTTATCAACATTTTTATGTTTGACGTTCCGGAATCAACCTTATCTCAGGCTGAACACCCCGTTTTCTGCATTGTGCCATAACTTTGCAGGGATGCATCAGAAAATGACATTTTAAAGTTCCACAATAGCAGAAAAGGTCTTTATAGTAGTTGCACATCAAATCTAAGCTGTCTGAAGTGTTTTTCCAAAGTTATTAACATTTTTATGTTTGGCGTTCCTGAATTGACTTTATCTCAAGCTGAAAACGCGTTTTCTGCATTGTGCCATAACTTTGCAGGAAACTTCAGAATATGAAATTTTAACCTCCCACTATTGCAGAAAGGGTCTTTCTAGTAGTTGCACATCAAATCTAAGCTGTCTGAAGTGTTTTTCCAAAGTTATCAACATTCTTATGTTTGGCGTTCCAGAATCAACCTTATCTCAGGCTGAAAACGCGTTTTACGCATTGTGCCATAACTTTGCAGGAAAGCTTCAGAACATGAAATTTTCAACTCCCACAATAGCAGAAAGGGTCTTTCTAGTAGTTGCACATCAAATCTAAGCTGTCTGAAGTGTATTTCCAAAGTTATCAACATTTTTATGTTTGGCGTTCCAGAATCGACCTTGTCTCAGGCTGAAAACGCGTTTTACGCAATTTGCCATAACTTTGCAGGAAAGCCTCAGAACATGAAATTTTCACCTCTCACTATAGCAGAAAGGGTCTTTCTAGTAGTTGCACATCAAATCTAAGCTGTCTGAAGTGTTTTTCCAAAGTTAACACCATTTTTATGTTTGGCGTTCCAAAAACAACCTTATCTCAGGCTGAAAACGCGTTTTACGCAATTTGCCATAACTTTGCAGGAAAGCTTCAGAACATGAAATTTTCACCTCCCACTATAGCAGAAATGGTCTTTCTAGTAGTTGCACATCAAATCTAAGCTGTCTGATGTGTTGTTCAAAAGTTATCAACATTTTTATGTTTGGCGTTCCGGAACTCTCCTTATCTCACGCTTAAAACGCGTTTTCTGCATTGTGCCATGACTTTGCAGGGTAGCTTTAGAACATGAAATTTTCACCCCCCACTAGAGCAAAAAGGGTATTTCTAGTAGTTGCACATCAAATCTAAGCTGTCTGATGTGTTTTTCCAAAGTTATCAGCATTCTTATGTTTGGCGTTCCGGAATCAACCTTATCTCAAGATGAAAACGCGTTTTACGCAATTTGCCATAACTTTGCAGGAAAGCCTCAGAACATGTTATTTTCACCTCCCACTATAGCAGAAAGGGTCTTTCTCGTAGTTGCACATCAAATCTAAGCTGTCTGAAGTGTTTTTCGAAAGTTTTCAACATTTTTATGTTTGGTGTTCCTGAATCGACCTTATCTCAGGCTGAACACGCGTTTTCTGCAATGTGCCATAACTTTGCAGGGAAGCTTCAGAACATGAAATTTTCAACTTCCACTATAGCAGAAAGGCTCTTTCCAGCAGTTGCACATCAAATCTAAGCTGTGTGAAGTGTTTTTCCAAAGTTATCAACATTTTTATGTTTGGCTTTCCGGAATCGACCTTATCTCAGGATGAAAAATCGTTTTCTGCATTGTCCCATAACTTTGCTGGGAAGCTTCAGAACATGAAATTTTCACATCCCACTATAGCAGAAAGGGTCTTTCTAGTAGTTGCACATCAAATCTAAGCTGTCTGAAGTGTTTTTCCAAAGTTATTAACATTTTTACCTTTGGCGTTCCGGAATCGACCTTATCTCAGGATGAAAAATCGTTTTCTGCATTGTCCCATAACTTTGCAGGGAAGCTTCAGAACATGAAATTTTCACGTCCCACTATAGCAGTAAGGGTCTTTCTAGTATTTGCACATCAAATCTAAGCTGTCTGAAGTGTTTTTCGAAAGTTATCAACATTTTTATGTTTGGCGTTCCGGAACCCACGTTATCACAAGCTGAAAACGCGTTTTCTGCATTGTGCCATAACTTTGCAGGGAAGCTTCAGAACATGAAATTTTCAGGTCCCACTTTCGCAGAAAGGGTCTTTCTAGTAGTTGCACATCAAATCTAAGATGTCTGAAGTGTTTTTCCAAAGTTATCAACATTTTTATGTTTGGCGTTCCGGAATCGACCTTATCTCAGGCTGAAAACGCATTTTCTGCATTGTGCCATAATATTGCAGGGACCCTTTAGAACATGAAATGTTCACCTCCCACTATAGCAGAAAGGGTCTTTCTAGTAGTTGCACATTAAATCTAAGCTGTCTGAAGTGTTGTTCCAAAGTTATCAACATTTTTACGTTTGGCGTTTCGGAAACCACCTTATCTCAGGATGAAAATGCATTTTCTGCATTGTCCCATAACTTTCCAGGGAAGCTTCAGAACATGAAATTTTGACCTCCCACTATAGCAGAAAGGTTCTTTCTAATAGTTGCACATCAAATCTAAGCTGTCTGAAGTGTTTTTCCAAAGTTATCAACATTTTTATGTTTGGCGTTCCGGAACCCACCTTATCTCAGGCTGAAAACGCGTTTTCGGCATTGTGCATTAACTTTGCTGGGAAGCTTCAGAACATGAAATTTTCACGTCCCACTATAGCAGAAAGGGTCTTTCTAGTAGTTGCACATCAAATCTAAGCTGTCTGAAGTGTTTTTCCAAAGTTATTAACATTTTTACCTTTGGCGTTCCGGAATCGACCTTATCTCAGGATGAAAAATGGTTTTCTGCATTGTCCCATAACTTTGCAGGGAAGCTTCAGAACATGAAATTTTCACGTCCCACTATAGCAGTAAGGGTCTTTCTAGTATTTGCACATCAAATCTAAGCTGTCTGAAGTGTTTTTCGAAAGTTATCAACATTTTTATGTTTGGCGTTCCGGAACCCACGTTATCACAAGCTGAAAACGCGTTTTCTGCATTGTGCCATAACTTTGCAGGGAAGCTTCAGAACATGAAATTTTCAGGTCCCACTTCGCAGAAAGGGTCTTTCTAGTAGTTGCACATCAAATCTAAGATGTCTGAAGTGTTTTTCCAAAGTAATCAACATTTTTATGTTTGGCGTTCCGGAATCGACCTTATCTCAGGCTGAAAACGCATTTTCTGCATTGTGCCATAACTTTGCAAGGAAGCTTCAGAACATGAAATGTTCACCTCCCACTATAGCAGGAAGGGTCTTTCAAGTAGTTGCACATCAAATCTAAGCTGTCCGAAGTGCTTTTAGAAAGTTATCAACATTTTTATGTTTGGCGTTCCGGAATCGACCTTATCTCAGGCTGAAAACGCGTTTTACGCATTGTGCCATAATATTGCAGGGACCCTTTAGAACATGAAATGTTCACCTCCCACTATAGCAGAAAGGGTCTTTCTAGTAGTTGCACATCAAATCTAAGCTGTCTGAAGTGTTTTTCGAAAGTTATCAACATTTTTATGTTTGGCGTTCTGGAACCCACCTTATCACAAGCTGAAAACGCGTTTTCTGCATTGTGCCATAACTTTGCAGGGAAGCTTCATAACATGAAATGTTCACCTCCCACTATAGCAGGAAGGGTCTTTCTAGTAGTTGCACATCAAATCTAAGCTGTCTGAAGTGTTTTCCGAAAGTTATCAACATTTTTATGTTTGGCGTTCCGGAATCGACCTTATCTCAGGCTGAAAACGCGTTTTACGCATTGTGCCATAACTTTGCAGGGAACCTTTAGAACATGAAATTTTCACCTCCCACTATAGCAGAAAGGGTCTTTCGAGTAGTTGCACATCAAATCTAAGCTGTCTGAAGTGTTGTTCCAATGTTATCAACATTTTTACGTTTGGCGTTTCGGAAACCACCTTATCTCAGGATGAAAATGCATTTTCTGCATTGTCCCATAACTTTCCAGGGAAGCTTCAGAACATGAAATTTTGACCTCCCACTATAGCAGAAAGGTTCTTTCTAATAGTTGCACATCAAATCTAAGCTGTCTGAATTGTTTTTCGAACGTTATCAACATTTTTATGTTTGGCGTTCCAGAATCGACCTTATCTCATGCTGAAAACGCGTTGTCTGCATTGTGACATAACTTTGCATGGAAGCTTCCGAACATGAAATTTTCACATCCCACTATGGCAGAAAGGGTCTTTCACGTAGTTGCACATCAAATCTCAGCTGTCTGAAGTGTTTTTCCAAAGTTATCAACATTTTTATGTTTGGCGTTCCAGAAACAACCTTATCTCAGCCTGAAAACGCGTTTTACATATTTTGCGATAACTTTGCAGGGAAGCTTCAGAAGTTGAAATTTTTACATCCCACTATAGCAGAAAGGGTCTTTCTAGTAGTTGCACATCAAATCTAAGCTGTCTGAAGTGTTTTTCGAAAGTTATCAACATTTTTATGTTTGGCGTTCTGGAATCCACCTTATCTCAGCCTGAAAACGGATTTTCTGCATTGTGCCATAACTTTGCAGGGAGACTTCAAAACATGAAATTTTCTCCTGCCACTATAGCAGAAAGGGTATTTCTTGTAGTTGCACATCAAATCTAAGTTGTCTGGAGTGTTTTTCCAAAGTTATCAACATTCTTATGTTTGGCGTTCCGGAATCAACCTTATCTCAGACTGAAAACGTGTTTTCTGCATTGTGCCATAACTTTGCAGGGAGACTTCAGAACATGAAATTTTCCTCCTCCCACTATAGCAGAAAGGGTCTTTCTAGTAGTTGCACATCAAATCTAAGCTGTCTGAAATGTTTTTCCAAAGTTGTCAACATTTTTATGTTTGGCGTTCTGGAACCCACCTTATCTCAGGCTGAAAACGCGTTTTACGCAATTTGCCATAACTTTGCAGGGAAACTTCAGAACATGAAATTTTCACCTCCAACTATAGCAGAAAGGGTCTTTCTAGTAGTTGCACATAAAATCTAAGTTGTCTGAAGTGTTTTTCCAAAGTTATCAACATTCTTATGTTTGGCGTTCCGGAATCAACCTTATCTCTGACTGAAAGCGTGTTTTCTGCATTGTGCCATAACCTTGCAGGGAAACTTCAGAACATGAAATTTTCTCCTCCCACTATAGCAGAAAGGGTATTTCTAGTAGTTGCACATAAAATCTAAGTTGTCTGAAGTGTTTTCCCAAAGTTATCAACATTTTTATGTTTGGCGTTCCGGAATCAACCTTATCTCAGACTGAAAACGCGTTTTCTGCATTGTGCCATGACTTTGCAGGGAAACTTCAGAACATGAAATTTTCACCTCCAACTATAGCAGAAAGGGTCTTTTTAGTAGTTGCGCATCAAATCTAAGCTGACTGAATTGTTTTTCCAAAGTGATCAACATTTTTATGTTTGGCGTTCGGGAATCGACATTATCTCAGGCTCAAAATGCGTTTTCTGCATTGTGCCATAACTTTACAGGGAAGCTTCAGAACATGAAATGTTCACCTCCCACTACAACAAAAAGGGTGTTTGTAGCAGTTACACATCAAATCTAAGCTGTCTGAAGTGTTTTTCAAAAGTTATCAACATTTTTATGTTTGGCGTTCCGGAACCAACCTTATCTCAGAATGAAAAATCGTTATCTGCATTGTCCCATAACTTTGCAGGGAAGCTTCAGAACATATAATTTTGACCTCCCTCTATAGCAGAAAGGGTCTTTCTGGTAGTTGCACATCAAATCTAAGCTGTCTGATGTGTTTTTCCAAAGTTATCAACATTTTTATGTTTGGCGTTCCGGAACCCACCTTATCTCTGGCTGAAAACGCGTTTTCTGCATTGTGCCTTTATTTTTCTGGGGAGCTTCAGAACATGGAATTTTCACCTCCCACTATTACTGAAAGGGTCTTTCTAGTAGTTGCACATCAAATCTAAGCTGTCTGAACTGTTTTTCGAAAGTTATCAACATTTTTATGTTTGGCGTTCCAGAATCGACCTTATCTCAGGCTGAAAACGCGTTTTACGCATTGTACCATAACATTGCATGAAAGATTCCGAACATGAAATTTTAACCTCACACTATAGCAGAAAGGGTCTTTTTAGTAGTTGCGCACCAAATCTAAGCTGTCTGAAGTGTTTTTCCAAAGTGATCATCATTTTTATGTTTGGCGTTCGGGAATCGACCTTATCTCAGGCTCAAATTGCGTTTTCTGCATTGTGCCATAACTTTGCAGAGAAGCTTCAGTACATGAAATTTTAACCTCCCACTATAGCAGAAAGGGTCTTTTTAGTAGTTGCGCAACAAATCTAAGCTGTCTGAAGTGTTTTTCAAAAGATATCATCATTTTTATGTTTGGCGTTCGGGAATCGACCTTATCTCAGGCTCAAAATGCGTTTTCTGCATTATGCCATAACTTTGCAGAGAAGCTTCAGTACATGAAATTTTAACCTCCCACTATAGCAGAAAGGGTCTCTTTAGTAGGTGCACATCAAATCGAAGCTGTCTGAAGTGTTTTTCGAAAGTTATCAACACTTTTATGTTTGGCGTTCCGGAATCAACCTTATCTCAGGCTGAAAACGAGTTTTACGCATTGTGCCATAACTTTGCAGGAAAGCTTCAGAACATGAAATTTTCAACTCCCACTATAGCAGAAAGGGTCTTTCTAGTAGTTGCACATCAAATCTAAGCTGTCTTAAGTGTTTTTCCAAAGTTATCAACATTTTTATGTTTGGCGTTCCGGAATCGACCTTATCTCAGGCTGAAAACGCGTTTTCGGAATTGTGCCATAACTTTGCAGGGAAGCTTCGGAACATGAAATTTTCACATCCCACTATAGCAGAAAGGGTCGTTCTAGTAGTTCCACCATCAAAGCTAAGCTGTCTGAAGTGTTTTTCCAAAGTTATCAACATTTTAATGTTTGGCGTTCCGGAATCGACCTTATCTCTGGCTGAAAATGCGTTTTACGCATTGTGCCATAACTTTGGAGGGAAGCTTCAGAACATCGAATTTTCACCACCCACTATATCAGAAAGGGTCTTTCTAGTAGTTGCACATCAAATCTAAGCAGTCTGAGGAGTTTTCCCAAAGTTATCAACATTTTTGTGTTTGGCGTTCCGGAATAGACCTTATCTCAGGCTGAAAACGCGTTTTACGCATTGTGCCATAACTTTGCAGGAAAGCTTCAGAACATGAAATTTTCAACTCCCACTATAGCAGAAAGGGTCTTTCTAGTAGTTGCACATCAAATCTAAGCTGTCTAAAGAGTTTTTCCAAAGTTATCAACATTTTTATGTTTGGCGTTCCGGAATCGACCATATCTCAGGCTGAAAACGCGTATTCTGCACTGTGCCTTAACTTTGCAGGGAAGCTTCAGAACATGAAATTTTCACCTCCCACTATAGCAGAAAGGGTCTTTCTAGTAGTTGCACGTCAAATCTAAGCTGTCTGAAGTGTTTTTCCAAAGTTTTCAACATTTTTATGTTTGGCGTTCCGGAACCCACCTCATCTCAGGCTGAAAACGCGTATTCTGCACTGTGCCATAACTTTGCAGGAAAGCTGAAGAATATGACATTTTCACCTCTCACTATAGCAGAAAGGGTCTTTTTAGTAGTTGCACAACAAATCTAAGCTGTCTGAAGTGTTTTTCCAAAGTTATCAACATTTTTATGTATGGCGTTCTGGAACCCAATTTATCTCATGCTAAAAACGCGTTTTCTGCATTGTGCCATAACTTTGCAGGGAAGCTTCAGAACATGACATTTAAACATCCTACTATAGCCGAAAGGGTCTTTCTAGTACTTACACATCAAATCTAAGCTGTCTGAAGTGTTTTTCTGCAGTTATCAACATTTTTATGTTTGACGTTCCGGAATCAACCTTATCTCAGGCTGAACACCCCGTTTTCTGCATTGTGCCATAACTTTGCAGGGATGCATCAGAAAATGACATTTTAAAGTTCCACAATAGCAGAAAAGGTCTTTATAGTAGTTGCACATCAAATCTAAGCTGTCTGAAGTGTTTTTCCAAAGTTATTAACATTTTTATGTTTGGCGTTCCTGAATCGACTTTATCTCAAGCTGAAAACGCGTTTTCTGCATTGTGCCATAACTTTGCAGGAAACTTCAGAATATGAAATTTTAACCTCCCACTATTGCAGAAAGGGTCTTTCTAGTAGTTGCACATCAAATCTAAGCTGTCTGAAGTGTTTTTCCAAAGTTATCAACATTCTTATGTTTGGCGTTCCGGAATCAACCTTATCTCAGGCTGAAAACGCGTTTTACGCATTGTGCCATAACTTTGCAGGAAAGCTTCAGAACATGAAATTTTCAACTCCCACAATAGCAGAAAGGGTCTTTCTAGTAGTTGCACATCAAATCTAAGCTGTCTGAAGTGTATTTCCAAAGTTATCAACATTTTTATGTTTGGCGTTCCAGAATCGACCTTGTCTCAGGCTGAAAACGCGTTTTACGCAATTTGCCATAACTTTGCAGGAAAGCCTCAGAACATGAAATTTTCACCTCTCACTATAGCAGAAAGGGTCTTTCTAGTAGTTGCACATCAAATCTAAGCTGTCTGAAGTGTTTTTCCAAAGTTAACACCATTTTTATGTTTGGCGTTCCAAAAACAACCTTATCTCAGGCTGAAAACGCGTTTTACGCAATTTGCCATAACTTTGCAGGAAAGCTTCAGAACATGAAATTTTCACCTCCCACTATAGCAGAAATGGTCTTTCTAGTAGTTGCACATCAAATCTAAGCTGTCTGATGTGTTGTTCAAAAGTTATCAACATTTTTATGTTTGGCGTTCCGGAACTCTCCTTATCTCACGCTTAAAACGCGTTTTCTGCATTGTGCCATGACTTTGCAGGGTAGCTTTAGAACATGAAATTTTCACCCCCCACTAGAGCAAAAAGGGTATTTCTAGTAGTTGCACATCAAATCTAAGCTGTCTGATGTGTTTTTCCAAAGTTATCAGCATTCTTATGTTTGGCGTTCCGGAATCAACCTTATCTCAAGATGAAAACGCGTTTTACGCAATTTGCCATAACTTTGCAGGAAAGCCTCAGAACATGTTATTTTCACCTCCCACTATAGCAGAAAGGGTCTTTCTCGTAGTTGCACATCAAATCTAAGCTGTCTGAAGTGTTTTTCGAAAGTTTTCAACATTTTTATGTTTGGTGTTCCTGAATCGACCTTATCTCAGGCTGAACACGCGTTTTCTGCAATGTGCCATAACTTTGCAGGGAAGCTTCAGAACATGAAATTTTCAACTTCCACTATAGCAGAAAGGCTCTTTCCAGCAGTTGCACATCAAATCTAAGCTGTGTGAAGTGTTTTTCCAAAGTTATCAACATTTTTATGTTTGGCTTTCCGGAATCGACCTTATCTCAGGATGAAAAATCGTTTTCTGCATTGTGCCATAATATTGCAGGGACCCTTTAGAACATGAAATGTTCACCTCCCACTATAGCAGAAAGGGTCTTTCTAGTAGTTGCACATTAAATCTAAGCTGTCTGAAGTGTTGTTCCAAAGTTATCAACATTTTTATGTTTGGCGTTCCGGAACCCACCTTATCTCAGGCTGAAAACGCGTTTTCGGCATTGTGCATTAACTTTGCTGGGAAGCTTCAGAACATGAAATTTTCACGTCCCACTATAGCAGAAAGGGTCTTTCTAGTAGTTGCACATCAAATCTAAGCTGTCTGAAGTGTTTTTCCAAAGTTATTAACATTTTTACCTTTGGCGTTCCGGAATCGACCTTATCTCAGGATGAAAAATCGTTTTCTGCATTGTCCCATAACTTTGCAGGGAAGCTTCAGAACATGAAATTTTCACGTCCCACTATAGCAGTAAGGGTCTTTCTAGTATTTGCACATCAAATCTAAGCTGTCTGAAGTGTTTTTCGAAAGTTATCAACATTTTTATGTTTGGCGTTCCGGAACCCACGTTATCACAAGCTGAAAACGCGTTTTCTGCATTGTGCCATAACTTTGCAGGGAAGCTTCAGAACATGAAATTTTCAGGTCCCACTTCGCAGAAAGGGTCTTTCTAGTAGTTGCACATCAAATCTAAGATGTCTGAAGTGTTTTTCCAAAGTTATCAACATTTTTATGTTTGGCGTTCCGGAATCGACCTTATCTCAGGCTGAAAACGCATTTTCTGCATTGTGCCATAACTTTGCAAGGAAGCTTCAGAACATGAAATGTTCACCTCCCACTATAGCAGGAAGGGTCTTTCAAGTAGTTGCACATCAAATCTAAGCTGTCCGAAGTGCTTTTAGAAAGTTATCAACATTTTTATGTTTGGCGTTCCGGAATCGACCTTATCTCAGGCTGAAAACGCGTTTTACGCATTGTGCCATAATATTGCAGGGACCCTTTAGAACATGAAATGTTCACCTCCCACTATAGCAGAAAGGGTCTTTCTAGTAGTTGCACATCAAATCTAAGCTGTCTGAAGTGTTTTTCGAAAGTTATCAACATTTTTATGTTTGGCGTTCTGGAACCCACCTTATCACAAGCTGAAAACGCGTTTTCTGCATTGTGCCATAACTTTGCAGGGAAGCTTCATAACATGAAATGTTCACCTCCCACTATAGCAGGAAGGGTCTTTCTAGTAGTTGCACATCAAATCTAAGCTGTCTGAAGTGTTTTCCGAAAGTTATCAACATTTTTATGTTTGGCGTTCCGGAATCGACCTTATCTCAGGCTGAAAACGCGTTTTACGCATTGTGCCATAACTTTGCAGGGAACCTTTAGAACATGAAATTTTCACCTCCCACTATAGCAGAAAGGGTCTTTCGAGTAGTTGCACATCAAATCTAAGCTGTCTGAAGTGTTGTTCCAATGTTATCAACATTTTTACGTTTGGCGTTTCGGAAACCACCTTATCTCAGGATGAAAATGCATTTTCTGCATTGTCCCATAACTTTCCAGGGAAGCTTCAGAACATGAAATTTTGACCTCCGACTATAGCAGAAAGGTTCTTTCTAATAGTTGCACATCAAATCTAAGCTGTCTGAATTGTTTTTCGAACGTTATCAACATTTTTATGTTTGGCGTTCCAGAATCGACCTTATCTCATGCTGAAAACGCGTTGTCTGCATTGTGACATAACTTTGCATGGAAGCTTCCGAACATGAAATTTTCACATCCCACTATGGCAGAAAGGGTCTTTCACGTAGTTGCACATCAAATCTCAGCTGTCTGAAGTGTTTTTCCAAAGTTATCAACATTTTTATGTTTGGCGTTCCAGAAACAACCTTATCTCAGCCTGAAAACGCGTTTTACATATTTTGCGATAACTTTGCAGGGAAGCTTCAGAAGTTGAAATTTTTACATCCCACTATAGCAGAAAGGGTCTTTCTAGTAGTTGCACATCAAATCTAAGCTGTCTGAAGTGTTTTTCGAAAGTTATCAACATTTTTATGTTTGGCGTTCTGGAATCCACCTTATCTCAGCCTGAAAACGGATTTTCTGCATTGTGCCATAACTTTGCAGGGAGACTTCAAAACATGAAATTTTCTCCTGCCACTATAGCAGAAAGGGTCTTTCTAGTAGTTGCACATCAAATCTAAGCTGTCTGAAATGTTTTTCCAAAGTTGTCAACATTTTTATGTTTGGCGTTCTGGAACCCACCTTATCTCAGGCTGAAAACGCGTTTTACGCAATTTGCCATAACTTTGCAGGGAAACTTCAGAACATGAAATTTTCACCTCCAACTATAGCAGAAAGGGTCTTTCTAGTAGTTGCACATAAAATCTAAGTTGTCTGAAGTGTTTTTCCAAAGTTATCAACATTCTTATGTTTGGCGTTCCGGAATCAACCTTATCTCTGACTGAAAGCGTGTTTTCTGCATTGTGCCATAACCTTGCAGGGAAACTTCAGAACATGAAATTTTCTCCTCCCACTATAGCAGAAAGGGTATTTCTAGTAGTTGCACATAAAATCTAAGTTGTCTGAAGTGTTTTCCCAAAGTTATCAACATTTTTATGTTTGGCGTTCCGGAATCAACCTTATCTCAGACTGAAAACGCGTTTTCTGCATTGTGCCATGACTTTGCAGGGAAACTTCAGAACATGAAATTTTCACCTCCAACTATAGCAGAAAGGGTCTTTTTAGTAGTTGCGCATCAAATCTAAGCTGACTGAATTGTTTTTCCAAAGTGATCAACATTTTTATGTTTGGCGTTCGGGAATCGACATTATCTCAGGCTCAAAATGCGTTTTCTGCATTGTGCCATAACTTTACAGGGAAGCTTCAGAACATGAAATGTTCACCTCCCACTACAACAAAAAGGGTGTTTGTAGCAGTTACACATCAAATCTAAGCTGTCTGAAGTGTTTTTCAAAAGTTATCAACATTTTTATGTTTGGCGTTCCGGAACCAACCTTATCTCAGGATGAAAAATCGTTATCTGCATTGTCCCATAACTTTGCAGGGAAGCTTCAGAACATATAATTTTGACCTCCCTCTATAGCAGAAAGGGTCTTTCTGGTAGTTGCACATCAAATCTAAGCTGTCTGATGTGTTTTTCCAAAGTTATCAACATTTTTATGTTTGGCGTTCCGGAACCCACCTTATCTCTGGCTGAAAACGCGTTTTCTGCATTGTGCCTTTATTTTTCTGGGGAGCTTCAGAACATGGAATTTTCACCTCCCACTATTACTGAAAGGGTCTTTCTAGTAGTTGCACATCAAATCTAAGCTGTCTGAACTGTTTTTCGAAAGTTATCAACATTTTTATGTTTGGCGTTCCAGAATCGACCTTATCTCAGGCTGAAAACGCGTTTTACGCATTGTACCATAACATTGCATGAAAGATTCCGAACATGAAATTTTAACCTCACACTATAGCAGAAAGGGTCTTTTTAGTAGTTGCGCACCAAATCTAAGCTGTCTGAAGTGTTTTTCCAAAGTGATCATCATTTTTATGTTTGGCGTTCGGGAATCGACCTTATCTCAGGCTCAAATTGCGTTTTCTGCATTGTGCCATAACTTTGCAGAGAAGCTTCAGTACATGAAATTTTAACCTCCCACTATAGCAGAAAGGGTCTTTTTAGTAGTTGCGCAACAAATCTAAGCTGTCTGAAGTGTTTTTCAAAAGATATCATCATTTTTATGTTTGGCGTTCGGGAATCGACCTTATCTCAGGCTCAAAATGCGTTTTCTGCATTATGCCATAACTTTGCAGAGAAGCTTCAGTACATGAAATTTTAACCTCCCACTATAGCAGAAAGGGTCTCTTTAGTAGGTGCACATCAAATCGAAGCTGTCTGAAGTGTTTTTCGAAAGTTATCAACACTTTTATGTTTGGCGTTCCTGAATCGACCTTATCTCAGGCTGAAAACACGTTTTATGCATTGTGCCATAACTTTGCAGGGAAGCTTCAGAACATGAAATTTACACCTCCCACTATAGCAGAAAGGGTCTTTCTCGTAGTTGCACATCAAATCTAAGCTGTCTGAAGTATTTTTCCAAAGTTATCAACATTCTTATGTTTGGAGTTCCGGAATCAACCATATCTTAGGCTGAAAACATGTTTTCTGCATTGTGCCATAACTTTGCAGGGAAGCTTCAGAACATGAAGTTTTCATATCCCACTATAGCAGAAAGGGTATTTCTAGTAGTTGCACATCAAATCTAAGCTGTCTGAAGTGTTTTTCCAAAGTTATCAACATTCTTATGTTTGGCGTTCCGGAATCAACCTCATCTCAGGCTGAAAACGCGTTTTACGCATTGTGCCATAACTTTGCAGGAAAGCTTCAGAACATGAAATTTTCAACTCCCAATATAGCAGAAAGGGTCTTACTAGTAGTTGCACATCAAATGTAAGCGGTCTGAAGTGTTTTTCCAAAGTTATCAACATTTTTACGTTTGGCGTTCCAGAATCGACCTTATCTCAGGCTGAAAACGCGTTGTCTGCATTGTGCCATAACTTTGCATGGAAGCTTCCGAACATGAAAATTTAACCTTCCACTATAGCAGAAAGGGTCTTTCTAGTAGTTGCAGATCAAATCTTAGCTGTCTGAAATGTTTTTCCAAAGTTATCAACATTTTTACGTTTGGCGTTCCAGAATCGACCTTATCTCAGGCTGAAAACGCGTTGTCTGCATTGTGCCATAACTTTGCATGGAAGCTTCCGAACATGAAAATTTAACCTCCCACTATAGCAGAAAGGGTCTTTCTAGTAGTTGCACATCAAATCTTAGCTGTCTGAAGTGTTTTTCCAAAGTTATCAACATTTTTATGTTTGGCGTTCTGAAATCAACCTCATCTCAGGCTGAAAACGCGTTTTACGCATTGTGTCATAACTTTGCAGGGAAGCTTCAGAACATGAAATTTTTACCTCCCACTATAGCAGAAAGGGTCTTTCTAGTAGTTGCACATCAAATGTAAGCTGTCTGTAGAGTTTTTCCTGAGTTATCAACATTTTTATGTTTGGCGTTCTGAAATCAACCTCATCTCAGGCTGAAAACGCGTTTTACGCATTGTGCCATAACTTTGCAGGAAAGCTTCAGAACATGAAATTTTCAACTCCCAATATAGCAGAAAGGGTCTTTCTTGTAGTTGCACATCAAATCTAAGCTGTCTGAAGTGTTTTTCCAAAGTTATCAACATTTTTATGTTTGGCGTTCCGGAATCGACCTTATCTCGGGATGAAAAATCGTTTTCTGCATTGTCCCATAACTTTGCAGGGAAGCTTCAGAACATGAAATGTTCACCTCCCACTATAGCAGAAAGGGTCTTTCTAGTAGTTGCACATCAAATGTAAGCGGTCTGAAGTGTTTTTCCATAGATATCAACATTTTTACGTTTGGCGTTCCAGAATCGACCTTATCTCAGGCTGAAAACGCGTTGTCTGCATTGTGCCATAACTTTGCATGGAAGCTTCCGAACATGAAAATTTAACCTCCCACTATAGCAGAAAGGGTCTTTCTAGTAGTTGCAGATCAAATCTTAGCTGTCTGAAATGTTTTTCCAAAGTTATCAACATTTTTACGTTTGGCGTTCCAGAATCGACCTTATCTCAGGCTGAAAACGCGTTGTCTGCATTGTGCCATAACTTTGGAGGGAAGCTTCAGAACATGAAATTTTCACCTCTGACTATAGCAGAAAGGGTCTTTCTAGTAGTTGCACATCAAATCTAAGCTGTCTGAAGTGTTTTTCCAAAGTTATCAACATTTTTATGTTTGACGTTCTGGAATCGACCTTATCTCAGGCTGAAAACGCGTTTTCGGCATTGTGCCATAACTTTGCTGGGAAGCTTCAGAACATGAAATTTTAACCTCCCACTATAGCAGAAAGGGTCTTTCTAGTAGTTGCACATCAAATCTAAGCTGTCTGAAGTATTTTTCGAAAGTTAATAACATTTTTATGTTTGGCGTTCCGGAACCCACCTTATCTCAGGCTGAAAACGCGTTTTCGGCATTGTGCCATGACTTTGCAGGGAAGCTTCAGAACATGAAATTTTCACGTCCCACTATAGCAGAAAGGGTCTTTCTAGTATTTGAACATCAAATCTAAGCTGTCTGAAGTGTTTTTCGAAAGTTATCAACATTTTTATGTTTGGCGTTCTGGAACCCACCTTATCACAAGCTGAAAACGCGTTTTCGGCATTGTGCCATAACTTTGCAGGGAAGCTTCAGCACATGAAATTTTCACGTCCCACTATACCAGAAAGGGTCTTTCTAGTAGTTGCACATCAAATGTAAGCTGTCTGAAGTGTTTTTCGAAAGTTATCAACATTTTTATGTTTGGCGTTCCGGAATCGACCTTATCTCAGGCTGAAAACGCGTTTTACGCATTGTGCCATAACTTTGCAGGGAAGCTTCAGAACATGAAATTTTCACCTCCCAATATAGCAGAAAGGGTCTTTCTAGTAGTTGCACATCAAATCTAAGCGGTCTGAAGTGTTTTTCGAAACTTATGAACATTTTTATGTTTCGCGTTCCGTAATCGACCTTATCTCAGGTTGAAAAATCGTTTTCTGCATTGTCCCATAACTTTCCATGGGAAGCTTCAGAACATGAAATTTTGACCTCCCACTATAGCAGAAAGGGTCTTTCTAGTAGTTGCACATCAAATCTAAGCTGTCTGAAGTGTTTTTCGAAAGTTATCAACATTTTTATGTTTGGCGTTCCGGAATTGACCTTATCTCAGGCTGAAAACGCGTTTTCTGCATTGTGCCATAACTTCTCAGGGAACCTTCAGAACATGAAATGTTCACCTCCCACTATGGCAGAAAGGGTCTTTCTAGTAGTTGCACATCAAATCTAAGCTGTCTGAAGTGTTTTTCCAAAGTTATCAACATTTTTTTTGTTTGGCGTTCCGGAACCCACCTTATCTCAAGCTGAAAACGCGTTTTCTGCATAGTGCCATAACTTTGCAGGGAAGCTTCAGAACATGAAATGTTCACCTCCCACTATAGCAGAAAGGGTCTTTCTAGTAGTTGCACATCAAATCTAAGCTGTCTGAAATGTTTTTCCAAAGTTATCAACATTTTTATGTTTGGCGTTCCGGAACCCACCTTATCTCAGGCTGAAAACGGGTTTTCGGCATTGTGCCATAACTTTGCTTGGAAGCTTCAGAACATGAAATTTTCACGTCCCACTATAGCAGAAAGGGTCTTTCTAGTAGTTGCACATCAAATCTAAGCTGTCTGAAGTGTTTTTCGAAAGTTATCAACATTTTCACCTTTGGCGTTCCGGAATCGACTTTATCTCAGGATGAAAAATCGTTTTCTGCATTGTCCCATAACTTTGCAGGGAAGCTTCAGAACATGAAATTTTCACCTCCCACTATAGCAGAAAGGGTCTTTCTAGTAGTTGCACATCAAATCTAAGCTGTCTGAAGTGTTGTTCCAAAGTTATCAACATTTTTACGTTTGGCGTTCCGGAATCGACCTTATCTCAGGCTGAAAACACGTTTGACGCATTGTGCCATAACTTTGCAGGGAAGCTTCAGAACATGAAATTTTCACCTCCCACTATAACAGAAAGGATCTTTCTAGTACTTGCACATCAAATCTAAGCTGTCTGAAGTGTTGTTCCAAAGTGATCAACATTTTTACGTTTGGCGTTTCGGAACCCACCTTATCTCAGGCTGAAAACGCATTTTCTGCATTGTGCCATAACTTCTCAGGCAAGCTTCAGAACATGAAATGTTCACCTCCCACGATAGAAGAAAGGGTCTTTCTAGTAGTTGCACATCTGATCTAAGCTGTGCGAAGTGTTTTTCGAAAGTTATCAACATTTTTATGTTTGGTGTTCCGGAATCGACCTTATCTCAGGATGAAAAATCGTTTTCTGCATTGTCCCATGACTTTCCAGGGAAGCTTCAGAACATGAATTTTCGACCTCCCACTATAATAGAAAGGGTCTTTCGAGTAGTTGCACATCAAATCTAAGATGTCTGAAGTGTTTTTCGAAAGTTATCAACATTTTTATGTTTGGCGTTCTGAAATCAACCTCATCTCAGGCTGAAAACGCGTTTTACGCATTGTGCCATAACTTTGCAGGGAAGCTTCAGAACATGAAATTTTTACCTCCCACTATAGCAGAAAGGGTCTTTCTAGTAGTTGCACATCAAATCTAAGCTGTCTGTAGAGTTTTTCCTGAGTTATCAACATTTTTATGTTTGGCGTTCTGAAATCAACCTCATCTCAGGCTGAAAACGCGTTTTACGCATTGTGCCATAACTTTGCAGGAAAGCTTCAGAACATGAAATTTTCAACTCCCACTATAGCAGAAAGGGTCTTTCTAGTAGTTGCACATCAAATCTAAGCTGTCTAAAGAGTTTTTCCAAAGTTATCAACATTTTTATGTTTGGCGTTCCGGAACCCACCTCATCTCAGGCTGAAAACGCGTATTCTGCACTGTGCCTTAACTTTGCAGGGAAGCTTCAGAACATGAAATTTTCACCTCCCACTATAGCAGAAAGGGTCTTTCGAGTAGTTGCACGTCAAATCTAAGCTGTCTGAAGTGTTTTTCCAAAGTTTTCAACATTTTTATGTTTGGCGTTCCGGAACCCACCTCATCTCAGGCTGAAAACGCGTATTCTGCACTGTGCCATAACTTTGCAGGAAAGCTGAAGAATATGACATTTTCACCTCTCACTATAGCAGAAAGGGTCTTTTTAGTAGTTGCACAACAAATCTAAGCTGTCTGAAGTGTTTTTCTGCAGTTATCAACATTTTTATGTTTGACGTTCCGGAACTCTCCTTATCTCACGCTTAAAACGCGTTTTCTGCATTGTGCCATGACTTTGCAGGGAAGCTTTAGAACATGAAATTTTCACCCCCCACTAGAGCAGAAAGGGTATTTCTAGTAGTTGCACATCAAATCTAAGCTGTCTGAAGTGTTTTTCGAAAGTTATCAACATTTTTATGTTTGGCGTTCTGGAACCCACCTTATCACAAGCTGAAAACGCGTTTTCTGCATTGTGCCACAACTTTGCAGGGAAGCTTCATAACATGAAATGTTCACCTCCCACTATAGCAGGAAGGGTCTTTCTAGTAGTTGCACATCAAATCTAAGCTGTCTGAAGTGTTTTCCGAAAGTTATCAACATTTTTATGTTTGGCGTTCCGGAATCGACCTTATCTCAGGCTGAAAACGCGTTTTACGCATTGTGCCATAACTTTGCAGGGAACCTTTAGAACATGAAATTTTCACCTCCCACTATAGCAGAAAGGGTCTTTCTAGTAGTTGCACATTAAATCTAAGCTGTCTGAAGTGTTGTTCCAAAGTTATCAACATTTTTACGTTTGGCGTTTCGGAAACCACCTTATCTCAGGATGAAAATGCATTTTCTGCATTGTCCCATAACTTTCCAGGGAAGCTTCAGAACATGAAATTTTGACCTCCCACTATAGCAGAAAGGTTCTTTCTAATAGTTGCACATCAAATCTAAGCTGTCTGAAGTGTTTTTCGAACGTTATCAACATTTTTATGTTTGGCGTTCCAGAATCGACCTTATCTCAGGCTGAAAACGCGTTGTCTGCATTGTGACATAACTTTGCATGGAAGCTTCCGAACATGAAATTTTAACCTCCCACTATAGCAGAAAGGGTCTTTCTAGTAGTTGCACATCAAATCTAAGCTGTCTGAAGTGTTTTTCAAAAGTTAAAAACATTTTTAAGTTTGGCGTTCCGGAATCGACCTTATCTCAGGCTGAAAACGCATTTTCTGTGTAGTGATTCCTTCTCCAGAGATTCACGCATGGACCTGGTGAACTTTTCCGGAATGTGTAACTTCAACTCGGAGACATCTCCTTGGGTTCCCACCATGCCTTTGGCAGCTCAGAGGTTTCTGAACCCTCCGATAAGGACCATAAATCATTCGAATGGTCAAAGGGGGGAGAGACTAGAGCAACAGTCCAGGATGCTGTGCCGTAAGAGGAAAAAACCCTGAACAACTCGTGAACCCTGTTCGGTGGGGGACACACACAGCTCCCCCTTTTCCAAGTTCCAGATGAACAAAGACAGACTTATATGTGAATGTGTCTTAATGTGTATTTCTGAAAAAGGACTTTTGTTTCCCACTTAACCCATGGTTTCCACAGGATGTTCCAGCAAACCAGATGCCCTGAACATGTGATGTTAAACTTGACATGAATGGTTGATTGTTATGTTGATCATTATAAGAAGACAATGTGCTAGGATGGTCATGTTTTGGTGTCGTTTGAATGCTTAAATTGAGATGGGAAAGTTTTGACAGATTGTGAGCAACTATACAACTCAGGTAATGTTTTATTGTCAAATAAAACTCTGGTACTGGGGGGATCAAAATCTCCCATCTCAAGACTGGAATTTAGGACCCCGTTGGAGGAGGAGGAGGAAGGCCAGGCTTGGAAATCCTCGTCCAATCAGCAATAGGTGATGGAACTCCTTCAACCAATCAAGACTGGACAAGGAGACTCTTCATGAGAGTTTAAAAGACCCAGTTTACAGAGGTTCATAGCTCTGTTCACCCCCCTCTATTCACTCCTCTGTTGCCCTCTGTTCAGCCCACTGTGCTCCTCTCTTACCCCGTTGCTCTTTTCTCCTCTGTTCCCCTCTGTCCCTCTGTTGCCCTCGGTTGCCCTCTTTCCCCTCCTTCTGCTGCTTCCTCTGGATACTTCGCCTCCTACAACCAACTTCTCCGACGGTTCCTGCTCAAGTTCCTGCAAAGACTCTTGCTTCTCCTCCACCCTTGAAGCCGTACCAGTGTTCCACTCGCTGCCCATCCAAGTGTGAGAGTGATAGAGAACTTCTCCAAAGTTGCACGTCGCCCTCGTCCTACAGCGGTCTGCCAAGCCAGAGCCTCCTTCAGGAACGGCCCAGTCACACCACGTGATCACAGCCGGCGGCCGTGACGAGCACGCGAGTCCAACTTCCAACAACCTTCCGCTACCTGGAGTATGTCATTAAGGCGACCACTCTAGAAGGTTGTTCAGACCGGTGAATCACCTGGCATGAGAGAAAGATACGCCTTTGGTCCTACGCCGCTCTCTGCCAGCTACGATCACCCCGTCTGCGACGAAAGATCCACGACGGTCCGGAAGACGATCCGAGAGTGCCATCGACGCCTGAAGCTGCGGGTCCTCATCACCTCCAAGTCACTACGCTGAGAACCAGGACGCCTCCTTCCAAAGCCGCCTGCCTCCTCCCTCGCCTCCTAATTGACCTTCTGCATCTACTCATCACCCTCTCATCCATCCATCCATCCCATTCATCCCTCCATTCTTCGCCAAAGTAAGCCGCCGCTTGTCATCTCTGCACAGATTGGTGTGTTGGGGTTTAGTAATATCATTACTTGCCTGAGGTTGACAGTTAGACTAGAACGTCTCAACTTTCCCATCAGTTACATACGCGTCTGATGCAGTATTGACATTGCTTCATAACTGGTTTGCGTTTCCATCGCGATATTGTTGGGATCATATTATTCTACTTCTGCATCTTTCCTGTTTCTTTCTGTTCTTTTATTCCTAAATAAATCTATAAAATTACGTTGGTCTTGATCACGTTACTTTGGAGTGTATTATAATCAATCTAAGAGCCTCTGATCAGTAAAGGACATTACATCACGAGTAGTGACTTCAGATAAATAGATTGATTACGCTAATAATTAATTAAGTTACCACAGTTAATTAATTAATTAAGTGTTAATCAAGAGAGCTTAATAGTCTCCTGGAAACTATATTTCAAGTGGTGCCCCAAACTTTCGAGGAGATATTATTTTTCATAATATCCACGTCACAGACGCAGGCGTCCGTGACCCGACAATCCGTCACTTTCACTACATCTGCATTGTGCCATAACTTTGCAAGGAAGCTTCAGAACATGAAATTTTGACCTCCCGCTACAGCAGAAAGGGTCTTTCTAGTAGTTGCACATCAAATCTAAGCTGTCTGAAGTGTTTTTCCAAAGTTATCAACATTTTTATGTGTGGCGTTCCGGAATCTACCTTATCTCAGGATGAAAATGCATTTTCTGCATTGTCCCATAACTTTGCAGGGAAGCTTCAGAAAATGAAATTTTCACCTCCCACTATAGCAGAAAGGATCTTTCTAGTAGTTGCACATCAAATCTAAGCTGTATGAAGTGTTTTTCAAAAGTTAAAAACATTTTTAAGTTTGGTGTTCCGGAATCGACCTTATCTGAGGCTGAAAACGCGTTTTACGCATTGTGCCATACCTTTGCAGGGAAGCTTCAGAACATGAAATTTTCAGCTGCCACTATAGCAGAAGTGGTGTTTCTAGGAGTTGCACATCAAATCTGTGCTGTCTGTAGTGTTTTTCCAAAGTTATCAACATTTTTATGTTTGGTGTTCCGGAATCGACCTTATCTCAGGCAGAAAACGCGTTTTCTGCATTGTGCCATAACTTTGCAGGGAAGCTTCAGAACATGACATTTTCACCTCCCACTATAGCAGAAAGGGTCTTTCTAGTAGTTTCACATCAAATCTAAGCTGTCTGAAGTGTTTTTCCAAAGTTATCAACATTTTTATGTTTGGCGTTCCAGAGTCGACCTTATCTCTGGCTGAAATCGCCTATTACGCATTGAGCCATAACTTTGCATAAAGCTTAAGAACATGAAATTTTCACCTCCCACTATAGCAGAAATGGTGTTTCTAGTAGTTGCACATCAAATCTAAACTGTCTGAAGTGTTTTTCCAAAGTTATCAACATTTCTATGTTTGGCGTTTCGTAATCGACCTTATCTCAGGCTGAAAACGTGTTTTCTGCATTGTGTCATAACTTTGCAGGGAAGCTTCAGAACATGAAATTTTCTCCTTCCACTATAGCAGAAAGGGTCTTTCTAGTAGTTGCACATCAAAGTGTTCTTCCAAAGTTATCAACATTTTTATGTTTGGCGTTCCGGAATCGACCTTATCTCTGGCTGAAAACGTGTTTTCTGGATAGTGCCATAACTTTGCAGGGACACTTCAGAACATGAAATTTTCTCCTCCCACTATAGCAGAAAGGGTCTTTCTAGTAGTTGCACATCAAATCTAAGCTGTCTGAAGTGTTTTTCCAAAGTTATCAATATTTTTATGTTTGGCGTTCCGGAATCGACCTTATCTCAGGCTGAAAACGCATTTCCTGCATTGTGGCATAACTTTGCAGTGAAGTTTCAGAACATGAAATTTTCACCTCCCGCTATAGCAGAAAGGGTCTTTCTCGTAGTTGCACATCAAATCTAAGCTGTCTGAAGTGTTTTTCGAAAGTTTTCAACATTTTTATGTTTGGTGTTCCTGAATCGACCTTTTCTCAGGCTGAAAACGCGTTTTCTGCATTGTGGCATAACTTTGCAGGGAAGCTTCAGAACATGAAATTTTAACCTCCCACTATAGCAGAATGCGTCTTTCTAGTAGTTGCATATCAAATCTTAGCTGTCTGAAGTGTTTTTCCAAAGTTATCAACATTTTTATGCTTGGCGTTCCGGAATCGACCTTATCTCAGGCTGAAAACGCGTTTCCTGCATTGTGGCATAACTTTGCAGTGAAATTTCAGAACATGAAATTTTCACCTCCCACTGTAGCAGAAAGGGTCTTTCTCGTAGTTGCACATCAAATCTAAGCTGTCTGAAGTGTTTTTCCAAAGTTATCAACATTTTTATGTTTGGCGTTCTGGAATTGACCTTATCTCAGGCTGAAAACGAGTTTTACGCATTGTGCCATAACTTTGCAGCGAAGCTTCAGAACATGAAATTTTCACCTCCCGCTATAGCAGAAAGGGTCTTTCTCGTAGTTGCACATCAAATCTAAGCTGTCTGAAGTGTTTTTCGAAAGTTATCAACATTTTTATGTTTGGCGTTCTGGAACCCACCTTATCTCAGGCTGAAAACGCGTTTTCTGCATTGTGCCAAAACTTTGTAGGTAAGCTCCAGAACATGAAATTTTCACCTCCCACTATAGCAGAAAGGGTCTTTCTAGTAGGTGCACATCAAATCGAAGCTGTCTGAAGTGTTTTTCCAAAGTTATCAACACTTTTATGTTTGGCGTTCCGGAATCGACCTTATCTCAAGCTGAAAACACGATATACGCATTCTGCCATAACTTTGCAGGGAAGCTTCAGAACATGAAATTTTTATATCCCACTATAGCAGAAAGGGTCTTTCTAGTAGTTGCACATCAAATCTAAGCTGTCTGAAGTGTTTTTCCAAAGTTATCAACATTCTTATGTTTGGCGTTCCGGAATCAACCTTATCTCAGGCTGAAAACGCGTTTCCTGCATTGTGGCATAACTTCGCAGTGAAGCTTCAGAACATGAAATTTTCACCTCCCACTGGAGCAGAAAGGGTCTTTCTAGTAGTTGCACATCAAATCTAAGCTGTCTGTAGAGTTTTTCCTGAGTTATAAACATTTTTATATTTGGGGTTCTGAAATCAACCTCATCTCAGGCTGAAAACGCATTTTACGCATTGTGCCATAACTTTGCAGGGAAGCTTCAGAACATGATATTTTCAACTCCCACTATAGCAGAAAGGGTCTTTCTTGTAGTTGCACATCAAATCTAAGCTGTCTGATGTGTTTTTCCAAAGTTATCAACATTTTTACATTTGGCGTTCCGGAATCGACCTTATCTCAGGCTGAAAACGCGTTTTCTGCATTGTGCCATAACTTTGCAGGGAAGCTTTAGAACATGAAAATTTCACCTCCCACTATAGCAGAAAGGGTCTTTCTAGTTGGTGCACATCAAATCAAAGCTGTTTGAAGTGTTTTTCCAAAGTTATCAACACTTTTATGTTTGGCGTTCCGGAATCGACCTTATCTCAGGCTGAAAACACGATTTACGCATTCTGCCATAACTTTGCAGGGAAGCTTCAGAACATGAAATTTTCATATCCCACTATAGCAGAAAGGGTCTTTCTAGTAGTCTCACATCAAATCTAAGCTGTCTGAAGTGTTTTTCCAAAGTTATCAACATTTTAATGTTTGGAGTTCCGGAATCGACCTTATCTCAGGCTGAAAACGTGTTTTCTGCATTGTGCCATAACTTTTCAGGGAAGCTTCAGAACATGAAATATTCGCCTCCCACTATAGCAGATAGGGTCTTTCTAGTAGTTGCACATCAAATCTAAGCTGTCTGAAGTGTTTTTCCAAAGTTATCAACATTTTTATGTTTGGCGTTCTGGAACCCAACTTATCTCAGGCTGAAAACGCGTTTTCTGCATTGTGCCATAACTTCGCAGGGAAGATTCAGAACATGAAATTTTCACTTCCCACTATAGCAGAAAGGGTCTTTCTAGTATTTGCACATCAAATGTTAGCTGTCTGAAGTGTTTTTCCAAAGTTATGAACATTTTTATGTTTGGCGTTCCGGAACCCACCTTATCTCAGGCTGAAAACGCGTTTTACGCATTGTGCCATAACTTTGCATGAAGCTTCAGAACATGAAATTTTCACCTCCCACTATAGCAGAAAGGGTCTTTCTAGTAGTTGCACATCAAATCTAAGCTGTCTGAAGTGTTTTTCCAAAGTTTTCAACATTTTTATGTTTGGCGATCCGGAATCGACCATATCTCAGGCTGAAAACGCGTATTCTGCACTGTGCCTTAACTTTGCAGGGAAGCTTCAGAACATGAAATTTTCACCACCCACTATAGCAGAAATGGTCTTTCTAGTAGTTGCACGTCAAATCTAAGCTGTCTGAAGTGTTTTTCCAAACTTTTCAACATTTTTATGTTTGGCGTTCCGGAACCCACCTCATCTCAGGCTGAAAACGTGTTTTCTGCATTGTGCCAAAACTTTGCAGGGAAGCTTCAGAACACGAAATTTTCACCTCCCACTGTAGCAGAAAGGGTCTTTCTAGTAGTTGCACATCAAATCTAAGCTGTCTGAAGTGTTTTTCCAAAGTTATCAACATTTTTATGTTTGGCGTTCTGGAACCCACCTTATCTCAGGCTGAAAACGCGTTTTCTGCATTGTGCCATAACTTTGCAGGGAAGCTTCAGAACATGAAATTTTCAACTCCCAGTGCAGCAGAAAGGGTCTTTCTCGTAGTTGCACATCAAATCTAAGCTGTCTGAAGTGTTTTTCGAAAGTTATCAACATTTTTATGTTTGGCGTTCCAGAATCGACCTTCTCTCAGGCTGAAAACGCGTTGTCTGCATTGTGCCATAACTTTGCATGGAAGCTTCCGTACATGAAATTTTCACCTCCCAGTGTAGCAGAAAGGGTCTTTCTCGTAGTTGCACATCAAATCTAAGCTGTCTAAAGTGTTTTTCCAAAGTTATCAACATTTTTATGTTTGGCGTTCCGGAACCCACCTTATCTCAAGCTGAAAACGCGTTTTCTACATTGTGCAATAACTTTGCAGGGATGCTTCAGAACATGAAATGTTCACATCCCACCATAGCAGAAAGGGTCTTTCTAGTAGTTGCACATCAAATCTAAGCTGTCTGAAGTGTTTTTCGAAAGTTATCAACATTTTTATGTTTGGCGTTCCGGAATCGACCTTATCTCAAGCTGGAAAGGCGTTTTACGCATTGTGTCATAACTTTGCAGGGAAGCTTCAGAACATGAAATTTTCAACTCCCACTATTGCAGAAAGGGTCTTTCTAGTAGTTGCACGTCAAATCTGAGCTGTCTGAAGTGTTGTTCGAAAGATATCAACATTTTTACGTTTGGCGTTTCGGAAACCACCTTATCTCAGGCTGAAAACGCGTTTTCTGCATTGTGCCATAACTTCTCAGGGAAGCTTCAGAACATGAAATGTTCACATCCCACTATAGCAGAAAGGGTCTTTGTAGTAGTTGCACATCAAATCTAAGCTGTCTGAAGTGTTTTTCCAAAGTTATCAACATTTTTATGTTTGGCTTTCCGGAACCCACCTTATCTCAAGCTGAAAACGCGTTTTCTGCATTGTGCCATAACATTGCAGTGAAGCTTCAGAACATGAAATTTTCACGTCCCACTATAACAGAAATGGTCTTTCTAGTAGTTGCACATCAAATCTAAGCTGTCTGAAGTGTTTTTCGAAAGTTTTCAACATTGTTATGTTTAGTGTTCCTGAATCGACCTTATCTCAGGCTGAAAACGCGTTTTCTGCATTGTGCCATAACTTTGCAGGGAATATTCAGAACATGAAATTTTCACCTCCCACAATAGCCGAAACGGTCTTTCTAGTAGTTCAACATCAAATCTAAGCTGTCTGAAGTGTTTTTCCAAAGTTATCAACATTTTTATTTTTGGCGTTCCGGAACCCACCTTATCTCAGGCTGAACAGGCGTTTTCTGCATTGTGCGATAACTTTGCAGGGAAGCTTCAGGACATGAAATTTTCACGTCCCACTATAGCAGAAGGGGTCTTTCTAGTAGTTTCCCATTAAATCTAAGCTGTCTGAAGTGTTTTTCCAAAGTTATCACCATTTTTTTGTTTGGCGTTCCGGAATCGACCTTATCTCAGGCTGAAAACGCGTTTTACGGATTGTGCCATAACTATGCAGGGAAGCGTCAGAACATGAAATTTTCACGTCCCACTATAGCAGAAAGGGTCTTTCTAGTAGTTACACATCAAATCTAAGCTGTCTGAAGTGTTTTTCCAAAGTTATCAACATTTTTTTGATTGGCGTTCCGGAACCCACCTTATCTCAGGTTGAAAACGCGTTTTCTACATCGTGCCATAACTTTGCAGGGAATCTTCTGAACATGAAATTTTCACCTCCCACTACAGCAGAAAGGGTCTTTCTAGTAGTTGCACATCAAATCTAAGCTGTCTGAAGTGTCTTTCGAAAGTTATCAACATTTTTATGTTTGGCGTTCCGGAATCGACCTTATCTCAGGATGAAAAATCGTTTTCTGCATTGTCCCATAACTTTGCAGGGAAGCTTCAGAACATGAAAATTTGACCTCCCAATATAGCAGAAAAGGTCTTTCTAGTAGATGCACATCAAATCTAAATGTCTGAAGTGTTTTTCCAAAGTTATCAACATTTTTTTGTTTGGCGTTCTGGAACCCACCTTATCTCAGGCTGAAAACGCGTTTTCTGCATTGTGCCATAACTTTGCAGGGAAGCTTCAGAACATGAAATTTTCACCTCCCACTATAGCAGAAAGGGTCTTTCTAGTAGTTACACATCAAATCTAAGCTGTCTGAAGTGTTTTTCCAAAGTTATCAACATTTTTTTGATTGGCGTTCCGGAATCGACCTTATCTCAGGCTGAAAACGCGTTTTACGCATTGTGCCATGACTTTGCATAAAGCTTCACAACATTACATTTTCACATCCTACTACAGCAGAAAGGGTCTTTCTAGTAGTTGCACATCAAATCTAAGCTGTCTGAAGTGTTTTTACAAAGTTTTCTACATTTTTATGTTTGGCGTTCGGGAACCCACCTTATCTCAGGCTGAAAAAGCGTTTTACGCATTGTGCCATAACTCTGCATATAGCTTCAGAACATGACATTTTCACATCCCACTATAGCAGAAAGGGTCTTTCAAGTAGTTGCAGATCAAATCTAAGCTGTCTGAAGTGATTTTCCAAAGTTATCAACATTTTTATGTTTGGCGTTCCGGAATCGACTTAATCTCAGGCTGAAAACGCGTTTTACACATTGTGCCATAACTTTGCATAAAGCTTCAGAACATTACATTTTCACATCCTACTACAGCAGAAAGGGTCTTTCCAGTAGTTGCACATCAAATCTAAGCTGTTTGAAGTGTTTTTCCAAAGTTAACACCATTTTTACGTTTGGCGTTCCAGAAACAACCTTATCTCAGGCTGAAAACGCGTTTTACGCAATTTGCCCTAACTTTGCAGGAAAGCTTCAGAACATGAAATTTTCACCTCCCACTAAACCAGAAAGTGACTTTCTAGTAGTTGCACATCAAATCTAAGCTGTCTGAAGTGTTTTTCCAACGTTATCAACATTTTTATGTTTGGCGTTCTGGAACCCACCTTATCTCAGGCTGAAAACGCGTTTTCTGCATTGTCCCATAACTTTGCAGGTCGACTTCAGAACATGAAATTTTCTCCTCCCACTATATCAGAAAGGGTATTTCTAGTAGTTGCACATCAAATCTAAGTTGTCTGAAGTGTTTTTCCAAAGTTATCAACATTCTTATGTTTGGCGTTCCGGAATCAACCTTATCTCAGACTGAAAAAGTGTTTTCTGCATTGTGCCATAACTTTGCAGGGAAACTTCAGAACATGAAATTTTCAACTCCCACTATAGCAGAAAGGGTCTTTCTAGTAGTTGCACATCAAATCTAAGCTGTTTGAAGTGTTTTTCCAAAGTTAACACCATTTTTATGTTTGGCGTTCCAGAAACAACCTTATCTCAGGCTGAAAACGCGTTTTACGCATTGTGCCATAACTTTGCAGGAAAGCTTCAGAACATGAAATTTTCAACTCCCACAATAGCAGAAAGGGTCTTTCTAGTAGTTGCACATCAAATCTAAGCTGTCTGAAGTGTTTTTCCAAAGTTATCAACAGTTTTATGTTTGGCGTTCCGGAACCCACCTTATCTCAGGCTGAAAACGTGTTTTCTGCTATGTTCCTTAACTTTGCAGGGAAGAATCAGAACATTAAATTTTCAGCTCCCACTATGACAAACAGGGTCTTTCTAGTAGTTGCACATGAAATCTAAGCTGTCTGAAGTGTTCTTCCAAAGTTATCAACATTTTTACGTTTGGCGTTCCGGAATCAACCTTATCTCAGGCTGAAGACGCGTTTTACGCATTGTGCCATAAATTTGCAGGGAAGTTCCAGAAAATGAAATTTTCAGCTCCCACTATGACAAACAGGGTTTTTCTAGTAGTTTCACATCAAATCTAAACTGTCTGAAGTGTTTTTTGAAAGTTTTCAACATTTTTGTGTTTGGCATTACGGAATCGACCTTATCTCAGGCTGAATACGCGTTTTCTGCATAGTGCCATATCTTTGCAGGGAATCTTCAGAACATGAAATTTTCACCTCCCACTATAGCAGAAAGGGTCTTTCTAGTAGTTGCACATCAAATCTAAGCTGTTTGAAGTGTTTTTCCAAAGTTATCTGTCACGGGAACGAAGGGACAAGGGAGCTAAAGCCACGTAGGAGGACGTGGTGTAGAACCCAAGTGCAAGTGGTTATAGGCACAGGAGGCAGGAGGGAATTATAAATAATATTTAATAATTAAACAAACTAAAACAGAACAGAAAACGTCACCGAACCGGGAGAAACAGAGCGAACACAGAATGTAAAAACAGAGTAACCAATACTAACGGAAGTGCACAAACATGAGTAAAAAGTCAAAACAGAAAGCGTCACCGAACCGGGAGTTAAATGAACTTAAATCACAAATGAGACCGAGAATAAACTACAAAAGAAACCAAGAAACACGGCAAACAGCAAGAAACCAAAAACACTAACTCAAGGCAGCAGGGTTAAACAGTGTAACAAAAGAACTAGCAAGCGCACAGAACAAGAGAACGAAAACAAAGAGAGCCACGAGTTCAATTAACTTGTTAGCAAACAGAACTAAAAGCCGAACACAGGAAGAGACACGAGAACCAGGAGAGCTAGCAAATGGAACGAAAGAAGCCTTAACACAGGGAAAGACACGAGAACCAGGAGAGCTAACAAATGGAACAAAAGACGCCGGACACAGGGAGAGACACGAGAACCAGGAGAGCTAGCAAATGGAACAAAAGAAGCCGAACACAGGGAGAGACACGAGAACCAGGAGAGCTAGCAAATGGAACAAAAGAAGCCGAACACAGGGAGAGACACGAGAACCAGGAGTTACCACGGGGGAACGAGAGGAGTCCAGAAGCACAGGAACCAGAGGAAACATCACAGGGGACGTGGAAACACACAGGGACTAGGAGAACTGGCAGGAAACAAAGACAACGATCTGGCACACGTTGCTGGAGCCCAGGTGTTCTTGAAGACCGTAATCAGGGGGTAATCGGCTCCAGCCGTGTGCCAAAGGAACAGAGGGAGAGAAGCAAAACCAGGACTCGGAGCCTGTAAGCGGAGCCATGAAAGTACCCCCCCCTTAAAGAACACCTCTTGGTGTTACCAGTCCTGGATGGACGGTCGTCGTAGACGAGGGGGGAGGAGGCCCATTGGAGCGACTGGAAGAGCCGGGCTGCAGCGACCCGAAAGACAAGCTGGGGTACTGGGGAGGTGGCGGGTGGGAAGTTGCGGCTGGGGTCTTCGGGAGGACGCGGCGGCGGCTTGGGAGCCACGCAGGAGACGTGGGGAGGCCGTGGCGGCGGCTTGGAAGCCATGCTGGAGACGTCGGGAGGCGGCGGCGGCGGCTTGGGAGCCACGCTGGAGACGTCGGGAGGCGGCGGCGGCTTGGGAGCCACGCTGGAGACGTCGGGAGGCGGCGGCGGCGGCTTGGGAGCCACGCTGGAGACGTTCGGGAGACGGCGGCCTAGGAGCCGCGCAGGAAGGTTCGGGAGGCGACGGGCCGGAGTTTTTGGGAGGCAGCGGCCTGACCAGGGGAGGCGCCGGCTGGAGAGCCGCGCCGGAGAACAGGGGAGGCGCCGGCTGGAGAGCCGCGCCGGAGACCAGGGAAGGCGCCGGCTGGAGAGCCGCGCCTGAGACCAGGGAAGGCGTCGGCTGGAGAGCCGCGCCGGAATACACGGGAGGTGCCGGCTGGAGAGCCGCGCCGGAACACAGGGGAGGCGCCGGCTGGAGAGCCGCGCCGGAAAACAGGGGAGGCGCCGGCTGGAGAGCCGCGCCAGAGACCAGGGAAGGCGCCGGCTGGAGAGCCGCGCCTGAGACCAGGGAAGGCGTCGGCTGGAGAGCCGCGCCGGAATACACGGGAGGCGCCGGCTGGAGAGCCGCGCCGGAACACAGGGGAGGCGCCGGCTGGAGAGCCGCGCCGGAAAACAGGGGAGGCGCCGGCTGGAGAGCCGCGCCAGAGACCAGTGAAGGCGCCGGCTGGAGAGCCGTGCCGGAGACCAGGGAAGGCGCCGGCGGGAGAGCCGCGCCGGAGACCAGAGAAGGCGCCGGCTGGAGAGCCGCGCCAGAGACCAGGGAAGGCGCCGGCTGGAGAGCCGCGCCGGAAAACATGGGAGGCGCCGGCTGGAGAGCCGCGCCGGAAAACACGGGAGGCGCCGGCTGGGGAGGCGCCGGCTGGAGAGCCGCTGGCTTGAGGGCCGCGCCGGAGACCACGGGAGGCGCCGTCTGGAGAGCAGCGCCGGAGACCACGGGAGGCGCCGTCTGGAGAGCAGCGCCGGAGACCACAGGAGGCACCGGCTTGAGAGCAGCGCCGGAGACCACGGGAGGCGCCGGCTTGAGAGCTGCGCCGGAGACCACGGGAGACGCCGGCTTGAGAGCTGCGCCGGAGACCACGGGAGGCGAAGACGGGGAAACACAAGAGTCTCGAAAAAAAATATCACGGACGGGAACCGACAGAATTGGCTCCGACGGATGAGCAGAGGAAGCAAGCGCAACACCGGACAGAGCAGAGTGGGAGGAAAGCCGCGCGACTGATTGAGATATTGAGTCCAACACCTCAAAAATGGACAGAGTCATCCTCTCCACATTACCTATACTGGTGGCCTGAGCGTCTAGTTCCTCCTGCCAGCCTTTCACCACTGCTGGGTCCATAATTATGGCCAGATCGTTTCTGTCACGGGAACGAAGGGACGAGGGAGCTAAAGCCACGTAGGAGGACGTGGTGTAGGACCCAAGTGCAAGTGGTTATAGGCACAGGAGGCAGGAGGGAATTATAAATAATAATTAATAATTAAACAAACTAAAACAGAACAGAAAGCGTCACCGAACCGGGAGAAACAGAGCGAACACAGAATGTAAAAACAGAGTAACCAATACTAACGGAAGTGCACAAACATCAGTAAAAAGTCAAAACAGAAAGCGTCACCGAACCGGGAGTTAAATGAACTTAAATCACAAATGAGACCGAGAATAAACTACAAAAGAAACCAAGAAACACGGCAAACAGCAAGAAACCAAAAACACTAACTCAAGGCAGCAGGGTTAAACAGTGTAACAAAAGAACTAGCAAGCGCACAGAACAAGAGAACGAAAACAAAGAGAGCCACGAGTTCAATTAACTTGTTAGCAAACAGAACTAAAAGCCGAACACAGGAAGAGACACGAGAACCAGGAGAGCTAGCAAATGGAACAAAAGAAGCCGTACACAGGGAGAGACACGAGAACCAGGAGAGCTAGCAAATGGAACAAAAGAAGCCGAACACAGGGAGATACACGAGAACCAGGAGTTACCACGGGGGAACGAGAGGAGTCCAGAAGCACAGGAACCAGAGGAAACATTACAGGGGACTAGGAGAACTGGCAGGAAACAAAGACAACGATCTGGCACACGTTGCTGGAGCCCAGGTGTTCTTGAAGACCGTAATCATGGGGTAATCGGCTCCAGCCGTGTGCCAAAGGAACAGAGGGAGAGAAGCAAAACCAGGACTCGGAGCCTGGAAGCGGAGCCATGACATTATCAACATTATTATGTTTGGCGTTCCGGAATCAACCTTATCTCAGGCTGAAAACGCCTTTTCTGCATTGTGCCATAACTTTGCACGGAAGATTCAGAACATGAAATTTTCACCTCCCACTGTAGCAGAAAGGGTCTTTCTAGTAGTTGCACATCAAATCTAAGCTGTCTGAAGTGTTTTTCAAAGGTTATCATATTTTTATATTTGGCGTTCCGGAATTGACCTTGCCTCATGCTGAAAACGCGTTTTCTGCATTGTGCCGTAACTTTGCAGGGAAGTTTCAGAACTTGAAATTTACACCTCCCAGTATAGCAGAAATGGTCCTTCTAGACGTTGCACATCAAATGTAAGCTGTGTGAAGTGTTTTTCCAAAGTTATCAACATTTTTATGCTTGGCGTTCCGGAATCAACCTTATCTCAGGCTGAAAACGCGTTTTCTGCATTGTGCCATAACTTTGCAGGGAAGCTTCAGAACATGAAATTTTCTCCTCCCACTATAGCAGAAAGGGTCTTTCTCGTAGTTGCACATCAAATCGAAGCTGTCAGAAGTGTTTGTCCAAAGTTATCAACATTTTTATGTTTGGCGTTCCGGAATCAACCTTATCTCAGGCTGAAAACGCGTTTTCTGCATTGTGCCATAACTTTGCAGGGAAGCTTCAGAACAAAAATTTTCCACCTCCCACTATAGCAGAACGGGTCTTTCTAATAGTTGCACATCAAATCTAAGCTGTCTGAAGTGTTTTTCCAAAGTTATCAACATTTTTATGTTAGGCGTTTCGGAACCCACCTTATCTCAGGCTGTAAACGCTTTTTTTGCATTGTGCCATAACTTTGGAGGGAAGCTGCAGAATATGAAATTTTAACCTCCCACTATAGCAGAAAGGGTCTTTCTAGTAGTTGCACATCAAGTCTAAGCTGTCTGAAGTGTTTTTCCAAAGTTATCAATATTTTAATGCTTGGCGTTCTGAAACCCACCTTATCTCAGGCTAAAAAAAGGTGTTTCCTGCATTGTGCCATAACATTGCAGGGAAGCTTCAGAACATGAAATTTTCACCTCCCACCATAGCAGAAAGGGTCTTTCGAGTAGTTGCACATCAAATCTAAGCTGTCTGAAGTGTTTTTCAAAGGTTATCATATTTTTATATTTGGCGTTCCGGAATTGACCATGTCTCATTTTGAAAACGCGTTTTCTGCATTGTGCCATAACTTTGCAGGGAAGTTTCAGAACTTGAAATTTACTCCTCCCACTATAGCAGAAAGGGTCTTTCTAGTAGTTGCACATCAAATCTGAGCTGTTTGAAGTGTTTTTCCAAAGTTATCAACATTTTTATGTTTGGCGTTCCGGAATCAACCTTATCTCAGGCTGAAAACACGTTTTCTGCATTGTGCCATAACTTTGCAGGGAAGCTTCAGAACATGAAATTTTCTCCTCCCACTATAGCAGAAAGGGTCTTTCTAGTAGTTGCACATCAAATCTGAGCTGTTTGAAGTGTTTTTCCAAAGTTATCAACATTTTTATGTTTGGCGTTCCGGAATCAACCTTATCTCAGGCTGAAAACGCGTTTCCTGCATTGTGCCATAACTTTGCAGCGAAGCTTCAGAACATGAAATTTTAACCCCCCACTATAGCAGAAAGGGTCTTTCTAGTAGTTGCACATCAAATCTAAGCTGTCTGAAGTGTTTTTCCAAAGTTAGCAACATTTTTATGTTTGTCGTTCTGAAATCAACCTCATCTCAGGCTGAAAACGAGTTTTACGCATTGTGCCAGAACTTTGCAGCGAAGCTTCAGAACATGAAATTTTCACCTCCCACTATAGCAGAAAGGGTCTTTCTCGTAGTTGCACATCAAATCGAAGCTGTCAGAAGTGTTTGTCCAAAGTTATCAACATTTTTATGTTTGGCGTTCCGGAATCAACCTTATCTCAGACTGAAAACGCGTTTTCTGCATTGTGCCATAACTTTGCAGGGAAGCTTCAGAACAAAAATTTTCCACATCCCACTATAGCAGAACGGGTCTTTCTAGTAGTTGCACATCAAATCTAAGCTGTTTGAAGTGTTTTTCCAAAGTTATCAACATTTTTATGTTTGGCGTTCCGGAATCAATCTTATCTCAGGCTGAAAACGCGTTTTCTGCATTGTGCCATAACTTTGCAGGGAAGCTTCAGAACATGACATTTTCACCTCCCACTATAGCATAAAGGGTCTCTCTAGTAGTTGCACATCAAATCTAAGCTGTCTGAAGTGTTTTTCCAAAGTTATCAACATTTTTATGTTTGGCGTTCCGGAATTGACCATATGTGAGGCTGAAAACGCGTTTTCTGCATTGTGACATAACTTTGCAGGGAAGCTTCAGAACATGAAATTTTAACCTCCCACTATAGCATAAAGGGTCTCTCTAGTAGTTGCACATCAAATCTAAGCTGTCTGAAGTGTTTTTCCAAAGTTATCAACATTTTTATGTTTGGCGTTCCGGAATCGACCTTATCTCAGGCTGAAAACGCGTTTTACGCATGGTGCCATAACTTTGCAGGGAAGCTTCAGAACATGAAATTTTCAACCTCCAGCTATAGTAGAAAGGGTCTTTCTAGTAGTTGCACATCAAATCTAAGCTGTCTGAAGTGTCTATTCAAAGTTATCAACACTTTTATGTTTGGCGTTCCGGAATCGACCTTATCTCAGACTGAAAACGCGTTTTACGCATTATGCCATAACATTGCAGGGAAGCTTCAGAACATGAAATTTTCAACCTCCCACTATATCAGAAAGGGTCTTTCTAGTAGTTGCACATCAAATCTAAGCAGTCTGAAGTGTTTTTCCAAAGTTATCAACATTTTTATGTTTGGCGTTCCGGAATCGACCTTATCTCAGGCTGAAAACGCGTTTTCTGCATTGTGCCATAACTTTGCAGGGAAACTTCAGAACAAAAATTTTCCACATCCCACTATAGCAGAAAGGGTCTTTCTCGTAGTTGCACATCAAATCTAAGCTGTCTGAAGTCTTTTTCCAAAATTATCAACAGTTTTATGTTTGGCATTCCGGAATCGACCTTATCTCAGGCTGTAAACGCGTTTTACGCATGGTGCCATAACTTTGCAGGGAAGCTTCAGAACATGACATTTTCACATCCCACAATAGCATAAAGGGTCTCTCTAGTAGTTGCACATCAAATCTAAGCTGTCTGAAGTGTTTTTCCAAAGTTATCAACATTTTTATGTTTGGCGTTCCGGAATCGACCTTATCTCAGGCTGAAAACGCGTTTTCTGGATAGTGCCATAACTTTGCAGGGAGACTTCAGAACATGAAATTTTCTCCTCCCACTATAGCAGAAAGGGACTTTCTAGTAGTTGCACATCAAATCTAAGCTGTCTGTAGAGTTTTTCCTGAGTTATCAACATTTTTATGTTTGGGGTTCTGAAATCAACCTAATCTCAGGCTGAAAACGCGTTTTACGCATTGTGCCATAACTTTGCAGTGAAGCTTCAGAACATGAAATTTTCAACTCCCGCTATAGCAGAAAGCTTCTTTCTAGTAGTTGCACGTCAAATATAAGCTGTCTGAAGTGTTTTTCCGAAGTTATCAACATTTTTATGTTTGGCGTTCCGAAACCCACCTTATCTCACTCTGTAAGCGCGTTTTCTGCATTGTGCCATACCTTTGGAGGACAGCTTCAGAACATGAAATTTTAACCTGCCACCATAGCAGAAAGCGTCTTTCTAGTAGTTGCACATCAAATCTAACCTGTCTGAAGTGTTTTTCCAAAGTTATCAACAGTCTTATGTTTGGCGTTCCGTAATCAACCTTATCTCAGGCTCAAAACGCGTTCTCTGCATTGTGCCATCACTTTGCAGGAAAGCTTCAGAACATGAAATTTTCACCTCCCACTAGAGCAGAAAGGGTATTTCTAGTAGTTGCACATCAAATCTAAGCTGTCTGTAGAGTTTTTCCTGAGTTATCAACATTTTTATGTTTGGCGTTCCGGAATCGACCTTATCTCAGGCTGAAAACGCGTTTTCTGCATTGTGCCATAACTTTGCAGGGAAGCTTCAGAACATGACATTTTCACCTCCCACTAAAGCAGAAAGGGTCTTTCTAGTAGTTGCACATCAAATCTAAGCTGTCTGAAGTGTTTTTCGAAAGTTATCAACATTTTTATGTTTGGCGTTCCGGAATCGACCTTATCTCAGGCTCAAAATGCGTTTTCTGCATTGTGCCATAACTTTGCAGAGAAGCTTCAGAACATGACATTTTCACCTCCCACTACAACAAAAAGGGTGTTTGTAGCAGTTGCACATCAAATCTAAGCTGTCTGAAGTGTTTTTAAAAGTTATCAACATTTTTATGTTTGGTGTTCCGGAATCGACCTTATCTCAGGCTCAAAACGCGTTTTACGCATTGTGCCATAACTTTGCAGGAAAGCTTCAGAACATGAAATTTTCACCTCCCACTAGAGCAGAAAGGGTATTTCTAGTAGTTGCACATCAAATCTAAGCTGTCTGTAGAGTTTTTCCTGAGTTATCAACATTTTTATGTTTGGCGTTCCGGAATCGACCTTATCTCAGGCTCAAAATGCGTTTTCTGCATTGTGCCATAACTTTGCAGAGAAGCTTCAGAACATGACATTTAAACCTCCTACTATAGCAGAAATGGTCTTTCTAGTAGTTGCACATCAAATCTAAGCTGTCTGAATTGTTTTTCCAAAGTTATCAACACTTTTGTGTTTGGCGTTCCGGAATCGACCTTATCTCAGGCTCAAAATGCGTTTTCTGCATTGTGCCATAACTTTGCAGAGAAGCTTCAGAACATGACATTTAAACCTCCTACTATAGCAGAAATGGTCTTTCTAGTAGTTGCACATCAAATCTAAGCTGTCTGAAGTGTTTTTCCAAAGTTATCAACATTTTTATGTTTGGCGTTCCGGAACCCACCTTATCTCTGGCTGAAAACGCGTTTTACGCATTGTGCCATAACTTTGCAGGGAAGCTTCAGAACATGAAATTTTCACCTCCCACTATAGCAGAAAGTGGCTTTCTAGTAGTTGCACATCAAATCGAAGCTGTCTGAAGTGTTTTTCCAAAGTTATCAACATTTTTATGTTTGGCGTTCCGGAATCAACCTTATCTCAGACTGAAAACGTGTTTTCTGCATTGTGCCATAACTTTGCAGGGAAACTTCAGAACGTGAAATTTTCACCTCCAACTATAGCAGAAAGGGTCTTTCTAGTAGTTGCACATCAAATCTAAGCTGTCTGAAATGTTTTTCCAAAGTTATCAACATTTTTATGTTTGGCGTTCCGGAATCGACCTTATCTCATGCTTAAAACGCGTTTTACGCATTGTGCCATAACTTTGCAGGGAACCTTTAGAACATGAAATTTTCACCTCCCACGATAGCAGAAAGGGACTTTCTAGTAGTTGCACATCAAATCTAAGCTGTCTGATGAGTTTTTCCAAAGTTATCAACATTTTCAAGTTTGGCGTCCCGGAACCCACCTTATCTCAGGCTGAAAACGCGTTTTCTGCATTGTGCCATAACTTTGCAGGGAAGCTTCAGAACATGACATTTTCACCTCCCACTATAGCATAAAGGGTCTCTCTAGTAGTTGCACATCAAATCTAAGCTGTCTGAAGTGTTTTTCCAAAGTTATCAACATGTTTATGTTTGGCGTTCCGGAATCGACCTTATCTCAGGCTGAAAACGCGTTTTACGCATGGTGCCATAACTTTGCAGGGAAGCTTCACAACATCGAATTTTCACCTCCCACTATAGCAGAAACGGTCTTTCTCGTAGTTGCACATCGAATCTAAGCTGTCTGAAGTGTGTTTTCAAAGTTATCAACACTTTTATGTTTGGCGTTCCAGAATCGACCTTATCTCAGGCTGAAAACGCATTTTCTGCATTGTGCCATAACTTTGCAGGGAAGCTTCAGAACATGACATTTTAAACTTCCACTATAGCAGAAAGGGTCATTCTAGTAGTTGCACATCAAAGCTAAGCTGTCTGAAGTGTTTTTCCAAAGTTATCAACATTTTTATGTTTGGCGTTCCGGAATCGACCTTATCTCAGACTGAAAACGCGTTTTACGCATTATGCCATAACTTTGCAGGGAAGCTTCAGAACGTGAAATTTTCACATCCCACAATAGCAGAAAGTGTCTTTCTCGTAGTTACACATTAAAGCTAAGCTGTCTGAAGTGTTTTTCCAAACTTATCAACATTTTTATGTTTGGCGTTCCGGAGTCGACCTTATCTCAGGCTGAAAACGCGTTTTACGCATGGTGCCATAACTTTGGAAGGAAGCTTCAGAACATGAATTTTTCACCTCCCACAATGGCAAAAAGGGTCTTTCAAGTAGTTGCACATCAAATCTAAGCTGTCTAAAGTGTTTTTCCAAAATTATCAACAGTTTTATATTTGGCATTCCGGAATCGATCTTATCTCAGGCTGTAAACGCGTTTTACGCATGGTGCCGTAACTTTGCAGGGAAGCTTCAGAACATGAAATTTTCACCTCCCACTATAGCAGAAACGGTCTTTCTAGTAGTTTCACGTGGAATCCAAGCTGTCTGAAGTGTTTTTCCAAAGTTATCAACATTTTTACGTTTGGCGTTTCGGAAGCGAACTTATCTCCGGATGAAAATGCGTTTTCTGCATTGTGCCATAACTTTGCAGGGAAGCTTCAGAACATGAAATTTTAACATCCCACTATGGCAGAAAGGGTCTTTCCAGTAGTTGCACATCAAATCTAAGCTGTCTGAAGTGTTTTTCCAAAGTTATCAATATTTTTATGTTTGGCGTTCTGGAACCCACCTTATCTTAGGATGAAAACGCGTTTTACGCAATTTGCCCTAACTTTGCAGGAAAGCTTCAGAACATGAAATTTTCACCTCCCACTATAGCAGAAAGTGTCTTTCTAGTAGTTGCACATCAAATCTAAGCTGTCTGAAGTGTTTTTCCAAAGTTATCAACATTTTTATGTTTGGCGTTCCGGAACCCACCTTATCTCAGCCTGAAAACGCGTTTTACATATTTTGCGATAACTTTGCAGGGAAGCTTCAGAAGTTGAAATTTTAACATCCCACTATAGCAGAAAGGGTCTTTCTAGTAGTTGCACATCAAATCTAAGCTGTCTGATGTGTTGTTCAAAAGTTATCAACATTTTTATGTTTGGCGTTCCGGAACTCTCCTTATCTCACGCTTAAAACGCGTTTTCTGCATTGTGCCATGACTTTGCAGGGAAGCTTTAGAACATGAAATTTTCACCCCCCACTAGAGCAGAAAGGGTATTTCTAGTAGTTGCACATCAAATCTAAGTTGTCTGAAGTGTTTTTCCAAAGTTATCAACATTTTTATGTTGGCGTTACGGAACCGACCTTATCTCCGGCTGAAAACGCGTTTTCTGCATTGTGCCATAACTTTGCAGGGAAGCTGCAGAATATGAAATTTTAACCTCCCACTATAGGAGAAAGGGTCTTTCTAGTAGTTGCACATCAAATCTAAGCTGTCTGATGGGTTTTTCGAAAGTTATCAACATTTTTTTGTTTTGCATTCCGGAACCCACCTTATCTCAGGCTGAAAACGCTTTTTCTGCCTTGTGCCATAACTTTGCAGGGAAGCTTCAGAACATGACATTTTCACATCCCACTATAGCAGAAAGGGTCTTTCTAGTAGTTGCACATCAAATCTAAGCTGTTTGAAGTGTTTTTCCAAAGTAATCAACATTTTTAAGTTTGGCGTTCCGGAATCAACCTTATCTCAGGCTGAAAACGTATTTTACGCATTGTGCCATAACTTTGCAGGAAAGCTTCAGAACATTAAATTTTCACCTCCCACTATAGCAGAAAGGGTCTTTCTAGTACTTGTTCATCGAATCTAAGCTGTCTGAAAGGTTTTTCCAAAGTTATCAACATTTTTATGTTTGGCGTTCCGGAATTGACCTTATGTCAGGCTGAAAACGCGTTTTCTGCATTGTGACATAGCTTTGCAGGGAAGCTTCAGAACATGAAATTTTAACCTCCCACGATAGCAGAAAGGGTCTTTCTAGGAGTTGCACATCAAATCGAAGCTTTTTGAATTGTTTTTCCAAAGTTATCAACACTTTTATCTTTGGTGTTCCGGAATCAACCTTATCTGAGGCTGAAAACGCGTTTTACGCATTGTGCCATAACTTTGCAGGAAAGTTTCAGAACATGAAATTTTCAACTCCCACTATAGCAGAAAGGCTCTTTCTAGTAGTTGCACATCAAATCTAAGCTGTCTAAAGAGTTTTTCCAAAGTTATCAATATTTTTATGTTTGGCGTTCCGGAATCGACCTTATCTCAGGCTGAAAACGCGTTTTACGCATGGTGCCATAACTATGCAGGGAAGCTTCAGAACATCGAATTTTCACCTCCCACTATAGCAGAAAGGGTCTTTCTAGTATTTGCACATCAAATCTAAGCAGTCTAAAGTGTTTTTCGAAAGTAATCAACATTTTTATGTTTGACGTTCCGGAATCAACCTTATCTCAGGCTGAACACCCCGTTTTCTGCATTGTGCCATAACTTTGCAGGGATGCATCAGAAAATGACATTTCAAAGTTCCACAATAGCAGAAAAGGTCTTTATAGTAGTTGCACATCAAATCTAAGCTGTCTGAAGTGTTTTTCCAAAGTTATCAACTTTTTTATGTTTCTCATTCCTGAACCCACCTGAAATCAGGCTGAAAATGTGTTTTCTGCATTGTGCCATAACTTTGCAAGGAAGCTTCAGAACATGAAATTTTCACATCCCACTATAGCAGAAAGGGTCGTTCTAGTAGTTGCACCATCAAAGCTAAGCTGTCTGAAGTGTTTTTCCAAAGTTATCAACATTTTAATGTTTGGCGTTCCGGAAACGACCTTATCTCAGGCTGAAAATGCGTTTTACGCATTGTGCCATAACTTTGGAGGGAAGCTTCAGAACATCGAATTTTCACCACCCACTATAGCAGAAACGGTCTTTCTAGTAGTTGCACATCAAATCTAAGCAGTCCGAGGTGTTTTACCAAAGTTATCAACATTTTTGTGTTTGGCGTTCCGGAATCGACCATATCTCAGGCTGAAAACGAGTTTTCTGCATTGTGCCATAACTTTGCAGGGAAGCTTCAGAACATGAAATTTTCACCTCCCACAATAGCAGAAAGGGTCTTTCTAGTAGTTGCAGATAAAATCTAAGCTGTCTGAAGTGTTTTTCCAAAATTATCAACAGTTTTATGTTTGGCATTCCGGAATCGACCTTATCTCAGGCTGTAAACGCGTTTTACGCATGGTGCCATAACTTTGCAGGGAAGCTTCAGAACATCGAATTTTCACCTCCCACAATAGCAGAAAGGGTCTTTCTAGTAGTTTCACGTGAAATCTAAGCTGTCTGAAGTGTTTTGCCAAAGTTATCAAAACTGTTATGTTTGGCGTTCCGGAATCGACTTTATCTCAGGCTGAAAACGTGTTTTCCCCATTGTGCCATAACTTTGCAAGGGAGCTTCAGAACATGAAATTTTATACTTCCACTATAGCAGAAAAGGTCTTTCTGGTAGTTGCACATCAAATCTAAGCTGTCTGAAGTGTTTTTCCAAAGTTTTCAACATTTTTATGTTTGGCGTTCGGGAACCCACCTTATCTCAAGCTGAAAACGCGTTTTCTGCATTGTGCCATAACTTTGCAGGAAACTTCAGAACATGAAATTTTCACCTCCCACTATAGCAGAAAGTGGCTTTCTAGTAGTTGCACATCAAATCGAAGCTGTCTGAAGTGTTTTTCCAAAGTTATCAACATTTTTATGTTTGGCGATCCGGAATCAACCTTATCTCAGACTGAAAACCTGTTTTCTGCATTGTGCCATAACTTTGCAGGGAAACTTCAGAACGTGAAATTTTCACCTCCAACTATAGCAGAAAGGGTCTTTCTAGTAGTTGCACATCAAATCTAAGCTGTCTGAAATGTTTTTCCAAAGTTATCAACATTTTTATGTTTGGCGTTCCGGAATCGACCTTATCTCATGCTTAAAACGCGTTTTACGCATTGTGCCATAACTTTGCAGGGAACCTTTAGAACATGAAATTTTCACCTCCCACGATAGCAGAAAGGGACTTTCTAGTAGTTGCACATCAAATCTAAGCTGTCTGATGAGTTTTTCCAAAGTTATCAACATTTTCAAGTTTGGCGTCCCGGAACCCACCTTATCTCAGGCTGAAAACGCGTTTTCTGCATTGTGCCATAACTTTGCAGGGAAGCTTCAGAACATGACATTTTCACCTCCCACTATAGCATAAAGGGTCTCTCTAGTAGTTGCACATCAAATCTAAGCTGTCTGAAGTGTTTTTCCAAAGTTATCAACATGTTTATGTTTGGCGTTCCGGAATCGACCTTATCTCAGGCTGAAAACGCGTTTTACGCATGGTGCCATAACTTTGCAGGGAAGCTTCACAACATCGAATTTTCACCTCCCACTATAGCAGAAACGGTCTTTCTCGTAGTTGCACATCGAATCTAAGCTGTCTGAAGTGTGTTTTCAAAGTTATCAACACTTTTATGTTTGGCGTTCCAGAATCGACCTTATCTCAGGCTGAAAACGCATTTTCTGCATTGTGCCATAACTTTGCAGGGAAGCTTCAGAACATGACATTTTAAACTTCCACTATAGCAGAAAGGGTCATTCTAGTAGTTGCACATCAAAGCTAAGCTGTCTGAAGTGTTTTTCCAAAGTTATCAACATTTTTATGTTTGGCGTTCCGGAATCGACCTTATCTCAGACTGAAAACGCGTTTTACGCATTATGCCATAACTTTGCAGGGAAGCTTCAGAACGTGAAATTTTCACATCCCACAATAGCAGAAAGTGTCTTTCTCGTAGTTACACATTAAAGCTAAGCTGTCTGAAGTGTTTTTCCAAACTTATCAACATTTTTATGTTTGGCGTTCCGGAGTCGACCTTATCTCAGGCTGAAAACGCGTTTTACGCATGGTGCCATAACTTTGGAAGGAAGCTTCAGAACATGAATTTTTCACCTCCCACAATGGCAAAAAGGGTCTTTCAAGTAGTTGCACATCAAATCTAAGCTGTCTAAAGTGTTTTTCCAAAATTATCAACAGTTTTATATTTGGCATTCCGGAATCGATCTTATCTCAGGCTGTAAACGCGTTTTACGCATGGTGCCGTAACTTTGCAGGGAAGCTTCAGAACATGAAATTTTCACCTCCCACTATAGCAGAAACGGTCTTTCTAGTAGTTTCACGTGGAATCCAAGCTGTCTGAAGTGTTTTTCCAAAGTTATCAACATTTTTACGTTTGGCGTTTCGGAAGCGAACTTATCTCCGGATGAAAATGCGTTTTCTGCATTGTGCCATAACTTTGCAGGGAAGCTTCAGAACATGAAATTTTAACATCCCACTATGGCAGAAAGGGTCTTTCCAGTAGTTGCACATCAAATCTAAGCTGTCTGAAGTGTTTTTCCAAAGTTATCAATATTTTTATGTTTGGCGTTCTGGAACCCACCTTATCTTAGGATGAAAACGCGTTTTACGCAATTTGCCCTAACTTTGCAGGAAAGCTTCAGAACATGAAATTTTCACCTCCCACTATAGCAGAAAGTGTCTTTCTAGTAGTTGCACATCAAATCTAAGCTGTCTGAAGTGTTTTTCCAAAGTTATCAACATTTTTATGTTTGGCGTTCCGGAACCCACCTTATCTCAGCCTGAAAACGCGTTTTACATATTTTGCGATAACTTTGCAGGGAAGCTTCAGAAGTTGAAATTTAACATCCCACTATAGCAGAAAGGGTCTTTCTAGTAGTTGCACATCAAATCTAAGCTGTCTGATGTGTTGTTCAAAAGTTATCAACATTTTTATGTTTGGCGTTCCGGAACTCTCCTTATCTCACGCTTAAAACGCGTTTTCTGCATTGTGCCATGACTTTGCAGGGAAGCTTTAGAACATGAAATTTTCACCCCCCACTAGAGCAGAAAGGGTATTTCTAGTAGTTGCACATCAAATCTAAGTTGTCTGAAGTGTTTTTCCAAAGTTATCAACATTTTTATGTTGGCGTTACGGAACCGACCTTATCTCCGGCTGAAAACGCGTTTTCTGCATTGTGCCATAACTTTGCAGGGAAGCTGCAGAATATGAAATTTTAACCTCCCACTATAGGAGAAAGGGTCTTTCTAGTAGTTGCACATCAAATCTAAGCTGTCTGATGGGTTTTTCGAAAGTTATCAACATTTTTTTGTTTTGCATTCCGGAACCCACCTTATCTCAGGCTGAAAACGCTTTTTCTGCCTTGTGCCATAACTTTGCAGGGAAGCTTCAGAACATGACATTTTCACATCCCACTATAGCAGAAAGGGTCTTTCTAGTAGTTGCACATCAAATCTAAGCTGTTTGAAGTGTTTTTCCAAAGTAATCAACATTTTTAAGTTTGGCGTTCCGGAATCAACCTTATCTCAGGCTGAAAACGTATTTTACGCATTGTGCCATAACTTTGCAGGAAAGCTTCAGAACATTAAATTTTCACCTCCCACTATAGCAGAAAGGGTCTTTCTAGTACTTGTTCATCGAATCTAAGCTGTCTGAAAGGTTTTTCCAAAGTTATCAACATTTTTATGTTTGGCGTTCCGGAATTGACCTTATGTCAGGCTGAAAACGCGTTTTCTGCATTGTGACATAGCTTTGCAGGGAAGCTTCAGAACATGAAATTTTAACCTCCCACGATAGCAGAAAGGGTCTTTCTAGTAGTTGCACATCAAATCGAAGCTTTTTGAATTGTTTTTCCAAAGTTATCAACACTTTTATCTTTGGTGTTCCGGAATCAACCTTATCTGAGGCTGAAAACGCGTTTTACGCATTGTGCCATAACTTTGCAGGAAAGTTTCAGAACATGAAATTTTCAACTCCCACTATAGCAGAAAGGCTCTTTCTAGTAGTTGCACATCAAATCTAAGCTGTCTAAAGAGTTTTTCCAAAGTTATCAATATTTTTATGTTTGGCGTTCCGGAATCGACCTTATCTCAGGCTGAAAACGCGTTTTACGCATGGTGCCATAACTATGCAGGGAAGCTTCAGAACATCGAATTTTCACCTCCCACTATAGCAGAAAGGGTCTTTCTAGTATTTGCACATCAAATCTAAGCAGTCTAAAGTGTTTTTCGAAAGTAATCAACATTTTTATGTTTGACGTTCCGGAATCAACCTTATCTCAGGCTGAACACCCCGTTTTCTGCATTGTGCCATAACTTTGCAGGGATGCATCAGAAAATGACATTTCAAAGTTCCACAATAGCAGAAAAGGTCTTTATAGTAGTTGCACATCAAATCTAAGCTGTCTGAAGTGTTTTTCCAAAGTTATCAACTTTTTTATGTTTCTCATTCCTGAACCCACCTGAAATCAGGCTGAAAATGTGTTTTCTGCATTGTGCCATAACTTTGCAAGGAAGCTTCAGAACATGAAATTTTCACATCCCACTATAGCAGAAAGGGTCGTTCTAGTAGTTGCACCATCAAAGCTAAGCTGTCTGAAGTGTTTTTCCAAAGTTATCAACATTTTAATGTTTGGCGTTCCGGAAACGACCTTATCTCAGGCTGAAAATGCGTTTTACGCATTGTGCCATAACTTTGGAGGGAAGCTTCAGAACATCGAATTTTCACCACCCACTATAGCAGAAACGGTCTTTCTAGTAGTTGCACATCAAATCTAAGCAGTCCGAGGTGTTTTACCAAAGTTATCAACATTTTTGTGTTTGGCGTTCCGGAATCGACCATATCTCAGGCTGAAAACGAGTTTTCTGCATTGTGCCATAACTTTGCAGGGAAGCTTCAGAACATGAAATTTTCACCTCCCACAATAGCAGAAAGGGTCTTTCTAGTAGTTGCAGATAAAATCTAAGCTGTCTGAAGTGTTTTTCCAAAATTATCAACAGTTTTATGTTTGGCATTCCGGAATCGACCTTATCTCAGGCTGTAAACGCGTTTTACGCATGGTGCCATAACTTTGCAGGGAAGCTTCAGAACATCGAATTTTCACCTCCCACAATAGCAGAAAGGGTCTTTCTAGTAGTTTCACGTGAAATCTAAGCTGTCTGAAGTGTTTTGCCAAAGTTATCAAAACTGTTATGTTTGGCGTTCCGGAATCGACTTTATCTCAGGCTGAAAACGTGTTTTCCCCATTGTGCCATAACTTTGCAAGGGAGCTTCAGAACATGAAATTTTATACTTCCACTATAGCAGAAAAGGTCTTTCTGGTAGTTGCACATCAAATCTAAGCTGTCTGAAGTGTTTTTCCAAAGTTTTCAACATTTTTATGTTTGGCGTTCGGGAACCCACCTTATCTCAAGCTGAAAACGCGTTTTCTGCATTGTGCCATAACTTTGCAGGAAACTTCAGAATATGAAATTTTAACCTCCCACTATTGCAGAAAGGGTCTGTCTTGTAGTTGCACATCAGTTGTAAGCGGTCGGAAGTGTATTTCAAAAGTTATCAACTTTTTTATGTTTGACGTTCCTGAATCGACCTGATCACAGGCTGAAGACGCGTTTCACGCATTGTTCCATAACTTTGCCGTGAAGCTTCAGAACATGAAATTTTCACCTTCCACAATGGCAGAAAGGGTCTTTCTAGTAGTTTCACGTGAAATCTAAGCTGTCTGAAGTGTTTTTCCAAAGTTATCAACATTTTTATGTTTGGCGTTCCGGAATCGACCTTATCTCAGGCTGAAAACGCGTTTTAAGCATTGTGCCACAACTATGCATAAAGCTTAAGAACATGAAATTTTCACCTCCCACTATAGCAGAAAGGGTCTTTCTAGTAGTTTCACGTGAAATCTAAGCTGTCTGAAGTGTTTTTCCAAAGTTATCAACATTTTTATGTTTCGCGTTCCGGAATCGACTTTATCTCAGGCTGAAAACCTTTTTTTCCGCATTGTGCCATAACTTTGCAGGAAACTTCAGAATAAGAAATTTTAACCTCCCACTGTTGCAGAAAGGGTCTGTCTTGTAGTTGCACATCAAATCGAAGCTGTCTGAAGTGTTTTTCCAAAGTTATCAACATTTTCATGGTTGGCGTTCCGGAATCGACCTTATCTCAGGCTGAAAACCTTTTTTTCCGCATTGTGCCATAACTTTGCAGGAAACTTCAGAATAAGAAATTTTAACCTCCCACTGTTGCAGAAAGGGTCTGTCTTGTAGTTGCACATCAAATCTAAGCTGTCTGAAGTGTTTTTCCAAAGTTTTCAACATTTTTATGTTTGGCGTTCCGGAACCCACCTCATCCCAGGCTGAAAACGTGTTTTCTGCATTGTGCCATAACTTTGCAGGGAAGCTTCAGAACATGAAATTTTCACCTCGCACTATATCAGAAAGGGTCTTTTTAGTAGTTGCACATCAAATCTAAGCTGTCTGAAGTGTTTTTCCGAAGCTATCAACATTTTTATGTTTGGCGTTCCGGAATCGACCTTATCTCAGGCTGAAAACGCGTTTTACGCATGGTGCCATAACTTTGCAAGGAAGCTTCAGAACATGAATTTTTCACCTCCCACAATGGCAAAAAGGGTCTTTCTAGTAGTTCCACATCAAATCTAAGCTGTCTGAAGTGTTTTTCCAAAATTATCAACAGTTTTATGTTTGGTGTTCCTGAATCGACCTTATCTCAGGGTGAAAACGCGTTTTCTGCATTGTGCCATAACTTTGCAGGGAAGCTTCAGATCATGAAATGTTCATTCCCCACTATAGCAGAAAGTGTCTTTCTCGTAGTTGCACATCAAATCTAAGCTGTTTGAAGTGTTTTTCCAAAGTTATCAACATTTTTATGTTTGGCGTTCTGAAATCAACCTCATCTCAGGCTGAAAACGCGTTTTACGCATTGTGCCATAACTTTGCCGGGAAGCTTCAGAACATGATATTTTCAACTCCCACTATAGCAGAAAGGGTATTTCTCGTAGTTGCACATCAAATCTAAGCTGTCTGAAGTGTTTTTCGAAAGTTTTCAACATTTTTATGTTTGGTGTTCCTGAATCGACCTTATCTCAGGCTGAAAACACGATTTACGCATTCTGCCATAACTTTGCAGGGAAGCTTCAGAACATGAAATTTTCATATCCCACTATAGCAGAAAGGGTCTTTCTAGTAGTCTCACATCAAATCTAAGCTGTCTGAAGTGTTTTTCCAAAGTTATCAACATTTTTATGTTTGGCGTTCCGGAATCAACCTTATCTCAGGCTGAAAACGCGTTTTACGCATTGTTCCATAACTTTGCAGGAAAGCTTCAGAACATGAAATTTTCAACTCCCACTATAGCAGAAAGGGTCTTTCTAGTAGTTGCACATCAAATCTAAGCTGTCTGAAGTGTTTTTCCAAAGTGATCAACACTTTTATGTTTGGCGTTCCGGAATCGACCTTATCTCAGGCTGAAAACGCGTTTTCTGCATTGTGCCATAACTTTGCAGGGAAGCTTCAGAACATGAAATTTTCACCTCCCACTATAGCAGAAAGGGTCTTTCTAGTAGTTGCACATCAAATCTAAGCTGTCTGAAGTGTTTTTCCAAAGTTATCAATATTTTTATGTTTGGCGTTCCGGAATCGACCTTATTTCAGGCTGACAACGCGTTTCCTGCATTGTGGCATAACTTTGTAGGGAAGCTTCAGAACATGAAATTTTCACCTCCCACTGTAGCAGAAAGGGTCTTTCTAGTAGTTGCACATCAAATCTAAGCTGTCTGTAGAGTTTTTCCTGAGTTATCAACATTTTTATGTTTGGGGTTCTGAAATCAACCTCATTTCAGGCTGAAAACGCGTTTTACGCATTGAGCCATAACTTTGCAGGGAAGCTTCAGAACATGATATTTTCAACTCCCACTATGGCAGAAAGGGTCTTTCTCGTAGTTACACATCAAATCTAAGCTGTCTGAAGTGTTTTTCGAAAGTTTTCAACATTTTTATGTTTGGTGTTCCTGAATCGACCTTATCTCAGGCCGAAAACGCGTTTTCTGCATTGTGCCATAACTTTGCAGGGAAGCTTCAGAACATGAAATTTTCACCTCCCACTATAGCAGAAAGGGTCTTTCGAGTAGTTGCACATCAAATCTAAGCTGTCTGAAGTGTTTTCCCAAAGTTCTCATATTTTTTTGTTTGGCGTTCCGGAACCCACCTTATCTCAGGCTGAAAACTCGTTTTCTGCATTGTGCCATAACTTTGCAGGGAGGCTTCAGAACATTAAATTTTCACCTCCCACTATAGCAGAAAGGGTCTTTCGAGTAGTTGCACAACAAATCTAAGCTGTCTGAAGTGTTTTTCGAAAGTTATCAACATTTTTATGTTTGGCGTTCCGGAACACACCTTATTGAAAACGCCTTTTCTGCATTGTGCCATAACTTTGCAGGGAAACTTCAGAACATGAAATTTTCTCCTCCCACTATAGCAGAAAGGGTCTTTCTAGTAGTTGCACATCAAATCTAAGCTGTCTGAAGTGTTTTTTCCAAAGTTAGCAACATTTTTATGTTTGCCGTTCTGAAATCGACCTTATCTCAGGCTGAAAACGTGTTTCACGCATTGTGCCATAACTTTGCAGGGAAGCTTCAGAACATGAAATTTTCACTACCCACAATAGCAGAAAGGGTCTCTCGAGTAGTTGCACATCAAATCTAAGCTGTCTGAAGTGTTTTTCAAAAGTTATCAACATTTTTATGTTTGGCGTTCCGGAATCGATCTTATCTCGGGCTGAATACGCGTTTTCTTCATTGTGCCATAACTTTGCAGGGTATTTTCAGAACATGAAATTTTCACCTTCCACTATAGCATAAAGGGTCTCTCGAGAAGTTGCACATCAAATCTAAGGTGTCTGAAATGTTTTTCCGAAGTTATCAACACTTTCATGTTTGGTGTTCCGGAATCAACATTATCTCAGGCTGAAAACGCGTTTTACTCATTGTGCCATAACTTTGCAGGAAAGCTTCAGAATAAGAAATTTTAACCACCCCCTGTTGCAGAAAGGGTCTGTCTTGTAGTTGCACATCAAATCGAAGCTGTCTGAAGTGTTTTTCCAAAGTTATCAACATTTTCATGTTTGGCGTTTCGGAATCGAACTTATCTCAGGCTGAAAACACGTTTTACGCATTGTGCCATAACTTTGCATAAAGCTTCAGAACATGAAATTGTCACCTCCCACTATAGCAGAAAGGGTCTTTCTAGTAGTTGCAGATCAAATCTAAGCTGTCTGAAATGTTTTTCCAAAGTTATCAACATTTTTATGTTTGCCGTTCTGGAACCCACATCATCTCAGGCTGAAAACGTGTTTTCTGCTTTGTGCCATAACTTTGCAGGGAAGCTTCAGAACATGACATTTTCACCTCCCACTATATCAGAAATGGTCTTTCTCGTAGTTGCACGTCAAATCTAAGCTGTCTGAAGTGTTTTTCCAAAGTTTTCAACATTTTTATGTTTGGCGTTCCGGAACCCACCTCATCTCAGGCTGAAAACGTGTTTTCTGCATTGTGCCATAACTTCGCAGGGAAGCTTCAGAACATGAAATTTTCACCTCCCACTATAGCAGAAAGGAACTTTCTAGTAGTTGCACATCTAAGCTGTCTGAAGTGTTTTCCCGAAGTTATCTACTTTTTTCTGTTTGGCGTTCTGGAACCCACCTTATCTCAGTCTGAAAACGCGTTTTCTGCATTGTGCCATAACTTTGCAGGGAAGCTTCAGAACATGAAATTTTCACATCCCACTTTAGCAGAAAGGGTTTTTCTCGTAGTTGCACATCAAATCTAAGCTGTCTGAAGTGTTTTTCCAAAGTTATCAACATTTTTATGTTTGGCGTTCCGGAATCGACCTTATCTCAGACTGAAAACGCGTTTTACGCATTGTGCCATAACTTTGGAGGGAAGCTTCAAAACATCGAATTTTCACCACCCACTATATCAGAAAGGGTCTGTCTAGTAGTTGCAGATCAAATCTACGCTGTCTGAAGTGTTTGTCCAAAGTTATCAACATTTTTATGTTGTATACACTGGAAGTTCGAAAATATTATAATCAAGACCTGCTAAATAATATTTGATATTGTTTCTGATTTTTTATCATTAATTGTTTAATGTTTCGAACTTTAGTGAACCTGTATGCTTTTGATCATGCGCGTTTGAACTCACGAACAGCTGTGTGCTTGGATCTGAGAATGACCTTGAAGGCGCGCTCATTTGAAGTCATGAGAAAGTGGCCATCTTGAACTTAGTTTGAACCTGTGCGCACGTGCTGACAAAATGGAGTGGATGTACTGACCTAATATGGTGAACCGGGCATCAGTGACGTAAAAAATGATGTAAGTGCTGACGCAATTGACACTAATATGATCTATCACCGAACATGTATATTTTTGAGGGAAGGACTTCAAAAGGCCACCTGGAGAAAAACAAGATAAGTTATAGATATGACTAATTGGCTTGGCGTGAGAAAACGGATGTCGGTATGTCTTCAAAGCCGTGTGTGGCTATATAAGCGCTCGGAGATGTGACCCTGGGTTCTTGCTCTTTTTGGATCTTCGCCCGCGTCTGTCCGCCGTAAGTTTTTATCTTATCTTGGGACGGTGCTCTTGCTGTTTGCTCTCGGACCATTTGATTTCAACTCATCTTTTATTTCTCTTTTACTATTTTTGAATTAATCCTTTTTATTGAAGTAATTTTGATTATATGATTTAAGTATTTTTAATTATACGGTTTTTGAAGTGTTTTTGATTATATGGTTTTGAAGTATTCTTAATTATACGGTTTTTGAAGTGTTTTTGATTATATGGTTTTGAAGTATTCTTAATTATACGGTTTTTGAAGTATTTTTGATTATATGGTTTTTGAAGTATATGTACTAGTACCAGCGTCTGGCGGTACTTTTGATATTGTTGGGTATCAGCGTCTGGCAATACCCTTGAGTTTATGGATTTTATTATTTTTGGTTGACTTTGCTGTTTTTACTATTCTTTTATTAATTTTTTGAAGAAACATTTTTGTGACAAAAAACAAAATAAAATTGAGTACGAATTAAGTACTGAAAAGGCACAACGGCGTTGATCCCTGACTACTAAAGAATCAACTGGCTCCTACCTACTACCATCAATTGGGTTATAGGTGAGTTATTGTTTGATTTCCTCCTGTTGCACATTTAATGAGTGTCTCACATGGTAGCATCATTCCATCCTGAATTATTGTGTCAATGATTAGGTGGTAATTTTAGGCATTTATGGGGAAAATGTTATTTGAAAGGAATGGATTTAGGATCCGATCGTGAGTCCCTAAACGAAGTTAAGTAAAGAGACTACGGTAAGAGGTGTAGCATTGTAAGGTCAAGAACCTGTTTTTTAACAGGTCGGGCTAATTAAATAACCCGCTCAGTGAAGCGCCGACACTACTCACTAATATAATAAGGTATAGTTGATATGCTTATTATAGTTTTAGAACCGTGTCCGCAACAAGAGGCTGACTGAGTTGACCAACCGAGGGGCCCTTTACCAGAGAGGCAAAGGGAGGTAGTGTGCTCGGAACTAGGGACGGCTTATGTTATAGCTAATCGCCTTGTACACAAGACCTTGAAAACCTAAACCCGACGACATTTTATGTTTGGCGTTCCTGAACCCACCTTATCTCTGGCTGAAAACGCGTTTTCTGCATTGTGCCATAACTTTGCTGGGAATCTTCAGAACATGAAATTTTAACCTCCCACTATAGCAGAAAGGGTCTTTCTAGTAGTTGCACATCAAATCTAAGTTGTCTGAAATGTTTTTTCCAAAGTTATCAACATTTTTATGTTTGGCGTTCCGGAATCGACCTTATCTCAGGCTGAAAACGCGTTTCACGCATTGTCCCATAACTTTGCAGGGAAGCTTCAGAACATGAAATTTTCACCTCCCACTATAGCAGAAAGGGTCTTTCTAGTAGTTGCACATCAAATCTAAGCTGTCTGAAGTGTTTTTCGAAAGATATCAACATTTTTGTGTTTGGCGTTCCGGAATCAACCTTATCTCAGGCTGAAAACGCGTTTTCTGCATTGTGCCATAACTTTGCAGGGAAGCTTCAGAACATGAAATGTTCACCTCCCACTATAGCAGAAAGGGTCTTTCTAGTAGTTGCACATCAAATCTAAGCTGTCTGAAGCGTTTTTCGAAAATTATCAACATTTTTATGTTTGGCGTACCGGAACACACCTTATCTCAAACTGAAAACGCGTTTTCTGCATTGTGCCATTACTTTGCAGGGAAGCTTCGGAACATGAAATTTTCACGTCCCACTATAGCAGAAAGGGTCTTTCTAGTAGTTGCACATCAAATCTAAGCTGTATGAAGTTTTTTTCCAAAGTTATCAACATTTTTATGTTTGGCGTTCCGGAATCAACCTTATCTCAGGCTGAAAACGCGTTTTCTGCATTTTGCCATAACTTTGCAAGGAAGTTTCACAACATGAAATTTTCACCTCCCACTATAGCAGAAAGGGTCTTCCTAGTAGTTGCACATCAAATCTAAGCTGTCTGATGTGTTTTTCCAAAGTTATCAACATTTTTATGTTTGGCGTTCCGGAACCCACCTTATCTCAGGCTGAAAACGCGTTTTCTGCATTGTTCCTTAACTTTGCAGGTAAGCATCAGAACATGAAATTTTCAGCTCCCACTATAGCAGAAAGGGTCTTTCTCGTAGTTGCACATCATATCTAATCTGTCTGAAGTGTTTTTCGAAAGTTATCAACATTATTATGTTTGGCGTTCCGGAACCCACCTTATGTCAGGGTGAAAACGCGTTTTCTGCATTGTTCCTTAACTTTGCAGGGAAGCTTCAGAAAATGAAAGTTTCACCTCCCACTATAGCAGAAAGGGTCTTTCTAGTAGTTACACATCAAACCTCAGCTGTTTGAAGTGTTTTTCCAAAGTTACCAACATTTTTATGTTTGGCGTTCCGGAACCCACCTTATCTCTGGCTGAAAACGCGTTTTCTGCATTGTGCCACAACTTTGCAGGGAAGCTTCAGAACATGAAATTTTAACCACCCACTGTAGCAGAAAGGCTCTTTCTAGTAGTTGCACATCAAATCTAAGCTGTCTGAAGTGTTTTTCTGAAGTTATCAACATTTTTATGTTTGGCGTTCCGGAACCCACCTTATCTCAGGCTGAAAACGCGTTTTCTGCATTGTTCCTTAACTTTGCAGGTAAGCATCAGAACATGAAATTTTCAGCTCCCACTATGACAAACAGGGTCTTTCTAATAGTTGCACATCAAATCTAATCTGTCTGAAGTGTTTTTCGAAAGTTATCAACATTTTTATGTTTGGCGTTCTGGAACCCACCTTGTCTCAGGCTGAAAACGCGCTTTCTGCATTGTGCCATAACTTTGAAGGAAAGCTTCAGAACATGAAAGTTTCACCTCCCACTATAGCAGAAAGGGTATTTCAAGTAGTTGCACATCAAATCTAAGTTGTCTGAAGTGTTTTTCGAAATTTATCAACATTTTTACGTTTGCCGCTCCGGAACCCATATTATCTCGGGCTGAAAACGCGTTTTCTGCATTGTGCCATAACTTTGCAGGGAAGCTTCAGAACATGAAATTTTGACCTCCCACTATGGCAGAAAGGGTCTTTCTAGTAGTTGCACATCAAATCTATGCTGTCTGAAGTGTTGTTCCAAAGTTATTAACATTTTTACGTTTGGCGTTCCGGAACCCACCTTATCTCAGGCTGAAAACACGTTTTGTGCATTGTGCCATAAATTCTCAGGGAAGCTTCAGAACATGACATTTTCAACTCCCACTATAACAGACAGGATCATTCTAGTAGTTGCACATCAAATCTAAGTTGTCTGAAGTGTTTTTCGAAAGCTATCAACATTTTTTAGGTTGGCGTTCCAGAAACGACCTTATCTCGGGCTGAAAACGCGTTTTCTGCATTGTGCCATAACTTTGCAGGGAAGCTTCAGAACATGAAATTTTAACCTCCCACTATAGAAGAAAGGGTCTTTCAAGTCGTTGCACATCAAATCTAATCTATCTGAAGTGTTTTTCCAAAGTTATTAACATTTTTACGTTTGGCGTTCCGGAACCCACCTTATCTCAGGCTGAAAACACGTTTTGTGCATTGTGCCAGAAATTCTCAGGGAAGATTCAGAAAATGAAATTTTCACCTCCCACTATAGCAGAAAGGGTCTTTCAAGTCGTTGCACATCAAATCTAATCTATCTGAAGTGTTTTTCGAAAGTTATCAACATTTTTATGTTTGGCTATCTGGAATCGACCTTATCTCATGCTGAAAACGCGTTTTACGCATTGTGCCATTACTTTGCAGGGAAGCTTCAGAAAATGAAATTTTCACCTCCCACTTTAGCAGAAAGGGTCTTTCTAGTAGTTGCACATCAAATCTAAGCCGTCTGAAGTGTTTTTCCAAAGTTATCAACATTTTTATGTTTGGCGTTCCGGAACCCACCTTATCTCAGGCTGAAAACGCGATTTCTGCATTGTGCCATAACTTTGCAGGCAAGCTTCAGAACATGAAATTTTCACCTCCCACTATAGCAGAAAGGGTCTTTCTAGTAGTTGCACATCAAATCTAAGCTGTCTGAAGTGTTTTTGGAAAGTTATCAACATTTTTATGTTTGGCGTTCCGGAATCGACCTTATCTCAGGCTGAAAACGCGTTTCACGCATTGTCCCATAACTTTCCAGGGAAGCTTCAGAACATGAAATTTTGACCTCCCACTATAGCAGAAAGGGTCTTTCTAGTAGTTGCACATCAAATCTAAGCTGTCTGAAGCGTTTTTCGAAAATTATCAACATTTTTATGTTTGGTGTTCCGGAACACACCTTATCTCAAACTGAAAACGCGTTTTCTGCATTGTGCCATTACTTTGCAGGGAAGCTTCGGAACATGAAATTTTCACCTCCCACTATAGCAGAAAGGGTCTTTCTAGTAGTTGCACATCAAATCTAAGCTGTCTGAAGTGTTTTTCCAAAGTTAACAACATTTTTATGTATGGCGTTCCGGAATTGACCATATCTCAGGCTGAAAACGTGTTTTACGCATTGTGCCATAACTTTGCAGGGAAGCTTCAGAACATGAAATTTTCACCTCCCACTATAGCAGAAAGGGTCTTTCTAGTAGTTGCACATCAAATCTAAGCTGTCTGAAGTGTTGTTCCAAAGTTATCAACATTTTTACGTTTGGCGTTCCTGAACCCACCTTATCTCTGGCTGAAAACGCGTTTTCTGCTTTATGCCATAACTTTGCTGGGAATCTTCAGAACATGAAATCAAATCTAAGCTGTCTGAAGTGTTGTTCCAAAGTTATCAACATTTTTACGTTTGGCTTTCCGGAACCCACCTTATCTCAGGCTGAAAACGCGTTTTCTGCATTGTGCCATAACTTTGCAGGGAAGCTTCAGAACATGAAATGTTCACCTCCCACTATGGCAGAAAGGGTCTTTCTAGTAGTTGCACATCAAATCTAAGCTGTCTGAAATGTTTTTTCCAAAGTTATCAAAATTTTTATGTTTGGCGTTCCGGAATCAACCTTATCTCAGGCTGAAAACGCGTTTTCTGCATTGTGCCATAACTTTGCAGGGAAGCTTCAGATCATGAAAGTTTCACCTCCCACAATAGCAGAAAGGGTCTTTCTAGTAGTTGCGCATCAAATCTAAGCTGTCTGAAGTGTTTTTCGAAAGTTATCAACATTTTTATGTTTGGCGTTCCGGAACCCACCTTATGTCAGGGTGAAAACGCGTTTTCTGCATTGTTCCTTAACTTTGCAGGGAAGCTTCAGAAAATGAAAGTTTCACCTCCCACTATAGCAGAAAGGGTCTTTCTAGTAGTTGCGCATCAAATCTAAGCTGTCTGATGTGTTTTTCCAAAGTTATCAACATTTTTATGTTTGGCGTTCTGGAATCAACCTTATCTCAGGCTGAAAACGCGTTTTCTGCATTGTGCCATAACTTTGAAGGAAAGCTTCAGAACATGAAAGTTTCAACTCCCACTATAGCAGAAAGGCTTTTTCCAGTAGTTGCACATCAAATCTAAGCTGTCTGAAGTGTTTTTCCAAAGTTATCAACATTTTTATGTTTGGCGTTCTGGAACCCACCTTATCTCAGGCTGAAAACGTGTTTTCTGGATAGTGCCATAACTTTGCAGGGAGACTTCAGAACATGAAATTTTCTCCTCCCACTATAGCAGAAAGGGTATTTCAAGTAGTTGCACATCAAATCTAAGTTGTCTGAAGTGTTTTTCCAAAGTTATCAACATTCTTATGTTTGGCGTTCCGGAATCAACCTTATCTCAGGCTGAAAACGCGTTTTACGCATTGTGCCATAACTTTCCAGGGAAGCTTCAGAACATGAAATTTTGACCTAACACTATAGCAGAAAGGGTCTTTCTCGTAGTTGCACATCAAATCGAAGCTGTCTGAAGTGTTTTTCCAAAGTTATCAACATTTTTATGTTTGGCGTTCCGGAACCCACCTTGTCTCAGGCTGAAAAATCGTTTTCTGCATTGTCCCATAACTTCTCAGGGAAGCTTCAGAACATGAAATTTCGGCCTCCCACTATAGCAGAAAGGGTTTTTCTAGTAGTTGCACATCAAATCTAAGCTTTTGAAGTGTTTTTCCAAAGTTATCAACATTTTTATGTTTGGCGTTCCGGAATCAACCTTATCTCAGGCTGAAAACGCATTTTCTGCATTGTGCCATAACTTTGCAAGAAAGCTTCAGAACATGAAATTTTCACCTCCCACTATAGCAGAAAGGGTCTTTCTAGTAGTTGCACATCAGATCTAAGCTTTCCGAAGTGTTTTTCGAAAGTTATCAACATTTTTATGTTTGGCGTTTCGGAACCCACCTTGTCTCAGGCTGAAGAATCGTTTTCTGCATTGTCCCATAACTTCTCAGGGAAGCTTCAGAACATGAAATTTCGACCTCCCACTATAGCAGAAAGGGTCGTTCTAGTTGTTGCACTTCAAATCTAAGCTGTCTGAAGTGTTTTTCCAAAGTTATCAACATTTTAATGTTTGGCGTTACAGAATCGACCGTATCTCAGGATGAAAAATTGTTTTCTGCATTGTCCCATAACTTTGCAGGGAAGCTTCAGAACATAAAATTTCGACCTAACACTATAGCCGAAAGGGTCTTTCTAGTAGTTGCACATCAAATCTAATCTGTCTGAAGTGTTGTTCCAGAGTTATAAACATTTTTACGTTTGGCGTTTCGGAATCGACCTTATCTCAGGCTGAAAACGCGTTTTACGCATTGTACCATAACTTTCCAGGGAAGCTTAAGAGCATCGAATTTTCACCACCCACTATAGCAGAAAGGGTCTTTCTAGTAGTTTCACATCAAATCGAAGCTGTCTGAAGTGTTTTTCCAAAGTTGTCAACATTTTTATGTTTGGCTTTCCGAAACCCACCTTATCTCAGGCTGAGAACGCATTTTTTGCATTGTGCCATATATTCTAAGGGAAGGTTCAGAACATGAAATTTTCACCTCCCACTATAGCAGAAAGGGTCTTTCTAGTAGTTTCACGTGAAATCGAAGCTGTATGAAGTGTTTTTTCAAAGTTATCAACATTTTTATGTTTGGCGTTCCGGAACCCACCTCATCTCAAGCTGAAAACGCGTTTTCTGCATTGTGCCATAACTTTGCAAGGAAGCTTCAGAACATAAAAATTTCACATCCCACTATAGCAGAAAGGGTATTTCTAGTAGTTACACTTCAAATCTAAGCTGTCTGGTGTTTTTCCAAAGTTATCAACATTTTTATGTTTCTCGTTTCTGAACCCACCTTAGATCAGGCTGAAAATGCGTTTTCTGCATTGTGCCATAATTTTGCAGGGAAGCTTCAGAACATGAAATGTTCACCTGTCGCTATAGTAGAAGGGGTCTTTCTAGTGGTTGCACATCAAATCTAAGCTGTCTGAAGTGTTTTTCCAAAGTTATCAACATTTTTATGTTTGGCGTTCCGGAATCGACCTTATCTCAGGCTGAAAACGCGTTTTACGCATTTTGCCATAACTTTGCATAAAGCTTCAGAACATGAAATTTTCACCTCCCAGTATAGTAGAAATGGTCTTTCTAGTAGTTGCACATGATATCTAAGCTGTCTGAAGTTTTTTTCGAAAGTTATCAACATTTTGATGGTTGGCGTTCCGGAATCGACCTTGTCCCAGGCTGAAAACGCGTTTTACGCAATTTGCTATAACTTTGCAGGAAAGCCTCAGAACATGAAATTTTCACCTCCCACTATAGCAGAAAGGGTCTTTCTAGTAGTTGCACATCAAATCTAAGCTGTCTGAAGTGTATTTCCAACGTTATCAAAATTTTTATGTTTGGCGTTCTGGTATCCACCTTATCTCAGGCTGAAAACGCGTTTTCTGCATTGTGCCATAACTTTGCAATGAAGCTTTAGAACATGAAATTTTCACCTCCAACTATAGCAGAAAGGGTCTTTCTAGTAGTTGCGCATCAAATCTAAGCTGTCTGAAGTGTATTTCCAAAGTTATCAACATTCTTATGTGTGGCGTTCCGGAATCAACCTTACCTCAGGCTGAAAACGCGTTTTCTGCATGGTGTCATCACTTTGCAGGGAATTTTCAGAACATGAAATTTTCACCTCCCACGATAGCAGAAAGGGTCTTTCTAGTAGTTGCACAACAAATCTAAGCTGTCTGAAGTGCTTTTCGAAAGTTATCAACATTTTTATGTGTGGCGTTCCGGATCGCACCTTATTGAAAACGCATTTTCTGCATTGTGCCATAACTTTGCAGGGAAACTTCAGAACATGAAATTTTCACCTCCCACTATAGCAGAAAGTGTCTTTCTAGTAGTTGCACATCAAATCTAAGCTGTTTGAAGTGTTTTTCGAAAGTTATCAACATTTTTATGTTTGGCGTTCCGGAATCGACCTTATCTCAGGCTGAAAACGCGATTTACGCATTCTGCCATAACTTTGCAGGGAAGCTTCTGAACACGAAATTTTCAAATCCCTCTATAGCAGAAAGGGTCTTTCTAGTAGTTGCATATCAAATCTTAGCTGTCTGAAGTGTTTTTCGAAAGTTTTCAACATTTTTATGTTTGGCGTTCTGAAATCAACCTCATCTCAGGCTGAAAATGCGTTTTACGCATGGTGCCATAACTTTGCAGGGAATTTTCAGAACATGAAATTTTCACCTCCCACGATAGCAGAAAGGGTCTTTCTAGTAGTTGCAGATCAAATCTAAGCTGTCTGAAGTGTTTTTCCAAAGTTATCAACACTTTTATGTTTGCCATTCTTAAATCAACCTCATCTCAGGCTGAAAACGCGTTTTATGCATTGTGCCATAACTTTGCAGGGAAGCTTCAGAACATGAAATTTTGACTTCCCACTATAGCAGAAAGGGTCTTTCTAGTAGTTGCACATCAAATCTAAGCTGTCGAAATAGTTTTTCCAAAGTTATCAACATTTTTATGTTTGGCGTTCTGGAACCCACCTTATCTCAGGCTAAAAACGCGTTGTCTGCATTGTGCCATAACTTTGCATGGAAGCTTCCGAACATGAAAATTTAACCTCCCACTATAGCAGAAAGGGTCTTTCTAGTAGTTGCACATCAAATCTAAGCTGTCTGAAGTGTTTTTCCAAAGTTATCAACATTCTTATGTTTGGCGTTCCAGAATGGACCTTATCTCAGGCTGAAAACGCGTTTTATGCATTGTGCCATAACTTTGCAGGGAAGCTTCAGAACATGAAATTTTCAGCTCCCACTATAGCAGAAAGGGTCTTTCTAGTAGTTGCACATCAAATCTAAGCTGTCGAAATTTTTTTTCCAAAGTTATCAACATTTTTATGTTTGGCGTTCTGGAACCCACCTTATCTCAGGCTAAAAACGCGTTTTCTGGATAGTGCCATAACTTTGCAGGGAGACTTCAGAACATGAAATTTTAACACCCCACTATAGCAGAAAGGGTCTTTCTAGTGGTTGCACATCAAATCTAAGCTGTCTGAAGTGTTTTTCCAAAGTTATCAACATTTTTATGTTTGGCGTTCCGGAATCGACCTTATCTCAGGCTGAAAACACGATTTACGCATTCTGCCATAACTTTGCAGGGAAGCTTCAGAACATGAAATTTTAACCTCCCACTGTAGCAGAAAGGGTCTTTCTAGTAGTTGCACATTAAATATAAGCTGTCTGAAGTGTTTTTCCAAAGTTATCAACATTCTTATGTTTGGCGTTCCGGAATCAACCTTATCTCAGGCTGAAAACGCGTTTTACGCATTGTGCCATAACTTTGCAGGAAAGCTTCAGAACATGAAATTTTGACTTCCCACTATAGCAGAAAGGGTCTTTCTAGTAGTTGCACATCAAATCTAAGCTGTCGAAATAGTTTTTCCAAAGTTATCAACATTTTTATGTTTGGCGTTCTGGAACCCACCTTATCTCAGGCTAAAAACGCGTTGTCTGCATTGTGCCATAACTTTGCATGGAAGCTTCCGAACATGAAAATTTAACCTCCCACTATAGCAGAAAGGGTCTTTCTAGTAGTTGCACATCAAATCTAAGCTGTCTGAAGTGTTTTTCCAAAGTTATCAACATTCTTATGTTTGGCGTTCCAGAATGGACCTTATCTCAGGCTGAAAACGCGTTTTATGCATTGTGCCATAACTTTGCAGGGAAGCTTCAGAACATGAAATTTTCAGCTCCCACTATAGCAGAAAGGGTCTTTCTAGTAGTTGCACATCAAATCTAAGCTGTCGAAATTTTTTTTCCAAAGTTATCAACATTTTTATGTTTGGCGTTCTGGAACCCACCTTATCTCAGGCTAAAAACGCGTTTTCTGGATAGTGCCATAACTTTGCAGGGAGACTTCAGAACATGAAATTTTAACACCCCACTATAGCAGAAAGGGTCTTTCTAGTGGTTGCACATCAAATCTAAGCTGTCTGAAGTGTTTTTCCAAAGTTATCAACATTTTTATGTTTGGCGTTCCGGAATCGACCTTATCTCAGGCTGAAAACACGATTTACGCATTCTGCCATAACTTTGCAGGGAAGCTTCAGAACATGAAATTTTAACCTCCCACTGTAGCAGAAAGGGTCTTTCTAGTAGTTGCACATTAAATATAAGCTGTCTGAAGTGTTTTTCCAAAGTTATCAACATTCTTATGTTTGGCGTTCCGGAATCAACCTTATCTCAGGCTGAAAACGCGTTTTACGCATTGTGCCATAACTTTGCAGGAAAGCTTCAGAACATGAAATTTTCAAATCCCACTATAGCAGATAGGGTATTTCTAGTAGTTGCACATCAAATCTAAGCTGTCTGAAGTGTTTTTCCAAAGTTATCAACATTTTTTTGTTTGGCGTTCTGGAACCCACCTTATCTCAGGCTGAAAACGCCTTTTACACATTGTTTCATAACTTTGCAGAGAAGCTTCAGAACATCAAATTTTCACCTCCCACTATAGTAGAAAGGGTCTTTCTAGTAGTTGCACATCAAATCTAAGCTGTCTGAAGTGTTTTTTCCAAAGTTATCAACACTTTTATGTTTGGCGTTCCGGAATCGACCTTATCTCAGGCTGAAAACACGATTTACGCATTCTGCCATAACTTTGCTGGGAAGCTTCAGAACATTACATTTTCATATCCCACTATAGCAGAAAGGGTCTTTCTAGTAGTTGCACATCAAATCTAAGCTGTCTGAAGTGTTTTTCCAAAGTTATCAACATTTTTTTGTTTGGCGTTCTGGAACCCACCTTATCTCAGGCTGAAAACGCCTTTTACACATTGTTTCATAACTTTGCAGAGAAGCTTCAGAACATCAAATTTTCACCTCCCACTATAGTAGAAAGGGTCTTTCTAGTAGTTGCACATCAAATCTAAGCTGTCTGAAGTGTTTTTTCCAAAGTTATCAACACTTTTATGTTTGGCGTTCCGGAATCGACCTTATCTCAGGCTGAAAACGCGTTTTACGCATTGTGCCATAACTTTGCAGGGAAGCTTCAGAACATGAAATTTTCACCTCCCACTGTAGCAGAAAGGGTCTTTCTAGTAGTTGCACATCAAATCTAAGCTGTCTGAAGTGTTTTTCCAAAGTTATCAACATTTTTATGTTTGGCGTTCTGGAACCCACCTTATCTCAGGCTGAAAACGCGTTTTATGCATTGTGCCATAACTTTGCAGGGAAGCTTCAGAACATGAAATTTTCAGCTCCCACTATAGCAGAAACGGTCTTTCTCGTAGTTGCACATCAAATCTAAGCTGTCTGAAGTGTTTTTCCAAAGTTATCAATATTTTTATGTTTGGCGTTCCGGAATCGACCTTATCTCAGGCTGAAAACGTGTTTCTTGCATTGTGGCATAACTTTGCAGGGAAGATTCAGAACATGAAATTTTCACCTCCCACTGTAGCAGAAAGGGTCTTTCTAGTAGTTGCACATCAAATCTAAGCTGTCTGAAGTGTTTTTCCAAAGTTATCAACATTTTTATGTTTGGCGTTCCGGAATCGACCTTATCTCAGGCTGAAAACACGATTTACGCATTCTGCCATAACTTTGCTGGGAAGCTTCAGAACATGAAATTTTCATATCCCACTATAGCAGAAAGGGTCTTTCTAGTAGTTGCACATCAAATCTAAGCTGTCTGAAGTGTTTTTCCAAAGTTATCAACATTTTTACGTTTGGCGTTGCGGAATCGACCTTATCTCAGGCTTAAAACGCGTTTTCTGCATTGTGCCATAACTTTGCAGGGAAGCTTCAGAACATGAAATTTTAACCTCCCACTATAGCAGAATGCGTCTTTCTCGTAGTTGCACATCAAATCTTAGCTGTCTGAAGTGTTTTTCCAAAGTTATCAATATTTTTATGTTTGGCGTTCTGAAATCGACCTTATCTCAGGCTGAAAACGCGTTTTACGCATTGTGCCATAACTTTGCAGGGAAGCTTCAGAACATGAAATTTTCACCTCCCACTGTAGCAGAAAGGGTCTTTCTAGTAGTTGCACATCAAAACTAAGCTGTCTGAAGTGTTTTTCCAAAGTTATCAACACTTTTATGTTTGGCGTTCCGGAATCGACCTTATCTCAGGCTGAAAACACGATTTACGCATTCTGCCATAACTTTGCTGGGAAGCTTCAGAACATGAAATTTTCATATCCCACTATAGCAGAAAGGGTCTTTCTAGTAGTTGCACATCAAATCTAAGCTGTCTGAAGTGTTTTTCCAAAGTTATCAACATTTTTACGTTTGGCGTTGCGGAATCGACCTTATCTCAGGCTTAAAACGCGTTTTCTGCATTGTGCCATAACTTTGCAGGGAAGCTTCAGAACATGAAATTTTAACCTCCCACTATAGCAGAAAGGGTCTTTCTAGTCGTTGCACATCAAATCTAAGCTGTCTGAAGTGTTTTTCCAAAGTTATCAATATTTTTATGTTTGGCGTTCCGGAATCGACCTTATCTCAGGCTGAAAACGCGTTTCTTGCATTGTGGCATAACTTTACAGGGAAGCTTCAGAACATGAAAGTTTCACCTCCCACTGTAGCAGAAAGGGTCTTTCTAGTAGTTGCACATCAAAACTAAGCTGTCTGAAGTGTTTTTCCAAAGTTATCAACACTTTTATGTTTGGCGTTGCGGAATCGACCTTATCTCAGGCTTAAAACGCGTTTTCTGCATTGTGCCATAACTTTGCAGGGAAGCTTCAGAACATGAAATTTTAACCTCCCACTATAGCAGAAAGGGTCTTTCTAGTCGTTGCACATCAAATCTAAGCTGTCTGAAGTGTTTTTCCAAAGTTATCAATATTTTTATGTTTGGCGTTCCGGAATCGACCTTATCTCAGGCTGAAAACGCGTTTCTTGCATTGTGGCATAACTTTACAGGGAAGCTTCAGAACATGAAAGTTTCACCTCCCACTGTAGCAGAAAGGGTCTTTCTAGTAGTTGCACATCAAAACTAAGCTGTCTGAAGTGTTTTTCCAAAGTTATCAACACTTTTATGTTTGGCGTTCCTGAATCGACCTTATCTCAGGCTGAAAACACGATTTACGCATTCTGCCATAACTTTGCTGGGAAGCTTCAGAACATGAAATTTTCATATCCCACTATAGCAGAAAGGGTCTTTCTAGTAGTTGCACATCAAATCTAAGCTGTCTGAAGTGTTTTTCCAAAGTTATCAACATTTTTACGTTTGGCGTTGCGGAATCGACCTTATCTCAGGCTTAAAACGCGTTTTCTGCATTGTGCCATAACTTTGCAGGGAAGCTTCAGAACATGAAATTTTAACCTCCCACTATAGCAGAATGCGTCTTTCTAGTAGTTGCACATCAAATCTTAGCTGTCTGAAGTGTTTTTCCAAAGTTATCAATATTTTTATGTTTGGCGTTCTGAAATTGACCTTATCTCAGGCTGAAAACGCGTTTTACGCATTGTGCCATAACTTTGCAGGGAAGCTTCAGAACATGAAATTTTCACCTCCCACTGTAGCAGAAAGGGTCTTTCTAGTAGTTGCACATCAAATCTAAGCTGTCTGAAGTGTTTTTCCAAAGTTATCAACATTTTTATGTTTGGCGTTCTGGAACCCACCTTATCTCAGGCTGAAAACGCGTTTTCTGCATTGTGCCAAAACTTTGTAGGTAAGCTCCAGAACATGAAATTTTCACCTCCCACTATAGCAGAAAGGGTCTTTCTAGTCGTTGCACATCAAATCTAAGCTGTCTGAAGTGTTTTTCCAAAGTTATCAACACTTTTATGTTTGGCGTTCCTGAATCGACCTTATCTCAGGCTGAAAACGCGTTTTATGCATTGTTCCATAACTTTGCAGGGAAGCTTCAGAACATGAAATTTTCAGCTCCCACTATAGCAGAAACGGTCTTTCTCGTAGTTGCACATCAAATCTAAGCTGTCTGAAGTGTTTTTGCAAAGTTATCAACATTTTTATGTTTGGCGTTCTGGAACCCACCTTATCTCAGGCAGAAAACGCATTTTCTGCATTGTGCCATAACTTTGCAGGGAGACTTCAGAACATGAAATTTTCTCTTCCCACTATAGCAGAAAGTGTCTTTCTCGTAGTTAGACATCAAATCTAAGCTGTCTGAAGTGGCTTTCCAAAGTTATCAACATTTTTATGTTTGACGTTCCGGAATCAACCTTATCTCAGGCTGAACACCCCGTTTTCTGCATTGTGCCATAACTTTGCAGGGATGCATCAGAAAATGACATTTTAAAGTTCCACAATAGCAGAAAAGGTCTTTTTAGTAGTTGCACTTCAAATCTAAGCTGTCTGAAGTGTTTTTCCAAAGTTATTAACACTTTTATGTTTGGCGTTCCGGAACCCACCTTATCTAAGGCTGAACACCCGTTGTTGTGAATTGTGCCATAACTTTTCAGGGAAGCATCAGAACATGAAATTTTGACCTTCCACTATAGCAGAAAGGGTCTTTCTAGTAGTTGCACATCAAATATAAGCTGTCTGAAGTGTTTTTCCAAAATTATCAACATTTTTATGTTTGGCGTTCCGGAATCGACCTTATCTCAGGCTGAAAATGCGTTTTACGCATTGTGCCATAACTTTGCAGGGAAGCTTCAGAACATCGAATTTTCAACTCCCACTATAGCAGAAAGGGTCTTTCTAGTAGTTGCACATCAAATCTACCTGTCTGAAGTGTTTTTCCAAAGTTATCAACATTTTTATGTTTGGCGTTCCGGAACACATCTTATCTCAGGCTGAAAACGCGTTTCCTGCATTGTGCCATACCTTTGCAGGGAAGTTTCAGAACATGAAAATTTCACCTCCCACAATAGCAGAAAGGGTCTTTCTAGTAGTTTCACGTGAAATCTAAGCTGTCTGAAGTGTTTTTCCAAAGTTATCAACATTTTTATGTTTGGCGTTCCGGAACCCACCTCATCTCAGGCTGAAAACGTGTTTTCTGCATTGTGCCAAAACTTTGCAGGGAAGCTTCAGAACATGAAATTTTCACCTCCCACTATATCAGAAAGGATCTTTCTAGTAGTTGCACATCACATCTAAGCTGTCTGAAGTGTTTTCCCGAAGTTATCAACATTTTTCTGTTTGGTGTTTCGGAATCGACCTAATCTCAGGCTGAAAACGCGTTTTCTGCATTGTGCCATAACTTTGCAGGGAAGCTTCAGAACATGAAGTTCTCACCTCCCACTATAGCAGAATGCGTCTTTCTAGTAGTTGCTCGTCAAATCTAGGCTGTCTGAAGTTTTTTTCCAAAGTTATCAACATTTTTATGTTTGGCGTTCCGGAACCCACCTTATCTGAGGCTGAAAACGCATTTTCTGTATTGTGCCATAACTTTGCAGGGAAGCTTCAGAACATGAAATTTTAACCTGCCACTATAGCAGAAAGGGTCCTTCTAGTAGTTGCACATCAAATCTAACCTGTCTGAAGTGTTTTTCCAAAGTTATCAACATTTTTATGTTTGGCGTTCCGGATCGCACCTTATTGAAAACGCCTTTTCTGCATTGTGCCATAACTTTGCAGGGAAGCTTCAGAACATGAAATTTTCAGGTCCCATGATAGCAGAAAGGGTCTTTCTAGTAGTTGCACATCAAATCTAAGCTGTCTGAAGTGTTTTTCGAAAGTTATCAACATTTTTATGTTTGGCGTTCCAGAATCGACCTTATCTCAGGCTGAAAACGCGTTGTCTGCATTGTGCCATAACTTTGCAGGGAGACTTCAGAACATGAAATTTTCTCCTCCCACTATAGCAGAAAGGGTCTTTCTAATAGTTGCACATCAAATCTAAGCTGTCTGAAGTGTTTTTCGAAAGTTATCAACATTTTTATGTTTGGCGTTCTGGAACCCACCTTATCACAAGCTGAAAACGTGTTTTCTGCATTGTGCCATAACTTTGCAGGGAAGTATCAGAACATGAAATTTTCACGTCCCACTATACCAGAAAGGGTCTTTCTAGTAGTTGCACATCAAATCTAAGCTGTCTGAAGTGTTTTTCGAAAGTTATCAACATTTTTATGTTTGGCGTTCTGGAATCTACCTTATCTCAGGATGAAAATGCATTTTCTGCATTGTCCCATAACTTTCCAGGGAAGCTTCAGAATATGAAATTTTGACCTCCCACTATTGCAGAAAGGGTCTTTCTAGTAGTTGCACATCAAATCTAAGCTGTATGAAGTGTTTTTCCAAAGTTATCAACATTTTTATGTTTGGCGTAATGGAATCGACCTTATCTCAGGCTGAAAACGCGTTTTCTGCCTTGTGCCATAACTTTGCAGGGATGCTTCAGAAAATGAAATTTTCACTTCCCACTATAGCAGAAAGGGTCTTTCCAGTAGTTGCACATCAAATCTAAGCTGTCTGAAGTGTTTTTCAAAAGTTAAAAACATTTTTAAGTTTGGCGTTCCGGAATCGACCTTATCTCAGACTGAAAACGTGTTTTACGCATTGTGCCATAAATTTGCAGTGAAGCTTCAGAACATGAAATTTTCACCTGCCACTATAGCAGAACTGGTCTTTCTAGTAGTTGCACATCAAATCTAAGCTGTCTGAAGTGTTTTTCCTAAGTTATCCACATTTTTATGTTTGGCGTTCCGGAATCGACCTTATCTCAGGCTGATAAGCGTTTTTCGCATTGTGCCATATATTTGCAGGGAAGCTTCAGAACATGACATTTTCACCTCCCACTATAGCAGAAAGGGTCTTTCTAGTAGTTGCACATCAAATCTAAGCTGTCTGAAGTGTTTTTCCAAAGCTATCAACATTTCTATGTTTGGCGTTTCGGAATCGACCTTTTCTCAGGCTGAAAACGCGTTTTCTGCATTGTGTCATAACTTTGCAGGGAAGCTTCAGAACATGAAATTTTCTCCTTCCACTATAGCAGAAAGGGTCTTTCTAGTAGTTGCACATCAAAGTGTTCTTCCAAAGTTATCAACATTTTTATGTTTGGCGTTCCGGAATCGACCTTATCTCAGGCTGAAAACGTGTTTTCTGCATTGTGCCATAACTTTGCAGGGAAGCTTCTGAACATGAAATTTTCAAATCCCACTATAGCAGAAAGGGTCTTTCTAGTAGTTGCACATCAAATCTAAGCTTTTTGAAGTGTTTTTCCAAAGTTATCAACATTTTTATGTTTGGCGTTCTGAAATCAACCTCTTCTCAGGCTGAAAACGGGTTTTACGCATTGTGTCATAACTTTGCAGCGAAGCTTCAGAACTTGAAATTTTCACCTCCCACTATCGCAGAAAGGGTCTTTCTCGTAGTTGCACATCAAATCTAAGCTGTCTGAAGTGTTTTTCGAAAGTTTTCAACATTTTTATGTTTGGTGTTCCTGAATCGATCTTATCTCAGGCTGAAAACGCGTTTTCTGCATTGTGCCATAACTTTGCAGGGAACCTTCAGATCATGAAATGTTAATTTTCCACTATAGCAAAAAGGGTCTTTCTAGTAATTGCACATCAAATCTAAGCTGTCTGAAGTTTTTTTTTTCAAAGTTATCAACATTTTGATGTTTGGCGTTCTGGAATCGACCTTGTCTGTGAATGAAAACGCGTTTTCTGCATTGTGCCATAACTTTGCAGGGAAGCTTCAGAACATGAAATATTCGCCTCCCACTATAGCAGATAGGGTCTTTCTAGTAGTTGCACATCAAATCTAAGCTGTCTGAAGTGTTTTTCCAAAGTTATCAACATTTTTATGTTTGGCGTTCTGGAATCCACCTTATCTCAGGCTGAAAACGCATTTTCTGCATTGTGCCATAACTTTGCAGGGAGACTTCAGAACATGAAATTTTCTCCTACCACTATAGCAGAAAGGGTATTTCTCGTAGTTGCACATCAAATCTAAGTTGTCTGAAGTGTTTTTCCAAAGTTATCAACATTCTTATGTTTGGCGTTCCGGAATCAACCTTATCTCAGACTGAAAACGTGTTTTCTGCATTGTGCCATAACTTTGCAGGGAGACTTCAGAACATGAAATTTTCTCCTCCCACTATAGCAGAAAGGGTCTTTCTAGTAGTTGCACATCAAATCTAAGCTGTGGAAAGTGTTTTTCCAAAGTTATCAACATTTTTATGTTGGCGTTACGGAATCGACCTTATCTCCAGCTGAAAACGCGTTTTCTGCATTGTGCCGTAACTTTGCAGGGAGACTTCAGAACATGAAATTTTCTCCTCCCACTATAGCAGAAAGGGTATTTCTAGTAGTTGCACATCAAATCTAAGCTGTCGAAAGTGTTTTTCCAAAGTTATCAACATTTTTATGTTTGGCGTTCTGGAACCCACCTTATCTCAGGCTGAAAACGCGTTTTCTGCATTGTGCCATAACTTTGCAGGGAGACTTCAGAACATGAAATTTTCTCCTCCCACTATATCAGAAAGGGTATTTCTAGTAGTTGCACATCAAATCTAACTTGTCTGAAGTGTTTTTCCAAAGTTATCAAAATTCTTATGTTTGGCGTTCCGGAATCAACCTTACCTCAGGCTGAAAACGCGTTTTCTGCATGGTGTCATCACTTTGCAGGAAAGCTGCAGAATATGAAATTTTCACCTCCCACTATAGCAGAAAGGGTCTTTCTAGTAGTTGCACATAAAATCTAAGCTGTCTGAAGTGTTTTTCCAAAGTTATCAACATTTTTACTTTGGCGTCCCGGAATCGACCTTATCTCAGGCTGAAAACGCGTTTTCTACATTGTGCCATAACTTTGCAGGGAAGGTTCAGAACATCATATTTTCACCTCCCACTATAGCAGAAAAGGTCTTTCTAGTAGTTGCACATAAAATATAAGTTGTCTGAAGTGTTTTTCCAAAGTTATCAACATTTTTATGTTTGGCGTACTGGAACCCACCTTATCTCAGGCTGAAAACGCGTTTTCTGCATTGTGCCATAACTTTGCAGGAAAGCTTCAGAACATGAAATTTTCAACTCCCACTATAGCAGAAAGGGACTTTCTCGTAGTTGCACATCAAATCTAAGCTGTCTGAAGTGTTTTTCCAAAGTTATCAACATTCTTATGTTTGGCGTTCCGGAATCAACCATATCTCAGGCTGAAAACATGTTTTCTGCATTGTGCCATAACTTTGCAGGCAAGCTTCAGAACATGAAATTTTCACCTCCCACTATACCAGAAAGGGTCTTTCTAGTGCTTGCACATCAAATCTAAGCTGTCTGAAGTGTTTTTCCGAAGTTATTAACATTTTTATGTTTGGCGTTCCGGAATTGACCTTATGTGAAGCTGAACACGAGTTTTCTGCATTGTACCATAACTTTGCAGGGAAGCTTCAGAACATGAAAATTTCACCTCCCACTATAGCAGAAAGGGTCTTTCTAGTAGGTGCACATCAAATCGAAGCTGTCTGAAGTGTTTTTCGAAAGTTATCAACACTTTTATGTTTGGCGTTCCTGAATCGACCTTATCTCAGGCTGAAAACACGTTTTATGCATTGTGCCATAACTTTGCAGGGAAGCTTCAGAACATGAAATTTACAGCTCCCACTATAGCAGAAAGGGTCTTTCTCGTAGTTGCACATCAAATCTAAGCTGTCTGAAGTATTTTTCCAAAGTTATCAACATTCTTATGTTTGGAGTTCCGGAATCAACCATATCTTAGGCTGAAAACATGTTTTCTGCATTGTGCCATAACTTTGCAGGGAAGCTTCAGAACATGAAGTTTTCATATCCCACTATAGCAGAAAGGGTCTTTCTAGTAGTTGCACATCAAATCTAAGCTGTCTGAAGTGTTTTTCCAAAGTTATCAACATTTTTACGTTTGGCGTTCCGGAATCGACCTTATCTCAGGCTGAAAACGCGTTTTACGCATTGTGCCATAACTTTGCAGGGAAGCTTCAGAACATGAAATTTTCAGCTCCCACTATAGCAGAAAGGATCTTTCTAGTAGGTGCACATCAAATCGAAGCTGTCTGAAGTGTTTTTCCAAAGTTATCAACACTTTTATGTTTGCCGTTCCGGAATCGACCTTATCTCAGGCTGAAATCAGGATTTACGCATTCTGCCATAACTTTGCAGGGAAGCTTCAGAACATGAAATTTTCTCCTCCCACTATAGCAGAAAGGGTATTTCTAGTAGTTGCACATCAAATCTAAGCTGTCTGAAGTGTTTTTCCAAAGATATCAACATTCTTATGTTTGGCGTTCCGGAACCCACCTTATCTCAGCCAGAAAACGCGTTTTACATATTGTGCCATAACTTTGCAGGGAGACTTCAGAACATGAAATTTTCTCCTACCACTATAGCAGAAAGGGTATTTCTCGTAGTTGCACATCAAATCTAAGTTGTCTGAAGTGTTTTTCCAAAGTTATCAACATTCTTATGTTTGGCGTTCCGGAATCAACCTTATCTCAGACTGAAAACGTGTTTTCTGCATTGTGCCATAACTTTGCAGGGAGACTTCAGAACATGAAATTTTCTCCTCCCACTATAGCAGAAAGGGTCTTTCTAGTAGTTGCACATCAAATCTAAGCTGTGGAAAGTGTTTTTCCAAAGTTATCAACATTTTTATGTTGGCGTTACGGAATCGACCTTATCTCCAGCTGAAAACGCGTTTTCTGCATTGTGCCGTAACTTTGCAGGGAGACTTCAGAACATGAAATTTTCTCCTCCCACTATAGCAGAAAGGGTATTTCTAGTAGTTGCACATCAAATCTAAGCTGTCGAAAGTGTTTTTCCAAAGTTATCAACATTTTTATGTTTGGCGTTCTGGAACCCACCTTATCTCAGGCTGAAAACGCGTTTTCTGCATTGTGCCATAACTTTGCAGGGAGACTTCAGAACATGAAATTTTCTCCTCCCACTATATCAGAAAGGGTATTTCTAGTAGTTGCACATCAAATCTAACTTGTCTGAAGTGTTTTTCCAAAGTTATCAAAATTCTTATGTTTGGCGTTCCGGAATCAACCTTACCTCAGGCTGAAAACGCGTTTTCTGCATGGTGTCATCACTTTGCAGGAAAGCTGCAGAATATGAAATTTTCACCTCCCACTATAGCAGAAAGGGTCTTTCTAGTAGTTGCACATAAAATCTAAGCTGTCTGAAGTGTTTTTCCAAAGTTATCAACATTTTTACTTTGACGTCCCGGAATCGACCTTATCTCAGGCTGAAAACGCGTTTTCTACATTGTGCCATAACTTTGCAGGGAAGGTTCAGAACATCATATTTTCACCTCCCACTATAGCAGAAAGGGTCTTTCTAGTAGTTGCACATAAAATATAAGTTGTCTGAAGTGTTTTTCCAAAGTTATCAACATTTTTATGTTTGGCGTACTGGAACCCACCTTATCTCAGGCTGAAAACGCGTTTTCTGCATTGTGCCATAACTTTGCAGGGAATCTTCAGAACATGAAATTTTCACCACCCACTATAGCAGAAAGGGTCTTTCTAGTAGTTGCACATCAAATCTAAGCTGACTGAAGTGTTTTTCGATAGTTTTCAACATTTTTATATTTGGCGTTCCTGAATCGACCTTATCTCAGGCTGAAAACACGTTTTCTGCATTGTGCCATAACTTTGCAGGGAAGCTTCAGAACATGAAATTTTCAACTCCCACTACAGCAGAATGGGTCTTTCTAGTAGTTGCACGTCAAATCTAAGCTGTCTGAAGTGTTTTTCCAAAGTTATCAACATTTTTATGTTTGGCATTCCAGAATCGACCTTATCTCTGGCTGAAAACGCGTTTTCTGCATTGTGCCATAACTTTGCAGGGAAACTTCAGAACATTAAATTTTCACCTCCCACTATAGCAGAAGGGGTCTTTCTAGTAGTTGCACATCAAATCTAAGCTGTCTGAAGTGTTTTTCCAAAGTTATCAACATTCTTATGTTTGGCGTTTCGGAATCAACCTTATCTCAGGCTGAAAACGCGTTTTCAGCATTGTGCCATCACTTTGCAGGAAAGCTGCAGAATATAAAATTTTCACCTCCCACTATAGCAGAAAGGGTCTTTCTAGTAGTTGCACATCAAATCTAAGCTGTCTGAAGTGTTTTTTCAAAGTTATCAACATTTTTATGTTTGGCGTTCCGGAACCCACCTTATCTCAGGCTGAAAACGCATTTTTTGCATTGTGCCATAACTTTGCAGGGAAGCTTCAGAACATGAAATTTTAACCTCCCATTATAGCAGAAAAGGTCATTCTAGTAGTTGCACATCAAATCTAAGCTGTCTTGAAGTGTTTTTCTAAAGTTATCAACATTTTTATGTTTGGCGTTCCGGAACCCACCTTATCTCAGTCTGAAAACGGGTTTTACATATTTTGCCATAACTTAGCAGGGAAGCTTAAGAACATGACATTTTAACATCCCACTATAGCAGAAATGGTCTTTCTAGTAGTTGCACATCAAATCTAAGTAGTCTGAAGTGTTTTTCCAAAGTAAACACCATTTTTATGTTTGGCGTTCCAGAAACAACCTTATCTCAGGCTGAAAACGCGTTTTGCGCAATTTGCCATAACTTTGCAGGAAAGCCTTAGAACATGAAATTTTCACCTCCCACTATAGCAGAAAGGGTATTTCTAGTAGTTTCACATCAAATCTAAGCTGTCTGAAGTGTTTTTCCAAAGTTATCAACATTTTTATTTTTGGCGATCCGGAATCGACCTTATCTCAGGCTGAAAACGCGTTTCCTGCATTGTGGCATAACTTTGCAGGGATGCTTCAGAACATGAAATTTCCACCTCCCACTGTAGCAGAAAGGGTCTTTCTCGTAGTTGCACATCAAATCTAAGATGTCTGAAGTGTTTTTCCAAAGTTATCAACATTTTTATTTTTGGCGTTCTGGAACCCACCTTATCTCAGGCTGAAAACGCATTTTCTGCATTGTGCCATAACTTTGCAGGGCGACTTCAGAACATGAAATTTTCTCCTCCCACTATATCAGAAAGGGTATTTCTAGTAGTTGCACATCAAATCTAAGCTGTTTGAAGTGTTTTTCCAAAGTTAACACCATTCTTATGTTTGGCGTTCCAGAAACAACCTTATCTCAGGCTGAAAACGCGTTTTACACAATTTGCCATAACTTTGCAGGAAAGCTTCAGAACATTAAATTTTTACCACCCACTATAGCAGAATGGGTCTTTCTAGTAGTTCCACATCAAATCTAAGCTGTCTGAAGTGTTTTTCCAAAGATATCAACATTTTTATGTTTGGCGTTCTGAAACCCACCTTATCTCAGGCTGAAAACGCGTTTTCTGCATTGTGCCATAACTTTGCAGGGAGACTTAAGAACATGAAATTTTCTCCTCCCACTATAGCAGAAAGGGTCTTTCCAGTAGTTGCACATCAAATCTAAGCTGTCTGAAGTGTTTTTCGAAAGTTATCAACATTTTTATGTTTGGCGTTCCGGAACCCACCTTATCTCAGCCTGAAAACGCGTTTTACAGATTTTGCCATAACTTTGCAGGGAAGCTTCAGAACATGAAATTTTAACATCCCACTATAACAGAAAGGGTCTTTCTAGTAGTTGCACATCAAATCTAAGCTGTCTGAAGTGTTTTTCCAAAGTTATCAACATTCTTATGTTTGGCGATCCGGAATCGAGCTTATCTCAGGCTGAAAACGCGTTTCCAGCATTGTGGCATAACTTTGCAGGGATGCTTCAGAACATGAAATTTTCACCTACCATTGTAGCAGAAAGGGTCTTTCTAGTAGTTGCACATCAAATCTAAGATGTCTGAAGTGTTTTTCCAAAGTTATCAACATTTTTATGTTTTGCGTTCTGGAACCCACCTAATCTCAGGCTGAAAACGCGTTTTCTGCATTGTGCCATAACTTTTCAGGGAAGCTTCAGAACATGAAATTTTCACCTCCCACTATATCAGAAAGGGTATTTCTAATAGTTGCACATCAAATCTAAGTTGTCTGAAGTGTTTTTCCAAAGTTATCAACATTCTTATGTACGGCGTTCCGGAATCAACCTTATCTCAGACTGAAAACGTGTTTTCTGCATTGTGCCATAACTTTGCAGGGAAACTTCAGAACATGAAATTTTCACGTCCAACTATAGCAGAAAGGTTCTTTTTAGTCGTTGCACATCAAATCTAAGCTGTCTGAAGTGTTTTTCGAAAGTTTTCAACAGTTTTATGTTTGGCGTTCCGGAATCAACCTTATCTCAAGCTGAAAACGCGTTATACGCAATTTGCCATAACTTTGCAGGAAAGCCTCAGAACATGAAATTTTCACCTCCCACTATAGCAGAAAGGGTGTTTCTAGTAGTTGCACATCAAATCTAAGCTGTCTGTAGAGTTTTTCCTGAGTTATCAACATTTTTATGTTTGGCGTTCTGAAATCAACCTCATCTCAGTCTGAAAACGAGTTTTACGCATTGTGCCATAACTTTGCAGCGAAGCTTCAGAACATGAAATTTTCACCTCCCACTATAGCAGAAAGGGTCTTTCTCGTAGTTGCACATCAAATCTAAGCTGTCTGAAGTGTTTTTCGAAAGTTTTCAACATTTTTATGTTTGGTGTTCCTGAATCGACCTTTTCTCAGGCTGAAAACACATTTTACACATTGTGCCATAACTTTGCAGGAATGCTTCAGAACATGAAATTTTCACCTCCCACTATAGCAGAAAGGGTCTTTCTAGTAGTTGCACATCAAATCTAAGCTGTCTGAAGTGTTTTTCCATAGTGATCTACATTTTGATGTTTGGCGTTCCGGAATCGACCTTATCTGAGGCTGAAAACGCGTTTTCTGCATTGTGTAATAACTTTGCAGGGAAGCTTCAGAACATGAAATTTTCACCTCCCACTATATCAGAAAGGGTATTTCTAATAGTTGCACATCAAATCTAAGTAGTCTGAAGTGTTTTTCCAAAGTTATCAACATTCTTATGTTTGGCGTTCCGGAATCAACCTTATCTCAGGCTGAAAACGCGTTTTACGCATTGCGCCATAACTTTGCAGGAAAGCTTCAGAACATGAAATTTTCAATTCCCACCACTAAAGCAGAAAGGGTTTTTCTCCTACTTGCACATCAAATGTAAGCTGTCTGAAGTGTTTTTCGATAGTTTTCAACATTTTTATATTTGGCGTTCCAGAATCGACCTTATCTCTGGCTGAAAACGCGTTTTCTGCATTGTGCCATAACTTTGCAGGGAAACTTCAGAACATGAAATGTTCACCTCCCACTATAGCAGAAAGGGTCTTTCTAGTAGTTGCACATCAAATCTAAGCTGTCTGAAGTGTTTTTTCATAGTTATCATATTTTTATGTTTGACGTTCCGGAATCAACCTTATCTCAGGCTGAAAACGCGTTTTACGCATTGCGCCATAACTTTGCAGGAAAGCTTCAGAACATCAAATTTTCAATTCCCACTAAAGCAGAAAGGGTTTTTCTCCTACTTGCACATCAAATCTAAGCTGTCTGAAATGATTTTCGAAATTTATCAACATTTTTATGTTTGCCGTTCAGGAATCGACCTTATCTCAGGCTGAAAACCCGTTTTCTGCATTGTGCCTTAACTTTGCAGGGAAGCTTCAGAACATGAAATTTTCACCTCCCACTATAGCAAAAAGGGTCTTTCTAGTAGTTGCACATCAAATCTAAGCTGTCTGAAGTTTTTTTTCCAAAGTTATCAACATTTTGATTTTTGGCGTTTCGGAATCGACCTTATCTAATGATGAAAACGCGTTTCCTGCATTGTGCCAAAACTTTGTAGGTAAGCCCCAGAACATGAAATTTTCACCTCCCACTATAGCAGAAAGGGTCTTTCTAGTAGTTGCACATCCAATCTAAGCTGTTTGAAGTGTTTTTCCGAAGTTATCAACATTTTTATGTTTGGCGTTTCGGAATCGACCTTATCTCCGGCTGAAAATGCGTTTTCTGCATTGTGCCATAACTTTGCAGGGAAGCTTGAGAACATGAAGTTTTAACCTCCCACTATAGCAGAAAAGGTCATTCTAGCAGTTGCACATCAAATCTAAGCTGTCTTGAAGTGTTTTTCTGAAGTTATCAACATTTTTATGTTTGGCGTTCCGGAACCCACCTTATCTCACCCTGAAAACGCGTTTTACATATTTTGCCATAACTTTGCAGGGAAGCTTCAGAACATGAAATTTTAACATCCCACTATGGCAGAAAGGGTCTTTCTAGTAGTTGCACATCAAATCTAAGCTGTCTGAAGTGTTTTTCCAAAGTTATCAACATTTTTATGTTTGGCGTTCTGGAACCCACCTAATCTCAGGCTGAAAACGCGTTTCCTGCATTGTTGCATAACTTCGCAGGGATGCATCAGAACATGAAATGTTCGCCTCCCACTATAGCAGATAGGGTCTTTCGAGGAGTTGCACATCAAATCTAAGCTGTCTGAAGTGTTTTTCCAAAGTTATCAACATTTTTATGTTTGGCGTTCTGGAACCCACCTTATCTCAGGCTGAAAACGCGTTTTCTGCAATGTGCCATAACTTTGCAGGGAAGCTTCAGAACATGAAGTTTTAACCTCCCACTATAGCAGAAAAGGTCATTATAGTAGTTGCACATCGAATCTAAGCTGTCTTGAAGTGTTTTTCTGAAGTTATCAACATTTTTATGTTTGGCGTTCCGGAACCCACCTTATCTCAGCCTGAAAACGCGTTTTACATATTTTGCCATAACTTTGCAGGGAAGCTTCAGAACATGAAATTTTTACATCCCACTATAGCAGAAAGGGTCTTTCTAGTAGTTGCACATCAAATCTAAGCTGTCTGAAGTGTTTTTCCAAAGTTAACAACATTTTTATGTTTGGCGTTCTGGAACCCACCTAATCTCAGGCTGAAAACGCGTTTTCTGCATTGTGCCATAACTTTTCAGGGAAGCTTCAGAACATGAAATGTTCGCCTCCCACTATAGCAGATAGGGTCTTTCTAGTAGTTGCACATCAAATCTAAGCTGTCTGAAGTGTTTTTCCAAAGTTATCAATATTTTTATGTTTGGCGTTCCGGAATCGACCTTATCTCAGGCTGAAAACGCGTTTCCTGCATTGTGGTATAACTTTGCAGGGAAGCTTCAGAACATGAAATTTTCACCTCCCACTGTAGCTAAAAGGGTCTTTCTCGTAGTTGCACATCAAATCTAAGCTGTCTGAAGTGTTTTTCCAAAGTTATCAATATTTTTATGTTTGGCGTTCTGGAACCCACCTAATGCCAGGCTGAAAACGCGTTTCCTGCATTGTTGCATAACTTTGCAGGGATGCATCAGAACATGAAATGTTCGCCTCCCACTGTAGCAGATAGGGTCTTTCGAGGAGTTGCACATCAAATCTAAGCTGTCTGAAGTGTTTTTCCAAAGTTATCAACAATTTTATGTTTGGCGTTCTGGAACCCACCTTATCTCAGGCTGAAAACGCGTTTTCTGCAATGTGCCATAACTTTGCAGGGCAGCTTCAGAACATGAAGTTTTAACCTCCCACTATAGCAGAAAGGGTCATTCTAGTAGTTGCACATCAAATCTAAGCTGTTTGAAGTGTTTTCCCAAAGTTATCAACATTTTTATGTTTGGCGTTCCGGAATCGACCTTATCTCAGGCTGAAAACGCGTTTCCTGCATTGTTGCATAACTTCGCAGGGATGCATCAGAACATGAAATGTTCGCCTCCCACTATAGCAGATAGGGTCTTTCGAGGAGTTGCACATCAAATCTAAGCTGTCTGAAGTGTTTTTCCAAAGTTATCAACATTTTTATGTTTGGCGTTCTGGAACCCACCTTATCTCAGGCTGAAAACGCGTTTTCTGCAATGTGCCATAACTTTGCAGGGAAGCTTCAGAACAAGAAATGTTCACCTCCCACTATAGCAGAAAGGGTCTTTCTAGTAGTTGCACATCAAATCTAAGCTGTTTGAAGTGTTTTCCCAAAGTTATCAACATTTTTATGTTTGGCGTTCCGGAACCCACCTTATCTCAGCCTGAAAACGCGTTTTACATATTTTGCCATAACTTTGCAGGGAAGCTTCAGAACATGAAATTTTTACATCCCACTATAGCAGAAAGGGTCTTTCTCGTAGTTGCACATCAAATCTAAGCTGTCTGAAGTGTTTTTCCAAAGTTATCAATATTTTTATGTTTGGCGTTCTGGAACCCACCTAATTCCAGGCTGAAAACGCGTTTCCTGCATTGTTGCATAACCTTGCAGGGATGCATCAGAACATGAAATGTTCGCCTCCCACTGTAGCAGAAAGGGTCTTTCTAGTAGTTGCACATCAAATCTAAGCTGTCTTGAAGTGTTTTTCTGAAGTTATCAACATTTTTATGTTTGGCGTTCCGGAACCCACCTTATCTCAGCCTGAAAACGCGTTTTACATATTTTGCCATAACTTTGCAGGGAAGCTTCAGAACATGAAATGTTCGCCTCCCACTATAGCAGATAGGGTCTTTCTAGTAGTTGCACATCAAATCTAAGCTGTCTGAAGTGTTTTTCCAAAGTTATCAATATTTTTATGTTTGGCGTTCCGGAATCGACCTTATCTCAGGCTGAAAACGCGTTTCCTGCATTGTGGTATAACTTTGCAGGGAAGCTTCAGAACATGAAATTTTCACCTCCCACTGTAGCTAAAAGGGTCTTTCTCGTAGTTGCACATCAAATCTAAGCTGTCTGAAGTGTTTTTCCAAAGTTATCAATATTTTTATGTTTGGCGTTCTGGAACCCACCTAATTCCAGGCTGAAAACGCGTTTCCTGCATTGTTGCATAACTTTGCAGGGATGCATCAGAACATGAAATGTTCGCCTCCCACTGTAGCAGATAGGGTCTTTCGAGGAGTTGCACATCAAATCTAAGCTGTCTGAAGTGTTTTTCCAAAGTTATCAACAATTTTATGTTTGGCGTTCTGGAACCCACCTTATCTCAGGCTGAAAACGCGTTTTCTGCAATGTGCCATAACTTTGCAGGGCAGCTTCAGAACATGAAGTTTTAACCTCCCACTATAGCAGAAAGGGTCATTCTAGTAGTTGCACATCAAATCTAAGCTGTTTGAAGTGTTTTCCCAAAGTTATCAACATTTTTATGTTTGGCGTTTCGGAATCGACCTTATGTCCGGCTGAAAATGCGTTTTCTGCATTGTGCCATAACTTTGCAGGGAAGCTTGAGAACATGAAGTTTTAACCTCCCACTATAGCAGAAAAGGTCATTCTAGTAGTTGCACATCAAATCTAAGCTGTCTTGAAGTGTTTTTCTGAAGTTATCAACATTTTTATGTTTGGCGTTCCGGAACCCACCTTATCTCAGCCTGAAAACGCGTTTTACATATTTTGCCATAACTTTGCAGGGAAGCTTCAGAACATGAAATTTTTACATCCCACTATAGCAGAAAGGGTCTTTCTAGTAGTTGCACATCAAATCTAAGCTGTCTGAAGTGTTTTTCCAAAGTTATCAATATTTTTATGTTTGGCGTTCCGGAACTCACCTTATCTCAGGCTGAAAACGCGTTCTGTGCATTGTGCCATAACTTTTCAGGGAAGCTTCAGAACATGAAATGTTCACCTCCCACTATAGCAGAAAGGGTCTTTCTAGTAGTTGCACATCAAATCTAAGCTGTCTGAAGTGTTTTTCCAGAGTTATCAACATTTTTATGATTTGCGTTCCGGAACCCACCTTTTCTCAGGCTGAAAACGCGTTTTCTGCATTGTGCCATAATTTTGCAGGGAAGCTTCAGAACATGACATTTTCACCTCCCACTATAGCATAAAGGGTCTTTCTAGTTGTTGCACATCAAATCTAAGCTGTTTGAAGTGTTTTTCCAAAGTAATCAACATTTTTATATTTGGCGTTCCGGAATCAACCTAATATCAGGCTGAAAACGCATTTTACGCATTGTGCCATAACTTTGCAGGAAACCTTCAGAACATTAAATTTTCACCTCCCACTATAGCAGAAAGGGTCTTTTTAGTACTTGCACATCAAATCTAAGCTGTCTGAAGTTTTTTTTCCAAAGTTATCAACATTTTGATGTTTGGCGTTTCGGAATCGACCTTATCTAATGATGAAAACGCGTTTCCTGCATTGTGCCAAAACTTTGTAGGTAAGCCCCAGAACATGAAATTTTCACCTCCCACTATAGCAGAAAGGTTCTTTCTAGTAGTTGCACATCCAATCTAAGCTGTTTGAAGTGTTTTTCCGAAGTTATCAACATTTTTATGTTTGGCGTTTCGGAATCGACCTTATCTCCGGCTGAAAATGCGTTTTCTGCATTGTGCCATAACTTTGCAGGGAAGCTTGAGAACATGAAGTTTTAACCTCCCACTATAGCAGAAAAGGTCATTCTAGCAGTTGCACATCAAATCTAAGCTGTCTTGAAGTGTTTTACTGAAGTTATCAACATTTTTATGTTTGGCGTTCCGGAACCCACCTTATCTCACCCTGAAAACGCGTTTTACATATTTTGCCATAACGCGTTCTGTGCATTGTGCCATAACTTCTCAGGGATGCTTCAGAACATGAAATGTTCACCTCCCACTATAGCAGAAAGGGTCTTTCTAGTAGTTGCACATCAAATCTAAGCTGTCTGAAGTGTTTTTCCAGAGTTATCAACATTTTTATGTTTGGCGTTTCGGAACTCACCTTATCTCAGGCTGAAAACGCGTTTTCTGCATTGTTCCTTAACTTTGCAGAGAAGCTTCAGAACATGAAATTTTCAACTCCCACTATAACAGACAGGGTCTTTCGAGTAGTTGCACATCAAATCTAAGCTGTCTGAAGTGTTTTTCCAAAGATATCAACATTTTTATGATTTGCGTTCCGGAACCCACCTTTTCTCAGGCTGAAAACGCGTTTTCTGCATTGTGCCATAATTTTGCAGGGAAGCTTCAGAACATGACATTTTCACCTCCCACTATAGCAGAAACGGTCTTTCCAGTAGTTGCACATCAAATCTAAGCTGTCTGATGTGTTTTTCCAAAGTTATCAACATTTTTATGTTTGGCGTTCCGGAATCGACCTTATCTCAGGCTGAAAACGCGTTGTACGCCTTTTGCATAAATTTGCAGGGAAGCTTCAGAACATGGAATTTTCACTACCAACTATAGCAGAAAGGGTCTTACTAGTATTTGCACATCAACTCTATGCTGTCTGAAGTGTCTTTCCAAAGTTATCAACATTTTTATGTTTGGCGTTTCGGAACCCACCTTATGTCAGGATGAAAATGCGTTTTCTGCATTGTGCCATAAATTTGCAGGGAAGCTTCAGAACATGAAATTTTCACCTGCCACTATAGCAGAAATGGTATTTCTAGTAGTTACACATCAAATCTAAGCTGTCTGAAGTGTTTTTCCAAAGTTGTCAACATTTTTATGTTTGGCGTTCCGGAATCAACCTTATCTCAGGCTGAAAACGCGTTTTCTGCATTGTGCCATACCTTTGCAGTGAAGCTTCAGAACATGACATTTTCACCTCCCACTATAGCATAAAGGGTCTTTCTAGTTGTTGCACATCAAATCTAAGCTGTTTGAAGTGTTTTTCCAAAGTAATCAACATTTTTATATTTGGCGTTCCGGAATCAACCTAATATCAGGCTGAAAACGCATTTTACGCATTGTGCCATAACTTTGCAGGAAACCTTCAGAACATTAAATTTTCACCTCCCACTATAGCAGAAAGGGTCTTTCTAGTACTTGCACATCAAATCTAAGCTGTCTGAAGTTTTTTTTCCAAAGTTATCAACATTTTGATGTTTGGCGTTTCGGAATCGACCTTATCTAATGATGAAAACGCGTTTCCTGCATTGTGCCAAAACTTTGTAGGTAAGCCCCAGAACATGAAATTTTCACCTCCCACTATAGCAGAAAGGGTCTTTCTAGTAGTTGCACATCCAATCTAAGCTGTTTGAAGTGTTTTTCCGAAGTTATCAACATTTTTATGTTTGGCGTTTCGGAATCGACCTTATCTCCGGCTGAAAATGCGTTTTCTGCATTGTGCCATAACTTTGCAGGGAAGCTTGAGAACATGAAGTTTTAACCTCCCACTATAGCAGAAAAGGTCATTCTAGCAGTTGCACATCAAATCTAAGCTGTCCTGAAGTGTTTTTCTGAAGTTATCAACATTTTTATGTTTGGCGTTCCGGAACCCACCTTATCTCACCCTGAAAACGCGTTTTACATATTTTGCCATAACTTTGCAGGGAAGCTTCAGAACATGAAATTTTAACATCCCACTATGGCAGAAAGGGTCTTTCTAGTAGTTGCACATCAAATCTAAGCTGTCTGAAGTGTTTTTCCAAAGTTATCAACATTTTTATGTTTGGCGTTCTGGAACCCACCTAATCTCAGGCTGAAAACGCGTTTCCTGCATTGTTGCATAACTTCGCAGGGATGCATCAGAACATGAAATGTTCGCCTCCCACTATAGCAGATAGGGTCTTTCGAGGAGTTGCACATCAAATCTAAGCTGTCTGAAGTGTTTTTCCAAAGTTATCAATATTTTTATGTTTGGCGTTCCGGAATCGACCTTATCTCAGGCTGAAAACGCGTTTCCTGCATTGTGGTATAACTTTGCAGGGAAGCTTCAGAACATGAAATTTTGACCTCCAACTGTAGCTAAAAGGGTCTTTCTCGTAGTTGCACATCAAATCTAAGCTGTCTGAAGTGTTTTTCCAAAGTTATCAACAATTTTATGTTTGGCGTTCTGGAACCCACCTTATCTCAGGCTGAAAACGCGTTTTCTGCAATGTGCCATAACTTTGCACGGCAGCTTCAGAACATGAAGTTTTAACCTCCCACTATAGCAGAAAGGGTCATTCTAGTAGTTGCACATCAAATCTAAGCTGTTTGAAGTGTTTTCCCAAAGTTATCAACATTTTTATGTTTGGCGTTCCGGAATCGACCTTATCTCAGGCTGAAAACGCGTTTCCTGCATTGTTGCATAACTTCGCAGGGATGCATCAGAACATGAAATGTTCGCCTCCCACTATAGCAGATAGGGTCTTTCGAGGAGTTGCACATCAAATCTAAGCTGTCTGAAGTGTTTTTCCAAAGTTATCAACACTTTTATGTTTGGCGTTCTGGAACCCACCTTATCTCAGGCTGAAAACGCGTTTTCTGCAATGTGCCATAACTTTGCAGGGAAGCTTCAGAACATGAAGTTTTAAACTCCCACTATAGCAGAAAAGGTCATTATAGTAGTTGCACATCGAATCTAAGCTGTCTTGAAGTGTTTTTCTGAAGTTATCAACATTTTTATGTTTGGCGTTCCGGAACCCACCTTATCTCAGCCTGAAAACGCGTTTTACATATTTTGCCATAACTTTGCAGGGAAGCTTCAGAACATGAAATTTTTACATCCCACTATAGCAGAAAGGGTCTTTCTAGTAGTTGCACATCAAATCTAAGCTGTCTGAAGTGTTTTTCCAAAGTTAACAACATTTTTATGTTTGGCGTTCTGGAACCCACCTAATCTCAGGCTGAAAACGCGTTTTCTGCATTTTGCCATAACTTTTCAGGGAAGCTTCAGAACATGAAATGTTCGCCTCCCACTATAGCAGATAGGGTCTTTCTAGTAGTTGCACATCAAATCTAAGCTGTCTGAAGTGTTTTTCCAAAGTTATCAATATTTTTATGTTTGGCGTTCCGGAATCGACCTTATCTCAGGCTGAAAACGCGTTTCCTGCATTGTGGTATAACTTTGCAGGGAAGCTTCAGAACATGAAATTTTCACCTCCCACTGTAGCTAAAAGGGTCTTTCTCGTAGTTGCACATCAAATCTAAGCTGTCTGAAGTGTTTTTCCAAAGTTATCAATATTTTTATGTTTGGCGTTCTGGAACCCACCTAATTCCAGGCTGAAAACGCGTTTCCTGCATTGTTGCATAACTTTGCAGGGATGCATCAGAACATGAAATGTTCGCCTCCCACTGTAGCAGATAGGGTCTTTCGAGGAGTTGCACATCAAATCTAAGCTGTCTGAAGTGTTTTTCCAAAGTTATCAACAATTTTATGTTTGGCGTTCTGGAACCCACCTTATCTCAGGCTGAAAACGCGTTTTCTGCAATGTGCCATAACTTTGCAGGGCAGCTTCAGAACATGAAGTTTTAACCTCCCACTATAGCAGAAAGGGTCATTCTAGTAGTTGCACATCAAATCTAAGCTGTTTGAAGTGTTTTCCCAAAGTTATCAACATTTTTATGTTTGGCGTTTCGGAATCGACCTTATGTCCGGCTGAAAATGCGTTTTCTGCATTGTGCCATAACTTTGCAGGGAAGCTTGAGAACATGAAGTTTTAACCTCCCACTATAGCAGAAAAGGTCATTCTAGTAGTTGCACATCAAATCTAAGCTGTCTTGAAGTGTTTTTCTGAAGTTATCAACATTTTTATGTTTGGCGTTCCGGAACCCACCTTATCTCAGCCTGGAAACGCGTTTTACATATTTTGCCATAACTTTGCAGGGAAGCTTTAGAACATGAAATTTTTACATCCCACTATAGCAGAAAGGGTCTTTCTAGTAGTTGCACATCAAATCAAAGCTGTCTGAAGTGTTTTTCCAAAGTTATCAATATTTTTATGTTTGGCGTTCCGGAACTCACCTTATCTCAGGCTGAAAACGCGTTCTGTGCATTGTGCCATAACTTCTCAGGGAAGCTTCAGAACATGAAATGTTCACCTCCCACTATTGCAGAAAGGGTCTTTCTAGTAGTTGCACATCAAATCTAAGCTGTCTGAAGTGTTTTTCCAGAGTTATCAACATTTTTATGTTTGGCGTTTCGGAACTCACCTTATCTCAGGCTGAAAACGCGTTTTCTGCATTGTTCCTTAACTTTGCAGAGAAGCTTCAGAACATGAAATTTTCAACTCCCACTATAACAGACAGGGTCTTTCGAGTAGTTGCACATCAAATCTAAGCTGTCTGAAGTGTTTTTCCAAAGATATCAACATTTTTATGATTTGCGTTCCGGAACCCACCTTTTCTCAGGCTGAAAACGCGTTTTCTGCATTGTGCCATAATTTTGCAGGGAAGCTTCAGAACATGACATTTTCACCTCCCACTATAGCAGAAACGGTCTTTCCAGTAGTTGCACATCAAATCTAAGCTGTCTGATGTGTTTTTCCAAAGTTATCAACATTTTTATGTTTGGCGTTCCGGAATCGACCTTATCTCAGGCTGAAAACGCGTTTTACGCCTTTTGCATAAATTTGCAGGGAAGCTTCAGAACATGGAATTTTCACTACCAACTATAGCAGAAAGGGTCTTACTAGTATTTGCACATCAACTCTAAGCTGTCTGAAGTGTCTTTCCAAAGTTATCAACATTTTTATGTTTGGCGTTTCGGAACCCACCTTATGTCAGGATGAAAATGCGTTTTCTGCATTGTGCCATAAATTTGCAGGGAAGCTTCAGAACATGAAATTTTCACCTGCCACTATAGCAGAAATGGTCTTTCTAGTAGTTACACATCAAATCTAAGCTGTCTGAAGTGTTTTTCCAAAGTTGTCAACATTTTTATGTTTGATGTTCCGGAATCTACCTTTTCTCAGGCTAAAATCGCGTTTTCTGCATTGTGCCATAACTTTGCAGGGAAGCTTCAGAACATGAAATTTTCACCTGCCACTATAGCAGAAATGGTCTTTCTAGTAGTTGCACATCAAATCTAACCTGTCTGAAGTGTTTTTCCAAAGTTATCAACATTTTTATGTTTGGCATTCCGGAATCGACCTTATGTGAGGCTGAAAACGCGTTTTCTTCATTGTGCCATAACTTTGCAGGGTATTTTCAGAACATGAAATTTTCAACTCCCACTATAGCAGAAAGGGTCTTTCTAGTAGTTGCATATCAAATCTAAGCTGTCTGAAGTGTTTTTCCAAAGTTCTCAACATTTTTATGTTTGACGTTCTGGAACCCACCTTATCTCAGGCTGAAAACGCGTTTTCTGAATTGTGCCATAACTTTGCAGGAAAGCTGCAAAATATGAAATTTTCACCTCCCACTATAGCAGAAAGGGTCTTTCTAGTTGTTGCACATCAAATCTAAGCTGTTTGAAGTGTTTTTCCAAAGTAATCAACATTTTTATATTTGGCGTTCCGGAATCAACCTAATATCAGGCTGAAAACGCATTTTACGCATTGTGCCATAACTTTGCAGTGAAGCTTCAGAACATGACATTTTCACCTCCCACTATAGCATAAAGGGTCTTTCTAGTTGTTGCACATCAAATCTAAGCTGTTTGAAGTGTTTTTCCAAAGTAATCAACATTTTTATATTTGGCGTTCCGGAATCAACCTAATATCAGGCTGAAAACGCATTTTACGCATTGTGCCATAACTTTGCAGGAAACCTTCAGAACATTAAATTTTCACCTCCCACTATAGCAGAAAGGGTCTTTCTAGTACTTGTACATCAAATCTAAGCTGTCTGAAGTGTTTTTCCGAAGTTATCAACATTTTTATGTTTGGCGTTTCGGAATTGACCATATGTGAGGCTGAAAACGCGTTTTCTGCATTGTGACGTACCTTTGCAGGGAAGCTTCAGAACATGAAATTTTAACCTCCCACGATAGCAGAAAGGGTCTTTCTAGTAGTTGCACATCAAATCGAAGCTGTTTGAATTGTTTTTCCAAAGTTATCAACACTTTTATGGTTGGTTTTCCGGAATCAACCTTATCTTAGGCTGAAAACGCGTTTTACGCATTGTGCCATAACTTTGCAGGAAAGCTTCAGAACATGAAATTTTCAACTCCCACTATAGCAGAAAGGGTCTTTCTAGTAGTTGCACATCAAATCTAAGCTGTCTAAAGAGTTTTTCCAAAGTTATCAATATTTTTATGTTTGGCGTTCCGGAATCGACCTTATCTCACGCTGAAAACGCGTTTCCTGCATTGTGGCATAACTTTGCAGGGAAGCTTCAGAACATCGAATTTTCAATTCCCATTATAGCAGAAAGGGTTTTTCTCATTCTTGCACATAAAATCTAAGCTGTCTGAAGTGTTTTTCCAGAATTATGAACATTTTTATCTTTGGCGTTCTGGAATCGACCTTATCTGAGGTTGAAAACGCGTTTTACGCATGGTGCCATAACTTTGCAGGGAAGCTTCAGAACATCGAATTTTCACCTCCCACTATAGCAGAAACGGTCTTTCTAGTAGTTGCACATCAAATATAAGCTGTCTGAAGTGTTTTTCCAAAGTTATCAACATTTTTATGTTTGGCATTCCGGAATCGACCTTATGTGATGCTGAAAACTCGTTTTCTGCATTGTGCCATAACTTTGCAGGAAAGCTTCAGAACATGAAATTTCTACATCCCACTATAGCAGAAAGGGTCTTTCTCGTAGTTGCACATCAAATCTAAGCTGTTTGAAGTGTTTTTCCAAAGTAATCAACATTTTTATGTTTGACGTTCCGGAATCAACCTAATCTCAGGCTGAAAACGCATTTTACGCATTGTGCCATAACTTTGCAGGAAAGCTTCAGAACATTAAATTTTCTCCTCCCACTATAGCAGAAAGGGTCTTTCTAGTACTTGTACAACTAATCTAAGCTGTCTGAAGTGTTTTTCCGAAGTTATCAACATTTTTATGTTTGGCGTTCCGGAATTGACCTTATGTGAGGCTGAAAACGCGTTTTCTGCATTATGCCATAACTTTGGAGGGAAGATTCAGAACACGAAATTTTAACCTCCCACTATAGCAGAAAGGGTCTTTGTAGTAGTTGCACATCAAATCTAACCTGTCTGAAGTGTTTTTCCAAAGTTATCAAGATTCTTATGTTTGGCGTTCCGGAATCAACCTTATCTCAGGCTGAAAACGCGTTTTCTGCATTATGCCATCACTTTGCAGGAAAGCTGCAGAATAAGAAATTTTCACCTCCCACTATAGCAGAAAGGGTCTTTCTAGTAGTTGCAAATCAAATCTAAGCTGTCTGAAGTGTTTTTCCAAAGTTATCAATATTTTTATGCTTGGCGTTCTGAAACCCACCTTATCTCAGGCTGAAAACGTGTTTCCTGCATTGTGCCATAACACTGCAGGGAAGCTTCAGAACATGAAATTTTCACCTCCCACTATAGTAGAAAGGGTCTTTCTAGTAGTTGCACATCAAATCTAAGCTGCCTGAAGTGTTTTTCGAAAGTTATCAACATTTTTTTGTTTGGCGTTCCGGAACCCACCTTATCTCAGGCAGAAAATGACTTTTCTGCCTTGTGCCATAACTTTGCAGGGAAGCTTCAGAACATGTCATTTTCACATCCCACTATAGCAGAAAGGGTCTTTCTAGTAGTTGCACATCAAATCTAAGCTGTTTGACGTGTTTTTCCAAAGTTATCAACATTTTTATGTTTGGCGTTCCGGAATCGACCTTATCTCAGGCTGAAAACACGTTTTCTGCATTGTGCCATAACTATGCAGGGAAGCTTCAGAACATGAAATTTTCACCTCCCACTGTAGCAGAAAGGGTCTTTCTAGTAGTTGCACATCAAATCTAAGCTGTGTGAAGTGTTTTTCCAAAGTTATCATATTTCTATGTTTGGCGTTCCAGAATTGACCTTGTCTCATGCTGAAAACGTATTTTCTGCATTGTGCCATAACTTTGCAGGGAAGTTTCAGAACATGAAATTTACACCTCCCACTATAGCAGAAATGGTCTTTCTGGTAGTTGCACATCAAATCTAAGCTGTCTGAAGTGTTTTTCCAGAATTATGAACATGTTTATGTTTGGCGTTCCGGAATCGACCTTATCTCAGGCTGAAAACGCGTTTTACGCATTTTGCCATAACTTTGGTGGGAAGCTTCATATCATCGAATATTCACCACCCACTATATCAGAAAGGGTCTTTCTAGTAGTTGCACATCAAATCTAAGCTGTCTAAAGAGTTTTTCAAAAGTTATCAATATTTTTATGTTTGGCGTTCCGGAATCGACCTTATCTCAGGCTGAAAACGCGTTTCCTGCATTGGGGCATAACTTTGCAGGGAAGCTTCAAAACATCGAATTTTCACCTCCCACAATGGCAGAAACTGTCTTTCTAGTAGGTGCACATCAAATCTAAGCTGTCTGAAGTGTTTTTCCAAAGTTATCAACATTTTTATGTTTGGCATTCCGGAATCGACCTTATGTGATGCTGAAAACTCGTTTTCTGCATTGTGCCATAACTTTGCAGGGAAGCTTCAGAACATGAAATTTTCACCTCCCACTACAGCAGAAATGGTCTTTCTAGTACTTGCACATCAAATCTAAGCTGTCTGAAGTGTTTTTCGGAAGTTATTAACATTTTTATGTTTGGCGTTCCGGAATTGACCTTATGTGAGGCTGAAAACGCGTTTTCTGCATTGTGACATAACTTTGCAGGGAAGCTTCAGAACATGAAATTTCCACGACCCACGATAGCAGAAAGGGTCTTTCTAGTAGTTGCACATCAAATCGAAGCTGTTTGAATTGTTTTTCCAAAGTTATCAACATTTTTATGTTTGGCGTTCTGGAACCCACCTTATCTCAGGCTGGCAACGCGTTTTCTGCATTGTGCCATAACTTTGCAGGGAAGCTTCAGAACATGAAATTTCTACATCCCACTATAGCAGAAAGGGTCTTTCTAGTAGTTGCACATCAAATCGAAGCTGTTTGAATTGTTTTTCCAAAGTTATCAACACTTTTATGTTTGGTGTTCCGGAATCAACCTTATCTCAGGCTGAAAACGCGTTTTACGCATTGTGCCATAACTTTGCAGGAAAGCTTCAGAACATCGAATTTTCACCTCCCATAATTGCAGAAATGGTCTTTCTAGTAGTTGCACATCAAATCTAAGCTGTCTGAAGTGTTTTTCCAGAATTATGAACATGTTTATGTTTGGCGTTCCGGAATTGACCTTATCTCAGTCTGAAAATGTGTTTTCTGCATTGTGCCCTAACTTTGCAGGGAAGTTTCAGAACATGAAATTTTCACCTCGCGCTATAATAGAGAGGGTCTTTCTAGTAGTTGCACATCGAATCTAAGCTGTCTGAAATGTTTTTCCAAAGTTATCAACATTTTTATGTTTGGCGTTCTGGAACCCACCTTATCTCAGTCTGAAAACGTGTTTTTTGCATTGTGCCATAACTTTGCAGGGATGCCACAGAACATGAAATTTTCACTTGCCGCTGTAGTAGAAAGGGTCGTTCTAGTAGTTGCACATCCAATCCAAGCTGTCTGAAGTGGCTTTCCAAAGTTATCAACATTTTTATGTTTGGAGTTCCGGAATCAACCTTATCTCAGGCAGAAAATGACTTTTCTGCCTTGTGCCATAACTTTGCAGGGAAGCTTCAGAACATGACATTTTCACATCCCACTATAGCAGAAAGGGTCTTTCTAGTAGTTGCACAAAAAAATTCTAATCTGTCTGAAGTGTTTTTCCAAAGTTATCAACATTTTTATGTTTGGCGTTCCGGAATCGACTTTATCTCAGGCTGAAAGCGTGTTTTACGCATTGTGCCATAACTTTGCAGGGAAGCCTCAGAACATGAAATTTCTACCTGCCGCTATAGTAGAAAGGGTCTTTCTAGAAGTTGCTCATCGAATCTAAGCTGTCTTAAGTGTCTTTTCGAAGTTATCAACACTTTTATGTTTGGCGTTCCAGAATCGACCTTATCTCAGCCTGAAAACGCGTTTTACGCATGGTGCCATAACTTTGCAGGGAAGCTTCAGAACATCACATTTTCACCTCCCACAATGGCAGAAAGGGTCTTTCTAATAGTTGCACATCAAATCCAAGCTGTCTTAAATGTTTTTCCAAAGTTATCAACATTTTTATGTTTGGCGTTCTGGAACCCACCTTATCTCAGGCTGAAAACGCGTTTTCTGCATTGTGCCATAACTTTGCATCAAGATTCAGAACATCAAATTTTCACCTCCCACAATAGCAGAAACGGTCTTTCTAGTAGTTGCACTTCAAATCTAAGCTGTCTGAAGTGTTTTTCCATAGTTATCTACATTTTTATGCTTGGCGTTCCGAAACCCATCTTATCTCAGGCTGAAAACGCGTTTTACGCATTGTTCCATAACTTTGCCGTGAAGCTTCAGAACATGAAATTTTCACCTCCCACAATGGCAGAAAGGGTCTTTCTAGTAGTTGCAAATCAAATGTAAGCTGTCTGAAGTGTTTTTCCAAAGTTATCAACACTTTCATGTTTGGCGTACCGGAATCGACCTTATCTCAGGCTGAAAACGCGTTTTACGCATTGTGCCACAACTTTGCATAAAGCTTCAGAACATGAAATTTTCTCCTCCCTCTATAGCAGAAAGGGTCTTTCTAGTAGTTTCACGTGAATTCTAAGCTGTCTGAAGTGTTTTTCCTAAGTTATCAACATTTTTATGTTTGGCGTTCCGGAATCGACTTTATCTCAGGCTGAAAACGTGTTTTCCGCATTGTGCCATAACTTTTCAAGGAAGCTTCAGAACATGAAATTTTAAACTTCCACCATTGCAGAAAAGGTCTTTCTGGTAGTTGCACATCAAATCTAAGCTGTCTGAAGTGTTTTTCCAAACTTTTCAACATTTTTATGTTTGGCATTCGGGAACCCACCTTTATCTCAAGCTGAAAACGCGTTTTCTGCATTGTGCCATAACTTTGCAGGAAACTTCAGAATATGAAATTTTAACCTCCCAATATTGCAGAAAGGGTCTGTCTTGTTGTTGCACATCAAATCTAAGCTGTCTGATGTGTTTTTCCAAAGTTATCAACATTTTCATGTTTGGCGTTCCGGAATCGACCTTATCTCAGGCTGAAAACGCGTTTTACGCATTGTGCCATAACTTTGCATAAAGCTTCAGAACATGAAATTTTCACCTCCCACTATAGCAGAAAGGGTCTTTCGAGTAGTTGCAGATCAAATCTAAGCTGTCTGAAATGTTTTTCCAAAGTTATCAACATTTTTATGTTCGCCGTTCTGGAACCCACCTTATCTCAGTCTGAAAACGTGTTTTCTGCATTGTGCCATAACTTTGCAGGGAAGCGTCAGAACAAGAAATTTTCACCTACCGCTATAGTAGAAAGGGCCTTTCTAGTAGTTGCACATGAAATCGAAGCTGTGTGAAGTGTCTTTAATAAGTTATCAACATTTTTATGTTTGGCATTCCTGATTCGACCTTATCTCTGGCTGAAAACGCGTTTTCTGCATTGTGCCACAACTTTGCAGGGAAACTTCAGAACATGAAATTTTCACCTCCCACAATAGCATATAGGGTCTTTCTAATAGTTGCACATCAAATCTAAGCTGTCTGAAGTGTTTTTCCAAAGTGATCAACATTTTTATGTTTTGGCGTTCCGGAATCGACCTTATCTCAGGCTGAAAACGCGTTTTACGCATTGTGCCATAACTTTGCATAAAGCTTCAGAACATTACATTTTCACATCCCACTAAAGCAGAAAGGGTCTTTCTAGTAGTTGCACATCAAATCTAAGCTGTCTGAAGTGTATTTCAAAAGTTATCATATTTTTTATGTTTGGCGTTCCTGAATCGACCTTATCTCAGGCTGAAAACGTGTTTAACGCATTGTTCCATAACTTTGCAGGGAAGCTTCAGAACATGAAATTTTCACCTCCCACAATGGCAGAAAGGGTCTTTCTAGTAGTTGCACATCAAATCTAAGCTGTCTGAAGTGTTTTTCCAAAATTATCAACATTTTCATATTTGGCGTTCCGGAATCGACCTTATCTCAGGCTGAAAATGTGTTTTACGCATTGTGCCATAACTTTGCTTGGAAGCTTCAGAACATCGAATTTTCAACTCCCACTATAGCAGAAAGTGTCTTTCAAGTAGTTGCAGATCAAATCTAAGCTGTCTGAAATGTTTTTCCAAAGTTATCAACATTTTTGTGTTTGGCGTTCTGGACCCCACCTTATCTCAGTCTGAAAACGTGTTTTTTGCATTGTGCCATAACTTTGCAGGGAAGCCTCAGAACATGAAATTTCCACTTGCCGCTATAGTAGAAAGGGTCTTTCTAGTAGTTGCTCATCGAATCTAAGCTGTCTTAAGTGTCTTTTCGAAGTTATCAACACTTTTATGTTTGGCGTTCCAGAATCGACCTTATCTCAGCCTGTAAACGCGTTTTACGCATGGTGCCATAACTTTGCAGGGAAGCTTCAGAACATCAAATTTTCACCTCCCACAATGGCAGAAAGGGTCTTTCTAGTAGTTGCACATCAAATCTAAGTTGTCTGAAATGTTTTTCCAAAGTTATCAACATTTTTATGTTTGGCGTTCTGGAACCCACCTTATCTCAGGCTGAAAACGCGTTTTCTGCATTGTGCCATAACTTTGCAGGGAAGCTTCAGAATATGATATTTTAACCTCCCGCTATTGCAGAAAGGGTCTGTCTTGTAGTTGCACATCAAATCTAAGCTGTCTGAAGTGTTTTTCCAAAGATATCAACATTTTTATGTTTGGCGTTCCGGAACCCACCTTATCTCAGGCTGAAAACGCGTTTTCTCCATTGTGCCATAACTTTGCAGGGAAACTTCAGAACATGAAATTTTCACCTCCCACTATAGCAGAAAGGGTCTTTCTAGTAGTTGCACATCAAATCTAAGCTGTCTGAAGTGTATTTAAAAAGTTATCAACTTTTTTATGTTTGGCGTTCCTGAATCAACCTTATCTCAGGCTGAAAACGCGTTTAACGCATTGTTCCATAAATTTGCAAGGAAGCTTCAGAACATGAAATGTTCGCCTCCCACGATAGCAGATAGGGTCTTTCGAGGAGTTGCACATCAAATCTAAGCTGTCTGAAGTGTTGTTCCAAAGTTATCAACATTTTTATGTTTGGCGTTCTGGAACCCACCTTATCTCAGGCTGAAAACGCGTTTTCTGCATTGTGCCATAACTTTGCAGGGAAGCTTATGTTTGGCGTTCCAGAAACAACCTTATCTCAGCCTGAAAATGCGATTTACATATTTTGCCATAACTTTGCACGGAAGCTTCAGAACATGAAATATTAACCTCCCACTTTAGCAGAAAAGGTCATTCGAGAAGTTGCACATAAAATCGAAGCTGTCTTGAAGTGTTTTTCTGAAGTTATCAACATTTTTATGTTTGGCGTTCCGGAACCCACCTTATCTCAGCCTGAAAACGCGTTTTACATATTTTGCCATAACTTTGCAGGGAAGCTTCAGAACATGAAATTTTAACATCCCACTATGGCAGAAAGGGTCTTTCTAGTAGTTGCACATCAAATCTAAGCTGTCTGAAGTGTTTTTCCAAAGTTATTAACATTTTTATGTTTGGCGTTCTGAAATCAATCTTATCTCAGGCTGAAAACGCGTTTTACGTACTGTGCCATAACTTTGCAGGGAAGCTTCAGAACATGAAATTTTCACCTCCCACTATAGCAGAAAGGGTCTTTCTAGTATTTGCACATCAAATCTAAGCTGTCGAAAGTGTTTTTCCAAAGTTATCAACATTTTTATTTTTGGCGTTTCGGAAGCGAACTTATCTCCGGATGAAAACGCGTTTTCTGCATTGTGCCATAACTTTGCAGGGAAGCTTCGGAACATGAAATATTAACCTCCCACTATAGCAGAAAAGGTCATTCGAGAAGTTGCACATAAAATCTAAGCTGTCTTGAAGTGTTTTTCTGAAGTTATCAACATTTTTATGTTTGGCGTTCCGGAACCCACCTTATCTCAGCCTGAAAACGCGTTTTACATATTTTGCCATAACTTTGCAGGGAAGCTTCAGAACATGAAATTTTAACATCCCACTATGGCAGAAAGGGTCTTTCTAGTAGTTGCACATCAAATCTAAGCTGTCTGAAGTGTTTTTCCAAAGTTATCAACATTTTTATGTTTGGCGTTCTGTAACCCACCTTATCTCAGGCTGAAAACGCGTTTTCTGCATTGTGCCGTAACTTTGCAGGGAGACTTCAGAACATGAAATTTTCTCTTCCCACTATAGCAGAAAGGGTATTTCTAGTAGTTGCACATCAAATCTTAGCAGTCTGAATTGTTTTTCCTAAGTTCTGAACATTTTTATGCTTGGCGTTCTGAAATCAATCTTATCTCAGGCTGAAAACGCGTTTTACGTACTGTGCCATAACTTTGCAGGGAAGCTTCAGAACATGAAATTTTAACCTCCCACTATAGCAGAAAGGGTCTTTCTAGTAGTTGCACATCAAATCTAAGCTGTCTGAAGTGTATTTAAAAAGTTATCAACTTTTTTATGTTTGGCGTTCCTGAATCAACCTTATCTCAGGCTGAAAACGCGTTTAACGCATTGTTCCATAAATTTGCAAGGAAGCTTCAGAACATGAAATGTTCGCCTCCCACGATAGCAGATAGGGTCTTTCGAGGAGTTGCACATCAAATCTAAGCTGTCTGAAGTGTTGTTCCAAAGTTATCAACATTTTTATGTTTGGCGTTCTGGAACCCACCTTATCTCAGGCTGAAAACGCGTTTTCTGCATTGTGCCATAACTTTGCAGGGAAGCTTATGTTTGGCGTTCCAGAAACAACCTTATCTCAGCCTGAAAATGCGATTTACATATTTTGCCATAACTTTGCAGGGAAGCTTCAGAACATGAAATATTAACCTCCCACTTTAGCAGAAAAGGTCATTCGAGAAGTTGCACATAAAATCTAAGCTGTCTTGAAGTGTTTTTCTGAAGTTATCAACATTTTTATGTTTGGCGTTCCGGAACCCACCTTATCTCAGCCTGAAAACGCGTTTTACATATTTTGCCATAACTTTGCAGGGAAGCTTCAGAACATGAAATTTTAACATCCCACTATGGCAGAAAGGGTCTTTCTAGTAGTTGCACATCAAATCTAAGCTGTCTGAAGTGTTTTTCCAAAGTTATCAACATTTTTATGTTTGGCGTTCTGTAACCCACCTTATCTCAGGCTGAAAACGCGTTTTCTGCATTGTGCCATAACTTTGCAGGGAAGCTTATGTTTGGCGTTCCAGAAATAACCTTATCTCAGGCTGAAAATGCGTTTTACATATTTTGCCATAACTTTGCAGGGAAGCTTCACAACATGAAATTTTGACATCCCACTATAGCAGAAAGGGTCTTTCTAGTAGTTGCACATCAAATCTAAGCTGTCTGAAGTGTTTTTCCAAAGTTATCAACATTCTTATGTTTGGCGATCCGGAATCTACCTTATCTCAGGCTGAAAACGCGTTTTACGCATTGTGCCATAACTTGGCAGGAAAGCTTCAGAACATGAAATTTTCATCTCCCACTACAGCAGAAAGGGTCTTTCTAGTAGTTGCATGTCAAATCTAAGCTGTCTGAAGTGTTTTTCCAAAGTTATCAACATTTTTATGTTTGGCATTCCAGAATCGACCTTATCTCTGGCTGAAAAGACGTTTTCTGCATTGTGCCATAACTTTGCAGGGAAGCTTCAGAACATGAAATTTTCATCTCCCACTACAGCAGAAAGGGTCTTTCTAGTAGTTGCATGTCAAATCTAAGCTGTCTGAAGTGTTTTTCCAAAGTTATCAACATTTTTATGTTTGGCATTCCAGAATCGACCTTATCTCAGGCTGAAAACGCGTTTTCTGCATTGTGCCACAACTTTGCAGGGAAACTTCAGAACATGAAATTTTCACCTCCCACTATAGCAGAAAGGGTCTTTCTAGTAGTTGCACATCAAATCTAAGCTGTCTGAAGTGTTTTTTCAAAGTTATCATATTTTTATGTTTGGCGTTCCGTAATTGACCTTGTCTCATGCTGAAAACGCGTTTTCTGCATTGTGCCATAACTTTGCAGGGAAGCTTCAGAACATGACATTTCAACATCCCACTATAGCAGAAAGGGTCTTTCTAGTAGTTGCACATCAAATCTAAGCTGTTTGAAGTGTTTTTCGAAAGTTATCAACATTTTTATGTTTGCCGTTCCGGAATCAACCTTATCTCAGCCTGAAAACGCGTTTTCTGCATTGTGCCATAACTTTGCAGGGAAGCTTCAGAACATGAAATGTTCACCTCCCACTATAGCAGAAAGGGTCTCTCTAGTAGTTGCACATCAAATCTAGGCTGTCTGAAGTGTTTTTCCAAAGTTATCAACAATTTTATGTTTGGCTTTCCGGAACCCACCTTATCTCAGGCTGAAAAGTGTTTTTCTGCATTGTGCCATAACTTTGCAGTGAATCTTCAGAACATGAAATTTTCACCACCCACTATAGCAGAAAGGGTCTTTCTAGTAGTTGCACATCAAATCTAAGCTGTTTGAAGTGTTTTTCCAAAGTTCTCAACATTTTTATGTTTGGCGTTCCGGAACCCACCTTATCTCAGCCTGAAAACGCGATTTACGCATTCTGCCATAACTTTGCAGGGAATCTTCAGAACACGAAATTTTCATATCCCACTATAGCAGAAAGGGTCTTTCTAGTAGTGCCACATCAAATCTAAGCTGACTGAAGTGTTTTTCGATAGTTTTCAACATTTTTATATTTGGCGTTCCTGAATCGACCTTATCTCAGGCTGAAAACACGTTTTCTGCATTGTGCCATAACTTTGCAGGGAAGCTTCAAAACATGAAATTTTCAACTCCCACTACAGCAGAATGGGTCTTTCTAGTAGTTGCACGTCAAATCTAAGCTGTCTGAAGTGTTTTTCCAAAGTTATCAACATTTTTATGTTTGGCATTCCAGAATCGACCTTATCTCTGGCTGAAAACGCGTTTTCTGCATTGTGCCATAACTTTGCAGGGAAACTTCAGAACATGAAATTTTCACCTCCCACTATACCAGAAAGGGTCTTTCTAGTAGTTGCACATCAAATCTAAGCTGTCTGAAGTGTTTTTCCAAAGTTATCAACATTCTTATGTTTGGCGTTTCGGAATCAACCTTATCTCAGGCTGAAAACGCGTTTTCAGCATTGTGCCATCACTTTGCAGGAAAGCTGCAGAATATAAAATTTTCACCTCCCACTATAGCAGAAAGGGTCTTTCTAGTAGTTGCTCATCAAATCTAAGCTGTCTGAAGTGTTTTTTCAAAGTTATCAACATTTTTATGTTTGGCGTTCCGGAACCCACCTTATCTCAGGCTGAAAACGCATTTTCTGCATTGTGCCATAACTTTGCAGGGAAGCTTCAGAACATGAAATTTTAACCTCCCATTATAGCAGAAAAGGTCATTCTAGTAGTTGCACATCAAATCTAAGCTGTCTTGAAGTGTTTTTCTAAAGTTATCAACATTTTTATGTTTGGCGTTCCGGAACCCACCTTATCTCAGTCTGAAAACGCGTTTTACATATTTTGCCATAACTTTGCAGGGAAGCTTAAGAACATGAAATTTTAACATCCCACTATAGCAGAAATGGTCTTTCTAGTAGTTGCACATCAAATCTAAGTAGTCTGAAGTGTTTTTCCAAAGTAAACACCATTTTTATGTTTGGCGTTCCAGAAACAACCTTATCTCAGGCTGAAAACGCGTTTTGCGCAATTTGCCATAACTTTGCAGGAAAGCCTTAGAACATGAAATTTTCACCTCCCACTATAGCAGAAAGGGTATTTCTAGTAGTTGCACATCAAATCTAAGCTGTCTGAAGTGTTTTTCCAAAGTTATCAACATTTTTATTTTTGGCGATCCGGAATCGACCTTATCTCAGGCTGAAAACGCGTTTCCTGCATTGTGGCATAACTTTGCAGGGATGCTTCAGAACATGAAATTTCCACCTCCCACTGTAGCAGAAAGGGTCTTTCTCGTAGTTGCACATCAAATCTAAGATGTCTGAAGTGTTTTTCCAAAATTATCAACATTTTTATTTTTGGCGTTCTGGAACCCACCTTATCTCAGGCTGAAAACGCATTTTCTGCATTGTGCCATAACTTTGCAGGGCGACTTCAGAACATGAAATTTTCACGTCCAACTATAGCAGAAAGGTTCTTTTTAGTCATTGCACATCAAATCTAAGCTGTCTGAAGTGTTTTTCGAAAGTTTTCAACATTTTTATGTTTGGCGTTCCGGAATCAACCTTATCTCAAGCTGAAAACGCGTTATACGCAATTTGCCATAACTTTGCAGGAAAGCCTCAGAACATGAAATTTTCACCTCCCACTATAGCAGAAAGGGTGTTTCTAGTAGTTGCACATCAAATCTAAGCTGTCTATAGAGTTTTTCCTGAGTTATCAACATTTTTATGTTTGGCGTTCTGAAATCAACCTCATCTCAGTCTGAAAACGAGTTTTACGCATTGTGCCATAACTTTGCAGCGAAGCTTCAGAACATGAAATTTTCACCTCCCACTATAGCAGAAAGGGTCTTTCTCGTAGTTGCACATCAAATCTAAGCTGTCTGAAGTGTTTTTCGAAAGTTTTCAACATTTTTATGTTTGGTGTTCCTGAATCGACCTTTTCTCAGGCTGAAAACACATTTTACACATTGTGCCATAACTTTGCAGGAATGCTTCAGAACATGAAATTTTCACCTCCCACTATAGCAGAAAGGGTCTTTCTAGTAGTTGCACATCAAATCTAAGCTGTCTGAAGTGTTTTTCCATAGTTATCTACATTTTGATGTTTGGCGTTCCGGAATCGACCTTATCTGAGGCTGAAAACGCGTTTTCTGCATTGTGTAATAACTTTGCAGGGAAGCTTCAGAACATGAAATTTTCACCTCCCACTATATCAGAAAGGGTATTTCTAATAGTTGCACATCAAATCTAAGTAGTCTGAAGTGTTTTTCCAAAGTTATCAACATTCTTATGTTTGGCGTTCCGGAATCAACCTTATCTCAGACTGAAAACGTGTTTTCTGCATTGTGCCATAACTTTGCAGGGAAACTTCAGAACATGAAATTTTCACGTCCAACTATAGCAGAAAGGTTCTTTCTAGTAGTTGCACATCAATTCTAAGCTGTTTGAAGTGTTTTTCCAACGTTCCAGAAACAACCTTATCTCAGGCTGAAAACGCGTTTTTCACAATTTGCCATAACTTTGCAGGAAAGCTTCAGAACATGAAATTTTTACCTCCCACTATAGCAGAAAGGGTCTTTCTCGTAATTGCACATCAAATTTAAGCTGTCTGAAGTGTTTTTCCAAAGTTATCAACATTTTTATGTTTGGCGTTCGGGAACCCACCTTATCTCAGGCCAAAAACACGTTTTCTGCATTGTGCCATAACTTTGCAGGGAGACTTCAGAACATGAAATTTTCTCCTCCCACGATAGCAGAAAGGGTCTTCCTAGTAGTTGCACATCAAATCTAAGCTGTCTGAAGTGTTTTTCGAAAGTTATCAACATTTTTATGTTTGGCGTTCCGGAACCCACCTTATCTCAGTCTGAAAACGAGTTTTACGCATTGTGCCATAACTTTGCAGCGAAGCTTCAGAACATGAAATTTTCACCTCCCACTATAGCAGAAAGGGTCTTTCTCGTAGTTGCACATCAAATCTAAGCTGTCTGAAGTGTTTTTCGAAAGTTTTCAACATTTTTATGTTTGGTGTTCCTGAATCGACCTTTTCTCAGGCTGAAAACACATTTTACACATTGTGCCATAACTTTGCAGGAATGCTTCAGAACATGAAATTTTCACCTCCCACTATAGCAGAAAGGGTCTTTCTAGTAGTTGCACATCAAATCTAAGCTGTCTGAAGTGTTTTTCCATAGTTATCTACATTTTGATGTTTGGCGTTCCGGAATCGACCTTATCTGAGGCTGAAAACGCGTTTTCTGCATTGTGTAATAACTTTGCAGGGAAGCTTCAGAACATGAAATTTTCACCTCCCACTATATCAGAAAGGGTATTTCTAATAGTTGCACATCAAATCTAAGTAGTCTGAAGTGTTTTTCCAAAGTTATCAACATTCTTATGTTTGGCGTTCCGGAATCAACCTTATCTCAGACTGAAAACGTGTTTTCTGCATTGTGCCATAACTTTGCAGGGAAACTTCAGAACATGAAATTTTCACGTCCAACTATAGCAGAAAGGTTCTTTCTAGTAGTTGCACATCAATTCTAAGCTGTTTGAAGTGTTTTTCCAACGTTCCAGAAACAACCTTATCTCAGGCTGAAAACGCGTTTTTCACAATTTGCCATAACTTTGCAGGAAAGCTTCAGAACATGAAATTTTTACCTCCCACTATAGCAGAAAGGGTCTTTCTCGTAATTGCACATCAAATTTAAGCTGTCTGAAGTGTTTTTCCAAAGTTATCAACATTTTTATGTTTGGCGTTCGGGAACCCACCTTATCTCAGGCTCAAAACGCGTTTTACGCATTGTGCCATAACTTTGCAGGGAGACTTCAGAACATGAAATTTTCTCCTCCCACGATAGCAGAAAGGGTCTTTCTAGTAGTTGCACATCAAATCTAAGCTGTCTGAAGTGTTTTTCGAAAGTTATCAACATTTTTATGTTTGGCGTTCCGGAACCCACCTTATCTCAGCCTGAAAACGCGTTTTACATATTTTGCCATAACTTTGCAGGGAAGCTTCAGAACATGAAATTTTAACATCCCACTATAGCAGAAAGGGTCTTTCTAGTAGTTGCACATCAAATCTAAGCTGTCTGAAGTGTTTTTCCAAAGTTGTCAACATTCTTATGTTTGGCGATCCGGAATCGACCTTATCTCAGGCTGAAAACGCGTTTCCTGCATTGTGGCATAACTTTCCACGGGAAGCTTCAGAACATGAAATTTTGACCTCCCACTATAGCAGAAAGGGTCGTTCTAGTAGTTGCACATCAAATCTAAGCTGTCTGAAATGTTTTTCCCAAAGTTATCAACATTTTTATGTTTGGCGTTCCGGAACCCACCTTATCTCAGGCTGAAAACGTATTTTCTGCATTGTGCCATAACTTTGCAGGGAAGCTTCAGAACATGAAATGTTCACCTCCCACGATAACAGAAAGGGTCTTTCTAGTAGTTGCACATCAAATCTACGCTGTCTGAAGTGTTTTTCGAAAGTTATCAACATTTTTATGTTTGGCGTTCCGGAACTCACCTTATCTCAGGCTGAAAACGCGTTTTCTGCATTGTGCCATAACTTTGCAGGGAAGCTTCAGAACATGAAATTTTAACCTCCCATTATAGCAGAAAAGGTCTTTCTGGTAGTTGCACATCAAATCTAAGCTATCTGAACTGTTGTTCCAAAGTTATCAACATTTTTACGTTTGGAGTTCCGGAACCCACCTTATCTCAGGACTGAAAACGCGTTTTGTGCATTGTCCCATAACTTCTCAGGGAAGCTTCAGAACATGAAATGTTCACCTCCCACTATAGCAGAAAGGGTCTTTCTAGTAGTTGAACATCAAATCTAAGCTGTCTGAAGTGTTTTTCCAAAGTTATCAAGATTTTTATGTTTGGCGTTTTGGAATCGACCTTATCTCAGGCTGAAAACGCGTTTTACGCATTGTGCCATAACTTTGCAGGGAAGCTTCAGAAAATGAAATTTTCACTTCCCACTATAACAGAAAGTGTCTTTCTAATAGTTGCACATCAAATCTAAGCTGTCTGAATAGTTTTTCCAAAGTTATCAACATTTTTATGTTTGGCGTTCCGGAACTCACCTTATCTCAGGCTGAAAACGCGTTTTTTGCATTGTGCCATAACTTTGCAGGGAAGCTTCAGAACATGAAATTTTAACATCCCACTATAGCAGAAAGGGTCTTTCTAGTAGTTGCACATCAAATCTAAGCTGTCTGAAGTGTTTTTCCAAAGTTGTCAACATTCTTATGTTTGGCGATCCGGAATCGACCTTATCTCAGGCTGAAAACGCGTTTCCTGCATTGTGGCATAACTTTCCACGGGAAGCTTCAGAACATGAAATTTTGACCTCCCACTATAGCAGAAAGGGTCGTTCTAGTAGTTGCACATCAAATCTAAGCTGTCTGAAATTTTTTTCCCAAAGTTATCAACATTTTTATGTTTGGCGTTCCGGAACCCACCTTATCTCAGGCTGAAAACGTATTTTCTGCATTGTGCCATAACTTTGCAGGGAAGCTTCAGAACATGAAATGTTCACCTCCCACGATAACAGAAAGGGTCTTTCTAGTAGTTGCACATCAAATCTACGCTGTCTGAAGTGTTTTTCGAAAGTTATCAACATTTTTATGTTTGGCGTTCCGGAACTCACCTTATCTCAGGCTGAAAACGCGTTTTCTGCATTGTGCCATAACTTTGCAGGGAAGCTTCAGAACATGAAATTTTAACCTCCCATTATAGCAGAAAAGGTCTTTCTGGTAGTTGCACATCAAATCTAAGCTATCTGAAGTGTTGTTCCAAAGTTATCAACATTTTTACGTTTGGAGTTCCGGAACCCACCTTATCTCAGGACTGAAAACGCGTTTTGTGCATTGTCCCATAACTTCTCAGGGAAGCTTCAGAACATGAAATGTTCACCTCCCACTATAGCAGAAAGGGTCTTTCTAGTAGTTGAACATCAAATCTAAGCTGTCTGAAGTGTTTTTCCAAAGTTATCAAGATTTTTATGTTTGGCGTTTTGGAATCGACCTTATCTCAGGCTGAAAACGCGTTTTACGCATTGTGCCATAACTTTGCAGGGAAGCTTCAGAAAATGAAATTTTCACTTCCCACTATAACAGAAAGTGTCTTTCTAATAGTTGCACATCAAATCTAAGCTGTCTGAATAGTTTTTCCAAAGTTATCAACATTTTTATGTTTGGCGTTCCGGAACTCACCTTATCTCAGGCTGAAAACGCGTTTTTTGCATTGTGCCATAACTTTGCAGGGAAGCTTCAGAACTTGAAATTTTAACCTCCCACTGTAGCAGAAAGGGTCTTTCTAGTCGTTGTACATCAAATCTAAGCTGTCTGAAGTGTTTTTCGAAAGTTATCAACATTTTTATGTTTGGCGTTCCGGAACCCACCTTATCTCAGGCAGAAAATGCGTTTTCTGGATTGTGCCATAACTTTGAAGGAAAGCTTCAGAACATGAAAGTTTCACCTCGCACGATAGCAGAAAGGGTCTTTCTAGTAGTTGCACATCAAATATAAGCTGTCTGAAGTGTTTTTCCAAAGTGATCAACATTTTTATGTTTGGCGTTCCGGAAACGACATTATCTCGGGCTGAAAACGCGTTTTCTGCATTGTGCCATAACTTTGCAGGGAAGCTTCAGAACATGAAATTTTAACCTCCCACTGTAGCATAAAGGGTCTTTCTAGTCGTTGCACATCAAATCTAAGCTGTCTGAAGTGTTTGTCGAAAGTTATCAACATTTTTATGTTTGGCGTTCCGGAACCCACCTTATCTCAGGCTGAAAACGCGTTTTCTGCATTGTGCCATAACTTTGCAGGGAAGCTTCAGAACATGAAATTTTCAGCTCCCACTATAGCAGAAAGGGTCTTTCTAGTAGTTGCACATCAAATATAAGTTGTCTAAAGTGTTTTTCCAAAGTTATCAACATTTTTATGTTTGGCGTTCCGGAACCCATCTTATCTCAGGCTGAAAACGCGTTTTCTGCATTGTGCCATAACTTTGCAGGGAAGCTTCAGAACATGAAATTTTCAGCTCCCACTATAGCAGAAAGGGTCTTTCTCGTAGTTGCACATCAAATCTAAGCTGTCTGATATGTTTTTTCTAAAGTTATCAACATTTTTATGTTTGGCGTTCCGGAACCCACCTTATCTCAGGCTGAAAACGCGTTTTCTGCATTGTCCCATAACTTTGCAGGGAAGCTTCAGAACATGAAATTTTCACTTCCCACTATAGCAGAAAGGGTCTTTCTAGTAGTTACACATCAAATCTAAGCTGTCTGAAATGTTTTTTCCAAAGTTATCAACATTTTTATGTTTGGCGTTCCGGAACCCACCATATCTCAGGCTGAAAACGCGTTTTCTGCATTGTGCCATAACTTTGCTGGGAATCTTCAGAACATGAAATTTTAACCTCCCACAATAGCATAAAGGGTCTTTCTTGTAGTTGCACATCAAATCTACGCTGTCTGAAGTGGTTTTCCAAAGTTATCAACATTTTTATGTTTGGCGTTCCGGAACCCACCTTATCTCAGGCTGAAAACGCGTTTTCTGCATTGTGCCACAACTTTGCAGGGAAGCTTCAGAACATAAAATTTTAACCACCCACTGTAGCAGAAAGGCTCTTTCTCGTAGTTGCACATCAAATCTAAGCTGTCTGAAGTGTTTTTCCAAAGTTATCAACATTTTTATGTTTGGCGTTCCGGAACCCACCTTATCTCAGTCTGAAAACGCGTTTTCTGCATTGTTCCTTAACTTTGCAGGGAAGCATCAGAACATGAAATTTTCAGCTCCCACTATGACAAACAGGATCTTTCTAATAGTTACACATCAAATCTAATCTGTCTGAAGTGTTTTTCGAAAGTTATCAACATTTTTATGTTTGGCGTTCCGGAACCCACCTTATCTCTGGCTGAAAACGCGTTTTCTGCATTGTGCCATAACTTTGCAGGGAAGCATCAGAACATGAAATTTTCACCTCCCACTATAGCAGAAAGGGTCTTTCTCGTAGTTGCACATCAAATCTAAGCTGTCTGAAGTGTTTTTCCAAAGATATCAACATTTTTATGATTGGCGTTCCGGAACCCACCTTTTCTCAGGCTGAAAACGCGTTTTCTGCATTGTGCCATAATTTTGCAGGGAAGCTTCAGAACATGAAATTTTCCCCTCCCACTATAGCAGAAAGGGCCTTTCTAGTAGTTGCACATCAAATCTAAGCTGTCTGAATAGTTTTTCCAAAGTTATGAACATTTTTATGTTTGGCGTTCCGGAACCCACCTTATCTCAGGCTGAAAACGCGTTTTCTGTTGTGTGCCATAACTTTGCAGGGCAGCTTCAGAACATGACATTTTCACCTCCCACTATAGCAGAAAGGGTATTTCCAGTAGTTGCACATCAAATCTAAGCTGTCTGATGTGTTTTTCCAAAGTTATCAACATTTTTATGTTTGGCGTTCCGGAATCGACCTTATCTCAGGCTGAAAACGCGTTTTACGCCTTTTGCATAAATTTGCACGGAAGCTTCAGAACATGGAATTTTCACTACCAACTATAGCAGAAAGGGTCTTACTAGTATTTGCACATCAACTCTAAGCTGTCTGAAGTGTTTTTCCAAAGTTATCAACATTTTTATGTTTGGCGTTCCGGAACCCACCTTATGTCAGGCTGAAAACGCGTTTTCTGCATTGTTCCTTAACTTTGCAGGGAAGCTACAGAACATGAAATTTTCAACTCCCACTATAACCGACAGGGTCTTTGTAGTCGTTGCACATCAAATCTAAGCTGTCTGAAGTGTTTTTCGAAAGTTATCAACATTTTTATGTTTGGCGTTCCGGAACCCACCTTGTCTCAGGCTGAAAACGTGTTTTCTGCATTGTGCCATAACTTTGAAGGAAAGCTTCAGAACATGGAATTTTCACTACCAACTATAGCAGAAAGGGTCTTACTAGTATTTGCACATCAACTCTAAGCTGTCTGAAATGTCTTTCCAAAGTTATCAACATTTTTATGTTTGGCGTTTCGGAACCCACCTTATGTCAGGATGAAAATGCGTTTTCTGCATTGTGCCATAAATTTGCAGGGAAGCTTCAGAACATGAAATTTTCTCCTCCGACTATAAGCATAAAGGGTCTCTCTAGTAGTTGCACATCAAATCTAACCTGTCTGAAGTGTTTTTCCAAAGTTATCAACATTTTTATGTTTGGCGTTCCGGAACCCACCTTATCTCAGGCTGAAAACGCGTTTTCTGCATTGTCCCATAACTTTGCAGGGAAGCTTCAGAACATGGAATTTTAACCTCCCACTGTAGCAGAAAGGGTCTTTCTAGTAGTTGCACATCAAATCTAAGCTGTCAGAAGTGTTTTTCCAAAGTTATCAACATTTTTATGTTTGGCGTTCCGGAACCCACCTTATGTCAGGCTGAAAACGCGTTTTCTGCATTGTTCCTTAACTTTGCAGGGAAGCTACAGAACATGAAATTTTCAACTCCCACTATAACCGACAGGGTCTTTGTAGTCGTTGCACATCAAATCTAAGCTGTCTGAAGTTTTTTTCGAAAGTTATCAACATTTTTATGTTTGGCGTTCCGGAATCGACCTTATCTCAGGCTGAAAACGCGTTTTACGCATTGTGCCATAACTTTGCAGGGAAGCTTCAGAACATGAAATGTTCGCCTCCCACGATAGCAGAAAGGGTCTTCCTAGTAGTTTCACATCAAATCTAAGCTGTCTGAAGTGTCTTTCGAAAGTTATGAACATTTTTAAGTTTGGCGTTCCAGAATTGACCTTATCTCAGGCTGAAAACGAGTTGTCTGCATTGTGCCATAACTTTGCATGGAAGCTTCCGAACATGAAATTTTAACCTCCCACTATACCAGAAAGGCTCTTTCTAGTAGTTGCAGATCAAATCTAAGCTGTCTGATGTGTTTTTCCAAAGTTATCAACATTTTTATGTTTGGCGTTCCGGAATTGACCTTATCTCAGGATGAAAAATCGTTTTCTGCATTGTCTCATAACTTTGCAGGGAAGCTTCAGAACATGAAATTTTCAACTCCCACTATACCAGAAAGGGTCTTTCTAGTAGTTGCACATCAAATCTAAGCTGTCTGAAGTGTTTTTCCAAAGTTATGAACATTTTCATGTTTGGCGTTCGGGAATCAACCTTATCTCAGGCAGAAAAGGCGTTTTCTGCATTGTGCCATAACTTTGCAGGGAAGCTTCAGAACATGAAATTTCACCTCCCACTATAGCAGAAAGGGTATTTCTAGTAGTTGCACATCAAATCTAAGCTGTCTGAAGTGTTTTTCCAAAGTTATTAACATTTTTATGTTTGGCGTTCCGGAATCGACCTTATCTCAGGCTGAAAACGCGTTTTACGCATTGTGCCATAACTTTGCAGGGAAGCTTCAGAAAATGAAATTTTCACCTCCCACTATAGCAGAAAGGGTATTTCTAGTAGTTGCACATCAAATCTAAGCTGTCTGAAGTGTTGTTCCAAAGTTATCAACATTTTTACGTTTGGTGCTTCGGAAACCACCTTATCTCAGGCTGAAAACGCGTTTTCTGCATTGTGCCATAACTTCTCTGGGAAGCTTCAGAACATGAAATGTTCACCTCCCACTATCGCAGAGAGGGTCTTTCTAGTAGTTGCACATCAAATCTAAGCTGTCTGAAGTGTTTTTCCAAAGTTATCAACATTTTTATGTTTGGCGTTCCGGAACCCACCTTATCTCAGTCTGAAAACGCGTTTTACATATTTTGCCATAACTTTGCAGGGAAGCTTAAGAACATGAAATTTTAACATCCCACTATAGCAGAAATGGTCTTTCTAGTAGTTGCACATCAAATCTAAGCTGTCTGAAATGTTTTTCCAAAGTTATCAACATTCTTATGTTTGGCGTTCCGGAATCGACCTTATCTCAGGCTGAAAACGCGTTTTACGCATTGTGCCATAACTTTGCAGGGAAGCTTCAGAACATGAAATGTTCGCCTCCCACTATAGCAGATAGGGTCTTTCTGGTAGTTGCACATCAAATCTAAGCTGTCTGAAGTGTTTTTCAAAAGTTATCAACATTTTTATGTTTGGCGTTCTGGAACCCACCTTATCTCAGGCTGAAAACACGTTTTCTGCATTGTGCCATAACTTTGCAGGGAAGCTTCAGAACATGAAATTTTCACCTCCCACTACAGCAGAAAGGGTCTTTCTAGTAGTTGCAGAGCAAATCTAAGCTGTCTGAAATGTTTTTCCAAAGTTATCAACATTCTTATGTTTGGCGTTCCGGAATCGACCTTATCTCAGGCTGAAAATGCGTTTTCTGCATTGTGCCATAACTTTGCAGGTAGACTTCAGAACATGAAATTTTCTCCTCCCACTATAGCAGAAAGGGTATTTCTAGTAGTTGCACATCAAATCTAAGTTGTCTGAAGTGTTTTTCCAAAGTTATCAACATTCTTATGTTTGGCGTTCCGGAACCCACCTTATTTCAGCCTGAAAACGCGTTTTACATATTTTGCCATAACTTTGAGGGAAGCTTCAGAACATGAAATTTTAACATCCCACTATAGCAGAAAGGGTATTTCTAGTAGTTGCACATCAAATCTAAGCTGTCTGAAGTGTTTTTCCAAAGTTATCAACATTTTCATGTTTGGCGTTCTGGAACCCACCTAATCTCAGGCTGAAAACGCGTTTTCTTCATTGTGCCATAACTTTTCAGGGAAGGTTCAGAACATGAAATGATCGCCTCCCACTATAGCAGATAGGTTCTTTCTAGTATTTGCACATCAAATCTAAGAAGTCTGAAGTGTTTTTCCAAAGTTATCAACATTTTTATGTTTGGCGTTATGGAACCCACCTTATCTCAAGCTGAAAACGCGTTTTCTGCATTGTGCCATAACTTTTCAGGGAAGCTTCAGAACATGAAATGTTCGCCTCCCACTATAGCAGATAGGGTCTTTCTAGTAGTTGCACATCAAATCGAAGCTGTCTGAAGTGTTTTTCCAAAGTTATCAACATTTTTATGTTTGGCGTTCTGGAACCCACCTTATCTCAGGCTGAAAACACGTTTTCTGCATTGTGCCATAACTTTGCAGGGAAGCTTCAGAACATGAAATTTTCACCTCCCACTAGAGCAGAAAGGGTCTTTCTCGTAGATGCACATCAAATCTTAGCTGTCTGAAGTGTTTTTCGAAAGTTTTCAACATTTTTATGTTTGGTGTTCCTGAATCGACCTTATCTCAGGCCGAAAACGCGTTTTCTGCATTGTGCCATAACTTTGCAGGGAAGCTTCAGAACATGAAAATTTCGCCTCCCACTATAGCAGAAAGGCTCTTTCTAGTAGATGCACATCAAATCTAAGCTGTCTGAAGTGTTTTTCCAAAGTTATCAACATTTTTATGTTTGGCGTTCCGGAATCGACCTTATCTCAGGCTGAAAACGCGTTTTCTGCATTGTGCCATAACTTTGCAGGGAAGCTTCAGAACATGAAATTTTAACCTCCCACTATAGCAGAATGGGTCTTTCTTGTAGTTGCACATCTAATCTTAGCTGTCTGAAGTGTTTTTTCAAAGTTCTCAACATTTTTATGTTTGGCATTCTGAAATCAACCTCATCTCAGGCTGAAAACGCGTTTAACGCATTGTGCCATAACTTTGCAGGGAAGCTTCAGAAAATGAAATTTTCACCTCCCACTATAGCAGAAAGGGTCTTTCTAGTAGTTGCACATCAAATCTAAGCTGTCGAAAGTGTTTTTCCAAACATATCAACATTTTTATGTTTGGCGTTTTGGAATCGACCTTATCTCCGGCTGAAAACGCGTTTTCTGCATTGTGCCATAACTTTGCAGGGAAGCTTCAGAACATGAAATTTTAACCTCCCACTAAAGGCAGAAAAGGTCATTCTAGTAGTTGCACTTCAAATCTAAGCTGTCTGAAGTGTTTTTCGAAAGTTATCAACACTTTTATGTTTGGCGTTCCGGAACCCACCTTATCTCAGTCTGAAAACGCGTTTTACATATTTTGCCATAACTTTGCAGGGAAGCTTCAGAACATGAAATTTTCACGTCCCACTATAGCAGAAAGGGTCTTTCTAGGAGTTGCATATCAAATCTAAGCTGTCTGAAGCGTTTTTCGAAAGTTATCAACATTTTTATGTTTAACGTTCCGGAATCGACCTTATCTCAGGATGAAAAATCTTTTTCTGCATTGTCCCATAACTTTGCAGGGAAGCTTCAGAACATGAAACTTTAACCTCCCACTATAGCAGAAAGGGTCTTTCTAGTAGTTTCACATCAAATCTAAGCTGTCTGAAGTGTTTTTCGAAAGTTATCAACACTTTTATGTTTGGCGTTCCGGAACCCACCTTATCTCAGTCTGAAAACGCGTTTTACATATTTTGCCATAACTTTGCAGGGAAGCTTCAGAACATGAAATTTTCACGTCCCACTATAGCAGAAAGGGTCTTTCTAGGAGTTGCATATCAAATCTAAGCTGTCTGAAGCGTTTTTCGAAAGTTATCAACATTTTTATGTTTAACGTTCCGGAATCGACCTTATCTCAGGATGAAAAATCTTTTTCTGCATTGTCCCATAACTTTGCAGGGAAGCTTCAGAACATGAAATTTTAACCTCCCACTATAGCAGAAAGGGTCTTTCTAGTAGTTTCACATCAAATCTAAGCTGTCTGAAGTGTTTTTCGAAAGTTATCAACATTTTTATGTTTGGCATTCCAGAATCGATCTTATCTCAGGCTGAAAACGAGTTGTCTGCATTGTGCCATAACTTTGCATGGAAGCTTCAGAACATGAAATTTTCACCTCCCACTATAGCAGAAAGGGTCTTTCTAGTAGTTTCACATCAAATCTAAGCTGTCTGAAGTGTTTTTCCAAAGTTATCAACATTTTTATGTTTGGCGTTCTGGAACCCACCTAATCTCAGGCTGAAAACGCGTTTTCTGCATTGTGCCATAACTTTTCAGGGAAGGTTCAGAACATGAAATGTCCGCTTCCCACTATAGCAGATAGGGTCTTTCTAGTATTTGCACATCAAATCTAAGCTGTCTGAAGTGTTTTTCCAAAGTTATCAACATTTTTATGTTTGGCGTTCTGGAACCCACCTTATCTCAAGCTGAAAACGCGTTTTCTGCATTGTGCCATAACTTTTCAGGGAAGCTTCAGAACATGAAATGTTCGCCTCCCACTATAGCAGATAGGATCTTTCTAGTATTTGCACATCAAATCTAAGCTGTCTGAAGTGTTTTTCCAAAGTTATCAACATTTTTATGTTTGGCGTTCTGGAACCCACCTTATCTCAAGCTGAAAACGCGTTTTCTGCATTGTGCCATAACTTTGCAGGGAAGCTTCAGAACATGAAATTTTCACCTCCCACTAGAGCAGAAAGGGTCTTTCTCGTAGATGCACATCAAATCTAAGCTGTCTGAAGTGTTTTTCGAAAGTTTTCAACATTTTTATGTTTGGTGTTCCTGAATCGACCTTATCTCAGGCCGAAAACGCGTTTTCTGCATTGTGCCATAACTTTGCAGGGAAGCTTCAGAACATGAAATTTTAACCTCCCACTATAGCAGAATGGGTCTTTCTAGTAGTTGCACATCAAATCTTAGCTGTCTGAAGTGTTTTTTCAAATTTCTCAACATTTTTATGTTTGGCATTCTGAAATCAACCTCATCTCAGGCTGAAAACTCGTTTAACGCATTGTGCCATAACTTTGCAGGGAAGCTTCAGAACATGAAATTTTAACCTCCCACTGTAGCAGAAAGGGTCTTTCCAGTAGTTGCACATCAAATCTAAGCTGTCTGAAGTGTTTTTCGAGAGTTTTCAACATTTTTATGTTTGGTGTTCCTGAATCGACCTTATCTCAGGCTGAAAACGCGTTTTCTGCATTGTCCCATAACTTTGCAGGGAAGCTTCAGAACATGAAATGTTCACCTCCCACTATAGCAGAAAGGGTCTTTCTAGCAGTTGCACATCAAATCTAAGCTGTCTGAAGTGTTTTTCGAAAGTTATCTACATTTTTATGTTTGGCATTCCAGAATCGATCTTATCTCAGGCTGAAAACGAGTTGTCTGCATTGTGCCATAACTTTGCATGGAAGCTTCAGAACATGAAATTTTCACCTCCCACTATAGCAGAAAGGGTCTTTCTAGTAGTTTCACATCAAATCTAAGCTGTCTGAAGTGTTTTTCCAAAGTTATCAACATTTTTATGTTTGGCGTTCTGGAACCCACCTAATCTCAGGCTGAAAACGCGTTTTCTGCATTGTGCCATAACTTTTCAGGGAAGGTTCAGAACATGAAATGTCCGCTTCCCTCTATAGCAGATAGGGTCTTTCTAGTATTTGCACATCAAATCTAAGCTGTCTGAAGTGTTTTTCCAAAGTTATCAACATTTTTATGTTTGGCGTTCTGGAACCCACCTTATCTCAAGCTGAAAACGCGTTTTCTGCATTGTGCCATAACTTTTCAGGGAAGCTTCAGAACATGAAATGTTCGCCTCCCACTATAGCAGATAGGATCTTTCTAGTATTTGCACATCAAATCTAAGCTGTCTGAAGTGTTTTTCCAAAGTTATCAACATTTTTATGTTTGGCGTTCTGGAACCCACCTTATCTCAAGCTGAAAACGCGTTTTCTGCATTGTGCCATAACTTTGCAGGGAAGCTTCAGAACATGAAATTTTCACCTCCCACTAGAGCAGAAAGGGTCTTTCTCGTAGATGCACATCAAATCTAAGCTGTCTGAAGTGTTTTTCGAAAGTTTTCAACATTTTTATGTTTGGTGTTCCTGAATCGACCTTATCTCAGGCCGAAAACGCGTTTTCTGCATTGTGCCATAACTTTGCAGGGAAGCTTCAGAACATGAAATTTTAACCTCCCACTATAGCAGAATGGGTCTTTCTAGTAGTTGCACATCAAATCTTAGCTGTCTGAAGTGTTTTTTCAAATTTCTCAACATTTTTATGTTTGGCATTCTGAAATCAACCTCATCTCAGGCTGAAAACTCGTTTAACGCATTGTGCCATAACTTTGCAGGGAAGCTTCAGAACATGAAATTTTAACCTCCCACTATAGCAGAAAGGGTCTTTCCACTAGTTGCACATCAAATCTAAGCTGTCTGAAGTGTTTTTCGAGAGTTTTCAACATTTTTATGTTTGGTGTTCCTGAATCGACCTTATCTCAGGCTGAAAACGCGTTTTCTGCATTGTCCCATAACTTTGCAGGGAAGCTTCAGAACATGAAATGTTCACCTCCCACTATAGCAGAAAGGGTCTTTCTAGCAGTTGCACATCAAATCTAAGCTGTCTGAAGTGTTTTTCGAAAGTTATCAACATTTTTATGTTTGGCATTCCAGAATCGATCTTATCTCTGGCTGAAAACGAGTTGTCTGCATTGTGCCATAACTTTGCATGGAAGCTTCAGAACATGAAATTTTCACCTCCCACTATAGCAGAAAGGGTCTTTCGAGTAGTTTCACATCAAATCTAAGCTGTCTGAAGTGTTTTTCGAAAGTTATCAACATTTTTACGTTTGGCGTTCCGGAATCGACTTTATCTCAGGATGAAAAATCGTTTTCTGCATTGTCCCATAACTTTGCAGGGAAGCTTCAGAACATGAAATTGTCACCTCCCACTATAGCAGAAAGGGTCTTTCTAGTAGTTGCACATCAAATCTAAGCTGTCTGAAGTGTTTTTCGAAAGTTTTCAACATTTTTATGTTTGGAGTTCCTGAATCGACCTTATCTCAGGCCGAAAACGCGTTTTCTGCATTGTGCCATAACTTTGCAGGGAAGCTTCAGAACATGAAATTTTAACCTCCCACTATAGCAGAATGGGTCTTTCTAGTAGTTGCACATCAAATCTTAGCTGTCTGAAGTGTTTTTTCAAAGTTCTCAACATTTTTATGTTTGGCATTCTGAAATCAACCTCATCTCAGGCTGAAAACTCGTTTAACGCATTGTGCCATAACTTTGCAGGGAAGCTTCTGAACATGAAATTTTAACCTCCCACTGTAGCAGAAAGGGTCTTTCCAGTAGTTGCACATCAAATCTTAGCTGTCTGAAGTGTTTTTCGAGAGTTTTCAACATTTTTATGTTTGGTGTTCCTGAATCGACCTTATGTCAGGCTGAAAACGTGTTTTCTGCATTGTCCCATAACTTTGCAGGGAAGCTTCAGAACATGAAATGTTCACCTCCCACTATAGCAGAAAGGGTCTTTCTAGCAGTTGCACATCAAATCTAAGCTGTCTGAAGTGTTTTTCGAAAGTTATCAACATTTTTATGTTTGGCATTCCAGAATCGGTCTTATCTCTGGCTGAAAACGAGTTGTCTGCATTGTGCCATAACTTTGCATGGAAGCTTCAGAACATGAAATTTTCACCTCCCACTATAGCAGAAAGGGTCTTTCGAGTAGTTTCACATCAAATCTAAGCTGTCTGAAGTGTTTTTCGAAAGTTATCAACATTTTTACGTTTGGCGTTCCGGAATCGACTTTATCTCAGGCTGAAAACGCGTTTTCTGCATTGTGCCATAACTTCTCAGGGAAGCTTCAGAACATGAAATGTTCACCTCCCAGTATAGCAGAAAGGGTCTTTCTTGTAGTTGCACATCAAATCTAAGCTGTCTGAAGTGTTTTTCCAAATTTATCAACATTTTTATGTTTGGCGTTCCGGAACCCACCTTATCTCAGGCTGAAAACGCGTCTTCGGCATTGTGCCATAACTTTGCTGGGAAGCTTCAGAACATGAAATTTTCACTTACCACTATAGCAGAAAGGGTCTTTCTAGTAGTTGCACATCAAATCTAAGCTGTCTGAAGTGTTTTTTGAAAGTTATCAACATTTTTACGTTTGGCGTTCCGGAATCGACTTTATCTCAGGATGAAAAATCGTTTTCTGCATTGTCCCATAACTTTGCAAAGAAGCTTCAGAACATGAAATTTTCACCTCCCACTATAGCAGAAAGGGTCTTTCTAGTAGTTGCACATCAAATCTAAGATGTCTGAAGCGTTTTTCGAAAGTTATCAACATTTTTATGATTGGCGTTCTGGAATCGACCTTATCTCAGGCTGAAAACGCGTTATCTGCCTTGTGCCATAACTTCTCAGGGAAGCCTCAGAACATGAAATGTTCACCTCCCACTATAGCAGAAAGGGTCTTTCTAGTAGTTGCACATCAAATCTAAGCTGTCTGAAGTGTTTTTCCAAATTTATCAACATTTTTACGTTTGGCGTTCCGGAATCGACTTTATCTCAGGATGAAAAATCGTTTTCTGCATTGTCCCATAACTTTGCAGGGAAGCTTCAGAACATGAAATTTTCACCTCCCACTATAGCAGAAAGGGTCTTTCTGGTAGTTGAACATCAAATCTAAGCTGTCTGAAGTGTTTTTCCAAAGTGATCAACATTTTTATGTTTGGCGTTCCGGAACCCACCTTATCTCAAGCTGAAAACGCATTTTCTGCATTGTCCCATAACTTTGCCGGGAAGCTTCAGAACATGAAATTTTCACGTCCCACTATAGCAGAAAGGGTCTTTCTAGTATTTGCCCATCAAATCTAAGCTGTCTGAAGTGTTTTTCCAAAGTTATCAACATTTTTATGTTTGGCGTTCCAGAATCGACCTTATCTTAGGCTGAAAACGCCTTGCCTGCATTGTGCCATAACTTTGCAGGGAAGCTTCAGAACATGAAATTTTAACGTACCACTATAGCAAAAAGGGTCTTTCTAGTATTTGCACATCAAATCTAAGCTGTCTGAAGTGTTTTTCGAAAGTTATCAACATTTTTATGTTTGGCGTTCTGGAACCCACCTTATCACTAGCTGAAAACGCATTTTCTGCATTGTGCCATAACTTTGCAGGGAACCTTCAGAACATGAAATTTTGACCTCCCACTATGGCAGAAAGGGTCTTTCTAGTAGTTGCACATCAAATCGAAGCTGTCTGAAGTGTTTTTCCAAAGTTATCAACATTTTTACGTTTAGCGTTTCGGAACCCACCTTATCTCAGGCTGAAAACGCGTTTTCTGCCTTGTACCATAACTTCTCAGAGAAGCCTCAGAACATGAAATGTTCACCTCCCACTATAGCAGAAAGGGTCTTTCTAGTAGTTGCACATCAAATCTAAGCTGTCTGAAGTGTTTTTCGAACGTTATCAACATTTTTATGTTTGGCGTTCCAGAATCGACCTTATCTCAGGCTGAAAACGCGTTGTCTGCATTGTGACATAACTTTGCATGGAAGCTTCCGAACATGAAATTTTCACCTCCCACTATAGCAGAAAGGGTCTTTGTTGTAGTTGCACATCAAATCTAAGCTGTCTGAAGTGTTTTTCCAAAGTTATCAACATTTTTATGTTTTGCGTTCCGTAATCGACCTTATTTCAGGCTGAAAACGCGTTTAACGCATTGTGCCATAACTTTGCATGGAAGCTTCAGAACATGAAATTTTAACCTCCCACTATAGCAGAATGGGTCTTTCTAGTAGTTGCACATCAAATCTTAGCTGTCTGAAGTGTTTTTCCAAAGTTCTCAACATTTTTATGTTTGGTGTTCCTGAATCGACCTTATCTCAGGCCGAAAACGCGTTTTCTGCATTGTGCCATAACTTTGCAGGGAAGCTTCAGAACATGAAAATTTCACCTCCCACTATAGCAGAAAGGGTCTTTCTAGTAGATGCACATCAAATCTAAGCTGTCTGAAGTGTTTTTCCAAAATTGTCTACATTTTTATGTTTGGCGTTCCGGAATCGACCTAATCTCAGGCTGAAAACGCGTTTTCTGCATTGTGCCATAACTTTGCAGGGAAGCTTCAGAACATGAAAATTTAACCTCCCACTATAGCAGAATGGGTCTTTCTAGTAGTTGCACATCAAATCTTAGCTGTCTGAAGTGTTTTTCCAAAGTTCTCAACATTTTTATGTTTGGCGTTCTGAAATCAACCTCATCTCAGGCTGAAAACGCGTTTTCTGCATTGTGCCATAACTTTGCAGGGAATCCTCAGAACATGAAATTTTCACCTCCCACTACAGCAGAAAGGGTCTTTGTAGTAGTTGCAGAGCTAATCTAAGCTGTCTGAAGTGTTTTTCGAAAGTTATTAACATTTTTACGTTTGGCGTTCCGGAATCGACTTTATCTCAGGATGAAAAATCGTTTTCTGCATTGTCCCATAACTTTGCAGGGAAGCTTCAGAACATGAAATTTTCACCTCCCACTATAGCAGAAAGGGTCTTTCTGGTAGTTGCACATCAGATCTAAGCTGTCTGAAGTGTTTTTCGAAAGTTATCAACATTTTTACGTTTGGCGTTCCGGAATCGACTTTATCTCAGGATGAAAAATCGTTTTCTGCATTGTCCCATAACTTTGCAGGGAAGCTCCAGAACATGAAATTTTCACCTCCCACTATAGCAGAAAGGGTCTTTCTAGTAGTTGCACATCAAATCTAAGCTGTCTGAAGTGTTTTTCGAAAGTTATGAACATTTTTATGTTTCGCGTTCCGTAATCGACCTTATCTCAGGATGAAAAACCGTTTTCTGCATTGTCCCATAACTTTCCATGGGAAGCTTCAGAACATGAAATTTTGACCTCCCACTATAGCAGAAAGGGTCTTTCGAGTAGTTGCACATCAAATCTAAGCTGTCTGAAGCGTTTTTCGAAAGTAATCAACATTTTTATGTTTGGCGTTCTGGAATCGACCTTATCTCAGGCTGAAAACGCGTTTTACGCATTGTGCCATAAGTTTGCAGGGAAGCTTCAGAAAATGAAATGTTCACCTCCCACTATAGCAGAAAGGGTCTTTCCAGTAGTTGCACATCAAATCTAAGCTGTCTGAAGTGTTTTTCCAAAGTTATCAACATTTTTATGTTTGGCGTTCTGGAACCCACCTAATCTCAGGCTGAAAACGCCTTTTCTACATTGTGCCTTAACTTTTCAGGGAAGCTTCAGAACGTGAAATGATCGCCTCCCACTATAGCAGATAGGGTCTTTCTAGTAGTTGCACATCAAATCTAAGCTGTCTGAAGTGTTTTTCCAAAGCTATCAACATTTTTATGTTTGGCGTTCTGGAACCCACCTTATCTCAGGCTGAAAACGCGTTTTCTGCATTGTGCCATTACTTTGCAGGGAAGCTTCAGAACATGAAATTATAACCTCCCACTATAGCAGAAAAGGTCATTCTAGTAGTTGCACATCAAATCTAAACTGTCTGAAGTGTTTTTCCAAAGTTATCAACATTTTTATGTTTGGCGTTCTGGAACCCACCTAATCTCAGGCTGAAAACGCCTTTTCTACATTGTGCCTTAACTTTTCAGGGAAGCTTCAGAACATGAAATGATTGCCTCCCACTATAGCAGATAGGGTCTTTCTAGTAGTTTCACATCAAATCTAAGCTGTCTGAAGTGTTTTTCCAAAGCTATCAACATTTTTATGTTTGGCGTTCTGGAACCCACCTTATCTCAGGCTGAAAACGCGTTTTCTGCATTGTGCCATTACTTTGCAGGGAAGCTTCAGAACATGAAATTATAACCTCCCACTATAGCAGAAAGGGTCTTTCCAGTAGTTGCACATCAAATCTAAGCTGTCTGAAGTGTTTTTCCAAAGTTATCAACATTTTTATGTTTGGCGTTCTGGAACCCACCTTATCTCAGCCTTAAAACGCGTTTTACATATTTTGCCATAAGTTTGCAGGGAAGCTTCAGAACATGAAATTTTAACATCCCACTATAGAAGAAAGGATCTTTCTAGTAGTTGCACATCAAATCAAAGCTGTCTGAATTGTTTTTCCAAAGTTATCAACATTCTTATGTTTGGCGTTCCGGAATCAACCTTATCTCCGGCTGAAAACGCGTTTTACGCATTGTGCCATAACTTTGCAGGAAAGCTTGAGAACATGAAATTTTCAACTCCCACTATAGCGGAAAGGGTCATTCTAGTAGTTTCACATCAAATCTAAGCTGTCTGAAGTGTTTTTCCAAAGTTATCAATATTTTTATGTTTGGCGTTCCGGAATCGACCTTATCTCAGGCTGAAAACGCGTTTCCTGCATTGTTGCATAACTTTGCAGGGATGCTTCAGAACATGAAATGTTCGCTTCCCACTATAGCAGATAGGGTCTTTCGAGGAGTTGCACATCAAATCTAAGCTGTCTGAAGTGTTTTTCCAAAGTTATCAACATTTTTATGTTTGGCGTTCTGGAACCCACCTTATCTCAGGCTGAAAACGCGTTTTCTGCATTGTGCCATAACTTTGCAGGGAAGCTTCAGAACATGAAATTTTCACCTCCCACTATAGCAGAAAGTGTCTTTCTAGTAGTTGCACATCAAATCTAAGATGTCTGAAGTGTTTTTCCAAAGTTATCAACATTTTTATGTTTGGGGTTATGGAACCCACCTTATCTCAACCTGAAAACGCGTTTTACATATTTTGCCATAACTTTGCAGGGAAGCTTCAGAAGATGAAATTTTAACATCCCACTATAGCAGAAAGGGTCTTTCTAGTAGTTGCACATCAAATCTAAGCTGTCTGAAGTGTTTTTCCAAAGTTATCAACATTTTTATGTTTGGCGTTCCGGAACCCACCTTATCTCAGGCTGAAAACGCATTTTCTGCATTGTGCCACAACTTTGCCTGGAGACTTCAGAACATGAAATTTTCTCCTCCCACTATAGCAGAAAGGGTATTTCTAGTAGTTGCACATCAAATCTAAGTTGTCTGAAGTGTTTTTCCAAAGTTATCAACATTCTTATGTTTGGCGTTCCGGAATCAACCTTATCTCAGACTGAAAACGTGTTTTCTGCATTGTGCCATAACTATGCAGGGAAACTTCAGAACATGAAATTTTCACCTCCGACTATAGCAGAAAGGGTCTTTCGAGTAGTTGCACATCAAATCTAAGCTGTTTGAAGTGTTTTTCCAAAGTTAAGACCATTTTTATGTTTGGCGTTCCAGAAACAACCTTATCTCAGCCTGAAAACGCGTTTTACATATTTTGCCATAACTTTGCAGGGAAGCTTCAGAACATGAAATTTTCACCTCCCACTATAGCAGAAAGGGTCTTTCTAGTAGTTGCACATCAAATCTAAGCTGTCTGAAGTGTTTTTCCAAAGTTATCAATATTTTTATGTTTGGCTTTCCGGAATCGACATTATCTCAGGCTGAAAACGCGTTTTCTGCATTGTGCCATAACTTTTCAGGGAAGCTTCAGAACATGAAATGTTAGCCTCCCACTATAGCAGATAGGGTCTTTCTCGTAGTTGCACATCACATCTAAGCTGTCTGAAGTGTTTTTCCAAAGTTATCAACATTTTTATGTTTGGCGTTCTGGAACCCACCTAATCTCAGGCTGAAATGGGTTTTCTGCATTGTGCCATAACTTTGCAGGGAAGCTTCAGAACATGAAATTTTCACCTCCCACTATATCAGAAAGGGTATTTCTAATAGTTGCACATCAAATCTAAGTTGTCTGAAGTGTTTTTCCAAAGTTATCAACATTCTTATGTTTGGCTTTCCGGAATCAACCTTATCTCAGACTGAAAACGTGTTTTCTGCATTGTGCCATAACTTTGCAGGGAAACTTCAGAACATGAAATTTTCACGTCCAACTATAGCAGAAAGGTTCTTTCTAGTAGTTGCACATCACATCTAAGCTGTCTGAAGTGTTTTTCCAAAGTTATCAACATTTTTATGTTTGGCGTTCTGGAACCCACCTAATCTCTGGCTGAAAACGCGTTTTCTGCATTGTGCCATAACTTTGCAGGGCGACTTCAGAACATAAAATTTTCTCCTCCCACTATATCAGAAAGGGTATTTCTAGTAGTTGCACATCAAATCTAAGTTGTCTGAAGTGTTTTTCCAAAGTTATCAACATTCTTATGTTTGGCGTTTCGGAATCAACCTTTTCTCAAGCTGAAAACGCGTTTTACGCAATTTGCCATAACTTTGCAGGAAAGCCTCAGAACATGAAATTTTCACCTCCCACTATAGCAGAAATGGTCTTTCTAGTAGTTGCACATCAAATCTAAGCTGTCTGTAGAGTTTTTCCTGAGTTATCAACATTTTTATGTTTGGCGTTCTGAAATCAACCTCATCTCAGGCTGAAAACGAGTTTTACGCATTGTGCCATAACTTTGCAGCGAAGCTTCAGAACATGAAATTTTAACCTCCCACTATAGCAGAATGAGTCTTTCTAGTAGTTGCACATCAAATCTTAGCTGTCTGAAGTGTTTTTCCAAAGTTCTCAACATTTTTATGTTTGGCGTTCTGAAATCGACCTTATCTGAAGATGAAAATTTGTTTTCTGCATTGTGCCAAAACTTTGTAGGTAAGCTCCAGAACATGAAATTTTCACCTCCCACTATAGCAGAAAGGGTCTTTCTAGTAGTTGCACATCAAATCTAAGCTGTCTGAAGTGTTTTTCGAAAGTTATCAACATTTTTACGTTTGGCGTTCCGGAATCGACTTTATCTCAGGATGAAAAATCGTTTTCTGCATTGTCCCATAACTTTGCAGGGAAGCTTCAGAACATGAAATTTTCACCTCCCACTATAGCAGAAAGGGTCTTTCTAGTAGTTGCACATCAAATCTAAGATGTCTGAAGCGTTTTTCGAAAGTTATCAACATTTTTATGTTTGGCGTTCTGGAATCGACCTTATCTCAGGCTGAAAACGCGTTTTACGCATTGTGCCATAACTTTGCAGGGAAGCTTCAGAAAATGAAATGTTCACCTCCCACTATAGCAGAAAGGGTCTTTCTAGTAGTTGCACATCAAATCTAAGCTGTCTGAAGTGTGTTTCGAAACTTATGAACATTTTTATGTTTGGCGTTCCGTAATCGACCTTATCTCAGGATGAAAAATCGTTTTCTGCATTGTCCCATAACTTTACATGGGAAGCTTCAGAACATGAAATTTTGACCTCCCACTATAGCAGAAAGGGTCTTTCTAGTAGTTGCACATCAAATCTAAGCTGTCTGAAGTGTTTTTCGAAAGTTATCAACATTTTTATGTTTGGCGTTCCGGAATCGACCTTATCTCAGGCTGAAAACGCGTTTTACGCATTGTGCCATAACTTTGCAGGGAAGCTTCAGAAAATGAAATTTTCACCTCCCACTATAGCAGAAAGGGTCTTTCTAGTAGTAGCACATTAAATCTAAGCTGTCAGAAGTGTTGTTCCAAAGTTATCAACATTTTTACGTTTAGCGTTTTGGAAACCACCTTATCTCAGGCTGAAAACGCGTTTTCTGCATTGTGCCATAACTTCTCAGGGAAGCTTCAGAACATGAAATTTTCACGTCCCACTATAGCAGAAAGGGTCTTTCTAGTAGTTGCACATCAAATCTAAGCTGTCTGAAGTGTTTTTCCAAATTTATCAACATTTTTACGTTTGGCGTTCTGGAATCGACTTTATCTCAGGATGAAAAATCGTATTCTGCATTGTCCCATAACTTTGCAGGGAAGCTTCAGAACATGTAATTTTCACCTCCCACTATAGCAGAAAGGGTCTTTCTGGTAGTTGAACATCAAATCTAAGCTGTCTGAAGTGTTTTTCCAAAGTTATCAACATTTTTATGTTTGGCGTTCCGGAACCCACCATATCTCAGGCTGAAAACGCGTTTTCGGCATTGTGCCATAACTTTGCAGGGAAGCTTCAGACATGAAATTTTGACGTCCCACTATAGCAGAAAGGGTCTTTCTAGTAGTTGCACATCAAATCTAAGCTGTCTGAAGTGTTTTTCGAAAGTTATCAACATTTTTATGTTTGGCGTTCCGGAATCGACCTTATCTCAGGCTGAAAACGCGTTTTACGCATTGTGCCATAACTTTGCAGGGAAGCTTCAGAAAATGAAATTTTCACCTCCCACTATAGCAGAAAGGGTCTTTCTAGTAGTTGCACATTAAATCTAAGCTGTCAGAAGTGTTGTTCCAAAGTTATCAACATTTTTACGTTTGGCGTTTTGGAAACCACCTTATCTCAGGCTGAAAACGCGTTTTCTGCATTGTGCCATAACTTCTCAGGGAAGCTTCAGAACATGAAATTTTCACGTCCCACTATAGCAGAAAGGGTCTTTCTAGTAGTTGCACATCAAATCTAAGCTGTCTGAAGTGTTTTTCCAAATTTATCAACATTTTTACGTTTGGCGTTCTGGAATCGACTTTATCTCAGGATGAAAAATCGTTTTCTGCATTGTCCCATAACTTTGCAGGGAAGCTTCAGAACATGAAATTTTCACCTCCCACAATAGCCGAAAGGGTCTTTCTAGTAGTTGCACATCAAATCTAAGCTGTCTGAAGTGTTTTTCCAAAGTTATCAACATTTTTATGTTTGGCGTTCCGGAACCCACCTTATCTCAAGCTGAAAACGCATTTTCTGCATTGTCCCATAACTTTGCCGGGAAGCTTCAGAACATGAAATTTTCACGTCCCACTATAGCAGAAAGGGTCTTTCTAGTATTTGCCCATCAAATCTAAGCTGTCTGAAGTGTTTTTCGAAAGTTATCAACATTTTTATGTTTGGCGTTCTGGAACCCACCTTATCACAAGCTGAAAACGCATTTTCTGCATTGTGCCATAACTTTGCAGGGAAGCTTCAGAACATGAAATTTTGACCTCCCACTATGGCAGAAAGGGTCTTTCTCGTAGTTGCACATCAAATCGAAGCTGTCTGAAGTGTTTTTCCAACGTTATCAACATTTTTACGTTTAGCGTTTCGGAACCCACCTTATCTCAGGCTGAAAACGCGTTTTCTGCCTTGTGCCATAACTTCTCTGGGAAGCTTCAGAACATGAAATGTTCACCTCCCACTATAGCAGAAAGGGTCTTTCTAGTAGTTGCACATCAAATCTAAGCTGTCTGAAGTGTTTTTCCAAAGTTATCAACATTTTTATGTTTAGCGTTCCGGAATCGACCTTATCTCAGGCTGAAAACGCGTTTTCTGCATTGTGCCATAACTTTGCAGGGAAGCTTCAGAACATGAAATTTAAACCTCCCACTATGGCAGAAATGGTGTTTCTAGTAGTTGCACATCAAATCGAAGCTGTCTGAAGTGTTTTCCCAAAGTTATCAACATTTTTACGTTTAGCGTTTCGGAACCCACCTTATCTCAGGCTGAAAACGCGTTTTCTGCCTTGTGCCATAACTTTGCAGGGAAGCTTCAGAACATGAAATGTTCACCTCCCACTATAGCAGAAAGGGTCTTTCTAGTAGTTGCACATCAAATCTAAGCTGTCTGAAGTGTTTTTCCAAAGTTATCAACATTTTTATGTTTAGCGTTCCGGAATCGACCTTATCTCAGGCTGAAAACGCGTTTTTACGCATTGTGCCATAACTTTGCAGGGAGTCTTCAGAACATGAAATTTTGACCTCCCACTATAGCTGAAAGGTTCTTTCTAATAGTTGCACATCAAATCTAAGCTGTCTGAAGTGTTTTTCGAACGTTATCAACATTTTTATGTTTGGCGTTCCAGAATCGACCTTATCTCAGGCTGAAAACGCGTTGTCTGCATTGTGACATAACTTTGCATGGAAGCTTCAGAACATGAAATTTTAACCTCCCACTATAGCAGAATGGGTCTTTCTAGTAGTTGCACATCAAATGTTAGCTGTCTGAAGTGTTTTTCCAAAGTTCTCAACATTTTTATGTTTGGTGTTCCTGAATCGACCTTATCTCAGGCCGAAAACGCGTTTTCTGCATTGTGCCATAACTTTGCAGGGAAGCTTCAGAACATGAAAATTTCACCTCCCACTATAGCAGAAAGGGTCTTTCTAGTAGATGCACATCAAATCTAAGCTGTCTGAAGTGTTTTTCCTAAATTATCTACATTTCTATGTTTGGCGTTCTGGAATCGACCTAATCTCAGGCTGAAAACGCGTTTTCTGCATTGTGCCATAACTTTGCAGGGAAGCTTCAGAACATGAAATTTAAACCTCCCACTATAGCAGAAAGGGTCTTTCTAGTAGTTGCACATCAAATCTAAGCTGTCTGAAGCATTTTTCGAAAGTTATCAACATTTTTATGTTTGGCGTTCTGGAAACGACCTTATCTCAGGCTGAAAACGCGTTTTACGCATTGTGTCATAACTTTGCAGGGAAGCTTCAGAAAATGAAATGTTCACCTCCCACTATAGCAGAAAGGGTCTTTCTAGTAGTTGCACATTAAATCTAAGCTGTCAGAAGTGTTGTTCCAAAGTAATTAACATTTTTACGTTTGGCGTTTTGGAAACCACCTTATCTCAGGCTGAAAACGCGTTTTCTGCATTGTGCCATAACTTCTCAGGGAAGCTTCAGAACATGAAATGTTCACCTCCCACTACAGCAGAAAGGGTCTTTCTAGTAGTTGCACATCAAATCTAAGCTGTCTGAAGTGTTTTTCCAAAGTGATCAACATTTTCACGTTTGGCGTTCCGGAATCGACTTTATCTCAGGATGAAAAATCGTTTGCTGCATTGTCCCATAACTTTCCATGGGAAGCTTCAGAACATGAAATTTTGACCTCCCACTATAGCAGAAAGGGTCTTTCTAGTAGTTGCACATCAAATCTAAGCTGTCTGAAGTGTTTTTCCAAAGTTATAAATATTTTTATGTTTGGCTTTCCGGAATCGACCTTATCTCAGGCTGAAAACGCGTTTTCTGCATTGTGCCATAACTTTTCAGGGAAGCTTCAGAACATGAAATGTTAGCCTCCCACTATAGCAGATAGGGTCTTTCGAGTAGTTGCACATCACATCTAAGCTGTCTGAAGTGTTTTTCCAAAGTTATCAACATTTTTATGTTTGGCGTTCTGGAACCCACCTAATCTCAGGCTGAAAACGCGTTTTCTGCATTGTGCCATGACTTTGCAGGGAAACTTCAGAACATGAAATTTTCACGTCCAACTATAGCAGAAAGGTTCTTTCTAGTAGTTGCACATCAAATCTAAGTTGTCTGAAGTGTTTTTCCAAAGTTAACACCATTTTTATGTTTGGCGTTCTGGAACCCACATTATCTCAGGCTGAAAACGCGTTTTCTGCATTGTGCCATAACTTTGCAGGGCGACTTCAGAACATGAAATTTTCTCCTCCCACTATATCAGAAAGGGTCTTTCTAGTAGTTGCACATCAAATCTAAGTTGTCTGAAGTGTTTTTCCAAAGTTATCAACATTCTTATGTTTGGCGTTTCGGAATCAACCTTATCTCAAGCTGAAAACGCGTTTTACGCAATTTGCCATAACTTTGCAGGAAAGCCTCAGAACATGAAATTTTCACCTCCCATTATAGCAGAAATGGTCTTTCTAGTAGTTGCACATCAAATCTAAGCTCTCTGTAGAGTTTTTCCTGAGTTATCAACATTTTTATGTTTGGCGTTCTGAAATCGACCTTATATGAGGATGAAAATTTGTTTTCTGCATTGTGCCATGACTTTGCAGGGAAACTTCAGAACATGAAATTTTCACGTCCCACTATAGCAGAAAGGGTCTTTCTAGTATTTGCCCATCAAATCTAAGCTGTTTGAAGTGTTTTTCGAAAGTTATCAACATTTTTATGTTTGGCGTTCCAGAATCGACCTTATCTTAGGCTGAAAACGCGTTGCCTGCATTGTGCCATAACTTTGCAGGGAAGCTTCAGAACATGAAATTTTAACGTACCACTATAGCAAAAAGGGTCTTTCTAGTATTTGCACATCAAATCTAAGCTGTCTGAAGTGTTTTTCCAAAGTTATCAACATTTTTATGTTTAGCGTTCCGGAATCGACCTTATCTCAGGCTGAAAACGCGTTTTTACGCATTGTGCCATAACTTTGCAGGGAAGCTTCAGAACATGAAAATTTCACCTCCCACTATAGCAGAAAGGGTCTTTCTAGTAGATGCACATCAAATCTAAGCTGTCTGAAGTGTTTTTCCTAAATTATCTACATTTTTATGTTTGGCGTTCCGGAATCGACCTAATCTCAGGCTGAAAACGCGTTTTCTGCATTGTGCCATAACTTTGCAGGGAAGCTTCAGAACATGAAATTTAAACCTCCCACTATGGCAGAAATGGTCTTTCTAGTAGTTGCACATCAAATCGAAGCTGTCTGAAGTGTTTTCCCAAAGTTATCAACATTTTTACGTTTAGCGTTTCGGAACCCACCTTATCTCAGGCTGAAAACGCGTTTTCTGCCTTGTGCCATAACTTTGCAGGGAAGCTTCAGAACATGAAATGTTCACCTCCCACTATAGCAGAAAGGGTCTTTCTAGTAGTTGCACATCAAATCTAAGCTGTCTGAAGTGTTTTTCCAAAGTTATCAACATTTTTATGTTTAGCGTTCCGGAATCGACCTTATCTCAGGCTGAAAACGCGTTTTTACGCATTGTGCCATAACTTTGCAGGGAGTCTTCAGAACATGAAATTTTGACCTCCCACTATAGCTGAAAGGTTCTTTCTAATAGTTGCACATCAAATCTAAGCTGTCTGAAGTGTTTTTCGAACGTTATCAACATTTTTATGTTTGGCGTTCCAGAATCGACCTTATCTCAGGCTGAAAACGCGTTGTCTGCATTGTGACATAACTTTGCATGGAAGCTTCAGAACATGAAATTTTAACCTCCCACTATAGCAGAATGGGTCTTTCTAGTAGTTGCACATCAAATGTTAGCTGTCTGAAGTGTTTTTCCAAAGTTCTCAACATTTTTATGTTTGGTGTTCCTGAATCGACCTTATCTCAGGCCGAAAACGCGTTTTCTGCATTGTGCCATAACTTTGCAGGGAAGCTTCAGAACATGAAAATTTCACCTCCCACTATAGCAGAAAGGGTCTTTCTAGTAGATGCACATCAAATCTAAGCTGTCTGAAGTGTTTTTCCTAAATTATCTACATTTTTATGTTTGGCGTTCTGGAATCGACCTAATCTCAGGCTGAAAACGCGTTTTCTGCATTGTGCCATAACTTTGCAGGGAAGCTTCAGAACATGAAATTTAAACCTCCCACTATAGCAGAAAGGGTCTTTCTAGTAGTTGCACATCAAATCTAAGCTGTCGAAAGTGTTTTTCCAAAGTTATCAACATTTTTATGTTTGGCGTTTCGGAATCGACCTTATCTCCGGCTGAAAACGCGTTTTCTGCATTGTGCCATAACTTTGCAGGGAAGCTTCAGAACATGAAATGTTCGCCTCCCACTGTAGCAGATAGGGTCTTTCTAGTAGTTGCACATCAAATCTAAGCTGTCTGAAGTGTTTTTCCAAAGTTATCTACATTTTTATGTTTGGCGTTCCGGAATCGACCTAATCTCAGGCTGAAAACGCGTTTTCTGCATTGTGCCATAACTTTGCAGGGAAGCTTCAGAACATGAAATTTTAACCTCCCACTATAGCAGAATGGGTCTTTCTAGTAGTTGCACATCAAATCTTAGCTGTCTGAAGTGTTTTTCCAAAGTTCTCAACATTTTTATGTTTGGCGTTCTGAAATCAACCTCATCTCAGGCTGAAAACGCGTTTTCTGCATTGTGCCATAACTTTGCAGGGAAGCTTCAGAAAATGAAATTTTAACCTCCCACTATAGCAGAAAGGGTCTTTCTAGTAGTTGCACATCAAATCTAAGCTGTCGAAAGTGTTTTTCCAAAGTTATCAACATTTTTATGTTTGGCGTTTCGGAATCGACCTTATCTCCGGCTGAAAACGCGTTTTCTGCATTGAGCCATAACTTTGCATAAAGCTTCAGAACATGAAATGTTCGCCTCCCACTATAGCAGATAGGGTCTTTCTAGTAGTTGCACATCAAATCTAAGCTGTCTGAAGTGTTTTTCCAAAGTTATCAACATTTTTATGTTTGGCCTTCTGGAACCCAACTTATCTCAGGCTGAAAACGGGTTTTCTGCATTGTGCCATAACTTTGCAGGGAAGCCTCAGAACATGAAATTTTCACCTCCCACTACAGCAGATAGGGTCTTTGTAGTAGTTGCAGAGCAAATCTAAGCTGTCTGAAGTGTTTTTCGAAAGTTATCAACATTTTTACGTTTGGCGTTCCGGAATCGACTTTATCTCAGGATGAAAAATCGTTTTCTGCATTGTCCCATAACTTTGCAGGGAAGCTTCAGAACATGAAATTTTCACCTCCCACTATAGCAGAAAGGGTCTTTCTGGTAGTTGCACATCAAATCTAAGCTGTCTGAAGTGTTTTTCGAAAGTTATCAACATTTTTACGTTTGGCGTTCCGGAATCGACTTTATCTCAGGATGAAAAATCGTTTTCTGCATTGTCCCATAACTTTGCAGGAAAGCTCCAGAACATGAAATTTTCACCTCCCACTATAGCAGAAAGGGTCTTTCTAGTAGTTGCACATCAAATCTAAGCTGTCTGAAGTGTTTTTCCAAAGTTATCAACATTTTTATGTTTGGCGTTCTGGAACCCACCTTATCTCAACCTGAAAACGCGTTTTACATATTTTGCCATAACTTTGCAGGGAAGCTTCAGAAAATGAAATGTTCACCTCCCACTATACAAGAAAGGGTCTTTCTAGTAGTTGCACATTAAATCTAAGCTGTCAGAAGTGTTGTTCCAAAGTAATCAACATTTTTACGTTTGGCGTTTTGGAAACCACCTTATCTCAGGCTGAAAACGCGTTTTCTGCATTGTGCCATAACTTTGCTGGGAAGCTTCAGAACATGAAATTTTCACGTCCCACGATAGCAGAAAGGGTCTTTCTAGTAGTTGCACATCTAATCTAAGCTGTCTGAAGTGTTTTTCCTAAATTATCTACATTTTTATGTTTGGCGTTCTGGAATCGACCTAATCTCAGGCTGAAAACGCGTTTTCTGCATTGTGCCATAACTTTGCAGGGAAGCTTCAGAACATGAAATTTAAACCTCCCACTATAGCAGAAAGGGTCTTTCTTGTAGTTGCACATCAAATCTAAGCTGTCTGAAGTGTTTTTCCAAAGTTATCAACATTTTTATGTTTGGCGTTCTGGAACCCACCTAATCTCAGGCTGAAAACGCCTTTTCTACATTGTGCCTTAACTTTTCAAGGAAGCTTCAGAACATGAAATGATCGCCTCCCACTATAGCAGATAGGGTCTTTCTAGTAGTTGCACATCAAATCTAAGCTGTCTGAAGTGTTTTTCCAAAGCTATCAACATTTTTATGTTTGGCGTTCTGGAACTCACCTTATCTCAGGCTGAAAACGCGTTTTCTGCATTGTGCCATAACTTTGCAGGGAAGCTTCAGAACATGAAATTTTAACCTCCCACTATAGCAGAATGGGTCTTTCTAGTAGTTGCACATCAAATCTTAGCTGTCTGAAGTGTTTTTCCAAAGTTCTCAACATTTTTATGTTTGGCGTTCTGAAATCAACCTCATCTCAGGCTGAAAACGCGTTAAACGCATTGTGCCATAACTTTGCAGGGAAGCTTCAGAAAATGAAATTTTAACCTCCCACTATAGCAGAAAGGGTCTTTCTAGTAGTTGCACATCAAATCTAAGCTGTCGAAAGTGTTTTTCCAAAGTTATCAACATTTTTATGTTTGGCGTTTCGGAATCGACCTTATCTCCGGCTGAAAACGCGTTTTCTGCATTGAGCCATAACTTTGCATAAAGCTTCAGAACATGAAATGTTCGCCTCCCACTATAGCAGATAGGGTCTTTCTAGTAGTTGCACATCAAATCTAAGCTGTCTGAAGTGTTTTTCCAAAGTTATCAACATTTTTATGTTTGGCCTTCTGGAACCCAACTTATCTCAGGCTGAAAACGGGTTTTCTGCATTGTGCCATAACTTTGCAGGGAAGCCTCAGAACATGAAATTTTCACCTCCCACTACAGCAGAAAGGGTCTTTGTAGTAGTTGCAGAGCAAATCTAAGCTGTCTGAAGTGTTTTTCGAAAGTTATCAACATTTTTACGTTTGGCGTTCCGGAATCGACTTTATCTCAGGATGAAAAATCGTTTTCTGCATTGTCCCATAACTTTGCAGGGAAGCTTCAGAACATTAAATTTTCACCTCCCACTATAGCAGAAAGGGTCTTTCTGGTAGTTGCACATCAAATCTAAGCTGTCTGAAGTGTTTTTCGAAAGTTATCAACATTTTTACGTTTGGCGTTCCGGAATCGACTTTATCTCAGGATGAAAAATCGTTTTCTGCATTGTCCCATAACTTTGCAGGAAAGCTCCAGAACATGAAATTTTCACCTCCCACTATAGCAGAAAGGGTCTTTCTAGTAGTTGCACATCAAATCTAAGCTGTCTGAAGTGTTTTTCCAAAGTTATCAACATTTTTATGTTTGGCGTTCTGGAACCCACCTTATCTCAACCTGAAAACGCGTTTTACATATTTTGCCATAACTTTGCAGGGAAGCTTCAGAAAATGAAATGTTCACCTCCCACTATAGCAGAAAGGGTCTTTCTAGTAGTTGCACATTAAATCTAAGCTGTCAGAAGTGTTGTTCCAAAGTAATCAACATTTTTACGTTTGGCGTTTTGGAAACCACCTTATCTCAGGCTGAAAACGCGTTTTCTGCATTGTGCCATAACTTTGCTGGGAAGCTTCAGAACATGAAATTTTCACGTCCCACGATAGCAGAAAGGGTCTTTCTAGTAGTTGCACATCAAATCTAAGCTGTCTGAAGTGTTTTTCGAAAGTTATGAACATTTTTATGTTTCGCGTTCCGTAATCGACCTTATCTCAGGATGAAAAATCGTTTTCTGCATTGTCCCACAACTTTCCATGGGAAGCTTCAGAACATGAAATTTTGACCTCCCACTACAGCAGAAAGGGTCTTTCTTGTAGTTGCACATCAAATCTAAGCTGTCTGAAGTGTTTTTCCAAAGTTATCAACATTTTTATGTTTGGCGTTCTGGAACCCACCTAATCTCAGGCTGAAAACGCCTTTTCTACATTGTGCCTTAACTTTTCAAGGAAGCTTCAGAACATGAAATGATCGCCTCCCACTATAGCAGATAGGGTCTTTCTAGTAGTTGCACATCAAATCTAAGCTGACTGAAGTGTTTTTCCAAAGCTATCAACATTTTTATGTTTGGCGTTCTGGAACTCACCTTATCTCAGGCTGAAAACGCGTTTTCTGCATTGTGCCATTACTTTGCAGGGAAGCTTCAGAACATGAAATTATAACCTCCCACTATAGCAGAAAAGGTCATTCTAGTAGTTTCACATCAAATCTAAGCTGTCTGAAGTGTTTTTCCAAAGTTATCAATATTTTTATGTTTGGCGTTCCGGAATCGACCTTATGTCAGGCTGAAAACGCGTTTCCTGCATTTTGCATAACTTTGCAGGGATGCTTCAGAACATGAAATGTTCGCTTGCCACTATAGCAGATAGGGTCTTTCGAGGAGTTGCACATCAAATCTAAGCTGTCTGAAGTGTTTTTCCAAAGTTATCAACATTTTTATGTTTGGCGTTGTGGAACCCACCTTATCTCAACCTGAAAACGCGTTTTACATATTTTGCCATAACTTTGCAGGGAAGGTTCAGAAGATGAAATTTTAACATCCCACTATAGCAGAAAGGGTCTTTCTAGTAGTTGCACATCAAATCTAAGCTGTCTGAAGTGTTTTTCCAAAGTTATCAACATTTTTATGTTTGGCGTTCTGGAACCCACCTTATCTCAGGCTGAAAACGCATTTTCTGCATTGTGCCATAACTTTGCCTGGAGACTTCAGAACATGAAATTTTCTCTTCCCACTATAGCAGAAAGGGTATTTCTAGTAGTTGCACATCAAATCTAAGTTGTCTGAAGTGTTTTTCCAAAGTTATCAACATTCTTATGTTTGGCGTTCCGGAATCAACCTTATCTCAGACTGAAAACGTGTTTTCTGCATTGTGCCATAACTATGCAGGGAAACTTCAGAACATGAAATTTTTACCTCCAACTATAGCAGAAAGGGTCTTTCGAGTAGTTGCACATCAAATCTAAGCTGTTTGAAGTGTTTTTCCAAAGTTAACAACATTTTTATGTTTGGCGTTCCAGAAACAACCTTATCTCAGGCTGAAAACGCGTTTTACACAATTTGCCATAACTTTGCAGGAAAGCTTCAGAACATGAAATTTTTACCTCCCACTATAGCAGAAAGGGTCTTTCTAGTAGTTGCACATCAAATCTAAGCTGTCTGAAGAGTTTTTCCAAAGTTATCAACATTTTTATGTTTGGCGTTCTGGAACCCACCTTATCTCAGCCTGAAAACGCGTTTTACATATTTTGCCATAACTTTGCAGGGAAGCTTCAGAACATGAAATTTTCAACTCCCACTATAGCAGAAAGTGTCTTTCTAGTAGTTGCACATCAAATCTAAGCTGTCTGAAGTGTTTATCCAAAGTTATCAATATTTTTATGTTTGGCTTTCCGGAATCGACCTTATCTCAGGCTGAAAACGCGTTTTCTGCATTGTGCCATAACTTTGCAGGGAAGCTTCAGAACATGAAATTTTCACCTCCCACTATATCAGAAAGGGTATTTCTAATAGTTGCACATCAAATCTAAGTTGTCTGAAGTGTTTTTCCAAAGTTATCAACATTCTTATGTTTGGCTTTCCGGAATCAACCTTATCTCAGACTGAAAACGTGTTTTCTGCATTGTGCCATAACTTTGCAGGGAAACTTCAGAACATGAAATTTTCACGTCCAACTATAGCAGAAAGGTTCTTTCTAGTAGTTGCACATCAAATCTAAGCTGTCTGAAGTGTTTTTCCAAAGTTAACACCATTTTTATGTTTGGCGTTCTGGAACCCACATTATCTCAGGCTGAAAACGCGTTTTCTGCATTGTGCCATAACTTTGCAGGGCGACTTCAGAACATGAAATTTTCTCCTCCCACTATATCAGAAAGGGTCTTTCTAGTAGTTGCACATCAAGTCTAAGTTGTCTGAAGTGTTTTTCCAAAGTTATCAACATTCTTATGTTTGGCGTTTCGGAATCAACCTTATCTCAAGCTGAAAACGCGTTTTACGCAATTTGCCATAACTTTGCAGGAAAGCCTCAGTACATGAAATTTTCACCTCCCACTATAGCAGAAATGGTCTTTCTAGTAGTTGCACATCAAATCTAAGCTGTCTGTAGAGTTTTTCCTGAGTTATCAACATTTTTATGTTTGGCGTTCTGAAATCAACCTCATCTCAGGCTGAAAACGAGTTTTACGCATTGTGCCATAACTTTGCAGCGAAGCTTCAGAACATGAAATTTTAACCTCCCACTATAGCAGAATGCGTCTTTCTAGTAGTTGCACATCAAATCTTAGCTGTCTGAAGTGTTTTTCCAAAGTTCTCAACATTTTTATGTTTGGCGTTCTGAAATCGACCTTATCTGAGGATGAAAATTTGTTTTCTGCATTGTGCCAAAACTTTGTAGGTAAGCTCCAGAACATGAAATTTTCACCTCCCACTATAGCAGATAGGGTCTTTCTAGTAGTTGCACATCACATCTAAGCTGTCTGAAGTGTTTTTCCAAAGTTATCAACATTTTTATTTTTGGCGTTCTGGAACCCACCTAATCTCAGGCTGAAAACGCGTTTTCTGCATTGTGCCATAACTTTGCAGGGAAGCTTCAGAACATGAAATTTTCACCTCCCACTATATCAGAAAGGGTATTTCTAATAGTTGCACATCAAATCTAAGTTGTCTGAAGTGTTTTTCCAAAGTTATCAACATTCTTATGTTTGGCTTTCCGGAATCAACCTTATCTCAGACTGAAAACGTGTTTTCTGCATTGTGCCATAACTTTGCAGGGAAACTTCAGAACATGAAATTTTCACGTCCAACTATAGCAGAAAGGTTCTTTCTAGTAGTTGCACATCAAATCTAAGCTGTCTGAAGTGTTTTTCCAAAGTTATCACCATTTTTATGTTTGGCGTTCTGGAACCCACATTATCTCAGGCTCAAAACGCGTTTTCTGCATTGTGCCATAACTTTGCAGGGCGACTTCAGAACATGAAATTTTCTGCTCCCACTATATCAGAAAGGGTATTTCTAGTAGTTGCACATCAAATCTAAGTTGTCTGAAGTGTTTTTCCAAAGTTATCAACATCCTTATGTTTGGCGTTTCGGAATCAACCTTATCTCAAGCTGAAAACGCGTTTTACGCAATTTGCCATAACTTTGCAGGAAAGCCTCAGTACATGAAATTTTCACCTCCCACTATAGCATAAATGGTCTTTCTAGTAGTTGCACATCAAATCTAAGCTGTCTGTAGAGTTTTTCCTGAGTTATCAACATTTTTATGTTTGGCGTTCTGAAATCAACCTCATCTCAGGCTGAAAACGAGTTTTACGCATTGTGCCATAACTTTGCAGCGAAGCTTCAGAACATGAAATTTTAACCTCCCACTATAGCAGAATGCGTCTTTCTAGTAGTTGCACATCAAATCTTAGCTGTCTGAAGTGTTTTTCCAAAGTTCTCAACATTTTTATGTTTGGCGTTCTGAAATCGACCTTATCTGAGGATGAAAATTTGTTTTCTGCATTGTGCCAAAACTCTGTAGGTAAGCTCCAGAACATGAAATTTTCACCTCCCACTATAGCAGAAAGGGTCTTTCCAGTAGTTGCACATCAAATCTAAGCTGTTTGAAGTGTTTTTCCAAAGTTATCAACACTTTTATGTTTGGCGTTCCTGAATCGACCTTATCTCAGGCAGAAAACGCGTTTTATGCATTGTGCCATAACTTTGCAGGGAAGCTTCAGAACATGAAATTTTCAGCTCCCACTATAGCAGAAAGGGTCTTTCTTGTAGTTGCACATCAAATCTAAGCTGTCTGAAGTATTTTTCCAAAGTTATCAACATTCTTATGTTTGGCGTTCCGGAATCAACCATATGTTAGGCTGAAAACATGTTTCCTGCATTTTGCCATAACTTTGCTGGCAAGCTTCAGAACATGAAATTTCCACATCCCACTATAGCAGAAAGGGTCTTTCTAGAAGGTGCACATCAAATCGAAGCTGTCTGAAGTGTTTTTCCAAAGTTATCAACATTTTTATGTTTGGCGTTTCGGAATCGACCTTATCTCCGGTTGAAAACGCGTTTTCTGCATTGTGCCATAACTTTGCAGGATGCTTTAGAACATGAAATTTTCACCTCCCATGAGAGCAGAAAGGGTATTCCCAGTAGTTGCACATCAAATCTAAGCTGTCTGTAGAGTTTTTCATGAGTTATCAACATTTTTATGTTTGGCGTTCTGAAATCAACCTCATCTCAGGCTGAAAACGCGTTTCACGCATTGTGCCATAACTTTGCAGGGAAGCTTCAGAACATGACATTTTCAACTCCCACTATAGCAGAAAGGGTCTTTCTCGTAATTGCACATCAAATCTAAGCTGTCTGAAGTGTTTTTCCAAAGTTATCAACACTTTTATGTTTGGCGTTCTGGAAACCACCTTATCTCAGGCTGAAAACGCGTTTTCTGCATTGTGCCATAACTTTGCAGGGAAGCTTCAGAACATGAAATGTTCATCTCCCACTATTGCAGAAAGGGTCTTTCTAGTAGTTGCACATCAAATCTAAGCTGTCTGAAGTGTTTTTGCAAAGTTATCAACATTTTCACGTTTGGTGTTCCGGAATCGACTTTATCTCAGGATGAAAAATCGTTTTCTGCATTGTCCCATAACTTTGCAGGGAAGCTTCAGAACATGAAATTTTCAACTCCCACTATAGCAGAAAGGGTCTTTGTAGTAGTTGCACATCAAATCTAAGCTGTCTGAACTGTTTTTCCAAAGTTATCAGCATTTTTATGTTTGGCGTTCCGGAACCCACCTTATCTCTGGCTGAAAACGCGTTTTCGGCATTGTGCCATAACTTTGCTGGGAAGATTCAGAACATGAAATTTTCACGTCCCACTATAGCAGAAAGGGTCTTTCTAGTAGTTGCACATCAAATCTAAGCTGTCTGAAGAGTTTTTCGACAGTTATGAACATTTTTATGTTTCGCGTTCCGTAATCGACCTTATCTCAGGATGAAAAATCGTTTTCTGCATTGTCCCATAACTTTCCATGGGAAGCTTCAGAACATGAAATTTTGACCTCCCACTATAGCAGAAAGGGTCTTTCTAGTAGTTGCACATCAAATCTAAGCTGTCTGAAGTGTTTTTCGAAAGTTATCAACATTTTTATGTTTGGCGTTCCGGAATCGACCTTATCTCACGCTCAAAACGCGTTTTCGGCATTGTGCCATAACTTTGCTGGGAAGCTTCAGAACATGAAATTTTCACGTCCCACTATAGCAGAAAGGGTCTTTCTAGTAGTTGCACGTCAACTATAAGCTGTCTGAAGTGTTTTTCGAAAGTTATCAACATTTTTACGTTTGGCGTTCCGGAATCGACTTTATCTCAGGATGAAAAATCGTTTTCTGCATTGTCCCATAACTTTGCAGGGAAGCTTCAGAACATGAAATTTTCACCTCCCACTACAGCAGAAAGGGTCTTTCTGGTAGTTGCACATCAAATGTAAGCTGTCTGAAGTGTTTTTCGAAAGTTATCAACATTTTTATGTTTGGCGTTCCGGAATCGACCTTGTCTCAGCCTCAAAACGCGTTTTACGCATTGTGCCATAACTTTGCAGGGAAGCTTCAGAACATGAAATGTTCACCTCCCACTATCGCAGACAGGGTCTTTCTAGTAGTTGCACATCAAATCTAAGCTGTCTGAAGTGTTTTTCCAAAGTTATCAACATTTTTATGTTTGGTGTTCCGGAACCCACCTTGTCTCAGGCTGAAAACGCATTTTCGGCATTGTGCCATAACTTTGCTGGGAAGCTTCAGAACATGAAATTTTCACGTCCCACTATAGCAGAAAGGGTCTTTCTAGTAGTTGCACATCAAATCTAAGCTGTCTGAAGTGTTTTTCCAAAGTTATCAACATTTTTATGTTTGGCGTTCCGGAATCGACCTTATCTCAGGATGAAAAATCGTTTTCTGCATTGTGCCATGACTTTGCAGGGAAGCTTCAGAACATGAAATTTTCACGTCCCAGTTTAGCAGAAAGGGTCTTTCTAGTATTTGCACATCAAATCTAAGCTGTCTGAAGTGTTTTTCGAAAGTTATGAACATTTTTATATTTGGCGTTCCGGAACCCACCTTATCTCATCCTGAAATCGCGTTTTCGGCATTGTGCCATAACTTTGCAGGGAAGCTTCAGAACATGAAATGTTCACCTCCCACTATCGCAGAAAGGGTCTTTCTAGTAATTGCACATCAAATCTAAACTGTCTGAAGTGTTTTTCGAAAGTTATCAACATTTTTATGTTTGGCGTTCCAGAATCGACCTTATGTCAGGCTGAAAACGCGGTGTCTGCATTGTGACATAACTTTGCATGGAAGCTTTCGAACATGAAATTTTAACCTCCCACTATAGCAGAAAGGGTCTTTCTAGTAGTTGCACATCAAATCTAAGCTGTCTGAAGTGTTTTTCGAAAGTTATCAACATTTTTATGTTTGGCGTTCCGGAACCCACCTTATCTCAGGCTGAAAACGCGTTTTCGGCATTGTGCCATAACTTTGCAGGGAAGCTTCAGAACATTAAATTTTCACGTCCCACTATAGCAAAAAGGGTCTTTCTAGTATTTGAACATCAAATCTAAGCTGTCTGAAGTGTTTTTCGAAAGTTATGAACCTTTTTATGTTTCGCGTTCCGTAATCGACCTTATCTCAGGATGAAAAATCGTTTTCTGCATTGGCCCATAACTTTCCAAGGGAAGCTTCAGAACATGAAATTTTGACCTCCCACTATAGCAGAAGGGGTCTTTCTAGTAGTTGCACATCAAATCTAAGCTGTCTGAAGTGTTTTTCCAAAGTTATTAACATTTTTATGTTTGGCGTTCCGGAATCGACCTTATCTCAGGCTCAAAACGCGTTTTCGGCATTGTGCCTTAACTTTGCTGGGAAGCTTCAGAACATGACATTTTCACGTCCCACTCTCGCAGAAAGGGTCTTTCTACTAGTTGCACATCATCTCTAAGCTGTCTGAAGGGTTTTTCGAAAGTTATCAACATTTTTACGTTTGGCGTTCCGGGATCGACTTTATCTCAGGATGAAAAATCGTTTTCTGCATTGTCCCATAACTTTGCAGGGAAGCTTCAGAACATGAAATTTTCACGTCCCACTATAGCAGAAAGGGTCTTTCTAGTAATTGCAAATCAAATCTAAGCTGTCTGAAGTGTTTTTCCAAAGTTATCAACATTTTTACGTTTGGCGTTCCGGAATCGACTTTATCTCAGGATGAAAAATCGTATTCTGCATTGTGCCATAACTTCTCAGGGAAGCTTCAGAACATGAAATTTTCACCTCCCACTATAGCAGAAAGGGTCTTTCTGGTAGTTGCACATCAAATCTAAGCTGTCTGAAGTGTTTTTCCAAAGTTATCAACATTCTTATGTTTGGCGTTCCGGAACAAACCTTATCTGAGGCTGAAAACGCGTTTTCGGCATTGTGCCATAACTTTGCTGGGAAGCTTCAGAACATGAAATTTTCACGTCCCACTATAGCAGAAAGGGTCTTTCTCGTAGTTGCACATCAAATCTAAGCTGTCTGAAGTGTTTTTCGAAAGTTATCAACATTTTTACGTTTGGCGTTCCGGAATCGACTTTATCTCAGGATGAAAAATCGTTTTCTGCATTGTCGCATAACTTTGCAGGGAAGCTTCAGAACATGAAATTGTCACCTCCCACTATAGCAGAAAGGGTCTTTCTAGTAGTTGCACATCAAATCTAAGCTGTCTGAAGTGTTTTTCGAAAGTTATAAACATTTTTATGTTTCGCGTTCCGTAATCGACCTTATCTCAGGATGAAAAATCGTTTTCTGCTTTGTCCCATAACTTTCCAATGGAAGCTTCAGAACATGAAATTTTGACCTCCCACTATAGCAGAAAGGGTCTTTCTAGTAGTTGCACATCAAATGTAAGCTGTCTGAAGTGTTTTTCGAAAGTTATCAACATTTTTATGTTTGGCGTTCCGGAATCGACCTTATCTCAGGCTGAAAACGCGTTTTACGCATTGTGCCATAACTTCGCAGGAAAGCTTCAGAAAATGAAATTTTCACCTCCCACTATAGCAGAAAGGGTCTTTCTAGTAGTTGCACATCAAATCTAAGCTGTCTGAAGTGTTGTTCCAAAGTTATCAACATTTTTACGTTTGGCGTTTTGGAAACCACCTTATCTCAGGCTGAAAACGCGTTTTCTGCATTGTGCCATAACTTCTCAGGGAAGCTTCAGAACATGAAATGTTCACCTCCCACTATAGCAGAAAGGGTCTTTCTAGTAGTTGCATATCAAATCTAAGCTGTCTGAAGTGTTTTTCCAAAGTTATCAACATTTTTATGTTTGGCGTTCCGGAACCCACCTTATCTCAAGCTGAAAACGCGTTTTCTGCATAGTGCCATAACTTTGCAGGGAAGCTTCAGAACATGAAATGTTCACCTCCCACTATAGCAGAAAGGGTCTTTCTAGTAGTTGCACATCAAATATAAGCTGTCTGAAGTGTTTTTCCAAAGTTATCAACATTTTTATGTTTGGCGTTCCGGAATCGACCTTATCTCAGGCTCAAAACGCGTTTTACGCATTGTGCCATAACTTTGCAGGGAAGCTTCAGAACATGAAATGTTCACCTCCCACTATCGCAGAAAGTGTCTTTCTAGTAGTTGCACATCAAATCTAAGCTGTCTGAAGTGTTTTTCGAAAGTTATAAACATTTTTATGTTTCGCGTTCCGTAATCGACCTTATCTCAGGATGAAAAATCGTTTTCTGCTTTGTCCCATAACTTTCCAATGGAAGCTTCAGAACATGAAATTTTGACCTCCCACTATAGCAGAAAGGGTCTTTCTAGTAGTTCCACATCAAATGTAAGCTGTCTGAAGTGTTTTTCGAAAGTTATCAACATTTTTATGTTTGGCGTTCCGGAATCGACCTTATCTCAGGCTGAAAACGCGTTTTACGCATTGTGCCATAACTTCGCAGGAAACTTTCAGAAAATGAAATTTTCACCTCCCACTATAGCAGAAAGGGTCTTTCTTGTAGTTGCACATCAAATCTAAGCTGTCTGAAGTGTTTTTCCAAAGTTATCAACATTTTTATGTTTGGCGTTCCGGAACCCACCTTATGTCAGGCTGAAAACGCGTTTTCGGCATTGTGCCATAACTATGCTGGGAAGCTTCAGAACATAAAATTTTCACGTCCCACTATAGCAGAAAGGGTCTTTCTAGTAGTTGCACATCAAATCTAAGCTGTCTGAAGTGTTTTTCGAAAGTTATCAACATTTTTACGTTTGGCGTTCCGGAATCGACTTTTTCTCAGGATGAAAAATCGTTTTCTGCATTGTCCCATAACTTTGCATGGAAGCATCAGAACATGAAATTTTCACCTCCCACTATAGCAGAAAGGGTCTTTCTAGTAGTTGCACATCAAATCTAAGCTGTCTGAAGTGTTTTTCGAAAGATATGAACATTTTTATGTTTCGCGTTCCGTAATCGACCTTATCTCAGGATGAAAAATCGTTTTCTGCATTGTCCCATAACTTTCCATGGGAAGCTTCAGAACATGAAATTTTGACCTCCCACTATAGCAGAAAGGGTCTTTCTAGTAGTTGCACATCAAATCTAAGCTGTCTGAAGCGTTTTTCGAAAGTTATCAACATTTTTATGTTTTGCGTTCTGGAATCGACCATATCTCAGGCTGAAAACGCGTTTTACGCATTGTGCCATAACTTTGCAGGGAAGCTTCAGAAAATGAAATTTTCACCTCCCACTATAGCAGAAAGGGTCTTTCTAGTAGTTGCACATCAAATCTAAGCTGTCTGAAGTGTTGTTCCAAAGTTATCAACATGTTTACGTTTGGCGTTTTGGAAACCACCTTATCTCAGGCTGAAAACGCGTTTTCTGCATTGTGCCATAACTTCTCAGGGAAGCTTCAGAACATGAAATGTTCACCTCCCACTATAGCAGAAAGGGTCTTTCTAGTAGTTGCATATCAAATCTAAGCTGTCTGAAGTGTTTTTCCAAAGTTATCAACATTTTTATGTTTGGCGTTCCGGAACCCACCTTATCTCAAGCTGAAAACGCGTTTTCTGTATAGTGCCATAACTTTGCAGGGAAGCTTCAGAACATGAAATGTTCACCTCCCACTATAGCAGAAAGGGTCTTTCTAGTAGTTGCACATCAAATATAAGCTGTCTGAAGTGTTTTTCCAAAGTTATCAACATTTTTATGTTTGGCGTTCCGGAATCGACCTTATCTCAGGCTCAAAACGCGTTTCACGCATTGTGCCATAACTTTGCAGGGAAGCTTCAGAACATGAAATGTTCACCTCCCACTATCGCAGAAAGTGTCTTTCTAGTAGTTGCACATCAAATCTAAGCTGTCTGAAGTGTTTTTCCAAAGTTATCAACATTTTTATGTTTGGCGTTCCGGAACCCACCTTATCTCAGGCTGAAAACGCGTTTTCGGCATTGTGCCATAACTTTGCAGGGAAGGTTCAGAACATGAAATTTTGACGTCCCACTATAGCAGAAAGGGTTTTTCTAGTATTTGCACATCAAATCTAAGCTGTCTGAAGTGTTTTTCGAAAATTATCAACATTTTTATGTTTGGCGTTCCGGAACCCACCTTATCTCAAGCTGAAAACGCTTTTTCGGCATTGTGCCATAACTTTGCAGGGAAGCTTCAGAACATGAAATTTTCACTTCCCACTATAGCAGAAAGGGTCTTTCTAGTAGTTTCACATCAAATCTAAGGTGTCTGAAGTGTTTTTCCAAAGTTATCAGCATTTTTATGTTTGGCGTTCCGGAACCCACCTTATCTCAGGCTGAAAACGCGTTGTCTGCATTGTGCCATAACTTTGCATGGAAGCTTTCGAACATGAAATTTTAACCTCCCACTATAGCAGAAAGGGTCTTTCTAGTAGTTGCACATCAAATCTAAGCTGTCTGAAGTGTTTTTCGAAAGTTATCAACATTTTTATGTTTGGCGTTCCGGAACCCACCTTATCTCAGGCTGAAAACGCGTTTTCTGCATTGTGCCATAACTTTGCAGGGAAGCTTCAGAACATGAAATTTTGACCTCACACTATAGCAGAAAGGGTCTTTCTAGTAGTTGCACATCAAATCTATGCTGTCTGAAGTGTTTTTCGAAAGTTATCAACATTTTTATGTTTGGCGTTCCGGAATCGACCTTATCTCAGGCTCAAAACGCGTTTTCGGCATTGTGCCATAACTTTGCTGGGAAGCTTCAGAACATGAAATTTTCACGTCCCACTATAGCAGAAAGGGTCTTTCTAGTAGTTGCACATCAACTCTAAGCTGTCTGAAGTGTTTTTCGAAAGTTATCAACATTTTTACGTTTGGCGTTCCGGAATCGACTTTATCTCAGGATGAAAAATCGTCTTCTGCATTGTCCCATAACTTTGCAGGGAAGCTTCAGAACATGAAATTTTCACCTCCCACTATAGCAGAAAGCGTCTTTCTGGTAGTTGCACATCAAATGTAAGCTGTCTGAAGTGTTTTTCGAAAGTTATCAACATTTTTATGTTTGGCGTTCCGGAATCAACCTTATCTCAGGCTGAAAAGGCGTTTTACGCATTGTGCCATAACTTTGCAGGGAAGCTTCAGAACATGAAATGTTCACCTCCCACTATCGCAGAAAGGGTCTTTCTAGTAGTTGCACATCAAATCTAAGCTGTCTGAAGTGTTTTTCCAAAGTTATCGACATTTTAATGTTTGGCGTTCCGGAACCCACCTTATCTCAGGCTGAACACGCGTTTTCGGCATTGTGCCATAACTTTGCTGGGAAGCTTCAGAACATGAAATTTTCACGTCCCACTATAGCAGAAAGGGTCTTTCTAGTAGTTGCAAATCAAATCTAAGCTGTCAGAAGTGTTTTTCCAAAGTTATCAACATTTTTATGTTTGGCGTTCCGGAATCGACCTTATCTCAGGATGAAAAATCGTTTTCTGCATTGTCCCATAACTTTGCAGGGAAGCTTCAGAACATGAAATTTTCACGTCCCACTATAGCAGAAAGGGTCTTTCTAGTATTTGCACATCAAATATAAGCTGTCTGAAGTGTTTTTCGAAAGTTAACAACATTTTTATGTTTGGCGTTCCAGAATCGACCTTATCTCAGGCTGAAAACGCCTTATCTGTATTGTGCCATAACTTTGCATGGAAGCTTTCGAACATGAAATTTTAACGTCCCACTGTAGCAAAAAGGGTCTTTCTAGTATTTGAACATCAAATCTAAGCTGTCTGAAGTGTTTTTCGAAAGTTATCAACATTTTTATGTTTGGCGTTCTGGAACCCACCTTATCACAAGCTGAAAACGTGTTTTCTGCATTGTGCCATAACTTTGCAGGGAAGCTTCAGAACATGAAATTTTCACGTCCCACTATACCAGAAAGGGTCTTTCTAGTAGTTGCACATCAAATCTAAGGTGTCTGATGTGTTTTTCCAAAGATATTAACATTTTTATGTACGGCGTTCCGGAATCGACCTTATCTCAGGCTGAAAACGCGTTTCACGCATTGTGCCATAACTTTGCAGGGAACCTTTACAACATGAAATTTTCACCTCCTACTATAGCAGAAAGGGTCTTTCTAGGAGTTGCACATCAAATCTAAGCTGTCTGAAGTGTTTTTCCAAAGTTATCAACATTTTTATGTTTGGCGTTCCGGAATCGACATTATCTCAGGCTGAAAACGCATTTTCTGCATTGTGCCATAACTTTGCAAGGAAGCTTCAGAACATGAAATTTTAACTTCCCACTATAGCAGAAAGGGACTTTCTAGTAGTTGGACATCAAATCTAAGCTGTCTGAAGTGTTTTTCCAAAGTTATCAACATTTTTATGTTTGGCGTTCCGGAATCGACCTAATCTCAGTCTGAAAACGCGTTTTACACATTGTGCCATAACTTTGCAGGGAACCATTAGAACATGAAATTTTCACCTCCCACTATAGCAGAAAGGGTCTTTCTAGTAGTTGCACATCAAATCTAAGCTGTCTGAAGTGTTGCTCCAAAGTCATCAACAATTTTATGTTTGGCGTTTCGGAACCCACCTTATCTCTGGCTGAAAACGTATTTTCTGCTTTGTGCCATAACTTTGCTGGGAATCTTTAGAACATGGAATTTTAACCTCCCACAACAGCATAAAGGGTCTTTCTTGTAGTTGCACGTCAAATCTAAGCTGTCTGAAGTGGTTTTCCAAAGTTATCAACATTTTTATGTTTGGCGTTCGGGAACCCACCTTATCTCAGGCTGAAAACGCGTTTTTTGCATTGTGCCATAACTTTGCAGGGAAGCTTCAGAACATGAAATTTTCACCTCCCTCTAAAGCAGAAAGGGTCTTTCTTATAGTTGCACATCAAATCTAAGCTGTCTGAAGTGTTGTTCCAAAGTTATCAGCATTTTTACGTTTGGCGTTCCGGAACCCAACTTGTCTCAGGCAGAAAACGTGTTTTCTGCATTGTGCCATAACTTTGTAGGGAAGCTTCAGACCATGAAATGTTCACCTCCCACTATCGCAGAAAGGGTCTTTCTAGTAGTTGCACATCAAATCTAAGCTGTCTGAAGTGTTTTTCCAAAGTTATCCACATTTTTATGTTTGGCGTTCCGGAATCGACATAATCTCAGTCTGAAAACGCCTTTTACACATTGTGCCATAACTTTGCAGGGAACCATTAGAACATGAAATGTTCACCTCCTACTATAGCAGAAAGGGTCTTTCTGGTAGTTGCACATCAAATCTAAGCTGTCTGAAGTGTTTTTCCAAAGTTATCAACATTTTTATGTTTGGCGTTCCGGAATCGACCTTGTCTCAGGCTGAAAACGCATTTTCTGCATTGTGCCATAACTTTGCAAGGAAGCTTCAGAACATGAAATTTTCACCTCCCACTATAGCAGAAAGGGTCTTTCTAGCAGTTGCACATCAAATCTAAGCTGTCTGAAATGTTTTTTCCAAAGTTATCAACATTTTTATGTTTGGCGTTCCGTAACCCACCTTATCTCTGGCTGAAAACGTATTTTCTGGTTTGTGCCATAACTTTGCAAGGAAGCTTCAGAACATGAAATGTTCACCTCCCACAATAGCATAAAGGGTCATTCTAGTAGTTGCACATCAAATCTAAGCTGTCTGAAGTGTTTTTCCAAAGTTATCAACATTTTTACTTTGGCGTCCCGGAATCGACCTTATCTCAGGCTGAAAACGCGTTTTCTGCATTGTGCCATAACTTTGCAGGGAAGCTTCAGAACATGAAAATTTCACCTCCGACTATAGCAGAAAGGGTCTTTCTAGTAGATGCACATCAAATCTAAGCTGTCTGAAGTGGTTTTCCAAAGTTATCAACATTTTTATGTTTGGCGTTCGGGAACCCACCTTATCTCTGGCTGAAAACGCGTTTTTTGCATTGTGCCATAACTTTGCAGTGAAGCTTCAAAACATGAAATTTTCACCTTCCTCTAAAGCAGAAAGGGTCTTTCTAGTAGTTGCACATCAAATCTAAGCTGTCTGAAGTGTTGTTCCAAAGTTATCAGCATTTTTACGTTTGGTGTTCCGGAACCCACCTTATCTCAGGCTGAAAACGTGTTTTCTGCATTGTGCCATAACTTTGTAGGGAAGCTTCAGAACATGAAATGTTCACCTCCCACTATCGCAGAAAGGGTCTTTCTAGTAGTTGCACATCAAATCTAAGCTGTCTGAAGTGTTTTTCCAAAGTTATCAACATTTTTATGTTTGGCGTTCCGGAACTCACCTTATCTCAGGCTGAAAACGCGTTTTCTGCATTGTTCCTTAACTTTGCAGAGAAGCTTCAGAACATGAAATTTTCAACTCCCACTATAAGAGACAGGGTCTTTCGAGTAGTTGCACATCAAATATAAGTTGTCTGAAGTGTTTCTCGAAAGCTATCAACATTTTTATGTTTGGCGTTCCGGAAACGACCTTATCTCGGGATGAAAAATCGTTTTCTGCATTGTGCCATAACTTTGTAGGGAAGCTTCAGAACATGAAATGTTCACCTCCCACTATCGCAGAAAGGGTCTTTCTAGTAGTTGCACATCAAATCTAAGCTGTCTGAAGTGTTTTTCTAAAGTTATCAACATTTTTATTTTTGGCGTTCCGGAACTCACCTTATCTCAGGCTGAAAACGCGTTTTCTGCACTGTTCCTTAACTTTGCAGAGAAGCTTCAGAACATGAAATTTTCAACTCCCACTATAAGAGACAGGGTCTTTCGAGTAGTTGCACATCAAATATAAGTTGTCTGAAGTGTTTCTCGAAAGCTATCAACATTTTTATGTTTGGCGTTCCGGAAACGACCTTATCTCGGGCTGAAAACGCGTTTTCTGCATTGTGCCATAACTTTGCAGGGAAGCTTCAGAACATGAAATTTTCACCTCCCACTATAGCAGAATAGGTCTTTCTAGTCGTTGTACATCAAATCTAAGCTGTCTGAAGTGTTTTTCCAAAGTTATCAACATTTTTACGTTTGGCGCTCTGGAACCCACATTACCTCAGGCTGGAAACGCGTTTTCTGCATTGTGCCATAACTTTGCAGGGAAGCTTCAGAACATGAAATTTTCAACTCCCACTATAGCAGAAAGATTCTTTTTAGTAGTTACACATCAAATCTAAGCTGTCTGAAGTGTTTTTCCAAAGTTATCAACATTTTTATGTTTGGCGTTCCGGAACCCACCTTATCTCTGGCTGAAAACGCATTTTCTGCTTTGCGCCATAACTTTACTGGGAATCTTTAGAACATGAAATTTTCAACTCCCACTATAGCAGAAAGAGTCTTTTTAGTAGTTACACATCAAATCTAAGCTGTCTGAAGTGTTTTTCCAAAGTTATCAACATTTTTAAGTTTGGCATTCCGGAACCCACCTTATCGCAGGCTGAAAACGCGTTTTCTGCATTGTTCCTTAACTTTGCAGGGAAGCATCAGAACATGAAATTTTCAGCTCCCACTATGACAAACAGGGTCTTTCTAATAGTTGCACATCAAATCTAAGCTGTCTGAAGCGTTTTTCCAAAGTTATAAACAGTTTTATGTTTGGCGTTCCGGAACCCACCTTATCTCAGGCTGAAAACGCGGTTTCTGCATTGTTCCTTAACTTTGCAAGGAACTTTCTGAACATGAAATTTTCAACTCCCACTATAACAGACAGGGTCTTTCTAGTAGTTGCACATCAAATCTCAGGATGAAAAATCGTTTTCTGCATTGTCCCATAACTTTGCAGGGAAGCTTCAGAACATGAAATTTTCACCTCCCACTATAGCAGAAAGGGTCTTTCTAGTATTTGAACATCAAATCTAAGCTGTCTGAAGTGTTTTTCGAAAGTTATGAACATTTTTATGTTTCGCGTTCCGTAATCGACCTTATCTCAGGATGAAAAATCGTTTTCTGCATTGTCCCATAACTTTCCATGGGAAGCTTCAGAACATGAAATTTTGACCTCCCACTATAGCAGAAAGGGTCTTTCTAGTAGTTGCACATCAAATCTAAGCTGTCTGAAGTGTTTTTCGAAAGTTATCAACATTTTTATGTTTGGCGTTCCGGAATCGACCTTATCTCAGGCTCAAAACGCGTTTTCGGCATTGTGCCATAACTTTGCTGGGAAGCTTCAGAACATGAAATTTTCACGTCCCACTATAGCAGAAAGGGTCTTTCTAGTAGTTGCACATCAACTCTAAGCTGTCTGAAGTGTTTTTCGAAAGTTATCAACATTTTTACGTTTGGCGTTCCGGAATCGACTTTATCTCAGGATGAAAAATCGTATTCTGCATTGTGCCATAACTTCTCAGGGAAGCTTCAGAACATGAAATTTTCACCTCCCACTATAGCAGAAAGGGTCTTTCTGGTAGTTGCACATCAAATCTAAGCTGTCTGAAGTGTTTTTCCAAAGTTATCAACATTCTTATGTTTGGCGTTCCGGAACCCACCTTATCTGAGGCTGAAAACGCGTTTTCGGCATTGTGCCATAACTTTGCTGGGAAGCTTCAGAACATGAAATTTTCACGTCCCACTATAGCAGAAAGGGTCTTTCTCGTAGTTGCACATCAAATCTAAGCTGTCTGAAGTGTTTTTCGAAAGTTATCAACATTTTTACGTTTGGCGTTCCGGAATCGACTTTATCTCAGGATGAAAAATCGTTTTCTGCATTGTCGCATAACTTTGCAGGGAAGCTTCAGAACATGAAATTGTCACCTCCCACTATAGCAGAAAGGGTCTTTCTAGTAGTTGCACATCAAATCTAAGCTGTCTGAAGTGTTTTTCGAAAGTTATAAACATTTTTATGTTTCGCGTTCCGTAATCGACCTTATCTCAGGATGAAAAATCGTTTTCTGCTTTGTCCCATAACTTTCCAATGGAAGCTTCAGAACATGAAATTTTGACCTCCCACTATAGCAGAAAGGGTCTTTCTAGTAGTTGCACATCAAATGTAAGCTGTCTGAAGTGTTTTTCGAAAGTTATCAACATTTTTATGTTTGGCGTTCCGGAATCGACCTTATCTCAGGCTGAAAACGCGTTTTACGCATTGTGCCATAACTTCGCAGGAAAGCTTCAGAAAATGAAATTTTCACCTCCCACTATAGCAGAAAGGGTCTTTCTAGTAGTTGCATATCAAATCTAAGCTGTCTGAAGTGTTTTTCCAAAGTTATCAACATTTTTATGTTTGGCGTTCCGGAACCCACCTTATCTCAAGCTGAAAACGCGTTTTCTGCATAGTGCCATAACTTTGCAGGGAAGCTTCAGAACATGAAATGTTCACCTCCCACTATAGCAGAAAGGGTCTTTCTAGTAGTTGCACATCAAATATAAGCTGTCTGAAGTGTTTTTCCAAAGTTATCAACATTTTTATGTTTGGCGTTCCGGAATCGACCTTATCTCAGGCTCAAAACGCGTTTTACGCATTGTGCCATAACTTTGCAGGGAAGCTTCAGAACATGAAATGTTCACCTCCCACTATCGCAGAAAGTGTCTTTCTAGTAGTTGCACATCAAATCTAAGCTGTCTGAAGTGTTTTTCGAAAGTTATAAACATTTTTATGTTTCGCGTTCCGTAATCGACCTTATCTCAGGATGAAAAATCGTTTTCTGCTTTGTCCCATAACTTTCCAATGGAAGCTTCAGAACATGAAATTTTGACCTCCCACTATAGCAGAAAGGGTCTTTCTAGTAGTTGCACATCAAATGTAAGCTGTCTGAAGTGTTTTTCGAAAGTTATCAACATTTTTATGTTTGGCGTTCCGGAATCGACCTTATCTCAGGCTGAAAACGCGTTTTACGCATTGTGCCATAACTTCGCAGGAAAGCTTCAGAAAATGAAATTTTCACCTCCCACTATAGCAGAAAGGGTCTTTCTTGTAGTTGCACATCAAATCTAAGCTGTCTGAAGTGTTTTTCCAAAGTTATCAACATTTTTATGTTTGGCGTTCCGGAACCCACCTTATGTCAGGCTGAAAACGCGTTTTCGGCATTGTGCCATAACTATGCTGGGAAGCTTCAGAACATAAAATTTTCACGTCCCACTATAGCAGAAAGGGTCTTTCTAGTAGTTGCACATCAAATCTAAGCTGTCTGAAGTGTTTTTCGAAAGTTATCAACATTTTTACGTTTGGCGTTCCGGAATCGACTTTTTCTCAGGATGAAAAATCGTTTTCTGCATTGTCCCATAACTTTGCATGGAAGCATCAGAACATGAAATTTTCACCTCCCACTATAGCAGAAAGGGTCTTTCTAGTAGTTGCACATCAAATCTAAGCTGTCTGAAGTGTTTTTCGAAAGATATGAACATTTTTATGTTTCGCGTTCCGTAATCGACCTTATCTCAGGATGAAAAATCGTTTTCTGCATTGTCCCATAACTTTCCATGGGAAGCTCCAGAACATGAAATTTTGACCTCCCACTATAGCAGAAAGGGTCTTTCTAGTAGTTGCACATCAAATCTAAGCTGTCTGAAGCGTTTTTCGAAAGTTATCAACATTTTTATGTTTTGCGTTCTGGAATCGACCATATCTCAGGCTGAAAACGCGTTTTACGCATTGTGCCATAACTTTGCAGGGAAGCTTCAGAAAATGAAATTTTCACCTCCCACTATAGCAGAAAGGGTCTTTCTAGTAGTTGCACATCAAATCTAAGCTGTCTGAAGTGTTGTTCCAAAGTTATCAACATTTTTACGTTTGGCGTTTTGGAAACCACCTTATCTCAGGCTGAAAACGCGTTTTCTGCATTGTGCCATAACTTCTCAGGGAAGCTTCAGAACATGAAATGTTCACCTCCCACTATAGCAGAAAGGGTCTTTCTAGTAGTTGCATATCAAATCTAAGCTGTCTGAAGTGTTTTTCCAAAGTTATCAACATTTTTATGTTTGGCGTTCCGGAACCCACCTTATCTCAAGCTGAAAACGCGTTTTCTGCATAGTGCCATAACTTTGCAGGGAAGCTTCAGAACATGATATGTTCACCTCCCACTATAGCAGAAAGGGTCTTTCTAGTAGTTGCACATCAAATATAAGCTGTCTGAAGTGTTTTTCCAAAGTTATCAACATTTTTATGTTTGGCGTTCCGGAATCGACCTTATCTCAGGCTCAAAACGCGTTTCACGCATTGTGCCATAACTTTGCAGGGAAGCTTCAGAACATGAAATGTTCACCTCCCACTATCGCAGAAAGTGTCTTTCTAGTAGTTGCACATCAAATCTAAGCTGTCTGAAGTGTTTTTCCAAAGTTATCAACATTTTTATGTTTGGCGTTCCGGAACCCACCTTATCTCAGGCTGAAAACGCGTTTTCGGCATTGTGCCATAACTTTGCAGGGAAGGTTCAGAACATGAAATTTTGACGTCCCACTATAGCAGAAATTTTTCTAGTATTTGCACATCAAATCTAAGCTGTCTGAAGTGTTTTTCGAAAATTATCAACATTTTTATGTTTGGCGTTCCGGAACCCACCTTATCTCAAGCTGAAAACGCGTTTTCGGCATTGTGCCATAACTTTGCAGGGAAGCTTCAGAACATGAAATTTTCACTTCCCACTATAGCAGAAAGGGTCTTTCTAGTAGTTTCACATCAAATCTAAGGTGTCTGAAGTGTTTTTCCAAAGTTATCAGCATTTTTATGTTTGGCGTTCCGGAACCCACCTTATCTCAGGCTGAAAACGCGTTGTCTGCATTGTGCCATAACTTTGCATAGAAGCTTTCGAACATGAAATTTTAACCTCCCACTATAGCAGAAAGGGTCTTTCTAGTAGTTGCACATCAAATCTAAGCTGTCTGAAGTGTTTTTCGAAAGTTATCAACATTTTTATGTTTGGCGTTCCGGAACCCACCTTATCTCAGGCTGAAAACGCGTTTTCTGCATTGTGCCATAACTTTGCAGGGAAGCTTCAGAACATGAAATTTTGACCTCACACTATAGCAGAAAGGGTCTTTCTAGTAGTTGCACATCAAATCTATGCTGTCTGAAGTGTTTTTCGAAAGTTATCAACATTTTTATGTTTGGCGTTCCGGAATCGACCTTATCTCAGGCTCAAAACGCGTTTTCGGCATTGTGCCATAACTTTGCTGGGAAGCTTCAGAACATGAAATTTTCACGTCCCACTATAGCAGAAAGGGTCTTTCTAGTAGTTGCACATCAACTCTAAGCTGTCTGAAGTGTTTTTCGAAAGTTATCAACATTTTTACGTTTGGCGTTCCGGAATCGACTTTATCTCAGGATGAAAAATCGTCTTCTGCATTGTCCCATAACTTTGCAGGGAAGCTTCAGAACATGAAATTTTCACCTCCCACTATAGCAGAAAGCGTCTTTCTGGTAGTTGCACATCAAATGTAAGCTGTCTGAAGTGTTTTTCGAAAGTTATCAACATTTTTATGTTTGGCGTTCCGGAATCAACCTTATCTCAGGCTGAAAAGGCGTTTTACGCATTGTGCCATAACTTTGCAGGGAAGCTTCAGAACATGAAATGTTCACCTCCCACTATCGCAGAAAGGGTCTTTCTAGTAGTTGCACATCAAATCTAAGCTGTCTGAAGTGTTTTTCCAAAGTTATCAACATTTTAATGTTTGGCGTTCCGGAACCCACCTTATCTCAGGCTGAACACGCGTTTTCGGCATTGTGCCATAACTTTGCTGGGAAGCTTCAGAACATGAAATTTTCACGTCCCACTATAGCAGAAAGGGTCTTTCTAGTAGTTGCAAATCAAATCTAAGCTGTCAGAAGTGTTTTTCCAAAGTTATCAACATTTTTATGTTTGGCGTTCCGGAATCGACCTTATCTCAGGATGAAAAATCGTTTTCTGCATTGTCCCATAACTTTGCAGGGAAGCTTCAGAACATGAAATTTTCACGTCCCACTATAGCAGAAAGGGTCTTTCTAGTATTTGCACATCAAATATAAGCTGTCTGAAGTGTTTTTCGAAAGTTAACAACATTTTTATGTTTGGCGTTCCAGAATCGACCTTATCTCAGGCTGAAAACGCGTTGTCTGCATTGTGCCATAACTTTGCATGGAAGCTTTCGAACATGAAATTTTAACGTCCCACTATAGCAGAAAGCGTCTTTCTAGTAGTTGCACATCAAATCTAAGCTGTCTGAAGTGTTTTTCGAAAGTTATCAACATTTTTACGTTTGGCGTTCCGGAACCCACCTTATCTCAGGCTGAAAACGCGTTTTCGGCATTGTGCCATAACTTTGCAGGGAAGCTTCAGAACATGAAATTTTCACGTCCCACTGTAGCAAAAAGGGTCTTTCTAGTATTTGAACATCAAATCTAAGCTGTCTGAAGTGTTTTTCGAAAGTTATCAACATTTTTATGTTTGGCGTTCTGGAACCCACCTTATCACAAGCTGAAAACGCGTTTTCTGCATTGTGCCATAACTTTGCAGGGAAGCTTCAGAACATGAAATTTTCACGTCCCACTATACCAGAAAGGGTCTTTCTAGTAGTTGCACATCAAATCTAAGGTGTCTGATGTGTTTTTCCAAAGATATTAACATTTTTATGTACGGCGTTCCGGAATCGACCTTATCTCAGGCTGAAAACGCGTTTCACGCATTGTGCCATAACTTTGCAGGGAACCTTTAGAACATGAAATTTTCACCTCCTACTATAGCAGAAAGGGTCTTTCTAGGAGTTGCACATCAAATCTAAGCTGTCTGAAGTGTTTTTCCAAAGTTATCAACATTTTTATGTTTGGCGTTCCGGAATCGACATTATCTCAGGCTGAAAACGCATTTTCTGCATTGTGCCATAACTTTGCAAGGAAGCTTCAGAACATGAAATTTTAACTTCCCACTATAGCAGAAAGGGACTTTCTAGTAGTTGGACATCAAATCTAAGCTGTCTGAAGTGTTTTTCCAAAGTTATCAACATTTTTATGTTTGGCGTTCCGGAATCGACCTAATCTCAGTCTGAAAACGCGTTTTACACATTGTGCCATAACTTTGCAGGGAACCATTAGAACATGAAATTTTCACCTCCCACTATAGCAGAAAGGGTCTTTCTAGTAGTTGCACATCAAATCTAAGCTGTCTGAAGTGTTGCTCCAAAGTCATCAACAATTTTATGTTTGGCGTTTCGGAACCCACCTTATCTCTGGCTGAAAACGTATTTTCTGCTTTGTGCCATAACTTTGCTGGGAATATTTAGAACATGGAATTTTAACCTCCCACAACAGCATAAAGGGTCTTTCTTGTAGTTGCACGTCAAATCTAAGCTGTCTGAAGTGGTTTTCCAAAGTTATCAACATTTTTATGTTTGGCGTTCGGGAACCCACCTTATCTCAGGCTGAAAACGCGTTTTTTGCATTGTGCCATAACTTTGCAGGGAAGCTTCAGAACATGAAATTTTCACCTCCCTCTAAAGCAGAAAGGGTCTTTCTTATAGTTGCACATCAAATCTAAGCTGTCTGAAGTGTTGTTCCAAAGTTATCAGCATTTTTACGTTTGGCGTTCCGGAACCCAACTTGTCTCAGGCAGAAAACGTGTTTTCTGCATTGTGCCATAACTTTGTAGGGAAGCTTCAGACCATGAAATGTTAACCTCCCACTATCGCAGAAAGGGTCTTTCTAGTAGTTGCACATCAAATCTAAGCTGTCTGAAGTGTTTTTCCAAAGTTATCCACATTTTTATGTTTGGCGTTCCGGAATCGACATAATCTCAGTCTGAAAACGCCTTTTACACATTGTGCCATAACTTTGCAGGGAACCATTAGAACATGAAATGTTCACCTCCTACTATAGCAGAAAGGGTCTTTCTGGTAGTTGCACATCAAATCTAAGCTGTCTGAAGTGTTTTTCCAAAGTTATCAACATTTTTATGTTTGGCGTTCCGGAATCGACCTTGTCTCAGGCTGAAAACGCATTTTCTGCATTGTGCCATAACTTTGCAAGGAAGCTTCAGAACATGAAATTTTCACCTCCCACTATAGCAGAAAGGGTCTTTCTAGCAGTTGCACATCAAATCTAAGCTGTCTGAAATGTTTTTTCCAAAGTTATCAACATTTTTATGTTTGGCGTTCCGTAACCCACCTTATCTCTGGCTGAAAACGTATTTTCTGGTTTGTGCCATAACTTTGCAAGGAAGCTTCAGAACATGAAATGTTCACCTCCCACAATAGCATAAAGGGTCATTCTAGTAGTTGCACATCAAATCTAAGCTGTCTGAAGTGTTTTTCCAAAGTTATCAACATTTTTACTTTGGCGTCCCGGAATCGACCTTATCTCAGGCTGAAAACGCGTTTTCTGCATTGTGCCATAACTTTGCAGGGAAGCTTCAGAACATGAAAATTTCACCTCCGACTATAGCAGAAAGGGTCTTTCTAGTAGATGCACATCAAATCTAAGCTGTCTGAAGTGGTTTTCCAAAGTTATCAACATTTTTATGTTTGGCGTTCGGGAACCCACCTTATCTCTGGCTGAAAACGCGTTTTTTGCATTGTGCCATAACTTTGCAGTGAAGCTTCAAAACATGAAATTTTCACCTTCCTCTAAAGCAGAAAGGGTCTTTCTAGTAGTTGCACATCAAATCTAAGCTGTCTGAAGTGTTGTTCCAAAGTTATCAGCATTTTTACGTTTGGTGTTCCGGAACCCACCTTATCTCAGGCTGAAAACGTGTTTTCTGCATTGTGCCATAACTTTGTAGGGAAGCTTCAGAACATGAAATGTTCACCTCCCACTATCGCAGAAAGGGTCTTTCTAGTAGTTGCACATCAAATCTAAGCTGTCTGAAGTGTTTTTCCAAAGTTATCAACATTTTTATGTTTGGCGTTCCGGAACTCACCTTATCTCAGGCTGAAAACGCGTTTTCTGCATTGTTCCTTAACTTTGCAGAGAAGCTTCAGAACATGAAATTTTCAACTCCCACTATAAGAGACAGGGTCTTTCGAGTAGTTGCACATCAAATATAAGTTGTCCGAAGTGTTTCTCGAAAGCTATCAACATTTTTATGTTTGGCGTTCCGGAAACGACCTTATCTCGGGATGAAAAATCGTTTTCTGCATTGTGCCATAACTTTGTAGGGAAGCTTCAGAACATGAAATGTTCACCTCCCACTATCGCAGAAAGGGTCTTTCTAGTAGTTGCACATCAAATCTAAGCTGTCTGAAGTGTTTTTCTAAAGTTATCAACATTTTTATTTTTGGCGTTCCGGAACTCACCTTATCTCAGGCTGAAAACGCGTTTTCTGCACTGTTCCTTAACTTTGCAGAGAAGCTTCAGAACATGAAATTTTCAACTCCCACTATAAGAGACAGGGTCTTTCGAGTAGTTGCACATCAAATATAAGTTGTCTGAAGTGTTTCTCGAAAGCTATCAACATTTTTATGTTTGGCGTTCCGGAAACGACCTTATCTCGGGCTGAAAACGCGTTTTCTGCATTGTGCCATAACTTTGCAGGGAAGCTTCAGAACATGAAATTTTCACCTCCCACTATAGCAGAATAGGTCTTTCTAGTCGTTGTACATCAAATCTAAGCTGTCTGAAGTGTTTTTCCAAAGTTATCAACATTTTTACGTTTGGCGCTCTGGAACCCACATTACCTCAGGCTGGAAACGCGTTTTCTGCATTGTGCCATAACTTTGCAGGGAAGCTTCAGAACATGAAATTTTCAACTCCCACTATAGCAGAAAGATTCTTTTTAGTAGTTACACATCAAATCTAAGCTGTCTGAAGTGTTTTTCCAAAGTTATCAACATTTTTATGTTTGGCGTTCCGGAACCCACCTTATCTCTGGCTGAAAACGCATTTTCTGCTTTGCGCCATAACTTTACTGGGAATCTTTAGAACATGAAATTTTCAACTCCCACTATAGCAGAAAGAGTCTTTTTAGTAGTTACACATCAAATCTAAGCTGTCTGAAGTGTTTTTCCAAAGTTATTAACATTTTTAAGTTTGGCATTCCGGAACCCACCTTATCGCAGGCTGAAAACGCGTTTTCTGCATTGTTCCTTAACTTTGCAGGGAAGCATCAGAACATGAAATTTTCAGCTCCCACTATGACAAACAGGGTCTTTCTAATAGTTGCACATCAAATCTAAGCTGTCTGAAGCGTTTTTCCAAAGTTATAAACAGTTTTATGTTTGGCGTTCCGGAACCCACCTTATCTCAGGCTGAAAACGCGGTTTCTGCATTGTTCCTTAACTTTGCAGGGAACTTTCTGAACATGAAATTTTCAACTCCCACTATAACAGACAGGGTCTTTCTAGTAGTTGCACATCAAATCTAAGTTGTCTGAAGTGTTTTTCGAAAGTTATTAACATTTTTGTGTTTGGCGTTCCGGAATCGACCTTATGTGAGGCTGAAAACGCGTTTTCTGCATTGTGCCGTAACTTTGCAGGGAATTTTCAGAACATGAAATTTTCACCTCCCACTATAGCAGAAAGGGTCTTTCTAGTAGTTGCAAATCAAATCTAAGCTGTCTGAAGTGTTTTTCCAAAGTTCTCAACATTTTTATGTTTGGCGTTCTGGAACCCACCTTATCTCAGGCTGAAAACGCATTTTCTGCATTGTGCCATAACTTTGCAGGAAAGCTGCATAATATGAAATTTTCACCTCCCACTATAGCAGATAGGGTCTTTCTAGTAGTTGCACATCAAATCTAAGCTGTCTGAAGTGTATTTCCAAAGTTATCAACATTTTTATGTTTGCCGTTCTGAAATCAACCTCATCTCAGGCTGAAAACGAGTTTTACGCATTGTGCCATAACTTTGCAGCGAAGGTTCAGAACATGAAATTTTCACCTCCCACTATAGCAGAAAGGGTCTTTCTCGTAGTTGCACATCAAATCTAAGCTGTCTGAAGTGTTTGTCCAAAGTTATCAACATTTTTATGTTTGGCGTTCCGGAATCAACCTTATCTCAGGCTGAAAACGCGTTTTCTGCATTGTGCTATAACTTTGCAGGGAAATTTCAGAACATGACATTTTCACCTCCCACTATAGCATAAAGGGTCTCTCTAGTAGTTGCACATCAAATCTAAGCTGTCTGAAGTGTTTTTCGGAAGTTATCAACATTTTTATATTTGGCGTTCCGGAATCGACCTTATGTGAGGCTGAAAACGCGTTTTCTGCATTGTGCCATAACTTTGCAGCGAAGCTTCAGAACAAAAAAATTTCACCTCCCACTATAGCAGAAAGGGTCTTTCTAGTAGTTGCACATCAAATCTAAGCTGTCTGAAGTGTTTTTCCAAAGTTATCAACATTTTTATGTTTGGCATTCCGGAATTGACCTTATGTGTGGCTGAAAACGTGTTTTCTGCATTGTGACATAACTTTGCAGGGCAGCTTCAGAACATGAAATTTTAACCTCCCACGATAACAGAAAGGGTCTTTCTAGTAGTTGCACATCAAATCGAAGCTGTTTGAATTGTTTTTCCAAAGTTATCAACACTTTTATGTTTGGTTTTCCGGAATCACCCTTATCTCAGCCTGAAAACGGGTTTTACGCATTGTGCCATAACTTCTCAGGGAAGCTTCAGAACATGAAATGTTCACCTCCCATTATAGCAGAAAGGGTCTTTCTAGTAGTTGCAGATCAAATATAAGCTGTCTGAAGTGTTTTTCCAAAGTTAACAGCATTTTTATGTTTGGCGTTCCGTAACCCACCTTATCTCAGGCTGAAAACGCCTTTTCTGCATTGTGCGATAACTTTGCAGGGAAGCTTGAGAACATGGAATGTTCACCTCCCACTATAGTAGAAATGGTCTTTCTAGTAGTTGCACATCAATTCTATGCAGTCTGAAGTGTTTTTCCAAAGTTATCAACATTTTTACGTTTGGCGTTCTGGAACCCACCTTATCCCAGGCTGAAAACGCGTTTTCTGCATTGTGCCATAACATTGCAGGGAAGCTTCAGAACATGAAATTTTCACCTCCCACTATTGCAGAAAGGGTCTTTCTGGTAGTTGCACATCAAATCAAAGCTGTCTGAAGTGTTTTTCCAAAGTTATCAACATTTTTATGTTTGGCGTTCTGGAACCCACCTTATCTCAGGCTGAAAACGCGTTTCCTGCATTGTGCCATAACTTTGCAGGGAGACTTCAGAACATGAAATTTTCTCCTCCCACTATAGCATAAAGGGTATTTCTAGTAGTTGCCCATCAAATCTAAGTTGTCTGAAGTGTTTTTTCAAAGTTATCAACATTTTATGTGTGGCGTTCCGGAACCCACCTTATCTCAGGCTGAAAGCAGGTTTTCTGCATTGTGCCATAACTTTGCAGGGAAGCTTCAGAACATGAAATGTTCACCTCCAACTATAGCAGAAAGGGTCTTTCTAGTAGTTGCACAGCAAATCTAAGCTGTTTGAAGTGTTTTTCGAAAGTTAACACCATTTTTATGTATGGCGTTCCAGAAACAACCTTATATCAGGCTGAAAACGCGTTTTACGCAATTTGCCATAACTTTGCAGGAAAGATTCAGAACTTGAAATTTTCACCTCCCACTACAGCAGAAAGGGTCTTTCTAGTAGTTGCACATCAAATCTAAGCTGTCTGAAGTGTTTTTCCAAAGTTATCAACATTTTTATGTTTGGCGTTCTGGAACCCACCTTATCTCAGGCTGAAAACGCGTTTCCTGCATTGTGCCATAACTTTGCAATGACGCTTCAGAACATGTTATTTTTTCTTCCCACTATAGCAGAAAGGGTCTTACTAGTAGTTGCACATCAAATCTAAGCTGTCTGAATTGTTTTTCAAAGTTATCAACTTTTTTATGTTTGGCGTTCTGGAACCCACCTAATCTCAGGCTGAAAACGCGTTTTCTGCTTTGTGGCATAACTATGCAGGGAAGCTTCAGAACATGAAATTTTCACATCCCACTGTAGCAGAAAGGGTCTTTCTAGTAGTTGCACATCAAATCTAAGATGTCTGAAGTGTTTTTCGAAAGTCATCAACATTTTTATGTTTTCCGTTCCAGAATCGACCTTATCTCAGGCTGAAAACGCGTTTTCTGCATTGTGCCAAAACTTTGCATTGATGATTCCGAACATGAAATTTTCAGGTCCCACAATAGCAGAAAGGGTCTTTCTAGTAGTTGCTCAAAAAATCTAAGCTGTCTGATGTGTTTTTCCAAAGTTATCAACATTTTTATGTTTGGTGTTCCGGAATCAACCTTATCTCAGGCTGAAAACAGGTTTTCTGCATTGTGCCATAACTTTGCAGGGAAGCTTCAGAACATGAAATGTTCACCTCCAACTATAGCAGAAAGGGTCTTTCTAGTAGTTGCACAGCAAATCTAAGCTGTTTGAAGTGTTTTTCCAAAGTTAACACCATTTTTATGTATGGCGTTCCGGAATCGACCTTATCTCAGGCTGAAAACGCGTTTTCTGCATTGTCCCATAACTTTGCAGGGAAGCTTCAGAACATGAAATTTTCAAATCCCACTATAGCAGAAAGCGTCTTTCTATCAGTTGCACATCAAATCTAAGCTGTCTGAAGTGTTTCTCCAAAGTTATCAACATTTTTATGTTTGGCGTTCCGGAATCGACCTTATCTCAGGCTGAAAACGCGTTTTCTGCATTGTGCCATAACTTTGCAGGGAAGCTTCAGAACATGAAATTTTCACATCCCACTATAGCAGAAAGGGTCTTTCTAGTAGTTGCACATCAAATCTAAGCTGTCTGAAGTGTTTTTCCAAAGTGATCAAATTTTTATGTTTGGCGTTCTGGAATCGACCTTATCTCACGCTGAAAACGCATTTTACGCATTGTGCCATAACTTTGTAGGTAAGCTTCAGAACATAAAATTTTATTTTCACCTCCCACTATAGCAGAAATGGTCTTTCGAGTAGTTGCACATCAAATCTAAACTGTCTGAAGTGTTTTTCCAAAGTTATCAACACTTTTATGTTTGGCGTTCCGGAATCGACCTTTTCTGACGCTCAAAATGCGTTTTCTGCTTTGTGCCATAACTGAGCTGGGAAGCTTCAGAACATGAAATTTTAACCTCCCACTCTAGCAGAAACGGTCTTTCTAGTAGTTGCACATCAAATGTAAGCTGTCTGAAGTGTTTTTCCAAAGTTATCAACATTTTTATGTTTGGCGTTCCGGAACCCACCTTTTCTCAGGCTGAAAACGGGTTTTCTGCATTGTGCGATAACTTTGCAGGGAAGCTTGAGAACATGGAATGTTCACCTCCCACTATAGTAGAAATGGTCTTTCTAGTAGTTGCACATCAATTCTATGCAGTCTGAAGTGTTTTTCCAAAGTTATCAACATTTTTACGTTTGGCGTTCTGGAACCCACCTTATCCCAGGCTGAAAACGCGTTTTCTGCATTGTGCCATAACATTGCAGGGAAGCTTCAGAACATGAAATTTTCACCTCCCACTATTGCAGAAAGGGTCTTTCTGGTAGTTGCACATCAAATCAAAGCTGTCTGAAGTGTTTTTCCAAAGTTATCAACATTTTTATGTTTGGCGTTCTGGAACCCACCTTATCTCAGGCTGAAAACGCGTTTCCTGCATTGTGCCATAACTTTGCAGGGAGACTTCAGAACATGAAATTTTCTCCTCCCACTATAGCATAAAGGGTATTTCTAGTAGTTGCCCATCAAATCTAAGTTGTCTGAAGTGTTTTTTCAAAGTTATCAACATTTTATGTGTGGCGTTCCGGAACCCACCTTATCTCAGGCTGAAAGCAGGTTTTCTGCATTGTGCCATAACTTTGCAGGGAAGCTTCAGAACATGAAATGTTCACCTCCAACTATAGCAGAAAGGGTCTTTCTAGTAGTTGCACAGCAAATCTAAGCTGTTTGAAGTGTTTTTCGAAAGTTAACACCATTTTTATGTATGGCGTTCCAGAAACAACCTTATATCAGGCTGAAAACGCGTTTTACGCAATTTGCCATAACTTTGCAGGAAAGATTCAGAACTTGAAATTTTCACCTCCCACTACAGCAGAAAGGGTCTTTCTAGTAGTTGCACATCAAATCTAAGCTGTCTGAAGTGTTTTTCCAAAGTTATCAACATTTTTATGTTTGGCGTTCTGGAACCCACCTTATCTCAGGCTGAAAACGCGTTTCCTGCATTGTGCCATAACTTTGCAATGACGCTTCAGAACATGTTATTTTTTCTTCCCACTATAGCAGAAAGGGTCTTACTAGTAGTTGCACATCAAATCTAAGCTGTCTGAATTGTTTTTCAAAGTTATCAACTTTTTTATGTTTGGCGTTCTGGAACCCACCTAATCTCAGGCTGAAAACGCGTTTTCTGCTTTGTGGCATAACTATGCAGGGAAGCTTCAGAACATGAAATTTTCACATCCCACTGTAGCAGAAAGGGTCTTTCTAGTAGTTGCACATCAAATCTAAGATGTCTGAAGTGTTTTTCGAAAGTCATCAACATTTTTATGTTTTCCGTTCCAGAATCGACCTTATCTCAGGCTGAAAACGCGTTTTCTGCATTGTGCCAAAACTTTGCATTGATGATTCCGAACATGAAATTTTCAGGTCCCACAATAGCAGAAAGGGTCTTTCTAGTAGTTGCTCAAAAAATCTAAGCTGTCTGATGTGTTTTTCCAAAGTTATCAACATTTTTATGTTTGGTGTTCCGGAATCAACCTTATCTCAGGCTGAAAACAGGTTTTCTGCATTGTGCCATAACTTTGCAGGGAAGCTTCAGAACATGAAATGTTCACCTCCAACTATAGCAGAAAGGGTCTTTCTAGTAGTTGCACAGCAAATCTAAGCTGTTTGAAGTGTTTTTCCAAAGTTAACACCATTTTTATGTATGGCGTTCCGGAATCGACCTTATCTCAGGCTGAAAACGCGTTTTCTGCATTGTCCCATAACTTTGCAGGGAAGCTTCAGAACATGAAATTTTCAAATCCCACTATAGCAGAAAGCGTCTTTCTATCAGTTGCACATCAAATCTAAGCTGTCTGAAGTGTTTCTCCAAAGTTATCAACATTTTTATGTTTGGCGTTCCGGAATCGACCTTATCTCAGGCTGAAAACGCGTTTTCTGCATTGTGCCATAACTTTGCAGGGAAGCTTCAGAACATGAAATTTTCACATCCCACTATAGCAGAAAGGGTCTTTCTAGTAGTTGCACATCAAATCTAAGCTGTCTGAAGTGTTTTTCCAAAGTGATCAAATTTTTATGTTTGGCGTTCTGGAATCGACCTTATCTCACGCTGAAAACGCATTTTACGCATTGTGCCATAACTTTGTAGGTAAGCTTCAGAACATAAAATTTTATTTTCACCTCCCACTATAGCAGAAATGGTCTTTCGAGTAGTTGCACATCAAATCTAAACTGTCTGAAGTGTTTTTCCAAAGTTATCAACACTTTTATGTTTGGCGTTCCGGAATCGACCTTTTCTGACGCTCAAAATGCGTTTTCTGCTTTGTGCCATAACTGAGCTGGGAAGCTTCAGAACATGAAATTTTAACCTCCCACTCTAGCAGAAACGGTCTTTCTAGTAGTTGCACATCAAATGTAAGCTGTCTGAAGTGTTTTTCCAAAGTTATCAACATTTTTATGTTTGGCGTTCCGGAACCCACCTTTTCTCAGGCTGAAAACGGGTTTTCCGCAATATGCCATAACTTTGCAGGGAAGCTTAAGAACATGACATTTTCACCTCCCACTATAGTAGAAAGGGTCTTTCTAGTAGTTGCACATCATATCTAAGCTGTCTGAAGTGTTTTTCCAAAGTTATCAACACTTTTATGTTTGGCGTTCCGGAATCGACCTTATCTCAGGCTGAAAATGCATTTTCTGCATTGTGCCATAACTTTGCAGGGAAGCTTCAGAACATGAAATTTTCACATCCCACTATAGCAGAAAGGGTCTTTCTGGTAGTTGCACATCAAATCGAAGCTGTCTGAAGTGTTTTTCCAAAGTTATCAACATTTTTATGTTTGGCGTTCCGGAACCCACCTTATCTCAGGCTGAAAACATGTTTCTTTCTTTGTGCCATAACTGAGCAGGGAAGCTTCAGAACATGAAATTTTAACCTCCCACTCTAGCAGAAACGGTCTTTCTAGTAGTTGCACATCAAATGTAAGCTGTCTGAAGTGTTTTTCCAAAGTTATCAACATTTTTATATTTGGCGTTCCGGAACCCACCTAATCTCTGGCTGAAAACGCGTTTTCTGCATTGTGCCTTTACTTTTCTGGGGAGCTTCAGAACATGGAATTTTGACCTCCCACCATAACAGAAAGGGTCTTTCTAGTCGTTGTACATCAAATCTAAGCTGTCTTAAGTGTTTTTCGAAAGTTATCAACATTTATATGTTTGGCGTTCCGGAACCCCCCTTATCTCAGACTGAAAACGCGTTTTCTGGATTGTGCCATAACTTTGCAGGGAAGCTTCAAAACATGAAATTTTCAACCTCCCACTATAGTAGAAAGGGTCTTTCTAGTAGGTGCACATCAAATCTAAGCTGTCTGAAGTGTTTTTCGAAAGTTATCAACATTTTTGTGTTTGGCATTCCGGAACCCATCTTATCTCAGGCTGAAAACGTATTTTCTGCATTGTGCCATAACTTTGCAGGGAAGCTTCAGAACATAAAATTTTCACCTCCCACAATATCAGAAAGGGTCTTTCTAGTAGTTGCACATCAAATCTATGCTGTCTGAAGTGTTTTTCCAAAGATGTCAACAATTTTATTTTTGGCGTTCCGAAACCCACCTTATCTGAGGCTCAAAACGCGTTTTCTGCATTGTGCCATATATTCTAAGGGAAGGTTCAGAACATGAAATTTTCACCTCCCACTATAGCAGAAAGGGTCTTTCTAGTAGTTGCACATCAAATCTAAGCTATCTGAAGTGTTTTTCCAAAGTTATCAACATTTTTATGTTTGGCGTTCCGGAATCAACCTTATCACAGTCTGAACACCCGTTTTCTGCATTGTGCCATATCTTTGCAGGGATGCATCAGAACATGACATTTTAAAGTTCCACTATAGCAGAAAAGGTCTTTCTAGTAGTTGCACATCAAATCTAAGCTGTCTGAAGTGTTTTTCCAAAGTTATCAACATTTTTATGTTTGGCGTTCCTGAATGGACCTTTTCTCAGGCTGAAAACGCGTTTCACGCATTGTTCCATAACTTTGCAGGGAAGCTTCAGAACATGAAATTTTCACCTCCCACAATGGCAGAAAGGGTCTTTCTAGTATTTGCACATCAAATCTAAGCTGTCTGAAGTGTTTTTCCAAAGTTATAAACATTTTTATGTTTGGCGTTACGGAATCGACCTTATCTCAGGCTGAATACGCGTTTTCTGCATTGTGCCATAACTTTGCAGGGAATCTTCAGAACATGAAATTTTCACCTCCCACTATAGCAGAAAGGGTCTTTTTAGTAGTTGCACATCAAATCTAAGCTGTTTGAAGTCTTTTTCCAAAGTTATCAACATTTTTATGCTTGGCGTTCCGAAACCCACCTTATCTCAGGCTGAAAACGCGTTTTTTGCATTGTGCCATAACTTTGCAGAGAAGCTTCAGAACATGAAATTTTCACTTCCCACTATAGCAGAAAGGGTCTTTCTAGTAGTTGCACATTAAAGTCTAAGCTGTCTGAAGTGTTTTTCCAAAGTTATCAACATTCTTATGTTTGGCGTTCCGGAATAAACCTTATCTCAGACTGAAAACGTGTTTTCTGCATTGTGCCATAACTTTGGAGGGAAACTTCAGAACATGAAATTTTCACCTCCAACTATAGCAGAAAGTTTCTTTCTAGTAGTTGCACATCAAATCTAACCTGTTTGAAGTGTTTTTCCAAAGTTAACACCATTTTTATGTTTGGCGTTCCAGAAACAACCTTATCTCAGGCTGAAAACGCGTTTCCTGCATTGTGGCATCACTTTGCAGGGATGCTTCAGAACATGAAATTTTCACTTCCCACTGTAGCAGAAAGGGTCTTTCGAGTAGTTGCACATCAAATCTAAACTGTCTGAAGTGTTTTTCCAAAGTGATCAACATTTTTATGTTTGGCGTCCTGGAACCCTCCTAATCTCAGGCTGAAAACGCGTTTTCTGCATTGTGCCATAACTTTTCAGGTAGGCTTCAGAACAAATATTTTCCACTTCCCACTATAGCAGAAAGGGTCTTTCTGGTAGTTGCACATGAAATCTAAGCTGTCTGAAGTGTTTTTCCAAAGTTATCAAGATTCTTATGTTTGGCGTTCCGGAATCAACCTTATCTCAGACTGAAAACGTGTTTTCTGCATTGTGCCATATCTTTGGAGGGAAACTTCAGAACATGAAATTTTCACCTCCAACTATAGCAGAAAGGTTTTTTCTAGTAGTTGCACATCAAATCTAACCTGTTTGAAGTGTTTTTCCAAAGTTATCAACATTTTTATGTTTGGCGTCCTGGAACCCTCCTAATCTCAGGCTGAAAACGCGTTTTCTGCATTGTGCCATAACTTTGCAGGGAAGCTTCAGAAAATGAAATTTTAACCTCCCAATATAGCAGAAAGGGTCTTTCTAGTAGTTGCACATCAAATCTAAGCTGTCTGAAGTGTTTTTCCAAAGTTATCAACATTTTTATGTTTGGTGTTCCTGAATCGACCTTTTCTCATGCTGAAAACGCGTTTTCTGCATTGTGTCATAACTTTGCAGGGAAGCTTCAGAACATGACATTTTCACCTCCCACTATAGCATAACGGGTCTCTCTAGTAGTTGCACATCAAATCTAAGCTGTCTGAAGTGTTTTTCCAGAATTATGAACCTTTTTATGTTTGGCGTTCCGGAATCGACCTAATCTCAGGCTGAAAACGCGTTTTACGCATTGTGCCATAACTTTGCAGGAAAGCTTCAGAACATGAAATTTTCACCTCCCACTATAGCAGAAAGGGTCTTTCTAGTAGTTGCACATCAAATCTAAGCTGTCTAAAGAGTTTTTCCAAAGTTATCAATATTTTTATGTTTGGCGTTCCAGAAACAACCTTATCTCAGGCTGAAAACGCGTTTCCTGCATTGTTGCATCACTTTGCAGGGATGCTTCAGAACATGAAATTTTCACTTCCCACTGTAGCAGAAAGGGTCTTTCGAGTAGTTGCACATCAAATCTAAGCTGTCTGAAGTGTTTTTCCAAAGTGATCAACATTTTTATGGTTGGTGTTCCTGAATCCACCTTATCTCAGGCTGAAAACGCGTTTCCTGCATTGTGCCATAACTTTGCAGGGAATCTTCAGAACATGAAATTTTCACCTCCGACTACAGCAGAAAGGGTCTTTCTAGTAGTTGCACATCAAATCTAAGCTGTCTGAAATGTTTTTCTAAAGTTATCAACATTTTTACGTTTGGCGTTCCAGAATCGACCTTATCTCAGGCTGAAAACGCGTTGTCTGCATTGTGCCATAACTTTGCATGGAAGCTTCCGAACATGAAATGTTCACGTCCCACTATAGCAGAAAGGGTATTTCTAGTAGTTGCACATTAAATCTAAGCTGTCTGAAGTGTTGTTCCAAAGTTATCAACATTTTTACGTTTGGCGTTTCGGAAACCACCTTGTCTCAGGCTGAAAACGCGTTTTCGGCATTGTGCCATAACTTTCAAGGGAAGCTTCAGAACATGAAATTTTCAGGTCCCACTATAGCAGAAAGGGTCTTTCTAGTAGTTGCACATGAAATCTAAACTGTCTGAAGTGTTTTTCGAAAGTTTTCAACATTTTTATGGTTGGTGTTCCTGAATCCACCTTATCTCAGGCTGAAAACGCGTTTCCTGCATTGTGCCATAACTTTGCAGGGAATCTTCAGAACATGAAATTTTCACCTCCGACTACAGCAGAAAGGGTCTTTCTAGTAGTTGCACATCAAATCTAAGCTGTCTGAAGTGTTTTTCGAAAGTTTTCAACATTTTTATGTTTGGTGTTCCTGAATCGACATTATCTCAGGCTGAAAACGCGTTTTACGCATTGTGCCATAACTTTGCATAAAGCTTCCAAACATGAAATTTTCACCTCCCACGATAACAGAAACGGTCTTTCTAGTAGTTGCAGATCAAAACTAAGCTGTCTGAAATGTTTTTCCAAAGTTATCAACAGTTTTATGTTTGGCATTCCGGAATCGACCTTATCTCAGGCTGTAAACGCGTTTTCTGCATTGTGCCATACCTTTGCAGGGAAGCTTCAGAACATGAAATTTTCACCTCCCACTATAGCAGAAAGGGTCTTTCTAGTAATTGCAAATCAAATCTAAGCTGTCTGAAGTGTTTTTCCAAAGTTATCAACATTTTTATGTTTGGCGTTCCGGAATCTACTTTATCTCAGGCTGAAAACGTGTTTTACGCATTGTCCCATAACTTTGCATAAAACTTCAGAACATTACATTTTCACCTCCCACTATAGCAGAAAGGGTCTTTCTCGTAGTTGCACGTCAAATCTAAGCTGACAGATGTATTTTTCCGAAGTTATCAACATTTTTATGTTTGGCGCTCCGGAATCGACCTTATCTCAGGCTGAAAACGTCTTTTACACATTGTTTCATAACTTTGCAGGGAAGCTTCAGAACATCAAATTTTCACCTCCCACTGTAATAGAAAGGGTCTTTCTAGTAGTTGCACATCAAATCTAAGCTGTCTGAAGTGTTTTTCCAAAGTTATCAACATTTTTATGTTTGGCCTTCCGGAATCGACCTTATCTGAGGCTGAAAACGCGTTTTACGCATTGTGCCATAACTTTGCAGGGAAGCTTCATAACATGAAATTTTCAAATCCCACTATCGCAGAAAGGGTCTTTCTAGTAGTTGCACATCAAATCTAACCTGTTTGAAGTGTTTTTCCAAAGTTATCAACATTTTTATGTTTGGCGTCCTGGAACCCTCCTAATCTCAGGCTGAAAACGCGTTTTCTGCATTGTGCCATAACTTTGCAGGGAAGCTTCAGAAAATGAAATTTTAACCTCCCAATATAGCAGAAAGGGTCTTTCTAGTAGTTGCACATCAAATCTAAGCTGTCTGAAGTGTTTTTCCAAAGTTATCAACATTTTTATGTTTGGCATTCCGGAATCGACCTTATCTCAGGCTGAAAACGCGTTTTCTGCATTGTGCCATAACTTTGCAGGGAAGCTACAGAACATGAAATTTTCACCTCCCACTATAGCAGAAAGGGTTTTTCTATTAGTTGCACATCAAATCTATGCTGTCTGAAGTGTTCTTCCAAAGTTATCAACATTTTTATGTTTGGCGTTCCGGAACCCACCTTATCTCAGGCTGTAAACGCTTTTTTTGCATTGTGCCATAACTTTGGAGGGAAGCTTCAGAACATTAGATTTTCAATTCCCATTATAGCAGAAAGGGTCTTTCTCATACTTGCACATCAAATCTAAACTGTCTGAAGTGTTTTTTGAAAGTTTTCAACATTTTTATGTTTGGAGTTCCTGAATCGATCTTATCTCAGGCTGAAAACGCGTTTTCTGCAATGTGCCATAACTTTGCAGGGAAGCTTCAGAACATGAAATTTTCAACTCCCACTATAGCAGAAGGGGTCTTTCTAGTAGTTGCACATCAAATCTAAGCTGTCTCAAGTGTTTTTCCAAAGTTATCAACATTCTTGTGTTTGGCGTTCCAGAATCAACCTTATCTCAGGCTGAAAACGCGTTTTCAGCATTGTGCCATCACTTTGCAGGGAAGCTTCAGAACATGAAATTTTCACCTCCCACTATAGCAGAAAGTGTCTTTCTAGTAGTTGCACATCAAATCTAAGCTGTCTGAAGTGTTTTTCCAAAGTTATCAACATTTTTATGTTTGGCGTTCTGGAACCCACCTTATCTCAGGCTGATAACGCATTTTCTGCATTGTGCCATAACTTTGCAGGGAGACTTCAGAACATGAAATTTTCTCCTCCCACTATAGCAGAAAGGGTATTTCTAGTAGTTGCACATCAAATCTAAGTTGTCTGAAGTGTTTTTCCAAAGTTATCAACATTCTTATGTTTGGCGTTCCGGAATCAACCTTATCTCAGACAGAAAACGTGTTTTCTGCATTGTACCATAACTTTGCAGGGAAACTTCAGAACATGAAATTTTCACCTCCAACTATAGCAGAAAGGTTCTTTCTAGTAGTTGCACATCAAATCTAAGCTGTTTGAAGTGTTTTTCCAAAGTTATCAACATTCTTATGTTTGGCAGTCCGGAATCGACCTTTTCTCTGGCTGAAAACGCGTTTTTCTGCATTGTGCCATAACTTTGCAGGAAAGCTTCAGAACATGAAATTTTTACCTCCCACTATAGCAGAAAGGGTATTTCCAATAGTTGCACATAAAATCTAAGTTGTGTGAAGTGTTTTTCCAAAGTTATCAACATTTTTATGTTTGGCGTTCCGGATCGCACCTTATTGAAAACGCGTTTTCTGTATTGTGCCATAACTTTGCAGGAAAGCTGCAGAATATGAAATTTCCAACTCCCACTATAGCAGAAAGGGTCTTTCTAGTAGTTGCACATCAAATCTAAGCTGTTTGAAGTTTTTTTCCAAAGTTATCAACATTTTTATGTTTGGCGTTCCGGAATCGACCTTATCTCAGGCTGAAAACGCGATTTACGCATTCTGTCATAACTTTGCAGGGAAGCTTCTGAACATGAAATTTTCACCTCCCACTATAGCAGAAAGGGTCTTTCTAGTAGTTGCACATCAAATCTAAGCTGTCTGAAGTGTTTTTCCAAAGTTATCAACATTTTTATGTTTGGCGTTCTGGAACCCACCTTATCTCAGGCTGAAAACGCGTTTTCTGCATTGTGCCATAACTTTGCAGGAAAGCTTCAGAACATGAAATTTTCACCTCCCACTATAGCAGAAAGGGTCTTTCTAGTAGTTGCACATCAAATCTAAGTTGTTTGAAGTGTTTTTCCAAAGTTATCAACATTTTTATGTTTGGCGTTCTGACATCAACCTCATCTCAGGCTGAAAACGAGTTTTACGCATTGTGCCATAACTTTGCAGCGAAGCTTCAGAACATGAAATTTTCACCTCCCACAATAGCAGAAAGGGTCTTTCTCGTAGTTGCGCATCAAATCTAAGCTGTCTGAAGTGTTTTTCGAAAGTTTTCAACATTTTTATGTTTGGTGTTCCTGAATCGACCTTTTCTCAGGCTGAAAACGCGTTTTCTGCATTGTGCCATAACTTTGCAGGGAAGCTTCAGAACATGACATTTTCACCTACCACTATAGCAGAAAGGGTTTTTCTAGTAGTTGCATATCAAATCTAAGCTGTCTGAAGTGTTTTTCCAAAGTTATCAACATTTTTATGTTTGGCGTTCTGGAACCCACCTTATCTCAGGCTAAAAACGCGTTTTCTGGATAGTGCCATAACTTTGCAGAGAGACTTCAGAACATGAAAGCTTAACATCCCACTATAGCAGAATGGGTCTTTCTAGTAGTTGCACATCAAATCTAAGCTGTCTGAAGTGTTTTTCCAAAGTTATCAACATTCTTATGTTTGGCAGTCCGGAATCGACCTTTTCTCTGGCTGAAAACGCGTTTTTCTGCATTGTGCCATAACTTTGCAGGGAAGCTTCAGAAAATGAACTTTTCACCTCCCACAATAGCAGAAAGGGTCTTTCTCGTAGTTGCGCATCAAATCTAAGCTGTCTGAAGTGTTTTTCGAAAGTTTTCAACATTTTTATGTTTGGTGTTCCTGAATCGACCTTTTCTCAGGCTGAAAACGCGTTTTCTGCATTGTGCCATAACTTTGCAGGGAAGCTTCAGAACATGACATTTTCACCTACCACTATAGCAGAAAGGGTTTTTCTAGTAGTTGCATATCAAATCTAAGCTGTCTGAAGTGTTTTTCCAAAGTTATCAACATTTTTATGTTTGGCGTTCTGGAACCCACCTTATCTCAGGCTAAAAACGCGTTTTCTGGATAGTGCCATAACTTTGCAGAGAGACTTCAGAACATGAAAGCTTAACATCCCACTATAGCAGAATGGGTCTTTCTAGTAGTTGCACATCAAATCTAAGCTGTCTGAAGTGTTTTTCCAAAGTTATCAACATTCTTATGTTTGGCAGTCCGGAATCGACCTTTTCTCTGGCTGAAAACGCGTTTTTCTGCATTGTGCCATAACTTTGCAGGGAAGCTTCAGAAAATGAACTTTTCACCTCCCACTATAGCAGAAAGGGTCTTTCTAGTAGTTGCACATCAAATCTAAGCTGTTTGAAGTTTTTTTCCAAAGTTATCAACATTTTTATGTTTGGCGTTCCGGAATCGACCTTATCTCAGGCTGAAAACGCGATTTACGCATTCTGTCATAACTTTGCAGGGAAGCTTCTGAACATGAAATTTTCACCTCCCACTATAGCAGAAAGGGTCTTTCTAGTAGTTGCACATCAAATCTAAGCTGTCTGAAGTGTTTTTCCAAAGTTATCAACATTTTTATGTTTGGCGTTCTGGAACCCACCTTATCTCAGGCTGAAAACGCGTTTTCTGCATTGTGCCATAACTTTGCAGGAAAGCTTCAGAACATGAAATTTTCACCTCCCACTATAGCAGAAAGGGTCTTTCTAGTAGTTGCACATCAAATCTAAGTTGTTTGAAGTGTTTTTCCAAAGTTATCAACATTTTTATGTTTGGCGTTCTGAAATCAACCTCATCTCAGGCTGAAAACGCGTTTTCTGCATTGTGCCATAACTTTGCAGGAAAGCTGCAGAATATGAAATTTCCAACTCCCACTATAGCAGAAAGGGTCTTTCTAGTAGTTGCACATCAAATCTAAGCTGTTTGAAGTTTTTTTCCAAAGTTATCAACATTTTTATGTTTGGCGTTCCGGAATCGACCTTATCTCAGGCTGAAAACGCTATTTACGCATTCTGTCATAACTTTGCAGGGAAGCTTCTGAACATGAAATTTTCACCTCCCACTATAGCAGAAAGGGTCTTTCTAGTAGTTGCACATCAAATCTAAGCTGTCTGAAGTGTTTTTCCAAAGTTATCAACATTTTTATGTTTGGCGTTCTGGAACCCACCTTATCTCAGGCTGAAAACGCGTTTTCTGCATTGTGCCATAACTTTGCAGGAAAGCTTCAGAACATGAAATTTTCACCTCCCACTATAGCAGAAAGGGTCTTTCTAGTAGTTGCACATCAAATCTAAGTTGTTTGAAGTGTTTTTCCAAAGTTATCAACATTTTTATGTTTGGCGTTCTGAAATCAACCTCATCTCAGGCTGAAAACGAGTTTTACGCATTGTGCCATAACTTTGCAGCGAAGCTTCAGAACATGAAATTTTCACCTCCCACAATAGCAGAAAGGGTCTTTCTCGTAGTTGCGCATCAAATCTAAGCTGTCTGAAGTGTTTTTCGAAAGTTTTCAACATTTTTATGTTTGGTGTTCCTGAATCGACCTTTTCTCAGGCTGAAAACGCGTTTTCTGCATTGTGCCATAACTTTGCAGGGAAGCTTCAGAACATGACATTTTCACCTACCACTATAGCAGAAAGGGTTTTTCTAGTAGTTGCATATCAAATCTAAGCTGTCTGAAGTGTTTTTCCAAAGTTATCAACATTTTTATGTTTGGCGTTCTGGAACCCACCTTATCTCAGGCTAAAAACGCGTTTTCTGGATAGTGCCATAACTTTGCAGAGAGACTTCAGAACATGAAAGCTTAACATCCCACTATAGCAGAATGGGTCTTTCTAGTAGTTGCACATTAAATCTAAGCTGTCTGAAGTGTTTTTCCAAAGTTATCAACATTTTTATGTTTGGCGTTCTGGAACCCACCTTATCTCAGGCTGAAAACGCGTTTTATGCATTGTGCCATAACTTTGCAGGGAAGCTTCAGAAAATGAACTTTTCACCTCCCACTATAGCAGAAAGGGTCTTTCTAGTAGTTGCACATCAAATCTAAGCTGTCTGAAGTGTTGTTTCAAAGTCATCATCATTTTTACGCTTGGCGTACCGGAACCCACCTTATCTCAGGCTGAAAACGCGTTTTCTGCATTGTGCCATGACTTCTCAGGGAAGCTTCAGAACATGAAATGTTCACCTCCCACTATAGCAGAAAGGGTCTTTCTAGTAGTTGCACATCAAATCTAAGCTGTATGAAGTGTTTTTCCAAAGTTATCAACATTTTTATGTTTGGTGTTCCGGAATCGACCTTATCACAGGATGAAAAATCGTTTTCTGCATTGTCCCATAACTTTCCAGGGAAGCTTCAGAACATGAAATTTTGACCTCCCACTATAGCAGAAAGGGTCTTTCTAGTAGTTGCACATCAAATCTAAGCTGTCTGAAGTGTTTTTCGAAAGTTATCATCATTTTTATGTTTGGCCATCCGGAACCCACCTTATCTCAAGCTGAAAACGCATTTTCTGCATTATGCCATAACTTTGCAGGGAAGCTTCGGAACATGAAATGTTCACCTCCCACTATAGCAGAAAGGGTCTTTCTAGTAGTTGCACATCAAATCTTAGCTGTCTGAAGTGTTGTTCCAAAGTTATCAACATTTTTATGTTTGGCGTTCCGGAACCCACCTTATCTCTGGCTGGAAACGCGTTTTCTGCTATATGCCATAACTTTGCAGGGAAGCTTCAGAACATGAAATTTTCACCTCCCACTATAGCAGAAAGGGTCTTTCTAGTAGTTACACATCAAATCTAAGCTGTCTGAAGTGTTTTTCCAAAGTTATCAACATTTTTATGTTTGGCGTTCCGGAACCCACCTTATCTCTGGCTGGAAACGCGTTTTCTGCTATATGCCATAACTTTGCTGGGAATCTTCAGAACATGAATTTTTAACCTCCTACAATAGCATAAAGGGTCTTTCTTGTAGTTGCACATCAAATCTAAGCTGTGTGAAGTGTTTTTCCAAAGGTATCAACATTTTTATGTTTGGCGTTCTGGAACCCACCTTATCTCAGGTTGAAAACGCGTTTTCTGCATTGTGCCAAAACTTTGTAGGTAAGCTCCAGAACATGAAATTTTCACCTCCCACTATAGCAGAAAGGGTCTTTCTAGTAGTTGCACATCAAATCTAAGCAGTTTGAAGTGTTTTTCCAAAGTTATCAACACTTTTATTTTGGCGTTCCTGAATCGACCTTATCTCTGGCTGAAAACATGTTTTCTACATTGTGCCATAACTTTGCAGGGAAGCTTCAGAAAATGAACTTTTCACCTCCCACAATAGCAGAAAGGGTCTTTCTCGTAGTTGCGCATCAAATCTAAGCTGTCTGAAGTGTTTTTCGAAAGTTTTCAACATTTTTATGTTTGGTGTTCCTGAATCGACCTTTTCTCAGGCTGAAAACGCGTTTTCTGCATTGTGCCATAACTTTGCAGGGAAGCTTCAGAACATGACATTTTCACCTACCACTATAGCAGAAAGGGTTTTTCTAGTAGTTGCATATCAAATCTAAGCTGTCTGAAGTGTTTTTCCAAAGTTATCAACATTTTTATGTTTGGCGTTCTGGAACCCACCTTATCTCAGGCTAAAAACGCGTTTTCTGGATAGTGCCATAACTTTGCAGAGAGACTTCAGAACATGAAAGCTTAACATCCCACTATAGCAGAATGGGTCTTTCTAGTAGTTGCACATTAAATCTAAGCTGTCTGAAGTGTTTTTCCAAAGTTATCAACATTTTTATGTTTGGCGTTCTGGAACCCACCTTATCTCAGGCTGAAAACGCGTTTTATGCATTGTGCCATAACTTTGCAGGGAAGCTTCAGAAAATGAACTTTTCACCTCCCACTATAGCAGAAAGGGTCTTTCTAGTAGTTGCACATCAAATCTAAGCTGTCTGAAGTGTTGTTTCAAAGTCATCATCATTTTTACGCTTGGCGTACCGGAACCCACCTTATCTCAGGCTGAAAACGCGTTTTCTGCATTGTGCCATGACTTCTCAGGGAAGCTTCAGAACATGAAATGTTCACCTCCCACTATAGCAGAAAGGGTCTTTCTAGTAGTTGCACATCAAATCTAAGCTGTATGAAGTGTTTTTCCAAAGTTATCAACATTTTTATGTTTGGTGTTCCGGAATCGACCTTATCACAGGATGAAAAATCGTTTTCTGCATTGTCCCATAACTTTCCAGGGAAGCTTCAGAACATGAAATTTTGACCTCCCACTATAGCAGAAAGGGTCTTTCTAGTAGTTGCACATCAAATCTAAGCTGTCTGAAGTGTTTTTCGAAAGTTATCATCATTTTTATGTTTGGCCATCCGGAACCCACCTTATCTCAAGCTGAAAACGCATTTTCTGCATTATGCCATAACTTTGCAGGGAAGCTTCGGAACATGAAATGTTCACCTCCCACTATAGCAGAAAGGGTCTTTCTAGTAGTTGCACATCAAATCTTAGCTGTCTGAAGTGTTGTTCCAAAGTTATCAACATTTTTATGTTTGGCGTTCCGGAACCCACCTTATCTCTGGCTGGAAACGCGTTTTCTGCTATATGCCATAACTTTGCAGGGAAGCTTCAGAACATGAAATTTTCACCTCCCACTATAGCAGAAAGGGTCTTTCTAGTAGTTACACATCAAATCTAAGCTGTCTGAAGTGTTTTTCCAAAGTTATCAACATTTTTATGTTTGGCGTTCCGGAACCCACCTTATCTCTGGCTGGAAACGCGTTTTCTGCTATATGCCATAACTTTGCTGGGAATCTTCAGAACATGAATTTTTAACCTCCTACAATAGCATAAAGGGTCTTTCTTGTAGTTGCACATCAAATCTAAGCTGTGTGAAGTGTTTTTCCAAAGGTATCAACATTTTTATGTTTGGCGTTCTGGAACCCACCTTATCTCAGGTTGAAAACGCGTTTTCTGCATTGTGCCAAAACTTTGTAGGTAAGCTCCAGAACATGAAATTTTCACCTCCCACTATAGCAGAAAGGGTCTTTCTAGTAGTTGCACATCAAATCTAAGCAGTTTGAAGTGTTTTTCCAAAGTTATCAACACTTTTATTTTGGCGTTCCTGAATCGACCTTATCTCTGGCTGAAAACATGTTTTCTACATTGTGCCATAACTTTGCAGGGAAGCTTCAGAAAATGAACTTTTCACCTCCCACTATAGCAGAAAGGGTCTTTCTAGTAGTTGCACATCAAATCTAAGCTGTCTGAAGTGTTGTTTCAAAGTCATCATCATTTTTACGGTTGGCGTTCCGGAACCCACCTTATCTCAGGCTGAAAACGCGTTTTCTGCATTGTGCCATAACTTCTCCTGGTAGCTTCAGAACATGAAATGTTCACCTCCCACTATAGCAGAAAGGGTCTTTCTAGTAGTTGCACATCAAATCTAAGCTGTCTGAAGTGTTTTTCCAAAGTTATCAACATTTTTATGTTTGGTGTTCCGGAATCGACCTTATCTCAGGATGAAAAATCGTTTTCTGCATTGTCCCATAACTTTCCAGGGAAGCTTCAGAACATGAAATTTTGACCTCCCACTATAGCAGAAAAGGTCTTTCTAGTTGTTGCACATCAAATCTAAGCTGTCTGAAGTGTTTTTCGAAAGTTATCATCATTTTTATGTTTGGCGATCCGGAACCCAACTTATCTCAAGCTGAAAACGCGTTTTCTGCATTGTGCCATAACTTTGCAGGGAAGTTTCGGAACATGAAATGTTCACCTCCCACTATAGCAAAATGGGTCTTTCTAGTAGTTGCACATCAAATCTAAGCTATCTGAAGTGTTTTTCTGAAGTTATCAACATTTTTATGTTTGGCGTTCCGGAACCCACCTTATCTCAGCCTGAAAACGCGTTTTACATATTTTGCCATAACTTTGCAGGGAAGCTTCAGAACATGAAATTTTAACATCCCACTATGGCAGAAAGGGTCTTTCTAGTAGTTGCACATCAAATCTAAGCTGTCTGAAGTGTTTTTCCAAAGTTATCAATATTTTTATGTTTGGCGTTCCGGAATCTACCTTATCTCAGGCTGAAAACGCATTTCCTGCATTGTGGCATAACTTTGCAGGGAAGCTTCAGAACATGAAATTTTCAGCTCCCACTGTAGCTAAAAGGGTCTTTCTAGTAGTTGCACATCAAATCTAAGCTGTCTGAAGTGTTTTTCCAAAGTTATCAACATTTTTATGTTTGGCGTTCCGGAACCCACCTTATCTCAGCTTGAAAACGCGTTTTACATATTTTGCCATAACTTTGCAGGGAAGCTTCAGAACATGAAATTTTTACATCCCACTATAGCAGAAAGGGTCTTTGTAGTAGTTGCACATCAAATCTAAGCTGTTTGAAGTGTTTTTCCAAAGTTAGCAACATTTTTATGTTTGGCGTTTCGGAATCGACCTTATCTCCGGCTGAAAATGTGTTTTCTGCATTGTGCCATAACTTTGCAGGGAAGCTTGAGAACATGAAGTTTTAACCTCCCACTATAGAAGAAAAGGTCATTCTAGCAGTTGCACATCAAATCTAAGCTGTCTTGAAGTGTTTTTCCAAAGTTATCAATATTTTTATGTTTGGCGTTCCGGAATCTACCTTATCTCAGGCTGAAAACGCGTTTCCTGCATTGTGGCATAACTTTGCAGGGAAGCTTCAGAACATGAAATTTTCACCTCCCACTGTAGCTAAAAGGGTCTTTCTAGTAGTTGCACATCAAATCTAAGCTGTCTGAAGTGTTTTTCCAAAGTTATCAACATTTTTATGTTTGGCGTTCTGGAACCCACCTAATCTCAGGCTGAAAACGCGTTTTCTGCAATGTGCCATAACTTTGCAGGGAAGCTTCAGAACATGAAGTTTTAACCTCCCACTATGGCAGAAAAGGTCATTCTAGTAGTTGCACATCAAATCTAAGCTGTATTGAAGTGTTTTTCTGAAGTTATCAACATTTTTATGTTTGGCGTTCCGGAACCCACCTTATCTCAGCCTGAAAACGCGTTTTACATATTTTGCCATAACTTTGCAGGGAAGCTTCAGAACATGAAATTTTTACATCCCACTATAGCAGAAAGGGTCTTTCTAGTAGTTGCACATCAAATCTAAGCTGTCTGAAGTGTTTTTCCAAAGTTATCAATATTTTTATGTTTGGCGATCCGGAATCGACCTTTTCTCAGGCTGAAAACGCGGTTCCTGCATTGTGGCATAACTTTGTAGGGAAGCTTCAGAACATGAAATTTTCACCTCCCACTGTAGCTAAATGGGTATTTCTAGTAGTTGCACATCAAATCTAAGCTGTCTGAAGTGTTTTTCCAAAGTTATCAATATTTTTATGTTTGGCGTTCTGGAACCCACCTAATTCCAGGCTGAAAACGCGTTTCCTGCATTGTTGCATAACTTTGCAGGGATGCATCAGAACATGAAATGTTCGCCTCCCACTATAGCAGATAGGGTCTTTCGAGGAGTTGCACATCAAATCTAAGCTGTCTTGAAGTGTTTTTCTGAAGTTATCAACATTTTTATGTTTGGCGTTCCTGAACCCACCTTATCTCAGCCTGAAAACGCGTTTTACATATTTTGCCATAACTTTGCAGGGAAGCTTCAGAACATGAAATATTTACATCCCACTATAGCAGAAAGGGTCTTTCTAGTAGTTGCACATCAAATCTAAGCTGTTTGAAGTGTTTTCCCAAAGTTATCAACATTTTAATGTTTGGCGTTTCGGAATCGACCTTATGTCCGGCTGAAAATGCGTTTTCTGCATTGTGCCATAACTTTGCAGGGAAGCTTGAGAACATGAAGTTTTAACCTCCCACTATAGCAGAAAAGGTCATTCTAGTAGTTGCACATCAAATCTAAGCTGTCTTGAAGTGTTTTTCTGAAGTTATCAACATTTTTATGTTTGGCGTTCCGGAACCCACCTTATCTCAGCCTGAAAACGCGTTTTACATATTTTGCCATAACTTTGCAGGGAAGCTTCAGAACATGAAATTTTCTACTCCCACTGTAGCAGAAAGGGTCTTTCTAGTAGTTGCACATCAAATCTAAGCTGTCTGAAGTGTTTTTCCAAAGTTATCAACATTTTTATGTTTGGCGTTCTGGAACCCACCTAATCTCACGCTGAAAACGCGTTTTCTGCATTGTGCCAAAACTTTTCAGGGAAGCTTCAGAACATGAAATGTTCGCCTCCCACTATAGCAGATAGGGCCATTCTAGTAGTTGCACATCAAATCTAAGCTGTCTGAAGTGTTTTTCCAAAGTTATCAACATTTTTATGTTTGGCGTCCTGGAACCCATCTTATCTCAGGCTGAAAACAGTTTTCTGCATTGTGCCGTAACTTTGGAGGGAGACTTCAGAACATGAAATTTTCTCCTCCCACTATAGCAGAAAGGGTATTTCTAGTAGTTGCACATCAAATCTTAGCAGTCTGAAGTGTTTTTCCAAAGTTCTGAATATTTTTATGTTTGGCGTTCTGAAACCAATCTTATCTCCGGATGAAAACGCGTTTTCTGCATTGTGCCATAACTTTGCAGGGAAGCTTCAGAACATGAAATTTTAACCTCCCACTATAGCAGAAAAGGTCATTCGAGAAGTTGCACATCAAATCTAAGCTGTCTTGAAGTGTTTTTCTGAAGTTATCAACATTTTTATGTTTGGCGTTCCGGAACCCACCTTATCTCAGCCTGAAAACGCGTTTTACATATTTTGCCATAACTTTGCAGGGAAGCTTCAGAACATGAAATTTTAACATCCCAATATGGCAGAAAGGGTCTTTCTAGTAGTTGCACATCAAATCTAAGCTGTCTGAAGTGTTTTTCCAAAGTTATCAATATTTTTATGTTTGGCGTTCTGGAATCGACCTTATCTCAGGCTGAAAACGCATTTCCTGCATTGTGGCATAACTTTGCAGGGAAGCTTCAGAACATGAAATTTTCTACTCCCACTGTAGGTAAAAGGGTCTTTCTAGTAGCTGCACATCAAATCTAAGCTGTTTGCAGTGTTTTTCCAAAGTTAACACCATTCTTATGTTTGGCGTTCCAGAAATAACCTTATCTCAGGCTGAAAACGCTTTTTACACAATTTGCCATAACTTTGCAGGAAAGCTTCAGAACATGAAATTTTTACCTCCCACTATACCAGAAAGGGTCTTTCTAGTAGTTGCACAACAAATCTAAGCTGTCTGAAGTGTTTTTCCAAAGTTATCAACAATTTTATGTTTGGCGTTCTGGAAACCACCTTATCTCAGGCTGAAAACAGGTTTTCTGCATTGTGCCATAACTTTGCAGGGAAGCTTCAGAACATGAAATTTTCATATCCCACTATAGCAGAAAGGGTCTTTCTAGTAGTCTCACATCAAATCTAAGCTGTCTGAAGTGTTTTTTCAAAGTTATCAAAATTTTTATGTTTGGCGCTCCGGAATCGACCTTATCTCAGGCTGAAAACGCGTTTTCTGCCTTGTGCCATAACTTTGCAGGGAGATTTCAGAACATGAAATTTTCTCCTCCCACTATAGCAGAAAGGGTCTTTCTAATAGTTGCACATCAAATCTAAGCTGTCTGAAGTGTTTTTCGAAAGTTATCAACATTCTTATGTTTGGCTTTCCGGAAAAAACCCTATCTCAGACTGAAAACTTGTTTTCTGCATTGTGCCACAACTTTGCAGGGAAACTTCAGAACATGAAATTTTAACGTCGCACTATAGCAGAAAGGGTCTTTCTAGTAGTTGCACATCAAATCTAAGCTGTCGAAAGTGTGTTTCCAAAGGTATCAACATTCTAATGTTTGGCGTTCCGGAATCAACCTTATCTCACGCTGAAAACGCGTTTTACGCATTGTGCCATAACTTTGCAGGAAAGCTTCAGAACATGAAATTTTCAACTCCCACTATAGCAGAAAGGGTCTTTCTAGTAGTTGCACATCAAATCTAAGCTGTCTGTAGAGTTTTTCCTGAGTTATCAACATGTTTATGTTTGGCGTTCTGGAATCGACCTTATCTCAGGATGAAAAATCGTTTTCTGCATTGTCCCATAACTTTGCAGGGAAGCTTCAGAACATGAAGTTCTGACCTCCAAATATAGCAGAAAGGGTCTTTCTAATAGTTGCACATCAAATCTAAGCTCTCTGATGTGTTTTTCCAAAGTTATCAACATTTTTATGTTTGGCGTACTGGAACCCACCTAATCTCAACCTGAAAACGCGTTTTCTGCATTGTGCCAAAACTTTTCAGGGAAGCTTCAGAACATGAAATGTTCGCCTCCCACTATAGCAGAAAGGGTCTTTCTAGTAGTTGCACGTCAAATCTAAGCTGTTTGAAGTGTATTTCCAAAGTTATCAACATTTTTATGTTTGGCGTTCTGGTATCCACCTTATCTCAGGCTGAAAACGCGTTTTCTGCATTTTGCCATAACTTTGCAATGAAGCTTTAGAACATGAAATTTCCACCCCCAACAATAGCAGAAAGGGTCTTTCTAGTAGTTGCGCATCAAATCTAAGCTGTCTGAAGTGTTTTTCCAATGTTATCAACATTTTTATGTTTGGCGTTCTGGAACCCACCTTATCTCAGGCTGAAAACGCGTTTTCTGCATTGTGCCATAACTTTGCAGGGAGACTTCAGAACATGAAATTTTCACCTCCCACTATAGCAGAAAGGGTATTTCTAGTAGTTGCATATCAAATCTAAGTTGTCTGAAGTGTTTTTCGAAAGTTTTCAACATTTTTATGTTTGGCGTTCCGGAATCAACCTTATCTCAGACTGAAAACGTGTTTTCTGCATTGTGCCATAACTTTGCAGGGAAGCTTCAGAACATGAAATTTTCAACTTCCACTATAGCAGAAAGGCTCTTTCCAGCAGTCGCACATCAAATCTAAGCTGTCTGAAGTGTTTTTCCAAAGTTATCATCATTTTTATGTTTGGCGTTCCGGAATCAACCTTATCTCAGACTGAAAACGTGTTTTCTGCATTGTGCCATAACTTTGCATGGAAACTTCAGAACATGAAATTTTCACCTCCAACTATAGCAGAAAGGGTCTTTCTAGTAGTTGCACATCAAATCTAAGCTGTTTGAAGTGTTTTTCCAAAGTTAACCCCATTTTTATGTTTGGCGTTCCAGAAACAACTTTATCTCAGGCTGAAAACGTGTTTGACGCAATTTGCCATAACTTTGCAGGAAAGCTTCAGAACATGAAATTTTCACCTCCCACTATAGCAGAAAGGGTCTTTCTAGTAGTTACACATCAAATCTAAGCTGTTTGAAGTGTTTTTCCAAAGTTATCAACATTCTTATGTTAGGCAGTCCGGAATCGACCTTTTCTCTGGCTGAAAACGCGTTTTTCTGCATTGTGCCATAACTTTGCAGGCAAGCTTTAGATCATGAAAATTTCACGTTCCACTAGAGCAGAAAGGGTATTTCTAGTAGTTGCACATCAAATCTAAGCTGTCTGAAGTGTTTTTCGAAAGTTATCAACATTTTTATGTTTGGCGTTCCGGAATCGACCTTATCTCAGGCTGAAAACGCGTTTTCTGCTTTGTGTCATCACTTTGCAGGAAAGCTGCAGAATATGAAATTTTCACCTCCCACTATAGCAGTAAGGGTCTTTCTAGTAGTTGCACAAGAAATCTAAGCTGTCTGAAGTGTTTTTCGAAAGTTATCAACATTTTTATGTTTGGCGTTCCGGATCGCACCTTATTGAAAACGCATTTTCTGCATTGTGCCATAACTTTGCAGGGAAACTTCAGAACATGAAATTATCACCTCCCACGAAAGCAGAAAGGGTCTCTCTAGTAGTTGCACATCAAATCTAAGCTGTTTGAAGTGTTTTTCGAAAGTTTTCAACATTTTTATGTTTGGCGTTCCTGAATCGACCTTATCTCAGGCTGAAAACGCGTTTTCTGCATTGTGCCATAACTTTGCAGGGAAGCTTCAGAACATGAAATTTTCACCTCCCACTATAGAAGAAAGGGTCTCTCTAGTAGTTGCACATCAAATCTAAGCTGTCTGAAGTGTTTTTCCAAAGTTATCAACATTTTGATGTTTGGCGTTACGGAATCGACCTTATCTGAGGATGAAAACGCGTTTTCTGCATTGTGCCAAAACTTTGTAGGTAAGCTCCAGAACATGACATTTTCACCTCCCACGACAGCAGAAAGGGTCTTTCGAGTAGTTGCACATAAAATCTAAGCTGTTTGAAGTGTTTTTCGAAAGTTATCAACATTTTTACGTTTGGCGTTCCGGATCGCACCTTATTGAAAACGCGTTTTCTGCATTGTGCCATAACTTTGCAGGAAAGCTGCAGAATATGAAATTTTCACCTCCCACTATAGCAGAAAGGGGCTTTCGAGTAGTTGCACATCAAATCTAAGCTGTTTGAAGTGTTTTTCGAAAGTTATCAACATTTTTATGTTTGGCGTTCCGAAATCAACCTCATCTCAGGCTGAAAACGAGTTTTACGCATTGTGTCATAACTTTGCAGCGAAGCTTCAGAACATGAAATTTTCACCTCCCACTATAGCAGAAAGGGTCTTTCTCGTAGTTGCGCATCAAATCTAAGCTTTCTGAAGTGTTTTTCGAAAGTTTTCAACATTTTTATGTTTGGTGTTCCTGAATAGACCTTTTCTCAGGCTGAAAACGCGTTTTCTGCATTGTGCCATAACCTTTCAGGGAACCTTCAGATCATGAAATGTTCATTTCCCACTATAGCAGAAAGGGTCTTTCTAGTAGTTGCACATCAAATCTAAGCTGTCTGAAGTGTTTTTCCAAAGTTATCAACATTCTTATGTTTGCCGTTCCGGAATCAACCTTATCTCAGGCTGAAAACATGTTTTCTGCATTGTGCCATAACTTTGCAGGCAAGCTTCAGAACATGAAATTTTCACCTCCCACTATACCAGAAATGGTCTTTCTAGTACTTGCACATCAAATCTAAGCTGTGTGAAGTGTTTTTCCGAAGTTATTAACATTTTTATGATTGGCGTTCCGGAATTGACCTTATGTGAGGCTGAACACGAGTTTTCTGCATTGTGCCATAACTTTGCAGGGAAGCTTCAGAACATGAAATTTTAACCTCCCACTAAAGCAGAGTGCGTCTTTCTAGTAGTTGCACATCAAATCTTAGCTGTCTGAAGTGTTTTACCAAAGTTATCAACATTTTTATGTTTGGCGTTTCGGAATCAACCTTATCTCAGCCTGAAATCGCGCTTTACATATTTTGCCATAACTTTGCAGGGAAGCTTCAGAACATGACATTTTCACCTCCCACTATAGCAGAAAGGGTTTTTCTAGTAGTTGCACATCAAATCTAAGCTGTCTGAAGTGTTTTTCCAAAGTTATCAACATTTTTATGTTTGGCGTTCTGGTATCCACCTTATCTCAGGCTGAAAACGCGTTTTCTGCATTGTGCCATAACTTTGCAATGAAGCTTTAGAACATGAAATTTCCACCCCCAACTATAGCAGAAAGGGTCTTTCTTGTAGTTGCGCATCAAATCTAAGCTGTCTGAAGTGTTTTTCCAATGTTATCAACATTTTTATGTTTGGCGTTCTGGAACCCACCTTATATCAGGCTGAAAACGCGTTTTCTGCATTGTGCCATAACTTTGCAGGGAGACTTCAGAACATGAAATTTTCACCTCCCACTATAGCAGAAAGGGTATTTCTAGTAGTTGCATATCAAATCTAAGTTGTCTGAAGTGTTTTTCGAAAGTTTTCAACATTTTTATGTTTGGCGTTCCTGAATCGACCTTATCTCAGCCTGAAAACGCGTTTTCTGCAATGTGCCATAACTTTGCAGGGAAGCTTCAGAACATGACATTTTCAACTTCCACTATAGCAGAAAGGCTCTTTCCAGCAGTCGCACATCAAATCTAAGCTGTCTGAAGTGTTTTTCCAAAGTTATCAACATTTTTATGTTTGGCGTTCCAGAAACTACTTTATCTCAGGCTGAAAACGTGTTTTACGCAATTTGCCATAACTTTGCAGGAAAGCTTCAGAACATGAAATTTTCACCTCCCACTATAGCAGAAAGGGTCTTTCTAGTAGTTGCACATCAAATCTAAGCTGTTTGAAGTGTTTTTCCAAAGTTATCAACATTCTTATGTTTGGCAGTCCGGAATCGACCTTTTCTCTGGCTGAAAACGCGTTTTTCTGCATTGTGCCATAACTTTGCAGGCAAGCTTTAGAACATGAAAATTTCACGTCCCACTAGAGCAGAAAGGGTATTTCTAGTAGTTGCACATCAAATCTAAGCTGTCTGAAGTGTTTTTCGAAAGTTATCAACATTTTTATGTTTGGCGTTCCGGAATCGACCTTATCTCAGGCTGAAAACGCGTTTTCTGCTTTGTGTCATCACTTTGCAGGAAAGCTGCAGAATATGAAATTTTCACCTCCCACTATAGCAGTAAGGGTCTTTCTAGTAGTTGCACAACAAATCTAAGCTGTCTGAAGTGTTTTTCGAAAGTTATCAACATTTTTATGTTTGGCGTTCCGGATCGCACCTTATTGAAAACGCATTTTCTGCATTGTGCCATAACTTTGCAGGGAAACTTCAGAACATGAAATTATCACCTCCCACGATAGCAGAAAGGGTCTCTCTAGTAGTTGCACATCAAATCTAAGCTGTCTGAAGTGTTTTTCAAAAGATTTCAACATTTTTATGTTTGGCGTTCCTGAATCGACCTTATCTCAGGCTGAAAACGTGTTTTCTGCATTGTGCCATAACTTTGCAGGGAAGCTTCAGAACATGAAATTTTCACCTCCCACGATAGCAGAAAGGGTCTTTCGAGTAGTTGCACATAAAATCTAAGCTGTTTGAAGTGTTTTTCCAAAGTTATCAACATTTTTACGTTTGGCGTTCCGGATCGCACCTTATTGAAAACGCGTTTTCTGCATTGTGCCATAACTTTGCAGGAAAGCTTCAGAACATGAAATTTTCACCTCCCACTATAGCAGAAAGGGTCTTTCTAGTAGTTGCATATCAAATCTAAGTTGTCTGAAGTGTTTTTCGAAAGTTTTCAACATTTTTATGTTTGGCGTTCCTGAATCGACCTTATCTCAGCCTGAAAACGCGTTTTCTGCAATGTGCCATAACTTTGCAGGGAAGCTTCAGAACATGACATTTTCAACTTCCACTATAGCAGAAAGGCTCTTTCCAGCAGTCGCACATCAAATCTAAGCTGTCTGAAGTGTTTTTCCAAAGTTATCAACATTTTTATGTATGGCGTTCCGGAATCAACCTTATCTCAGACTGAAAACGTGTTTTCTGCATTGTGCCATAACTTTGCATGGAAACTTCAGAACATGAAATTTTCACCTCCAACTATTGCAGAAAGGGTCTTTCTAGTAGTTGCACATCAAATCTAAGCTGTTTGAAGTGTTTTTCCAAAGTTAACCCCATTTTTATGTTTGGCGTTCCAGAAACAACTTTATCTCAGGCTGAAAACGTGTTTTACGCAATTTGCCATAACTTTGCAGGAAAGCTTCAGAACATGAAATTTTCACCTCCCACTATAGCAGAAAGGGTCTTTCTAATAGTTGCACATCAAATCTAAGCTGTCTGAAGTGTTTTTCGAAAGTTATCAACATTTTTATGTTTGGCGTTCCGGAATCGACCTTATCTCAGGCTGAAAACGCGTTTTCTGCTTTGTGTCATCACTTTGCAGGAAAGCTGCAGAATATGAAATTTTCACCTCCCACTATAGCAGTAAGGGTCTTTCTAGTAGTTGCACAACAAATCTAAGCTGTCTGAAGTGTTTTTCGAAAGTTATCAACATTTTTATGTTTGGCGTTCCGGATCGCACCTTATTGAAAACGGATTTTCTGCATTGTGCCATAACTTTGCAGGGAAACTTCAGAACATGAAATTATCACCTCCCACGATAGCAGAAAGGGTCTCTCTAGTAGTTGCACATCAAATCTAAGCTGTTTGAAGTGTTTTTCGAAAGTTTTCAACATTTTTATGTTTGGCGTTCCTGAATCGACCTTATCTCAGGCTGAAAACGCGTTTTCTGCATTGTGCCATAACTTTGCAGGGAAGCTTCAGAACATGAAATTTTCACCTCCCACGATAGCAGAAAGGGTCTTTCGAGTAGTTGCACATAAAATCTTAGCTGTTTGAAGTGTTTTTCCAAAGTTATCAACATTTTTATGTTTGGTGTTCCGGAATCAACCTTATCTCAGGCTGAAAACGCGTTTTCTGCATTGTGCCATAACTTTGCAGGGAAGCTTCAGAACATGAAATTTTCACCTCCCACTATAGAAGAAAGGGTCTCTCTAGTAGTTGCACATCAAATCTAAGCTGTCTGAAGTGTTTTTCCAAAGTTATCAACATTTTGATGTTTGGCGTTACGGAATCGACCTTATCTGAGGATGAAAACGCGTTTTCTGCATTGTGCCAAAACTTTGTAGGTAAGCTCCAGAACATGACATTTTCACCTCCCACGATAGCAGAAAGGGTCTTTCGAGTAGTTGCACATAAAATCTAAGCTGTTTGAAGTGTTTTTCCAAAGTTATCAACATTCTTATGTTTGGCAGTCCGGAATCGACCTTTTCTCTGGCTGAAAACGCGTTATTCTGCATTGTGCCATAACTTTGCAGGCAAGCTTTAGAACATGAAAATTTCACGTCCCACTAGAGCAGAAAGGGTATTTCTAGTAGTTGCACATCAAATCTAAGCTGTCTGAAGTGTTTTTCGAAAGTTATCAACATTTTTATGTTTGGCGTTCCGGAATCGACCTTATCTCAGGCTGAAAACGCGTTTTCTGCTTTGTGTCATCACTTTGCAGGAAAGCTGCAGAATATGAAATTTTCACCTCCCACTATAGCAGTAAGGGTCTTTCTAGTAGTTGCACAACAAATCTAAGCTGTCTGAAGTGTTTTTCGAAAGTTATCAACATTTTTATGTTTGGCGTTCCGGATCGCACCTTATTGAAAACGCATTTTCTGCATTGTGCCATAACTTTGCAGGGAAACTTCAGAACATGAAATTATCACCTCCCACGATAGCAGAAAGGGTCTCTCTAGTAGTTGCACATCAAATCTAAGCTGTTTGAAGTGTTTTTCGAAAGTTTTCAACATTTTTATGTTTGGCGTTCCTGAATCGACCTTATCTCAGGCTGAAAACGCGTTTTCTGCATTGTGCCATAACTTTGCAGGGAAGCTTCAGAACATGAAATTTTCACCTCCCACGATAGCAGAAAGGGTCTTTCGAGTAGTTGCACATAAAATCTAAGCTGTTTGAAGTGTTTTTCCAAAGTTATCAACATTTTTATGTTTGGTGTTCCGGAATCAACCTTATCTCAGGCTGAAAACGCGTTTTCTGCATTGTGCCATAACTTTGCAGGGAAGCTTCAGAACATGAAATTTTCACCTCCCACTATAGAAGAAAGGGTCTCTCTAGTAGTTGCAGATCAAATCTAAGCTGTCTGAAGTGTTTTTCCAAAGTTATCAACATTTTGATGTTTGGCGTTACGGAATCGACCTTATCTGAGGATGAAAACGCGTTTTCTGCATTGTGCCATAACTTTGCAGGAAAGCTGCAGAATATGAAATTTTCACCTCCCACTATAGCAGAAAGGGGCTTTCTAGTAGTTGCACATCAAATCTAAGCTGTTTGAAGTGTTTTTCGAAAGTTATCAACATTTTTATGTTTGGCGTTCCGGAATCGACCTTATCTCAGGCTGAAAACGCGATTTACGCATTCTGTCATAACTTTGCAGGGAAGCTTCTGAACATGAAATTTTCACCTCCCACTATAGCAGAAAGGGTCTTTCTACTAGTTGCACATCAAATCTAAGCTGTCTGAAGTCTTTTTCCAAAGTTATCAACATTTTTATGTTTGGTGTTCTGGAACCCACCTTATCTCAGGCTGAAAACGCGTTTTCTGCATTGTGCCATAACTTTGCAGGAAAGCTTCAGATCATGAAATTTCCACCTCCCACTATAGCAGAAAGGGTCTTTCTCGTAGTTGCGCATCAAATCTAAGCTTTCTGAAGTGTTTTTCGAAAGTTTTCAACATTTTTATGTTTGGTGTTCCTGAATCGACCTTTTCTCAGGCTGAAAACGCGTTTTCTGCATTGTGCCATAACCTTTCAGGGAACCTTCAGATCATGAAATGTTCATTTCCCACTATAGCAGAAAGGGTCTTTCTAGTAGTTGCACATCAAATCTAAGCTTCTGAAGTGTTTTTCCAAAGTTATCAACATTCTTATGTTTGGCATTCCGGAATCAACCTTATCTCTGGCTGAAAACATGTTTTCTGCATCGTGCCATAACTTTGCAGGCAAGCTTCAGAACATGAAATTTTCACCTCCCACTATACCAGAAATGGTCTTTCTAGTACTTGCACATCAAATCTAAGCTGTCTGAAGTGTTTTTCCGAAGTTATTAACATTTTTATGATTGGCGTTCCGGAATTGACCTTATGTGAGGCTGAACACGAGTTTTCTGCATTGTGCCATAACTTTGCAGGGAAGCTTCAGAACATGAAATTTTAACCTCCCACTATAGCAGAATGCGTCGTTCTAGTAGTTGCACATCAAATCTAAGCTGTCTGAAGTGTTTTACCAAAGTTATCAACATTTTTATGTTTGGCGTTTCGGAATCGACCTTATCTCAGCCTGAAATCGCGCTTTACATATTTTAGCCATAACTTTGCAGGGAAGCTTCAGAACATGACATTTTCACCTCCCACTATAGCAGAAAGGGTTTTTCTAGTAGTTGCACATCAAATCTAAGCTGTCTGAAGTGTTTTTCCAAAGTTATCAACATTTTTATGTTTGGCGTTCTGGAACCCACCTTATCTCAGGCTAAAAACGCGTTTTCTGGATAGTGCCATAACTTTGCAGGGAGACTTCAGAACATGAAAGTTTAACATCCCACTATAGCAGAATGGGTCTTTCTAGTAGTTGCACATCAAATCTAAGCTGTCTGAAGAGTTTTTCCAAAGTTATCAACATTCTTATGTTTGGCGTTCCGGAATCAACCTTATCTCAGGCTGAAAAAAGCGTTTTACGCATTGTGGCAAAACTTGCAGGGAAGCTTCAGAACATGAAATTTTCTCCTCCCACTATAGCAGAAAGGGTATTTCTAGTAGTTGCATATCAAATCTAAGCTGTCTGAAGTGTTTTTCGAAAGTTTTCAACATTTTTTTGTTTGGTGTTCCTGAATCGACCTTATCTCAGGCCGAAAACGCGTTTTCTGCATTGTGCCATAACTTTGCAGGGAAGCTTCAGAACATGAAATTTTCACCTCCCACTATAGCAGAAATGGTCTTTCTAGTAGTTGCACATCAAATCTAAGCTGTCTGTAGAGTTTTTCCTGAGTTATCAACATTTTTATGTTTGGCGTTCCGGAATCGACCTTATCTCAGGATGAAAAATCGTTTTCTGCATTGTCCCATAACTTTGCAGGGAAGCTTCAGAACATGAAATTCTGACCTCCCAATATAGCAGAAAGGGTCTTTCTAATAGTTGCACATCAAATCTAAGCTGTCTGATGTGTTTTTCCAAAGTTATCAACATTTTTATGTTTGGCGTTCTGGAACCCACCTTATCTCATGCTGAAAACGCGTTTTCTGCATTGTGCCAAAACTTTTCAGGGAAGCTACAGAACATGAAATGTTCGCCTCACACTATAGCAGAAAGGGTCTTTCTCGTAGTTGCACATCAAATCTAAGGTGTCTGAAGTGTTTTTCCAAAGTTATCAACATTTTTATGTTTGGCGTTCTGGAACCCACCTTATCTCGGGCTGAAAACGCGTTTTCTGCATTGTGCCATAACTTTGCAGGGAGACTTCAGAACATGAAATTTTCTCCTCCCACTATATCAGAAACGGTATTTCTAGCAGTTGCACGTCAAATCTAATCTGTTTGAAGTGTTTTTCCAAAGTTATCACCATTTTTATGTTTGGCGTTCCAGAAACAACCTTGTCTCAGGCTGAAAACGCGTTTTACGCAATTTGCCATAACTTTGCAGGAAAGCCTCAGAACATGAAATTTTCACCTCCAACTATAGCAGAAAAGGTCTTTCTAGTAGTTGCGCATCAGATCTAAGCTGTCTGAAGTGTTTTTCCAAAGTTATCAACATTTTTATGTTTGGCGTTCCGGAATCAACCTTATCTCAGACTGAAAACGTGTTTTCTGCATTGTGCCATAACTTTGCTTGGAAACTTCAGAACATGAAATTTTCAACTCCAACTATAGCAGAAAGGGTCTTTCTAGTAGTTGCACATCAAATCTAAGCTGTTTGAAGTGTTTTTCGAAAGTTTTCAACATTTTTATGTTTGGGGTTCCTGAATCGACCTTATCTCAGGCTGAAAACGCGTTTTCTGCATTGTGCCATAACTTTGCAGGGAAGCTTCAGAACATGAAATTTTCACCTCCCACGATAGCAGAAAGGGTCTTTCGAGTAGTTGCACATAAAATCTAAGCTGTCTGAAGTGTTTTTCCAAAGTTATCAACATTTTTATGTTTGGCGTTCTGTAACCCACCTTATCTCGGGCTGAAAACGCGTTTTCTGCATTGTGCCATAACTTTGCAGGGAGACTTCAGAACAAGAAATTTTCTCCTCCCACTATAGCAGAAAGGGTATTTCTAGTAGTTGCATATCAAATCTAAGTTGTCTGAAGTGTTTTTCGAAAGTTTTCAACATTTTTATGTTTGGCGTTCCTGAATCGACCTTATCTCAGCCTGAAAACGCGTTTTTTGCAATGTGCCATACCTTGGCAGGGAAGCTTCAGAACATGAAATTTTCAACTTCCACTATAGCAAAAAGGCTCTTTCCAGCAGTGGCACATCAAATCTAAGCTGTTTGAAGTGTTTTTCCAAAGTTAACCCCATTTTTATGTTTGGCGTTCCAGAAACAACCTTATCTCAGGCTGAAAACGCGTTTTACGCAATTTGCCATACCTTTGCAGGAAAGCTTCAGAACATGAAATTTTCACCTCCCACTATAGCAGAAAGGGTCTTTCTAGTAGTTGCACATCAAATCTTAGCTGTTTGAAGTGTTTTTCCAAAGTTATCAACATTTTTATGTTTGGCGTTCCGGAATCGACCTTATCTCAGGCTGAAAACGCGTTTTCTGCATTGTGTCATCACTTTGCAGGAAAGCTGCACAATATGAAATTTTCACCTCCCACTATAGCAGAAAGGGTCTTTCTAGTAGTTGCACAACAAATCTAAGCTGTCTGAAGTGTTTTTTGAAAGTTTTCAACATTTTTATGTTTGGCGTTCCTGAATCGACCTTATCTCAGCCTGAAAACGCGTTTTCTGCAATGTGCCATACCTTGGCAGGGAAGCTTCAGAACATGAAATTTTCAACTTCCACTATAGCAGAAAGGCTCTTTCCAGCAGTGGCACATCAAATCTAAGCTGTCTGAAGTGTTTTTCCAAAGTTATCAACATTTTTATGTTTGGCGTTCCAGAATCAACCTTATCTCAGACTGAAAACGTGTTTTCTGCATTGTGCCATAACTTTGCATGGAAACTTCAGAACATGAAAATTTCACCTCCAACTATAGCAGAAAGGGTCTTTCTAGTAGTTGCACATCAAATCTTAGCTGTTTGAAGTGTTTTTCCAAAGTTATCAACATTCTTATGTTTGGCGTTCCGGAATCGACCTTATCTCAGGCTGAAAACGCGTTTTCTGCATTGTGTCATCACTTTGCAGGAAAGCTGCAGAATATGAAATTTTCACCTCCCACTATAGCAGAAAGGGTCTTTCTAGTAGTTGCACAACAAATCTAAGCTGTCTGAAGTGTTTTTCGAAAGTTATCAACATTTTTATGTTTGGCGTTCCGGATCGCACCTTATTGAAAACGCATTTTCTGCATTGTGCCATAACTTTGCAGGGAAACTTCAGAACATGAAATTTTCACCTCCCTCTATAGCAGAAAGGGTCTCTCTAGTAGTTGCACATCAAATCTAAGCTGTCTGAAGTGTTTTTCGAAAGTTTTCAACATTTTTAAGTTTGGTGTTCCGGAACCCACCTTATCTCAGGCTGAAAACGCGTTTTCTGCATTGTGCCATAACTTTGCAGGGAAGCTTCAGAACATGAAATTTTCACCTCCCACGATAGCAGAAATGGTCTTTCGAGTAGTTGCACATAAAATCTAAGCTGTTTGAAGTGTTTTTCCAAAGTTATCAACATTTTTATGTTTGGTGTTCCGGAATCAACCTTATCTCAGGCTGAAAACGCATTTTCTGCATTGTGCCATAACTTTGCAGGGAAGCTTCAGAACATGAAATTTTCACCTCCCACTATAGAAGAAAGGGTCTCTCTAGTAGTTGTACATCAAATCTAAGCTGTCTTAAGTGTTTTTCCAAAGTTATCAACATTTTGATGTTTGGCGTTCCGGAATCGACCTTATCTGAGGATGAAAACGCGTTTTCTGCATTGTGCCAAAACTTTGTAGGTAAGCTCCAGAACATGACATTTTCACCTCCCACGATAGCAGAAAGGGTCTTTTGAGTAGTTGCACATAAAATCTAAGCTGTTTGAAGTGTTTTTCGAAAGTTATCAACATTTTTATGTTTGGCGTTCCGGATCGCACCTTATTGAAAACGCATTTTCTGCATTGTGCCATAACTTTGCAGGGAAACTTCAGAACATGAAATTTTCACCTCCCACTATAGCAGAAAGGGTCTCTCTAGTAGTTGCACATCAAATCTAAGCTGTTTGAAGTGTTTTTCGAAAGTTTTCAACATTTTTATGTTTGGCGTTCCTGAATCGACCTTATCTCAGGCTGAAAACGCGTTTTCTGCATTGTGCCATAACTTTGCAGGGAAGCTTCAGAACATGAAATTTTCACCTCCCACGATAGCAGAAAGGGTCTTTCGAATAGTTGCACATAAAATCTATGCTGTTTGAAGTGTTTTTCCAAAGTTATCAACATTTTTATGTTTGGTGTTCCGGAATCAACCTTATCTCAATCTGAAAACGCGTTTTCTGCATTGTGCCATAACTTTGCAGGGAAGCTTCAGAACATGAAATTTTCACCTCCCACTTTAGAAGAAAGGGTCTCTCTAGTAGTTGTACATCAAATCTAAGCTGTCTGAAGTGTTTTTCCAAAGTTATCAACATTTTGATGTTTGGCGTTCCGGAATCGACCTTATCTGAGGATGAAAACATGTTTTCTGCATTGTGCCATAACTTCTCAGGGAAGCTTCAGACCATGAAATTTTCAGCTCCCACTATAGCAGAAAGGGTTTTTCTAGTAGTTGCACATAAAATCTAAGCTGTCTGAAGTGTTTTTCCAAAGTTGTCAACATTCTTATGTTTGGCGTTCCGGAATCAACCATATCTCAGGCTGAAAACATGTTTTCTGCATTGTGCCATAACTTTGCAGGCAAGCTTCAGAACATGAAATTTTCACCTCCCACTGTACCAGAAACGGTCTTTCTAGTACTTGCACATCAAATCTAAGCTGTCTGAAGTGTTTTTCCGAAGTTATTAACATTTTTATGTTTGGCGTTCTGGAATTGACCTTATGTGAGGCTGAACACGAGTTTTCTGCATTGTGCCATAACTTTGCAGGGAAGCTTCAGAACATGAAATTTTAACCTCCCACTATAGCAGAATGCGTCTTTCTAGTAGTTGCACATCAAATCTTAGCTGTCTGAAGTGTTTTTCCAAAGTTATCAACATTTTTATGTTTGGCGTTTCGGAATCGACCTTATCTCAGCCTGAAATCGCGCTTTACATATTTTGCCATAACTTTGCAGGGAAGCTTCAGAACATGACATTTTCACCTCCCACTATAGCAGAAAGGGTTTTTCTAGTAGTTGCACATCAAATCTAAGCTGTCTGAAGTGTTTTTCCAAAGTTATCAACATTCTTATGTTTGGCGTTCCGGAATCAACCTAATCTCTGGCTGAAAACGCGTTTTACGCATTGTGGCATAACTTGCAGGGAAGCTTCAGAACATGAAATTTTCACCTCCCACTGTAGCAGAAAGGGTCTTTCTAGTAGTTGTACATCAAATCTAAGCTGTCTGAAGTGTTTTTCCAAAGTTATCAACATTTTTATGTTTGGCGTTCTGGAACCCACCTTATCTCAGGCTGAAAACGCGTTTTATGCATTGTGCCAAAACTTTGTAGGTAAGCTCCAGAACATGAAATTTTCACCTCCCACTATAGCAGAAAGGGTCTTTCTAGTAGTTGCACATCAAATCTAAGCAGTTTGAAGTGTTTTTCCAAAGTTATCAACACTTTTATGTTTGGTGTTCCTGAATCGACCTTATCTCAGGCTGAAAACATGTTTTCTGCATTGTGCCATAACTTTGCAAGGAAGCTTCAGAAAATGAACTTTTCACCTCCCACTATAGCAGAAAGGGTCTTTCTAGTAGTTGCACATCAAATCTAAGCTGTCTGAAGTGTTGTTTCAAAGTCATCATCATTTTTACGCTTGGCGTTCCGGGAACCCACCTTATCTCAGGCTGAAAACGCGTTTTCTGCAATGTGCCATAACTTCTCCTGGTAGCTTCAGAACATGAAATGTTCACCTCCCACTATAGCAGAAAGGGTCTTTCTAGTAGTTGCACATCAAATCTAAGCTGTCTGAAGTGTTTTTCCAAAGTTATCAACATTTTTATGTTTGGTGTTCCGGAATCGACCTTATCTCAGGATGAAAAATCGTTTTCTGCATTGTCCCATAACTTTCCAGGGAAGCTTCAGAACATGAAATTTTGACCTCCCACTATAGCAGAAAGGGTCTTTCTAGTAGTTGCACATCAAATCTAAGCTGTCTGAAGTGTTTTTTGAAAGTTATCATCATTTTTATGTTTGGCGATCCGGAACCCACCTTATCTCAAGCTGAAAACGCGTTTTATGCATTGTGCCATAACTTTACAGGGAAGCTTCAGAACATGAAATTTTCACCTCCCACTATAGCAGAAAGGGTCTTTCCAGTAGTTGCTCATCAAATCTAAAATTGTTTTCTGCATTGTCCCATAACTTTGCAGGGAAGATTCTGAACATGAAATTTTCACGTCCCACTATAGCAGAAAGGGTCTTTCTAGTATTTGCACATCAAATCTAAGCTGTCTGAAGTGTTTTTCGAAAGTTATCAACATTTTTATGTTTGGCGTTCCGGAACCCACATTATCTCAAGCTGAAAACGCGTTTTCTGCATTGTGACATAACTTTGCAGGGAAGCTTCAGAACATGAAATTTTCACGTCCCAATATAGCAGAAAGGGTCTTTCTAGAGGTTGCATATCAAATCTAAGCTGTCTGGAGTGTTTTTCCAAAGTTATCAACATTTTTATGTTTGGCGTTCCGGAACCCACCTTATCTCAGGCTGAAAACGCGTTTTCGGCATTGTGCCATAACTTTGCAGGGAAACTTCAGAACATGAAATGTTCACCTCCCACTATAGCAGAAAGGGTCTTTCTAGTAGTTTCACATCATATCTAAGCTGTCTGAAGTGTTTTTCGAAAGTTATCAACATTTTTATGTTTCGCGTTCCAGAATTGACCTTATCTCAGGCTGAAAACGCATTTTCTGCATTGTGCCATAATTTTGCATGGAAGCTTCAGAACATGAAATGTTCACCTCCCACTATAGTAGAAAGGGTCTTTCTTGTAGTTGCACATCAAATCTAAGCTGTCTGAAGTGTTTTTCGAAACTTATCAACATTTTTATGTTTGGCGTTCCAGAATCGACCTTATCTCAGGCTGAAAACGCGTTTTCTGCATTGTGCCATAACTTTGCATGGAAGCTTCAGAACATGAAATTTTCACGTCCCACTATAGCAGAAAGGGTTTTTCTAGGAGTTGCACATCAAATCTAAGCTGTCTGAAGTGTTTTTCCAAAGTTATCAACATTTTTATGTTTGGCGTTCCGGAATCAACCTTATCTCAGGCTGAAAACGCATTTTCTGCATTGTGCCATAACTTTGCAAGGAAGCTTCAGAACATGAAGTTTTCACCTCCCACTATAGCAGAAAGGGTCTTTCTCGTAGTTGCACATCAAATCTAAGCTGTCTGAAGTGTTTTTCCAAAGTTATCAACATTTTTATGTTTGGCGTTCCGGAATCAACCTTATCTCAGGCTGAAAACGCGTTTTACGCATTGTGTCATAACTTTGCAGGGAAGCATCAGAAAATGAAATTTTCACCTCCCACTATAGCAGAAAGGGTTTTTCTAGTAGTTGCACATCAAATCTAAGCTGTCTGAAGTGTTTTTCGAAAGTTATCAACATTTTTATGTTTGGCATTCCGGAATCGACCTTATCTCAGGATGAAAATGCGCTTTCTGCATTGTCCCATAACTTTCCAGGGAAGCTTCAGAACATGAAATTTTGACCTCCCACTATAGCAGAAAGGTTCTTTCTAGTAGCTGCACATCAAATCTAAGCTGTCTGAAGTGTATTTCGAAAGTTATCAACATTTTTATGTTTGGCGTTCCGGAACCCACCTTATCTCAGGCTGTAAACGCATTTTCTGCATTGTGCCATAACTTTGCAGTATAGCGTCAGAACATGAAATTTTCACCTCCCACTATAGCAGAAAGGGTCTTTCTAGTAGTTGCACGTCAAATCTAAGCCGTCTGAAGTGTTTTTCCAAAGTTATCAACATTTTTATGTTTGGCATTCCGGAATCGACCTTTTCTCTGGCTGAAAACGCGTTTTCTGCATTGTGCCATAACTTTGCAGGGAAGATTCATAACATGAAATTTTCACCTCCCACTATAGCAGAAAGGGTCTTTCTAGTAGTTGCACATCAAATCTAAGCTGTCTGAAGTGTTTTTCCAAAGTTATCAATATTTTTATGCTTGGCGTTCTGAAACCCACCTTATCTCAGGCTGAAATCGCGTTTCCTGCATTGTGCCATAACATTGCAGGGAAGCTTCAGAACAAGAAATTTTCACCTCCCACCATAGCAGAAAGGGTCTTTCGAGTAGTTGCACATCAAATCTAAGCTGCCTGAAGTGTTTTTCAAAAGTTATCAACATTTTTTTGTTTGGCGTTCCGAAACCCACCTTATCTTAGGCTGAAAACGCGTTTTCTGCATTGTGCCATAACTTTGCAGGGAAGCTTCAGAACATGAAATTTTCACCTCCCACTATAGCAGAAAGGGGCTTTCTAGTAGTTGCACATCAAATCTAAGCTGTCTGATGGGTTTTTCGAAAGTTATCAACATTTTTTTGTTTGGCGTTCCGAAACCCACCTTATCTTAGGCTGAAAACGCGTTTTCTGCATTGTGCCATAACTTTGCAGGGAAGCTTCAGAACATGAAATTTTCACCTCCCACTATAGCAGAAATGGTCCTTCTAGTAGTTGCACATCAAATGTAAGCTGTGCGAAGTGTTTTTCCAAAGTTATCAACATTTTTATGCTTGGCGTTCCGAAATCCACCTTATCTCAGGCTGAAAACGTGTTTACTGCATTGTGCCATAACTTTGCAGGAAAGCTGCAGAATATGAAATTTTCACCTCCCACTATAGCAGAAAGGGTCTTTCTAGTAGTTGCACATCAAATCTGAGCTGTTTGAAGTGTTTTTCCGAAGTTATCAACATTTTTATGTTTGGCGTTCCGGAATCGACCTAATCTCAGGCTGAAAACGCGTTTCCTGCATTGTGCCATAACTTTGCAGGGAAGCTTCAGAACATGAAATTTTCACCTCCCACTATAGCATAAAGGTTCTCTCTAGTAGTTGCACAACAAATCTAAGCTGTCTGAAGTGTTTTTCCAAAGTTATCAACATTTTTATGTTTGGCGTTCCGGAATTGACCTTATGTGAGGCTGAAAACGCGTTTTCTGCATTGTGACATAACTTTGCAGGGAAGCTTCAGAACATGAAATTTTAACCTCCCACTATAGCAGAAAGGGTCTTTCTAGTAGTTGCACAACAAATCTAAGCTGTCTGAAGTGTTTTTCCAAAGTTATCAACATTTTTATGTTTGGCGTTCCGGAATTGACCTTATGTGAGGCTGAAAACGCGTTTTCTGCATTGTGACATAACTTTGCAGGGAAGCTTCAGAACATGAAATTTTAACCTCCCACTATAGCAGAAAGGGTCTTTCTAGTAGGTGCACATCAAATCTAAGCTGTCTAAAGAGTTTTTCCAAAGTTATCAATATTTTTATGTTTGGCGTTCCGGAATCGACCTTATCTCAGGCTGAAAACGCGTTTCCTGCATTGTGGCATAACTTTGCAGGGAAGCTTCAGAACATCGAATTTTCACCTCCCACAATGGCAGAAATGGTCTTTCTAGTAGTTGCACATCAAACCTAAGCTGTCTGAAGTGTTTTTCCAAAGTTATCAACATTTTTATGTTTGGCGTTCCGGAATCGACCTTATCTCAGGTTGAAAACGCCTTTTACACATTGTGCCATAACTTTGGTGGGAAGCTTCAGATCATCGAATATTCACCACCCACTATAGCAGAAAGGGTCTTTCTAGTAGTTGCACATCAAATCTGAGCTGTTTGAAGTGTTTTTCCAAAGTTATCAACATTTTTATGTTTGGCGTTCCGGAATCAACCTTATCTCAGGCTGAAAATGCTTTTTTTGCATTGTGCCATAACTTTGCAGTGAAGCTTCAGAACATGAAATTTTCTCCTCCCACTATAGCAGAAAGGGTCTTTCTAGTAGTTGCACATCAAATCTAAGCTGTTTGAAGCGTTTTTTCCAAAGTTATCAACATTTTTATGTTTGGCGTTCCGGAATCAACCTTATCTCAAGCTGAAAACGCGTTTTCTGCATTGTGCCATAACTTTGCAGCGAAGCTTCAGAACATGAAATTTTCACCTCCCACTACAGCAGAAAGGGTCTTTCTAGTAGTTGCACATCAAACCTAAGCTGTCTGAAGTGTTTTTCCAAAGTTATCAACATTTTTATGTTTGGCGTTCCGGAATCGACCTTATCTCAGGCTGAAAACGCGTTTTACACATTGTGCCATAACTTTGGTGGGAAGCTTCAGATCATCGAATATTCACCACCCACTATAGCAGAAAGGGTCTTTCTAGTAGTTGCACATCAAATCTGAGCTGTTTGAAGCGTTTTTCCAAAGTTATCAACATTTTTATGTTTGGCGTTCCGGAATCAACCTTATCTCAGGCTGAAAATGCTTTTTTTGCATTGTGCCATAACTTTGCAGGAAAGCTGCAGAATATGAAATTTTCACCTCCCACTATAGCAGAAAGGGTCTTTCTAGTAGTTGCACATCAAATCTAAGCTGTCTGAAGTGTTTTTCGGAAGTTTTCAACATTTTTATGTTTGGTGTTCCTGAATCGACCTTATCTCAGGCTGAAAACGCGTTTTCTGCATTGTGCCATAACTTTGCAGGGAAGCTTCAGATCATGAAATGTCCATTTCCCACTATAGCAGAAAGGGTCTTTCTCGTAGTTGCACATCAAATCGAAGCTGTCAGAAGTGTTTGTCCAAAGTTATCAACATTTTTATGTTTGGCGTTCCGGAATCAACCTTATCTCAGGCTGAAAACGCGTTTTCTGCATTGTGCCATAACTTTGCAGGGAAGCTTCAGAACATGACATTTTCACCTCCCACTATAGCATAAAGGGTCTCTCTAGTAGTTGCACATCAAATCTAAGCTGTCTGAAGTGTTTTTCCAAAGTCATCAACATTTTTATGTTTGGCGTTCCGGAATTGACCTTATCTCAGGCTGAAAACGCGTTTCCTGCTTTGTGGCATAACTTTGCAGGGAAGCTTCAGAACATCGAATTTTCACCTCCCACAATGGCAGAAATGGTCTTTCTAGTAGTTGCACATCAAACCTAAGCTGTCTGAAGTGTTTTTCCAAAGTTATCAACATTTTTATGTTTGGCGTTCCGGAACCCACCTTTTGCCAGGCTGAAAACGCGTTTTCTGCATTGTGACATAACTTTGCAGGAAAGCTGCAGAATATGAAATTTTCTCCTCCCACTATAGCATAAAGGGTCTCTCTAGTAGTTGCACATCAAATCTAACCTGTCTGAAGTGTTTTTCCAAAGTTATCAACATTTTTATGTTTGGCGTTCCGGAACCCACCTTTTGCCAGGCTGAAAACGCGTTTTCTGCATTGTGACATAACTTTGCAGGAAAGCTGCAGAATATGAAATTTTCACCTCCCACTATAGCAGAAAGGGTCTTTCTAGTAGTTTCACATCAAATCTAAGCTGTCTGAAGTGTTTGTCCAAAGTTATCAACATTTTTATGTTTGGCGTTCCGGAATCAACCTTATCTCAGGCTGAAAACGCGTTTTCTGCATTGTACCATAACTTTGCAGGGAAGCTTCAGAACATGACATTTTCACCTCCCACTATAGCATAAAGGGTCTCTCTAGTAGTTGCACATCAAATCTAAGCTGTCTGAAGTGTTTTTCCAAAGTTATCAACATTTTTATGTTTGGCGTTCCGGAATTGACCTTTTGTCAGGCTGAAAACGCGTTTTACACATTGTGCCATAACTTTGGTGGGAAGCTTCAGATCATCGAATATTCACCACCCACTATAGCAGAAAGGGTCTTTCTAGTAGTTGCACATCAAATCTGAGCTGTTTGAAGCGTTTTTCCAAAGTTATCAACATTTTTATGTTTGGCGTTCCGGAATCAACCTTATCTCAGGCTGAAAATGCTTTTTTTGCATTGTGCCATAACTTTGCAGGGAAGCTTCAGAACATGAAATTTTCTCCTCCCACTATAGCATAAAGGGTCTCTCTAGTAGTTGCACATCAAATCTAACCTGTCTGAAGTGTTTTTCCAAAGTTATCAACATTTTTATGTTTGGCGTTCCGGAACCCACCTTTTGCCAGGCTGAAAACGCGTTTTCTGCATTGTGACATAACTTTGCAGGAAAGCTGCAGAATATGAAATTTTCACCTCCCACTATAGCAGAAAGGGTCTTTCTAGTAGTTTCACATCAAATCTAAGCTGTCTGAAGTGTTTGTCCAAAGTTATCAACATTTTTATGTTTGGCGTTCCGGAATCAACCTTATCTCAGGCTGAAAACGCGTTTTCTGCATTGTACCATAACTTTGCAGGGAAGCTTCAGAACATGACATTTTCACCTCCCACTATAGCATAAAGGGTCTCTCTAGTAGTTGCACATCAAATCTAAGCTGTCTGAAGTGTTTTTCCAAAGTTATCAACATTTTTATGTTTGGCGTTCCGGAATTGACCTTTTGTCAGCCTGAAAACGCGTTTTCTGCATTGTGCCATAACTTTGCAGGAAAGCTGCAGAATATGAAATGTTCACCTCCCACTATAGCAGAAAGGGTCTTTCTAGTAGTTGCACATCAAATCTGAGCTGTTTGAAGTGTTTTTCCAAAGTTATCAACATTTTTATGTTTGACGTTCCGGAATCAACCTTATCTCAGGCTGAAAACTCGTTTTCTGCATTGTGCCATAACTTTGGAGGGAAGCTTCAGAACATCGAATTTTCACCACCCACTATATCAGAAAGGGTCTTTCTAGTAGTTGCACATCAAATCTAAGCAGTTTGAAGTGTTTTTCCAAAGTTATCAACATTTTTATGTTTGGCGTACCGGAATCGACCTTATCTCAGGCTGAAAACGCGTTTTCTGCATTGTGCCATAACTTTGCAGGGAAGCTTCAGAACATGAAATTTTAAACTTGCGCTATAGCAGAAAAGGTCTTTCTAGTAGTTGTACATCAAATTTATGCTGTCTGAAGTATTTTTCCAAAGTTATCCACATTTTAATGTTTGGCGTTCTGGAATCGACCTTATCTCAGGCTGAAAACGCGTTTTACGCATTGTGCCATAACTTTGCATAAAGCTTCAGAACATGTAATTTTCACCTCCCACTAAAGCAGAAAGGGTCTTTCTAGTAGTTGCAGATAAAATCTAAGCTGTCTGAAATGTTTTTCCAAAGTTTTCAACATTTTTTTGTTTGGCGTTCTGGAACCCACCTTATCTCAGTCTGAAAATGTGTTTTCTGCATTGTGCCGTAACTTTGCAGGGAAGCCTCAGAACAGGAAATTTTCACCTCCCGCTATAGTAGAAAGGGTCTTTCTAGTAGTTGCACATCGAATCTAAGCTGTCTGATGTGTTTTTCCAAAGTCATCAACACTTTTATGTTTGGCGTTCCGGAATCGACCTTATCTCAGGCTGAAAACGCGTTTTACGCATGGTGCCATAACTTTGCAAGGAAGCTTCAGAACATGAATTTTTCACCTCCCACAATGGCAGAAAGGGTCTTTCTAGTAGTTGCACATCAAATCTAAGCTGTGTGTAGTGTTTTTCCAAAATTATCAACAGTTTTATGTTTGGCATTCCGGAATCGCCCTTATCTCAGGCTGTAAACGCGTTTTACGCATGGTGCCATAACTTTGCAGGGAAGCTTCAGAACATCGAATTTTCACCTCCCACAATAGCAGAAACGGTCTTTCGAGTAGTTGCACATCACATCTAAGCTGTCTGAAGTGTTTTTCCAAAGTTATCTACATTTTTATGTTTGGCGTTCCGGAATCGACCTTATCTCAGGCTGAAAACGTTTTTTCTGCATTGTGCCATAACTTTGCAGGGAAGCTTCAGAACATGAAATTTTCACCTCCCACTATAGCAGAAAGGGTCTTTCTAGTAGTTGCAGATCAAATCTAAGCTGTCTGAAATGTTTTTCCAAAGTTATCAACATTTTTATGTTTGCCGCTCTGGAACCCACCTTATCTCAGTCTGAAAACGTGTTTTCTGCATTGTGCCATAACTTTGCAGGGAAGCCTCAGAACATGAAATTTTCACATCCCACTATAGCAGAAACGGTCTTTCTAGTACTTGCACATCAAATCTAAGCTGTCTGAAGTGTATTTCAAAAGTTATCAACTTTTTTATGTTTGGCGTTCCGGAATCGACCTTATCTCAGGCTGAAAACGCGTTTTCGGAATTGTGCCATAACTTGGCAGGGAAGCTTCAGAACATGAAATTTCCACCTCCCACTATAGCAGAAAGGGTCTTTCTAGTAGTTGCACATCAAGTCTAAGCTGTCTGATATGTTTTTCCAAAGTTATCTACTTTTTTCTGTTTGGCGTTCTGGAACCCACCTTATCTCAGTCTGAAAACGCGTTTTCTTCATTGTGCCATAACTTTGCAGGGAAGCTTCAGAACATGAAATTTTCACATCCCACTATAGCAGAAAGGGTTTTTCTAGTAGTTGCACATCAAAGCTAAGCTGTCTGAAGTGTTTTTCCAAAGTTATCAACATTTTTATGTTTGGCGTTCCGGAATCGACCTTATCTCAGACTGAAAACGCGTTTTACGCATTGTGCCATAACTTTGCAGGGAAGCTTCAGAACATGATATTTTCACCTCCCACTATAGCAGAAAGGGTCTTTCTCGTAGTTGCACATCAAATCTAAGCTGTCTGAAGTGTTTTTCCAAAGTTTTCAACATTTTTTTAGTTTGGTGTTCCTGAATCGACCTTTTCTCAGGCCGAAAACGCGTTTTCGGCATTGTGCCATAACTTCGCAGGGAAGCTACAGAACATGAAATTTTCACCTCCCACTATAGCAGAAATGGTCTTTCTAGTAGTTGCACATCAAATCTAAGAGGTCTGATGTGTTGTTCCAAAGTTATCAACATTTTTATGTTTGGCGTTCCGGAACTCTCCTTATCTCACGCTTAAAACGCGTTTTCTGCATTGTGCCATAACTTTGCAGGGAAGCTTTAGAACATGAAATTTTCACCTACCACTTCAGCAGAAAGGGTATATCTAGTAGTTGCACATCAAATCAAAGCTGTCTGTAGAGTTTTTCCTGAGTTATCAACATTTTTATGATTGGCGTTCCGGAATCGACCTTATCTCAGGCAGAAAACGTGTTTTCTGCATTGTGCCATAACTTTGCAGGGAAGCTTTAGAACATGAAATTTTCACCTCCCACTAGAGCAGAAAGGGTCTTTCTCGTAGTTGCACATCAAATCTAAGCTGTCTGACGTGTTTTTCCAAAGTTATCAACATTTTTATGTTTGGCGTTCCGGAATCGACCTTATCTCAGGCTGAAAACGCGTTTTATACATTGTGCCATAACTTTGCATAAAGCTACAGAACATGAAATTTTCACCTCCCACTATAGCAGAAAGGGTCTGTCTTGTAGTTGCACATCAAATCTAAGCTGTCTGAAGTGTTTTTCCAAAGTTATCAACATTTTTATGTTTGGCGTTCCGGAATCGACCTTATCTCAGGCTGAAAACGCGTTTTACGCATTGTGCCATAACTTTGGTGGGAAGCTTCAGATCATTGAATTTTCACCACCCACTATATCAGAAAGGGTCTTTCTAGTAGTTGCACATAAAATCTAAGCAGTCTGAAGTGTTTTTCCAAAGTTATCAACATTTTTATATTTGGCGTACCGGAATCTATCTTATCTCAGGCTGAAGACGTGTTTTCTGCATTGTGCCATAACTTTGCAGGCAAGCTTCAGAACATGAAATTTTCATATCCCACTATAGCAGAAATGGTCTTTCTAGTAGTTGCACATCAAATCTAAGCTGTCTGAAGTGTTTTTCCAAAGTTATCAACATTTTTATGTTTGGCGTTCCGGAATCGACCTTATCTCAGGCTGAAAACGCGTTTTCGGAATTGTGCCATAACTTTGCAGGGAAGCTTCGGAACATGAAATTTTCACATCCCACTATAGCAGAAAGGGTCTTTCTAGTAGTTGCACATCAAAGCTAAGCTGTCTGAAGTGTTTATCCAAAGTTATCAACATTTTTATGTTTGGCGTTCCGGAATCGATCTTATCTCAGGCTGAATACTCGTTTTCTTCATTGTGCCATAACTTTGCAGGGAAGCTTCAGAACATGAAATTTCCACCTCCCACTATAGCAGAAAGGGTCTTTCTAGTAGTTGCACATCAAATCTAAGCTGTCTGATATGTTTTTCCAAAGTTATCTACTTTTTTCTGTTTGGCGTTCTGGAACCCACCTTATCTCAGTCTGAAAACGCGTTTTCTGCATTGTGCCATAACTTTGCAGGGAAGCTTCAGAACATGAAATTTTCACATCCCACTATAGCAGAAAGGGTTTTTCTAGTAGTTGCACATCAAAGCTAAGCTGTCTGAAGTGTTTTTCCAAAGTTATCAACATTTTTACGTTTGGCGTTCCGGAACTCTCCTTATCTCACGCTTAAAACGCGTTTTCTGCATTGTGCCAAAACTTTTCAGGGAAGCTTCAGAATATGAAATTTTCACGTCCCACTATAGCAGAAAGGGTATTTCTAGTAGTTGCACATCAAATCTAAGCTGTCTGTAGAGTTTTTCCTGAGTTATCAACATTTTTATGTTTGGCGTTCTGAAATCAACCTCATCTCAGGCTGAAAACGCGTTTCACGCATCGTACCATAACTTTGCAGGGAAGCTTCAGAACATGATATTTTCACCTCCCACTATAGCAGAAAGGGTCTTTCTAGTAGTTGCACATCAAATCTAAGCTGTCTGAAGTGTTTTTCAAAAGTTATCAACATTTTTATGTTTGGTGTTCCGGAATCAACCTTATCTCAGGCTGAAAACGCGTTTTCTGCATTGTGCCATAACTTTGCAGGAAAGCTGCAGAATATGAAATTTTCACCTCCCACTATAGCAGAAAGGGTCTTTCTAGTAGTTGCACATCAAGTCGAAGCTGTTTGAAGTGTTTTTCGAAAGTTATCATCATTTTTATGTTTGGCGTTCCGGAATGGACCTTATCTCAGGTTGAAAACGCGATTTACGCATTCTGCCATAACTTTGCAGGGAAGCTTCTGAACATAAAATTTTCAAATCCCACTATAGCAGACAGGGTCTTTCTAGTAGTTGCACATCAAATCCAAGCTGTCTGAAGTGTTTTTCCAAAGTTTTAAACATTTTTATGTTTGGCGTTCTGGAACCCACCTTATCTCAGGCTGAAAACGCCTTTTCTGCATTGTGCCATAACTTTGCAGGAAAGCTTCAGAACATGTAATTTTCACCTCCCACTATAGCAGAAAGGGTCTTTCAAGTAGTTGCACATCAAATCTAAGCTGTTTGAAGTGTTTTTCCAAAGTTTTAAACATTTTTATGTTTGGCGTTCTGGAACCCACCTTATCTCAGGCTGAAAACGCCTTTTCTGCATTGTGCCATAACTTTGCAGGAAAGCTTCAGAACATGTAATTTTCACCTCCCACTATAGCAGAAAGGGTCTTTCAAGTAGTTGCTCATCAAATCTAAGCTGTCTGAAGTGTTTTTCCGAAGTTATTAATATTTTTATGTTTGGCGTTCCGGAATTGACCTTATGTGAGGCTGAACACGAGTTTTCTGCATTGTGCCATAACTTTGCAGGGAAGCTTCAGAACATGAAAATTTCACCTCCCCCTATAGCAGAAAGGGTCTTTCTAGTAGGTGCACATCAAATCGAAGCTGTCTGAAGTGTTTTTCCAAAGTTATCAACACTTTTTTGCTTTCCGTTCCGGAATCGACCTTATCTCAGGCTGAAAACACGATTTACGCATTCTGCCATAACTTTGCAGGGAAGCTTCAGAACATGAAATTTTCACCTCCCACTATAGCAGAATGCGTCTTTCTCGTAGTTGCACATCAAATCTAAGCTGTCTGATGTGTTTTTCCAAAGTTCTCAACATTTTTGTGTTTGGCGTTCTGGAACCCACCTTATCTCAGGCTAAAAACGCGTTTTCTGGATAGTGCCATAACTTTGCAGGGAGACTTCAGAACATGAAATTTTAACATCCCACTATAGCAGAAAGGGTCTTTCTAGTAGTTGCACATCAAATCTAAGCTGTCTGAAGTGTTTTTCCAAAGTTATAAACATTTTTATGTTTGGCGTTCCAGAATCGATCTTATCTCATGCTGAATACTCGTTTTCTTCATTGTGCCATAACTTTGCAGGGAATTTTCAGAACATGAAATTTTCACCCCCCACTATATCAGAAAGGGTCTTTCTAGTAGTTGCACATCAAATCTAAGCTGTCTGAAGTGTTTTTCCAAAGTTATCAACATTTTTATGTTTGGCGTTCTGGAACCCACCTTATCCCAGGCTGAAAACGCGTTTTCTGCATTGTGCCATAACTTTGCAGGAAAGCTTCAGAACATGACATTTTCACCTCCCACTATAGCAGAAAGGGTCTTTCTAGTAGTTGCACATCAAATCTAAGCTGTCTGAAGTGTTTTCCCAAAGTTATCTACATTTTCATGTTTGGCGTTCCGGAATCGACCTTATCTCAGGCTGAAAACGCGTTGTACGCATTGTGCCATAACTTTGCATAAATCTTCAGAACATGAAATTTTCACCTCCCACTATAGCAGAAAGGGTCTTTCTAGTAGTTGCACATCAAATCCAAGCTGTTTGAAGTGTTTTTCCAAAGTTATCAACATTTTTATGTTTGGCGTTCTGGAACCCACCTTATTTCAGGCTGAAAACGCGTTTTCTGCATTGTGCCATAACTTTGCAGGGATGCATCAGTACATGAAATTTTCACCTCCCACAATAGCATATAGGGTCTTTCTAATAGTTGCACATCAAATCTAAGCTGTCTGAAGTGTTTTTCCAAAGTTATCAACATTTTTTTGTTTGGCGTTCCAGAATCGACCTTATCTCAGGCTGAAAACGCCTTTTACACATTGTTTCATAACTTTGCAGGGAAGCTTCAGAACATGAAATTTTGACCTCCCACTATAGTAGAAAGGGTCTTTCTAGTAGTTGCACATCAAATCTAAGCTGTCTGAAGTGTTTTTCCAAAGTCATCAACATTTTTATGTATGGCGTTCCGGAATCGACCTTATCTCAGGCTGAAAACGCCTTTTACGCATTGTGCCATGACTTTGCAGGGAAGCTTCAGAACATGAAATTTTCTAATCCCACTATAGCAGAAAGGGTCTTTCTAGTAGTTGCACATCAAATCTAAGCTGTCTGAAGTGTTCTTCCAAAGTTATCAACATTTTTATGTTTGGCGTTCCGGAACCCACCTTATCTCAGGCTGAAAACTCGTTTTGTGCATTGTGCCATAACTTCTCAGGGAAGGTTCAGAAAATGAAATTTTCACCTCCCACTATAGCAGAAAGGGTCTTTCTAGTAGTTGCACATCAAATCTAAGCTGTCTGAAGTGTTTTTCCAAACTTATCAACATTTTTATGTTTGGCGTTCCGGAATCAACCTTATCTCAGGCTGAAAACGCGTTTTACGCATTGTGCCATAACTTTGCATAAAGCTTCAGAACATTACATTTTCACATCCCACTATAGCAGAAAGGGTCTTTCTCGTAGTTGCACGTCAAATCTAAGCTGACTGATGTGTTTTTCCGAAGTTATCAACATTTTTATGTTTGGCGTTCCAGAATCGACCTTATCTCTGGCTGAAAACGCGTTTTCTGCATTGTGCCATAACTTTGCAGGGAGACTTCAGAACATGAAATTTTCACCTCCCACTATAGCAGAAAGGTTCTTTCTAGTAGTTGCACATCAAATCTAAGCTGTCTGAAGTGTTTTTTTAAAGTTATCATATTTTTATGTTTGGCGTTCCGTAATTGACCTTGACTCATGTTGAAAACGCGTTTTCTGCATTGTGCCACAACTTTGCAGGGAAGCTTCAGAACATGAAATTTTCAACTCCCACTATAGCAGAAAGGCTTTTTCCAGTAGTTGCACATCAAATCTAAGCTGTCTGAAGTGTTTTTCCAAAGTTATCAACATTTTCATGTTTGGCTTTCCGGAATCGACCTTATCTCAGGCAGAAAACGCGTTTTCTGCATTGTGCCATAACTTTGCAGGGAAGCCTCAGAACATGAAATTTTCACCTCCCACTATAGCAGAATGGGTCTTTCTAGTAGTTGCACATCAAATCTAAGCTGTTTGAAGTGTTTTTCCAAAGTTATCAACATTTTTCTGTTTGGCGTTCTGGAACCCACCTTATTTCAGGCTGAAAACGCTTTTTCTGCATTGTGCCATAACTTTGCAGGGAGACTTCAGAACATGACATTTTCTCCTCCCACTATAGCAGAAAGGTTCTTTCTAGTAGTTGCACATCAAATCTAAGCTGTTTGAAGTGTTTTTCCAAAGTTAACACCATTTTTATGTTTGGCGTTCCAGAAACAACCTTATCTCAGGCTGAAAACGCGTTTTACGCATTGTGCCATAACTTTGCAGGAAAGCTTCAGAACATGAAATTTTCAACTCCCACAATAGGAGAAAGGGTCTTTCTAGTAGTTGCACATCAAATCTAAGCTGTCTGAAGTGTTTTTCCAAAGTTATCAACATTTTTATGTTTGGCGTTCCGGAATCAACCTTATCTCAGACTGAAAACGTGTTTTCTGCATTGTGCCATAACTTTGCAGGGAAACTTCAGAACATGAAATTTTCACCTCCAACTATAGAAGAAAGGGTCTTTCTAGTAGTTGCACATCAAATCTAAGCTGTCTGAAGTGTTTTTCCAAAGTTATCAACATTCTTATGTTTGGCGTTCCGGAATCAACCTTATCTCAGGCTGAAAACGCGTTTCATGCATTGTGCCATAACTTTGCAGGAAAGCTTCAGAACATGAAATTTTCAACTCCCACTATAGCAGAAAGGGTCTTTCTAGTAGTTGCACATCAAATCTAAGCTGTCTCAAGTGTTTTTCCAAAGTTATCAATATTTTTATGTTTGGCGTTCCGGAATCGACCTTATCTCAGGCTGAAAACGCGTTTCCTGCATTGTGGCATAACTTTGCAGGGAAGCTTCAGAACATGAAATTTTGACCTCCCACTGTAGCAGAAAGGGTCTTTCTAGCAGTTGCACATCAAATCTAAGCTATCTGAAGTGTTTTTCCAAAGTTATCAACATTTTTATGTTTGGCGTTCCGGAATCAACCTTATCTCAGGCTGAAAACGTGTTTTGTGCATTGTGCCCTAACTTTGCAAGGAAGCTTCAGAACATGAAATTTTCAGCACCCACTATAGCAGAAAGGGTCTTTCTAGTAGTTGCACATCAAATCTAAGCTGTCTGAAGTGTTTTTCGAAAGTTATCAACATTTTTATGTTTGGCGTTCCGGAATCGACCTTATCTCGGGATGAAAATGCGTTTTCTGCATTGTCCCATAACTTTCCAGGGAAGCTTCAGAACATGAAATTTTAACCTCCCACTGTAGCAGAAAGGGTCTTTCTAGTAGTTGCACATCAAATCTAAGCTGTCTGATGTGTTTTTCCAAAGTTATCAACATTTTTATGTATGGCGTTCCGGAATCGACCTTATCTCAGGCTGAAAACGCGTTTTTACGCATTGTGCCATAACTTTGCAGGGAAGCTTCAGAAAAAAAAATTTTCACCTCCCACTATAGCAGAAAGGGTCTTTCTAGTAGTTGCACATCAAATCTAAGCTGTCTGAAGTGTTTTTCTAAAGTATCAACATTTTTATGTTTGGCGTTCCAGATCCCACCTTATCTCAGGCTGAAAACGCGTTTTCGGCATTGTGTCAAAACTTTGCAGGGAAGCTTCAGAACATGAAATTTTCACCTCCCACTATAGCAGAAAGGGTCTTTCCAGTAGTTGCACATCAAATCTAAGCTGTCTGAAGTGTTTTTCGAAAGTTATCAACATTTTTATGTTTGGCGTTCCGGAATCGACCTTACCTCAGGCTGAAAACGCGTTTTCTGCATTGTCCCATAACTTTGCAGGGAAGCTTCAGAACATGAAATTTTCACATCCCACTAGAGCAGAAAGGGTCTTTCTAGTAGTTGCACATCAAATCTAAGCTGTCTGATTAATTTTTTCCAAAGTTATAAACATTTTTATGTATGCCGTTCCGGAATCTACCTTATCTCAGGCTGAAAACGCGTTTTCTGCATTGTGCCATAACTTTGCAAGGAAGCTTCAGAACATGAAATTTTCACTTCCCACTATAGCAGAAAGGGTCTTTCTAGTAGTTGCACATCAAATCTAAGCTGTCTGAAGTGTTTTTCGAAAGTTATCAACATTTTTATGTTTGGCGTTCCGGAACCCACTTTATCTCAAGCTGAAAACGCGTTTTCTGCATTGTGCCATAACATTGCAGGGAAGATTCTGAACATGAAATTTTCACGTCCCACTATAGCAGAAAAGGTCTTTCTAGTATTTGCACATCAAATCTAAGCTGTCTGAAGTGTTTTTCGAAAGTTATCAACATTTTTATGTTTGGTGTTCCGGAACCCACCTTATCTCAAGCTGAAAACGCGTTTTCTGCATTGTGCCATAACTTTGCAGGGAAGCTTCAGAACATGAAATTTTCACGTCCCACTATAGCAGAAAGGGTCTTTCTAGTAGTTGCACATCAAATCTAAGCTGTCTGAAGTGTTTTTCGAAAGTTATCAACATTTTTATGTTTGGCGTTCCGGAACCCACCTTATCTCAACCTGAAAACGCGTTTTCTGCATTGTGCCACAACTTTGCAGGGAGGCTTCAGAACATGAAATTTTCACCTCCCACTATAGCAGAAAGGGTCTTTCTAGTAGTTGCACATCAAATCTAAGCTGTCTGAAGTGTTTTTCGGAAGTTATCAACATTTTTATGATTGGCGTTCCAGAATCGACCTTATCCCAGGCTGCATTGTGCCATAACTTTGCATGGAAGCTTCCGAACAAGAAATTTTAACCTCCCACTATAGCAGAAAGGGTCTTTCTAGTAGTTGCACATCAGATCTAAGCTGTCTGGTGTGTTTTTCCAAAGTAATAAACATTTTTATGTATGGCGTTTCGGAATCTACCTTATCTCAGGCTGAAAACGCGTTTTCTGCATTGTGCCATAACTTTTCAAGGAAGCTTCAGAACATGAAATTTTCACCTCCCACTATAGCAGAAAGGGTCTTTCTAGTAGTTGCACCTCAAATCTAAGCTGTCTGAAGTGTTTTTCGAAAGTTATCAACATTTTTATGTTTGGTGTTCCGGAACCCACCTTATCTCAACCTGAAAACGCGTTTTCTGCATTGTGCCACAACTTTGCAGGGAGGCTTCAGAACATGAAATTTTCACCTCCCACTATAGCAGAAAGGGTCTTTCTAGTAGTTGCACATCAAATCTAAGCTGTCTGAAGTGTTTTTCGGAAGTTATCAACATTTTTATGATTGGCGTTCCAGAATCGACCTTATCCCAGGCTGCATTGTGCCATAACTTTGCATGGAAGCTTCCGAACAAGAAATTTTAACCTCCCACTATAGCAGAAAGGGTCTTTCTAGTAGTTGCACATCAAATCTAAGCAGTCTGGTGTGTTTTTCCAAAGTAATAAACATTTTTAAGTATGGCGTTTCGGAATCTACCTTATCTCAGGCTGAAAACGCGTTTTCTGCATTGTGACATAACTTTTCAAGGAAGCTTCAGAACATGAAATTTTCACCTCCCACTATAGCAGAAAGGGTCTTTCTAGTAGTTGCACCTCAAATCTAAGCTGTCTGAAGAGTTTTTCGCAAGTTATCAACATTTTTATGTTTGGCGTTCCGGAACCCACCTTATATCAGGCTGAAAACAGGTTTTCTGCATTGTGACATAACTTTGCAGGGAAGCTTCAGAACATGAAATTTTCCCGTCCCACTATAGCAGAAAGGGTCTTTCTAGTACTTGCACATCAAATCTAATCTGTCTGAAGTGTTTTTCGAAAGTTATCAACATTTTTATGTTGTCCGTTCCAGAATCGACCTTATCTCAGGCTGAAAACGCGTTTTCTGCATTGTGCCATAACTTTGCAGGGAAGCTTCAGAACATGAAATTTTCACCTCCCACTATAGCAGAAAGGGTCTTTCTAGTAGTTGCACATTAAATCTAAGCTGTCTGAAGTGTTTTTCGAAAGTTATCAACATTTTTATGTTTGGCGTTCCGGAATCGACCTTATCTCAGGATGAAAATGCGTTTTCTGCATTGTCCCATAACTTTCCAGGTAAGCTTCAGAACATGAAATTTTGACCTGCCACTATACCAGAAAGGTTCGTTGTAGTAGTTGCACATCAAATCTAAGCTGTCTGAAGTGTTTTTCCAAAGTTATCTACATTTTTATGTTTGGCGTTCCAGAATCAACATTATCTCAGGCTGAAAATGCATTTTCTGCATTGTGCCATAACTTTGCAAGGAAGCTTCAGAACATGAAATTTTCACCTCCCACTACAGCTGAAAGGGTCTTTCTCGTAGTTTCACATCAAATCTAAGCTGTCTGAAGTGTTTTTCGAAAGAAATCAACATTTTTATATTTGGCGTTCCAGAATCGACCTTATCTCAGGCTGAAAACGCGTTGTCTGCATTGTGCCATAACTTTGCATGGAAGCTTCCGAACATGAAATTTTAAGCTCCCACTATTGCAGAAAGTGTCTTTCTAGTAGTTGCACATCAAATCAAAGCTGTCTGAAGTGTTTTTCGGAAGTTATCACCATTTTTATGTTTGGCGTTACGGAATCGACCTTATCTCAGGATGAAAAATCGTTTTCTGCATTGTCCCATAACTTTGCAGGGATGATTCAGAACATGAAATTTTCTCGTCCCACTATAGCAGAAAGGGTCTTTCTAGTATTTGCACATCAAATCTAAGCTGTCTGAAGTGTTTTTCGAAAGTTATCAACATTTTAATGTTTGACGTTCCAGAATCGACATTATCTCAGGCTGAAAACGCGTTGTCTGCATTGTGCCATAACTTTGCATGGAAGCTTCCGAACATGAAATTTTAACCTCCCACTATAGCAGAAAGGGTCTTTCCAGTAGTTGCACAACAAATCTAAGCTGTCTGATGTGTTTTTCCAAAGTTATCAACATTTTTATGTTTGGCGTTCTGAAATCAACCTCATCTCTGGCTGAAAACGCTTTTTACGCATTGTGCCATAACTTTGCAGGGAAGCTTCAGAACATGAAATTTTCACCTCCCACTACAGCAGAAAGGGTCTTTCTAGTAGTTGCACATCAAATCTAAGCTGTCTGAAGTGTTTTTCCAAAGTTATCAACATTTTTATGTATGGCGTTCCGGAATCTACCTTACCTCAGGCTGAAAACGCGTTTTCTGCATTGTGCCATAACTTTGCAAGGAAGCTTCAGAACATGAAATTTTCACCTCCCACCATAGCAGAAAGGGTCTTTCTAGTAGTTGCACATCAAATCTAAGCTGTCTGAAGTGTTTTTCGAAAGTTATCAACATTTTTATGTTTGGCGTTCCAGAATCGACCTTATCTCAGGCTGAAAACGCGTTTTCTGCATTGTGCCATAACTTTGCAGGGAAGCTTCAGAACATGAAATTTTCACATCCCACTATAGCAGAAAGGGTCTTTCTAGTAGTTGCACATCAAATCTAAGCTGTCTGAAGTGTTGTTCGAAAGTTATCAACATTTTTATGTTTGGCGTTCCGGAATCGACCTTATCTCAGGATGAAAAATCGTTTTCTGCATTGTCCCATAACTTTGCAGGGAAGATTCAGAACATGAAATTTTCACGTCCCACTATAGCAGAAAGGGTCTTTCTAGTATTTGCACATCAAATCTAAGCTGTCTGAAGTGTTTTTCGAAAGTTATCAACATTTTTATGTTTGGCGTTCCAGAATCGACCTTATCTCAGGCTGAAAACGCGTTGTCTGCATTGTGCCATAACTTTGCAGGGAAGTTTCAGAACATGAAATTTTAACCTCCCACTATTGCAGAAAGTGTCTTTCTAGTAGTTGCACATCAAATCTAAGCTGTCTGAAGTGTTTTTCCAAAGTTATCAACATTTTTATGTTTGGCGTTCCGGAACCACCTTAACTCAGGCTGAAAACAGGTTTTCTGCATTGTGACATAACTTTGCAGGGAAGCATCAGAACATGAAATTTTCCCGTCCCACTATAGCAGAAAGGGTCTTTCTAGTAGTTGCACATCAAATCTAAGCTGTCTGAAGTGTTTTTCGAAAGTTATCAACATTTTTATGTTTGGCGTTCCCGAATCGACCTTCTCTCAGGCTGAAAACGCGTTTTCTGCATTGTGCCATAACTTTGCATGGAAGCTTCAGAACATGAAATGTTCACCTCCCACTATAGCAGAAAGGGTCTTTCTAGTAGTTGCACATCAAATCTAAGCTGTCTGAAGTGTTTTTCGAAAGTTATCAACATTTTTATGTTTTGCGTTCCAGAATCGACCTTATCTCAGGCTGAAAACGCGTTTTCTGCATCGTGCCATGACTTTGCAGGGAAGCTTCAGAACATGAAATTTTCACATCCCACTATAGCAGAAAGGGTCTTTCTAGTAGTTGCACATCAAATCTAAGCTGTCTGAAGTGTTTTTCGAAAGTTATCAACATTTTTATGTTTGACGTTCCGGAATCGACCTTATCTCAGGATGAAAAATCGTTTTCTGCATTGTCCCATAACTTTGCAGGGAAGATTCAGAACATGAAATTTTCACGTCCCACTATAGCAGAAAGGGTTTTTCTAGTATTTGCACATCAAATCTAAGCTGTCTGAAGTGTTTTTCGAAAGTTATCAACATTTTTATGTTTGGCGTTCCGGAACCCACCTTATCTCAAGCTGAAAACGGGTTTTCTGCATTGTGCCATAACTTTGCAGGGAAGCTTCAGAACATGAAATGTTCACCTCCCACTATAGCAGAAAGGGTCTTTCTAGTAGTTGCACATCAAATCTAAGCTGTCTGAAGTGTTTTCCCAAAGATATCAACATTTTTATGTTTGGCGTTCCGGAATCGACTTTATCTCTGGCTGAAAACGCGTTTTACGCATTGTGCCATAACTTTGCAGGGAAGCTTCAGAACATGAAATGTTCACCTCCCACTATAGCAGAAAGGGTCTTTCTAGTAGTTGCACATCAAATGTTAGCAGTCTGAAGTGTTTTTCCAAAGTTATCAACATTTTTATGTTTGGCGTTCCGGAATCAACCTTATCTCAGACTGAAAAGGTGTTTTCTGCATTGTGCCATAACTTTGCAGGGAAGCTTCAGAACATGAAATTTTCACCTCCCACTATACCAGAACGGGTCTTTCTAGAAGTTGCACATCAAATCTAAGCTGTCTGATGTGTTTTTCCAAAGTTATCAACATTTTTATGTTTGGCGTTCCGGAATCGACCTTATCTCAGGCTGAAAACGCATTTTACGCATTGTGCCATAACATTGCTGGGAAGCATCAGAACATGAAATGTTCACCTCCCACTATAGCAGAAAGGGTCTTTCTAGTAGTTGCACATCAAATCAAAGCTGTCTGAAGTGTTTTCCAAAGTTATCAACATTTTTATGTTTGGCGTTCCGGAACCCACCTTATCTCAAGCTGAAAACGCGTTCTCTGCGTTGTGCCATAACTTTGCAGGGAAGCTTCAGAAAAAGAAATTTTCACCTCCCACTATAGCAGTAAGGGTTTTTCTAGTAGTTGCACATCAAATCTAAGCAGTCTGAAGTGTTTTGCCAAAGTTATCAACATTTTTATGTTTGGCGTTCCGGAATCAACCTTATCTCAGGCTGAAAACGCGTTTTCTGCATTGTGCCATAACTTTGCAGGGAAGCTTCAGAACATGAAATTTTAACCTCCCACTATAGCAGAAAGGTTCTTTCTAGTAGTTGCACATCTAATGTTAGCAGTCTGAAGTGCTTTTCCAAAGTTATGAACATTTTTATGTTTGGCGTTCCGGAATCAACCTTATCTCAGACTGAAAAGGCGTTTTCTGCATTGTGCCATAACTTTGCAGGGAAGCTTCAGGAAATGAAATTTTCACCTCCCACTATACCAGAAAGGGTCTTTCTCGTAGTTGCCCATCAAATCTAAGCTGTCTGAAGTGTTTTTCGAAAGTTATCAACATTTTTATGTTTGGCGTTCCGGAACCCACCTTATCTCAAGCTGAAAACGCGTTTTCTGCGTTGTGCCATAACTTTGCAGGGAAGCTTCAGAAAAAGAAATTTTCACCTCCCACTATAGCAGTAAGGGTTTTTCTAGTAGTTGCACATCAAATCTAACCAGTCTGAAGTGTTTTTCCAAAGTTATCAACATTTTTATGTTTGGCGTTCCGGAATCAACCTTATCTCAGGCTGAAAACGCGTTTTCTGCATTGTGCCATAACTTTGCAAGGAAGCTTTATAACATGAATTTTTCACCTCCCACTATAGCAGAAAGGGTCTTTCTCGTAGTTGCACATCAAATCTAAGCTGTCTGAAGTGTTTTTCGAAAGTTATCAACATTTTTATGTTTGGCGTTCCGGAATCGACCTTATCTCAGGATGAAAATGCGTTTTCTGCATTGTCCCATAACTTTCCAGGGAGGCTTCAGAACATGAAATTTTGACCTCCCACTATAGCAGAAAGGTTCTTTCTAGTAGTTGCACATCAAATCTAAGCTGTCTGAAGTGTTTTTCGATAGTTATCAACATTTTTACGTTTGGCGTTTCGGAACCCACCTCATCTCAGGCTGAAAACGCGTTTTCTGCATTGTGCGATAACTTCTCAGGGAAGCTTCAGGACGTGAAATTTTCACGTCCCACTATAGCAGAAAGGGTCTTTCTAGTAGTTGCACATCAAATCTAAGCTGTCTGAAGAGTTTTTCGAAAGTTATCAACATTTTTATGTTTGGCGTTCTGGAACCCACCTTATCTCAAGCTGAAAACGCGTTTTCTGCATTGTGCCATAACTTTGCAGGGAAGCTTCAGAACACGAAATTTTAACCTCCCACTATAGCAGAAAGGGTCTTTCTAGTAGTTGCACATCAAATGTTAGCAGTCTGAAGTGTTTTACCAAAGTTATGAACATTTTTATGTTTGGCGTTCCGGAATCAACCTTATCTCAGACTGAAAAGGCGTTTTCTGCATTGTGCCATAACTTTGCAGGGAAGCTTTATAACATGAATTTTTCACCTCCCACTATAGCAGAAAGGGTCTTTCTCGTAGTTGCACATCAAATCTAAGCTGTCTGAAGTGTTTTTCGAAAGTTATCAACATTTTTATGTTTGGCGTTCCGGAATCGACCTTATCTCAGGATGAAAATGCGTTTTCTGCATTGTCCCATAACTTTCCAGGGAGGCTTCAGAACATGAAATTTTGACCTCCCACTATAGCAGAAAGGTTCTTTCTAGTAGTTGCACATCAAATCTAAGCTGTCTGAAGTGTTTTTCGATAGTTATCAACATTTTTACGTTTGGCGTTTCGGAACCCACCTCATCTCAGGCTGAAAACGCGTTTTCTGCATTGTGCGATAACTTCTCAGGGAAGCTTCAGGACGTGAAATTTTCACGTCCCACTATAGCAGAAAGGGTCTTTCTAGTAGTTGCACATCAAATCTAAGCTGTCTGAAGAGTTTTTCGAAAGTTATCAACATTTTTATGTTTGGCGTTCTGGAACCCACCTTATCTCAAGCTGAAAACGCGTTTTCTGCATTGTGCCATAACTTTGCAGGGAAGCTTCAGAACACGAAATTTTAACCTCCCACTATAGCAGAAAGGGTCTTTCTAGTAGTTGCACATCAAATGTTAGCAGTCTGAAGTGTTTTACCAAAGTTATGAACATTTTTATGTTTGGCGTTCCGGAATCAACCTTATCTCAGACTGAAAAGGCGTTTTCTGCATTGTGCCATAACTTTGCAGGGAAGCTTCAGAACATGAAATTTTCACCTCCCACTATACCAGAAAGGGTCTTTCTAGAAGTTGCACATCAAATCTAAGCTGTCTGGTGTGTTTTTCCAAAGTTATCAACATTTTTATGTTTGGCGTTCCGGAATCGACCTTATCTCAGGCTGAAAACGCTTTTTACGCATTGTGCCATAACTTTGGAGGGAAGCTTCTGAAAATGAAATTTTCACCTCCCACTATAGCAGAAAGGGTCTTTCTAGTAGTTGCACATCAAATCTAAGCTGTCTGAAGTGTTTTACAAAAGTTATCAACATTTTTATGTTTGGCGTTCCGGAACCCACCTTATCTCAAGCTGTAAACGCGTTTTCTGCATTGTGCCATAACTTTGCAGGGAAGCTTCAGAACATGAAATTTTCACGTCCCACTATAGCAGAAAGGGTCTTTCTAGTAGTTGCCCATCAAATCTAAGCTGTCTGAAGTGTTTTTCGAAAGTTATCAACATTTTTATGTTTGGCGTTCCGGAACCCACCTTATCTCAAGCTGAAAACGCGTTTTCTGCGTTGTGCCATAACTTTGCAGGGAAGCTTCAGAAACAGAAATTTTCACCTCCCACTATAGCAGTAAGGGTTTTTCTAGTAGTTGCACATCAAATCTAACCAGTCTGAAGTGTTTTTCCAAAGTTATCAACATTTTTATGTTTGGCGTTCCGGAATCAACCTTATCTCTGGCTGAAAACGCGTTTTCTGCATTGTGCCATAACTTTGCAAGGAAGCTTTATAACATGAATTTTTCACCTCCCACTATAGCAGAAAGGGTCTTTCTCGTAGTTGCACATCAAATCTAAGCTGTCTGAAGTGTTTTTCGAAAGTTATCAACATTTTTATGTTTGGCGTTCCGGAATCGACCTTATCTCAGGATGAAAATGCGTTTTCTGCATTGTCCCAAACTTTCCAGGGAAGCTTCAGAACATGAAATTTTGACCTCCCACTATAGCAGAAAGGGTCTTTCTAGTAGTTGCACATCAAATCTAAGCTGTCTGAAGTGTTTTTCGATAGTTATCAACATTTTTACGTTTAGCGTTTCGGAACCCACCTTATCTCAGGCTGAAAACGCGTTTTCTGCTTTCTGCCATAACTTCTCAGGGAACCATCAGAAAATGAAATTTTGACCTCCCACTATAGCAAAAAGGGACTTTCTAGAAGTTGCATATCAAATCTATGCCGTCTGAAGTGTTTTTCCAAAGTTATCAACATTTTTATGTTTGGCGTTCCGGAATCGACCTTATCTCAGGCTGAAAACGCGTTTTACGCATTGTGCCATAACTTTGCAGGGAAGCTTCAGAAAATGAAATTTTCACCTCCCACTATAGCAGAAAGGGTTTTTCTAGTAGTTGCACATCAAATCTCAGCTGTCTGAATTGTTTTTCCAAAGTTATCAACATTTTTATGTTTGGCGTTCCGGAACCCACCTTATCTCAAGCTGAAAACGCGTTTTCTGCATTGTGCCATAACTTCGCAGGGAAGCTTCAGAACATGAAATTTTCACGTCCCACTATAGCTGAAAGGGTCTTTCCAGTAGTTGCACATCAAATCTAAGCTGTCTGAAGTGTTTTTCGAAAGTCATCAACATTTTTATGTTTGGCGTTCCAGAATCGACCTTATCTCAGGCTGAAAACGCATTGTCTGCATTGTGCCATAACTTTGCATGGAAGCTTCCGAACATGAAATTTTAACCTCCCACTATAGCAGAAAGGGTGTTTCTAGTAGTTGCACGTCAAATCTAAGCTTTCAGAAGTGTTTTTCCAAAGTTATGAACATTTTTATGTTTGGCGTTCCGGAATCAACCTTATCTCAGGCTGAAAATGCATTTTCTGCCTTGTGCCATAACTTTGCAAGGAAGCTTCAGAACATGAAATTTTCACCACCCACTATACCAGAAAGGGTCTTTCTTGTAGTTGCACATCAAATCTAAGCTGTCTGATGTGTTTTTCCTAAGTTATCAACATTTTTATGTTTGGCGTTCCGGAATCGACCTTATCTCAGGCTGAAAACGCGTTTTACGCATTGTGCCATAACTTTGCAGGGAAGCTTCAGAACATGAAATGTTCACGTCCCACTGCAGCAGAAAGGGTCTTTCCAGTAGTTGCACATCAAATCTAAGCTGTCTGACGTGTTTTTCGAAAGTTATCAACATTTTTATGTTTGGCGTTCCAGAATCGACCTTATCTCAGGATGAAAAATTGTTTTCTGCATTGTCCCATAACTTTGCAGGGAAGATTCTGAACATGAAATTTTCACGTCCCACTATAGCAGAAAGGGTCTTTCTAGTATTTGCACATCAAATCTAAGCTGTCTGGTGTGTTTTTCCAAAGTTATCAACATTTTTATGTTTGGCGTTCCGGAATCAACCTTATCTCAGGCTGAAAACGCATTTTCTGCATTGTGCCATAACTTTGCAAGGAAGCTTCAGAACATGAAATGTTCACCTCCCACTATAGCAGAAAGGGTCTTTCTAGTAGTTTCACATCAAATCTAAGCTGTCTGAAGTGTTTTTCCAAAGTTATCAACATTTTTATGTTTGGCGTTCCGGAATCGACCTTATCTCTGGCTGAAAACACGTTTTCTGCATTGTGCCATAACTTTGCAGGGAAGCTTCAGAACATGAAATGTTCACCTCCCACTATAGCAGAAAGGGTCTTTCTAGTAGTTGCTCATCAAATCTAAGCAGTCTGAAGTGTTTTTCGAAAGTTTTCAACATTTTTATGTTTGCCGTTCCAGAATCGACCTTATTTCAGGCTAAAAAAGCGTTGTCTGCATTGTGCCATTACTTTGCATGGAAGCTTCCGAACATGAAATTTTCACCTCCCACTATAGCAGAAAGGGTTTTTCTAGTAGTTGCACATCAAATCTAAGCTTTCAGAAGTGTTTTTCCAAAGTTATGAACATTTTTATGTTTGGCGTTCCGGAATCGACCTTATCTCAAGCTGAAAACGCGTTTTCTGCATTGTGCCATAACTTTGCAGGGAAGCTTCAGAACATGAATTGTTCACCTCCCACTATAGCAGAAAGGGTCTTTCTAGTAGTTGCACATCAAATCTAAGCTGTCTGAAGTGTTTTTCGTAAGTTATCAACATTTTTATGTTTGGCGTTCCAGAATCGACCATATCTCAGGTTGAATACGGGTTGTCTGCATTGTGCCATAACTTTGCATGGAAGCTTCAGAACATGAAATTTTAACCTCCCACTATAGCAGAAAGGGTCTTTCTAGTAGTTGCACATCAAATCTAAGCTGTCTGAAGTGTTGTTCCAAAGTGATCAACATTTTTACGTTTGGTGTTTCGGAACCCACCTTATCTCAGGCTGAAAACGCGTTTTCTGCATTGTGCCATAACTTTGCAGGGAAGCTTCAGAACATGAAATGTTCACTTCCCACAATAGCAGATAGGGTCTTTCTAGTAGTTGCTCATCAAATCTAAGCAGTCTGAAGTGTTTTTCGAAAGTTATCAACATTTTTATGTTTGCCGTTCCAGAATCGACCTTATTTCAGGCTAAAAAAGCGTTGTCTGCATTGTGCCATTACTTTGCATGGAAGCTTCCGAACATGATTTTAACCTCCCACTATAGCAGAAAGGGTCTTTCTAGTAGTTGCACATCAAATCTAAGCTGTCTGATGTGTTTTTCCAAAGTTATCAACATTTTTATGTATGGCGTTCCGGAATCGACCTTATCTCAGGCTGAAAACGCGTTTTAGGGATTGTGCCATAACTTTGCAGGGAACATTTAGAACATGAAATTTTCACCTCCCACTATAGCAGAACGGGTCTTTCTAGTAGTTTCACATCAAATCTAAGCTGTCTGAAGTGTTTTTCCAAAGTTATCAACATTTTTATGTTTGGCGATCCGGAACCCACCTTATCTCAAGCTGAAAACGTGTTTTCTGCATTGTGCCATAACTTTGCATGGAAGCTTCAGAACATGAAATGTTCACCTCCCACTGTAGCAGATAGGGTCTTTCTAGTAGTTGCTCATTAAATCTAAGCAGTCTGATATGTTTTTCGAAAGTTATCAACATTTTTATGTTTGCCGTTCCAGAATCGACCTTATTTCACGCTAAAAAAGCGTTGTCCGCATTGTGCCATTACTTTGCATGGAAGCTTCCGAACATGAAATTTTAACCTCCCACTGTAGCAGAAAGGGTCTTTCTAGTAGTTGCACATCAAATCTAAGCTGTCTGAAGTGTTTTTCGAAAATTATCAACATTTTTATGATTGGCGTTCCGGAACCCACATTATCTCAGGCTGAAAACGCGTTTTCTGCATTGTGCCATAACTTTGCAGGGAAGCTTCAGAACTTGAAATGTTCACCTCCCACTATAGCAGAAAGGGTTTTTCTAGTAGTTGTACATCAAATCTAAGCTGTCTGAAGTGTTTTTCCAAAGTTATCAACATTTTTATGTTTGGCGTTTCGGAATCAACCTTATCTCAGGCTGAAAACGCGTTTTCTGCATTGTGCCATAAGTTTGCATGGAAGCTTCAGAACATGAAATTTTCACCTCCCACTATAGCAGAAAGGGTCTTTCTAGTAGTTGCACATCAAATCTAAGCTGTCTGAAGTGTTTTTCGAAAGTTATCAAGATTTTTATGTTTGGCGTTCCGGAATCGACCTTATCTCAGGATGAAAATGCGTTTTCTGCATTGTCCCATAACTTTCCAGGGAAGCTTCAGAACATGAAATTTTGACCTCCCACTATAGCAGAAAGGTTCTTTCTAGTAGTTGTACATCAAATCTAAGCTGTCTGAAGTGTTTTTCGATAGTTATCAACATTTTTACGTTTGGCGTTTCGGAACCCACCTTATCTCAGGCTGAAAACGCGTTTTCTGCATTGTGCCATAACTTCTCAGGGAAGCTTCAGAACATGAAATGTTCACCTCCCACTATAGCAGATAGGGTCTTTCTAGTAGTTGCTCATCAAATCTAAGCAGTCTGATGTGTTTTTCGAAAGTTATCAACATTTTTATGTTTGCCGTTCCAGAATCGACCTTATTTCAGGCTAAAACGCGTTGTCTGCATTGTGCCATTACTTTGCATGGAAGCTTCAGAACATGAAATTTTAACCTCCCACTATAGCAGAAAGGGTCTTTCGAGTAGTTGCACATCAAATCTAAGCTGTCTGATGTGTTTTTCCAAAGTTATCAACATTTTTATGTATGGCGTTCCGGAATCGACCTTATCTCAGGCTGAAAACGCATTTTACGCATTGTGCCATAACTTTGCAGGGAACCTTTAGAACACGAAATTTTCACCTCCCACTATAGCAGAAAGGGTCTTTCTTGTAGTTGCACATCAAATCTAAGCTGTCTGAAGTGTTGTTCCAAAGTGATCAACATTTTTACGTTTGGCGTTTCGGAACCCACCTTATCTCAGGCTGAAAACGCGTTTTCTGCATTGTCCCATAACTTTGCAGGGAAGCTTCAGAACATGAAATTTTAACCTGCCACTATAGCAGAAAGGGTCCTTCTAGTAGTTGCACATAAAATCTATGCTGTCTGAAGTGTTTTTCCAAAGTTATCAACATTTTTATGTTTGGCGTTCCGGAATCGACCTAATCTCAGGATGAAAATGCGTTTACTGCATTGTCCCATAACTTTCCAGGGAAGCTTCAGAACATGAAATTTTGACCTCCCACTATAGCAGAAAGGGTCTTTCTAGTAGTTGCACATCAAATCTAAGCTGTATGAAGTGTTTTTCGAAAGTTATCAGCATTTTTATGTTTGGCGTTCCAGAATCGACTTTATGACAGGCTGAAAACGCGTTGTCTGAATTGTGCCATAACTTTTACTGGCAGCTTCCGAACATGAAATTTTAACCTCCCTCTATAGCAGAAAGGGTCTTTCTAGTAGTTGCACATCAAACCTAAGCTGTCTGAAGTGTTTTTCGAAAGTTATCAAAATTTTTATGTTTGGCGTTCCGGAATCGACCTTATCTCAGGATGAAAATGCGTTTTCTGCATTGTCCCATAACTTTCCAGGGAAGCTTCAGAACATGAAATTTTGACCTCCCACTATAGCAGAAAGGTTCTTTCTAGTAGTTGCATATCAAATCTAAGCTGTCTGAAGTGTTTTTCGATAGTTATCAACATTTTTACGTTTGGCGTTTCGGAACCCACCTTATCTCAGACTGAAAACGCGTTTTCTGCATTGTGCCATAACTTCTCAGGGAAGCTTCAGAACATGAAATGTTCACCTCCCACTATAGAAGAAAGGGTTTTTCTAGTAGTTGCACATCAAATCTAAGCTGTCTGAAGTGTTTTTCCAAAGTTATCAACATTTTTATGTTTGGCGTTCCAGAATCGACCTTATCTCAGGCTGAAAACGCGTTTTACGCATTGTGCCATAACTTTGCAGGGAAGCATCAGAAAATGAAATTTTCACCTCCCACTATAGCAGAAAGGTTCTTTCTCGTAGCTGCACATCAAATCTAAGCTGTCTGAAGTGTTTTTCGAAAGTTATCAACATTTTTATGTTTGGCGTTCCGGAACCCACATTATCTCTGGCTGAAAACGCGTTTTCTGCATTGTGCCATAACTTTGCATGGAAGCTTCAGAACATAAAATGTTCACCTCCCACTATAGCAGATAGGGTCTTTCTAGTAGTTGCTCATCAAATCTAAGCAGTCTGATGTGTTTTTCCAAAGTTATCAACATTTTTATGTTTGCCGTTCCAGAATCGACCTTATTTCAGGCTAAAAAAGCGTTGTCTGCATTGTGCCATTACTTTGCATGGAAGCTTCAGAACATGAAATTTTAACCTCCCACTATAGCAGAAAGGGTCTTTCTAGTAGTTGCACATCAAATCTAAGCTGTCTGATGTGTTTTTCCAAAGTGATCAACATTTTTACGTTTGGCGTTTCGGAACCCACCTTATCTCAGGCTGAAAACGCGTTTTCTGCATTGTCCCATAACTTTGCAGGGAAGGTTCAGAACATGAAATTTTAACCTGCCACTATAGCAGAAAGGGTCCTTCTAGTAGTTGCACATAAAATCTAAGCTGTCTGAAGTGTTTTTCCAAAGTTATCAACATTTTTATGTTTGGCGTTCCAGAATCGACTTTATGTCAGGCTGAAAACGCGTTGTCTGAATTGTGCCATAACTTTGCATGGAAGCTTCAGAACATGAAATGTTCACCTCCCACAATAGCAGATAGGGTCTTTCTAGTAGTTGCTCATCAAATCTAAGCAGTCTGAAGTGTTTTTCGAAAGTTATCAACATTTTTATGTTTGGCGTTCCAGAATCGACTTTATCTCAGGCTGAAAACGCGTTGTCTGTATTGTGCCATAACTTTGCATGGAAGCTTCCGAACATGAAATTTTAACCTCCCACTATAGCAGAAAGGGTCTTTCTCGTAGTTGCACATCAAATCTATGCTGTCTGAAGTGTTTTTTGAAAGTTATCAACATTTTCATGTTTGGCGTTCCGGAATCAACCTTATCTCAGGCTGAAAACGCATTTTCTGTATTGTGCCAAAACTTTGCAAGGAAGCTTCCGAACATGAAATTTTCACCTACCACTATAGCAGAAAGGGTCTTTCTAGTAGTTGCACATCAAATCTAAGCTGTCTGAAGTGTTTTTCGAAAGTTATCAACATTTTTATGTTTGGCGATCCGGAACCCACCTTATCTCAAGCTGAAAACGCGTTTTCTGCATTGTGCCATAACTTTGCATGGAAGCTTCAGAACATGAAATGTTCACCTCCGACTATAGCAGAAAGGGTCTTTCTAGTAGTTGCATATCAAATCTAAGCAGTCTGAAGTGTTTTTCGAAAGTTATCAACATTTTTATGTTTGCCGTTCCAGAATCGACCTTATTTCACGCTAAAAAAGCGTTGTCCGCATTGTGCCATTACTTTGCATGGAAGCTTCCGAACATGAATTTTTAACCTCCCACTGTAGCAGAAAGGGTCTTTCTAGTAGTTGCACATCAAATCTAAGCTGTCTGAAGTGTTTTTCGAAAGTTATCAACATTCTTATGTTTGGCGTTCCGGAATCGACCTTATCTCAGGCTGAAAACGCGTTTTACGGATTGTGCCATAACTTTGCAGGGAACCTTTAGAACATGAAATTTTAACCTCCCACTATAGCAGAACGGGTCTTTCTAGTAGTTGCACATCAAATCTAAGCTGTCTGAAGTGTTTTTCGAAAGTTATCAACATTCTTATGTTTGGCGTTCCAGAATCGACCTTATCTCAGGCTGAAAACGCGTTGTCTGCATTGTGCCATAACTTTGCAGGGAACCTTTAGAGCATGGGATTTTCACCTCCCACTATAGCAGAAAGGGTCTTTCTAGTAGTTGCACATCAAATCTAAGCTGTCTGAAGTGTTGTTCCAAAGTGATCAACATTTTTTCGTTTGGCGTTTCGGAAACCACCTTATCTCAGGCTGAAAACGCGTTTTCTGCATTGTGCCATAACTTCTCAGGGAAGGTTCAGAACATGAAATGTTCACCTCCCACTATAGCAGAAAGGGTCTTTCTAGTAGTTGCACATCAAATCTAAGCTGTCTGAAGTGTTTTTCCAAAGTTATCAACATTTTTATGTTTGGCGTTCCGGAACCCACCTTATCTCAGGCTGAAAACGCATTTTCTGCATTGTGCCATAACTTTGCAGGGAAGCTTCAGAACATGAAATTTTAACCTGCCACTATAGCAGAAAGGGTCCTTCTAGTAGTTGCACATCAAATCTAAGCTGTCCGAAGTGTTTTTCCGAAGTTATCAACATTTTTATGTTTGGCGTTCCGGAATCTATCTTATCTTAGGCTGAAAACGCTTTTTACGCTTTGTGCCATAACTTTGCAGGGAAGCTTCAGAACATGAAATTTTGACCTCCCACTATAGCAGAAAGGGTCTTTCTAGTAGTTGCACATCAAATCTAAGCTGTCTGAAGTGTTTTTCGAAAGTTATCAACATTTTTATGTTTGGCTTTCCAGAATCGACCTTATCTCAGGCTGAAAACGCGTTGTCTGCATTGAGCCAAAATTTTGCATGGAAGCTTCCGAACATGAAATTTTAACCTCCCACTATAGCAAAAAGGGTCTTTCTAGCAGTTGCACATCAAATCCAAGCTGTCTGAAGTGTTTTTCCAAAGTTATCAACATTTTTATGTTTGGCGTTCCGGAATCAACCTTATCTCAGGCTGAAAACGCATTTTCTGCATTGTGCCATAACTTTGCGAGGAAGCTTCAGAACATGAAGTTTTCACCTCCCACTATAGCAGAAAGGGTCTTTCTAGTAGTTGCACATCAAATCTAAGCTGTCTGAAATGTTGTTCCAAATTTATCAACATTTTGACGTTTGGCGTTTCGGAACCCACCTTATATCAGGCTGAAAACGCGTTTTCTGCATTGTGCCATAACTTCTCAGTGAAGCTTCAGAACATGAAATGTTCACCTCCCGCTACAGCAGAAAGTGTCTTTCTAGTAGTTGCACATCAAATCTAAGCTGTCTGAAGTGTTTTTCGAAAGTTGTCAACATTTTTATGTTTGCCGTTCCAGAATCGACCTTATTTCAGGCAAAAAAAGCGTTGTCTGCATTGCGCCATTACTTTGCATGGAAGCTTCCGAACATGAAATTTTAACCTCCCACTGTAGCAGAAAGGGTCTTTCTAGTAGTTGCACATCAAATCTAAGCTGTCTGAAGTGTTTTTCCAAAGTTATCAACATTTTTATGTTTGGCATTCCGGAATCTACCTTATCTCAGGCTGAAAACGCGTTTTCTGCATTGTGCCATAACTTTGCAGGGAAGCTTCAGAACATGAAATTTTAACCTGCCACTATAGCAGAAAGGGTCGTTCTAGAAGTTGCACATCAAATCTAAGCTGTCTGAAATGTTTTTTCGAAAGCTATCAACATTTTTGACGTTGGCGTTCCAGAAACGTCCTTATCTCGGGCTGAAAACGCGTTTTCTGCATTGTGCCATAACTTTGCAGAGAAGCTTCAGAACATCAAATTTTCACCTCCCACTGTAGCAGAAAGGGTCTTTCTAGTCGTTGTAGATCAAATCTAAGCTGTCTGAAGTGTTTTTCGAAAGTTATCAACATTTTTATGTTTGGCGTTCCGGAATCGACCTTATCTCAGGCTGAAAACGCGTTTTCTGCATTGTGCCATAACTTTGCAGGGAAGGTTCAGAACATGAAATTTTCACCTCCCACTATAGCAGAAAGGGTCTTTCTTGTAGTTGCACATCAAATCTAAGCTGTCTGAAGTGTTTTTCCAAAGTTGTCAACATTTTTGTGTTTGGCGTTCCGGAACCCACCTTATCTCAGGCTGAAAACGCGTTTACTGCATTGTTCCTTGACTTTGCAGGGAAGCTTCAGAACATGAAATTTTCAACTCCCACTATAACAGACAGGGTCTTTCTAGTAGTTGCACATCAAATCTAAGCTTTCTGAAGTGTTTTTCCAAAGTTACCAACATTTTTATGTTTGGCGTTCCGGAACCCACCTTATCTCAGGCTAAAAACGCGTTTTCTGCATAGTGCCATAACTTTGCAGGGAAGATTCAGAACATGAAATTTTAACCTCCCACTGTAGCAGAAAGGGTCTTTCTAGTAGTTGCACATCAAATCTAAGCTGTCTGAAGTGTTTTTCCAAAGTTATCAACATTTTTATGTTTGGCATTCCAGAATCGACCTTATCTCTGGCTGAAAACGCGTTTTCTGCATTATGATATAACTTTGCAGGGAATCTTCAGAACATGAAATTTTCATATCCCACTATTGCAGAAAAGGTCTTTCTAGTAGTTGCACATCAAATCTAAGCTGTCTGAAGTGTTTTTCCAAAGTTATCAACATTTTTATGTATGGCGTTCCGGAACCCACCTTATCTCAGGCTGAAAACGCGTTTTCTGCCTTGTGCCATAACTTTGCAGGGAAGCTTCAGAACATAACATTTTCAGATCCCACTATAGCAGAAATGGTCTTTCTAGTAGTTGCACATGAAATCTAAGCTGTTTGAAGTGTTTTTCCAAAGTTATCAACATTTTTATGTTTGGCGTTCCGGAATCGACCTTATCTCTGGCTGAAAACGCGTTTTCTGCATTGTGCCATAAATTTGCAGGGAAGCTTCAGAACTTGAAAGTTTAACCTCCCACTGTAGCAGAATGGGTCTTTCGAGTCGTTGCACATCAAATCTAAGCTGTCTGAAGTGTTTTTCCAAAGTCATCAACATTTTTATGTTTGGCGTTCCGGAACCCACCATATCTCAGGCTGAAAACGCGTTTTCTGCATTGTGCCTTAACTTTTTAGGGGAGCTTCAGAACATGGAATTTTCACCTCCCACTATAACAGAAAGGGTCCTTCTAGTAGTTGCACATCAAATCTAAGTGGTCTGAAGTGTTTTTCCAAAGTAATCAACATTTTTATCTTTGGCGTTCCGGAACTCAACTTATCTCATGCTGACAACGCGTGTTCTGCATTGATCCTTAACTTTGCAGGGAAGCTTCAGAACATGAAATTTTAACCTCCCACTATAGCAGAAAGGGTCTTTCTAGTAGTTGCACATCAAATCTAAGCTGTCTGAAATGTTTTTTCGAAAGCTATCAACATTTTTGACGTTGGCGTTCCAGAAACGTCCTTATCTCGGGCTGAAAACGCGTTTTCTGCATTGTGCCATAACTTTGCAGAGAAGCTTCAGAACATCAAATTTTCACCTCCCACTATAGCAAAAAAAGTCTTTCTAGTCTTTGCACATCAAATCTAAGCTGTCTGAAGTGTTTTTCCAAAGTTATCAACATTTTTACGGTTGGCGCTCCAGAACCCACCTTATCTCAGGCTGAAAACGCGTTTTCTGCATTGTTCCTTAACTTTGCAGGGAAGCATCAGAACATGAAATTTTCAACTCCCACTATGACAAACAGGGTCTTTCGAATAGTTGCATATCAAATCTAATCTGTCTGAAGTGTTTTTCGAAAGTTAGCTACATTTTTATGTTTGGCGTTCCGGAACCCACCTTATCTCAGGGTGAAAATGCGTTTTTTGCATTGTGCCATAACTTTGAAAGAAATCTTCAGAACATGAAAGTTTCACCTCCCACTATAGCAGAAAGGGTCTTTCTAGTAGTTGCACTTCAAATATAAGCAGTCTGCAATGTTTTTCCAAAGTTATCAACATTTTTATGTTTGGCGTTCCGTGACCCACCTTATCTCAGGCTGAAAACGCGTTTTCTGCATTGTGCCATAACTTTGCAGGGAAGCTTTAGAACATGAAAATTTGACCTCCCACTATAACAGAAAGGGTCTTTCTTGTAGTTGCACATCAAATCTAAGCTGTCTGAAGTGTTTTTCCAAAGTTGTCAACATTTTTGTGTTTGGCGTTCCGGAACCCACCTTATCTCAGGCTGAAAACGCGTTTACTGCATTGTTCCTTGACTTTGCAGGGAAGCTTCAGAACATGAAATTTTCAACTCCCACTATAACAGACAGGGTCTTTCTAGTAGTTGCACATCAAATCTAAGCTGTCTGAAGTGTTTTTCCAAAGTTATCAACAGTTTTATGTATGGCGTTCCGGAACCCACCTTATCTCAGGCTGAAAACGCGTTTTCTGCCTTGTGCCATGACTTTGCAGGGAAGCTTCAGAACATAACATTTTCAGATCACACTATAGCAGAAAGGGTCTTTCTAGTAGTTGCACATGAAATCTAAGCTGTTTGAAGTGTTTTTCCAAAGTTATCAACATTTTTATGTTTGGCGTTCCGGAATCGACCTTATCTCAGGCTGAAAACGCGTTTTCTGCATTGTGCCATAAATTTGCAGGGAAGCTTCAGAACATGAAATTTTAACATCCCACTGTAGCAGAAAGGGTCTTTCGAGTCGTTGCACATCAAATCTAAGCTGTCTGAAGTGTTTTTCCAAAGTCATCAACATTTTTATGTTTGGCGTTCCGGAACCCACCATATCTCAGGCTGAAGACGCGTTTTCTGCATTGTGCCTTAACTTTTTAGGGGAGCTTCAGAACATGGAATTTTCACCTCCCACTATAACAGAAAGGGTCCTTCTAGTAGTTGCACATCAAATCTAAGTGGTCTGAAGTGTTTTTCCAAAGTTATCAACATTTTTATGTTTGGCGTTCCGGAACTCAACTTATCTCTGGCTGAAAACGCGTTTTCTGCATTGTGCCATAAATTTGCAGGGAAGCTTCAGAACATGAAATTTTAACCTCCCACTGTAGCAGAAAGGGTCTTTCGAGTCGTTGCACATCAAATCTAAGCTGTCTGAAGTGTTTTTCCAAAGTCATCAACATTTTTATGTTTGGCGTTCCGGAACCCACCATATCTCAGGCTGAAAACGCGTTTTCTGCATTGTGCCTTAACTTTTTAGGGGAGCTTCAGAACATGGAATTTTCACCTCCCACTATAACAGAAAGGGTCCTTCTAGTAGTTGCACATCAAATCTAAGTGGTCTGAAGTGTTTTTCCAAAGTTATCAACATTTTTATGTTTGGCGTTCCGGAACTCAACTTATCTTAGGCTGAAAACGCGTTTTCTGCATTGTGCCATAAATTTGCAGGGAAGCTTCAGAACATGAAATTTTAACCTCCCACTGTAGCAGAAAGGGTCTTTCGAGTCGTTGCACATCAAATCTAAGCTGTCTGAAGTGTTTTTCCATAGTCATCAACATTTTTATGTTTGGCGTTCCGGAACCCACCTTATATCAGGCTGAAAACGTGTTTTCTGCATTGTGCCATAACTTTGCAGGGAAGCTTCAGAACATCAAAGTTTCACCTACCACTATACCAGAAATTGTCTTTCTAGTAGTTGCACATCAAATATAAGCTGTCTGAAATCTTTTTTCCAAAGTTATCAAGAATTTTATGTTTGGCGTTCCGGAACCCACCTTATCTCAGGCTAAAAACGCGTTTTCTGCATAGTGCCATAACTTTGCAGGGAAGATTAAGAACATGACATTTTAACCTCCCACTGTAGCAGAAAGGGTCTTTCTAGTAGTTGCACATCACATCAAAGCTGTCTGAAGTGTTTTTCCAAAGTTATCAACATTTTTATGTATGGCGTTCTGGAACCCACCTTATCTCAGGCTGAAAACGCGTTTTCTTCCTTGTGCCATAACTTTGCAGGGAAGCTTCAGAACATGACATTTTCAGATCCCAGTATAGCAGAAAGGGTCTTTCTAGTAGTTGCACATGAAATCTAAGCTGTTTGAAGTGTTTTTCCAAAGTTATCAACATTTTTATGTTTGGCGTTCCGGAACCCACCTTATCTCAGGCTGAAAACGCGTTTTCTGCCTTGTGCCATAACTTTGCAGGGAAGCTTCAGAACATGACATTTTCACATCCCACTATAGCAGAAAGGGTCTTTCTAGTAGTTGCACATGAAATCTAAGCTGTTTGAAGTGTTTTTCCAAAGTTATCAACATTTTTATGTTTGGCGTTCCGGAATCGACCTTATCTCAGGCTGAAATCGCGATTTACGCATTCTGCCATAACTTTGCAGGGAATCTTCAGAACATGAAATTTTCATATCCCACTATTGCAGAAAGGGTTTTTCTAGTAGTTGCACATCACATCTAAGCTGTCTGAAGTGTTTTTCCAAAGTTATAAACATTTTTATGTATGGCGTTCCAGAATCAACCTTATCTCAGGCTGAAAACGCGTTTTACGCATTCTGCCATAACTTTGCAGGAAAGCTTCAGAACATGAAATTTTCAATTCCCAGTAAAGCAGAAAGGGTCTTTCTCCTACTTGCACATCAAATCTAAGCTGTCTGAAGTGTTTTTCGAAAGTTTTCAAAATTTCTTTATTTGGCATTCCGGAATCGACCTTATCTCAGGCTGAAAACGCGATTTACGCATTCTGCCATAACTTTGCAGGGAATCTTCAGAACATGAAATTTTCATATCCCACTATTGCAGAAAGGGTCTTTCTAGTAGTTGCACGTCAAATATAAGCTGTCTGAAGTGTTTTTCCAAAGTTATCAACATTTTTATGTTTGGCATTCCAGAATCGACCTTTTCTCAGGCTGAAAATGCGTTTTCTGCATTGTGATATAACTTTGCAGGTAAACTTCAGAACATGAATTTTTCACCTCCCACTATAGCAGAAAGGGTCTTTCTAGAAGTTGCACGTCAAATCTAAGCTGTCTGAAATGTTTTTCGAAAGTTATCAACATTTTTATATTCGGCATTCCAGAATCTACCTTATCTCAGGCTGTAAACGCGTTTTCTGCATTGTGCCATAACTTTGGAGGGAAGCTTCAGAACATGAAATTTTAACCTGCCACTATAGAAGAAAGGGTATTTCTAGTAGTTGCACATCAAATCTAACCTGTCTGAAGTGTTTTTCCAAAGTTATCAACATTCTTATGTTTGGCGTTCCGGAACCCACCTTATCTCAGGCTGAAAACGCGTTTTCTGCATTGTGCCATAGCTTTGCAGGGAAGGTTCAGAACATGAAATTTTCACCTCCCACTATAGCAGAAAGGGTCTTTCTAGTAGTTGCACATGAAATCTAAGCTGTTTGAAGTGTTTTTCCAAAGTTATCAACATTTTTATGTTTGGCGTTCCGGAATCGACCTTATCTCAGGCTGAAAACGCGTTTTCTGCATTGTGCCATAAATTTGCAGGGAAGCTTCAGAACATGAAATTTTAACATCCCACTGTAGCAGAAAGGGTCTTTCGAGTCGTTGCACATCAAATCTAAGCTGTCTGAAGTGTTTTTCCAAAGTCATCAACATTTTTATGTTTGGCGTTCCGGAACCCACCATATCTCAGGCTGAAAACGCGTTTTCTGCATTGTGCCTTAACTTTTTAGGGGAGCTTCAGAACATGGAATTTTCACCTCCCACTATAACAGAAAGGGTCCTTCTAGTAGTTGCACATCAAATCTAAGTGGTCTGAAGTGTTTTTCCAAAGTTATCAACATTTTTATGTTGGGCGTTCCGGAACTCAACTTATCTCAGGCTGAAAACGCGTTTTCTGCATTGTGCCATAAATTTGCAGGGAAGCTTCAGAACATGAAATTTTAACCTCCCACTGTAGCAGAAAGGGTCTTTCGAGTCGTTGCACATCAAATCTAAGCTGTCTGAAGTGTTTTTCCAAAGTCATCAACATTTTTATGTTTGGCGTTCCGGAACCCACCATATCTCAGGCTGAAAACGCGTTTTCTGCATTGTGCCTTAACTTTTTAGGGGAGCTTCAGAACATGGAATTTTCACCTCCCACTATAACAGAAAGGGTCCTTCTAGTAGTTGCACATCAAATCTAAGTGGTCTGAAGTGTTTTTCCAAAGTTATCAACATTTTTATGTTTGGCGTTCCGGAACTCAACTTATCTTAGGCTGAAAACGCGTTTTCTGCATTGTGCCATAAATTTTGCAGGGAAGCTTCAGAACATGAAATTTTAACCTCCCACTGTAGCAGAAAGGGTCTTTCGAGTCGTTGCATATCAAATCTAAGCTGTCTGAAGTGTTTTTCCAAAGTCATCAACATTTTTATGTTTGGCGTTCCGGAACCCACCTTATATCAGGCTGAAAACGCGTTTTCTGCATTTGTGCCATGACTTTGCAGGGAAGCTTCAGAACATTAAATTTTCAACTCCCTCTATAACAGAAAGGGTCTTTCTCGTAGTTGCACATCAAATCTAAGTTGTCTGAAGTGTTTTTCGAAAGTTTTCAACATTTTTATGTTTGGCGTTCCGGAATCGACCTTATCTCAGGCTGAATACGCGTTTTCTTCATTGTGCCATAACTTTGCAGGAAAGCTGCAGAATATGAAATTTTCACCTCTCACTATAGCAGAAAGGGTCTTTCTAGTAGTTGCACATCAAATCTAAGCTGTTTGATGTGTTTTTCGAAAGTGATCCACATTTTTTTGTTTGGCGTTCCGGAACCCACCTTATTTCATGCTGAAAACGCGATTTACGCATTCTGCCATAACTTTGCAGGGAATCTTCAGAACATGAAATTTTCATATCCCTCTATTGCAGAAAGGGTCTTTCTAGTAGTTGCACGTTGCACATGAAATATAAGCTGTCTGAAGTGTTTTTCCAAAGTTATCAACATTTTTATGTTTGGCGTTCCGGAATCGACCTTATCTCAGGCTGAAAACGCGTTTTCTGCATTGTGCCATAACTTTGCAGGGAAGCTTCAGAACATGAAATTTTCAACTCGCACTACAGCAGAAAGGCTCTTTCTAGTAGTTGCACGTCAAATCTAAGCTGTCTGAAGTGTTTTTCGAAAGTTATCAACATTTTTATATTCGGCATTCCAGAATCTACCTTATCTCAGGCTGAAAACGCGTTTTCTGCATTGTGCCATCACTTTGCAGGAAAGCTGCAGAATATGAAATTTTCACCTCTCACTATAGCAGAAAGGGTCTTTCTAGAAGTTGCACATCAAATCTAAGATGTCTGATGTGTTTTTCGAACGTTATCCACATTTTTTTGTTTGGCGTTCCGGAACCCACCTTATCTCAGGCTGAAAACGCGTTTTCTGCCTTGTGCCATAACTTTGCAGGGAAGCTTCAGAACATGAAATTTTCAATACCTACTAAAGCAGAAAGGGTCTTTCTCCTACTTGCACATCAAATCTAAGCTGTCTGAAGTGTTTTTCGAAAGTTCTCAACATTTTTATATTTGGCGTTCCTGAATCGACCTTATCTCAGGCTGAAAACGCGTTTTCTGCATTGTGCCATAACTTTGCAGGGAAGCTTCAGAACATGAAATTTTCAACTCCCACTACAGCAGAAAGGTTCTTTCTATTAGTTGCACGTCAAATCTAAGCTGTCTGAAGTGTTTTTCCAAAGTTATCAACATCCTTATGTTTGGCGTTCAGGAATCAACCTTTTCTCAGGCTGAAAACGCGTTTTCTGCGTTGTGCCATCACTTTGCAGGAAAGCTGCAGAATATGAATTTTTCAGCTCTCACTATAGCAGAAAGGGTCTCTCTAGTAGTTGCACATCAAATCTAAGCTGTCTGATGTGTTTTTCGAAAGTTTTCAACCTTTTTATATTTGGCGTTCCTGAATCGACCTTATCTCAAGCTTAAAACGCGTTTTCTGTGTTGTCCCATAACTTTGCAGGAAAGCTTCAGAACATGAAATTTTCAATTCCCACTAAAGCAGAAAGGGTCTTTCTCCTACTTGCACATCAAATCTAAGCTGTCTGAATAGTTTTTCCAAAGTTATCAACATTTTTATGTTTGGCGTTCCGGAACCCACCTTATCTCAGGCTGAAAACGCATTTTCTGTTGTGTGCCATAACTTTGCAGGGAAGCTTCAGAACTTGAAATTTTCACCTCCCACTATAGCAGAAAGGGTCTTTCTCGTAGTTGTACATCAAATCTAAGCTGTCTGAAGTGTTTTTCGAAAGCTATCAACATTTTTATGTTTGGCGTTCCGGAACCCACCTTATCTCAGGCTGAAAACGGGTTTTTTACATTGTGCCATAACTTTGCAGGGAAGCTTCAGAACATGAAATTTTCACCTCCCACTATAGCAGAAAGGGTCTTTCTCGTAGTTGTACATCAAATCTAAGCTGTCTGAAGTGTTTTTCGAAAGCTATCAACATTTTTATGTTTGGCGTTCCGGAACCCACCTTATCTCAGGCTGAAAACGGGTTTTTTACATTGTGCCATAACTTTGCAGGGAAGCTTCAGAACATGAAATTTTCACCTCCCACTATAGCAGAAAGGGTCTTTCTAGTCGTTGTACATCAAATCTAAGCTGTCTGAAGTGTTTTTCCAAAGTTATCAACATTTTTATGTTTGGCGTTCCGGAACTCACCTTATCTCTGGCTGAAAACACGTTTTCTGCATTGTGCCTTTACTTTTCTGGGGAGCTTCAGATCATGGAATTTTCACATCCCACTATAACAGAAAGGGTCCTTCTAGTAGTTGCACATCAAATTTAAGCTGTCTGAAGTGTTTTTCCAAAGTTATCAACATTTTTACGTTTGGCGTTCCGGAACCCACCTTTTCTCAGGCTGAAAATGTATTTTCTGAAATGTGCCATAACTTTTCTGGGAAGCTTCAGATCATGAAATTTTCACCTACCACTAAAGCAGAAAGGGTCTTTCTAGCAGTTGCACATCAAATATAAGTTGTCTGAAGTGTTTCTCGAAAGCTATCAACATTTTTATGTTTGGCGTTCCGGAAACGACCTTATCTCGGGCTGAAAACGCATTTTCTGCATTGTGCCATAACTTTGCAGGGAAGCTTCAGAACATGAAATTTTCACCTCCCACTATAACAGAAAGGGTCTTTCTCGTAGTTGCACATCAAATCTAAGTTGTCTGAAGTGTTTTTCGAAAGCTATCAACATTTTTATGTTTGGCGTTCCGGAAACGAAATTATCTCGGGCTGAAAACGCGTTTTCTGCATTGTGCCATAACTTTGCAGGGAAGGTTCAGAACATGAAATTTTCACCTCCGACTATAGCAGAAAGGGTTTTTATAATAGTTGCTCATCAAATCTAAGCTGTCTGAAGTGTTTTTCCAAAGTTATCAACATTTTTATGTTTGGCGTTCCGGAACTCACCTTATCTCAGGCTGAAAACGCGTTTTCTGCATTGTTCCTTAACTTTGCAGAGAATCTTCAGAACATGAAATTTTCAACTCCCACTATAACAGACAGGGTCTTTCGAGTAGTTGCACATCAAATATAAGTTGTCTGAAGTGTTTCTCGAAAGCTATCGACATATTTATGTTTGGCGTTTCGGAAACGACCTTATCTCGGGCTGAAAACGCGTTTTCTGCATTGTGCCATAACTTTGCAGGGAAGCTTCAGAACATGAAATTTTCTCCTCCCACTATAAGCATAAAGGGTCTTTCTAGTAGTTACACATCAAATCTAAGCTGTCTGAAGTGTTATTCCAAAGTTATCAACATTTTTATGTTTGGCGTTCCGGAACCCACCTTATCTCTGGCTGAAAACGCATTTTATGCTTTGTGCCATAACTTTGCAGGGAAGCTTCAAAAAATGAAATTTTCACCTCCCACTATAGCAGAAAGGGTCTTTCTCGTAGTTGCACATCAAATCTAAGCTGTCTGAAATGTTTTTTCCAAAGTTATCAACATTTTTATGTTTGGCGTTCCGGAACCCTCCTTATCTCATGCTGAAAAAGCGTTTTCTGCATTGTGCCATAACTTTGCAGGGAAGCTTCCGAACATGAAATTTTCACCTCCCACTGTAGCAGAAAGGGTCTTTCTAGTAGTTGCACATCAAATCTAAGCTGTCTGAAGTGTTTTTCCAAAGTTATCAACATTTTTAAGTTTGGCGTTCCGGAACCCACCTTATCGCAGGCTGAAAACGCGTTTTCTGCATTGTTCCTTAACTTTGCAGGGAAGCATCAGAACATGAAATTTTCAGCTCCCACTATGACAAACAGGGTCTTTCTAATAGTTGCACATCAAACCTAATCTGTCTGAAGTGTTTTTCGAAAGTTATCAACATTTTTCTGTTTGGCGTTCCGTTACCCACCTTTTCTCAGGCTGAAAACGCGTTTTCTGCATTGTGCCATAACTTTGACGGAAAGCTTCAGAACATGAAAGTTTCACCTCCCACTATAGCAGAGTAAGTCTTTTTAGTAGTTACACATCAAATCTAAGCTGTCTGAAGTGTTTTTCCAAAGTTATCAACATTTTTATGTTTGGCGTTCCTGAACCCACCTTATCTCTGGCTGAAAACGCGTTTTCTGCTTTATGCCATAACTTTGCTGGGAATCTTCAGAACATGAAATTTTCACCTCCCACTATAGCAGAAAGGGTCTTTCTAGTAGTTGCACATCAAATCTAAGCTGTCTGAAATGTTTTTTCCAAAGTTATCAACATTTTTATGTTTGGCGTTCCGGAACCCACCTTATCTCAGGCTGAAAAGGCGTTTTCTGCATTGACCCATAACTTTGCAAGGAAATTTCAGAATATGAAATTTTCACTTCCCACTATAGCAGAAAGGGTGTTTCTAGTAGTTGCTCATCAAATCTAAGCTGTCTGAAGTGGTTTTCCAAAGTTATCAACATTTTTATGTTTGGCGTTCCGGAACCCAACTTTTTTCAGGCTGAAAACGCGTTTTCTGCATTGTGCCATAACTTTGCAGGGAAGCTTCAGAACATGAAATTTTCACCTCCCACTATAGCAGAAAGGGTCTTTCTAGTAGTTGCACATCAAATCTAAGTTGTCTGAAATGTTTTTTCCAAATTATCAACATTTTTATGTTTGGCGTTCCGGAACCCTCCTTATCTCAGGCTGAAAACGGGTTTTTTACATTGTGCCATAACTTTGCAGGGAAGCTTCAGAACATGAAATTTTCACCTCCCACTATAGCAGAAAGGGTCTTTCTAGTCGTTGTACATCAAATCTAAGCTGTCTGAAGTGTTTTTCCAAAGTTATCAACATTTTTATGTTTGGCGTTCCGGAATCAACCTTATCTCAGGCTGAAAACGCGTTTACTGCATTTTGCCATAACTTTGCAAGGAAGTTTCAGAACATGAAATTTTCACCTCCCACTGTAGCAGAAAGGGTCTTTCTAGTAGTTGCACATCAAATCTAAGCTGTCTGAAGTGTTGTTCCAAAGTTATCAACATTTTTACGTTTGGCGTTCCGGAACCCACCTTATCTCAGGCTGAAAACGCGTTTTCTGCATTGTTCCTTAACTTTGCAGGGAAGCATCAGAACATTAAATTTTCAGCTCCCACTATGACAAACAGGTTCTTTCTAATAGTTGCACATCAAATCTAATCTGTCTGAAGTGTTTTTCGAAAGTTATCAACATTTTTATGTTTGGCGTTCCGGAATCGACCTTATCTCAGGCTGAAAACGCGTTTTCTGCATTGTGCCATAACTTCTCAGGGAAGCTTCAGAACATGAAATGTTCACCTCCCACTATAGCAGAAACGGTCTTTCTAGTAGCTGCACATCAAATCTAAGCTGTCTGAAGTGTTTTTCGAAAGTTATCAACATTTTTATGTTTGGCGTTCCAGAATCAACCTTATCTCAGGCTGTAAACGCGTTTTACGCATTGTGCCATAACTTTGCAGGGAAGCTTCTGAAAATTAAATTTTCACATCGCACAATGGCATCAAGGGTCTTTCTAGTAGTTGCACATCAAATCTAAGCTGTCTGAAGTGTTTTTCCAAAGTTATCAACATTTTTATGTTTGGCGTTCCGGAATCGACCTTATCTCAGGCTGAAAACGTGTTTTACGCATTGGGCCATAACTTTCCAGGGAAGATTCAGAACATCGAATTTTCTCCACCCACTATAGCAGAAAGGGTCTTTCGAGCAGTTGCACATCAAATCTAAGCTGTCTGAAGTGTTTTTCCAAAGTTATCAACATTTTTATGTTTGGCGTTCCAGAATCGACCTTATCTCAGGCTGAAAACGCGTTTTCTGCATTGTGCCATAACTTTGCAGGGAAGCTTCAGAACATGAAATGTTCACCTCCCACTATAGCAGAAAGGGTCTTTCTAGTAGTTGCACATCAAATATAAGCTGTCTGAAGTGTTTTTTCAAAGTTATCAACATTTTTATGTTTGGCGTTCGGGAACCCACCTTATCTCAGGCTGAAAACATGTTTTATGCATTGTGGCATAACTGTGCAGGAAACTTCAGAATATGAAATTTTAACCTCCCACTATTGCAGAAAGGATCTGTCTTCTAGTTGCACATCAAATCTAAGCTGTCTGAAGTGTTTTTTCGAAAGTTATCAACATTTTTATGTTTGGCGTTCCGGAATCGACCGTATCTCAGGCTGAAAACGCGTTTTCTGCATTGTTCCATAACTTTGCAGGGAAGCTTCAGAACATGAAATGTTCACCTCCCACTGTAGCAGAAAGGGCCTTTTTAGTAGTTGCAGATCAAATCTAAGCTGTCTGAAATGTTTTTCCAAAGTTATCAACATTTTTATGTTTGGCGTTCTGGAACCCACCTTATCTCAGTCTGCAAACGTGTTTTTTGCATTGTGCCATAACTTTGCAGGGAAGCCTCAGAACATGACATTTTCTCCTGCCGCTATAGTAGAAAGGGTCTTTCTAGTAGTTGCACATCAAATCTAAGCTGTCTGAAGTGTTTTTCCAAAGTTATCAACATTTTTATGTTTGGCGTTCCGGAATCGACCTTATCTCAGGCTGAAAACGCGTTTTACGCATTGTGCCATAACTTTGCATAAAGGTGCAGAACATGAAATTTTCACCCCCCAGTATAGTAGAAAGGGTCTTTCTAGTAGTTGCACATGATATCTAAGCTGTCTGAAGTGTTTTTCGAAAGTTATCAACATTTTTATGTTAGGCGTTCCAGAATCGACCTTATCTCAGGTTGAAAACGCGTTTTACACATTGTGCCATAACTTTGCAGGGAAGCTTCAGAAAATGAAATTTCCACCTTCCACTATAGCAGAAAGGGTCTTTCTCGTAGTTGCACATCAAATCTAAGCTGTCTGAAGTGTTGTTCCAAAGTTATCAACATTTTTACGTTTGACGTTCCGGAATCGACCTTATCTCAGGCTGAAAACACGTTTTACGCATTGTGCCATAACCTTGCAGGGAAGCCACAGAACATGAAATTTTCACCTGCCGCCATAGTAGAAAGGGTCTTTCTAGCAGTTGCACATCAAATCTAAGCTGTCTGAAGTGACTTTCCAAAGTATTCAACATTTTTATGTTTGGCGTTCCGGAACCCACCTTATCTCAGGCTGAAAACGCGTTTTCTGCATTGTGCCATAACTTTGCAGGGAAGCTTCAGAACATGAAATTTTCACCTCCCACTATAGCAGAAAGGGTCTGTCTTGTAGTTGCACATCAAATCTAAGCTGTCTGAAGTGCTTTTCCAAAGTTATCAACAATTTTATGTTTGGCGTTCCGGAACCCACCTTATCTCAGGCACAAAACGCGTTGTCTCCATTGTGGCATAACTTTGCAGGGAAGCTTCAGAACATGAAATTTTCACCTCCCACTATGGCAGAATGGGTCTGTCTTGTAGTTGCACATCAAATCTAAGCTGTCTGAAGTGTTTTTCCAAAGTTATGAACATTTTTATGTTTGGCGTTCCGGAACCCACCTAATCTCAGGCTGAAAACGCGTTTTCTCCATTGTGGCATAACTTTGCAGGGAAGCTTCAGAACATGAAATTTTCACCTCCCACTATAGCAGAAAGGGTCTTTCTAGTACTTGCACATCAAATCTAAGCTGTCTGAAGTGTATTTCAAAAGTTATCAACTTTTTTATGTTTTGCGTTCCTGAATGGACCTCTTCTCAGGCTGAAAACGCGTTTTCTGCATTGTTCCATAACTTTGCAGGGAAGCTTCAGAACATGAAATTTTCACCTCCCACAATGGCAGAAAGGGTCTTTCTAGTAGTTGCACATGAAATCTAAGCTGTCTGAAGTGTTTTTTCAAAGTTATCAACACTTTTATGTTTGGCGTTCCGGAATCAACCTTATCTCAGGCTGAAAACGCGTTTTACGCATTGTGCCATAACTTTGGAGGGAAGCTTCAGAACATCGAATTTTGACCACCCACTATATCAGAAAGGGTCTTTCTAGTAGTTGCACATCAAATCTAAGCTGTCTGAAGTGTTTTTCCAAAGTTATCAAAATTTTTATGTTTGGCGTTCCGGAATCGACCTTATCTCAGGCTGAAAATGCGTTTTCTGCATTGTGCCATAACTTTGGAGAGAAGCTTCAGTACATGAAATTTTCACCACCGTCTATAGCAGAAAGGGTCTTTCTAGTAGGTTCACATCAAATCTAAGATATCTGAAGTGTTTTTCCAAAGTTATCAACATTTTTATGTTTGGCGTTCTGGAACCCACCTTATCTCAGGCTGAAAACGCGTTTTCTGCATTGTGCCTTAACTTTTCAGGGGAGCTTGAGTACATGGAATTTTCACCTCCCACTATAACAGAAAGGGTCCTTCTAGTAGTTGCACATCAACTCTAAGCTGTCTGAAGTGTTTTTCCAAAGTTATCAACATTTTTATGTTTGGCGTTCCGGAACCCACCTTATCACTGGCTGAAAACGCGTTTTCTGCATTGTGCCTTTACTTTTCTGGGGAGCTTCAGAACATGGAACTTTCACCTCCCACTATAACAGAAAGGGTCTTTCTAGTCGTTGTACATCAAATCTAAGCTGTCTGAAGTGTTTTTCGAAAGTTATCAACATTTTTATGGTTGGCGTTCCGGAATCGACCTTATCTCTGGCTGAAAACGCGTTTTCTGCATTGTGCCATAACTTTGCATGGATGCTTCCGAACATGAAATTTTCACGTCCCACTATCGCAGAAAGGGTCTTTCTAGTAGTTGCACATCAAATGTAAGCTGTCTGAAGTGTTTTTCCAAAGTTATCAACATTTTTATGTTTGGTGTTCCGGAACCCACGTTATCTCAGGCTGAGAGCGCGTTTTCTGCATTGTGCCATAACTTTGCAGGGAAGTTTCAGAACATGACATTTTCACCTCCCAATATAGCAGAAAGGGTTTTTCTAGTAGTTGCACATCAAATCTAAGCTGTCTGAAGTGTTTTTCCAAAGTTATCAACACTTTTATGTTTGGCGTTCCGGAATCGACCTTATCTCAGACTGAAAACGCCTTTTACGCATTGTGCCATAACTTTGCAGGGAAGCTTCAGAACATAAAATTTTATTTTCACCTCCCACTATAGCAGAAATGGTCTTTCGAGTAGTTGCACATCAAATCTAAGCTGTCTGAAATGTTTTTCCAAACTTATCAACATTTTTATGTTTGGCGTTCTGGAACCCACCTTATCTCAGGCTGAAAACGTGTTTTCTGCATTGTGCCATAACTTTGCAGGGAAGCTTCAGAACATCAAATTTTCACCTCCAACTATAGCAGAAAGGGTCTTTCTAGTAGTTGCACATCAAATCTAAGCGGTCTGAAGTGTTTTTCCAACATTATCAATATTATTATATTGCCGTTCCGGAACCCACCTTATCTCAGGCTGAAAACGCGTTTTCTGCATTTTGCCATAACTTTGCAAGGAAGCTTCAGAGCATGAAATTTTCACATCCCACAATAGCAGAAATGGTCTTTCTAGTAGGTGCACATCAAATGAAAGCTGTCTGAAGTGTTTTTTCCAAAGTTATCAACATTTTTATGTTAGGCGTCCCAGAACCCACCTTATCTCAGACTGAATACGTCTTTCTTTCTTTGTGCCATAACTTTGCAGGGAAGCTTCAGAACATGAAATTTAAACCTCCCACAATAGCATAAAGGGTCTTTCTAGTAGTTGCACATCAAATCGAAGCTGTCTGAAGTGTTTTTCCAAAGTTATCAACATTTTTATTCTTGGCGTTCCGGAACCCATCTTATCTCTGGCTGAAAATGCGTTTTCTGCATTCTGCCATAACTTTGCAGGGAAGCTTCAGAACATGAAATTTTCACCTCCCACTAAAGCAGAAAGGATTTGTCTAGTAGTTGCACATCAAATCTAAGCGGTCTGAAGTGTTTTTCCAAAGGTATCAACATTTTTATGTTTGCCGTTCCGAAATCGACCTTATTTCAGGCTGAAATGGCGTTTTCTGCATTGTGCCATAAATTTGGAGGGAAGCTTCAGAACATGAAAATTTCACCTCCCACTATAGCAGAAAGGGTCTTTCGAGTAGTTGCACATCAAATCTAAGCTGTCTGAAGTGTTTTTCCAAAGTTATCAACATTTTTATGTTTGGCGTCCCAGAACCTGCCTTGTCTCAGGCTGAAAACGTGTTTCTTTCTTTGTGCCATAACTTCTCAGGGAAGCTTCAGAACATGACATTTTCACCTCCGACTATAGCACAAAGGGTCTTTCTAGTATTTGCACATCAAATCTAAGCTGTCTGAAGTGTTTTTCAAAAGTTATCAACTGTTTTATGTTTGGCGTTCCGGAATCCCCCTTATCTCAGGCTGAAAACGCGTTGTCTGCATTGTGCCATAACTTTGCATGAAAGCTTCCGAACATGAAATTTTAACCTCCCACTATAGCAGAAAGGGTCTTTTTAGTACTTGCACATCAAATCTAAGCTGTCTGAAGTGTTTTTCCAAAGCGATCAACATTTTTATGTTTGGCGTTCGGGAATCGACCTTTTCTCAGGCTCAAAATGCGTTTTCTGCATTGTGCCATAACTTTGCCGAGAAGCTTCAGATCATGACATTTTCACCTCCCACTATAGCACAAAGCGTCTTTCTAGTGGTTGCACATCAAATCTAAGCTGTCTGAAGTGTTTTCCCAAAGTAATCAACATTTTTATGTTTGGCGTTCCGGAACCGACCTGGTCTCAGGTTGAAAATGCGTTTTCTGCATTGTGCCATAACTTTGCAGAGAAGCTTCAAACATTAAATTTTCACCTCCCACTATAGCAGAAACGGTCTTTCTAGTAGTTGAACATCAAATGTAAGCTGTCTGAAGTGTTTTTCCAAAGTTATCAACATTTTAATGTTTGGCGTTCCGGAACCCACCTTATCTCAGGCTGAAAACGCGTTTCCTGCATTGTTCCTTAACTTTGCAGGGAAGCATCAGAACATGAAAATTTCAGCTCCCACTATGACAAACATCGTCTTTCTAATAGTTGCACATCAAATCTAATCTGTCTGAAGTGTTTTTCGAAAGTTATCAACATTTTTATGTTTGGCGTTCCGGAACCCACCTTATCTCAGGCTGAAAATGCGTTTTCTGCATTGTGCCATAACTTTGAAGGAAAGCTACAGAACATGAAAGTTTCACCTCCCACTATAGCAGAAAGGGTCTTTCTAGTAGTTGCACTTCAAATATAAGCTGTCTGAAATGTTTTTTCCAAAATTATCAACATTTTTATGTTTGGCGTTCCGGAACCCACCTTAACTCAGGCTGAAAACGCGTTTTCTGCATTGTGCCATAACTTTGCAGGGAAGCTTCAGAACACGAAATTTTAACCTCCCAATGTAGCAGAAAGGGTCTTTCTAGTAGTTGCACATCATATCTAAGCTGTCTGAAGTGTTTTTCCAAAGTTATCAACATTTTTATGTTTGGCGTTCCGGAACCCACCTTATCTCAGGCTAAAAACGCGTTTTCTGCATTGTTCCTTAACTTTGCAGGGAAGCATCAGAACATGAAATTTTCAGCTCCCACTATGACAAACATGGTCTTTCTAATAGTTGCACATCAAATCTAAGCTGTCTGAAGTGTTTTTCCAAAGTTATAAACATTTTTATGTTTGGCGTTCCGGAACCCACCTTATCTCAGGCTGAAAACGCGTTTTCTGCATTGTGCCATAACTTTGATGGAAAGCTTCAGAACATGAAAGTTTCACGTCCCACTCTAGCAGTAAGGGTCTTTCTAGTAGTTGCACATCAAATCTAAGCTGTCTGAAGTGTTTTTCCAAAGTTATCAACATTTTTATGTTTGGCGTTCCGGAACCCACCTTATGTCAGGCTGAAAACGCGTTTTCTGCTTAATGCCATAACTTTGCAGTGAAGCTTCAGAACATGAAATTTTCAACTCGCACTATAACAGACAGGGTCTTTGTAGTCGTTGCACATCAAATCTAAGCTGTCTGAAGTGTTTTTCGAAAGTTATCAACATTTTTATGTTTGGCGTTCCGGAACCCACCTTGTCTCAGGCTGAAAACGCGTTTTCTGCATTGTGCTATAACTTTGAAGGAAAGCTTCTGAACATGAAAGTTTCACCTCCCACTATAGCAGAAAGGGTCTTTCTAGTAGTTACACATCAAATCTAAGCTGTCTGAAGTGTTTTTCCAAAGTTATCAACATTTTTATGTTTGGTGTTCCGGAACACACCTTATCTCTGGCTGAAAACGCGTTTTCTGCATTGTGCCATAACTTTGCAGGGACGCTTCAGAACATGAAATTTTAACCACCCACTGTAGCAGAAAGGCTCTTTCTAGTAGTTGCACATCAAATCTCAGCTGTCTGAAGTGTTTTTCCAAAGTTATCAACATTTTTATGTTTGGCGTTCCGGAATCAACCTTATCTCAGGCTGAAAACGCATTTTCTGCATTGTGCCATAACTTTGCAAGGCAGCTTCAGAACATGAAATTTTCACCACCCACTATAGCAGAAAGGGTCTTTCTAGTAGTTGCACATCAAATCTAAGCTGTCTGAAGTGTTTTTCCAAAGTTATCAACATTTTTATGTTTGGCGTTCCGGAACCCACCTTATCTCAGGCTGAAAACGCGTTTTGTGCATTGTGCCATAACTTCTCAGGGAAGCTTCAGAAAATGAAATTTTCACCTCCCACTATAGCAGAAAGGGTCTTTCTAGTAGTTGCACATCAAATCTAAGCTGTAAGAAGTTTTTTTCCAAAGTTATCAACATTTTTATGTTTGGCGTTCCGGAATCAACCTTATCTCAGGCTGAAAACGCGTTTTCTGCATTGTGCCATAACTTTGCAAGGAAGTTTCAGAACATGAAATTTTCACCTCCCACTATAGCATAAAGGGTCTTTCTTGTAGTTGCACATCAAATCTAAGTAGTCTGAAGTGTTTTTCGAAAGCTATCAACATTTTTTAGGTTGGCGTTCCAGAAACGACCTTATCTCGGGCTGAAAACGTGTTTTACGCATTGTCCCATAACCTTCCAGTGAAGCTTCAGAACATGAAATTTTGACGTCCCACTATGGCAGAAAGGGCCTTTCTAGTAGTTGCACATCAAATCTAAGCTGTCTGAAGTGTTTTTCCAAAGTTATAAACATTTTTATGTTTGGCGTTCCGGAACCCACCTTATCTCAGGCTGAAAACGCGTTTTCTGCATTGTGCCATAACTTTGCAGGGAAGCATCAGAACATGAAATTTTCAACTCCCACTATAACAGACAGGGTCCTTCTAGTAGTTGCACATCAAATCTAAGCTGTCTGAAGTGGTTTTCCAAAGTCATCAACATTTTTATGTTTGGCGTTCCGGAAGCAACCTTTTTTCAGGCTGAAAACGCGTTTTCTGCATTGTGCCATAACTTTGCAGGGAAGCTTCAGAACATGAAATTTTCACCTCCCACAATAGCAGAAAGGGTCTTTCTAGTAGTTGCACATCAAATCTAAGCTGTCTGAAATGTTTTTTCCAAAGTTATCAACATTTTTATGTTTGGCGTTCCGGAACCCACATTATCTCGGGCTGAAAACGCGTTTTCTGCATTGTGCCATAACTTTGCAGGGAAGCTACAGAACATGAAAGTTTCACCTCCCACTATAGCAGAAAGGGTCTTTCTAGTAGTTGCACTTCAAATATAAGCTGTCTGAAATGTTTTTTCCAAAATTATCAACATTTTTATGTTTGGCGTTCCGGAACCCACCTTAACTCAGGCTGAAAACGCGTTTTCTGCATTGTGCCATAACTTTGCAGGGAAGCTTCAGAACATGAAATTTTCAGCACCCACTAGAGCAGAAAGGGTCTTTCTAGTAGTTGCACATCAAATCTAAGCTGTCTGAAATGTTTTTTTCCAAAATTATCAACATTTTTATGTTTGGCGTTCCGGAACCCACCTTAACTCAGGCTGAAAACGCGTTTTCTGCATTGTGCCATAACTTTGCAGGGAAGCTTCAGAACACGAAATTTTAACCTCCCAATGTAGCAGAAAGGGTCTTTCTAGTAGTTGCACATCATATCTAAGCTGTCTGAAGTGTTTTTCCAAAGTTATCAACATTTTTATGTTTGGCGTTCCGGAACCCACCTTATCTCAGGCTAAAAACGCGTTTTCTGCATTGTTCCTTAACTTTGCAGGGAAGCTTCAGAACATGAAATTTTCAGCTCCCACTATGACAAACATGGTCTTTCTAATAGTTGCACATCAAATCTAATCTGTCTGAAGTGTTTTTCGAAAGTTATCAACATTTTTATGTTTGGCGTTCCGGAACCCACTTTTTCTCAGGCTGAAAATGCGTTTTCTGCATTGTGCCATAACTTTGATGGAAAGCTTCAGAACATGAAAGTTTCACGTCCCACTCTAGCAGTAAGGGTCTTTCTAGTAGTTGCACATCAAATCTAAGCTGTCTGAAGTGTTTTTCCAAAGTTATCAACGTTTTTATGTTTGGCGTTCCGGAACCCACCTTATGTCAGGCTGAAAACGCGTTTTCTGCTTAATGCCATAACTTTGCAGCGAAGCTTCAGAACATGAAATTTTCAACTCGCAATATAACAGACAGGGTCTTTCTAGTAGTTACACATCAAATCTAAGCTGTCTGAAGTGTTTTTCCAAAGTTATCAAAATTTTTATGTTTGGCGTTCCGGAACCCACCTTATCTCAGGCTGAAAACGCATTTTCTGCATTGTGCCATAACTTTGCAAGGCAGCTTCAGAACATGAAATTTTCACCACCCACTATAGCAGAAAGGGTCTTTCTAGTAGTTGCACATCAAATCTAAGCTGTCTGAAGTGTTTTTCCAAAGTTATCAACATTTTTATGTTTGGCGTTCCGGAACCCACCTTATCTCAGGCTGAAAAGGCGGTTTCTGCATTGTTCCTTAACTTTGCAGGGAAGCTTCAGAACATGACATTTTAACCTCCCACTGTAGCAGAAAGGGTCTTTCTAGTAGTTGCACATCAAATCTAAATTGTCTGAAGTGTTTTTCGAAAGCTATCAACATTTTTTAGGTTGGCGTTCCGGAAACGACCTTATCTCGGGCTGAAAACGCGTCTTCTGCATTGTGCCATAACTTTGCAGGGAAGCTTCAGAACATGAAATTTTAACCTCCCACTATAGCAGAAAGGGTCTTTCAAGTCGTTGCACATCAAATCTAAGCTGTCTGAAGTGTTTTTCCAAAGTTATAAACATTTTTATGTTTGGCGTTCCGGAACCCACCTTATCTCAGGCTGAAAACGCGTTTTCTGCATTGTTCCTTAACTTTGCAGGGAAGCTACAGAACATGAAATTTTCAACTCCCACTATAACAGACAGGGTCTTTCTAGTAGTTGCACATCAAATCTAAGTTGTCTGAAGTGTTTTTCGAAAGCTATCAACATTTTTTAGGTTAGCGTTCCGGAAACGACCTTATCTCGGGCTGAAAACGCGTTTTCTGCATTGTGCCATAACTTTGCAGTGAAGCTTCAGAACATGAAATTTTCACCTCCCACTATAGCAGAAAGGGTCTTTCTAGTCGTTGCACATTAAATCTAAGCTGTCTGAAGTGTTTTTCCAAAGTTATCAACATTTTTACGTTTGCCGCTCCGGAACCCACCTTATCTCAGGCTGAAAACGCGTTTTCTGCATTGTTCCTTAACTTTGCAGGGAAGCATCAGAACATGAAATTTTCGGCTCCCACTATGACAAACAGGGTCTTTCTAATAGTTGAACATCAAATCTAATCTGTCTGAAGTGTTTTTCGAAAGTTATCAACATTTTTACATTTGCCGCTCCGGAAACCACATTATCTCGGGCTGAAAACGCGTTTTCTGCATTGTGCCATAACTTTGCAGGGAAGCTTCAGAACATGAAATTTTAACCTCCCACTGCAGCAGAAAGGGTCTTTCTAGTCGTTGCACATTAAATCTAAGCTGTCTGAAGTGTTTTTCGAAAGCTATCAACATTTTTTAGGTTGGCGTTCCAGAAACGACCTTATCTCGGGCTGAAAACGCGTTTTCTGCATTGTGCCATAACTTTGCAGGGAAGCTTCAGAACATGAAATTTTAACCTCCCACTATAGAAGAAATGGTCTTTCAAGTCGTTGCACATCAAATCTAAGCTGTCTGAAGTGTTTTTCCAAAGTTATAAACATTTTTATGTTTGGCGTTCCGGAACCCACCTTATCTCAGGCTGAAAACGCGTTTTCTGCATTGTTCCTTAACTTTGCAGGGAAGCATCAGAACATTAAATTTTCAGCTCCCACTATGACAAACAGGTTCTTTCTAATAGTTGCACATCAAATCTAATCTGTCTGAAGTGTTTTTCGAAAGTTATCAACATTTTTACGTTTGGCGTTCCGGAACCCACCTTATGTCAGGCTGAAAACACGTTTTCTGCATTGTTCCTTAACTTTGCAGGGAAGCTTCAGAACATGAAATTTTAACCTCCCACTATAGCAGAAAGGGTCTTTCAAGACGTTGCACATCAAATCTAAGCTGTCTGAAGTGTTTTTCCAAAGTTATCTACATTTTTATGTTTGACGTTCCGAAATCGACCTCATCTCAGGCTGAAAATGCGTTTTCTGCATTGTGCCATAACTTTGCAGGGAAGCTTCAGAACATCAAATTTTCACATCCCACTATAGCAGAAAGGGTCTTTCTAGTAGTTGCACATCAAATCTAAGTTGTCTGAAGTGTTTTTTGAAAGCTATCAACATTTTTTAGGTTAGCGTTCCGGAAACGACCTTATCTCGGGCTGAAAACGCGTTTTCTGCATTGTGCCATAACTTTGCAGGGAAGCTTCAGAACATGAAATTTTCAACTCCCACTATAACAGACAGGGTCTTTCTAGTAGTTGCACATCAAATCTAAGCTGTCTGAAGTGTTATTCCAAAGTTATCAACATTTTTATGTTTGGCGTTCCGGAACCCACCTTATCTCTGGCTGAAAATGCATTTTATGCTTTGTGCCATAACTTTGCAGGGAAGCTTCAGAAAATGAAATTTTCACCTCCCACTATAGCAGAAAGGGTCTTTCTCGTAGTTGCACATCAAATCTAAGCTGTCTGAAATGTTTTTTCCAAAGTTATCAACATTTTTATGTTTGGCGTTCCGTTACCCACCTTTTCTCAGGCTGAAAACGCGTTTTCTGCATTGTGCCATAACTTTGACGGAAAGCTTCAGAACATGAAAGTTTCACCTCCCACTATAGCAGAGTAAGTCTTTTTAGTAGTTACACATCAAATCTAAGCTGTCTGAAGTGTTTTTCCAAAGTTATCAACATTTTTATGTTTGCCGTTCCTGAACCCACCTTATCTCTGGCTGAAAACGCGTTTTCTGCTTTATGCCATAACTTTGCTGGGAATCTTCAGAACATGAAATTTTCACCTCCCACTATAGCAGAAAGGGTCTTTCTAGTAGTTACACATCAAATCTAAGCTGTCTGAAGTGTTATTCCAAAGTTATCAACATTTTTATGTTTGGCGTTCCGGAACCCACCTTATCGCAGGCTGAAAACGCGTTTTCTGCATTGTGCCATAACTTTGACGGAAAGCTTCAGAACATGAAAGTTTCACCTCCCACTATAGCAGAAAGAGTTTTTTTAATAGTTACACATCAAATCTAAGCTGTCTGAAGTATTTTTCCAAAGTTATCAACATTTTAATGTTTGGCGTTCCTGAACCCACCTTATCTCTGGCTGAAAACGCGTTTTCTGCTTTATGCCATAACTTTGCTGGGAATCTTCAGAACATGAAAGTTTCACCTCCCACTATAGCAGAAAGGGTCTTTCTAGTAGTTGCACATCAAATCTAAGCTGTCTGAAGTGTTTTTCGAAAGTTATCAACATTTTTGTGTTTGGCGTTCCGGAATCGACCTTATCTCAGGCTGAAAACGCGTTTCACGCATTGTCCCATAACTTTCCAGGGAAGCTTCAGAACATGAAATTTTGACCTCCCACTATAGCAGAAAGGGTCTTTCTAGTAGTTGCACATCAAATCTAAGCTGTCGAAAGTGTTTTTGCAAAGTTATCAACATTTTTATGTTTGGCGTTTCGGAATCGACCTTATCTCAGTCTGAAAACGCGTTTTACATATTTTGCCATAACTTTGAAGGAAAGCTTAAGAACATGAAATTTTAACATCCCACTATAGCAGAAATGGTCTTTCTAGTAGTTGCACATCAAATCTAAGCTGTCTGAAGTGTTTTTGCAAAGTTATCAACATTTTTATGTTTGGCGTTCCGGAATCAACCTTATCTCAGGCTGAAAACGCGTTTTACGCATTGTGCCATAACTTTGCAGGGAAGCTTCAGAACATGAAATGTTCGCCTCCCACTATAGCAGAAAGGGTCTTTCTAGTAGTTGCAGAGCAAATCTAAGCTGTCTGAAGTGTTTTTCCAAAGTTATCAACATTTTTATGTTTGGCGTTCTGGAACCCACCTTATCTCAGGCTGAAAACGCGTTTTCTGCATTGTGCCATAACTTTGCAGGGAGACTTCAGAACATGACATTTTCTCCTCCCACTATAGCAGAAAGGGTATTTCTAGTAGTTGCACATCAAATCTAAGTTGTCTGAAGTGTTTTTCCAAAGTTATCAACATTCTTATGTTTGGCGTTCCGGAACCCACCTTATTTCAGCCTGAAAACGCGTTTTACATATTTTGCCATAACTTTGCAGGGAAGCTTTAGAACATGAAATTTTCACCTCCCACTAGAGCAGAAAGGATATTTCTAGTAGTTGCACAACAAACTAAGCTGTCTGAAGTGTTTTTCGAAAGTTATCAACATTTTTATGCTTGGCGTTCCGGAATCGACCTTATCTCAGGATGAAAAATCGTTTTCTGCATTGTCCCATAACTTTGCAGGGAAGCTTCAGAACATGAAATTTTCTCCTCCCACTATAGCAGAAAGGGTCTTTCTAGTAGTTGCACATCAAATCTAAGCTGTCTGTAGAGTTTTTCCTGAGTTATCAACATTTTTATGTTTGGTGTTCTGGAAACCACCTTATCTCAGGCTGAAAACAGGTTTTCTGCATAGTGCCATGACTTTGCAGGGAAGCTTCAGAACATGAAATTTTCACCTCCCACTATAGCAGAAAGGGTCTTTCTCGTAGTTGCACATCAAATCTAAGCTGTCTGAAGTGTTTTTCGAAAGTTTTCAACATTTTTATGTTTGGTGTTCCTGAATCGACCTTTTCTCAGGCTGAAAACACATTTTACACATTGTGCCATAACTTTGCAGGAAAGCTTCAGAACATGAATTTTTCACCTCCCACTATAGCAGAAAGGGTCTTTCTAGTAGTTGCACATCAAATCTAAGCTGTCTGTAGTGTTTTTCCAAAGTTATCTACATTTTGATGTTTGGCGTTCCGGAATCGACCTTATCTGAGGCTGAAAACGCGTTTTCTGCATTGTGTCATAACTTTGCAGGGAAGCTTTAGAACATGAAATTTTCACCTCCCACTATATCAGAAAGGGTATTTCTAATAGTTGCACATCAAATCTAAGTAGTCTGAAGTGTTTTTCCAAAGTTATCAACATTCTTATGTTTGGCGTTTCGGAATCAACCTTATCTCAGACTGAAAACGTGTTTTCTGCATTGTGCCATAACTTTGCAGGGAAACTTAAGAACATGAAATTTTCACTGCCAACTATAGCAGAAAGGTTCTTTCTAGTAGTTGCACATCAAATCTAAGCTGTTTGAAGTGTTTTTCCAAAGTTAACACCATTCTTATGTTTGGCGTTACAGAAACAACCTTATCTCAGGCTGAAAACGCGTTTTACACAATTTGCCATAACTTTGCAGGAAAGCTTCAGAACATGAAATTTTTACCTCCCACTATAGCAGAAAGGGTCTTTCTAGTAGTTGCACATCAAATGTAAGCTGTCTGAAGTGTTTTTCCAAAGTTATCAACATTCTTATGTTTGTCGTTCCGGAATCAACCTTATCTCAAGCTGAAAACGCGTTATACGCAATTTGCCATAACTTTGCAGGAAAGTTTCAGAACATGAAATTTTCACCTCCAACTATAGCAGAAAGGGTATTTCTAATAGTTGCACATCAAATCTAAGCTGTCTGTAGAGTTTTTCCTGAGTTATCAACATTTTTTTGTTTGGCGTTCTGAAATCAACCTCATCTCAGGCTGAAAACGCGTTTCACGCATTGTGCCATAACTTTGCAGGGAAGGTTCAGAACATGATATTTTCACCTCCCACTATAGCAGAAAGGGTCTTTCTCGTAGTTGCACATCAAATCTAAGCTGTCTGAAGTGTTTTTCGAAAGTTTTCAACATTTTTATGTTTGGTGTTCCTGAATCGACCTTATCTCAGGCCGAAAACGCGTTTTCTGCATTGTGCCATAACTTTGCAAGGCAGCTTCAGAACATGACATTTTCACCTCCCACTATAGCAGAAAGGGTCTTTCCAGTAGTTGTACATCAAATCTAAGCTGTCTGATGTGTTGTTCCAAAGTTATCAACATTTTTATGTTTGGCATTCCGGAACTCACCTTATCTCACGCTTAAAACGCGTTTTCTGCATTGTGCCATAACTTTGCAGGGAAGCTTTAGAACATGAAATTTTCATCTCCCACTTCAGCAGAAAGGGTCTTTCTAGTAGTTGCACATCAAATCTAAGCTGTCTGTAGAGTTTTTCCGGAGTTATCAACATTTTTATCTTTGGCGTTCTGAAATCAACCTCATCTCAGGCTGAAAACGGGTTTTACGCATTGTGCCATAACTTTGCAGGGAAGTTTCAGAACATGATATTTTCACCTCCCACTATAGCAGAATGGGTGTTTCTCGTAGTTGCACATCAAATCTAAACTGTCTGAAGTGTTTTTCCAAAGTTATCAACATTTTTATGTTTGGCGTTCTGGAACCCACCTTATCTCAGGCTGAAAACGCGTTTTCTGCATTGTTCCATAACTTTGCAGGGCGACTTCAGAACATGAAATTTTCTCCTCCCACTATATCAGAAAGGGTATTTCTCGTAGTTGCACATTAAATCTAAGCTGTCTGAAGTGTTTTTCCAAAGTTATCAACATTTTTATGTTTGGCGTTCTGGAAACCACCTTATCTCAGGCTGAAAACAGGTTTTCTGCATTGTGCCATGACTTTGCAGGGAGGCTTCAGAACATGAAATTTTCACCTCCCACTATAGCAGAAAGGGTCTTTCTCGTAGTTGCACATCAAATCTAAGCTGTCTGAAGTGTTTTTCGAAAGTTTTCAACATTTTTATGTTTGGTGTTCCTGAATCGACCTTTTCTCAGGATGAAAACGCATTTTACACATTGTGCCATAACTTTGCAGGAAAGCTTCAGAACATGAAATTTTCACCTCCCACTATAGCAGAAAGGGTCTTTCTAGTAGTTGCACATCAAATCTATGCTGTCTGAAGTGTTTTTCCAAAGTTATCAACATTTTGATGTTTGGCGTTCCGGAATCGACCTTATCTGAGGATGAAAACGCGTTTTCTGCATTGTGCCAAAACTTTGTAGGTAAGCTCCAGAACATGAAATTTTCACCTCCCACTATAGCAGAAAGGGTCTTTCTAGTAGTTGCACATCAAATCTAAGCTGTTTGAAGTGTTTTTCCAAAGTTATCAACATTTTTATGTATGGCGTTCCGGAATCGACCTTATCTCAGGCTGAAAACGCGTTTTACGCATTGTGCCATAACTTTGCAGGAAAGCTTCAGAACATGAAATTTTCACCTCCCACTATACCAGAAAGGGTCTTTCTAGTACTTGCACATCAAATCTAAGCTGTCTGAAGTGTCTTTCCAAAGTTATCAACATTTTTATGTTTGGCGTTCCGGAATCAACCTTATCTCAGGCTGAAAACGCGTTTTCTGCATTGTGCCATAACTTTGCAAGGAAGTTTCAGAACATGAAATTTTAACCTCCCACTATAGCATAAAGGGTCTTTCTAGTAGTTGCACATCAAATCTAAGCTGTCGAAAGTGTTTTTCCAAAGTTTTCAACATTTTTATGGTTGGCGTTTCGGAATCGACCTTATCTCAGCCTGAAAACGCGCTTTACATATTTTGCCATAACTTTTCAGGGAAGCTTCAGAACATGACATTTTCACCTCCCACTATAGCAGAAAGGGTCTTTCTAGTAGTTGCACATCAAATCTAAGCTGTCTGAAGTGTTTTTCCAAAGTTATCAACATTTTTATGTTTGGCGTTCTGGAACCCACCTTATCTCAGGATGAAAACGAGTTTTCTGCATTGTGCCATAACTTTGCAGGGAGACTTCAGAACATGAAATTTTCTCCTCCCACTATAGCAGAAAGGGTATTTCTAGTAGTTGCACATCAAATCTAAGCTGTCTGAAGTGTTTTTCGAAAGTTTTCAACATTTTGATGTTTGGTGTTCCTGAATCGACCTTATCTCAGGCCGAAAACGCGTTTTCTGCATTGTGCCATAACTTTGCAGGGAAGCTTCAGAACATGAAAATTTCACCTCCCACTATAGCAGAAAGGGTCTTTCGAGTAGGTGCACATCAAATCAAAGCTGTTTGAAGTGTTTTTCCAAAGTTATGAACACTTTTATGTTTGGCGTTCCGGAATCGACCTTATCTCAGGCTGAAAACACGATTTACGCATTCTGCCATAACTTTGCAGGGAAGCTTCAGAACATGAAATTTTTACCTCCCACTATAGCAGAAACGGTCTTTCTAGTAGTTGCACATCAAATCTAAGCTGTCTGTATAGTTTTTCCAAAGTTATCAACATTTTTATGTTTGGCGATTTGAAATCAACCTCATCTCAGGCTGAAAATGCGTTTAACGCATTGTGCCATAACTTTGCAGGGAAGCTTAAGAACATGAAATTTTCACCTCCCACTAGAGCAGAAAGGGTATTTCTAGTAGTTGCACATCAAATCTAAGCTGTCTGAAGCGTTTTTCGAAAGTTATCAACATTTTTATGTTTGGCGTTCCGGAATCGACCTTATCTCAGGATGAAAAATCGTTTTCTGCATTGTCCCATAACTTTGCACGGAAGCTTCAGAACATGAAATGTTCATCTCCCACTATAGCAGAAAGGGTCTTTCTAGTAGTTGCACATCAAATCTAAGCTGTCTGTAGTGTTTTTCGAAAGTTCTCAACATTTTTATGTTTGGCGTTCCGGAACCCCCCTTATCTCAGGCTGAAAACGCGTTTTCTGCATTGTGCCATAACTTTGCAGGGAAGCTTCAGAACATGAAATTTTAACCTCCCACTGTAGCAGAAAGGGTCTTTCCAGTAGTTGCACATCAAATCTAAGCTGTCTGAAGTGTTTTTCCAAAGTTATCAACATTTTTTCGTTTGGCATTCCGGAATCGACCTTATGTCAGGCTGAAAACGCGTTTTACGCATTGTGCCATAACGTTGCAGGGAAGCTTCAGAACATAACATTTTCACCTCCCACAATAGCCGAAAGGGTCTTTCTAGTAGTTGCACATCATATCTAAGCTGTCTGAAGTGTTTTTCCAAAGTTATCAACATTTTTATGTTTGGTGTTCCGGAACCCACCTTATCTCAGGCTGAAAACAGGTTTTCTGCATTGTGCCATAACTTTGCAGGGAAGCTTCAGAACATGAAATTTTCACGTCCCACTATAGCAGAATGGGTCTTTCTAGTAGTTGCACATCAAATCTTAGCTGTCTGAAGTGTTTTTCTAAAGTTCTCAACATTTTTATGTTTGGCGTTCTGAAATCAACCTCATCTCAGGCTGAAAACGCGTTTCACGCATTGTGCCATAACTTTGCAGGGAAGCTTCAGAAAATGAAATTTTAACCTCCCACTATAGCAGAAAGGGTCTTTCTAGTAGTTGCACATCAAATCTAAGCTGTCGAAAGTGTTTTTGCAAAGTTATCAACATTTTTATGTTTGGCGTTTCGGAATCGACCTTATCTCCGGCTGAAAACGTGTTTTCTGCATTGTGCCATAACTTTGCAGGGAAGCTTCACAACATGAAATTTTAACCTTCCATTATAGCAGAAAAGGTCATTCTAGTAGTTGCACATCAAATCTAAGCTGTCTTGAAGTGTTTTACTAAAGTTATCAACATTTTTATGTTTGGCGTTCCGGAACCCACCTTATCTCAGTCTGAAAACGCGTTTTACATATTTTGCCATAACTTTGCCGGGAAGCTTCAGAACATGAAATTTTCACGTCCCACTATAGCAGAAAGGGTCGTTCTAGTAGTTGCATATCAAATCTAAGCTGTCTGAAGCGTTTTTCGAAAGTTATCAACATTTTTATGTTTGGCGTTCCGGAATCGACCTTATCTCAGGATGAAAAATCGTTTTCTGCATTGTCCCATAACTTTGCAGGGAAGCTTCAGAACATGAAATGTTCATCTCCCACTATAGCAGAAAGGGTCTTTCTAGTAGTTGCACATCAAATCTAAGCTGTCTGAAGTGTTTTTCCAAAGTTATCAACATTTTTTTGTTTGGCATTCCGGAATCGACCTTATGTCAGGCTGAAAACGCGTTTTACGCATTGTGCCATAACTTTGCAGGGAAGCTTCAGAACATGAAATTTTCACGTCCCACTATAGCAGAAAGGGTCTTTCTCGTAGTTGCACATCAAATCTAAGCTGTCTGAAGTGTTTTTCGAAAGTTTTCAACATTTTTATGTTTGGTGTTCCTGAATCGACCTTATCTCAGGCCGAAAACGCGTTTTCTGCATTGTGCCATAACTTTGCAGGGAAGCTTCAGAACATGAAAATTTCACCTCCCACTATAGCAGTAAGGGTCTTTCTAGTAGTTGCACATCAAATCTAAGCTGTCGAAAGTGTTTTTGCAAAGTTATCAACATTTTTATGTTTGGCGTTCTGGAACCCACCTTATCTCAGGCTGAAAACGCGTTTTCTGCATTGTGCCATAACTTTGCAGGGAGACTTCAGAACATGAAATTTTCTCCTCCCACTATAGCAGAAAGGGTATTTCTAGTAGTTGCACATCAAATCTAAGTTGTCTGAAGTGTTTTTCCAAAGTTATCAACATTCTTATGTTTGGCGTTCCGGAACCCACCTTATTTCAGCCTGAAAACGCGTTTTACATATTTTGCCATAACTTTGAGGGAAGCTTCAGAACATGAAATTTTAACATCCCACTATAGCAGAAAGGGTATTTCTAGTAGTTGCACATCAAATCTAAGTTGTCTGAAGTGTTTTCCCAAAGTTATCAACATTTTTATGTTGTCCGTTCCAGAATCGACCTTATCTCAGGCTGAAAACGCGTTTTCTGCATTGTGCCATAACTTTGCAGGGAAGCTTCAGAACATGAAATTTTCACCTCCCACTATAGCAGAAAGGGTCTTTCTAGTAGTTGCACATTAAATCTAAGCTGTCTGAAGTGTTTTTCGAAAGTTATCAACATTTTTATGTTTGGCGTTCCGGAATCGACCTTATCTCAGGATGAAAATGCGTTTTCTGCATTGTCCCATAACTTTCCAGGTAAGCTTCAGAACATGAAATTTTGACCTGCCACTATACCAGAAAGGTTCGTTGTAGTAGTTGCACATCAAATCTAAGCTGTCTGAAGTGTTTTTCCAAAGTTATCTACATTTTTATGTTTGGCGTTCCAGAATCAACATTATCTCAGGCTGAAAATGCATTTTCTGCATTGTGCCATAACTTTGCAAGGAAGCTTCAGAACATGAAATTTTCACCTCCCACTACAGCTGAAAGGGTCTTTCTCGTAGTTTCACATCAAATCTAAGCTGTCTGAAGTGTTTTTCGAAAGAAATCAACATTTTTATATTTGGCGTTCCAGAATCGACCTTATCTCAGGCTGAAAACGCGTTGTCTGCATTGTGCCATAACTTTGCATGGAAGCTTCCGAACATGAAATTTTAAGCTCCCACTATTGCAGAAAGTGTCTTTCTAGTAGTTGCACATCAAATCAAAGCTGTCTGAAGTGTTTTTCGGAAGTTATCACCATTTTTATGTTTGGCGTTCCAGAATCGACCTTATCTCTGGCTGAAAACGCGTTGTCTGCATTGTGCCATAACTTTGCATGGACGCTTCCGAACATGAAATTTTAAGCTCCCACTATAGCAGAAAGGGTCTTTCTAGTTGTTGCACATCAAATCTAAGCTGTCTGAAGTGTTTATCGAAAGTTATCAACATTTTTATGTTTGGCGTTACGGAATCGACCTTATCTCAGGATGAAAAATCGTTTTCTGCATTGTCCCATAACTTTGCAGGGATGATTCAGAACATGAAATTTTCTCGTCCCACTATAGCAGAAAGGGTCTTTCTAGTATTTGCACATCAAATCTAAGCTGTCTGAAGTGTTTTTCGAAAGTTATCAACATTTTAATGTTTGACGTTCCAGAATCGACATTATCTCAGGCTGAAAACGCGTTGTCTGCATTGTGCCATAACTTTGCATGGAAGCTTCCGAACATGAAATTTTAACCTCCCACTATAGCAGAAAGGGTCTTTCCAGTAGTTGCACAACAAATCTAAGCTGTCTGATGTGTTTTTCCAAAGTTATCAACATTTTTATGTTTGGCGTTCTGAAATCAACCTCATCTCTGGCTGAAAACGCTTTTTACGCATTGTGCCATAACTTTGCAGGGAAGCTTCAGAACATGAAATTTTCACCTCCCACTACAGCAGAAAGGGTCTTTCTAGTAGTTGCACATCAAATCTAAGCTGTCTGAAGTGTTTTTCCAAAGTTATCAACATTTTTATGTATGGCGTTCCGGAATCTACCTTACCTCAGGCTGAAAACGCGTTTTCTGCATTGTGCCATAATTTTGCAAGGAAGCTTCAGAACATGAAATTTTCACCTCCCACCATAGCAGAAAGGGTCTTTCTAGTAGTTGCACATCAAATCTAAGCTGTCTGAAGTGTTTTTCGAAAGTTATCAACATTTTTATGTTTGGCGTTCCAGAATCGACCTTATCTCAGGCTGAAAACGCGTTTTCTGCATTGTGCCATAACTTTGCAGGGAAGCTTCAGAACATGAAATTTTCACATCCCACTATAGCAGAAAGGGTCTTTCTAGTAGTTGCACATCAAATCTAAGCTGTCTGAAGTGTTGTTCGAAAGTTATCAACATTTTTATGTTTGGCGTTCCGGAATCGACCTTATCTCAGGATGAAAAATCGTTTTCTGCATTGTCCCATAACTTTGCAGGGAAGATTCAGAACATGAAATTTTCACGTCCCACTATAGCAGAAAGGGTCTTTCTAGTATTTGCACATCAAATCTAAGCTGTCTGAAGTGTTTTTCGAAAGTTATCAACATTTTTATGTTTGGCGTTCCAGAATCGACCTTATCTCAGGCTGAAAACGCGTTGTCTGCATTGTGCCATAACTTTGCAGGGAAGTTTCAGAACATGAAATTTTAACCTCCCACTATTGCAGAAAGTGTCTTTCTAGTAGTTGCACATCAAATCTAAGCTGTCTGAAGTGTTTTTCCAAAGTTATCAACATTTTTATGTTTGGCGTTCCGGAACCACCTTAACTCAGGCTGAAAACAGGTTTTCTGCATTGTGACATAACTTTGCAGGGAAGCATCAGAACATGAAATTTTCCCGTCCCACTATAGCAGAAAGGGTCTTTCTAGTAGTTGCACATCAAATCTAAGCTGTCTGAAGTGTTTTTCGAAAGTTATCAACATTTTTATGTTTGGCGTTCCCGAATCGACCTTCTCTCAGGCTGAAAACGCGTTTTCTGCATTGTGCCATAACTTTGCATGGAAGCTTCAGAACATGAAATGTTCACCTCCCACTATAGCAGAAAGGGTCTTTCTAGTAGTTGCACATCAAATCTAAGCTGTCTGAAGTGTTTTTCGAAAGTTATCAACATTTTTATGTTTTGCGTTCCAGAATCGACCTTATCTCAGGCTGAAAACGCGTTTTCTGCATCGTGCCATGACTTTGCAGGGAAGCTTCAGAACATGAAATTTTCACATCCCACTATAGCAGAAAGGGTCTTTCTAGTAGTTGCACATCAAATCTAAGCTGTCTGAAGTGTTTTTCGAAAGTTATCAACATTTTTATGTTTGACGTTCCGGAATCGACCTTATCTCAGGATGAAAAATCGTTTTCTGCATTGTCCCATAACTTTGCAGGGAAGATTCAGAACATGAAATTTTCACGTCCCACTATAGCAGAAAGGGTTTTTCTAGTATTTGCACATCAAATCTAAGCTGTCTGAAGTGTTTTTCGAAAGTTATCAACATTTTTATGTTTGGCGTTCCGGAACCCACCTTATCTCAAGCTGAAAACGGGTTTTCTGCATTGTGCCATAACTTTGCAGGGAAGCTTCAGAACATGAAATGTTCACCTCCCACTATAGCAGAAAGGGTCTTTCTAGTAGTTGCACATCAAATCTAAGCTGTCTGAAGTGTTTTCCCAAAGATATCAACATTTTTATGTTTGGCGTTCCGGAATCGACTTTATCTCTGGCTGAAAACGCGTTTTACGCATTGTGCCATAACTTTGCAGGGAAGCTTCAGAACATGAAATGTTCACCTCCCACTATAGCAGAAAGGGTCTTTCTAGTAGTTGCACATCAAATGTTAGCAGTCTGAAGTGTTTTTCCAAAGTTATCAACATTTTTATGTTTGGCGTTCCGGAATCAACCTTATCTCAGACTGAAAAGGTGTTTTCTGCATTGTGCCATAACTTTGCAGGGAAGCTTCAGAACATGAAATTTTCACCTCCCACTATACCAGAACGGGTCTTTCTAGAAGTTGCACATCAAATCTAAGCTGTCTGATGTGTTTTTCCAAAGTTATCAACATTTTTATGTTTGGCGTTCCGGAATCGACCTTATCTCAGGCTGAAAACGCATTTTACGCATTGTGCCATAACATTGCTGGGAAGCATCAGAACATGAAATGTTCACCTCCCACTATAGCAGAAAGGGTCTTTCTAGTAGTTGCACATCAAATCAAAGCTGTCTGAAGTGTTTTCCAAAGTTATCAACATTTTTATGTTTGGCGTTCCGGAACCCACCTTATCTCAAGCTGAAAACGCGTTCTCTGCGTTGTGCCATAACTTTGCAGGGAAGCTTCAGAAAAAGAAATTTTCACCTCCCACTATAGCAGTAAGGGTTTTTCTAGTAGTTGCACATCAAATCTAAGCAGTCTGAAGTGTTTTGCCAAAGTTATCAACATTTTTATGTTTGGCGTTCCGGAATCAACCTTATCTCAGGCTGAAAACGCGTTTTCTGCATTGTGCCATAACTTTGCAGGGAAGCTTCAGAACATGAAATTTTAACCTCCCACTATAGCAGAAAGGTTCTTTCTAGTAGTTGCACATCTAATGTTAGCAGTCTGAAGTGCTTTTCCAAAGTTATGAACATTTTTATGTTTGGCGTTCCGGAATCAACCTTATCTCAGACTGAAAAGGCGTTTTCTGCATTGTGCCATAACTTTGCAGGGAAGCTTCAGAAAATGAAATTTTCACCTCCCACTATACCAGAAAGGGTCTTTCTCGTAGTTGCCCATCAAATCTAAGCTGTCTGAAGTGTTTTTCGAAAGTTATCAACATTTTTATGTTTGGCGTTCCGGAACCCACCTTATCTCAAGCTGAAAACGCGTTTTCTGCGTTGTGCCATAACTTTGCAGGGAAGCTTCAGAAAAAGAAATTTTCACCTCCCACTATAGCAGTAAGGGTTTTTCTAGTAGTTGCACATCAAATCTAACCAGTCTGAAGTGTTTTTCCAAAGTTATCAACATTTTTATGTTTGGCGTTCCGGAATCAACCTTATCTCAGGCTGAAAACGCGTTTTCTGCATTGTGCCATAACTTTGCAGGGAAGCTTTATAACATGAATTTTTCACCTCCCACTATAGCAGAAAGGGTCTTTCTCGTAGTTGCACATCAAATCTAAGCTGTCTGAAGTGTTTTTCGAAAGTTATCAACATTTTTATGTTTGGCGTTCCGGAATCGACCTTATCTCAGGATGAAAATGCGTTTTCTGCATTGTCCCATAACTTTCCAGGGAGGCTTCAGAACATGAAATTTTGACCTCCCACTATAGCAGAAAGGTTCTTTCTAGTAGTTGCACATCAAATCTAAGCTGTCTGAAGTGTTTTTCGATAGTTATCAACATTTTTACGTTTGGCGTTTCGGAACCCACCTCATCTCAGGCTGAAAACGCGTTTTCTGCATTGTGCGATAACTTCTCAGGGAAGCTTCAGGACGTGAAATTTTCACGTCCCACTATAGCAGAAAGGGTCTTTCTAGTAGTTGCACATCAAATCTAAGCTGTCTGAAGAGTTTTTCGAAAGTTATCAACATTTTTATGTTTGGCGTTCTGGAACCCACCTTATCTCAAGCTGAAAACGCGTTTTCTGCATTGTGCCATAACTTTGCAGGGAAGCTTCAGAACACGAAATTTTAACCTCCCACTATAGCAGAAAGGGTCTTTCTAGTAGTTGCACATCAAATGTTAGCAGTCTGAAGTGTTTTACCAAAGTTATGAACATTTTTATGTTTGGCGTTCCGGAATCAACCTTATCTCAGACTGAAAAGGCGTTTTCTGCATTGTGCCATAACTTTGCAGGGAAGCTTTATAACATGAATTTTTCACCTCCCACTATAGCAGAAAGGGTCTTTCTCGTAGTTGCACATCAAATCTAAGCTGTCTGAAGTGTTTTTCGAAAGTTATCAACATTTTTATGTTTGGCGTTCCGGAATCGACCTTATCTCAGGATGAAAATGCGTTTTCTGCATTGTCCCATAACTTTCCAGGGAGGCTTCAGAACATGAAATTTTGACCTCCCACTATAGCAGAAAGGTTCTTTCTAGTAGTTGCACATCAAATCTAAGCTGTCTGAAGTGTTTTTCGATAGTTATCAACATTTTTACGTTTGGCGTTTCGGAACCCACCTCATCTCAGGCTGAAAACGCGTTTTCTGCATTGTGCGATAACTTCTCAGGGAAGCTTCAGGACGTGAAATTTTCACGTCCCACTATAGCAGAAAGGGTCTTTCTAGTAGTTGCACATCAAATCTAAGCTGTCTGAAGAGTTTTTCGAAAGTTATCAACATTTTTATGTTTGGCGTTCTGGAACCCACCTTATCTCAAGCTGAAAACGCGTTTTCTGCATTGTGCCATAACTTTGCAGGGAAGCTTCAGAACACGAAATTTTAACCTCCCACTATAGCAGAAAGGGTCTTTCTAGTAGTTGCACATCAAATGTTAGCAGTCTGAAGTGTTTTACCAAAGTTATGAACATTTTTATGTTTGGCGTTCCGGAATCAACCTTATCTCAGACTGAAAAGGCGTTTTCTGCATTGTGCCATAACTTTGCAGGGAAGCTTCAGAACATGAAATTTTCACCTCCCACTATACCAGAAAGGGTCTTTCTAGAAGTTGCACATCAAATCTAAGCTGTCTGGTGTGTTTTTCCAAAGTTATCAACATTTTTATGTTTGGCGTTCCGGAATCGACCTTATCTCAGGCTGAAAACGCTTTTTACGCATTGTGCCATAACTTTGGAGGGAAGCTTCTGAAAATGAAATTTTCACCTCCCACTATAGCAGAAAGGGTCTTTCTAGTAGTTGCACATCAAATCTAAGCTGTCTGAAGTGTTTTACAAAAGTTATCAACATTTTTATGTTTGGCGTTCCGGAACCCACCTTATCTCAAGCTGTAAACGCGTTTTCTGCATTGTGCCATAACTTTGCAGGGAAGCTTCAGAACATGAAATTTTCACGTCCCACTATAGCAGAAAGGGTCTTTCTAGTAGTTGCCCATCAAATCTAAGCTGTCTGAAGTGTTTTTCGAAAGTTATCAACATTTTTATGTTTGGCGTTCCGGAACCCACCTTATCTCAAGCTGAAAACGCGTTTTCTGCGTTGTGCCATAACTTTGCAGGGAAGCTTCAGAAACAGAAATTTTCACCTCCCACTATAGCAGTAAGGGTTTTTCTAGTAGTTGCACATCAAATCTAACCAGTCTGAAGTGTTTTTCCAAAGTTATCAACATTTTTATGTTTGGCGTTCCGGAATCAACCTTATCTCTGGCTGAAAACGCGTTTTCTGCATTGTGCCATAACTTTGCAAGGAAGCTTTATAACATGAATTTTTCACCTCCCACTATAGCAGAAAGGGTCTTTCTCGTAGTTGCACATCAAATCTAAGCTGTCTGAAGTGTTTTTCGAAAGTTATCAACATTTTTATGTTTGGCGTTCCGGAATCGACCTTATCTCAGGATGAAAATGCGTTTTCTGCATTGTCCCAAACTTTCCAGGGAAGCTTCAGAACATGAAATTTTGACCTCCCACTATAGCAGAAAGGGTCTTTCTAGTAGTTGCACATCAAATCTAAGCTGTCTGAAGTGTTTTTCGATAGTTATCAACATTTTTACGTTTAGCGTTTCGGAACCCACCTTATCTCAGGCTGAAAACGCGTTTTCTGCTTTCTGCCATAACTTCTCAGGGAACCATCAGAAAATGAAATTTTGACCTCCCACTATAGCAAAAAGGGACTTTCTAGAAGTTGCATATCAAATCTATGCCGTCTGAAGTGTTTTTCCAAAGTTATCAACATTTTTATGTTTGGCGTTCCGGAATCGACCTTATCTCAGGCTGAAAACGCGTTTTACGCATTGTGCCATAACTTTGCAGGGAAGCTTCAGAAAATGAAATTTTCACCTCCCACTATAGCAGAAAGGGTTTTTCTAGTAGTTGCACATCAAATCTCAGCTGTCTGAATTGTTTTTCCAAAGTTATCAACATTTTTATGTTTGGCGTTCCGGAACCCACCTTATCTCAAGCTGAAAACGCGTTTTCTGCATTGTGCCATAACTTCGCAGGGAAGCTTCAGAACATGAAATTTTCACGTCCCACTATAGCTGAAAGGGTCTTTCCAGTAGTTGCACATCAAATCTAAGCTGTCTGAAGTGTTTTTCGAAAGTCATCAACATTTTTATGTTTGGCGTTCCAGAATCGACCTTATCTCAGGCTGAAAACGCATTGTCTGCATTGTGCCATAACTTTGCATGGAAGCTTCCGAACATGAAATTTTAACCTCCCACTATAGCAGAAAGGGTGTTTCTAGTAGTTGCACGTCAAATCTAAGCTTTCAGAAGTGTTTTTCCAAAGTTATGAACATTTTTATGTTTGGCGTTCCGGAATCAACCTTATCTCAGGCTGAAAATGCATTTTCTGCCTTGTGCCATAACTTTGCAAGGAAGCTTCAGAACATGAAATTTTCACCACCCACTATACCAGAAAGGGTCTTTCTTGTAGTTGCACATCAAATCTAAGCTGTCTGATGTGTTTTTCCTAAGTTATCAACATTTTTATGTTTGGCGTTCCGGAATCGACCTTATCTCAGGCTGAAAACGCGTTTTACGCATTGTGCCATAACTTTGCAGGGAAGCTTCAGAACATGAAATGTTCACGTCCCACTGCAGCAGAAAGGGTCTTTCCAGTAGTTGCACATCAAATCTAAGCTGTCTGACGTGTTTTTCGAAAGTTATCAACATTTTTATGTTTGGCGTTCCAGAATCGACCTTATCTCAGGATGAAAAATTGTTTTCTGCATTGTCCCATAACTTTGCAGGGAAGATTCTGAACATGAAATTTTCACGTCCCACTATAGCAGAAAGGGTCTTTCTAGTATTTGCACATCAAATCTAAGCTGTCTGGTGTGTTTTTCCAAAGTTATCAACATTTTTATGTTTGGCGTTCCGGAATCAACCTTATCTCAGGCTGAAAACGCATTTTCTGCATTGTGCCATAACTTTGCAAGGAAGCTTCAGAACATGAAATGTTCACCTCCCACTATAGCAGAAAGGGTCTTTCTAGTAGTTTCACATCAAATCTAAGCTGTCTGAAGTGTTTTTCCAAAGTTATCAACATTTTTATGTTTGGCGTTCCGGAATCGACCTTATCTCTGGCTGAAAACACGTTTTCTGCATTGTGCCATAACTTTGCAGGGAAGCTTCAGAACATGAAATGTTCACCTCCCACTATAGCAGAAAGGGTCTTTCTAGTAGTTGCTCATCAAATCTAAGCAGTCTGAAGTGTTTTTCGAAAGTTTTCAACATTTTTATGTTTGCCGTTCCAGAATCGACCTTATTTCAGGCTAAAAAAGCGTTGTCTGCATTGTGCCATTACTTTGCATGGAAGCTTCCGAACATGAAATTTTCACCTCCCACTATAGCAGAAAGGGTTTTTCTAGTAGTTGCACATCAAATCTAAGCTTTCAGAAGTGTTTTTCCAAAGTTATGAACATTTTTATGTTTGGCGTTCCGGAATCGACCTTATCTCAAGCTGAAAACGCGTTTTCTGCATTGTGCCATAACTTTGCAGGGAAGCTTCAGAACATGAATTGTTCACCTCCCACTATAGCAGAAAGGGTCTTTCTAGTAGTTGCACATCAAATCTAAGCTGTCTGAAGTGTTTTTCGTAAGTTATCAACATTTTTATGTTTGGCGTTCCAGAATCGACCTTATCTCAGGTTGAATACGGGTTGTCTGCATTGTGCCATAACTTTGTATGGAAGCTTCAGAACATGAAATTTTAACCTCCCACTATAGCAGAAAGGGTCTTTCTAGTAGTTGCACATCAAATCTAAGCTGTCTGAAGTGTTGTTCCAAAGTGATCAACATTTTTACGTTTGGTGTTTCGGAACCCACCTTATCTCAGGCTGAAAACGCGTTTTCTGCATTGTGCCATAACTTTGCAGGGAAGCTTCAGAACATGAAATGTTCACTTCCCACAATAGCAGATAGGGTCTTTCTAGTAGTTGCTCATCAAATCTAAGCAGTCTGAAGTGTTTTTCGAAAGTTATCAACATTTTTATGTTTGCCGTTCCAGAATCGACCTTATTTCAGGCTAAAAAAGCGTTGTCTGCATTGTGCCATTACTTTGCATGGAAGCTTCCGAACATGATTTTAACCTCCCACTATAGCAGAAAGGGTCTTTCTAGTAGTTGCACATCAAATCTAAGCTGTCTGATGTGTTTTTCCAAAGTTATCAACATTTTTATGTATGGCGTTCCGGAATCGACCTTATCTCAGGCTGAAAACGCGTTTTAGGGATTGTGCCATAACTTTGCAGGGAACATTTAGAACATGAAATTTTCACCTCCCACTATAGCAGAACGGGTCTTTCTAGTAGTTTCACATCAAATCTAAGCTGTCTGAAGTGTTTTTCCAAAGTTATCAACATTTTTATGTTTGGCGATCCGGAACCCACCTTATCTCAAGCTGAAAACGTGTTTTCTGCATTGTGCCATAACTTTGCATGGAAGCTTCAGAACATGAAATGTTCACCTCCCACTGTAGCAGATAGGGTCTTTCTAGTAGTTGCTCATTAAATCTAAGCAGTCTGATATGTTTTTCGAAAGTTATCAACATTTTTATGTTTGCCGTTCCAGAATCGACCTTATTTCACGCTAAAAAAGCGTTGTCCGCATTGTGCCATTACTTTGCATGGAAGCTTCCGAACATGAAATTTTAACCTCCCACTGTAGCAGAAAGGGTCTTTCTAGTAGTTGCACATCAAATCTAAGCTGTCTGAAGTGTTTTTCGAAAATTATCAACATTTTTATGATTGGCGTTCCGGAACCCACATTATCTCAGGCTGAAAACGCGTTTTCTGCATTGTGCCATAACTTTGCAGGGAAGCTTCAGAACTTGAAATGTTCACCTCCCACTATAGCAGAAAGGGTTTTTCTAGTAGTTGTACATCAAATCTAAGCTGTCTGAAGTGTTTTTCCAAAGTTATCAACATTTTTATGTTTGGCGTTTCGGAATCAACCTTATCTCAGGCTGAAAACGCGTTTTCTGCATTGTGCCATAAGTTTGCATGGAAGCTTCAGAACATGAAATTTTCACCTCCCACTATAGCAGAAAGGGTCTTTCTAGTAGTTGCACATCAAATCTAAGCTGTCTGAAGTGTTTTTCGAAAGTTATCAAGATTTTTATGTTTGGCGTTCCGGAATCGACCTTATCTCAGGATGAAAATGCGTTTTCTGCATTGTCCCATAACTTTCCAGGGAAGCTTCAGAACATGAAATTTTGACCTCCCACTATAGCAGAAAGGTTCTTTCTAGTAGTTGTACATCAAATCTAAGCTGTCTGAAGTGTTTTTCGATAGTTATCAACATTTTTACGTTTGGCGTTTCGGAACCCACCTTATCTCAGGCTGAAAACGCGTTTTCTGCATTGTGCCATAACTTCTCAGGGAAGCTTCAGAACATGAAATGTTCACCTCCCACTATAGCAGATAGGGTCTTTCTAGTAGTTGCTCATCAAATCTAAGCAGTCTGATGTGTTTTTCGAAAGTTATCAACATTTTTATGTTTGCCGTTCCAGAATCGACCTTATTTCAGGCTAAAACGCGTTGTCTGCATTGTGCCATTACTTTGCATGGAAGCTTCAGAACATGAAATTTTAACCTCCCACTATAGCAGAAAGGGTCTTTCGAGTAGTTGCACATCAAATCTAAGCTGTCTGATGTGTTTTTCCAAAGTTATCAACATTTTTATGTATGGCGTTCCGGAATCGACCTTATCTCAGGCTGAAAACGCATTTTACGCATTGTGCCATAACTTTGCAGGGAACCTTTAGAACACGAAATTTTCACCTCCCACTATAGCAGAAAGGGTCTTTCTTGTAGTTGCACATCAAATCTAAGCTGTCTGAAGTGTTGTTCCAAAGTGATCAACATTTTTACGTTTGGCGTTTCGGAACCCACCTTATCTCAGGCTGAAAACGCGTTTTCTGCATTGTCCCATAACTTTGCAGGGAAGCTTCAGAACATGAAATTTTAACCTGCCACTATAGCAGAAAGGGTCCTTCTAGTAGTTGCACATAAAATCTATGCTGTCTGAAGTGTTTTTCCAAAGTTATCAACATTTTTATGTTTGGCGTTCCGGAATCGACCTAATCTCAGGATGAAAATGCGTTTACTGCATTGTCCCATAACTTTCCAGGGAAGCTTCAGAACATGAAATTTTGACCTCCCACTATAGCAGAAAGGGTCTTTCTAGTAGTTGCACATCAAATCTAAGCTGTATGAAGTGTTTTTCGAAAGTTATCAGCATTTTTATGTTTGGCGTTCCAGAATCGACTTTATGACAGGCTGAAAACGCGTTGTCTGAATTGTGCCATAACTTTTACTGGCAGCTTCCGAACATGAAATTTTAACCTCCCTCTATAGCAGAAAGGGTCTTTCTAGTAGTTGCACATCAAACCTAAGCTGTCTGAAGTGTTTTTCGAAAG